>NC_138868.1:107506888-108706888 GCF_965194805.1 Balaenoptera borealis | reverse complement strand
AGGGATCAATCCAAGAAGAAGATACAACAACTGTAAATATTTCTACATCCAACAGAGGATCACCTCAATACATAAGGCAAATGCTAACAGCCATAAAAGGGGAAATTGACAGTAACACAATCATAGTAGGGGACTTTAACACCCCACTTTCACCAATGGACAGATCATCCAAAATGAAAATAAATAAGGAAACACAAGCTTTAAATGATATATTAAACAAGATGGACTTAATTGATATTTATAGGACATTCCATCCAAAAGCAACAGAATACACTTTCTTCTCAAGTCCTCATGGAATATTCTCCAGGATAGATCATATCTTGGGTCACAAATCAAGCCTTGGTAAATTTAAGAAAATTGAAATCATATCAAGTATCTTTTCCAACCACAATGCTATGAGACTAGATATCAATTACAAGAAAAAATCTGTAAAAAAAAGAACACATGGAGGCTAAACAATACACTACTTAATAACCAAGACATCACTGAAGAAATCAAAGAGGAAATCAAAAAATACCTAGAAACAAATGACAATGAAAACACGATGACCCAAAACCTATGGGATGCAGCAAAAGCAGTTCTCACTGGGAAGTTTATAGCAATACCATCCTATCTCAAGAAACAAGAAACATCTGAAATAAACAACCTAACCTTACAACCTAAAGCAATTAGAGAAAGAAGAACAAAAAACCCCCAAAGTTAGCAGAAGGAAGGAAATCATAAAGATCAGATCAGAAATAAATGAAAAAGAAATGAAGGAAACAATAGCAAAGATCAATAAAACTAAAAGCTGGTTCTTTGAGAAGATAAACAAAATTGATAAACCATTAGCCAGACTCATCAAGAAAAAAAGGGAGAAGACTCAAATCAATAGAATTAGAAATAAAAAAGAAGTAACAACTGACACTGCAGTTACAAATGATCATGAGAGATTACTACAAGCAACTATATGCCAATAAAATGGACAACCTAGAAGAAATGGACAAATTCTTAGAAAAGCACAACCTTCTGAGACTGAACCAGGAAGAAATAGAAAATATAAACAGACCAATCACAAGCACTGAAATTGAGACTGTGATTAAAAATCTTCCAACAAACAAAAGCCCAGGACCAGATGTCTTCACAGGCGAATTCTATCAAACATTTAGAGAAGAGTTAACACTTATCCTTCTCAAACTCTTCCACAATATAGCAGAGGGAGGAACACTCCCAAACTCATTCTATGAGGCCACCATCACCCTGATACCAAAACCACACAAAGATGTCACAAAGAAAGAAAACTACAGGCCAATATCACTGATGAACATAGATGCAAAAATCCTCAACAAAATACTAGCAAACAGAATCCAACAGCACATTAAAAGGATCATACACCATGATCAAGTGGGGTTTATCCCAGGAATGCAAGGATTCTTCAATGTACGCAAATCAATCAACGTGGTACACTAAATTAACAAACTGAAGGATAAAAACCATATGATCATCTCAATAGATGCAGAAAAAGCTTTCGACAAAATTCAACACCATTTATGATAAAAACCCTCCAGTAAGTAGGCATAGAGGTAACTTACCTCAACATAATAAAGGCCATATATGACAAACCCACAGCCAACATCATTCTCAGTGGTGAAAAACTGAAACCATTTCCACTAAGATCAGGAACATGACAAGGTTGCCCACTCTCACCACTATTATTCAACATAGCTTTGGAAGTTTTAGCTACAGCAATTAGAGAAGAAAAAGAAACAATAGGAATCCAAATAGGAAAAGAAGATGTAAAGCTGTCACTGTTTGCAGATGACATGATACTATATATAGAGAATCCTAAAGATGCTCCCAGAAAATGACTAGAGCTAATCAATGAATTTGGTAAAGTAACAGGATACAAAATTAATGCACAGGGCTTCCCTGGTGGCGCAGTGGTTGAGAATCTGCCTGCCAATGCAGGGGATACGGGTTCGAGCCCTGGTCTGGGAAGATCCCATATGCCATGGAGCAACTGGGCCCGTGAGCCACAATTACTGAGCCTGCGCATCTGGAGCCTGTGCTCCGCAACAAGAGAGGCCGCGATGGTGAGAGGCCCGCGCACCGCGATGAAGAGTGGTCCCCACTTGCCGCAACTAGAGAAAGCCCTCGCACAGAAACGAAGACTCAACACAGTCATAAATAAATAAATAAATAAATAAATAAATAAATAAATAAATAAAAGAATGTGAATTTCTTTAAAAAAAAAAAATTAATGCACAAAAATCTCTTGCATTCCTATACACTAATGATGAAAAACCTGAAAGAGAAATTAAGGAAACACTCCCATTTACCATTGCAACAAAAGAACAAAATACCTGCAAATAAACCTACCTAGGCAGACAAAAGACCTGTATGCAGAAAACTATAAGACACTGATGAAAGAAATTAAAGATGATACAAACAGGTGGAAAGATATATGATGTCCTTGGATTGGAAGAATAAGCACTGTGAAAATGACTATACTACCCAAAGCAATCTACAGATTGAGTGCAATCCCTATCAAACTACCAATGGCATTTTTCACAGAAGTAGAACAAAAATTTCACAATTTGTATGGAAACACAAAAGGCCCCGAATAGCCAAAACAATCTTGAGAAAGAAAAACAGAGCTGGAGGAATCAGGCTCCTGGACTTCAGACTATACTACAAAACTACAGTCATCAAGACAGTATGGTACTGGCACAAAAACAGAAATATAGATCAATGGAACAGGATAGAAAGCCCAGAGATAAGCCCACACACATATGGTCACCTTATTTTTGATAAAGGAGGCAAGAATATACAATGGAGAAAAGACAGCCTCTTCAATAAGTGGTGCTGGGAAACTGGACAGCTACATGTAAAAGAATGAAATTAGACCACTCCCTAACACCATACACAATAATAAACTCAAAATGGATTAAAGACCTAAATGTAAGGCCAGACACTATAAAACTCTTAGAGGAAAACATAGGCAGAACACTCTATGACATAAGTCATAGGAAGATCCTTTTTGACCCACCTCCTAGAGAAATGGAAATAAAAACAAAAATAAACAAATGGGACCTAATGAAACTTCAAAGCTTTTGCACAGCAAAGGAAACCATAAACAAGATGAAAAGACAACCCTCAGAATGGGAGAAAATATTTGCAAATGAAGCAACTGACAAAGGATTAATCTCCAAAATTTACAAGCAGCTCATGCAGCTCAATATCAAAAAAACAAACAACCCAATCCCAAAATGGGCAGAAGACCTAAATAGGCATTTCGCCAAAGAAGATATACAGATTGCCAACAAACACATGAAAGGATGCTCAACATCATTAATCATGAGAGAAATGCAAATCAAAACTACAATGAGGTATCACCTCACACTGGTCAGAATGGCCATCACCAAAAAATCTACAAACAATAAATGCTGGAGAGGGTGTGAAGAAAAGGGAACCCTCTTGCACTGTTGGTGGGAATGTAAACTGATACAGCCACTATGGAGAACAGTATGGAGGTTCCTTAAAATCTAAAAATAGAACTACCATACGACCCAGCAATCCCACTACTGGGCATATACCCTGAGAAAACCATAATTCAAAAAGAGTCATGTACCACAATGTTCATTGCAGCTCTATTTACAATAACCAGGACATGGAAGCAACCTAAGTGTCCATCGACAGATGACTGGATAAAGAAGATGTGGCACATATATACAATGGAATATTACTCAGTCATAAGAAGAAACGAAATTGAGTTATTTGTAGTGAGATGGATGGACCTAGAGCCTGTCATACAGAGTGAAGTAAGTCAGAAAGAGAAAAACAAATACAGTATGCTCACACATATATATGGAATCTAAGGGGGAAAAAAAAGGTTCTGATGAACCTAGAGGCAGGACAGGAATAAAGATGCAGACGTAGGGAATGGACTTGAGGACACAGGGAGGGGGAAGGGTAAGTTAGGACGAAGCGAGAGAGTGGCATGGACATATACACACTACCAAATGTAAAATAGATAGCTAGTGGGAAGCAGCCGCATAGCACAGGGAGATCAGGTTGGTGCTTCATGACCACCTAGAGGGGTGGGATAGAGAGGGTGGGAGGGAGACGCAAGAGGGAAGAGATATGGGGATATATATATACGTATAGCTGATTCACTTTGTTATACAGCAGAAACTAACACACCATTGTGAAGCAATTATACTCCAATAAAGATGTTAAAAAAAAAAAAAGGGAGGGGCCGTGGCATCCCCTGCTTGCATCCCTCCCCAGGGGGTGAGCACCAGGCCTGCTTGGGACCTGGGACTGCTCTGGCTGCAGAAGGTCCTGCACGGTAGGACCCCTCAGCCCCCTCTCCCAGGACGGCTGGTCACCCGCCCCTGTGTGAAATGCCTCTCCCATGCCTCACCTGTCACCTTACCTTTGGCAACAGTGTCAAACTACTTTCTAAAAATCTCCAGGAAGCTGCCTATGACCCTGGAGCAGACATGCTCTTTCCTCTGTGTCATCATGGCGAGTCTACATAACGCGGCAACCTTGGTTAATGAGCTGTATGGTGATCCTTTGTTTACTGCTAAAATCTGTTTCTCTCTGATAAGAGTTTAAACTACTCAAAGGCAGGACTCTTATCTTTTTTTTATTTAATTAATTTACCTTTTTAAAAAATTTTATTTTATTTATTTTTTTATACATCAGGTTCTTATTAGTTATCTATTTTATACATATTTGTGTATACATGTCAATCCCAATCTCCCAATTCATCCCATCACCACCGCCACCCCCCACTTTCCCCCTTGGTGCAGGACTCTTATCTTACTTACATTTGAATATCTGGTATCCAAGTAAACAAATGTTTGCCTTGAGAAAACTGTATTTTATTCACCATTTAAACATCAAAAATTCCTTGAAATATCCTCACTTGTACCAAACTACATGGAAGTGATAGAAAATTCTGAAGGTCTGCATCACAAAAGGACAAAACAGGAGCCTCCTGCACAGTTTTTCACTCTCTGCTAACAAGGTACCTGAAGTTTTCACCATTAAAAATCTATTCCCTTGGATTAAGACGGCGTTCTCCTCCTGCCTGGGACCTGCCCAGACTATCATGTAAAGTCTTATTTTGTCCTGCTTCCAAATGACTGGCCTGAGAACTCCTAGACTCACCCCAGCACTGAGGTTCGGCTGAAATAACCCAGAGAGCCTGGCGACACAGGCATGGCTATGCTTCTCGATGATAAATATCTCAGTTATAAGAATTAAAATGTTCTCCAAGACATTCTCTTCTTAAGTGGATTGGTCCCAAAGGAACTCGAGTAGAGGGTTGATTGTTATTGTTTGTGTTTGGGGTTGCGGAAGGCCAGGGTCCCATCTTCTCACGAAGACTAAGCCCTAAGAATTGTTGCTGTCCTGGGCAGAATGCAAATTACCAGCAACGGTGTCTATCACAGGCTCTGGGAGATCAATGGATCCCCTAAGCTTGGATGTATGTGGTTCTGCGGGAAGTGTGTTCCCTTCTGAGGCTCAGTGGAGTGGAGAGCTGAGAGCCACAGTGGGCACCTTTACAGAGAGAGACAGCTAAGGGCCTGCAGAAAGATAAGTAATGGAAAGTTCTGGAAAACGATGTAGCCTCAGAGGGGAGGTTTAAATGGCCAGAGGGAAAGATGGGTTCCTTTGTAGGTAGGGAGGGAAGGCATGAGAGTTCAAAGAGAGAGACCTTGAGAATAAATATCCAGAAGCTCACTTAAAAAACCAAGGACGTGTTAGGATGACCCAGAGCAACACAAGAATGTATTTATAGACTTAACCCTGACATGAAATTGCATAATTTGAGACCTAATTCGTTTTGAAAGCTCTGCCTTTTGGGTCTCTTTAGTTTATAATCCAAGAACATCTTGTGAAAAACTTTGAACCTGGATTTAAGTTGAACATGAAACACAGCTGAGTGTGGAAAAGAAGAACTGTACACAAATCTGAAAGAGAAATCATTTTAAATCATTGCATAAACACCTAACCGGAACAGCATGTGAAAGGGCAGAACAGACTTTGTGCCCCGTGGGCCCCGCTCGGCGCCAGGTAAACGAAGGCTCCGCGGGGAGCACGACCCCCCGCTCTTTGGGTGTTATCAGTGAGGCTGGTCCACACCCAGCGCCTGAAGGGATGTCGGGTTGTGTGTGATGTTTTTCCATAAAGAAAGGATGAGCTCCGGGGTCACACAGACCTGGGCATGTTTACTCCCCTGGGACTGGGGGTCAACCGTGGAACCTCCCAGAACCAGAGTCACCTGCAAGTGACAGGGGGGTGACCTGCGGCTCACACACGCTTCCTGCAGGCGCAGAGTGAAGGATGGGAGTCAGGTGTCCAGCAGGGAACGCGACTCATGGGAGGCACTACTTCCATCCCTTCCCATCCTACAGGGACAGCAGTGGACTCAGAGACACTGGCCACCTGCTGACTTCTGGGCCCCCTCAGGCCGCGGCCTCTCACCTACGTGACCTCTCGGCCTCTCCGGGCTCCTCTGACTCTGCCCTCAACCCCACTCATCAGCCAGCCCCTCGGCAGCCCCAGAGCTTTTACCAGATCGCAAACCTCCTTTCAAAGCCCTGCTGGGAACCCTTCAACGGCTTCCCAGGCCTACATCCTCCTCAGGATGGATGAACCTTTCACGAACGGGTCCCACTCCCCTCGACGTTCTCTCTCATAAACGTGCTGCCTTCATTCACCCCCTGTCCCCAGACCACACATACCCACCCTTCCTGCCCTCCAGCACATGCAGGACATACTTGCCCCAAAGGACACGCCTGTGCACAGTTTGTCCCTTCTGCCTGGACGGCTCCCCAGATCTGACTCCCACGAGCCCCTACTTTATTTGGAAAACTCCTCCCCAGTCTTCAGGGTTCAGCTTAGATGTCACTTCCAGCTTGCTCTCACCCTCTTATATTCTCTCCATTGTATGGTGTCCATACACCTGTCCTAACTTACTGTCTCTACCAAAAATACCTGCTTACTTGTCCTTCTGCAGACTGAGCTCCGAGCCTCAGAGCTGCATCTGTCTTGTTCACCAAGATCTCCCCGGCCTAGAGAACAGCCCAGAACAGGTGCTCAGTGAATCTGTTTTTTAAGCTTCTTGTTTGAAATAATGATAGACTTAAAGAAAAGTTGCAAAAATAACGCAAAGTTCCTATACATCTTTCACACAGCCTTCCCTTATGTTAAAATCTTATAAAATAATAGTAAAATGATTGAAAGGAAGAGATTATCATTGATCCAATACTCTTAACTAATGTACAGACCTTATTTGAATTTCACCCATTTTTCCACTATAATAATGTGATTTATAATATGAAATATATACTTGGTCTTGGTCCCCATTCCTAGCTCAGGGCTCCTAAAGCCCTTGGAATTTTCTGTTATGAAAGCAATCAAGGTGTCTTTTGTTATGTTAATGAGGTGACTTTGGAAAGCCCCAGGTCACCTCAGGTCAGGGCTTGTTGCCAGGGGGACCAACCTTGGTGATTAGATGTTTGTCACTTTCAGACCACCCCCACTCCTAACTCCAGGGAAGGGGAGAGGGGCTGGAGATTGAATTTTATCACCAATGGCCAGTGGTCTAATCCACCACGCCTCTGTACTGAAGCCCCCATAAAAGCCCAAAAGGACAGGGTTAGGAGAGATCTGGGGAGAGAGGACACTCAGGGCTGCTCGCTCTCTCCCCGCATCTTGCCCGACTCATCTCTTCCGTCTGGCTGCTCCTGAGTTATGTCCTTCTATGATAACCTAGTAAACAGAAGTAAATGTTTCTCTGAGTTCTATGAGCCACTTAGGCAAATTAATGGAACCGGAGGAGGGTTCCATCCGGCTTGTGATTGGGGGTTGGGGCCTTATAGGGCTGAGCCCTTACCCTGTGGGATCTGGTGCTGTCTCCAGGCAGACAGGGTCAGAACTGAATTAATTGCTTGGTGGTGTGAAAAAAACATACACATCGGATTCGGTGTCAGAATCAGACCCAGTAATGTCCTTTTTCTGGCCCAGCACCCCATCCAGCGTCCCACGTCACATTTAGCTGTAACGCCTCCTTAGTCTCCAAGAACCTGTGAGATGGCTCCTCAGTCTGTCTTTGACAACTTTGAAGAGTTCAGGTTAGTTATTTTATAGAATGTTCCTCAGTCTGGGTCTGCCCTGCCCGGTGTTTTCTCCAGGTAAGATGGAGGTTGTGCATTTTGAGCAAGAACACAACAGTGAGGCTGTGTCCTTCTCGGTGCATCCTCTCAGGCCTGCGTGATGTTCACATGACGTATCACGGTGATGTGAACTGTGACCACTTGACAGGGGTGTCTGCCGGTTTCTCCACTGTTAAGGTACTGTTTTCCCCTTTTCATTAGTACATATTGTGTGAGGAGGTACTTTAAGATCAGGAAGAAGTTTTGAATAAATTGATGAATTTGGAACAAAGGGCTGAATCTGAAGGAAAAACAATTAAAAGATTTGTAAATATAAGTTCTGCACCTGCATTATTCAGAAAACGCAGCATAGAAGATAAAAAAGGCTACACTCAAGGAAGCACGGAGTCCTGTCCTCATCAGCTGCCTTAGCAGAACACCACAGGCTGGGCAGCCTCAACGATAGACATTGATTTCTCACACTTCTAGAGGCTGGATGTCCAAGATTGAGGTGGCTGACTTGGTTCCTGGTGAGAGCTCTCTTCCTAGTCTGCAGATGGTCACCTTCTAGCTGTGTCCTCACATGGCAGAGATAGAGAAATCTCTCTGGTCTCTTCTTATAAGGACACTAATCCTGTTGGATCAGGTCCCCACCTTTATGACCTCATTTGACCCTAATTACTTCTATAAAAAACCTACCTCCATGAGGCACATTGGGGCTTGGGGCTTCAACTTGTGAATTTGGGGGACACCCTCAGTCCATAGCAGCCCAGGGCTTCCCAGGGCATTACTTGTGCAACAGGATGTCAAAGTGGGACGTCTCTTATGGTCTCAGTTTCTGTTGAAGCCCCACACTTTGTCCAATGGGTGTCCACACCCCAAATTTAAAGCAAGGTGTGAGGCCAAGATTTTTTCCTGCTTGCGTTAGCCTGTCACCCACCTCCAGATGATGGGAAAGATTAAGAATCCATTAGGAGGGAGCAATAAAGGTGACGTTTCTCCAAAAAAAAAAGCTTTGTGCCCACGTGCCCTCCTAACTCTCTGCTGCTCAGGCCAACTGAGATGAGCTTTAAAGAAGCTCCCAGTGGCTTTGACACACGTCCCTTGGATTAGGGGAGAGTGTGGAAGAAAGTCTGAAGGAAAAAGGCCATCTCTGGCTTGGGGGTTTGAGGGCCATGTTGGCAGAACGAAGAGAAAGCTGCATTGACCTGAGCAGCGATACCAGAGGCGGGACAAAAAGACCTGTTACCCAAGGTCCAAATACGAACCCCAGGGGAGAGACCAGCCATGAAGCAGCTTGAAAACCTCTCTATCCAAGGGGGCCACCGAAGTTGGGGTGCAGGGTGGGTGACCTCAGCAGAAGAGGACTGAGGTGAGCCACCAGCCACAGGCTAGGAGGATGTCGTGAGCAGCCAGCAAAGGCAGGCGACACCCACGCCAGAAAACAGCAGTTGAACATGCGAAGTGGGAGGGGCTCAAAGAACCTAGAAAAGCCCCATGAGAGGAAGAGGCAGCCTTGGGTCCTCAGCACAGAGGGCGCTTCTGCCCCATCACACCTGTACCCGTCACGTAGGGAAGGCCCTTCTGCCACCACCTTGTGCCCCAGAAAAGCCAATGCAACAAGAATCGTGGGAAGGACAGGAAGACCAGTGAGGGGGACGGGTCTCTGCAGGCTTCCCAGCCCCCAGGCCTGGCAGGAGAGGCAAAGGCAGCGATCAGAGGAGAGTTTGGAGTTTGATAAAAGACGGCACTGGACTTTTTAATACCTGAAAATGACCTGAATATTCTACGGAATCTGCAGGAAGGAAGAAGGAATTGAGAAAGAATTTAACACAAAGTGGAGGAAAAATGTCCCCTTCTGTTTTCACTCTGCCACGTCCAGTCATTCAGAATCAAAACAAGACAGTTACGTACAGGTGTGCTCACCTGTCCAGCCATGTGGGGCTCAATGCTCTGTGGGCACCACCTTGAAATTCTTAACAATTTTTAACAGGGGGGCCCGACTCTTCATTTTGCATTGAGCCCTGCAAATCATATAGGCAGTTTTGGTTATATATACAGGAGGGACTTAACCGTGTTCTACGTAACTCCAAGGGGTACAGCAGGTCTGATCGGTGGAAGGTAGAAAGAAACAGCTTTTAGCCCAATATTAGGAAAAGTTTTCAAAACTCATGGCTGCCCAAATTGGAATTGGCTATATAAATAGGTAGAGCTTCCGAACACCAGAATTCTTACAGCAGAGGAGGGTCAGCTACTTGGCAGGACTATTAGAAACACAATTCAAGCTGTGGCCTCCCAAATCCCTTCCAACCCTGGGATTATCTAATTCTTTGATTATTGAACCTCCTTCGAGATGTCTACTTTACCAACTTCACCAGGAAATGAACTCACTAGTGCTGAAACAGGTAAGGATATTTCCAAGTCCAGCCTATAACCCCTCCAAGGTTGGGAGTTTCACTGACTCCCTGGGTTTCTGTCCAAATCATGAGCTGTTGTTTTCCTCTATGAGGACATTATTGCCATTACTCACTGTATTTTTTATCGTCGTAAGTTGGATCTTGTTATGGCTGGCACACTGTGACTTCTAGCTTCTAAGAAAAAGGCCTAAGAAGTCTCAGAAACTGTCTTGGGCTTAAAGCCACTTTCATTAATCATCATTTTGACAACAAGGCATAAACAGACCTAACAAATATTGATTAAATGTAACATTAGAAATCTATGCATGTGTTTTGGTTATTATTGTCAACCTCATGATTATTATTCTTGGGGAAATGGTTCTCAGAGAAGGAGAGAAAGTCCAGTGCTTTCTGAGATCTTCCGCGGATAACCTCTCAGACTCCACCTTCATGCTGCTGGTCTCTGGGGTCACAGCTTGAAGGACTGAAGCTCCAGTGCAGAGACCCACCATCGAGGACAATCCTGGGGCCAGGAACCAACAGGAAACAGTGTACTTGGTCGTGCCCAGTCAACCCATATTGGAAAACCTTGAGCTTCTTTCATACCATATTTTGGCCTTGACCTTTCTAGCGTTTAGCCTCCCAACAATGGAGTTTGTGTCTCCACACCCTCCGTGCAGGCCCCCTAATTACAGCCATCCGTTAAGCTGTCAGGAAGAAATCCTCAGCTCAATCACGTCTTTATCAGACTCTGGCTACCAATGGGGTCAAGATAGGCGTCAAGTCTGACCCGCCCGGAGCCCCTGTCCTGTGCTGGTTCCCGTGCTCACTGGGGCCTTTGTGACTGGGCCTCCGGACAGCCACCTGGGTGCCCCAGCTCAGTCCCCTCCGATGCACTGCAGACAGGGTGGAGCCAAGAGAAACAACGGGACTGACTCAGTGAGGGCCTGCTCTTAGACTTTATCTTTGGGGAATTTTGCACACAGGAGTTATATGGGGTTGTCAGAGCCCTGAATTGGAAATGGAGACTCTACTGAATCTGGTGTCAGGGGAAAGCAATTCCTCAGTTTGGACCTGCTCTCAGAGATGGCACAGTCATAGATATCATCACTGCCAAGGAACCTAGTGACCATCCATCTCATCCTTTATTTTACAGATCAGTGCAAGTGTGGCCAAGGGACTCGGGTTTGACTTTCATTGCTAAGCCTGGTCTTCTTGAGTTTCAGGTGAGTAATATTTTAAAGTGAGCGCCATACAATGAGAGAAACAAATCCAGGGTTGTTCCTATGCAGCTCCATGTTATTTGCTGTTTATTTCATGCAAGTATGTTTTTCCTCTCACACAAGATCATAGAGTTTCTCCAGGACAGTTATTTCCTCTCTATTCCCCACAGAAAAGTGCTAGCAAAGAAAGTGCTCACAAGTATTTGCTGAGACTCAGTTCGTGATCGTTTCTCGTTTTTCTGTTTGAGTGTGTTTCTGTGCGTCTGTGTCTCCAAGATAGGTGATAAACGCCACGTGCAAGTTAAAATAGAAGCCCCGCATTTGATTGCTCGTCCTGCCACCCCATTTAAAAGATGAGAACACTGAGCTCCAGAGAAGGGAAGTTACTTGCACAAGATCACTCACTAGTAGATGATTTAAACGCAGGTTGACGCGGTTCATGCAGTGTTCTTCCCACAACTCCAAGTTAGCTGCTTGTAATCACATAGTAATAGATACAAGTTGAAGGGCACAAAGGAAACAAGGCATCAGAACACATCCTTAACTGATAACATTATCATTGTTATTACTAATAATCCCTGAAATGTGCAGAGCAGTTAGTTTACATAGATAAACACTATTTACAGTTTCTTGTACATCCTTCAAGAAACAAAAACAGAAAACAAGTCTATGCCCCATCTCTGCATTTTCACCTACACAAGAGGAATTCGCCACACATGTTGCTCTGCACTTTGCTTTTTTCACTTGATAACATTACTGAGGGATATTTCTACACCAACCATGAAGGTCTGCTTCATGCTTCTTAAAAGGCACTTATGGTTGGATCTACCACAGCTTACTTAACCAGCCCCCTACTGATGGACAGTTAAGTTGTTTCCAGATTTATGCTAAGAGGTGTCTTTTTTTTTTAACAATCTCCCCTGGAGAGTTTTAAGTAACTAGCTTGACATCAGAGCAGCATTTTGGGATCACCAGTAGTTTTATATACTTATTTTAACAGATGACAAAATTAAAGTCCAGAGATGTTTGGGAGCTTCAACTATTAGGGGCAAAACCCTAATAAGTAAGACCTGGTGCTCCTGCCTCCTCTTCCACTAGTTATTCCAACGTGCTTGGGCCACTTAAGGGCACTGGGCATGCTTGCCTTGGCTACTTGTAGAGGCGGTCAATAGCCACCACCAACTCATCTCCAGGGAACATCCAAAATCTGGCCCAACAGAGTCTTTGTTAAAAGAACGGATTCATCAGAAGATTCTCATCATGGTTTAAATTTTACTAGTCCAAAGATCACTGAGTTAAACTTCCCATTTCAGTAGATGAACCCAATTGCTTTGAACAAAGACGTAATTCAATGAAAACTTAATACTCTCATAAAATCAAATATTCTCTGGTTCCCCAATGAACTCCAAAACATATTGATTTCTTCTGCACATGATGTGAGATGGGTTGTTTTCCCTAAACTAACCCCATTATGCCTTTTAAAATATATTATTATTTAAATGTTCAAATTTCTCTTATCCTGCAAATCTACAAAAGAGCAATCATAGTGTTCCTGGGAAAGAAAGAGCTGGTAGAGGGATTTTATCATATGGGGAATTTTAGGACATTCATTCAAGAATTAGAAACAAAAAGCAGATTGGGGTTGTATATGTGTAGCTCGTGAATGGTCCTGGGCAGTGGCTCCTTCTGCAAATTGCCAGATGAGGAGTTTATCACAGATTGAGGGAAAGGGGGTGTTTAAGATTAGGACTTTCTAAGGGTGAGAATCTGAAAGCTACATTGACTTTTCAGACAGAGTGCTTTTTGCTTGTTCATTGTAAAGAAACAAACAGAATTTCTTTATGAAACAGCAAAAACCAAAGTTTCTAGTTGGGTTTCAACAATGAAAATAAAAATAGCTATCATGAATTAAGCCCCTGCTCTGCAGGCACTGTTCTCAGTGCTTTACATGATCACAATTACAAATTTTAGAACAATCTAAGAGACAAAGAGAAATACTCGGGAACTTCTGGACACCAGTTTCTTAACGACTTCCCAACAATCACCATGTGCCCACAGAGTGTGTCCCAGTGCAGTCCTAGGATTATGTAGGGTAGTTTGAAAAGAGTTGAGCAAAACTTCAGGGCACCGATGGTCGTCCATCATTCCTTCTGGATGATCAACGGGAAACAAGAAGGTCATCTAACACAGCACCTTGGGCCGGAAGATGGGCGTTTGCATCAAAAGGGATCCTGGCTCCCAGGCTGAGGCTGGCCAGTTCCTTGATCTTAACCCTAACCCTGCCCTGTGGTCTCCCCTGGCCTGGGTCTCTTCTTTAGAGACACCCTGCTCCCTGGGAAAGCCCCTTCTGTTTCTCCCCCTCTTTCAGCTGATCTTCCTAGAGCAGTTTTTATCTAATCTTTCAGGTATTGTTTTTGGTCCTTGTTAAGTCTCTTTCCAATATGTTACTAAGTTTCCAACTTTAGTCACTCCTTCCTTCCAAGTGAGTTTTAAGATGATTTTCTCATCTATGAGTCTAAAAAGAGAATTTTAGAAGACCAGGAATTCCACCATATTCTGTATTTGACTGTCAGATTTAAAGAAAAAAAAAATTACTGGGAACAAATACCATATCTATTATTATGTGCAAATACTTCCATGCTATACATGCCCTATGGCTTTCTCCATATTACATCTAGGGACTCAGAAACAGGAATCTCTATCTTAATAAAATAACTTAAGACACGCTCAATGCCCATGGAAACAATTATCCTCTAAGTCAGTAGGATTTCTCTGCTTGCTTCTGTGCCTTTTCTTTTAAGCCAAAAGATTCTATCTCTGTTTTTCCTCTTAGCATTTCTTCATCTCTGCCCCTTAGTATGTTTTGGAAACCTATGAAGTAAACATAATATTCTGTTGCTTTATGGGCTCATTCATCTAGTTTCTTCCAATCAAAGTTATCCTGGTAAATTAAGATCAAGAACAGCATGAACACTTCCCCAGATTTTCATGCTTCTAGAGCAGGGGTCAGCAAATTTTTTCTGCAAAAAGTCAGATACTAAATATTTTAGACTTTCCCAGCCATACAGTCTCTGTCACCATTACTCAACTCTGCCCTGTAGGGTGAAAGCTACCCTAGGAAATACGTAAACAAATGGACATGGCTGGGTTCCAATAAAACTTTATTTACAAAAACTGGCCATAGGCCATAGTTTACCCATCCTTGTTCTAGGTGAGGAGGAAGAAAAGAGGAGGATATTGATGACCAACTACAAGGAACACTGAGTGTGCTCTCTGTGCAAAATACTGTGCTAAGTATTCTACAAGAAATTATCTCATTTAATCTCCATAATTCCATAGGGTACATACAGTTATTGTATCCATTTTATAATTGATGAAACTAAGCTTTAAAGAGGCTGAACAATTTTCTCACAGTCAAGAAACTAACAAATGATGGAACCGAGGCAGGAAAAAAGTGGGCTTCAGACCAGACACTTACAATTAGCCTCCTGTTTGCATTTCCTGAGACAGGAGACAGGTGGGCTCCAGGTTAGGCATTTATGACCAGCCTCCTGTTTGCTCTCCGAGATGGAAGCAATGACAGAGACAGGGTAAACAGCCAGGATTTGTCTCCTGTAGATGCCTTAAGATAACAGTCATGGCAGGGACAGAGAGGGGCTAAACCCTTTTTGAGTAAAGGATCAAGAGGTCATATATTTCCCATCCTTGGGGTAAGGGAGACATTGCCCATGCGCAGAAAGACAGGTCAGGTGTGGAAAAAGAAACCGAAGGTAATTGACCAAAGGTAAACAAAGACCCGGAAGAACTGCCCTATAGAAATGACTTAACAGTCTCTTTACCGCGCTCCTCCTCATTAGGGGGGACGCCCACACCCTTTCTCTCCAGGTGTGCATCTCTGCCTTGCTTCTGTCTTAACTAAACTGTTTCTCTGTGTGCTCTCCCACTTGTTGTTGTGCTATGTCTCTAATAATAAACTTTGTACCTGTTTTTATAGTTTCCGTCTCCGTGAGAAATGCATTTTTCACTGGGGGCAAGAGCCACGGGATCTGGTGGCTAGGATTCCAGGTTTTCATCCCGGCTACCCAGGTTGAATTCCTGGGCAGGGAACTAAGATCTCACTTCACGCCACCACTCATGGCTGCCTCTCCGAGATCAGAACCAGAAACTCAGATCTGACACCAAAGCTCATGCTTTCTATCACTACGCTGTGCCGTAAAATATACACATTCACCGTTTGAAGCTTTTTGATCAACTTCTCTTAAAAGCTATCTCTGAACACAATGGGTGGGAAAGCTTAGTAAAGTCACAGAATTCAACTTCAGTCATTTTAATTTGCTTAATCCAAGTAGACTTTGGGCTATTGAGATATTTAGTTGAACAAACAAACATTCATTACACCACTACTGTAAGCCTCAAATTACAATAGTGATTCGAGGAGGAAAGTAATAGAATATAGTTGTCTTACCCCAAACACACGTAGGGTCTTTGGTGGAGAAACCCTTACCTCTCCTTTCTCCTCAGAGTCCATCTTGGTTTGCGAAAGCAAACCCACAGCTGGCATTGCTTAAGGAAGGCAACCAAAATTTATTTGCAGTTGTCTACAGACACAGTGTGTTTGCCTTTTCAACCTCCTATGATTAATGTTTTCACGTAGATTATTTTTGTTCCTTTTATTATCGTGAAATAAGCAGTTTCTAGGGAATTTCAAATGAACTTACAAAAAAAAAATCTTCTCCCAAGATTTAAAGCCCCACGTCTTGACAACCTTTCCCAGAACATCTTAGCCTAGATATTTACCACTAAATATCCAACTCCAGGAACCATCCCAGACTCTCTGACCCAGTGTCCCCAGTTGTCTCAAGAACAGAGCCTCTCCTCCTAACCCTCTCCTTTCACACAGCCACACTTGTGCAACCACAGGGTGTTTTGGGTTCTAGTCGTGGATTATTTAGTACAGAATCACATAAGTAAGAGTGAAAGTTCCTACTCTCATAAAACTAATGATTCATAATGGTTTATACCTCTGGCAGGTCTAGAAAAGGTTCTGTCTGCTGTCATTCATAGAATTTCTTCTCTCTTTACCCACTCTCCTTACTCCAAATGAAATGCCTTTTTAATTTCCTTCCCCTCCAAATACACCTAATTGTTATTATGCCTCATTTGCACTAAATCCAAATGGAAAGCAGCCTGTGGTGGTGGGATTTGGTGTTGCTTCTCCCTGAGGGTCAAGCCTCACGCAGCTCTTCCTCATGAACCATCTCCAGCTCCCAGCAGCTGCCCAGCGTTTGTTATGTTAGTGATGTTCTCTAGTTGCAGAGGCCAGAGAGCCTGCTGTTCAGCCAAAAGAAATCCTAAGGGAGAAGAGAATGAATGGCTGCAGATCACACACAGGGTTGTCGGGCACCTCCTTTGTGCTGCATTTGCCATATAGAAGCCAGTACAGACCAGTGCAGGGTCACTAGTCAGACCCATAGCTGTTGGGGAACCCCTGATCCCCTGTTTCCTCAACACCCAGAAAGTCACCTTGGAAAGTCCAAGAATACGCTAAGGACTTTCCTCTGGGATTGAGATGTATATCTCTGATTACCAGCCACTAGGAAACTACGAAAACAAAGGGAAAACTTGTATATCACCAGTGGCTTGGAAAAGCATAGGATTCACTTCTCTATATTATGGTACTGACACCTTTTTTAACGGGTGAAATTTGACAAGGATAAAGGAGAGAAGGGAAAGAGCAAGGAGCAAGAGGAGAAATGAGATGCTGCATTTACACTGCTGAGTTCTGCTTGACAGAACAACAAACATACATACTTATGAGGCTGTAGCGTGACTGCCATGTTGCAGACACCTTTGACCCTGCCCAACCCCCATCAGCATCCTCAGTTTTCACAGAGTACCACTTGAGCCAGCTCACACACACCCTTGACCAATGGCAGAGTCCGCTGCTGCCTTACGTGCTGGGTAATACCTCAGAAATAGACGGGAGCCCAGGTAATTCAGGATAAGTAGCTCAGAGGAAAGATTTAGTGTCCCCAAGAACAACTTTTTACAATTAATAAGTACTCTGGCTCCCCAGCCTTCCTGTGGGCAATTCCTGGGGATGAATGGCTCTGTCTACTTCTTGGGAAGTCCAACAAAATTGAGCCCCCAGTGGCCACAGAACTTTCTCATATTGGCTTTTTCTTCTTCTGTTTATCACCCTCTCCCATCCTCATTCCTGCAACTTGGAATCACCTCCCAAATAAACTATTTATGTGGATGCACCTGTGTCCAGCTTTGCTTTCAGGGAAACTGAGTCTTTTCAGAGCTGCTTGTCTAAAATGAGACACACATTGGATCAACCATGGAAGAATCACCACCTGGTCCAGTTATACCAGGATAGAGTTGTTTGATATTTGGGAATAGTGGTTGGGATGGGAAGAGCTAGCCTTCCCAAGGCCTCTGTTTCTCATAGCTTGTTGCTCCTAAGTAGCAGAGATACTACCCATGGGAGAAACTCATCTGCTATCACACGTGACCCTCATCTGCCTTCCTTTTGGTCTGTCAGGGATATGTGTCAGCCAGGGGGTGAAAAGGAGTCATAAAAATGATAATGGAGAGAAACACCAGCAAAATAAATGGCAGACTAGGAAACTCCCTTATTTCCTCACGGAGACATCAAAAGAACCCACCAAAAATTGGATAAAATAACCTTATATGAGTTATGGAAAAACAATCCAAGGTCTACAGTAACCAAGAGAAAAACAAATACTGTATGCTAACACATATATATGGAATCTAAAAAAAAAACAAAAAACAAAAATCGTTCTGAAGAACCTAGGGGGCAGGACAGGAATAAAGACGCAGACGTAGACAATGGACTTGAGGACACGGGAAGGGGGAAGGGTAAGCTGGGACGAAGTGAGAGAGTGGCATGGACATATATACACCACCAAATGTAAAATAGATAGCTAGTGGGAAGCAGCCGCGTAGCACAGGGAGATCAGCTCGGTGCTTTGTGACCACCTAGAGGGGTGGGATAGGGAGGGGGGAGGGAGACGCAAGAGGGAGGAGATGTGGGGATATATGTATATGTATAGCTGATTCACTTTGTTATAAAGCAGAAACTAACACACCATTGTAAAGCAATAATACTCCAATAAAGATGTTTAAAAAAAAAAAAGTGCCACACTCAAAGAAATTGCCACACCCTAAACAGTAGGAAATTCTGTGGTATTTTTGCTTGCCCTTTCCCCGCCCTCTCCCTGGTGTAGCGTGCTCTTGGTTTGGAGGACACAGCTGTTCCCAGTCCCCTCCCTTGAACAGGAGGGAGCAGAGCAGATTTGCAATGTTATAACCTATCTGGGGGCTGCTTGAAGGACTGGTCTCTGTTTCACCTGATTCAGATCTGAGGCAGAGTGAAGCACCTGGCACTGCTCAGGAAAGCTGCAGGGAAACTACAGACCTGCAGGTGTCTGGGACAAAGGATTATGGGTGGAGACACACAGTAAACCATCTAAGGCCCCAAGGAGAAACTGAGGTGAGACTCTGTGCAGTTAAGACATTTATAAGCAACTGTGTATATGGGGTAATTGAAAAGCCACACACAGGCCCATGCAAGACACATGCTCAGAAAAGCCCTGAGAAGGCCCTAAGCTTTCTCTGTGAGCTGATCCAGAGGCTCAGGACATGCCTGTCTAATTACTTAAGGATTTCCCCAGCCCAGAGCCAGTCTGCACTGGGAGGGGTAGTTGTTTTTTCAAATGCTCAGTTTTCAACAAAAGAAAATCACAAGCATACAATAAAACATGTAAGAAACGGTAAAACATGGCCCATTCAAAGGAAAAAAATTAAATGGCAGAAACCATCCCTGAAGAAATACAAACATTGGATACAAGACAAAGACTTCAAACAATTGTCTTTTTTTGTTTTTTTAACTAGGTTGACCACTGAGAAAATTACTGGTTCTAGGAGTTACTGATTAACTTCCAAAGAGACATGTTAAATAAGCTATGTGTTTCTATGAGGAGTTTCTTTGATCCTTAAAGTACGGCAAGTAGAATTATTTTTACACAATGCTCTATAGAGAAAATTAGTTATTGGCTTATTCATTTTTTCACCCATTTGCTCACTCCTGCCAGGTTCTGTAACAACTAGGTTACAGAAGAGAACGGAGCAGACAGGGTTTGTGCTCTTAAGCCCCTGGGAATACCTGTTCATTCTATTCCGTTTGGCAGAAAAGTTTGAAAAGCACTGTCACCTGACATGTGAATTCCTTCTAAAACAAGCCTGCTGGCTTCCAGTTATTCCTTAAAGGAAATAAATGGCTGTGGGAGAAAAATTCAGAGGCAATACCCCATCCTTATCTGGAATAATTAAAGTGGAAGAAAATTCCTGCTGGTGAAAAGCCTGATTATTCTATAATTTTTGGAGAACTGTATTTTATTTCTTTCAAGATTAAAGAAACTAACTGGATTAATTGTTAAAAGAATATGGGTAGCAGATGTCCTGTGATATCTGCAATGAATATGTACTTTGTTAAGATATTTTTATAATTTTAAAAATAATATATGTACTGTATAGAAAGTATTGAAAGTGCAAAAAATGTATAAATAAACAAAGTATATGTCCCGGTACTCAGAGACAACTGCTTTTAACACATATCCACATCTTTTATCTGATTCTTGGAACCAACTGTGTTTTGGAATTCAGAATTTCTCATATTTTAGTAAGGAAATTCAATGTGTGTACCAAAGATTTGATTTGATTTGATATTGAGACATGATTGACATATAACAGTATATTAGTTTCAGGTGTACAACATAATGATTTGATATATGTATATACTGCAAAATCACCACCACAGTAACTCTAGTTAACATCCATCACGAGACAGAGTTATATTATTTTTCTTGTGAGAACTTTTAAGATCTTAACTTTCAAATATACTATACAGTATTATTAACTCTAGTCACCATGTTGTACATTACATCATCAGGACTTATTTTATAACTAGAAGTACATTTGACCACCTTTACCCATTTCTCCATTGCCCCTGGCAACCATCAATCTGTTCTTTGTATCTGTGAGAAAACAGTCATCTAAAATATTCTTAAAGAGCTAAAGGAAAGCATGGGCAAAGAACTGAAAGGAATCAGGAAACAATATACGAACAAAATGAGAATAGAGATAGAAATTACCTAAAGGAACCAAACAGAAATTCTGAAACTGAAAAGTACAATAAGGTTTTTCCCACTCTCTGAAAGTATAGCATTTCTGTGAAACTTTTTGTAAGCCAAAATAGCATAAAGTAAAGAAGAAATTATCTTAGGATACATCTAGTTAATGGATGCACAAAATAAATCAGGATAAAGCATAGATGCTCACAGACGGAGTTCAAAACTATGGTGACTTGATGCTGAGATACTGAGTCTAGTTCCTGAGGAAGTACTGTCTCTAAAATGGCTCACTGCAAAACAAATGCTTAATGCTATTTTCACTTTTTTCTTCTGATCTATTTTGGTTAGTAAAAACAGTTACTAATATAGGTCTTTTGTAAAAGAGAAGTGGCATGAAGCAAACTTTCAAAAAGTGTGGGATATCTGTAACTAAACTGAAAAATTAACTAGAGGGGCTCAACAACAGACTTGAACAGGAAAAAGAAAAAATCAATGAACCCAAAGACAGGACATTTGCAATTATTAAGTCTGAGGAGCAGAAAGAAAAAAGAATAAAGAAAAGTGAACAGAACCTACGAGACTTACAAAACCTCATCAAGCAGACCAATATATGCATTATGGAAGTCCCAGAAGGAGAAGAGAAAAAGGATCAGAGAGTTTATTTGATGAAATAATGGCTGAAAACTTCTCAAATTTAAGGAAAGACATGAATCTATGAATTCAAAAAACTCAATAAGTTCCAAGTAGGATAAAACCAAAAAGACCCACACTGAGACACATTATAATTAATCTGTTGAAAGACAAAGAGAAAAATCTTGAAGCAGCAAGAGGAAAGTTACTCACCGTGTACAAAGGATACTCTGTAAGATTATCAGCCAAATTTCTTATTGGAAAACTCAGAGGACAGAAGGCAATGGGATGATATATTTAACGTGCTGAAAGAAAAAATTGTCAGGTGAGAGTTCTATATTCAGCAACACTGTCCTTCAAAAATGAGGGAGAAGTTAAGATACTCCCAGATAAGCAAAAACAGGGAATTCATTACCACTGGTTGTGCCCTACAAGAAACGCTGCAGGGACTCCTTCAGGTTGAAATGCAAGGATGCTATAATGCTACTCACAGCCCTAGGAAGATACAGACCTCTGGTAAAGGTAAATACATGGACAAATATAAAAGTGAGTACTATTCTAATTTTGCTTTATAATTTCACTTTTTATTTTCAACAGAATTTAAAAGAGAAATGCATAAAAATAATTATAAATCTATGTTCACTGGTATACAAGATATAAAGATGTAATTTGTGGCATCAATAACATAAAGTTGGGGTCAAATGGAATTGTAAAGGAGTAGAGTTTTTGTATGTAATTGAAGTTAAGTTGGTATCAATTCAAAATAGATTGTTATAACTTTAGGATGGTTATATATAATCCCCATGATAACCACCAAGAAAACACACATAGAATATACACAAAAGGAAATAGGAAGGAAATCAAAACATGTCACTACAAAAAACAAACAAACAAAAACAAAAAACAAAAAAACCCACAACTAAACACAAAGGAAGGCAGTAATAGAGGATATGAGGGAAAAAAGGCTATAAGACATACAGAAAACTAACAAAATGGCATAAGTCTTTCCTTATTACTAATTACTTTAAATGTAAATGGTTTAAAATTTGCAATCAAAAGACAAACACTGGCAGAATGGATAAAAAAGCATGATCTACCTTTATGCTGCCTATAAGAAACTTACTTTAGATCTAAGGACACCTATAGATTGAAAGTGAAAGATGGAAAAAGACATTCCATGCAAATAGTAACAAAAGGAGAGCTGAGGTGGCTATACAAATACCAGACAAAATATACTTTAAGTCTAAAGCTATTACGAGAGATAAAGAAGGACATTATATATTGATAAAAGGGTCAATTCACCAAGAAGCTATAACAAGTATAAACATATATGCAACAGGAATCAGAGCTCCAAATATATGAAGCAAACACTGATAGAAACACTACTGTATAATAGTAGGAGACTGCAATATCCCCTTTCCGTAACTGACAAAACCACCAGACAGAAGATCCACAAGGAAATGGAAGACTTGAACAAACCTAGGAACCAGCTGGACCTAACGGACATATTCAGAACACTCCACCCAACAACAGCACAATACACATTTCTCTCAACTGCATATGGAACATTGTCCAGGATAGACCATATGTTAGGCCACAAAACAAGTCTTAACAGATTTTTAAAAATTGAAAGCATACAAAGTATCTTTTCCAACCACAATGGAATGAAACTAGAAATCAATAGCAGAAGGGAAACTGGAAAATCCACAAATATGTGGAAATTAAACAACACACTCTTCAACAACCAATGAGTCAAAGAAAAAAGCACAAGGGAAACTGTAAAATACCTTGAGACAAGTGAAAATGAAAACACAACATGTCAGAACTTATGGGATGCAGTGAAAGAAGTGCTAAGAGGGAAATTTATAGCTGTAAATGCTACAGAAAGACCTCTAATGAACGACCTAACTTTATACTCTAAATATCTAGAAAAATAAAAAATGTTAGTGGCTGATAGTTTATGTTCCAAGGCAAAGAGACCATGCTTCCCCTGTGGTATGACCTACCCTAACTTCAGAAGTCCCCTCAGTGTTTCAACATCTATAGATCCAAACTTTCCCCAGCCCACACTTCCACATTTTGCAAGATATTTTCACCTGAGTGTTGCGTTCCACACATCCCAAAATGAACTCTTCACCTTCTCCACGGAACTTGCTCTGCCTCTGTGGTTCAGATCCCAAGTCTCCTCTGGTCCCTTTCTCTCCCTTGCCACCCCCAGCCCACATCATGCTGAAGACCCTGTGGTCACTGTATCACTCCATCAGTCTCCTTCCTTATAAAGCCACGTACAGTTAACCAGATTCATCCTGAGTACAAAAAGAATGGGCAGCATTGTGTCCCCTTTTCTGTTTTTATCTCCTTAATTTCAAACTATTGTTGAGCACCTCCTATGGGTCAGACTCTGTCCTGGGCTTTGGAAAACCAAGATGAATACCACTTTCCTGCCCTCAAGGAGATGCCAGTTTCCAAATGGGGGTAGTCAGGTTATATAAACAAAAAAGCCAACAAGCAAGGAGACTGACAACAGAGAAGTGTGTAAGACGTGTGCAGGGACATGGAGGAAAAACTGACGATCAAGGCTGGTGAGCAGAGAAGGTCTTAGAACAGGAGATGTTTGCACTCAGTCCTGGAGGATTAATTGGAGTCTAAGTGGACCAGAGGGGTGGCATATGAAGGAAAGGATAGAGCAATGCATGGGCTTGGCACTGCATAAAGGAACTCTAGCTAATTCTGCATGACTCATGCTTTTGTAACAGCCTCAGCACATTATTACCACAACAGCCCCGTGAGGCAGGGAGTATTAGTATCCCCATTTTACAGACGAAGGATTTGAGGAGAGAAGACATGAAGCAATTTGCCTAGTGTTACACTGCTGCTCAGAGAAGCACTCACTGAGTTTCCAGCCTAGGAGGAGGGGTGCGGACAGCCATTGCCAGTCTCACGCTCTGAGCAAATAGAGAAATCTTTCGACCAACCAAAGAGCTCTGCTGAAACATTGCATTCCCCTTTGCGAACCAAAACTCATACCTGAAGTTATATTTTTACCACCACTGCCCCTACCCCCATGCTTTAACAAGACATGGTATCTTGTTTCTAAGGGTAAAAGAAATGCTTATAAACAAGACTACAAAAGGCATCTTAAGACAACAAATCACTCATAAAAAAGGGAACATTCTGATGAGTTAAGTGTAAATGAATCAGAAACATATGGATTCAATCTACTTTAAAAGGCCCAGTGGAGTTCCAAGTGAAGGGTAAAACCCTTGGAGGAGATTGTATTTGGGGATATTTCCAAACCCAGGGCCATTAGTTCTGGCCAGGCCCAGAGCTAGGCTGGTAGATGGATCTCCGAGGAAACCAACAGAAAGAGAATCTCAGAAAGGTAGGAGGGTCACTTTATCCCAAATCCTCAAGCCCAGACTTGGAAATTTTCAAAGCAACATGCCTCCTAGAAACACCTTTCCTGAACATCTCATTCTGGCCCAGGGCTGGGACTCCGAGTCCAGCCAACAGTTTCACTTTAGAAACTCAGCTTGTCCAACTCCAAAAGGGTGTAGAGGCTGGACCGAAACCCTTCATCTTTCCCAAAGATTCTCTCCCTTTGACGATGAACCGTGTCCAGACCATGGCCTTGGGAGAGGAAATAAGGGCCATGGTTCTCTTTGGCAGCATCAGATGAGAAATGAATATGCACAGAAATATTGAACACATTCAACGAAACAGGAAACAACATAAGAAAAAGAAAGATCCAGACTCATCAGTCTGGTTGGGTTGCATCAGCCATGAAAATAAACAAAGGCCTAAAGAGATCAGGCCGGTTTAATGGAAACCAGGCAATGAGCAGGTATGTGTCCCTGGGCGTAATCATCACTGGGGCTCCCCGTGCTCTCGTGCCTTTTCTGGGGTCCCACGTGGGATGAAAGGTCAACCACCAGGGAGTGCGGTGAGCTCAGGGTCGCCCCGTGTTTGCTCGGCCTCTGTTTCTTTACCCCCCCAAGTGCCCTCTTCCCGATGAGAACCCAGCCTGCTTTGTGCTGCTGATTTTTCTCTTTCTCACAGTGGCATTGCTAGAAACAGGCCTTTCTCATCCACTGTTGACTGAATCAAGTTTTGGGGGGAGGACTAAGAAAAGTGAGCAAATGGAACAGTATTCTCCCCAAATGCCGCCTTAAATTGAAATCGTCTGTTCTGGAAGCCCAGGCTCCCTGTCCCCAGGCCACACCCAGGTAGCTGGAAAGGTGAGCCGGGGAGCCGCCCTCGCAGACCGCTGACCCCTGGACTCGCTGCAGTGAGGGGCTGTGTTGAGAAGAAAGGCACCCCTGGGCTGGTAGCCGGGGAGCTGGGTCTCATGGGGATTTTCTGTGCCCCTGAAGTCCCCATTGTCACCCCCTCCCCAAGACAGGCCTTCCTCTCTCCTGTTGATGCCTGAGATCAGTCATCTTAGAGATTTATTTCTTTAGCTTAAGACCTTGACACTTAAGACAAACGAGGTGAGACCGAATGTGAACATCTTAACGTCAGAGGATGGAGGAGGGGAGGGAAGCTGTGGGAATGGGGTGGCAGGGCGGTGGGGTGGCAGTGGGGTAAAGGCAGGCAGGAATGGCGGGGGGCGGGTGCTGGCTGAGAACCTTGGAGACACACCACACTCGCTTCCCTGGTCCCCCGCCCCAACCCCCAGGCCATTCTAAGACTGAAACAGAAAGGGCCCTGGAGCCCTGAGAGCCCCTGCTGCCCCTCTCCATGATGCCCGTCCCCAGCAGAGGCAGATTTGCCAAGAGGCCACCATGTGCCAGGCACAGCTCTAGACCCTGGGGTGCAGCAGTGGGAAAACAGCGGCTGCGGGGACCCTGACACTTCCCAGAGGAATTCAGGAGTGGTGTGGAGCCTGGGAACTAAAAGGGACCACAGCTGTCCCGGTCACCTCCTCCCTGGCTGTCCCAGGGCCCCTCCAGTTCCAGACCCTTCTTCAGCTGGTCCTGCCTTTGCGGACCTTTGTGTCCTCTTTGTCAGAGGACTTTCTTCAGACGCAGTGCTGAGCTCGCCAGAGCGCAGAGCCTGAGGGGGTCCTGGGGTGGATGCCGGGTTGCCCACAGCCTCCCTCAGCCCTGCCTCAGTTTCCACATCCGCCGCCAGAGCCAAGCGTCTGCTGCACAGAGCAGGGGGGCAGCTCGGGGAAGGCACGCCATCTCCTCGCACAGATGGTGGGGCCTTGGCTGAATCTGGCCCCGCCTCCCCGGGGAGAGAGGCTTCCAGAATCCAGTTAGCCCTTCCCCCAGTACCCAGACTCTCCGAATCCACAGGACTGAGCCGGTGCCTCTGGAACTGGAGCGCTGCTGGCCGATGCTCTCAGCCGCCTATGGATGGATAGAAAGGTGAGGAGGAGAGGAAGAGAGAACAGGGGCTGGGGGTGCCACAGAGGAGAGGGGATTTGGTGGTGGGCTTCTTGCCAAGCTTCACTGTCTTCAGCCTCGCAATGGTTCCGAAGAGCTGGGCCAGTGATCACCCTGCTCGTCTTCTCTGGGCAGCTCGGGGCCCAGGGGAGCCCAGGGGCCTGGCAGAAGCAGCGCCTGCCCGACAGCGAGCTCAGCGCAGGGGAAGGGGCGAGAGAGGCCGGCGCCCACCCTTGGGGGCGATTTCTGTCGGTTGAGGCTTTCGGGAGGAGGGGTCGGGGAGGGCCCGAGCTGAGCATGGGCTCCTCTGCTAGGGCGTCCTCCCCCGCACAGGACTCCCGGGACGGTCCCTCGCAGGCCCCTCCCTGGACACCTGGCCTGTGACTTACCCTGTGATTTTCTGTCGTCTCCGGCCACTTTCTCAGGTGGCCAGAGCCTGGGGCCAGCAAGGCCAGAGGCTAAGTACAAACTCCCACGGAGACTTATCTGAGCGGCATTCTGGGCTGGGGCCCCGGGGTCTGCCCCGCTCCTGACACACCTCTGGACACAAGGGGAGCCGGGCGGCGTAACCCAGAGCCCGGCACCGCTGAGCCGTACATTTGAGCCCGAGCGCGGGCCGTAGAAAGGCCGCGGGTGGTCTCTGCTCACGGCCTCGCCGCGGAGTCTCAGTCTCCGTGCTGGTTTCTTCTGGGCTGTCTTGGTCAGGTGATTCGAGTAATTCCAAAAGTCCCCAACGTGTAAAACAGTTGACAGACACCAGGGTAAAAGATAAGTGCCCGAGACAAGGGGCCCACGTCTACGCCCCGGGGCAGCCGCCAGTCTGATGCCCCTGGATTCCGCTCTCCTCTCCCAGTGCCTGCCGGGCGCTGCACAGTGGGAGCAAGTCAGCCAAACACTGTTCTGAACGCAACGGCCTCAGAAGCAGGGGCTCTCGCTGCCTCCACTGGACAGACAAGTACACCGAGGCCCACAGAGGGCGGTTGACTCGGCCGCACGTCCCAGGGCTGAAGGACAGAGCAGGGATCCGAACCCAGACAGTCAGGCTCCAGGCTGCACCCCCTGCTCCGCTGAGCTAGTCTGTCCACTTGGGCAAAGCTCTGTGCTGGGTTACGTGAGGGAATTCAAATAAATATGCGGTGTAGTCACGGCCCCCGGGAGCTCGACCGTCGCCAAGGCTGAAGCAGCCTTCCCAGACTGGCCTAATGAATCTGCTGCCCGGGCTGGATTCCTCACGCTCCGTGTATGGCTTTGGGTCTCTGCACTTCAGTGAGACCGCCAGCAGCCCCCTCTCCTTTCCCTGCACATCAAAGCCCCACAGGGGCTGAAATCCCACCTTAGGAGCCTCAACCTAGTCTTCCAGACAGGCCGGCCGGAGCACCTTCCCTCCCAGAGCATGATTCTGGGGTAACAGAAAGGAAGAACTCAGCAGTCCTTGCCAAGCTTCGTGACAAAGATGTTGTGTGGGACCCGAGGACACAGCTGAGTCGGGCCTACCGTCTGGGCTCCGGCCTCAGCCGACGGCGAACCAGGCAGGTCAAGCCGCAGAGTAACGGGACGCCCTGCACCGGCCGAGCCTGCCGGGCCCCGCTCCACAAGCAGGGTCACCCTCGGCCGGCTGTCCACTTGCAGGTTGGCCACTTGGCGTTTTAGAGACGCCCTGGCTACACTCACCTGGGGGACTGGGGGATGGCGCCTGGTGTTTGGTCCAGAACCCAGTGCCTCTGGGACGCCAGGGGCTTTGAAGGGGTGTTATAAGTTAGCAGAAGTCAAAGAGAGGATTTCATCAAGAACTTGAGTATTAAGGCTGCAATCAACGTTGAGTCAAACAGGGCCAGAAGGAGCCTGACGCCACGGTGACGGAGATGCACAAAGCGGGCCCACGGGGCACAGGATTCCTTCTGGAGCATTCCGCCCACTCACGGGGCTGTTAGAAGCTGACGCAGGATGCTGAGGCAACAGCCGGATCTCCTTCCTGGGGGCCGTGAGGAAACAGCTGCATTTGGAGACGGGGGTGCTGTCAGCCTTGCTGTGTGCTTCCGGCTCTGGCATCACCGCGTGTCTTTCCGAAGGGCCGGTGTCTCTCCTTTCCCGGGGGGCAGGCCATGTCACGGGGATACCAGGGCATGGGTGCAGCTTGTAACAGCACCTGGGCTCTCGACCAAGGAGATGCTGCCTGGAAAAAATGCAGTGGTTTTAGCAACGTGGGCATGATGTGCATGAGAAGGAAGAACATGATAAATCCAAGGTGACAGGAAGGACATCCTCTTCCTTTCCTGCAACCCGGCTGGTTTTGAAAACCTCCAAGCGGGTTCAAGTCTCTTCCAGGCAGGGAGGCAGCCTTTACCAAGGCAACGCTGCCCTGGCATGACACCCCCCACCCCCGGCACCTAAAGCTGAAACGACCTCCAGCGCCGGACTCCAGAGTCAAGATCGCTCACACGGTTACTCCCCACCCCCTGCCCTTCCCTGCAGTGCCCACCCCTGCCTCACAAGGAAAGGCCCAGAACCTGGGGGGCTGCTCAGGCAAGTTCCGGGTGGCGGCAGCCACGTGTAGGATCCAGCCCAGCACTCAGGCCTGGGGACAAGCCACCCGGGAGAGTCAGACGCACGGCCACGGCGAACCCCAGGGAGACAGCACACCCACTGTGCACGGCAGGTGCCCTTCTGCTGGCACTGCCGTCCCAGGCGTGGCCCCAAATTCCCCAGGAATGTCAGCTTCCCTTCAGAGCGACGCTCCTTTCTCAGAGGGC
Source organism: Balaenoptera borealis (assembly GCF_965194805.1). NCBI lineage: Eukaryota > Metazoa > Chordata > Mammalia > Artiodactyla > Balaenopteridae > Balaenoptera > Balaenoptera borealis. The sequence continues at coordinate 108,677,188 of NC_138868.1, read as the reverse complement.
AGCTTTCACGATCCTGGTGGCAACTCACCCACCGGCATTTAACTCCCGCCTCTTCAACCTGAGAAAAGGAAATAAGAATGAGTGAAGACCTCAGAGCATCATCTGAAAATGAACCATAAACCAGGACAAGGACAGTGTGTGTTTTCCAGGGTCGCAGAAGCGTGTGTAACCTCGCCGTGTTTATAAGGCACCGGGCCCTGTTTGCCCAGAGTTTGCCAGATGAAACACTCAAGAGAGAAGGTGCCTCCGATGGTTTTCCAGAGGGAGCAAAGACGGGCAAGGCCTTGGAAACTTTTTTCCCCACTCCACAGAAAGTTGTATGTGAAAGGAGCCCTCAAATTAGAAATAAGTGGTGGCGGTGTTTAAGATAAAGTTGCTCAATGTTTCACAGCATCTCAAAATCATAAAGTCAGCCGGGACGCTGGACGTCGCGCAGACAGGCTGTGCACGCGGTGTGGCGTCTCTCCTGCGCCAGGACCAGCAGGAGGCACGGGGGCTGCCTGCCCTCTCCACGGGGGCGGCCTCCTCCCCTCAAGGGAGCGGCGCACGTGTTTCCAGACACATCCACGTTTTAGATAATTTTTCCTTACATTAAGCCAACATTAATTTTCCTGTAGCTTCCAGCCAGCATTGTAAACTGTGTTCTCTGGGGTCGCTACAAATGCCCCCACCTTTTTCCTTCTGTGACATCCTTCAGATCTTGAAGATCCTGTAGCGTGCCCTGCCCACCCTCCTTCTCTTCTCCAGGCTAGATCCGCTGCTTTGTCAGACAACCTCACTTAATAAGCCATGAGCTGCCTGTGTGTTTTCCATTTAAGGGCTGTTTTTGGCAGGGCCGCTGCTGTGCCCTCTCCAGCAGCATCTGCCCACCTCCTGCTGTGCCCCATGGCAGCTGTTTATGGACAAGAGCCCCTCCATCAGACCTCGGGGGTGGAGTTAGCTTCCCGCAGTAGAATGACTCACCTCTGAGGGCCTTGCCCAGAGAGGCAAAGAGGATGGAAGCCCTGTGAGGAGAACAAATACGTTTGTCTTTACACGGCTGTGTCGCCAGGAGCTGGCACCTGGCAAACGCTGGTATTTTCTTTTTTTTTTTTTTTTCTGTAAATAAGATTTAACAGATAATTTAAAAGTTTTACATTGTTAAATATGTCTATAAAGCAGTCGTGATAGAATAATAGAATAGGACATCCTCTACTCTTTTTAAAGATGGTTACAAAGACTAAATGAGAACTTTCCTCACCATGGCTACTTTTTTTTTTTTAAACATCTTTATTGGAGTATAATTGCTTTACAATGGTGTGTTAGTTTCTGCTGTATAACAAAGTGAATCAGCTATATGTATACATATATCCCCATATCCCCTCCCTCTTGTGTCTCCCTCCCACCCTCCCTATCCCACCCCTCTAGGTGGTCACAAAGCACCGAGCTGATCTCCCTGTGCTATACAAAATGCTGGTATTTTCTGATGCATGAATGCAGAAGGGAATGAAGGAAGCAAGCAGAGATGAGATGCAGAGACAAAGAAAGGCCTTCATGGGTTCAAAACCTTTACCTCAAATGTCCTGAGTCCCCTGCTCCAATCCCGGAGCCTGTCTAATCCAGTCCCCAGGCTCCAAGGCTGCATTCTGCCCACAGCGATACCCACCCCCCCAACAACTTCCACCCTTAATAACCCTGTTAAACCACCACCAGCTCCTCCTCACACCACTCGACCTCTCCCCATCCCCTCCTCCTCCTCTCCCCTTCTCTCCCCCAGCTCACAAACCACAAGCCTCACCTATAAACGTCCCAGGACGCTCCTCTCAGACACAAATTCCAAAGACATCCAAATGAGAAGAAAAATGGTGGAAGACAGTGTTTTGATTTGGGGGCACCAGCTGATATCCTTTGGTCCCAGACTGATTTGGGAAGGATCCCAAAAAAGCGCTCATGTGCCTGGCCACATGGGGCAGAAAGGCTGCTGGGGCTGTGCCCATTGCACAGAGATCCCTGGTAACGAGGACAGCTCCAAGGCATCCCAGTGCCATCTGCTGTTGAACAGCATGAGATGCCTTGAGCTGTTAAGTGGGCAGATTCAGTTTTATTTTTCCTCTCTGGAGTAAAAAGAAAAAGGAACTCTGGCCACGAGTGACATACAAACGTCAGGCCTGAGTCTATCTACACATGGAAATAACTCCCCAGGCCTCCCTTCTCCACCCCCATCTCTGGAGATAAACTGTAATAAAGTATTAACAACTGGCTCTGCTCTTCTGATAGACAAGGGATGACTCTCTTTTAAAGACCTTTGTGCTCTGTTGTTGGCAAAGCCATTTAAACTGTGATCATTAGCAGCTCTGCCTACAGCGCGGGCCGAGGCGGATTTCTCTGGAGAGGTTCCATCAATCACGTGTTCCTGGTGGGGAGCAGCTGTCTGAGGCCAGGGTGCAGGAGAGCGGGGGCCACACTTGACTCGCCCGGCCCAGCAGGGAACTTGGTGTTGGCTTTGGGCCTCGGGTGCACCTGGCTGGGAGGTACCTGACAGCACAGCGGGGAGCGGGGAGGCAGACGGGGTGGATACCTCCCTTTCCCCAAGAAGCCCAAGGGGAAGTTGCTCTCCGGCTCTTATTGAGACAGGCTGGGACCTGGGACCCTTTGCTGCAGTGTTTGCACCTGGACACACCTCTCCTGGAGCAACAAAATACACAGAAACTCTATGGGACTAAAAATAACTGCGTGCATGTGCAGTTGGGACGAATTCTGGACCTAAAAGATATAAAGAGACCAAAAAACCCAACTGCCACTTTTGAAGAGCCTGGAGCAAAAACAGGGTGTTGGGAGCAAAAGCGGGGAACTGCGCATGCCCTCTGCACACACCACCCCCAGAGGGGGTGGGCAAAACACCTAAGCCACCCCTCCAGCCCGAGCCCTGGACACACCCCTACCCTCACCCCATGTAAGGAACCAGCTCGCCAACCGCCCCCCCTCCCCCCTCAGGGAGCGAGCAAGCAAGGGAACCTGTTGTCTCTTCTCGCTCCCGGCTGCTGCAGCAGGGCCCCCAATAAAGCCTGGCCTGAATTTCTTGTCTGGCCTCTGATCAATTTCTATTGATTGGGGAAAGCCAAGAACCCTGGTCAGTAACATTATGAGGGATGGCAGTGGTGCATCTACAGAAGGAGAGCGCTGCACTGGGCCTGAAATATTCTGAAGCCCTTGGGGAAAGGGCTGGGAAGGGAAGGAAAGTTCAGTGACAGCTGAGTCCTGTCTGTTCCCTTTCAAGTCTTGCATGTTGCAGGAAGCACTTCAGATGGTGAAAACTGAAGGAACAGGAAGCTTGTGGATGGGTGTGTGAAAGGGCAGGGAGGCAGAGTTAGGGGGTGAGGAGAAAAGGGGGAGAAGCAAGAGTGGGGAGAGGACAACGGGGAGAGAGAGAGAACCGAGGCACAGGAGAGTCAGAGGAGGCATGTTTTGAGGGGTGAGAGCTTAAAAACATGGATTCATGAAGATCAACTATACTACAATATAAAATAAAAAGTAAATTAAATTTTTAAAAAAGGATGAATGAAGAAGAGAGGGACTGCTTCCCTTCTTTCTTCTTCTTTTCTCTTTCTTTTCTTTTTTGGCCACACCACGCAGCACATGGGATCTTAGTTCCCCAACCAGGGATCGAACCTGTGCCCCCTGCAGTGGAGGCGTGGCGTCTTAACCACTGGACCACCAGGGAAGTACTGCTTCCCTTCTTTTTAAAGGCTGAGTAATATTCCCCTGTATGTACATTTCATGTTTTCTTTACCCACCCATCAGTTGATGGACATTGAGTGCCATTTGTGACAACATGGTTGAACCTAGAGGATAGTGTGCTCGGTGAAAAAAGCCAAACACAGAAGGGCATATACCGCATGATGCCCCTTATATGAGAATCTCAAATAGACGTAGAAGCAGAGGGTAGAACAGTGGTTACTGGGCGGGGGGGAGGGGCGAAGTGGGGAGTGCCTGCCCGGTATAAAGTTTTAGTTACGCAAGATGAATTAGTTCTGGAGATCTGCTGTACCGTGTAGGGCTTATAGTCAAAAATACTGTGTTGTACACTTAAAATTTTCTTGGGGCTTCCCTGGTGGTGCAGTGGTTGAGAGTCTGCCAGCCAATGCAGGGGACACGCGTTCGAGCCCTGGTCCGGGAAGATCCCACATGCCGCGGAGCAACTGGGCCCATGAGCCACAGCCACTGAGCCTGCGCGTCTGGAGCCTGTGCTCCGCAACAAGAGAGGCCACGACAGTGAGAGGCCCGTGCACCGCGATGAAGAGTGGCCCCCGCTTGCCACAACTAGAGAAAGCCCTTGCACAGAAACGAAAACCCAACACAGCCAAAAATAAATAAATTAATTAATTAAAAAAAAAATTTCTTAAGAGAGTAGGTCTCACGTTAAGTGTTGTCACTACATTACACAACCATCAAACAGAGGGACACAAGGACACCTGCGGAGGTGATGCTATGTCGATTACTCTGAAAACAGGGTGATGGCGTCGCAGGTGTTCACATGTGTCCAAACTCATCAAACTGTATTCATTAACACGTGCAGTTTATTGTGTATCAACTAAACCTCAATCAAGCCGTTAAAAAGAAGGAAGGGCCTGTGCTTAGGGAAGGCAGTCTGAGTCTTTGGAGAGAAAGTTCAAAAATTAGCAGCTCTTCCTGAAACTCTGAAACTCAGACACATTCCTGGATGAAATTTTTCCAAAGCCAAGAACTTTGCTCCCCTTTTTTCGGCCTTGGTTGCCAGAGAGTTTAAAAGTCAAACTTATTGCCTAAGTTTTGTGATCTGTTCAAATCAGGTGACTGAAACATCTCCATCTGCTTCTCGGAGAGAGTCCTGGAAGTGTGATGCTCAAACATTTCTCCCCACACGGCATCCCAGGCTCTCAGCCAGCGTAAGCCCTTCAGGAAGTCGGGGGAGCACAAATCTTGAATAAAGGGCACAACATACACTCAAGGAACCAGGAAGATACATTCTCCCGACCCATCTCATCTCCGGAAGAGAATAAGACATGTCCCACGGCATTCAGATGCAGCTTGGCAGTGAACGGGCTCAGGGGGAGAGGAGGCCCTGGGACAGGCAGGGTCCCGAAGCAGCAGCCGTCCAGACACAGTAACCAGGACGATCAGTTGGCCAATTAATGAGGATTTTTGCAGTTGTCTTATTGCTCTGATTTAGGTTTAATTACCTAATAGTTTAGTTGGTAACATGAGAACAGGGCATAAATTTCCAAAGGTCCCAAAGGCTATGCAGCGAGAAGTCAGTTGTTCTCCCAGACTTCCCCTCCAGCTACCGTCCCCCTGCCCCCAGCTAGGTAAATGCTGCCACCAGATCCTCTAAAAGGAGACTGTCGGGTTCTCCAACAGGCTTGACAAAGGACCCTGGCTCATCCCAGAGATGGGGTTCAAAAGGCTCCTCTGTAGAAACAACGCTTGAGCTGAGAGGTGAAGGACAAACAGGGGTGTGCTAGTGAAAGAAGGAACGGCATGTGCAAAGGCCCTGTGGTCAGAGTGGGCACAGCACTTTGGACAAGATGGCAAGGAGGTAGGGTGGCCCATTCCCGGAGAGTGAGGTGGGGGTGGGCAGGAGCAGTGGGCAGAGGTGGCAGGGCTTCCTAGGCCATCTCAGGATTGTGACCTTTCTCCATAGACCTGATTTAAGCCCTGGGGGTTCAGAGGGTATATGTGACAGATCCATTTAACGTTTTGAAAACATAATCACTGTAGCTCCTGCGCAAAGAAGAGCGAGCACTGATAAGGGTAGAGACTGTACAGGAAGAGACTGTACAGTTAGGAGATGGTACAGGAAACCTTAGCTGCCCTGCCCCACACCTGTTCAGCATCCCCTTTGAATTCAGCCATGGCCACGGCCATGGCGGACTCTCCCAGGTGGGCTTCACCTCAAATGCCGCCTTCCCTGGGGCCTCTTCAGTGACACCGATGCCAGGGAAGCTGTTGGTGCACATGTAGGAATGATCTGAATGTGCACGAGAGTCTGTGCTTCCAGGAGCAACCCTCAGCCAGTGGAGAATGGGAGCCGGTGGATAAACGCTCCTCATGGGCAATCAGAACCCACTCTTCAGGTCCCAGGTTGGGTTTAGGTCCCACGGCGGCGACCTCACTTACGCACTCTTATATAGACGTTCCTTCTCCTCCCACTCTGCCTGCCCCTCCCTTCTGATTCCTGGGATTACTCCTAAATGAGCAATCTGCAAAGAAGTCCTTTTAGGCTCTGCTTTCTCGGGGTATCTCAAGTAAGACGGAGGCATTTGCAGCTGTCTAGGTGAGACAGGATAGGAGCCTGGACTAGGGCGGCAGCTGTGGGAATGGACAGATTGAAAGGATATTTGGAAGGTGAAATCAAGAGCCCAGTGCAGCCACATTCTCCAGCACCACTCTCTCTTCTATCCCCTTTGACATTTGGTGTGGCCAGTCCAGGCTCACAGCTTGTTACCACTGCGGAGTAACAAGTGGCACTTGTTGGAGGAGGTGTCTCACAGCTGTGCAAATGGCCACCATATATGGAGGCAGAACTCAACAGCCCTTGCAAAACGGAAGCTACGGGACACGAAGAGGGTATTTCCAGGCAGTCCTTAACTGGTTGAATTTAAAATGGGGCCTTTGGCAGATATCCCTGGCATTGAGCATCTCCTTCAGGCAAGACGGCACAGCCACTGTAGCAGAGAGAGAAGTAGCAGTAACAACAGGAGGCCGTGGAGGAGGAGTGATGGCTGTGCATCCAATGAAGATGAAGAAATGGGGACTCAGAGAGATAGGTCGTCTTCCCAGGGTCCCCTGAGCAGTGCCTGATAAAGCAAGGATGCACATCGTGGTCCAAATGGCTCCAAAGACCATGCTTTTAACGGCGATCTCCTTTTCAATTTCCCTCTGCTCCAAAGCACGGGGGTGGGGGTGGGGCCCGGGCAGAGTCCAGCCATCTCTATTTACGCTGGCTCATTGGACCAGTTGACCGTCAGTTACATTCTGTTACTCAGTAGACGAGGCTCAAGACTTTTTTGTTTTTTTTTTTTTTTGCACATAAAGGGTTTATTTTAAATGTTTTAAGGATAGGATAGCGTTACATCATAATTACAAATATTATGTACAGAATTAACAGATTTATATTGTTTATACTTCTAAACGCAGAGAACAGGGAACTGTCTATAACTTGTATAAAATAAAATTAAAACTAAAAATGAATTCGAGCTTGAAAGATGAGGTCATTTACCTAATTTTAAGATGCGAACATGAAACATATCACACTGTGGTGATAATCATGTCTCAACATATAAGTACATCAAACCAACATGTTGTACACCTTAAACTTATATAACATTATATGTCAATTATATCTCAAGTTTTAAAAATCAATTAATTGATTGTTTAATTTTTAAAAAAAGAGGACCTTTGGCGGATGTGGAGAATGGAGATGACACTGAGTGTGGCCTTGGCTGGATGGACTAGAGAAGCAGCAGTGGACGCCTCTCATTTATTTAGTTCACAAATAACAGCTGCCAATTCGCTTAATCCTTACAACAACCTCACGATGTAGATTCTGCTATTTTCCCCTTTACAGATGAAGAAACCGAGGCAAAAAAAAATGACTTAATAACTTTCCCAGGGAGACTCCGTTAGTAAGTAGCAGAACTGGGGTTTTCACCCAGGAATTCTAAAATCTGTGTTCTCACTCATGGCTCCCTGCTGTCCCTCCTTTACCGATTCACCCTACAAACACTGCTGGTTGTTTGCTCCATGTCAGGGTTAGTTAGATGCTGTGGGAGCGGAGGCTGGGTGAAATACAAAAATGAATCAAGCATGAATTCAGCCCTCAAGTAATTTATTCTCTCACTGATGTTAAGTGTTTCCATAAAGGATGATGAGAAAATGTAGAAAGTGACAAATGTCCAATAAAAGATACTGACAAAATACTATGGGGCTTCAAAAAAGGAGAGCGATTCCAATGTGAAGGATGCAGAGGGATGGGACATCAGTTTGGTTTTGCTGCATAATGAACCGCTCCAAAATTCAGTGACTCAGAGGACACCTACCTGTTGCCTCTCATGATTCTGCAATGGGCCGGTCGGTTCTTCTGTCTGGGGCTGGCTCCGCAGTGCCAGGTGATCTAGGAGGGCCTTGCTTATCCATCTGGGATGGCTGGGATGGAGGGGACCTCTTGTCCTCCAGATGTGGTCCAGCCTCACTCTCCTGGTGGAAAAAAGGTCCCTATCAGCAAGAGAGAGGAAAAGCCCTGATGCACAAGCACTTTTCCAGCCCCTCCATATGTCATGTTTGCTGATATTCCATTGGCCAAAACAAACCCAAGATTCAAGGGGTAGAGTGATCGGCTCCCCTTCTGCTGGGGTGTGGCAACAGCACATTGCAATGAGACATGCTTAGTGGGATTAGAGGGGAGTGTAGTTTTTTGTTTTTTGGGTTTTTTTCAATCAGGCAGGATCAGAGAAAGCTTTACAGAAAGAATGAGCCTTGAAAAATGGCTGGGGCTGGGGATTGTGGCAGGTTTCCCATATGTGGAGAAAATCCACAGAGGCGAGAGAGCTGAGGGTCTGAGACAGGCTGGGACCTGGCACCCTTTGCTGTGGGGCTTGCACCTGGAAACATGTCTGCTTGAGCAACAGGATACAAAGAAACTTATAAGGGATTAAAAATAACTGCATGCATGAGCAGCTGGGGCAAATTATGAACAATAAGATACAAAAAGACCAAAAACCCAGCTGCCACTTCTGAAGAGCCGGGAGCAAAAGCAGGGTACTGCGCATGCCCACCGCCCTCAACACCACCAAAGGGGTGGGCAGACCACCTCAGCCACCCCTCCAGCCCAACCCCTGGACCTGCCCCTACCCTCACCCCATAGAAGGAACCAGCTCGCCCCCGCACTTAGGAAGCAAACACGGGAACCTGTTACTTGTTCTCGCTCCCGCCTGCTGCAGCAGGAGCCCCCAATAAAGCCTTGCCTGAATTTCTTGTCTGGCCTCTGATCAATTTCTATTGATTAAGGAGGCCAAGAACCCTGGTCCGTGATAGGTCCTCAAGGACCAGCATGTGCTTCATTTGGGCTAGAAGGAAGGTCAGAAAAGAAAGTTGGAGCTGAATCATGGAGGGATGGAGGGATGTCTTTCAGATCTGGGATGGCGGCCAATGGCTTATTAAGAGGTTGATCTCTACTTGCAGGGCACAGCCCCTCTCAGAGAACATGCTCTACCACACGCCTGGCAGCTGTGGCAGCACAATTCTCTTGTTCCTGGAGCCCAAGGAGCAAGCTAAAGGACCTGGGGTAGCCAGTCTACAGGCTGCCAAAGCTCTATGGTGGCCGGAAAAGGTGAGTTGGGGGACTGAGGCATCAGTGGCAGAGGTCAAATGAAGGGCACACTGAGGTTAAGTCAAAGCTGGGGCATCCAAAGCTGGGTTCAAATTGCCACGTGGGAGCTAAGGGTGAGGAAGCCAGCTGGTAGAGACAGGAGACAGAGTTTTATGAAGATAAAAACTGACACAACGAGGGAAGACTGGTCCCTGGAGTAGCCTCGGGTCTTGATGACCTTCCCATCCACGTATAGGTTTACAAGTAATTCTCTTTCTCTGCGTCATGATTCTGTCCCTGCATCAGCTGATGATGGGTGGTCTGTCTTGCATCACATGATGGGTGGTCCTCTCCTTGCGTCCCTGTTTAGAACGCTGGTTGGAATAAAATTTTGAAAAGAGGCAGGGCAACCGGGATAGAAGTATGTCTTGGTCAGGTTGCAAAGCAGGGTGGATATTCAGGACTGGAGTTGTTCTTAAAAGGAGCTACTGTCTCTCTACCTCTCCCAGCAACTAGACATACCATAAAGTGAAAACTGTCGCCATGATATTTTCAGAAAAATTCTTTGCTTAGGTAAAGTCTTGAAAGCCTCAAGAATGTTAGTTTGTGGTCTTTCTTTCTTTTGTTTTTACTTCTTTCAAAGAATTTATCAGTTCTCACTCTGAAGAAGCTAGAAGCCATTCCACTCTGCCTTATTCCTTTTGGAATTTACTGAGTACATCTCAGCAGTGGCACGGAAAATATATTTCCTTGGAAACCAGAAGTCACACAATAGTCCTCACCCTTCAGAGCCCCATGGGGTGGAGAAATCCCCATGATAGTTGAAATCCGATTATTCTGCTTTTATGTCACCTCCTTTGCTATAAATGAGGGCCAGCGCAGCTGCCAGAGCACAGAATGACACAGATACAATGTGATGTGTCAACCACTCATGTTTCTCTTTTATGAGATCAACTTTTTATAACTCTGCAGTCAGTCCACTGACAGACTATAAAACTTGGCTTATTGGAAACAGATACAACCACCATGAGACGTCACTCGTCAGAGACCGATCCAGCCTCTTCTGGACACGAGTCGGTCCTTAGAGAGAAAGCCATTAGGAACGGGAGCCTGAGTTGCATCTCAAGCTGTGTAGGCACCTGTCTGGGTCACATAAATATTGCTCCTTGTGAAAACCTGCCATGCTGAGTCCTACCATAAAGTGCGTGACATTCATGGATTAGCCTCACGGCCTGACTGCTCATGAATCTTACTCCAGGAGATTTCAGAGTCCTTGAATCCAGCCAAATGTTACTGTCAAAAGCCTTTTCTAATCTATTTGTGGCAACAGAAATGTCTCCACTATGGAGAACCCAGAATGCTGGCAGCAAGGGCCAGCTCCCACTTCAAAGGGAGAGTTCAAAGCAGACGCCTCTTTGGACTTGAGCACCAGTGGGCGGAGTCAGTCTCACATGCCTGGTCTTCACGCACGTCCCACTCTACCCCGTCTCTGTCTTACCTTCACTGCAAGCTCAGAAACCACTGCTGTCCCCAGATCGGTCTCCTTATGCACAAATGGGACTCTGAGGTCCGCAGATAGAAAGGGTTTGGAAAGTCTCCCTGGTGCCACGGCTTTCTTCCCCTTTGGGGTGTGTCTCAGTTTGGGGCATGACTTTCTTCCCTCAGCATCCAGGGGCTCAGCTGCAGATGAGAAGCAGCACAGCGAAGTGTCCTGATGCAGGCACCACTGGAAAACATGTCTCCATGGAAACCCCAGGGTTACCTCACCCAACAGCATTCAGATGTGACTGACCACAGAAGCATTTTTTTTTCAATATAGAGGAAGTATCAGCTCTATCTACAAAGCCAAGAGGGTTTTGCTTTTTTTTTTTGTTTGTTTTTGGTTTTGTTTTTGAAGTTATATCCTCCTGTCCAGAGTTTTTGGGATCACGTCATATGTTTGGGGAGCATTTTGTATGTAGACAGCACTTTCCCCCGTGCCTCTGCCTCAGCACACAAAGACATCATTCCTATGAAAATAAGAGGGATTCTTCCAGGGGGACATGTCATTATTCATCTCTGCTCTAGTCATTGCCTGTTGCCAAAGAGTTGTTTTAATGTTCTGAATCCAGAATGCCTGTTTTCTCACAGCCTCAGCAGGATCTGGCTCACTCAGCACTTGATGGGGTTTGTTCATGGGAAACCCAGGGGCTGGGGGTGGGAGTGGGCGTGACTGCTGTCACGGTGACCTTTCACACCTCCACCCCCAGACGGGAGTCGTTAACTCGGGGCACCCATGTGGTCCGCGCTCCTCCCTCCGTCAGCCTGCTGGGGATCGGCATTATGCGGAATGATGCCTTCTGTCCCTCTGGGCTCCCCAAAGAGCTAACTTAATTGTTGGGAAACATTGGAGAAAAAAGATGTCATTCCTCTACCTCGTTGGTTCTCACCATGGGGGAGAGGAGGGATTTCGTCCCCTGGGAACAACGGGGCAAGGTCGGGAAACCTTTTTGGTTGCGTGACTGGGAGAGGGGTGCCAGAGGCATCTAGTGGGTAGGGGCAGGGACGCAGCTGAACATCCTACGATGCATAGGACACCCTTCCCCCAACAATAAACGATCCAGCCCGAAATGTCACTGTGCTGAGGCTGAGAAACCCTGGAGATCCAGCAAGGTGTGGCTTCAGGGCAGTTCAGGTCTCTGTTATTAGCAACGGGAGGACAAGCTATGGACTAGTTACTAACGGTATGAATAAACGCATCCAATGCACTCACTAGGGCACTCCAGTACACAGAGGACTTTCTTGTGACTGGAGAGTTTGCAGTGTATGTGAGTCCTTCCTGGAAGGCCTTTTCTTCTCTGAATTATGCTCTCAGTCTATGTTGTCTCCCACTGCCTATTTGTTAAAATTCCTTTCTGCACAATTCATATGAACATAAATCCTTCCTTTAAGGTCTAACCAATTAGAGAAAAGTAGATCCTTCACTTAAGAGCCATAATCTTACTTCCAATCACTCTCTCTCTCTCCGGAAATCTTAGGACAGGTGGAAACAGGGCAACGGATGAAGCCCATCTCATGGCCACGTCTAAGATCTATTGTTAAATGCTTAATAGGCATTTCTTTGTTATCACTAGTTTTCTAGTCATATGTCCTGGAATTATTACCTAAGATGCGATTTGTATGCTGAATCACATGGCCAACATTTTTGCGTGTTCCTCAAAAACGGGATTAGGAGGAAGCATGAGAGATCAGTTCCTGGGATCCACCGGCCTCTAAGCCAGCAAGAGATACAGAACCGGATAAGTTCTCAGAGTATCGCTCCAGTCTCCATCCCCGGCTTTCTCACCAGGACCACTTTCGTTCCAAAGCACGAGTGGCTAAGTCATATCAAGGCCAGTTAGGTCAAGATTACCAATAACTAGGCCCTCTGAATGTCACACCCGCTTGCTCACCGCCAGGGGAGGATAATATCAGGCCAAGGGAAGAAGCTGGCTCCGTGGGCTCTCAGGACAAAGCGGACTGGGCCGAGGTTCAGGGCTCCAGGCCACCGAGATGGCGGTCCTCTGGGAAGCACCACTGACTGGAGAGGATGATCTAGAGTGTTCCACCGTCCCTCTGCTCCAGCTACTCAGACTGGTCACATTTAAGAAAATGTTCAAACGTTTGTTCTCTACATCTGTGTCCATATGTTTGTGAGAACAAACGTATGGACACCAAGGGGGGGAAAGTAGGGGGTTAGGTGGTGGTGGTGGGATGAACTGGGAGATTGGGATGGGCATGTATACACTAATATGTACAAAATACATAACTAATAAGAACCTGCTGTATAAAAAATAAATAAATAAAATTTAGGAAGTAAAAAAAGAAATTACCCAGTCCATTAAAAACTAACCACCCCGTACCCTGGGGCCTCTTGATTTCTGAGATGGCCCACACTCTGTCTGTAGAGCGTGTTTCTCTCTAAATAAATCCACTTCTTACCTAAAAAAAAAAAAAAAAAAAAATAATGCTCAAGGTGTTAAAGCAGAGAAAGCATTTTAGAAGCCGATATAGATACGAGAGCGAGCTGGACACATACACGGAAGAACGTGGTCTCAAGAAGCCACAGCAGTTGAGCCTCACCTCGCAGTGGAAATCTTTTTTACAAGATCATATTAGTGGACTTCAACTGCATGCTCAGATCACCTCTGGGGCTGAGTGTGGATGTAGCCCAGCAAGGCCTCCCATCTGTACAGCTCTAGGACTCAGCACGGCCACACCTGAGATGGGGAGCAGTCTTCATGGAAAGCATTGCCCACTGAGGTTCAGGGCAGAGTCTGGGCCTGACAGGCGCCCCCTCACTGGGGGCACCACATGTTCTCACTTCCCAAGACAGAAATTGATTGGTTTATCGCATAACTTGAGCAGAATTTACTCCTTGTTCCAACGATGACCCAGGCAGCAGGCTCGGTCTCACTCGACACCCCCCTACCCCACTCCCCAGCCCACCTTTCCCCCGCTGCCCAACCTCCATAGCCACATCCTGTAGCAAGAACCTCCTGGGCCCTGTTGTCTGGGGGTGGGGAGGGGGGGGAGAGGGGGCAGGACCTGGGTGCCTAAACCAAGGTCTGGTTTAAGGTCGTCACCACTCAAGCCCCTCACTCCTCACCTGAACTGCCGTCACCCCCAGAGGATTCTCTGCAGCCTGGTCTGGAAGGAGAGAGCCCCTTGTAACCGAGGGAGAACTTCTTGTATTTTCCTTGCAGAGCCTGTCGTCAGCTTTGCTGCACACGGCCCTGGAGGAGCTGAGCTGGCCCTTGTTTAAGGAAAGCCAGCAAATCCACGCAGATGTTTTTCTGAGAGCTGTTCCGACCAGGGCTCAGGGATTTCGCCCTGCCTGGTATCACATAGCACGGGGGAGGATGGGACTTCTCATTGTAGAGCAGGAAGTATATTACATGAAATCAAAATGTAAGTGGGTTCTTTTTGGATTAGGCCATGTTTTTCTCTTCTGTTTTTCTTTACATAACTTTATCACTCAGCTCCTTTATTTTTCCCCTCTGCCTTCCTTGGCTCTCATGCCCACTCTGGTCTGCAGGACAAACTCAACCCACCAGGCGCTCTGGGTGGCACGGTTTCTAGCTCCACTCCAACCTCATCAGAGGCTCACTAAGGCTTTACTGACCTCATTTTCTGATCTGACACAGATATCCTGCTCCACCTAGTTTTTCAGCGCTCAGGAGACCTCTGACTTAAACCCAAGAGGCCAGAGAGCAGGAGGCTCGGTCCAGAGCGCAGCCTGATGCCTGCCCCCAGGACGGTCAGCGTCGCCTCCCTCTTGCTGCCTGCCCTTCTCCGTTGCCCACGTCCCCGACCAGAACCTGCCCTGCACACAAGCAGCTGATAGGCTTCAAGGGGTGACACGGACTCCCCGCACCTCACATCTCCTTAACAGCGCACAAGGCGTTTCATTTCATAATTTGAGGTGAAACGCTCAATGCAAGTCCCCTGGGAGAGGGATGGGAACCGAATTCACGGTGAGGCACCAATGGTCTCGTCTCAGCACAAAGCAAAGATTTGTTTGTGTTTGTTTGCAAGCCTGCTTGGGTTTAGCTCTGGGCTTCTGTTTAAGAGGGTTGAGGGCAGTGGGAGGACAGAACAGCAAAGAAGCACTGGTTCCTAAAAAGGAAAGGCCGATGGGAGACAAGTCCCGTCTCCTTCACAGCTTTGATTAGGTCTCCTCTGCTAACCCTCCCCTCCGCGGGCGTCTCCTGGTCCACCTCTGCATCAGCCCGACCTGCGCTGACGCCAACACGGGCTCTTTCGCCCTGTCTGCCTCACAACCGGCCTCTATCCATGCGTTAGTTTCCCACGAAGTGCTTTCCCCAGAAATTGAGAAATGAGCCTGTGTCCCAGAAGACAACGGTTTTGCTTCTTCATAACCAAGAAATCTTGAAAGGATCAGAAATAGAAGGAAAACACGGCAAAGGAGGGAAGAGCCCTAGAGGGGAAGGAAATGAAAGGCAGGGTGAGACCCTGTCGAAAACTCAAAGTAGCTGAACTGTGCTAAATGAGCTGAAACAATGAGGCGACGCATCTCTGGGCCGGTCCTGGGCCTGCTGGTCGACTACACATTGCTCCTCACACCCCATCTGCTCCGTCTCTCGGGGGCCGACCCTGCGGGCTGTGCTTCTCAAGCCGCCGTAGCAGCAGGGTTCCGCTGGGTTCAGCCATGGGGGCCACCAGCCGGAGACAGGGCGGCGGGGTTGGGGAGAGGAAGGTGGGGAATCGCCTCCCCCTTCTCTGCCTCGTACAATTTGTATGTCAGTATTTCTTATTGTTGGCCCCAAAACAAAACAAAACAAAACAAACAAATCCACTCTACAGGGAGCTCAGGCTTTTATGACCCACATCCTATAGGAGGGATGGAGAGACCTCCAGAGAGAGCCCGGTCTCTGTCCTTACATCTTCCCCAAACGCTGGCTGGAGAGGACAGTGCTGCCCAACTGTTCTCACCTGCCTCCTTTCCTTGGGGGTTTTTGGCGGGCAGGTGACTGAAGGTCCTGAAGGTGGTGAAATCAACCTTCAATTCCACCTTGCATCAAGGCCACATTATGTGGGCGGCTTTGGTTCCAAATCAAACGCCGTGAGCGACCTCCTGCTTCCTGCTTTATAAAATCTAACATTTGGATGCCTCTGCTTCTTCCTGTGATGCCGCTAGACCTGCGTGTAGACATTCATACTATTATAAAATGTGTCCTGCTTGTACGAGTCTACCAGCTAGTCTGTACTCATTAATCCACTCAGAACAAATAGGTCATTTTATCACTCCCTAAGGAAAAAAGTGATGCTTTCCAAATTTGCTGCCCTGTTAAACGCTATTCAGAAACAAAACAGTTGAGTGCCTCTCATTATGGTGATTAGCTCCCGGGGCCTGGACTCTAGTCTGGATGTTGTAATAAATTGGAGAGAGAAATCTCAAGTCCGAACTCCCCCACCCTAAACTCTCAACCCAACCTTTTATTTTACTTTCAAGCTCTGAAGTAGTTTTGTCCGCTGAACAGCTGACTCACTGTACGTCATGCCAAGGATGATTTTTCAGAGCAGGGGTCCTGGGGAGGAGGAAGGAGGAAGTCTGAGAATGCAGAATCCCATCCCGTCCATCCCATCATCTCGGCATCTCTGGTCCCATCGCGGCTGGCAGTTGTTCAAGGAGCAGTTTGTAACCTAGGGAGTCAGATTTGGGAAAATGTACAATGTGACCCCAACCCTCCAACTGCCTCTCCCAGCCTTCGATCTTTTCTGAAAAGAGTGGAGTGCACAGTGAGACAAGAAGGAAGGTAGGAGAGTGGGTGAGGTCAAGGGTCTTTCAGAAAGGAGAGTATTCCTAAAACAGCTTTCCCCTCTGGTGGCCTCTCTCTCCTTCCCATCACTACCAAGGTGCTAAACAATGCAACCGAGGTGCCCTCACAGCACCCACTCTCCCCCCAGCTCTGCACCCTGACCCCCACCACCTGCTGGAATTGCTCTGTCACAGGTCACCTCCCACTGTCCGGTAATTAAATTCAGGGGCATGTCTGCCTTCACCTCCCAGATGCAACTGCAGGATTGGACCATGCTGTGTGTCTCCAGCCTTCCTCTCTCCATTCTCCGCTCTCTTCCTCCATCCCAGGGCAAACACTATCAGAGTCTATTGCAAATGCCTCTCCTCCTTCCCTATTCCTGTTGGCATTGTCGGGAGCGAGGCATTAGGGAATTTGAGGCAACTGTCCGCATTAGCCTTTTACTAGCTCCCAGTTAGAGCTTTGCTTCGGTTTGCACCCACCTGGGACACACACCTGTGCCAGAGTAGAAGTCATACACTGTAACTGCCCTGCTCAAAAATCTCCCACTCTGCTTTGTGCACAGAGTACAGTAAACACGAGCGAATCTGGCCCCCAAGTCCTCCTCAGCCTATGTTGCAGCCCTGCCCCTTCACACATCTAGTTCCCGGCTTGCTCACCACACCCTAACGAGCTCCTCACTCCCCATCTCCACCCGCTCCCGCATGCTCTTTCCGTCATCTCTGCTTCAAGTCGTAGGGAGAATCCTGCCTCCAGCGTGAAGCTCGTCCTGAATCCCTTTAACGGAATGCGATTGCTTCTTTTTTAAAATCCCAGAGAAAATATCCCCCTTAAAACGAGCAATTATATGTTTAAGTTTGCAATGTAAAATAAACATTTTTTAAAAGGAAGGTATAGCTTAAGTCCCACTTGACAAGCCCACCCAATCCCAGACCCCTCCTGGTGCATTTACACACACCCGTGGATGTAGAATGTGCAGTCGCCAGATGGGGGCTCAGGACCCACTCCTTGTGCCGGCTGCCACTTCTACTGCCGGTACCATCTTTACTTGGTTGTTTGGAGACCACTCCTCGGAATGTTGCGGGGACTGGCTTCTCGCTTAACTTTGCTTCTCTCTATCAAATGTCTTTTAGAAATTCCTAATAATTTCTAGCTAACCAAAGTCATCTCTTTAATTTGCAGTCCTGTTAGGAATTTTCATAGTTGGTGATAGTACACCTTTCCTGTCAGTTTTAGGACAGGAAAGAAACGGAGCCACAGGGGTGCAGTTTCCCATCTTGATGGTCTGCCCACCCCTCGTTTTAGTTCAACATTTTGCCTCAAAATATTTGCTGCTCACAGGCGTCTTCACTAGGGGTCTCTGGGGTTTCTATGATACCTAGCTAGCGTGGCTGGCGGGAGCTCCATAAGCACACACAGTTTCAATAAATGGTAGGAACATTTTTTTTCTCGCCCACATGACTCGATATCAACAGCACAATGCTAGGACGCTCTGATCGCTGTCGGTGACTCATTTCAACATGGATGCATTCTTAGAGGGTCTTCCCTGCTTACCTTCATAACTGGAGGTTTGGGTCTATTTGATCACAGAACAGACAGCGTTTTATGGGCTGTAAATGGAGACAAAGTTACAGGAAGGAAAGGAGTAGCCAAGAAGCAGAAGAGGCCTTTTTTTTTTGCCTTTTGGCCTCACCGCATGGCTTGTGGGATCTTAGTTCCCTGACCAGGGATTGAACCAGGACCCACAGCGGTGAAAGCGCCGAGTCCTAACCACGGGACCACCAGGGAATTCCCAGAAGCAGAAGAGGCCTTAACAGCACAAACTCCACTCTGCCCGCTCCCCAGAAGTGCAGAGAGATGTTGGGGAGAACTTTGGAAATCCATAGGCAATGGGGCTGGGAAGTTCCTGCGCATTGTGTCCAATCTCAAAAGAGGCAGGGAGGCCTCAGCTGACATTCGAAAACCAAAAGCAGAATGCAAAATTATAAATACATACAATTTATCCATCTTTTTAAAAAAGCTGATGTATCACAGCTTTCCTATACATAGATACAGATATAGACCATAGACACACACACACACACACACACACACACACACACACACACACACACATCTCAAAAGACAGGATGGAACGTTGTGAAGAATAAATGCCCATGGTTGGATAAGTCTGGCTGAACAAGTACACTTTTCAGCCTTCCTTCTCCAATCCCCCCAAAATGTATGTTTTTAAATCTAAAACAGTACTAGGGGAAAGAAGAAAGACAGAAGAAATAACTAACATACAGGAATAAAGGAATTTTTTAAATAGTAGCTAAATATAAACTAGAGTAGAAAGGATATAAAGCTGTGAAAATAGTCAAATTCAATTAACAGGGAGAAAGATGAACCACTTTTAAGGGAGTGAATTTAAGAGAATATATTAGTAATAACGTATTCTAATTATGTTTAGGAAAAATACATTTATATCATCAGTGTGTTTGATGGCTTTAAGGTAAAGAAAATTTGTAAGATTTATGTGTTATTATGCAAAGTTGTAATAGCATATGAATTGAGTGATCTACCTCTGCTTGTCAGTTACTGAGCCCCTGGTGGAAATTCCAGCAGGATGGACCCAGCCAGTCATCCCCATGCTTTCACAATTAATATTCTCCCCTTAGCCAGCTCCTCTAAATTCTGATATAAAATGGGCTTGAATGATTCTGAGAAAGGCCAAAATAAATATCCATTGTAGGTGAGATTTCTAGAAATTTGGGGTAAAAGAGAGAAGGCTCCGTAGCTTCTGTTTTTTAAAACATCCCCCATCTTATAAGCCTTTACCACCTTCTCCCCAGTTCTCCTTCCAGAAGGACCCTGATACGTGTTTCAAGCATGTGTCATACCCCTAAGCCAGCACTTCTCCAATCAGGCCTCAGGCTGATGTGAAAGCAGCTTGTAACCAACAGGAAGGCAGAAGGTTCAGGAGGAAACCAAAGCTTCCACGTGAGTCGTCCAGCAGCCTCAAGCAACTTTTGTGACACACACACCAGAAGTCTTCGAGAAATCTTATCTCCCTCAGCGCTTTCTGGAGTTTAAAGGGTTAAGCCAAAATGTGCTGATTTACACTGGCTGGGTGTTGGAAGCATGTAAAGTAGAAAGGACTGTAAATTGGGTGTCAGCCCAGGACCCGGTCAGCTCACAGCAGCTTTCTGACCATAGACAAGGAAGTTTCCCCAGGCCTCAGGTCCTCCGTCTATAAAATGACAGGCTGAATTAGATGAAATCAGAGTTGTATAAACAAGGCTCTGGCCAAATGCCTCATGGTCATTGTGACAGTTCATCTGCAGCACAATTCTATGTGGTGTGTATATTATCTCCATTTTACAGAGCATTTCTTTTGGGGTTTTAAATTTTTTTAATTTTTTTTATTTTTGAAAATTGTATTGAGGGACTTCCCTGGCAGTCCAGTGGCTAAGATTCCACGCTTCCAATGCAGGGGGTGCGGGTTCGATTCCTGGTCAGGGATCTAAGGTCCCACATGCTTCGCTGTGCGGCCAAAAAAAAAAAAAAAATTTATTGACGTATAGTTGAATACAGAGCATCTCTAACATCCTTACTCATTCTAATATTTTTAGACTGTAGATAATTAAGTTTCATATCCATTTGGATTCTTATTTTTCTGCAAAGTTACTTGAATTTATTTTTTAAGGGGTTTATTATAGGCACTTCTAAAATGAAGAGAAGTAATTACCCAATGGACTCAGGAAATGAGATTGCTAATTTGGATGCTAAAATGGTTTCTGATTACACTGATGAACTCTCTAGTCTTCCTAAATTCACCAGTAATTCATTTCTCTGCTTTTTTCCAGCTCGAGAGACTTGATTCGTCTGCGCCCTCCACAGACTAAGCTTCAGATGGATCATTATGCTGACTTCTGCTACAGCTCAGGATCATTTTGGACAGAGGTATGGCGAGGTGATGAGTCCCAACCAAGAGGCTACAGGACTGGGCTTCCCCCCATCTCCGGAGTCCCACTCAGCACAGGGATTTATGTTGGCCTCTTCCAGAACCGTGGAAGGCTACCTAATGTTTGAGTCAAGTGCAGCTGGCTGGGGTCTTTAACTGGTGGTTGGTCATGGCTGGACTGCTGATCCTCTGGAATTTCCAGCAGGTGCAAAGTGGGAATAAGCCATCAAGTCTGAATTAACCGAGAAAAGCCCCAGAGGTGAGGCAAACATTGCTCAAGTTTTAAAAGACATTTATTTTCAAGTGCCTGCAATTTGGAATGATTTGAAGGACTTCAGTTTCAGGCTCCTCTGCAGCCCAAGTCCAGAAGGAATCCTGGGGACCGTGTGCCCACCTGGAAGGTGATAGAAATTCTAAAAAACTTATTCTTAGGAAAGTCATAGCCAAAAAACCCTTCCAGACATCTCTAGCTGTGATTCCTCTTAAAATCCGGGGGAGGTCCATGACCATCTGGCTTCCAAGATGAAGAAATCACAACTGTATCTAAAAGATACCAGGGCAGCGAGGAAAATGTGAAAGGTCTGGTCAGTGAACCCATTTGTTTTATCTTTGTGATGCCAACCAGTGTTTCATTTCCTCGGGGTAGCCCTGGTTTTGGGGAATCAACTTCCAGCCCAGTTCTGCCACTTGCTAACAGTGAGATTTGGGGAACGCCAACCCCCCCCATATCTCTGGCTTCGGTTTCTAGACCTATAAAATCAGTGCTAGACAGGTTGAGGTTCTTTTAGCCAGAGCAAAACTGACTCTATAAAATACACCGTTTGTTCTGTTGTCATGGAGACAGACTGGAGCTCCATTAAGCCCACCAGCTCCGCCACAGGACTTACCTGAGGCCGATCCCATCTTCAGAAGCTCAGGGCCGGGAATCTGTATGGGACAGGAGCCTGCAGCCTGTGGGCGTCAGGGCAACTTCACCTCGGGATGGTTTGTCCTCCAGGCGCACACTCTTCTAAAAGGAGAGAAGTGGATTTAGTAAACTTTGGGGAGAGGTGAGTGGCCGCGTTCTAAACACTAAATGAACAGAGGGCTCAGGGACCAAGTTGGCCGACAAGAGTTGTTTTTAAATCAGTATTCTGCAAAAGGGGTACAAGAACATTTTTCCAGGGGCTCTTCAGGCACTGACAGTCTTGAGGAAATTAATTTTCAGATGCTCGATTTAAATTTGTATTTTTTTCTGCCTAAGAACAGACCTGTACTTCACATTTCTCAACGATTTTTTACCCCAGCCGTCCTTCTCCCACTTTATAAAAAAACTGCATGCCCCTCACCCATCCTGAAGCTCACAAGGGTGAAAGCCTCCAGGGCACCACACCTCTCCTTCCAGAGAGCCCCGGACAGGGACAGAGGGAAATGTCCTTAGAAAATACTGGAGGTAGAGGCCCCTTACTTCACCCAGGCGACAAGGTCAGATGAAGGTCTTACGATTCTCTGTAAGAATGGGGATTCAGAAGCGAGACAGTTGTCACGGGGATGCGAGGAAACTTATTCGAGTTCAAAAATGAAGTCAGGGATTTTCTGCGAGGAATTGGCTGATTTGGCTAATTGGTCTGAGGAGGCTCTGCCTCTAGGCTCTGTGCTGGATATTGTCCACGAGGAACTAAATCTGCAGGTGAAAAATTTTCACAAGCATATATTAAAGCACATGAAAAAATAATAGCCTCCTTATTAAAAACTGTATTTGCAAAGGTGTGTTTAAATTAATAACAATGCCAAACACGAAGAAAAGCTGTGAAATATGCAGAGGGACTGTCAGGTGGCATGAGCCCCCGGCCTCTCCATCCCATCACCATTCCTTTCCTCACCTCTGCCAGCAGCCCAGGCCCGGTTCAGCTGTGTCCTCAGCTGGTCAGACCCCGAGGGCACTCCCTCCGTGTGGAGTCCGTTGGTAAAGCCTGTGGCAGAGGGCTGAGCCTTTCAGAAGTGGTCCACGCGTGTCCAAATGGGAGGGCACTGAAATCAGCCTGTGCCCCACCCAGGTGGGCGACTCTGACACACTTTCAGGTTAAACCTCCCAACAGGTTTTAAGCCTATTTCTTCTAAG
This sequence comes from Balaenoptera borealis, assembly GCF_965194805.1. Classification (NCBI taxonomy): domain Eukaryota; kingdom Metazoa; phylum Chordata; class Mammalia; order Artiodactyla; family Balaenopteridae; genus Balaenoptera; species Balaenoptera borealis. The sequence goes on along the minus strand of NC_138868.1, from coordinate 108,654,515 downwards.
GCTATCCGGGCTTCAGGCGTAAGGAGAATCAGCAGGGATCTGAAAAGGAGGTTGAAAACTTGAACAATTGGGGAAAAAAATCAATATCCTTAATTATTTGTTTTGCTTTCATTTTCATTCATTTTTTATTTTATTAATTAATTTTCTTTCCAAACAGATAGCTCCTGGCTAAGATATCTTCACCCAAGTCACCTTGTTAGTGATTTGGCTACACCTTAGAACCCGGGTCTTCTCCTGTGTGTTTACCAAGTGTCAGAGCCCCTGGGAATGGGATCATATCATAGAGACATATACTCTTAGGATCATTAAAATCTGAGAGGTGAAACATTGCTCCCTTGGCCTGCTGCAGGGCCTTTGCACATGCAGTTCGTCTGTCTGGAATGCTCTCCTCCACCCATATCTCTTTCTGGCTAATTCCTTTTTATCTTGGAGAATCCACAGGTCAGGTCAGGCCCCTGTAACTTGCTCTCCTAGCAGACTTGCTTCTTCTTAGCACCAATCAGAACTGTAATTAAATAATTAATTGGGTGTTTATTCCCAGGATCCCTCTTTGGAATGTAAATTCCAGGGAGACAGAGACTTTCAACTGTATAGGCTGAACACTGTATCGTAAGCGTGTGATACCATCCTGCACATAGTAGACGCTCAATAAGTATTTATGGCATAAATGCAACTTACTTCCTCTCACCTCACCTTTTACAATATTTTCAAACTTTTATTCCCCCTTTCAGGCCAAGGTTAAATGTTATCTCCTCAGTAAAGCCTTTTGACAACGATCCAACATGGAAATTAACCACTCATTCCTCTGTTCCCGTAGCCTGTTATACAGAAGACACAATAGCATCTGATTGAACCATATGAAATTGTCGGTTTTTAATAGACCAAAGTGGTTGAATGTCTGCAATTTCATGTGATTAAATCTAACAGTTCATAAAAAATCTACAAACAATAAATACTGGAGAGGGTGTGGAGAAAAGGGAACCCTCTTGCACTGTTGGTGGGAATGTAAATTGATACAGCCACTATGGAGAACAGTATGGAGGTTCCTTAAAAAACTAAAAATAGAGCTACTATATGACCCAGCAATCCCACTCCTGAGCATATACCCAGAGAAAACGTTAATTCAAAAAGACACATGCACCCCAATGTTCATTGCAACACTATTTACAATAGCCAGGACTTGGAAGCAACCTAGATGTCCATCAACAGAAGACTGGATAAAGAAGATGTGGTACATATATACAATGGAATATTACTCAGCCATAAAAAGGAATGAAATTGGGTCATCTGCAGAGACGTGGATGGACCTAGAGACTGTTATACAGAGTGAACTAAGTCAGAAAGAGAAAAACAAATATATATTAACACATATGTGGAATCTAGAAAAATGGTATAGATGATCTTATTTGCAAAGCAGAAATAGAGACACAGACGTAGAGAACAAACGTATGGGCACCAAGGAGGGGAAAGGCAGGGGTGGGATGAATTGGGAGATTGGGATTGACATATATACACTCTTGATACTATCTATAAAATAGATAACTAATGAGAACCTACTGTATAGCACAGGGAATTCTACTCAATGAAAGAGGGGATATATGTATACATATAGCTAATTCACTTTGCTGTACAGCAGAAACTAACACAACATTGTAAAGCAACTATGCTCCAATAAAAATTAATTTTAAAAAATCTAACAGTTCATGCTTTCATCTCTCTTACTAATACATGAGTTCCTTGAAAACAAGACCTGTATATGTTCACCTCTGATATCTGACATTTGTTGCATAGGGTCTAGTACACAACAGATGCTTAATAAATGTTGGTTATAAGAATGCCTGAGTGGCTGACGAATCACTCCTCTGGCTCCACACAGATTTCCAAAGTGACTTTTATCCACTGGCCTCTTCCAAATTCAGGGCACTCCCTGATGACAAAATGTCTTTATGGACTAAATATTTTTTTTACTGTTTCCAATTGGACACCTTCACTCAGAGTCAAGGAATTCATTCCCAGCTTACAGAAACCACAAGCCATGGAAAGCTAAGGTTATTGCTTGTTGAGAGAAATAACATCAAGATGGATGAGATCAGTCTAATGGCTCAGGTTATGCCTGTCAAGGGGACTGTGAAATTCCATGAAACACTCCACCTTCCTCCACCCACCCAGATGGCCAGATGGCTCCAGTGTCCATCTAGCCCTTCCCCGGACAGCCGTTCAAAGGGGAGCTGGAACAACCATACACACGAACAATTTTGCATGGCCTAGTTGGCCTTGCCCACTTACCTTTGATGACAGGTGAGGCCTCCACACCTGTTGCTGGCACGCCTCACCACAAACAGCTCTAAATCAGAGCAGAGACAGCAGGTGTCACTGAACTAGCCCTAGTGCTTTAGCTCTTCAAGAACTTAGAACTAGTTGTCTGGCAGATAAACTTGCCCTAAGGCACTTCACATATTAACCGTTCATGATTGCTCCAAAGCCGCAGGAAGCTATTTCCATCACCTTCAACCTTAGGAAAAAAAATTTTTTTTTGGCCGCGCTGCATGGCATGCGGGATCTTAGGTCCCCAACCAGGGATCAAACCCACACCCCCTGCAGTGGAAGTGCAGCATGGAGTCTTAACCACTGGACCACCAGGGAAGTCCCAGGAAAATCTGTTCTTAAAGGTAAGAAATCACATAAAACTTGCAGATAGATGAGAACCCTCCAGAAATAGAAAACTGAAATCGTCCTGTCTCTTTGTCACCCCTTAAGGCTGAGAAGAAATAGAGGTCATAACAACTCAACCAACAGTAAACAGAAGGGCAGTCTGACGGATTCCCTAGGAACCAGATGGGCTAAGGGCATGTGAATTCAGCCCCTCATTTTATAGCTGAGTCCATTAAAAGTCACAAACGTGAAGCTTCACCTTAAGTCACAGGTATGTTAGGGAGTCTCTTCCTGTCACTTTGTCTCCTATGCAGGTAGGTTGAGCTAAGATGTTTGAAGAGATTCCATTTGCTTTATTAATGAATGAATTGCAGTAATCTTGTGTCTTCATCTGCTGGGGCTGTCATTACAAAATACCACAACTGGGGGACTTAAACAATAGACACTTATTTTCTCACAGTTCTGGAGGCTGGAAGTCCCAGATCAAGGATCCGACTGATTCAGTTCCTGGTGAGAGCTCTCTTCCTGGCCTGCAGACAGCTGCATTTTCACTATGTCCTCACCTGGTGGAGAGAGAGAGGAATCTCTGGTGTCTCTCCTTATAAGGGCACTAACCCCATATGAGGGCCCCACCCTCATGACCTAATTACCTCCCCAAAGCCCCACCTCTCAATACTATCACTTTGGAAGTTAGAGCCTCAGCACATGAATCCAGGGGGGACAAACTTTTAGTCCATAACAGACTGTCTTAAGTCCATGACTCAGAATGCGTCTCTTGGTGTCTTCAGAAAAATAAGCATATTTGTGTTTTTGAAAGAAAAGAATTATATTTTGGGGAGCCATACTATTACATTTCCAATAAGTTAAACACATTTATAACTTATAATAGTAATAAAATGCTATAATTGAGATATTCTCTCTGTATTGTCCCAATGTGAGTAATTTCCCTCTAGGTCATTGGAATTATCCATTGTGAGTAAGCATCTGTACTCTGAGTGGTAATTATGCTATGATCTCAACGTCCACAAAGTTTTCCTCCTAAGGTATCTTCAGCATTTCCAAGGAAATTCCAAGAAACATTGACTGAATCCCCCTCTGTCCTCCCACTTTATCCATCATCTTCCAGTGGTAGAGGTCATTCCTGATTCCTGTAAAACTAGAGTGAATTTCCCCAACTGCCCTTCAGACGTGGGTACCAAAGAAAATGAATTACTAGGTAGGAGTGTGAGCAGTTGAGCCTCACAACCACCCACCCCTCATCAGCCGCATCCATCAAGGCCTTGGGCCTCCAGATTGTGTATCTCAGCCCACTCTCCCCAGCCCTACAAGAAGTGTGCTTTTTTATGTTTAAATTATCACTTAAATTCCTTGAGGATATGAGCTGGCTTGCACCTTCCTTCCTCCCTCCCTTCTCTCCATCCCTTTCTTATCCCCATTCTTTTATCCTTCATTTCAATCCATTTTTGCTGATTCTCATCTTATCTGGCTGAAGGACAGCAACCCTTGACTTGACACATGGAATTGAAGGATAAAGGTTTGGCTCCTGAGTTTGGCACGCCAGGCTGTGTTTCTGTCCCAGGCTCATTTGTGCGCTTGTCGCCCCTCTTTGCTCTCCCCTATACTCAGCCCCACATGAGAACGGCTGTGGAGTCAGTGTCCATAGTCAGTGGCTCTGGTCTCACATTTCTGGATAGAGAGGTGAAGTTAGAGAAGTTAGGCAAGTTATTTAACCTCTCTAAGCTCACTTTTCTCCTCTATTAAAAGGAAATAATAATGCTGAAAGAAATGACATATAGAGGCTCAGGGCACATACGAAGAGCTCTGCAAATATTAGCGATTATTATCCCACTAACAGTGAGTACCAGGAAGGTATGGTCTGCATCTGCTTTGTTGTCGTTGTTGTTTGGGGGGCACTTACGGCTTTACTGGGGTGTAACTGACATGCAATAAACTGCACATATTTAAAGTGTACAATTTGATGGTTTTTGACGTGTGAAACCACTGCCACAATCACGATAATGAACACATCCATCACTTCCAAAAGTTTCCTCATGCTCCTTCAGAACTTCCATCCCCACTCCCATCTCCTGGCAACCACCGAACTGCTTTCAGACCCTATAGACAGGTTTGTATTCTCTAGAATTTTATGTAAAAGAAATCATGCAGCACAATTATTTGAGATTTATCATGTTGTGGGTAACAGTATTCCTTCCTATTGCTAAGTATGACTCCATTATATGGATGTACCACAGTTTATCAATTCACCTATTAATGAATATTTTGAGAGGTTTCTGTTTTGCAGGTATTAGAAATAAAGATGCTATAAGCATCCATATACAAGTCCTTGCATGAATGTGTGCTTATTTCTCTTAGGTAAATGGAATGACTAAGTCATGTGAAAGGTGAATGTTTAACTTTTTAAGAAATCACCAAACTGTTTTCCAAAGTGACTACATTAGTCAGACTTCTCCAGAAAAACAGAGCCAATAGGATGTGTATACACAGAGAGGTTTATTTTAAGGAGTTGGCACGTGTGATTATGGAGGCTGGCATATCCAATATCTTCAGGGTAGTCTGGAAGCTGGACCCCCACACAAGAGCCGATGCTGTCTTTCAAGTCCAAATGCCGTCTGCTGGCAGAATTCCTTCTTGCTCAGGGGAGGTCAGTTTTTTGTTCTAGTCAGGTGTCTGCTCAGCTGCTACAACAAAATACCATAGATGGGGTGGCTTAAAAAACAAGCTTTTATTTCTCACAGTTCTAGAGGCTAGGAAGTCTGAGATCAGGGTGCTAGCATGAGGGTGAGGGCCCTCTTCCTGGCTTACAGATGACTGTATACTTGCTGTGTCCTCATTTGCAGAAGAGAGAAAGCCCCGGTGTCTCTCTTCTTACAAATCTCATCATGGGATTATCTAAACCTAATTACCTACCAAAGGCCCCACCTCTTAAGACCATCACATTGGAGGCTAGGGCCTCAACATATGTATTCTGGGGAGGACACAAATAGTCGAAAACATGAGGCCTTCACCTCATGGGATGAGGTCCACCCACATTATGAAGGACAATCTGTTTTACCCAAAGTCCACCAACTTAAATGTTACTCTCTCCAACACCACACTCCCAGAAACATCTAGTGTAGTGTTTGACCAGATATTTGGGCATTGTGGCCCAGCCAAGTTAACACATAATATTAACCATCACAAGATGACCCCTTGTCAACCTGATACTCACACACATCTCTTTAGGCCATAATTAAGCTCCAAATGAAGACAATAACAAGATCAACCTTCCATCTAATATGATACAGCTATCCTGCATACAACTGAAAATGCACTAACTCTTTCCCCAGAAGAGGATGTAAGGTCCTTGGGTGATGTCGACTCTTCTCCTTGATATCCTGCAACTTAAATACTATGATGTAATATTAATAATACATCAACACTATGATACATCTTCCATATCATGTAACACACACACACACAAGTATTCATAATAGAGTAAGGACAACTCAGTGGCTACAGTTTCTATTCTGAGGTCAGCCCTTCAGAGAGGAGCAATCACAGAGCTCTCCAAGGATGCCAGGACTCCGTTCACAAATTTATCCCTCATAGTAGTGGTGAAAGTATGTCTTCTGGACCCTCCTGGGGGGGTGAGTGGGTCTTAAGTGACAAATCTATCAAACATTTCTATCTCCCTAAGCCACTGCATCCATTCTTCCACATTAAACCAAGGCAAGTCTGGCATTTCCAGCTTGCTCCCCATGGACCACGTTTTGGTCCATGTTTCATCCGACCAATCAAACTGTAAGATAAGAGCCCTGCCTAACTCCTTAAGCTGCAACATCAAATGCAGAACTTCAGCTTTGTGAGTCTGATCCAATGGGAAAAACTGGATCCGATGTCCACCATGACCCCATTTCCTTAATCTCCATTCCCACACATGTTCCATGGATTTCAATCTGGATGAATGAAGACACTCAAGTAGCTCTTTTGGAGTATAGCTCACCTCCTCGTGGGTCACACCTTGTGCCTCATCTTTAGCTGGGGCTTGAGTCTAGAAACGAGGAGGGGTAGTGGGGGTGGGCTCTGAGGAGAATCAGCAGTGTCTTGCATGAGAATCACCTCAGGGGAGGCCATCACAGTCTCCTCAGGCGAGACAGGGTGCATCCCCTCAAATGGAGGTATAGAGGCTACTCCCAGTGGGGGAGGGGAGGCCACGTCTAATGGTGGTGCAAAGCTGCTTACATTGAGATTGGGGTGACCTCTTCCACCAGGAAAGAAGACTCAACAGGATTCAGGGGCTCCACATCCTCAGCTTTATTGGGATCTTCCCACACACCTCCATTCCAACTTACAGGATCCCATTCTTTCCCAATCAATTCCTTCACTTTAATAGTAGTTCCCTTGATCCGTCTCCCAAGGCAATAGAAATAAAAGCAAAAATAAGCAAATCAAACTTATAAGCTTTTGCACAGCAAAGGAAACCATACACAAAACGAAAAGACAACCTACAGAATGGGAGAAAATATTTGCAAGTGATGCAACCAACAAGGGTTTAATGTCCAAAATATACAAACAGCTCACAGAACTCATAATATAAAAACAAACAACCCAATCAAAAATGGGCAGAAGACCTAAATAGACATTTCCCCAAAGAAGACATACAGATGGCCAACAGGCACATGAAAAGATGCTCAGCATTGCTAATTAGATAAATGCAAATCAAAACTACAATGAGGTACCACCTCACACTGGTCAGAACGGCCATCATCAAAAAGTCTACAGATAATAAATGCTGAAGAGGGTGTGGAGAAAAAGGAACCCTCCTACACTGTTGGTGGGAGTGTAAATTGGTGCAGCCACTATGGAGAACAGTATGGAGGGTCCTTAAAAACTAAAAATAGAGTTACCATATGATCCAACAGCTCTGATTCCAGCCAGAGAAATTTCTCTGTTTTTAAGGACTCAAGTGATTATATTGTGTCCATGTGGATAATCCTAGATAATCTCCTTATCTAAAGGTCTATAAACTTCGTTACATCTACAAAGTACCTTTAGCAATAGTACCTATATTACTTTGAATAATTAGAATACAGAATGTGGGGGAGACATCTTTAGAATTTTGTCTACCACAGATGACTATCCCAGCACCATTTGTTGAAAAGACTAACCTTTCACCATTGAATTACCCTGGCCCCTTTGTCAAATATCAATAGACAATATATGCATGGGATCATTTCTGAATGCTTATTTCTGTTCCACTAATCTAATTTTCTGTCTTCATGTCAACACTACACTATATTGATTTCTGTGGCTTTATAATGACTCTTGATTTTATGCAGTGTAAGTCATAAACTTTGATTTTTCTTTTTCAAAAGCTATTTTAGGTCTTTGACATTTCCATAAATTTTAGAATCAGCTTGTCAATTTCTAAACAAGGCTACTAAGATTGTCAATGGGATTACATTGAATCTATATATCAAAGAAGGAAGAATTGACACCTTTAAAAGCTTGAGTTTTTGATCCATGAACATGATATATCTCTTCATTTCTTAGTTCTTTAATTTCCCACAGCAATGTTTCTGTAGTTTCAGTGCACAGGGCTCGTACATCTTTTATTTTCTTGAAGTACTTCATATTTTTGATGCTATCATTAATGCTATTGTTCCTTTTATATCAATGTCTGATTGTTGCTAGAATATGGATATATAATTGATTTTTGCTTATTAGCCTTGTGTTCAATCTTGCTTAACTCACTTACTGTGAGTTAACTCACAAAGTTCTAGTAGCACTTTATAAATTCTTTAGGACTTTCTATGTACATGATCATGTCATCTATGATTAAACATAAGTTGCCTTCTTCCTTCCTTCCCAATCTGAATTCCTTTTTTTTTTTTCTTGTGTTGTTGCATTGGTTAGAACCTCTAGTATAATGTTGAATAGTAAGATCAGACATTCTATCCTTATTGCTGATCTTACGGGGAAAGCACAGAGGTTTTCAGCAATAAGAATTATGTTGGTTGCAGGCTCTTTGTAGATACCCTTTTTCAGATTGAAGAAGTTCCCTTTTATTTCTAGTTTATTATTTCTGTTTCTGGGATTTCTTCTAAAATCAGGAACGAATGTTGAATTTTTCATATGATTTTCTGTTTATTGTTTAGAGATGATTTTAAAAGGTGCATTTTTCTGCTTGTTGATATGTTTAATTACATTGTTATTCTCAGAAATACAAAGGAATAAACTATATTGATACAGGCAACAACTCAAATGAATCTCGAAGACATCGTGCTGAGTGAGAGAAGTCAGTCTCAAAAGGTTACTTACTGGGAATTCCCTGGCAGTCCAGTGGTTAGAACTCTACACTCTCACTGCTGAGGGTCCAGGTTCAATCCCTGGTCAGGGAACTAAGGTCCCACAAGCTGCTCAGTGTGAACATTAAAAAAAAAAAAAAAAAAAAAGGTTACATACTGTAGGATTCCATTTATATGACCTTCTAAATGCTTTTAACAGCCTCTGGTAGGACATTCCTCTCTGACATCACCAACAGTACATTTGGTGAAAGGATTTGCTCCCAGTTCTGGGTGTTGGGGTGAGGAGATTGGGTTTTTTGTTTGTTATTTTTTTTTCTTGTTGTTGTTCTGTTTGTTTGTTTTTATTTCCTGCTTTATGTTTTTTTCCCATCTCTGTATATTCTGAATGACTGGCTCTGTAACATTTACAAAATATACCCACTGCAGGAGCTCCAAGGAGAGTGTGAAAATGCCGCTCCTCTAATGCCCTGGTTCTGCTGTGGTAATAGTGGTGCCCATTCCACAGGATACTAGCAGCTGTGAGGGGAATGTCAACTGGAGAAAACTTGGCCTCAGGAGATTTCAGTCTGGGCATTACCTCTTTGTGCCACCTAGAAAGCTTTATTCATAGGTAAGGAATGTGGCGGCCTGCCCTCTGAGGAAATGCACTGCCCAAACATTTTCATGTAGATCATTCAATATATTGCATGGGATTTGCTGAGTATGGCTAAGAAAAACATCTTTTTCCTGGAAGGCATTACAATTCTCACATTTGAAACATAATCATTTGAGAATCTCAAGGGTCTCTGATGATGTGTTAAAAGACAGGTTACAGCATCCAGGGCACAAGTAGTAGTAAAAAGCCTAACCTGGACTCTGAGAAAGGCTTTACATGAGGACTTTGGTGCTGCAGAAACAGCACAAAGAGAGCCGTACTGGATTCAAAACAGACTTGGGCAGCAGTACCACTTCTTCAACGATAGACTTTGATGAATGTTCATTGCAGGCTGCACTAAGTATTGCTGAGAGTTCACAAAAACGAAAGCTTGGTTTAATTCTTAAAACTGAAAGAAACAAAAAACTCCCGACGAGTCTTATCAGCAACCTGCCTCCATATTCATTTTCTCCTCTTTCTCCTGACATATGGGTGGGGTGGGTTGCTGGTCTGCTGGTCTGCTGAGGGGCTTTGAATGGTAAACACAGCCCCAGGGCTACCAGGGGCTGGAGGGACGCCTGGAGGGATTTTGGAAGAACTTATCCTTTGTCTCTGGATCGGAAGACTGGTGTCTCCCCCGTATGTGGAAAGCCCAAAGGTTGGAGGTGGGCTGGTGCCTCCTGTGATGCAAAGACACAGGCAAGGGATTGCAGGGGAAGCAGCTGCATGTCCACCAATGGTGACGCACCCTGACTGAGCTTTCCCTTTGGCTGAGGGGTCAGCACTGAGGCATCAGTTAAAGAGCGGCTGCCTTCCAGGGTGAGGTGACCCACAGGAAAGGGTGTGTGTGGGGGGGGCGGGGTGCAGTGGTGTCCCAGCCGAAAGTCAGCACTGGGGTGTCTGCCACACCGCAGGCACCAACCCCAGTATCAACGGCACCAGCCAAGGCCGCCCTCATCTCTTCTTTCCTTTCCACCCAAACTCATCGGAAGGAAGGTGGAGCAGGGGGACAAAGACAGCCCAGCTGCCTGATGCAGGTTCTGAGCCTGCTGTGGGCAAGGGGAGAAGCTTCGAAATGGGTAAGAGATTATATTTTTATTTATTTTTTTATTTTATCTTTTTTTTTTTTGCCCGTGCCGCACAGCATGTGGGATCTTATTTCCCCAGCCAGGGATCGAACCCATGTGCCCTGTAGTGGAAGCACGGAGTCTTAACCACTGGGCCACCAGGGAAGTCCTATATTTTTTAATTAGATGGAAAATGAGACTATGCCTGAAAGTACCTGGGAGAGCAAAGGGATCTGCCAAGACTTTCTTCGGACTTGGAGCAGGGAGATTGGATGGAGAAGGTTTGATGGGCAGGGGTGTAAATACACAATTAAGGTACTCCCACTGGAAACCTCAAGCCAAGCTTCCCCACTCCTGGGCCTGAGCAACATGCGTTAGGATGAGCTGAGATAATAATTCCCTCAGCTCTCAGGGCAACTGTGTGAGGCCTGGAGAAGGCAGAGCCCCCAGGGGCTAAAGTATCTGGATCTCTTTGGTCATAATACAATTACTATTTTCTACAATATGCTGTGACCTGAACGGTATCGGGTCCTTGCTTATTGCTCTTTCAGCAAACTGGTTACAACTGGCAGCAAGTAATTGATTGGGTTACCTAAGGCAGTGACACTTCCCATCCATCACCTCAGCAACCATCCAAGGAGTAAATAAATCCTTGTTCAACCAAGTGACAAGGAATAAGCCTCATATTCTTTAGGTGGAAATGATGTCTTTTTCCATCTGCTATATGTGGAAGATACAGTATGCGCATAACGTGTTCAATTCTATCAACTTATGTCAGAATTTCAGAAGATTCTTAAAGCCTCCAGAGGAATGAGTCAACAAAGGAAATTTGAGGAAGGGGGTAGTGCCGAAAAAGCGAAGCAGAAAAGATTTGATCAGTCATTGAGAAAAGGAGCTGTCCATCATTTGTGTCCAGCAAATCAGGTCCCAGTATATTTGCTCACAACAAATTAGATCACAGGGAAAGAGAACCTAATGGGTGGTGGTAAAGGGAAGTCGAGGTTTGGAAGGAGGAGATGTAAGGCCGGCTGACCCTAGAGAAAGATGTGGCCGTCACAGAGGCCAGAGCCTACTGCTATGTTCGATGATGGATGAAGACCGGAAGCCTTTGAGAAGGGGAGAACAAGTGTTCATTTCTGGCGGGTGGACGTGCTTCAGCCAAACAAAACTTGCACAGAAATAGAACAGGCAGAGAGGAAAGGATCAAACAGGCAAAGGTGGAATCTGGAACCACGGAAAACTCCAGGAGAGAGGTTAGACGGAAGGCTGCCTCAAAGCCCAGAGACGGACACAAAGGGTCCCTCTCACTTAAGGGACCAGAACAGGGTGGGACCTAGAGGGAGGGTCCAGAGGAGATGGACACCAGCCCTCAGCTGGAAAAAGGGCTGTGGAGAAAGTTCCAGGAGGGATCGAATTCTTGCCCAACTTGGCAGCTGGGCCAACCCAAACCTGCCATGAGTTCAAAGTTGTTGACTGTCATTTATCCAGGTCATATCAAAGACAACGAGGTAAGGACGGGGTACTTTTTAAGCTCTGGCAACCAACAATTGGTGACTATACTCTAAGAAATCTAAACTACTTTTGCTCAATTGTTTCTATATTTGTGTGTGTGTGTGTGTGTGTGTGTGTGTGTGTGTGTGTGTGTGTGTTTTCCTTTTGAAAATGTTAATGGAGGTCTTAGCTAAACTTATATTTAAGAAGGGTCAAGAGATGACACATCAACACTGATGAGAGGAGACATCTGGGTGCTCGTAGCGCTTTGGTAAGGGAGAGCCATAGTCTCAGCATACCTGCCCCACCCCTTTCCATGCACACAAGATTGAAATTGGAGTTGCAGGGAAAGCAACTGATTAAAAGTTTGTAAAATTGTCCCCAGCAGCTTGAAATCTGGAGATAAGCCAATGCTCTTAAAGATAAATGGACCAGGCTGTTGGCAGAAATCTAATATTCCCATTTTTTTCCTTACATTTTTTTGAGTTCAATAGTCACTGAAATAATGATAGTTAGCAATTTTTCTGTGCCAAGCCCTCTTTTGAAACCTTTTAAATGGACTCTCTCATTACATCTTCATTTGCCCTTCATCACCCTTGAGGGAGCCACTATTTTTTTTTTTTTAATTAATTAACTAATTTATTTTTGGCTGTGCTGGGTCTTCGTTGCTGCGTGCAGGCTTTCTCTAGTTGCAGCGAGTGGGGGCTACTCTTCATTGCGGTGCGCGGGCTTCTCATTGCGGTGGCTTCTCTTGTTGTGGAGCACGGGCTCTAGGTGCGCAGGCTCAGTAGTTATGGCATGCGGGCTCAGTAGTTGTGGCTCACGGGCTCAGTAGTTGTGGCTCGTGGGCTCTAGAGCGCAGGCTCAGTAGTTGCGGTGCATGAGCTTAGTTGCTCCGCAGTATGTGGGATCTTCCCAGACCAGGGCTCGAACCCATGTCCCCTGCACTGGCAGGCAGATTCTTAATCACTGCACCACCAGGGAAGTCCCGGGAGCCACTATTTTGACCCTTGTTTTACAGATGAGGAAACTGAGGCCCAAAGAGGGTGTGTCATTTGCACAGCTGAGAGCCGTCTGACTCCCGAGGCTGCATTCCTCACCGTGTGTGTCGGAGACCCAGGTGTGATCTTCACGTGGTGCCAAAGTAGGTCAGTTCAGTCTCTGGAGAGTAGGGGGCACTCAAGGTGTGTGAGGGCAGTCATCCGTGGTCTAGAGCAAAGAACTAACTGTTGAGGTAACTTTGTACTCTTCAGCCTGTGGTTTTCTCATCATGTGGACAGCCCCTCTGTAGAAGACAGATGTACTGGGAAGGGAGCGTGCCCATAGGGGAAGAGAGTGGGTGGATTTGGAACTGGTGTTGCCGGTACACACACAGTTCACCTCCGTATAGAATTACAGGGGCTTAACTTCTTAAAATTTAAAAACATTGCAAGGATGACTTAAAGGAACTTGGATAATTTTGCTGTGGACCAATGAAGCTAACAATTTGTGGGCAGGTCGCCAAGACAGGGAAGATTTTTCATTTTCTTCCTAAAAGAACTCTAAAATAATATGAGTCTAGTTTATGTATTTCCCAGTTGAAGGAGGGGACTAGGTAGAATGATACCGTGAACGGTGCGCTGACCCAGAAGCCAGGAGGACAGGGCCAGGCTCCTCCTGAACAAACAATTTTAAACTCTCAGCCTCAGTTTCCCTTCTGTAAAACAAGCCCACTGGATGATTTCTAAAAATCCATTCAGCCATAAAATTCCAAGATTCTCCAACATGTTTGTTGCAGTGACAAATAACATAAGTACTTTTAAAGTAGTAAAAGTACTACTACTTACAGCTGTACTACTGTTATTTACAGTAGTACAGCTGTAAAGTAGTAGTACTTTTCCAGTTGCTGCTGCCTCTGCCCCCCGGCTCCACGTCTCACTAGCTGCTACTGCTGCCGCCGAAGCACGAAGCACGAAGCACGAACTCAACCTCTTCATTAAAGACAAACGGAACAGCTCCCCTTGGATGCAGCCACAAGGTGTCGGTGAGAGATTGACTACCCAGGAGGAGTTCCCTCCCACCTTGAACAGAGAGCTCGGAAGAACACTGGGAAAGTGAGCACTTTGATAAGCAAGGGGCGTTGAAGAGGAGTATTTATTGGAAAGCAAGTCTCCCTCTGCTACACGAAGTCTGCACCACCCACAGTGTGTGTGGACCCCGTGTTCCTGCCAGTGAGAACGCAGCCTGAATCTTCCTGCCTTCCACGTCTGCTGCATCAACAGGCCAGTTACCAGCTCTGAAAGCCCCAAGGTGCGGCCCCGGTTCGGTTCAGTCCTGCCTGTCATTTCTACCGCCTATCTCTCTCTTTCCTGAGGCCAAGTTCCCGTGGATCCTGGCCGTACACGACGTCCTGGGGTTTACAAGGGAAGGGAGCGTGCCCAAGGGCACGGGAGCATTGCTTAGCTTCTTGGGCAAAACGAGGCCCTTTATTTTTCTCACGCGTCAGTCGCCTTGGGGGGCTCCCAGGATTGAATGTTTTGTATCTGCCTTTTCTCTGCAGCTTCACTATTCCCCGCTGTTATCTTTGGCTCCGTTGCTATGGGCGGGAATATTTTCTTGTCCTTGTTTAATAACTGCTTGGCCGCCAGACGGGCTCATTTCTCATTGTATCGGTGCAGGATTAGCCGAGATGTTTGGGAAATATTTCCTGTATTAAGCAGCAGGGGAGAGCTTGCTGGGCCCGTACCTTCTTTTGACATCACGTCATACTTTTTCTCCACTTTTTCCCTCGGAATGTGCTGAGGCCAGTTCTTTGCATCCAGAGCACCAGCCCCTCCCTGACACTTTGCAGAGCTCCGTCCCTTTCCAGGTGCCCTGTGTAAACACTCCTCGGGGAGGCTGCCGGGAATCGCAGGCAAGCATCTCCGTTGATTTTTGGTATTTGGGGTCCAACAGTGTCCTGCATCACCAATCCATTTTCCAGGTTTAAAATCGCCTTTCAACCTATTTCATACTTCAGATTCTTTGACAGTTAACTCACCGGGCTTCTATGGGAGCTGCCAACTGATCGACAGGGATCTTAAACCGGGTATTCTTCGATGTTGCCTAGAAGTGATAGCAAGTTTACAGCTCTGTCTGAAATTCTAACTGCTCATAGAATTTTGGTATTCTTGTGTTTGCTTGTGACAAGCCTCAAAGGATTGAGAAAAACTATCCCAAAAAGTTACCGAAAGAGGACAAAAATCCATGACTTTTTGGCTCTTGATTAGATTGAGATAAAGAAGAATACATGCTCAAAACCTGGCCGAAAGTCATAGCCGTAAGTTTGGTTGCATCGCAGTGGAAACGACACAGGCTGGTCTCAGGGTGGGACTCACGGTTTTGAAGTCTGAGGTCACCTCCTCAAAGGCCTGGGGACTTGGGTGCGTCTCATCTGTAACATGGGAGGACCCTGGCTCACACGGTGGTTGTGGAGAATGAGTGTGAGAACACCTTGTAAACGACAAACATAATATCACTAGAATTATAGGAAAACGGGTATGAAAATACCTGTAAAATGAGAAGAACGGCACAAGAGCTAACGCTGTAGAGGCTACAGTGAAAACCTAATGGAAATGGAAATGCGCTTCAAAGGGTGGGAGAACCATTTCCTCTTCGCCGTGGAAATTAACCTT
Source organism: Balaenoptera borealis (assembly GCF_965194805.1). Classification (NCBI taxonomy): domain Eukaryota; kingdom Metazoa; phylum Chordata; class Mammalia; order Artiodactyla; family Balaenopteridae; genus Balaenoptera; species Balaenoptera borealis. Next base: position 108,638,710 of record NC_138868.1, on the reverse strand, counting down.
TCTTTGTAAAGATGGATTCCCCTTCCTGCACTGGACGAGGCAGAGCCCACCACCCACCAGAGAAGTGCAGCTGCCCGATGCTCACCGCCCCGGTCAGGGCAGGACATGGGGGCCTGGTGACCCAGGCTCAGCCAATCCCGCTCCTGCCCCAGACTTTGCTCTAGAAGCCAGTCGTCCGAAGAAGCTCCATTCTGGCTGCAGAGGACGGAGGTTACCGCTGCATCTGGTTCCTGGACGCGGCAGTAGTGGGGGACCCAGAGGCGGCCTCCATCGGTCACCCTCCTGTGGATGGCTTGGGGTGTCACTCCTGGATGCCTTACCTCCCATCCTGGTTTAGTAGACAACTCAAGAGATTCCCTAAGCTCCCCAATATCCTTTCATATAAAACTTTGTTATGGAACATTTCAAGCATTCAGAAAATCAAAGGGAATAGCATAATGGACCCCTGTGTACCTATCACCCAGTTCATCAATTATCAGTATTTGGCTGATTATTTCACCCATTTCTGCTCCTCCCCTCACCTCTTATTTTGTTTTTGGTTTTGGCTGAAGTATTTTAAAATAAATCCAAGATACCATATTGTTCCACCCATACATATCTCAATGTGCATTTCTAACTGATAAAAAGAGAGGGTGTGGAGAAAATGGAACCCTCCTACACTGTTGGTGGGAATGTAGGTTGGTACAGCCACTATGGAGAACAGTATGGAGGTTCCTTAAAAGACTAAAAACAGAACTACCATATGACCCAGCAATCCTATTCCTGGGCATATATCTGGAGAAAACTCTAATTCAAAAGTACATACACCCCAATGTTCATTGCAGCACTATTTACAATAGTGGAACATGGAACAGGACATGGAAGCAACCTAAATGTCCATCAACACAGGACTGGATAAAGAAGATGTGGTACATATGTACAATGGAATATTACTCAGCCATAAAAAAGAGCAAAATAATGCCATTTGCAGCAATGTGGATGGACCTAGAGATTGTCATACTGAGTGAAGTCAGACACAGAAAGACAAATATCATATGATATCGCTTATATGTGGAATCTAAAAAAAGGGGTACAAATGAACTTATTTACAAAACAGAAGTAGAGTCACAGATGTAGAAAACAAACTGACTGTTACCAGGGGATAAGGGGGGTGGTGGGGTGGAGGGATAAATTAGGAGATTGGGATTGACATATCCACACTACTATATATAAAATAGATAAGTAATAAGAACCTGCTGTATTGCACAGGGAACTCTACTCAATCCTCTGTAATGGCCTATATGGGAAAAGAATTGAAAAAAAAAAAGAGTGGATATATGTATATGTATAACTGATTCACTTCGCTGTACACCTGAAACTAACACAACATTGTAAATCAACTATACTCTAATAAAAATTAAAAAAAAATAAAACACTATTTTTTCTAACACAACCATAATGTCAGTTTCCCACCCAGCAGGATTCATAGTAATGCTCAGTACATCCCAGTTGTCATTTCTGCTCAGATCAGTAAGAAATGCTTTGTGTTAATGATAGGACCCTGCCTAACACCCTCTCTCCCTTGGTTCTGTCCTCTTGGCCCACAAACAGAAACTTCACCTTGGGAAGGTATTGAGGGAATACATTCCTCTCCTCCACGTCCCCTCTCTTGGTGGAGGAGCGACTTACCCAACAGCAGGTGGATTGGGAATGAGGAACTGAGTGAGAGGCTGGGCTCCTCCAGGCATCTCTCTGGGATGGGTCTGTCCCCAGAGCAGCTGCGTCCACCCAGTTCAGCATCCACAGCCCCAGCACACGCGGCCCCGGCCCAGGCCCAGCTTGGGGGGGTGAGTCTGGAGGGTTGTCTCTGTCTCGAGGAGTGAGGAAGTGATTCTGGGTAACCAGATCTGCTCTAGAAAACCCAGCTGTCCCCAGCTGACTCATCCCAACAATGATCTTGGAGCAAAGCCCTAGGAAACCTGGTTTGACCGGCATCTATGCTGCAGCTTCTAACTTCAGCAGCAGTAAAGCTGGTATTTTGGTCTCGTCCTCTGTTTGATTTCAGCATCAGTCTCCAATGTTCTGAATTCAGTGGAAAAGAAAGAAAAGGTGATATTATTTGTAAGCCATCAACTTCTACATACTCAAATTAATTCAACCATCATTACTATAAACCAAACCCAGCACTAAGGACCCATGATGCAAAGATGAAGAACGTCCCTGCTCTAAGGAGCCCATCGACCACGGGGGTGGTTACAGTCAAGCAGAAGCGACTCCGAGGGATTCTGGAGTGCAGACGCGGGGGCTTCAGATGAGTGAGATTTCCTCAGAGAGATCGGGGGACACAGGCATCCAGAGGGAAGAGAGACGCGCAGAGGCCGAGAGAAAGGGGGAAAGAGCGCACGGTGCAGGGACAGGAAGGGCCGGCCTTGAAGGAGGTGGGAGGCCGGCCGGGTCAGGCGCTGACACCTGGGTCATGCCCACCTGGGAAACGTGGCCCCATTTTAAAACCAAGGGGGTGACATGGAAGATTTATGAACAGAGGCAATTGTGAAAAGATGTTTTTAGCAGCAGTGTGGAGCATGAATGCACAGAAATGAGACACGAGTCTGGGGGAACAATCAGGAGCCTATTGACAACAATCCACGGGGACGCAGGAAGCCTTGAGCCAAGGGGGCAGATTCAGGAGATGTTCTGGAGCTCTGATTTCTATCCTACTTATTCCAAAACAGAATGGTTCCGTACATACACATAGAACACAGGAAGATATTAAAAAACAGAAGCAGACAACACAGAGAAAAAGAGCATAGGGTAGGGACCAAAACTGGAGGCAGGCATGAGATGAGCACATTGTGTGTGTGTGTGTGTGTGTGTGTGTGTGTGTGTGTGTGTGTGTCTGTGTGTGTGTGCCTGTGTGTGTGTCTGTGTGTGTGTGCCTGTGTCTGTGTGTGTGTGTGTGTGTGTGCCTGTGTGTGTGTCTCTGTGTGTGTGTGCGCCTGTGTGTGTGTGCCTGTGTCTGTGCCTGTGTGTGTGTGTGTGCCTGTGTGTGTGTGTCTGTGTGTGTGTGCCTGTGTCTGTGTGTGTCTGTGTGTGTGTGCCTGTGTGTGTCTGTGTCTGTGTGTGCTTAAATAAGGAGAAGGGAGTGACAAGGGATGGATCACGAATCTGGCTCCCAGCTACCCAGCAATCAACACCAGCAGGGAAGTATCCTTTATACGTGTCACAATGCTTATAAGATAAACGTCAGCCAGTTGTTCAGGAGAAGAACAACCTTCCTGAATCTAAGGCCAAAGCACTTTTCCTGAGTCCTCACAGAGAGGATTCGTACAGTGTAGGTGACAGTTTCCTCATTGCAGACCAGGGGATTGCAAAGGGGTGTTTCCTCCAGTGACCTTTAGTCTCCAACCAAAGGCAATAAACTGAAAGTGTGCTCTTTTAATGACTGGCTGCTTCCACTGAACATGACGGTTTCGAGGTGGTCTGCACTGTAGCGTGTCAGCTCCTCAGGGCTCTCTGTTACCAGATAAGATTCCCTTGTAATTGAGAGTATTCGGGTCTCCTCTGGTTCCAGCAGTCTCACTGGGGTCACTCAGTCTCTCAGGTAAAGTTCTGTCCTCAGGCATCCGCTCCACGGCTTGGCCTCTCCCGAGACGGGGTCTGGGTGTCCTGGAAGGCTGGGACCCGCAGGTCTCCCTCCGGGCCCCAGGCTCTCTGGGCGCCTGGCAGCGTTCCTCTCCCCGCTGAGCACTGGGAGCCCGCTGCCTCTGCCGCTCGCTGCCCCACCTGCTCCTGTTCTGCTCTCGGGACTCAGGCGGGCCTGGAGATGTCCCTGTCGGACCAGCCCCCCTTTTTGCCTCTTGTGCCACGTCTTCCATCCTCCCCCTGAAGGCCTGCATCCTGCACAGCGCACAGGGGTTTCTGCATCCCTCCCTGTCACGGAGGAGGGGGTGCCCGGGAGCGATACCCCAGGCACGCTCACTGCCCACTGCGCCACGGGGCCGTCCTTACCCTGCCGTGGCTTCCCTGCCGGTGCAGGGCCATGCGGGCCTCTAAGTGAGGGGCGGGCACAGCCCTCGGTGCCCCACGCCTTTCCCTCCACTCCTCTACCGACCCCACCCTCTGGCGCTTCAGCTTGCTGGGGAGAAGTCAGGACACATGGGTCTGACCGACCTCTCAGGCCGTCTCCCCCTTCCCACTCCTCACTGGACACAAGGGTTGGGCTTTCTTTCCTCTCATAGAAGGAGGGAATTTTCCTTAGGATCCTGAGACTTCTCTAGCCTTGACTTATGGCAAGTTCAAGATTTAGCCCCCAAAAGCTGACTCTTGATATGTTATTGGTATTTTAAGGAATATAGAAAAAAGGTGTTTCTCTCAACGAATCCTGCTTTGAAGGCTAATCTTATCAGAACTCAGAAATCCTAGGTTGGTAGTCAGATACTGAATACTGACCCCTTTTCTCCATTTTCTTGTTATAGTAGAATGTTCCTCCCCGCTACCACTTTAGAGATAGAAGATCATAGCTGGCTGAATTGGGAGAAATCCCACACATAGGGAAATGTGAAAAAGAAAAGGCAAAACATTTCGACTGCAAACTTCTCCAGGGTAGGAAAGGGGCCATAGCTGATAAATGGGACCCCAAGGCTCTTGTTTAGATGCATGAGGGTAAAAGTGACCCCCAGTTTCTGATTTAGGTGATCAGGTGAATACACTGAACCAAGACAGGAGATATGAGAAGAGGATCAGGGGAAATACTGGGTCTACAGCAGCAGAAGTTGGAGGTGAGGCACTTACTGGACATCTGGGACATCTGGCACTTACTGGACATCTGATGCTCAGATAGTTTCTGGAATCATAAGCTCCAGAGAGGATGGGCTGGAGATAAAAATTTAGGGCCCAGTACCACTCAGGTGGTCACTGATGTGAGGATTAGAGATTTCCCAAGGGGAGGGCTGCAGATTACAGTTTAGGCAATGTCAAGGTTTTAGGGGTTGTTTGGGTTTACACGAATCCTCCCAAATTGCTTTGTTCTGGCATTAAGAAGGTGGCTTACACAGACATAGAAAACAAACTTAAGGTTACCATAGGGGAAGGGGGAAGGGAGGGATAAATTAGGAGGGTGGGAGTAACATTACACACTACTATATATAAAATAGATAAACAACAAGGATATACTGTATAGCACAAGGAACTGTACTCAGTATTTTGTAATAACCTATATGGGAAAAGAACCTGAAAAAGAATATATATATATATATATATATATATATAACTGAATCACTTTGTTTTACACCTGAAACTAAACACAATATTGTAAATCAACTATACTTCAATAAAATTTAAAAAAAAGAGAGAGAAGGATGAATTGGAACCAAAATAAAAAATAAAAAAAGATTTAGGCGCGCAAAAAAAAATAAGATGTGTTAGTAGTGTGGAAATAAATCCCATCTGACATTTTGTTAGCCTACCTTGTACCCCAAACACATGTAGACATGGGTTCCACATTGCCCCACTGCTTCTGAACTACACGAATCTCTAAATTCAAGGTCCTCCCCAATATGATTCGACCTCATTTTTGTAATCCTGTCCCCCAGTTCTTCCTGATACACACTCTATGCTCCAAGCAAACAGGAGGATTCCTCTCCAATCCCTGAAAACCCCGTCCATGCCTTTGGTTTTCATAGCTCTTCCTTCTGGGATACCTTCCACCCCAGGCCTTGTCTCCTAAAATCTTGTTCATTTAAAGAGGCCCTGCTCAGATGCCAGGTCTATGACTATTTCCACCACCATTAAGCTTCTGCCAACATTTGTTAAGAACATAATACATACAGGGACTTCCCTGGTGGCGCAGTGGTTAAGAATCCACCTGCCAATGCAGGGGACATGGATTCGAGCCCTGGTCTGGGAAGATCCCACATGCCACAGAGCAACTAAGCCCGTGAGCCACAACTACTGAAGCCCATGCACCTAGAGCCCGTGCTCTGCAACAAGAGAAGCCACCACAATGAGAAGCCCAAGCACCGTGACAAAGAGTAGCTCCCGCTCGCTGCAGCTAGAGGAAGTCCAAGCACAGCAACGAAGACCCAACGCAGCCAAAAATAAATAAATAAAATAAATAAATTTATTTTTTAAAAAAAGAACATAATAGGTGCAAAGCACTGCGCTGGGCGCCGAGAGGGATGCCCACATGAGCGGGACGCAGCTCCCACCCTCTTAAAGATCAAATTCAGCCATGTATGTAACCCTCCAACTCTATTATGAAGTCCTCCGAATTTCTCAAAGGCAAGCCCACCCACCCCTACAGACAGTTAAAATTCGGCTTCCAAAGCCACTCCAGTGTGGCGCTCAGAAACATGAATTCAGGGGATCACACATCCCTCAGTGGCCTTTATGCCATAGTAGAATATTTGCCTTCTTTTCTGACAGCGTAACTGTTGACATAAAGATAAGACACATGGGACTTCCCTGGCGGTCCAGTGGTTAAGACTTCACCTTCCAATGCAGGGGGTGCAGGTTCGATCCCTGGTCGGGTAGCTAAGATCCCACATGCCTCATGGCCGAAAATACAAAACGTAAAACAGAAGCAATATTGTACCAAATTCAATAAAGACTTTAAAAATGGTCCACATCAAAAAAATCTTTAAAAAAAAAGAAAAGACACATGTGTGGCGGTGCTCTGAAGGTGACACAGCATTATTTCAAGGGACTGTGGGAGGTATTATGGAACCAAAGTGCATTTTCATTTCTGTTCAGAAATCCTATACTTTCTGTCCTTGACCTTGGCCTCACCTCTGTCCCACCCTGGAGGTGGCACACATGGTTTTCCAGGGATTCATACTGTCTGTGGGACAGAGAGGCACATGCAAGTGGCAGGTATTACTCATATCTTTACTGTAAACTCCACCTGGAACCTGAAAGCCTGGTTTCACTCCAGTTCCTTACATCACCACCAACTTTGATTAGGAGCCATAAAAAATAGGAAGCATCTGGAGGTCAAAATCAGAGTTGGCCCCGGACGAGATGGTGAAGTTAGCAAGCTTCATCTCATGTCTCCTGCCTCTCCTTTCTCTGCTTTGTTCTGGTCCTCGTCCCCATCGCAGGGGCCTTCTCCAGCCAAGACACCTTCCCTAATGTCTGGGGAAGAGCTGATGGCCTAGTTCTTACTAAGGTGTTAGTGACTTAACAGTTAACCTCAGGTTTTTTAAAAAAAGAATGGGCAGTGAGGCAGTGCTTAAACCAAAGAATGAATAACTGGTGGTGGAAATGGAGTCAACAAGGACAAGCAAGTGAGGAATATTTTCAGCTGGAGGAATATTCTATACCTGCTGCCCACTACAGCACCACAGGCGACCTCCTACCACTGTAGGTCTTCCCAGGACCCACCCTGGTGGCTGGAGCATTGGTCATTCACTCTGGGCACCAGGGCATCACCTGATGGGTGGGCTCCTGAACTCATTAAAATCCAGAAAAGAGAAGGACCATGAGAGTGTTACTGCGAGCACATCTCAGGCTGTGGCTAATCTGGGCTTGGGAAACTTTCTGGGCTGGCCTGGCTCCAAGGCCACAGAGCACTGCAGTTAATCCTCCAGGACTCGGGCGGTGGCCAGAATCCTCTCCGGTATGAGCTGACGGCCTGTTCTAGGCACAGCCGGCCTCCACCCATATCCTGGTGGGACACAGTAGGCGAAAGGCCGTGTGAAAAATGGAGCTGGTTTAGTAAAGGAGAAAGAATTTTTAGCTGATACTCTGGGAAACCTGGGGTCCAGAGCCACTGCTGCTGCTATTAAACTTGGTCACCACCAGCAGACGATGTCCCCAGTGACAGGCTCCCCTTCCTCCCGGAAACAGGAGTTATTAAGGTTAGGTGCCTCAGAATGAAGACCCATGCCATTTCTGAGATGTGATTATCCTTTGTACCGAAATGAACCACAGAACTTCACACATCCTCCGTCATGAAGAGATATCGGTCATTACGTGGCCAGGAAGCCAACATTTCCACAGCATCTTGTACCTCTGCTTCTCAAAGTGCAATGCCTACAACCAGCAGCATAGGCCCTCGGAGCTGGTGCAGAACCCCAGGCTCCAGCCACTGAACAATCTGCGTTTTAACAAGATGCCCACGTGGTTCCATGGCCCATTAGAGTTTGAGAAGGACCACTTCAACATGGGCAGTACCTGTCTGAGCGTGGTGGCACCTCAAAGCGTGTATTGGCTCCTGTGACCCCCGAATAAGCCCAAACTCCTCGACAAAGTTGGAGACCGCCCGCTGGCCTCTGCCTCCTGATCGAGCTTTGGCTCCTAGGCTCCCCCCAGCTCCCTGTGCTGCTCTGTCCAGCGCGGCCGTGAGGACCTCTTTTGCTGGGCTGAGCACCCGGCCGTCAGATGCAAAGTTCTCTCGGCCTGGCGTCTCCTCCACAGAACCATCCCCTTTTGTTAACTCCTCTGTTATCCCTTCAACAAATATTTAGGGGGCATTTCCTGTGTAAGGCACCCTCTGGGGACGGTCCTCATGGAGCTTACCTTGCAGGCCCCCCAAATTTCACCTCATCTCCCCAAGGATGGCGACCCTGACCCCTAGAGAAGGCGAAATCCCTGAGCGCTGTGCTCACAGCCACATGCACACCCCGTTCGGAACACGTGATATTTCACCCTAGTTCGTGGCTCGTGTCTTCCTTTCCTGTTTTTGTCTGCAGCGCCATGAGGGCAGGGCCTGTGTGTCTTGTTTGCAGCCTCTCCTTTAAGCCCTACCTCACACAGAGAGGGGCCCCTTGAACATTCACTCAATACAGGGAAGGTTTCCAAAGTCAGGGAGGGACATGGCTAAGAGGCGAAGAAAAAATTAGGGCAGTGACAATGGGATTCTGCTGGCTCTCATCACAGGCACGAGAGAACGGCTTTTATCTTTGACTCTTATTTCTTTGATCTAAACTTCCAAAGAGATGATCTGTGCCCGCAGTGTGTACCCTTTGAAGAGAGGAAGTCTAAGCTGGCATCCACGGTGGAATTCCCGTCTGCCCAGATCTGCCTGGAACCCAGGCCTCACTCTCCCTTCCAAGGAGAGAACTGCAGACTGCGGGGGTGGAGTCGCGGTGTGTGTCCAGCCGGGGATCTGGACCGTGTGACGCTGTGTTCCCACCCCAGTGGGATGCTCTGTGGCTTCCCCAGGCAAAGGAGGTGGAGGTGGCCTCTAATGTGTGGGGGACAGGCCATCCCCTGCAGGAAGGACAGAGGCCAAGACAGGAGCACATGAGCAAAGAGAGAGGTTCAGGCATTTTTCAAATCAAACTTTATTTAGAGATAGTGGAACATAAAGGCTTATTCTAAATCAGTGGATTGGGACAGTCAGTACACGAGACAATATTCCTTTTCTCTCTCCCTTCGTAGGTGGCTACAGTGCAAGGAGTCGTGGAAACCTAAGGAAATTCAGACTGGTCTTCAGAGACCACAGGGGCCGACTTTCAGAGTCACTTGACTTTACTGCTCAGTATCAAAAGGTGATCACCAAGTAATAAGGTTGGTGCCTTTTTCAATGTGCTTCTCATTTTTCTTCATCCGTTTCCAAGGCAGGAAAGGCAGATGGTGTGGATCCCAGGTTGGTCCGGGACCGGGCTGGGCTCCAAGAGCTTCGCTGACCTTCCCCAGGTCACGCGGACTCCTGATTCCAGCTTGCTGTGATTCCCATTATATGCTCATGCCATGGCATGAAAACCGCGATGAGGTCAGGCAGATGCTCTGTAACCTTGAGCTCTGAGCAAAATTGGTTACGACTGCAGCTGTCACATACAGCCTGATGCAGGCCAGCAGCACAGGCAAGCAAAAGCCACCCTGAGTCAGGACAGGGCTGCACTCAGGAAACCTTCGGATAAATTCCCTGTTCAATAACAACTTCCCTTATGTAAACTAACCAAAAGAAAGCAAACCCAAGTCTCTGCATATTTGAATTGTTTTGTATTATTTTAGCTGGTCTTAGAGTGCTTATGAGTCAGAAGCAATTTCAGGAAATACTGCCCATATCACCAGCTGGAATCCAGGGTCTTGTTTTCCAAGAGCCCTCAGACACATGGACATGTGTTTCTGGGTGTGCACGCAGACACACACACTCACTAAGCTCTCACACACGCCTACACTCACTTTCACAAACTGACAAACTGGCATATTCACGTACACTCATATACACTCACACATAAAACTCATATACACGCACACCTTCCCACATGCTCTCTCACACACTCATATTACACACAGACTCACACCCAGACAGCCGCATATATACACATGCATGCTTATGCACACAGACATACACACACACGCACACACACTCGTTTCTGGCCAAGTCTCCCTGATGCTAAATATATGCACGGTGGACCCCTCACAAAAGGCACTTGCTGCATGAGAATTAAAACTGAAGAATGTCCACCGATCATTTAGATATTTCCAAATGTCCACATGTTTTGCTTGGTGGACAGCAGACTGTTTGTCCAAGGCAAGTTTTTCTCTGCAGTTCCCTCTCTCTGGGGATGTGTGAATCAGTTATTCCTGGTTATCCCTCCCCACCGAGGCAGAGCAGTGGGAAAAGTGAGGGCAGTTAATTAACTCTGTCTACACTGTAAAAGACAGATGGTAGAAAGCCAATTCAGAGGACCTGAGAATGGAAGGGACTTTGCAGGCGACAACTCCAGCCCCTCGTGACTTCTCCACAAAGGTCCAGAAGCCCCTCACACCTTCTACCCTTTCCAAAATGGTGCACTGCAGGTCGTACCCAGCTTCCTCGGGGACTTTCAATCCCTGCCAAGTCCAGGGAGGCTGGGACACGGAGGTGGTCCCTGTCTGTGGGAACAAGGCTCCCTTCTGTAAATGTGACAGGGCCCCTACACTCTTGGCTTTTGTGCAAAGCCAGTATTTGTTCTTAACTATTTGTGTTTGTTCACTGTTTGTTATTTAGTTGTGTCTGTTTCCTCTTGGCGTCCAGCAGCCTCAGTTTCTCTCCCTCTCATTGTAAACACACAGAAGAGGGAGACTTTCTCTGAGCAATGGTGAGTAAAAGATTCCCGGAACCAGAGCCCTTTTCCTGGAGTCAGTGCCTTTTGAGGGTGGTGGGAACGATGGAAGGTTGTGACAATGAGCTCTTATGGTTTCTATACACATCCAGGGGATTTTGTTTCAGGTGAGGGGGGTCACTGATGGGCTGCGTGCACTTTGTCTCGAGATGCTCATTCAGACCCGAGTACCAAGGTGATGCGTCAGTGTGGACAGCAGGAGAGCTTTTCCCTATGATATTTTATGCCGAATGTAACAGGAAGAAGGCTCACTGGCTGAGTGGGGAGGGCACTGAGACCCAGTCCTGTTCAAAGGCCTCTATCTTCCAAGTGGGTGCTGAGGACGAGAAACAGAGGAAGGGTTTTCTGATGCTTAATGACAAGACGTATCCCCACCGCAGGGTGAGACCACGGCAGTGAATTCCTGAAAGACGGTTTAATCTTATACTCACTCACCACTTAGTAGACCACCTGGCACATAGTGGGCTATCAATGTATGCGTGGAATGAATGAATGAATGAATGAATGAATCCATCTGGCTTCCTTGGCACTTGTGGGTCTACTGCTTAGACGTGTCCAGACGTCTCATCCGTACACACAGCCATGACCCCCCAGTGATAAGTTCCATAAATAAGTGCGTCCCTCCCTCTGCCACCATCTCCCTGTAATGCTGTCTTGGAGCATGTGATGGGAGCCCCTTCTGAAAGGAAAGGATGTTCCCTTTCTTACCTGCAATACCGTCCCTCTGAATGCAGCTTTCTGTTATGGAGAGTTCCGGAGTTGTTTCTCCACTGTAGTAACTGGGCCCTTCACATGCACTCTGGAGTCTAGACTGTGAGCTCCTTAGGACAGAGCCAAAGTCTTATTTATCCCACCTCCAGCTTCAGCCCACTGAGCACATTCAACCAGCAATAATTAATTATGAATGTGTCATAGAGCAAATCTAGTAGCCTGGGAAAGGATTTACCTATGTTCAGTCAACCTAATGACGTTTATTACAAAACCTCGGGAGTTCCGAGGAACAAGCTCCACGTCCTGGAAGCTGGCAGGACAGAAACCCACCACCAGCCTGCAGGGATTCAGCGGGTAGTTGGTTGCCCAGCAGAGACAAGGCGGGGTGGGGATTAAGAGCAAGGGCTCCAACCTGCCTGAGCTTGCATCCTGGCTCTACCCCATCAGTTCTCTGGCCCTAGGGAGGCCATATGATCTCAGTGGGCCTCAATTTTCTTTTCTGTAAAGTGGGGGAATAATCATTGAGAAGGCTAAATAAGCTCATATCGGTAAAGGGCTTAAACCGTTGCCTGACACACACTTACTCTGCAAGATATTAGCTACAGTAATTTTCTCACTGTGAATGAGGGACATGGTCTTCGACTCCCACGGAAGGGAACTAAGTTAGGTCTGAAAAAGAGACTTTGGGTTCAACCTGCTGAACCCAGTCCCACAAGGGGCTCTGATCAACCCTCTAACAGCCCCCCTTATCCGAGTCTCACTCTCCACATCACATGCTCTGGCATGTCTAGGACCAGCTTCCTCAGTGCAGATCTGGCCCCATCACTGTCCCCCTCCAGGCCGCTAGCTCAGCCCCCTGCCTGGTGTGGTCTCCGTCACGGCTCCACGTCCACCCCTTCCCTCATCCCAGGCTCCAGAACATGTGGCCTCCTGCGCTTCCACACACACAGGGCGCTGTCTGGACTGGCTCCTTCCCCACCCAGCTTCACCCTCATCTGCTTGTGTGGCCAGCGAGCCCCTGTTATTGCTTTAGAGCCCACTTAAGGTGTCGCCTTGTTTGTGACACTGCCTTAAATGCTGTCATGGGCTGAATTGTGTCCCGCCACATTTATATGTTGAAGTCCTAACCCCCAGCACCGCAGAATGTGACTGTATTTTGTAATAGGGCCTTTAAGAAAGGTGACTAAGTTAAAATGAGGCCGTTAAGGTGGGTCCTGATCCAGTCAGACTGGTGTCCTTACAAGAAGAGGAAGTTTGCACACACAGAGGGATGACCATGAGAGGACACACTGAGAAGGCGGCCCTCTGCACGCCAAGGAAGGAGACCTCATGAGAAAGCAAACCTGCCAACATCTGGACCTTAGACTTCCAGCTTCCAGTACTGCAAGAATAAATTCCTGTTGTTTAAGCCACCTGGCCTGTGGGATCTAGGTATGGCTGCCCCAGGGAAACTAATTCAGATGCCCGAAGAACAGGCTTGGTTTGGATTTTCAACATACACATACCATCTGTCACACTGGCAGCTCCCATCAGGCTGGCTCAGACACTCTCTTGGTTGTTTACCCTGTGCCCATGCAGCTACTGTAAACTGTCCATAAATATCATGGTCAGGAACTTCTCAGCCTCTTCCACCAAAGGACCTGCTGGAGGCACATAAGCACGTTGATTGTTGGTGTCTAGGGACGTATTCTCCTCCAGACTGCATTATTTGTAAATGTATGGAAGTGTTGCATTCTACTCTATAGAAGGTTTTGCTATAAACATGCTTTAAGCGGTACGTGACAGGTTAAAATTGCTTAGCTGGTTTGGGTCCTCACACTTGGAGTACAACTGGCTCTCTGAGGCTGTGCCATGGTGTCCTGTGACTTTTAACGCCTCCTGATAGAGGACATGCTCATGGGTATGAGCTTGTGGGCGAGCAGTCCCAGTGGACGGAAGGTGGAGGGAAGGATGTGCCAGTAACTGTATACGGAGAACATGGGCGGGGGGTCTGAGGACACCCGGATACAAGGCTATACCACATACGTTGCGGAGAAGGTGGGAAGACCCCTGCGTTGGCAGACACTGTGCTTGGGAATGGCTGCCAGCAAACGGACCATTCTTTACAGAAGAGATGGGGAAGGTGCCAGGACGCCCACAGTTTTGGGTGCCTACCAGCAACCCGTGACCAGGCAAAACCAGACGCTGACTGCCTGGAGAAAGTGGGTGACATTGCTAATCTGTAAAATGTGTAGAATAACACTTATCTCATAGGATTATTTTAGAGTTCATTGAAAATGCATGCAAAAGGGCTTAGCACATTAGCACTAAATACTAAATAAGTGGGAATCGTTATTATAATCATAATCATTATTACCCTATGAAGATTCATCATTTTTACCGCCACAAACACTCAGAAGGGAATTGCTCTTGTAGAAGCTGCTGTGTTCGGTGTAAAGAATGTGACTGTCCCGGGTAAAAAGAACTCAGGAAACCGAGCCCTAAATAACGTGAAAGACAAATTTCCATCTTGACCAGAAATGATCTGGGGAAGAATGAAAGGGAAGAAAAATGGTTGAAATTGTCATTGTGAAATGACTTGAAAATTTCCAACACCTACTTTCATAACTAATTATTTTTATTTAGTATTTGTCAGGCACTTTGTAAACATTCTCTTGTTCAACCACAAGACCCTACGAGATAGGCATTGCTCTCAGAGAACTGTGTAGACCCTGTCAGAATCACTGCCCTTATCAAACACGGTCATTCACTCAGGCTTCCCGTTAGTGCCTGGAGCTGGGGCCCAAACCCAATAATGGGGTGCCTGACGCCGTGGTTATTTCCACCCGAATTCAGAGCAAGGAAGCTCGTATGACCCCTCCCCATCCTGCCCTCTGTTACCATCCAGGAGGCAGTGGAGCAGAGAGCAGAAGTGACTGGGCTTTGGGTCAGACTTGGCCAGGGGTCAAGTGGCAGCACGAGCTTAGACAGGTTGCTCCCGCTCCCCAAGCCTCAGTCTCCTCACAGCTAAATGAGGAGGACAGTAAAATTACCTTCCACATGAGCTAAATTTTTTATAGAATGACATCCAACTCTACGGCTGGCACATAATAAGCATTAAAAAATTTAAAGGCCGCGATAGTGAGAGGCCCGCGCACCACAATGAAGAGTGGTCCCCGCTCGCCGCAACTAGAGAAAGCCCTCATACAGAAACGAAGACCCAACAGAGCCAAAAATAAATAAATAAATAATAAATAAAACAAAATAAAACAAAATAAAAAATAATCAGGTACTTATTATTAAAAATTTAAAGGGTCGTTGTTATTAAAATACTGTAGATAACCAGATATTTACGTAACCAGAACCTCTTCCTCAACACCAGGCCCCGCAATGAACTCTCAGACCTGATGAAGTTACATTGCAAAATATCTTCTTGACTGCCACCCATCAGTGAGTCAGAACTCATTTCCAGGTGGCTCTGGCTAACACCTATTTTAATTGCCTTCAGACTATATACCTCTCAGGTTTAAAAAGTTGCCTAAGGTCTTACACAAAGTCCAGGGCCAGATACTGTTATGAAGGCCAGGTGGTCGATTACACAATTATTTTAAAATCTGGCTCACACCCTCCTTGCCCATGGCAATGTCGAAGCTGGGGATGACAGGCAGGAGAACAGAAGATTTTAATGAGAAGGCAGGAGAACCTCATGGTGACATTGCCTGTTTGTTTCTTATTTAGGAATTTTTCTAGCCATGCATCCATCCTAGACTTTCAGAAATTGAGAAATCCTCCTGGACGTCCCTGGCACTGTGATACAGCTCAATCCCCCTTGCACCAGAATTTACCATGTTATTTCTGGGAGGGTTTCTGTGTATATTTCCCTGGCTACCATCGAGATAGTCAGCATACACAGGTGGCCTTCAGAGGAAAGCAGGGCAAAGAAAGGAAGAGAGGCTGGGTCCAGGGAAGAGAAGTGGCCCACGCAAAAAGAAAGCCAGGCAGAGACACATAGAGCTCATTGTGAAAGAAGCAAAACTCTTCTTCCACGATGTAAATACGGGTGAGTGCTGAGGGCACATCTGAGGCAACCGTTTTTCTATGCACCTTGCAAATTATTCTGTGGTTTCTGCAGTTATCCTGTTGGGTGACAGTTTTAAGGACCACCTAAGCCCATCCCAGCTCAGCTCCTGGGAAGTGATGAGCACACTGGATAAGCACCACTTTGTACAAGTTCCATCCATCCAAAGAATGAAAGCTGGGACGCTTCTCACGCCCAGACACATCCCTGCACATTGGCTCTGCTGCCATGTGCATCAGCTGGCAATGTCTGGCGAAATAATCCGTCAAATAAGTGACATTATGTAGACAAAAGAGCGGAGTTAATGTTTCTCTTTTAAACATCATGTAAACCCAGATTTAGTCAAAAGGCTTTTGTTGAGTCACTTCAATGCATATAACATGGTGCCCTTCTGCAGGACCTGCCCTCAAGGAAGGGGCTGGAAGGAAGGAGCCTCAAGTCGGGTCAAGCACGCATGCGCCACACAGACAGCAAGCGATCACACTGTAATTACAAGCGTGTGTCGGGGGTGACCTGTGGGATGACTGATGGGCACTTTCTGTCTCCTTCAGTGTATAAGAATCAATCAAAAGTAAGGAGAGAGGGGACACCGGCCAGCAAAGGCACCCATGTCTGGCATCTTTCCTTTGAAGCCAGAACTCCTTTGACCTCAGGAGTCATTGATTTGCTGTCAAGCCCCAAAGGTGTCACAGAGGGGTCAGCAGAGATGGCTCCAGGGGGAATGTTTTCTTAGCCGGGAAATTTATCAAGACTGGGAAACCGAAGCAGCCCCAGAACTCAACGTGGTCTTCTGCGTCCCCCTTTCACCTGGTTCCCCTTTGAAGGTAAATCTATAGCAGACATGAAATCGGTTAGTGGGCTGGGAGAGGAAGAACATAGGTAAGCCTGTGTTTCACCCCTTGGAACAGGTTTTCAAGACTTCTTAGCTGAGATGAAGGGTAACTGTAAGGGAACAGAATGTTCCATCAGGGCTTTGAAGCTGGGTTAGAGGTCCAGGTGGGGCAATGGGTGAACATCACACAGCAAAATGCAGCCAGGAGAGAAACCACAGTGTCCACATGATGAATTATCAGAAGAGTAGCAGGTGAGGCAAGAATATGGAGCTCTGTGCCAGCAGGAACAAGGCTCCCAAGAAAATGTGTGAAGTGCTGAATAGGAAGCCTTTGTAAGCGAGGCCAGAACTGAAGTGCCTAGAGGAACTCTGTGGAAGGTTTGGGGCTCTGACTAAGCATTTCCAAACCTCAGGTCATAAATTCTTGTCCACCAAAAACCCAAGACGTGCAAATAAGTCAGGAATGACCCACACAAAGGACTACACACTCGCTTGGTTGCCAGACGCTACATAAAGCTAAGCTCTATGGATTCCATTCAGTAAATCTAGAATGGAGGGCCTGGTACAGGCACGAGCCTGAGTTCCAAGGGAAACCATGGAAGTAAAGGTCTCTGACTCTCAGACGTTTAAAACAATATCTCCATCCAGACTTCCTAAGTGGCCGTTCCAGAGCAACAGATCCCGATGGAAAACTGTTGAACAGGATTAACCTTTTAGTCTCAGAGCACAAATGCATTATTTCTGTAACCCTAAAGTTTTTATCATCAATGTGAGAAAGTTAATTTTTAAAGGCAATAGATCCCCCGCTCCCTATCCTTCGGAAGGATGTCACATCAAATTTCTAGTCTGCAGGAGAGGGTTGCAAACTCAGCCCTGAGCCCGCACGGACCACTCATCCATTCAAATGAACCAAGGCCGTGAGCCCTGAGGAATATGAACTTCCTGGCTTGAAAAGGAGATACTGCCAGTTGCAGGCATCATGTAACATCTTCCAGTAAAGCAGCTTTCCCCAAAATGTGTTCCACGGATATTTTGCAATATTAGCATTCTACCATCAAACAAATTTGGGAAGCATGGGGTTAAATTCAGTTAAAAGTTTTCTTAGGTGTCATTAATGTATACTGTGACTCTCCAAGCAGGGCAGGCAGCATCTTGCAATCTTACGTGACCAGGGAACCCTTTCCTGATAAAAATGACTCCCAAGGACAAGGGCTGCATGGAGCACATTTTGGGGAACACTGTGTTAGGTGTTCCCACACATGTTCTCCTGCAGACTCCACGCCTCCGTGAGGAGAGGGGGGCTTCACAGGGACCCCCGATGAGCCAGCCCCTGGCAACCCTGAGTGACTCTGAGAAGTTTTCCTTGTTACAAGCATGTCCACGGCGAATGTTCAGAATGTTTTCTCCAAATACTTTTTCTTGTGTTCACAAGACTTCTTTTCTACTCAGATCCCTCGTGCGGGTGATGAGGAAGCAGAGCTTGGTCTCTGGGGTCCGTCTGCAGTCCCGTGTCGCTTGTTACTTTATGTCACGTGTAGCTGAGCAGCCCGCTGGGAACAATTCATTCTTCGCCTCTGAGGAGACGATGTCATGTGGGATGCAGACTTGATCCTTCAAAGGGCCACTCTGTACATAGAAAAACACAGTCCTAAGTCCCACACTGCTGAACCCCCAACTCTAAAGAAGAGCCTGGGCTCCAGGGGTGACTGGGGCAGAGACCACTGGTGACTGAGCACCTCCTGTAACCAACCACCCCTGGAAAAACAGCTCCAGGCGCCTGTTCCAGATGGTGGGTCAGCGCCTCCCCCACAGCACGTGACGCTTAGTCAGCCCCCATCCCGAGTTCTCTGGCTGAAGGGACAGTGGCGTTTGGAGGGGATGGGGAGCCCCGGCCTGCTCCCCAGCTGGCAGCTCCAGCACTGCCTCTTCCGTGAGGACTTTGCCAGTGTCAGAAATGCAGAATCAGGTCCCGGAGCGTCAGATGGGTTGACTCCTGGTTTCTATCATGATGCCGGAGATGTAAAGTCTGGAAACCACAGCCCACCTGTTTTTCAGTTTTCTTGTTTAAAACAATACCTTGTCCAAACATGAAATGAGAAGAAAAGACAGCAGCCTGAGTATTCTGTAAGCCAGAGACCTGAGAGGGGCCTGCCCTTGAGCACAGACCCCACCTGGAGGCCAGAAAGCGTGACCCCAGGTGAGACGGAGCATTGCCCCAGGGCCGGGGCAGCTGCACAAACACCCCAGTTCCTCCACAGAGCCTGGAGAGCCTGCCTGGGGAGATAAAGAGGTGAGGTCGTGCTGGCAAGCCTGTGTCACCTCGAGTCATTAGGACCCCTGCCCGGCCACCTCCCAGACCCCGCCTCGCACCCCGCAGGTGTGTCGTCCTTCTCCAGCTGGCATAACAAGGCCGTGCCAGCTCCGAGGCCGAGGCAGCCCAGGGCCATTCAAGACTAACGCAGCCAGGCCGCAGATGCCAAGCCAGGAAGAGGAGGCAAGGCTCTTCTCTACAAGATGAAGATATATTGCAAAATGGCACTGTGTGTGTGGTTGCCCTGGACAAGGAGCATCTGGAGAGGAACAGACATAGAGAGCTGAGAGAGCCCCTCACAGAGGCTCGCCTCCGCCAAGCCAGGTGGTCCCAGGGCAGGGGCGAGTGCCAGTGGCTGCGGTGCTGGGATAAGTGGGGCAAAGGACCAGCCACACAGCTTGCCGGGGACCCAGCCCCGCCCGGGGACCTCCGGGTGCCGGGGACACACGCTGCAGCACTTTGTACGCAGCTTTCCCACGCACACCACCTCGTGTGTCACACCGGTGGGGTGCACTAAGCCCGTTTACGGACAAGGAGACTCAGGGCTCGGAACAGGGGGGCCCCACGTGTGCTCCATCCCTGCCTCGCCACCACGTTGCTGCTGCTTTGTTGGCCCCTCAGTGGTTCAGGCCACAGAAGCCTTCGGTGGAACAAGCCGCCCTCTCCTGTCTGTGCGGGCAGTGGGCAAGCGGGGAGATCTGTCTCCTAACACCTGTTCAAAGGAGCGTCTCCACACTCACTCTGTTCTTAGCCCGATTCTTCACCAGCTTGGGCCAAGAGGACAGGCAATGTTCGAGGATGCAATGGGATAGGTGAGGGCAGATGGGGTTCCTTCTTCCCCACTTGCTTCTGCCCGCCCCTCCCCTTCACGCCCTGCCTCAGTGACTCTACAGGTCACATCGCCCCCAAATCCCAAGAAACGGTTTGGGGGTGCACCCCGATGAGGCCAACCAGAACCCAAGTACCTGCACTGCTACGATACGCACGGTCCAACCCCATACTCAGGTCACTCCGGGTGGCCAGATGGCTTGGTGCGAAGCATTTCAGGCTTGGAATATTTTTGGTGACCTTTTTTGCAAGGAAAAAACTATATTTGTCTTTGTGTCCCCTCTGAAGCCCTCGGTGGCTCTTCCTGAGATACTGCAGAGCCCACCGACACCGCAAGCATACACACAGACAGTTGCCGTTTGGTGGGTGTTTTCTGTACATTTAGGCTGGGAGCGCACAGCACGGCGATGCCCATCTGTCCCCTGGGAACACAGCTCCCCTTCACGCCCCCGCTCGTGAATTAACGTCGGCTGGCTGCTGGCTGCTCTCTTTGTCCCTTTAACCAGCTCTACCTTTTATCCCCAGAACGCCTCTCCATTACCCCTGTTCTCTGGAAAACTTTTCTTCTTCTATCTTGCCCTTTCCACTCCTCTCCACTCTGTCACCTACTTTCACTTAGATGCAAGTGCTGTTACATCATTACCATTCACAACTAATCACAATTATTTTCAGGCTCCTCAGAAAACGGACCAGTCCTGCTGCACTAGCAGAAAGCGTCAGGGTCCTCAGGTGACAACCCAGCTCAGCAAAGGTGTGCTGAGCTCACACTGGTCACCGAGGGCCTGTGAGGGAAACAAGATCAAGACCGGATCCCATCTAACGGCAGAGAGGAACCCCAAGTCTCCCACTGTCGCTTCCTCATCCCAAGAAGGCTTACTCTTTGCATGGCATATACACAGTAGGCGCTCAATACATGCTTGAATGAAATAAATATGCTGCCCCAATGATTCTGATGAGAGAGCTGTTCTAAAGCCTGAAAGTTTCCTAAAAGATGGGATTATAAAAAAAGAGGTGCTTGACTGAACATAGAGAACGAGACAAAGGCCTTTAAAGGATGAAGTAGTTATAAACTGTGGACAGTAATAGTGACCACTCACCTTCAGTCTTCAGACTTCCTCCAGTGTCTCAGGCTCAGTCTGCAGCCATACAGGGAGAGACCTGGTTCTGAGCCCAGGACACAAGTTCTCACTGGCCCCGCCACTGATGCCCCTTGGTCGTGCTTATCCCTCACCTGTGCCGTCCCTGACACTGGCGCCCATCCCTCCACACCCCCCCACGATGACCTGGCCTCATTCACATCAGCAACCCTGGTTTTTCACACCCTCTTTGATTAATATTCTTCACAATTCAATTGTGTTTCCTAAAGCCCACCTCCTTGGTGCTCTCTCTGCAAGTAATAACTTTTCTTCTCCCCTGGGTGACCTGGACAGACCAATGAGGACATTTAAGTGGGGACGGGCAGGGCCTTCTGTTTGCAGCCGGCCCCCTGCACTTAGGCAGAGGGAGCTGGTCCACTGCCCGGGCCTGTAAACTGGGCTTGATAAGTGAACATCTGAGAAGACAGCTTCCTCTTCTCTCCTCCCCCCACAGTCTGGGACCTCTGATAACCACACCTCTCCCCTTGTATTCTGGCTCAGCCCTAGAATCCCCTGAGAGACCTTTGGAGGTCAATGGTGTCAAAGAAAGATGACCAGGGAACGCAGAGAATGAAGCCCAAAGGTGAGGAAGAATAGACTCGGGTGCAGATAAGCCACATAAATGCAAACCAGTCAAGCCTTGGGCGTAGCCAGGACTGCCAGCTGAGCGGGAAGAAAGAACAATACGGAGCAGTCAAGGGAACCGAGATAGCAACCATGGATGTGATACCCCGTCCCACTGCCCTCCCATGGGTGTCTATTTCAGGAACAGGCACCCTTTGAAAAGTGGGTATTTTACAAAGAAATTAAAAAGGAAAACCAGGGGCCTGGGCGACCAGAGAGAAGAGCTATTCAGAGGGCTTTGTTTCAGGTCATCCGGCCCAGGAGGCAGAGGAGTAGGGAGCCCCACTGAATCTCAACAAGGAATCTGGCCTTGGGTGCAGCCTCACCAGCACCTTGTCCTTGGGAATTTATAAGCCAGAGGAAGCCCCAAACGGAAAAACCCAGTATAGTCATAGTATTGTTTCGTCGTTAACAGTGACCAAAGGCTTTGTTGGGTCCTAGAATGAATTTTGTGTCTGTGGTGATAGTCTAGAAGACCCTTCCTTGATAAAGCATTTTATAATATGTTATATGTTATGTATGTATCAATATATATACAAAATGCAATGATATACATTTAAAGTCTTAAAAACCTTTGACAAAGAGAAACCAACACTGAACCAATGAAGTCTAGGATCTATTCATACAATAAGACTTTTTCTAGTTTATAACGATGGTCTTTCTCGACAGTGAATACATTTAATATTCATCTTTAAAGCCGTAACTTTCCCTTTAAGCACTTCTTTAGCTGTATCCCATAAAGTTTTATATATGCTGTCTTCATTCTATTCAAAATAGTTTCTAATTCCCCTTGTGATTTCTTCTTTGATCTGGGTTATTTAGAAATGTGTTGTTTAATTTTCGGATATTTGGGGAATTCTCAGATTTCTGTTGTTGCTTTCTAATTTAATTCTATTGCAGTTGGAAAACATGCTTTGAGTAACTTCAATCCTTTTACAGTCATGGAAACTTGATTTAAGGCCTATCATATGGTCTCTCCTGGAGAATGTCCCACAAGCCCTTAAAAGAATGTATTTTGCTTCTGTTGGGTAAAGTGTTCTATAAATGTCAGTTAGATCATGTCAGTTAACTGTTTTTCAAACCTTCTATATCTTTATTAATTTTCCACCTACTTGTCCTATCAATATCAAGGGTCTTGAAATTTTGAACTATAAGTATTGAATAGTCTATATTGCCTTTCGATTCTCTCAGTTTTTGCTCTTTGTATTTTAGGGTCTTGTTAGGTGCATATACATTTTAAATAATTATATCTTCATGATGTAGTGACCTTTTTATTATGAAATGTCACTGTTTTTCTCTACTAATATGTATTTTCTACGAGACTATTTTGTTTAATATGAATTAATATAGCCACTCTACCTCTCTTTTGTTTACTGTTTGTATAATATGTCTTTTCCATTTTTTAACTTTCAATCTAGCTGTATTTTTTAAATTTGAAGTGTGTTTCTTGTAGTCGGCACATAGTGTAATCTTTCTTTTGTTTCTAATCTGATAATATCACTATTTTCATTGAACTGTTTAGTTTATTTAATGGACTATTTAATGTGATTTTTGACATGATTGGATTTGCATCTGTCATTTTGCTTTTTGTTTTCAATATGGCTCTTGTCTTTTTTATTCCTCTGTTCTTCCTTTACTGCTAGCTTTTAGGTTGAACAAACATTTTTTGGTATATCATTTTAATTCCTCTATTGATTTGGGTTTTTTTTGTTTTGTTTTGTTTTTAGTTATTTTCTTATTGTTTGCTCCAGGGATTAAAATATACATCTTAATTTATCAATATAATTCATATTAATATTGACTTAATTTCAGTAGGATATAGCACCTTTATTCCTATATAGCTTCATTTCCTCCCCTCTCCTTTGTGCTATTATTGTCATATATATTAAACCTATATTAATGCTATAAACCCAATAATACAATGTTATAATTATTGCTTTATACAAGCAGATGGATTTTATATTTACCTACACAGTTGCCATTTCCAGTGTTCTTCATTTCTTCCTGTGGATTTGCCATATTGGTTCATTTCCTTTCATTTTCTTTCATTTTCTTTCCTTCTTTCTTGGGCCACACTACGTGGCTTGCAGGATCTTAGGTTCCTGACCAGGGGTCGAGGGATTGGATCAAATCCAGGTCCCTGGCAGTGGAAGCACGGAGTCCTAACCACTGGACTGCCAGGGAATTCCCATTTCCTTTCATTTTCTATAGAATTTCTTCTAAGGCTGTTCTGCTAACAATAAATTCTCTCAGTCTTTGTTTATCTGGAAATGTCTGTATTTCATGTTAATTTCTGAGATATAAAATTCATGGTTGACTACTTTCTTTCATCACTTTGTTTCATTCCACTGCTTTCTGGCCTCCCTTGTTCCAGATAAGAACTGGGCCATTAATTGCATTGTTGTTCCCCAGTTTAGGATGAGTTTTTCTCTTGCTGCTTTTAAGATTTTCTGTTTGTGTTTAGTTTTCAATAATTTAACTGTGATGTCTGGGCTGGAGACTTTTATGTTTATTTTACTCAGGGTTTGTTGATCTACTCAGGATGTGTAGATTAATATTTTACAGCAAATTTGTGAAATTTTCAGCCATTATTTCCTCAAGTATTTTTTCTGCCATTTCTTTCTTCACCTTCTGGGACTTCCATTATACATTGGTGTGTTTAATGTTGTGTTATAGGTCTCTGAAGCTCTGTTCATTATTTTTTCAATCTATTTTCCTCTCTAGTCTACAGATGGGATCGTTTCTATTGATTTATCTTAAAGTTCACTGATTCTTTATTCTGCCATCTCAAATTCACCCATTTAATTAATTTTTTGTTTCAGTTTTTGTGCTTTAAAATTCTAGAATTTCCACTGGTTCCTTTTTATTGTTTCTGTTTCTCTACTGAGAATTCCTATTTGAGGATCATTGCCATCATACTTTTGTTTAATTTTTTAAATATATTCTAGGAACTTCTTTGAAGCCTTTGTGTGCTAAATATAACATCTGGGTCCACTCAGTTTCTACAGACTTTTTTTTTCCTGAGAATGGATCACATTTTCCTGTTACTTTGAATATCTCGTGATGTTTTCTTGAAAACTGACACTTTAGACCATATATTGTTACATTTCTGGATTATATTTTTTCCATGAGGTGGTGGTTGTTAGCAACTTACTTGGACTTAATCCGCAGAATCTATCTCCCTGAGACATGCAGCCACTGATGCCTCTGCTCAGTTGTTTTTAAATTCTTGTTTTGTTTTTCTGCCTAGCTTCCTAGGGGTTGTCCTGTGTCTGCATAGCTTACTGGTAAGTGAACTGTTCATAAGAGGTTGTGCTCAAGAACCTTGAGCCTATAAAGCTTCCACCCTCTGCTGATAGATCTGTGTGCATGTTAAGGGAAGCATTCAAAGTTCAGGCAGTTTTCCAGTCTTCCTAGGCTTTACTTTCCTCTGGACCTTCTTGGGTGCCCCGTAAAGATGAGCATTGTCCCCTATTCATCCAGGGAGGTATGGAGAGCTTATCTATCCCTTCTATGGTCCTCTCATTTCCAGCATCTCCCTGTTAAATTTTTGACTGGTCTGTCACTTGCCACAACTGGGACTACAAACTCAGGTTAGCAAAGCTATGGGAATTCCCCATTCACTTCTATCAGGTATGATACTTCTACTGATAATGCTGCCAGGAATGGGTTTTGGCCTTCCACCCAAATCAAGTCAGCCCCCTCTAGCTGCTGGTTTTCATGAGCAGGCCTGCCCTTGTAAGACTACTTTGCTGACCAAGCTTTTGGAGGGGGTTTGGGGGAGGAACAGTTCCATGCAAAAGGGCTGTAGATTCTCTGTAGACCTCCACTTTTATCATCCAAAGTTCTAGCAGATTTTCATGAATAAACACTTCTCAATTTCTTGTTTGTCCCTGGTTGATTATCAGAGCCCTGAAATAGTTGTTTTTGATTGTTTTTCCAGTTCTACTTGTTTTTTGGGGGAAGAAGATTTGTTAAACTCCTCACTTTGCTTTAACAGAGTCCTGTCTTTAAATAAAACCTGTGTATCAATTGCTTCAACATGTTTATCATGGTGGGTTTTTTCCCATTTACCCTGTTTTGTGCTCTCAACAATTTTTATATATTTTCTGCCGAAAAACTTTCTTAGGCTTATTTTGCTTTTTCAAGGCATCTTTATTCTAATGACGAAAAAGACTTCTTAAGATGATTATGAAAGCATCCTAACATTTCTTTTGTCTCTTTTTGAGATTTTTCATATATTTCAATAGTCACACAAAATATACGTTGGTGCTGTGATGTCTAGAACTCAGGGTGTTGACCATCTGTTGTTTAAGTACTTCTTTTGTCTCAAAACATTCAGGAATATAACTGATTATTGTATGCCAAGTTTCAGTTGCACACTTTGGCATATGATTTCTTCAGTATTATAAAATATTTCATTAATTAAGCCCTATGTATACTGAAATAATTTTCACATATTTTGAAAAAAAAACACAAAAAAGTTATATAAGTAGCAAACAGAAATAAGAAAATTTTACACCACTAATTGCCTGGGAAATATAAATTAACACCACAATGAGGTACCACTGCACACCCACTAGAGTACAAATCTGTGGAGCAACTGGAACCCTCACAAATATCTGTTAGGGCTGTGAAATAATACGACTACTTTGGAAAACATTTTGACAGTTTCTTATAAAGTAAATGTATACTTATCATATAACCCATCTTTAGGTGTTTGCCTGAGAGAAATAAAAGCATACGTCCACAAAAAGACTTTTATGAGAATGTTTATAGCAGCTTTATTCATAATTGCCCCAAACTGGAAACAACCCCCAAATCCATCAATCACAGAGTAGATAAGCAGATTGTGGTATAGCTATACAATGGAGTACTAGTTAACGGTAAAACACCACAAACTATTATACACACAATTATCTTGAGGAATCTGGAAAACATGCTGAGTGAAAGAAGACAGACACAAAAGACTACATACGGTATGATTCTATTTCTATGAAATTCTAGAGCAGGCAAAAAAAAAATGTCTAGTGATAGAAAGGATTTCAGGGTGCCTGGGCACAGGGAAAGGGGATTATCTGCAGAGGAGCATAAAGGAAGTTTTTAGACGTGAGGGGATAGAAATGTTCTGTATCTTGATTACAGCAGTGGCCACACAGGTCATACATTTGTCAAACTCATTGAGCTAACTACCCCTTTAATATGGTTGCTTTGTAGTATACGTAAATTACACCTCAGTAAACTTGATGCGCACAAAGTACACTTAGCACCATTGGTAGCACATGGTAAGCACTTCGCAAATGTGCTGACGACGTTTGTGATGAAATAACAGTAGGATGGGGAGACTCATTCTCTTGGCCTGAAGAGCTGGAACTGCAAATTCTCCAGCTGCTTCCCTTTACATATCAAGGACTTAACTGTAGGGACACGGCAGGCAGGTAGAGGCTTAGCAAGGACAATTACTTTTAGAAATAGCCATGTAGGCTGTGGGGTACTTTTGTTGCTGCTGTTACATTGGTTTATTTGACTTTGTCCTTGTTTTTTGCTAAATTGGTGAGTTTTATTACCTATGTCTTTGAGAAAAAAGATACTGCTGTCAGTGGAAGTTTGGAGGTTTGGGCCCTAGTCTGGCTCTGGAATCCTGCCCAAGTCAGTTGACTCTTTGAGCCTCACTTAAAAAAAAATGGATTGAGTTTTATGAGCCCTAAGATCTCTTCCAAATTAAAACGTCCAAGGTTCTGTGATCAGACATATTTATTGCAAATAAAATCTGTGAAAGTAATTTAACTTCCACATTTTTAATCCTGTTCTCTCTTTTAATGCATTGTGATCCTGGATTCTCTGTCATACTCCTTTCCTCTATAACCAAAATTTTATTTACTTATGTCCCATTTCCTTAGTGTTGCTAAGCAATAGGAAAGAATCCATTGATCTCCTGTTACTACTGAACACACCTCCTCCAAACTTAGTGACTTAGAGCAACAACATAACATTTACTTTGCTCGTGACTCTGCAATTTGGGCAGCAGGACAGCTCCTCTCTGCTCCACGTGGCAGCAGCTGGGGCAGCTTGAGGGCAAGAATCCTCTGAAAGCTCCTTACTCACATGCCTGGTGCCTGGACTGGGAGATCTCAGACTCCGGAGGCTGGAGCAGTAGGGACCCCTGAGCACCTGTCTCTATGTCCACGCGTTCTCTCCACGTGGACTTTTCAGCCTGGTAGCTTCTGAGTAGCTGGATTTCTTACATGTTGGCTCAGGGCCCCAAATAATGTATATTGAGAGAGACAGAGACAGAGAGATAGAGACAGAGAAAGAGAAGGCTCACACTCTGGGAAGAAGCTGTGCTGCCTCCGCTACCCTAGTTTGAAAAGTCACACAATGTCAGTTCTACCTAATTATGTTCATTACAGCAGGTCACCAAGGCTGGTCTATGTTCAAGGGACGGGGGATTAGATTCCACCTTTTGATGGTAATAGTGTTTAAGAATTTAAGGACATGTTTTAACTTCATGGCCAGCTAGTCTGAATCAAGGTGTTTATGAATGATAGATGGCTTAAGAAGGGAGTTCCTGCTCATCTTTCATGGTATTGGCCTGTCAAGGTCACTACTGTCCTATATCAGAGGGCTGGTGCTCTAGGTGCTCTGATGGCCCATGTGCAAGGCAGAATACTTGGGACCCCTAAACGCAATGAAAAACTATTCCTCGTGTACCCCTCAGCAGTCAACTGGAAGGAATGGTTTGTGGTATCCTCAGTCCTGTATGCAGCTAGAAGAGAAGGGAAGGCTGCTGACTGTATCTTGACTCAGTGGAGGGTCAGAGAAACAGACATTTCATTCAGACTCTATCAGCCAACGACATACTGAGGAACAGATGAACAGTTTTGAGGGTAGCACCTCACACGGGGTAAAAACTGCTCATTCTGTGACTAAAACTAAATAAACTAAATAGAGCAGATGTCTGGGCAAATACAGCACATTTATGGCCTCGATCCAGTCACGGCTACAGATCTTAAATAAAGAGCAGGACTTCGACTCCTTGCTCCGTGAGTCTGTAGAATTTCTCAAACTTTTCTGTCACAGTCCCAGAGGAGAGAAAGCCTTCATCCCCCAGCAACTGAGATCCTTGCCCTAAGGTTTCTCTCCAAGGTGAGTTTTTTAAATTATGACTTTTAATTTCAAATATTCATATGCCATTTGTATCCTATACCATTATCTATCTGTTTATTTTAATATAAAATAAATGTGATTTTACCCAAAATTGCATAGTTAAAATTGATGCCCTGAGAAGATAAGCTGTATTTAGTCTGTGACTATTTCCTAGACACTTTCAGGTACTTCTTGGGCTTGAGAAGAAAAGAAACTGTAATCTCCATCTGCAAATATAATTTTAATGTTTGAGAGAATTTCTTTTTTATACATTCTGATTTCTCATTAATGACATAAAAGGAAAAGGAACCAAGGCTCCTGGGTGGGAGCCTCAGCTGAGTTCCCAGCTGGCACCACCAACTTGCCAGGCATGTGGCTGAGCCATCTTGGAGGGACCATTCCAGCCCCAACTGATGCAGGTGGAGCAGAAATCAGGTGGTTAAATGAACCCTGCCCAAACTGAAGATTCGTAAACAAAATTCAACACTGCTGCTTAAGCCACTAAGTTATGGGAGTATTTGTATTACACTATGATAGGTAACAGAACAATGAGCAAAGAGCTTGGAACAGATACTACACAAGGGAAGATACACGAAGGGCCAATAAGCACAAGAAAATACTAACATCATCAGTCATCAGGGAAATAAACATTAAAACCACAAAAGATATCACTACACATCTATTAGAATGGCTAAAATTTAAAAAAACAAAAGAAAACTGTCCCATACCATGTGCTGGTAAGGATACAGAGGAACTGAAATGCTCACACTTTGCTGAAGGTGAATGGTACAACCACTTCCAAAAATAGAGTTTTTTAAAGACTTAAACTTAAACCAGCAAGTTCATCCCTAAATATTTACCCAAGAGAAATGAAAACATATGTCCACCAAAAATGTATACAAGAATTTCCCAGAAACTTTTATCATGACAGTCCAACTGGATACAGCCCACATATCTATCAGCTGGAGAATGGATACACAAATTGGGGAATTACCATAAAATGGTAAATACAACTGAATACAATAAAAAGGAATAAACTATTGATACAAGCAATAACAACAATGAACCTAAATAATATGGCAATGAGGGAGGGAGATGAGACACATAATGATGCTTACTTTCTAAGTCCATGTATATGATGTTCAAAGCTAGGCGAAACTAATTTAGTAAGGAGTTTAAAATCATGATTCTGTCTGAGACAGTCTACTTTCTAGAGCCTGTGATCTTAACCATGAAGTTATATCTGTAATCCATAGATAAAGATTTTGAAGGAGATAATGATTTAACTTGTTATATGAGTGGTGAGATTCTGGGGAAGAGGGAATAATTAAGAGATAATTGAGGAGAAGTGAAATAGAACTTTGTTTCTGCTCTCTATATATTTGGTTATTTCAAAATTTTAAAATGACATGTATAACATTAAAAAATATTTTTTATTGAGTGTAATTTACTTAAAGTAAAATGCACAAGTCATAAGTGTATATTTTGGTAGATTTTGTGACAAATATCAATACACACCCACGTAACCAACACCCCATTGTCACCATTGCCCAGAGGCAACCACTGTTCTAATTGAATGCCAGAACAAAGTTGAACACAATTAAAAGAAATATGGCACAATCCAGCACTCGACAATATAAAATTTCACAACGTGTGGCATCAAGGAAAAAATTAACAGGTATGCGAAAACGTAGAAATATATGGCCCATAACCAGGAAACAGTCAGTAAATAGAAGCAGAATCAGAAATGACAGAAATTTAGAAACTGGAAAACAAAGACTTTAAAACAGCTATTATAAATACACTTAATATGCTCAAGAAGGAGTGGGAAACACAAACATGATGAGGAGCCAAAAGAAATGTTTTTAAAAGAGAGAGAGCCTGAAATGGAATTTCTAGAGGTGAAAATTAAATCATCTGAAACAAAAAATATACTGAATAGATTAAGAGCTGATTAGACACTATAGAAGAACAGATCAGTAAACTATCAGAAGACATAGCTATAGAAAATGTCCAAAATTAAGTACAGAAAAAAAAGATTAACAAAAAATTAAAATTATATATAGCACTTATGGAACAATATTAAAGAACTCTAACATGTATAATTAGAGTCCCAGAGAGGAAAAGGAGAGATATATGAAGAAATAATAGCTTAAAGTTTATCCAAATTTAGTGGAGACTATAAGCCCACATGTCCAAAATAAGTCAGTGGAACCCAAGCAGAATAAATATAAAGAAAACCATGTCAAAGTAGATTATAATCAAATTGCTAAAAAAGAGAGACAAAAAGAAAATCTTAAAAGCAGCCAGAGATAAAAGGTATATTACATACAGGGTAATAAAGACAAGCATGACAACAGACTTCTTATGATAAAATATGCAAACCAAAAGGAAATGGAGCAATACCTTAAAATGCTGAAAGAAACTCTTATAGAATTGTATTCCCAGGAAAATTATCTTTCAAAAATGAAGACAAAATAGAGAATGTTAGAGATAGAAAAAAATATTGCACACAAATAAAAACTGAAGGGATCTGTCAACAGCACACCTGCACAAAAGATATTTAAAAAAAAAAATGTTTCATACTCTAATCAAAAATCAGAGATTGTCAGATTGAATTTTAAAAGCAAAACACCTATAGTCTGCCTACAAGACATTTTTTGTGTATACAAAAATGTATACACTGTAGTGTATACAGATGTTGAACTATAAATGCTGTACACCTGACACTTTTATAATAATAATAATAATAAAAGAATTCTCCATCCAGCAACAGCAGAATACGAAATCTTTTCAAATGTACATATAACATTCACAAAGAAAAACTGTATTCTGGATCATAAAACAAGTCTCAGTAAATTTAAGGGAATTTAAATCATGCAAAGTATGTTCTCTGATCATAACAGAATTTAAAATAGAAATCAACACCAGAAAGATTTCTGGAAAATCCCCAAACCTTTAGAAAATAAATAACCTGTAAGTTGAAACTTAATCATAAGAGAAATTAGAAAACATTTTGAACCAAAACAAAAATGAAGATATAACATATCAAAATGTGTGGGATGCAGCCAAAGCAGTACTTAGAGGGAAATTTATAACTTTAATGCTTGTATTTGAAAAAGAAAGATCTCAAATTAATTATCTAAGTTTCCACTCTAAGAAACTACAAAAGAAAGAGTAGATTAAATACAAAGCCCATATGAAACTTACACCTCAATAACTCTGATAAAAATTCTTATTCTTTGTCCATTTTGGCCTGAGAGTTTATCTTAAATTGTTCTTTTCTGTTGCTTTTCTTTTCTTCATAGCTATAGATCTCTGTTATAGATAACAGCCTTGTTGAAGAAAGCACATAGCTATATACAAGGGCATACATAAAGAATTTCTGATTTTATGGTACAAATCGTGTCCATGAACGACCATATATTAAGCCCTTCCCATCTGCCAGCCCTTGCACATATGTTGTTCCATTTAATACCCAGGCTACAGTGGATCCCTAGGGGGTTCTGATGGCTTAATTTATGATCACCAGAAGCTGCCATTTAAACATACACCTCCTGCAGAATTGTTGGATTTGGTTTATTTTCTCTGTTAGGTGTGAATATTTGTTTTCATCACACAAGAAACCATCTTGAAAAAGCCCCTCATAACTCTTGAGTTGTACGAGATCAACTTGCTTTAATGAATTATGAGATCAAGGACAATCAGTCTGAAAAGTAGCCAGCACGTTTAGAAAAGAGGCAAGATACAGAGCAGGGATGGAATTTATGTCAATCTGAGTAGTCCTCAGCCTCAGTCCCTACATATCACAACAGTGAGAACAGGGAAGATGAAGGTGTGAAATGCAGAGCTGAGAGATGACAGCCCCCTGTTGTCAGGAACCCACATTTCTTCCTATCAGTCCCAAGTTGCATCCTCACCTTGTGCTCACTTATGTTCATCTGTGGTGAACTTTTTCACTGTGGGACTACAGCTTCCCTTTCTTTGGTTCTGTTTGGGACACCACTGCCTGGTTTCATTTGTAACCTCTCTAGAGACCAGGTAAGGTGCTCAACCCAATATTAACAAATGTCACAGATTTACACAGAGGAATTATTTGTTTACTGATGAACTGATCAGAAGATGTCATTACAGCCGGGGATCTTTTCCCGAATTAAAACTAGGGTTTGAGAATTATTTTTTCAAAGGTCCATTTTGAATTATGGGGCTGTAATTCCATCTTGAAGCCTATTTGTGGGTCACGCTTCACGTCTTATGGTTTATGACTTCAACCCAGGCCCTCGATGGAATTATAGCCCAACAGGCACAGAGACTGCTATTTATCATCTGTTTATTTTACAACCGAGCACTGAGTATATTTTGGTTTTATGCTCCTGGAGAAGACAAGCAGGGAGGAGGAGGTGGAGGAAGAGGAGGAGGAGATAAAAGAGTTGAACCCAAGCTACAGCCATGTCCACCCAACTCTAAAACCTTGAGATAAAAACCCAAAGGCAGACAACAGTCCAGACATGTTATATCCTCGTTAACAGACACCTGGAAGTCTCTTCTATGTGTTACTGTGGAAATAAAATGTCCAAATGGCTGTGTGGTGTCTCTTCTTGGCTGAGCACGACTATAGCAGAACTCAGAGGGCGGACCCAAGCGAGGGGTGGCCATCGCGCCTCCTTCCCACCCCCGCCTTTGTCGGTCTCTGTGCCAACAACAAGCTCACAGGCAGGAGGCTGCAAGCATGCAAGCAGCTGGGTCAGAGATCAGGCAGGGTCACTGCGTGCTCAGGCCTTGGGTTTGGCCTCTGGTCCCCGAGGTGTGCTGGGCGGGACGTCCCTTGATCTCTCCATGCTGTCACCAGCCTCCGCAGCACACTTGGCCCTGGGCCTTTGCAAACATTCTAATTTGTTGCATAATTAATGTAACAGTGATTCAAGGCAGAGAGGCTTCTGGGACTAATTAGTGACCTGAATCTCCATGGTCGCCTGCATTCCATCCTTATCAGTGCCGGGAAAAGCTGCACTCTTAGAAATAACGTCTCCCACTTACTACTGCAACACAGCCAAGAGGCAAAGATCATTTTTCCCTGCAGTGCACAAAAATTCCATCAGTGTGTAATCACTTCCCACAGGGACTGAACTTCCCTTGGAAGAGTCACATTGAATTAGTCCCTTGTGAACTTTTAGGCTTCCATATGGGCCTGGGAAGCTCTCATCGCAGGTGAAGAAACAAAGACAGTCAGCGAGGGTTTGCTGACCATCCACAGAATGGACAGCATTGTTCTGGGGGTTGAAGCTGGTTTCAAGGCGAATAAAAGCCTCAGCTCTCTTTCCAAAGACCTTGCAGTACAATAATGAAACACACAGTGATAAGAATGGATGGCTTGTGCACTCTTGTTCCTACTATGGTCCCCCCCTTTGTCTGAGCATGCGTGGCTCCCAATGTCCCAGCCATACACAGAGAATCTGTTCAAAGTCAGAGTGAGTTCACCCCAAGAAAGGAGGGGGCACCACAGCAGCGATGTTCCCTCTGCCCCCACTCCAGCTTCCGGGAGCTCTTCACCCCCATGAAAAACCAGTGCATTTTCAGCTCACTTGCTCAAGCCGGCCTGATGTAGACCAGAGTCAGCAAACTGTGGACATGGCTAGTGGGCCAAATCTGGTCCGACCACTCCTTTAATTCATGTATGTGTGGTATGTGGCTGCTTTCATGTGACAATGGCAGAGTTTAATATTGCAACAAAGACAGTATGAACCACAAATCCTAAAATATTTACTATTCGGCCCTTCGCAGAAAAGTTTGCTGACCCTGGTTCTAGACCATCAAAAACCACCCAGCAGGTTGGTGACCTTGGCAGGCAGGTTCGTGACCTTGCCACTGTAGCACTCTTTTATTTGATCAAGTCCAGTGGTTTGAAAACTTTTTCTTTTTAATCAACAGAGATTTTAAAAGAAATCTGTATGCAGAATATGTAATAGATAGAGGTAACTGGCCAAGGAAGTCTCTGAGTTTGACTCAGGGTCCTTGAAAAGCCCTGTGGTTCATCCACCCTCCTGAAGCCCAGACCAGACCTGCTCCCTTTCCTACACAAGCACCCTTCAAATGTGCCAAGTTAGTGTGGTCCTTGTACATCTCTCAACCAGGGAAAAATGAAGCTAGTTCCTAGGATCATTCCTCATAGGATGAGCTTTCACATCCTCCCATGCACCTCAGTTAAAATAAGTGCCCAGAACAGGACACCACGTCGCAGGATTGGGACCGTCCATAGAGAGCTAGTGGGAAACATCCATTTCTCGGTCTGGAGTCTCTATGAAATGGCTTGTGGCAGATTGTATTCCCCAAAGTTGGATGCAACAATAATTCATTCCATTTGTTCTTCCACAACCTTGCCGTCCTCCCAGCAAATGGTGGCATCTAATTCTCCTTCCTTTGAATGTGGGTGAGTTTTGCCTCATTTGTAACCAACAGAATGTCAAGGGCGTGACACTGCATGGCTTCAGAGGCTGAGTCATCTTGTGAGGTGGAACACCACGCTAGAGCACTGGGCCACCATGCAAGTGGTCTGATTGCCCTGAGTCCACCATGCTGTGAGGAAGCACAACGTAGCCCAGGCAGAAGAGCCACACGGAGAGGCCCTGAGACAGTGCAGAGAGAGACAGAGAGTGCCCTGGCCAGACTCCGGCTGCTCCAGTCTCTCCTCCACCGTTCCAGTTTCAATGACCATCTGGTGACAACCACATGAGAGACCCCAGGCCAGAATCAACCAGCCACACATTCCCAAATTCCTGACCCACTGAAACCATGACCGATAATAAAATGATTATTGTTTTCCGCCACTAAATTTGGGGATGATGTGTTATGTAGCAGTAGATAACCGTAACAGGGTCTTGATCCTTAGTCTGAAGGGAACAAAGTCTGAGGTCAACGTCTCAGAGAAGCTGGACGCTGTTTGTCTCTGTTTATTTGGAGAATTAGTGTCCCATCTCACTCAGGAAGTACTGATAGATGGCACGAGGGGTCAAAGAAAGATGCTTGAGACAAAAGCTTCAGACTGAAAACAAAACCGATTTGATGGCTTATACTTTAAAAAATATATTTTACTACTGTTAAAATATTATCCCCCAAATACATTTTTATTAAAGATACATTTGCTATAGATTGAACTGTGTTCCCCATAAATCCATACACTGAAGCCCTAACTCCCAATGTGATGATATCTGGAGATCGGGTCTCTAGGAGGTAATTAAGGTTAAATAAGACCATAGGAAAGTTCATAACCCAACAGGACTGTGGCCTTATAAGAAGATCTCTCCCTCCCTTTCCCTCTCCCTCCCTCTCTCTCTCTCTCTCTCTCTGTCTCTGTCTCTGTCTCTCTCTCTCTCTCTCTGCCGTGTGAGGACACAGAGAGAAGGCAGCCATCTGTGAGTCAGGGAGAGAGCTCTCACCAGACCCGACCATGCTGATCATGCTGATACCCAGATCTTGGACTTCCAGTCTCCAGAACTGTGAGAAATAAATGTCTGTTAACTTAAACCACCCAGTCTAAGATATTTTGCTATGGCAGCCTGAGCTGACATATACATATGAAATATATATATATATATATGGTATATACAAACATACACATATATAACTAAATAATAAAGATAATTTGCATCTGGTGTGAATTAATTTGCAAGCACGCCCACTTTAGTCTACAAAATCCTGAGGAACAAAAGATTACACCAACATCAGTCATATGAACTAGCTATGCCATTTAGGCTCTTCCTGTATATTTTTAGCAGTGTTTTGAGGAAAATAATCGCTTTAGTGTAAAACCAATCATGGTAGAACTAGCTATGTTGCAATTAAAATCGATTAGAAATATAATCCTAGCCGTTTAGACGGGACCTTCAAGTTCATTCAGGTAAACCTACCAATCAGAGCCTGTTTTATAACATTCCCCAAATTTGGAGAGTTAATATCCAGCCTGGATCCTCATGAACCGCCCACATTTTCAGTGTCCAATATATTACGGTCACTCAGTGTTGGTAAGAGTGCAGTGAAATGGGCTCTCTGATACATTTTATACAGGTTTGTAAATTGATACAAATTTTTTGGAAGAGGATTTTATTGTGTTGCTCAAGGGTGTTAAAAAGGAGTAGGCCCCTCAGTCTATGTTTAAGTAATAACTCAACACACAGAGAAAGCTTTCTATATTATGATATTTATTGTGACAATATTTGTCACATGGAAAAATCAGAAACACCAAAATGTGCAATAGTAGGAAAACGGTTAAATGAACTCATGAACTATTATCCTCCAAAGCATAACTATGTACGTATGTAAAAAGAGACTAGAAAAACTGTATCTTTGTTGAGTTAACTGAATAACAACAACCATCTCCTGAATGTTCTATTATCTCCGGGTATCATATTTTTACTTGGCAAAAACGTGACCCAAATTCAGTTTGGGAAATATGGCCACTGGAGAGTCATGTGGTCATGAAATCTGGAAGCTTCTACCAATAACTCATGTAATTGTTACCCAGCTCTAATGGTTAAAGACACCTGCCTTCTTATAACTTCCATCCATTCTTAGCAGGTCTGGCAAGTGAGGTAACCAGAACAAAACCTATATAAACCGTGACACATGTGTAAGATATTATGATCTTAACAGTTCTCAGTAATAAAAGGCGGCTGTCATATCCTGGTCACTGTCATTGCTAATATGTGAAGTTATTTTTGAAAATAATAATAATTCTTGGCACTTTAGGCAAGAGATTTCTGTTGCTCTTCTCCAAACCTGCCTTCCTCATCTGGAACATGGATTTGTGGTTTAGAACTTGAGACGCTGTCCATATTTCGCACTACTTGAGTC
Source organism: Balaenoptera borealis (assembly GCF_965194805.1). Classification (NCBI taxonomy): domain Eukaryota; kingdom Metazoa; phylum Chordata; class Mammalia; order Artiodactyla; family Balaenopteridae; genus Balaenoptera; species Balaenoptera borealis. Next base: position 108,601,185 of record NC_138868.1, on the reverse strand, counting down.
TAACATATCCTTCCTCACAGCTGAAGGCAAATGACTGTTTTCTCCCTTTTCTTGCTGAGTGTTTTCCTGAATTGTGAATTCAATTCGCTATTGACTGATATTTTTCCTTGAGATATGACAGGTGAAAGCCAAATGCACACATTGCCAAGTGAAGTGTGGTCAAGCTCAGCCGGGGGGGGAGGTAGGAAAGGCTTGTTCCTTGGGAGGACAATGATATCGTGGGACTATTACGAATTAATTCACATACACTTAGTATGGGAGCTGGAGCTGAAGGGAATCTGAAGGGATGGGGTGTGAGGCTGCTTGTCCAACCTGGGGGTCTGGGGACTTGATCTGTGTTTGACTTCTGCAATGCTTTTTTGGCATGACTCACTGAGGGTGTACATTATTGGTACCGAAGCTCTCAGGCTCTTAAGAGGCACCTACTTTCAAAGTTAGATGTTTGCAAATTTCTGATTATTCCTCCTGGTGAGTGTCAAATGGAACCAATACAAAGACATACATTTAGGATGAAATGATCAAGTATGATGAAGAATTCATGGGTGAGTGACAGTTCATGTCTAGAAAAGCTAAAAGCTTTAGTTGGCCAAACTTTGAGGGAAATTTCTGGGATAAATGTACTCTTTTATATCTTGATAGTGTCTGGATTACACAAGGGTAAGACTTTGTCAAAACTCAACCAATGTACAATTAAGACCGAGAGTTCCTTTTTCATCGGAAGAAATACTGTGAACAAATATTAAACCCTGGTTAATATGCATGCTGAAGTATTTAGAGGGAATTCTATCTGATATTCACAGACAATAAGATGGATTGATGGTGGAAACAGGGCCGGATACACATGTGAAAAAACAAGGGTACTAAAATGTTAGCGTTAGAATCTAGGTGATGGTTCTACACAGTGGTGTCCTTGCACTCGCTCACGAGAGCAGATTTTGCCCAAATCTTCCCCAAGTTACATTGGTAGCTTGAAATTGGCCATGGTGGGAATGTCTACACCATAGAAATCAGCAAACCATACAAATCAGAGCTTTTTAAATTTTTCATCCAGAGAGCCAGCTTACCAACAAACCACTAGGTACATGGGTTGTTCACTGTAAACTTCAGCTTTGCTGTATGTTTGAAAATGTTCGTAATAAAATATTGGCAAAACAATGTGACTCACTGTGTTCTCACTGACAAAAAAAATAGATATAAAAAATAGTCAATTTTTAGACTTTTGCGTCCGAGTAGGAGTCAGTAGGTAGAGGCAAGGCATTCCTCCCACTGTAACAGCTCGGGGAAATAAAGACACATCACAGAATCATGTTTTTAAAAACAGTGTGGAGAACCACAGCAGCAAAGAGGACTATAAGAATGACACTCCCAGACGGAAAGAGCACATGCAAAGTGAGTTGAGGTTGCTGACAGTTTTCTTCCCCAGGCGGGGTGGGGCATTTACCAAGGCCCAGTCTGAGGACCGGGCTTACCGTGTGCAGAGAAAAGAGAACTCGGGGGGCTTGTCCAAGCTCTGCAGCCTGGTGTTAGGGCATGGATCCAGAGGAGTCCCAGACGCATGGCTGGCTTCCCCACAGGACAGTTACTGCACTGGGGGTGGGCAGGAGACTGGGGGCTGAGCCAGCAAGGAGAAGTGAAATCACCCAAAGCCTCAAAGCTCCTGGGAGATGGTCACACTAGTGGGAGGGGCTTGCCTCCATACCCAACAGGGCTCCCCATCAGACCTTTGGCAGATTTTGAACCTGCAGGATGTGGAGGCTAAATTTTTATGACAGAGTGACAGAGACACAGCAAGATCTCAATCCAAAGCCCAGGGGAACTTCGCCCAGATAGGGGTTGGACCAAGAGTCGGACCTCCCTCAGCCTCACATTTCTTAGGAGACAAAGTCCCACTAGAGGAAGGGGCCTGGGACAAATACGCACCAGGTCTCACCCCGAGACATTTGAAGCCAGAGAGAACTGAGTCCAACTGCAACCCAGGCACGACCCAGTCTACGTTCTCATGGCGTCGAGGTGATGAGCCCCTTACACTGCCTGTCCCTCTGGGGAAAGGGCAAAGCCTTCCTGGGGGGAAGTAACCTTAACTTCACTCTCAATTTTTTTATACAAAACATCTGGCAAACAACCATAAATAATGAGATATGACAGGAAGTAGGAAAATGTGACCGATATTCACGAGCAAAAAAATAGACAATAAAGCAGATCCACAAAATATCCAAAGGTTAGACTTAGCAGAGAAGGACCTTGAAGATAACTACTATAAATATTTAAAAGAAAACAGAGAAAACGGTGTGCAAAAAAGATGGCTGAAAAGATGAAGAATTTCAACAGAGAACTGGAATCTATCAAAAAAAGAAGCAAGTGGACATTCTAGGATGGCAATACCTGAAAGTAAGAATTCATTGGACGTTTCTAACAGCAGAAGTCAAGCTGGTGAACCTAAAGACATGTGAATAGAAAAAAAAAAAAAAATACTGAAGGGCAGACCGAAGTGTGAGATATGCAGAATATAAAGAGCCTAACATACATGAAATTGGCATCCCAGAAGGCAAGGACGTAAAGAATGAGGAAGAAAGAAGGAATAGTTTAAAGTCAAAGCCCTTACAGATACCAGTGGAAGATGTATCACACTTGGATGTTCATGTCCTGGTACTGACACTTGCTGATTACGTGCTACATCGGGCAAACCCCATACCTCCACTGATCTTGCCTTCTCCTCATCTGTAAAATTGAATCAATAATACTAATTCCTCAGGACTTTCATAGTATCATCTATAAATGACAAAACTATATAAGGTAAGGTGAAAATTTCTTAAATTGTGATTGTCCTCATCATTATTGTTTCTTTGCTCAGTTATTGTAGTGGGCCAGGATGTAATCTCTAGCCCTGGCATATACCAGGAAAAAATTAGCAATTGGCTAATTGTATCTCCTTTCCATTCTAAAATAATTCCATCTTGGTTGCATGTATCCTCACATTTTTCCCACTTATGTAACAAGCAGTATCTATTCCAGAGATCACTGAAATAGTCATGTTAAAGGCACAGCAAAGGATTTCCCTTCTTAGATTATTTTCTGGGACTTGAAGATCTTGGGTGGAGGGAGGATATAGGAGACAGAATTGGGAAATATGCCCCTCACTTAAGTTGGGGCATAAATTAAATTCTTTAATCATTTAGTCTCCAGTCACATTAGAACTGAGTGAAAGCCCAGAATCATATCAGGAAGGGTGGACCCACAAGACTCACCAAAGTGACATGTAATTGTGAGCAGATATATATATATTTATCGGCGTTTGCATACATATATATTAAAGCTCTAATGGCACACATGATTTCAGATGAAAGATTTGTTACCAGGGAAACCAAAACTTCCAGTCTGCTGATTCTGAGCTACCCAATAAAATTCGAAACCACAGTCTCTGAATTAGTCTATGCTCTTTTGTCAGGTTTGTTGTTGTTTTTATGAAGAAATAAAGAAAATAAAATAATGAAAGATAGAGATTGAGTAGATGGGAATATAAGAGTCGGGAAAAGAAAAGGATGGAGAAAAAAAATGAAAGCAGCAGTGTACTAGTCAGCTAGGGCTGCCATAACAAAATATCACAGACTGGACTGCTTAAACAATAAACATCTATTTCGCACAGTTCTGGAGTCTGGAAGCCCAAGATCCAGGTGTTGGCAGGGTTGGTTTCTCCTGTGGCCTCTCTCCTTGGCTTGCAGATGGCCATCTTCTTGCTCTGTCCTCTCATCTGTTTGTCCTTCTCTCTGGGGGGCATCCCTGGTGTCTCTTCCTCTTCTAATAAGGACACAGTCCTATGGGGATTAGGGCCACACCCTTATGATCTCATTTAACCTTAATTACCTTTTTAAAAGCCCCATCTCCAAATACAGTCACATTGGAGGTTAGGGTTTCAACATACGGATTTTTTAGGAGACACAATTCAGCTCATTACAAGCAAAGGGGGGAAAAAAAGATCAAATGTTACTTAATGGCCTCATAATTAAAAGTGCTTTGCCATGTCCATACCAGGAACAATTGGCTGACCTGGTAGATCAAAAAGCTACAGCTCTTTGTTTCTTTACTGAGGGGCGGGGGTATGACAGTCTCCACTTGTTTTGTTAGCTTAGGTATGTGGGCTTGGAGTCCTGAGTCGTTCCTATCACCATCCTTCTGACCATCTGATGATGTGCTCTCTGTTCTGTTCACTCCAGATATCCTATCTTTGAGAAAGAGGCTTCCAGCCATTGCAGGTATGTCTCCAAAATCAAGCTACCCAACTCTGGATGACCCAATTACATGGGAGGAGCCACAGAGCAGCTAACTTGGGACATCAGGTTCCTGGAGGGGTGGGATGCTATTGGTCTCTGGCCTGGTTCTCTACCCAAGACAAACCTCACCCTTTCCTGACAATGCACATGAAATAGGACATTGACCGAAGTCAACTCAGAAAATGCTTATTACATGGGAGGCCGTGGCTACTGGGACAACAACATCACCAACACCGGTCTCTGGGAGCTCACGGTCCAGTGGGGAAGACAAACAATTAACAAGGCAGAAGCAAACGCTTCTCAGGACTTCAGGGGCACAGTCAGCGAAAATTCAAAGGTGAGAGCCATTTATTCTGACTGAGAATCAGGGAACACTTCACGGAGGAGTAACATTCAGGCAGGACCTGGAATCACGAACAGGAACTTGACAGGTGGAAGAAGCATAGAGTGCGGGATGGTGTGAAGAAGACAAATTCTTCCACTCAGATGAAAAAGTACAAGCAAGGGCACGGAGGCCCAAAAAGGATGGTAATTCTCAGAGATAAATGACAAACCAGACACAGCTAGAGCAGAGGTCCTCAAACTCCAGCGAGCGTTAGGATCGCCCGGAGGACTGAGGAAAACATGGCGTGCTCCCCCGGCCCCCCTTCAGGAGTTTCTGATTCGGTGGGTCTGGGGTGGTGCCCAAGGATCTGCATTTCTCTCAGGCTCCCAGATGATGTGATGCTGAGGATCCAGGGACCACACTCTGAGAACACCCGGGCTGAAGACAGTGAAGGACGCGATGGTGGACCACACTCTGAGAACACCCGGGCTGAAGACAGTGAAGGACGTGATGGTGGACCACACTCTGAGAACACCCGGGCTGAAGACAGTGAAGGATGCGATGGTGGACCACACTCTGAGAACACCCGGGCTGAAGACAGTGAAGGACGCGACGGTGGATAAAGCCAGAGTGTGGGCTTTACTCTTTAGACAATGGAGGGTCAACACGGCACTTAGATGGCTGTTTCAACAAGAACTGTCAGGTTGGGGGAAAGTCTGACAGCTGCCTAGGGGTGGGAGCAGGTTCTGAGGCTGTTCCAATCGTCCAAATGAAAAATAACGAGGACTGGGACTTCCCTGGTGGTCCAGTGGTTAAGAATCCGCCTTCCAATGCAGGGGATGCAGGTTCGATCCCTGGTCGGGGAACTAAGATCCCACATGCCTCGGGGCAACTAAGCCCACACGCCACAACTACCGAGCCTGCACGCTCTGGAGCTCGCAAGCCACAGCTAGAGAGAAGCCTGCGCACCGCAGTGAAAGATCCCGTGTGCCACAACTAAGACCTGACGCAGCCAAAAGTAAATAAATAAATACATTTTTTTTTTTTTAAAAAGAAAGAAAAATAGTGAGGGCTGACCCTGGAATTTTCTCATCAGAATAGATAGGGAATTCAAGATGCCAGTGACATTCCATGAGCAGAGTTAAGTTCTCTTGGTGCCAAGTTGAACATGGAAGAAGAGAAGGAGAAGGTGAAGAACACTTTACAGGTTCTTTTCAGGAGACTGGACAGAATTTAGAACATTCCAGAGAAAAAGCACAGGAAAAGGAGCAAGAGGGAAAAAGATCACTCTAGTCCTCGAGATGGGTTCCCGGTGCCCAGAGAGCAGGTGTGTAGAAATGAGCATGGGACCCTTGGAAACTTTGGGTGGAGCTCTCCAGAGAGCGGGGCAGAAGATGAAATTTAGCCTGAAAAGAAAAGACAGGTAAAAACAGCCTGAGGAGTGTCTTTCAAGAAGCACAAAGAGGAAGGAGACCCGTGGCTGTGGATGAAGGGGGAGCCCTTCAGAGGTGGGCAGAGCAGCAGCTTGGTAACTTAGGGTGACTTGGAGGCTCCTGTTTATTTATTCTTTGGTTGAACGTCAAAAATATGCCTCATGCTGAATGCTTAGGGCACAGCGGTGGGCAAAACAAAAGAGTGCCTGCCACCGTGGGGCTCGCAGGTGCTGTCACAGCCGAGGTGCTTTACAAGTAAAAACGCACTGGAGCTGGTCGTCACAATCGCAAAGAAAAAGGGCGCCACAGAGGGAATGACAGGTGAGGTCACGCCGTGGAAATGACACTGAAGCTCAGGCTGGACACACAAGCCCGGAAAAAAGAGTGCTAGATGACCATGTGGGCAAAGGTCTCGGGCAGGTGACACGTGTCGGCCCCAAGGAACCGAAAGGAAGCCAGGTGACGGGGACAGAGGGTGAGCAGGAGGCAGTTTCAGATGACGCTGGCGAGCAGGCCAGGACCCAACATACAGGCGTCTGCTCAAACCTCGTTAAAATTCCTCTCGCGTAGATGCGTCTTCAGAGCCCGTCAGAAGAGCTGCTTTATCCCAACACCAGCTTGTTTGGAAACAAAACTGAAGATTTGACATTGGCCCTTCACCTCCTTCACCAAATCTGGCTCAGAACAGGCTTTGGATTTCTAGAACATTTAAAGCTAGCCTCCAAGGACTCAGGCTTGCCATGATTGAGGATATATATAAAAATATATTTATGTGCCTGAGGCTCAGAAAGCAATTTCCAAAGAGAATTTCTAAAGCTGTTTTGAGCATTATATAGTCTCTTGAGAGGATGGATTTTTTCCAAACCCGTAACAGAACTCTATCCCTCCTAATGAAAGTTCACAGCAGTAATATCGCTTTTGTCCTCTCCGTGCACGCCTAGCACTTCTGGAGTCTGAGGGCACATAAAGCAGTGTAAGGCCTGAGCTTTTGCTCTCATTAAGCTCACGGCCGCACCGAAAATTCAATCCTGTCAGAGGGAAGAACTTGGCAGTTACTGCATCCCCTTATAAATCTTTTTTCACAACCCAGTTCGCAATCTAACCTGAAGGGGCGAGTATAACATAGTAATAAGGTGCTGGGGAGCCAAACAGACCAGGATTCGAGTCCTATCTCTGCCCCTTGCCTGCTGTGTGACTGTAGGCAAATTGCTCAACCTCTCTGAGCTCAGTGATCTCTTCTGTGATAATACTACTTATTCCATAAGGCAGCTGTGAAGATTGAGTGACGTATGTGAAGCACTTCATACTTCACCTGGAACAAAGAATGAGCTGTCACTGCCATCCTGACAGAGCACATGGAAGCGGAGGCAAAATGCACCAGATGGGACACAGATGAGGGTGACGGGGTTATGCCCTGCCTGCTCTCTTCCCCCTCCCCACCCCCATCTCCACCCACGGCTCCTGCACCCTCCACGCTGCGCTGCTTGTGGCTTTGCCAGATGTGGGAGGACTCCTGGCCCCCAGCCATCTGCCACTTCCACAGACACGGCTTCTCCACGCCGTTTTACAAGGCAATTATGCAGCCATAGGCTGCCCAAGGTCAGTCAGCGCTAACATGGAATTACTCTCTTGCTCCTTTCCTGACAAGCCGCAGACTGTTCCTGCTTCACCTCAACCTGCCCCTCAGCCCTTTGCACACCCTAGGAGCGTCAGGATTTAAGGCCAGCTCCTGGGGCTTCAAGAGCCACCTTTGTTTTCCCTCCACCCCACCTGGCAACTTTGCGAGGTCTGATGAGGAAAGCCCTGTGGAGGTAAAGTCCCGGTTCCCATGGGCACATGAAAAGGGGGGAGACAGTGCCAGGTAGGTGGGGTCACGGCAGCCCTGTCGGGGGTAGAATGGAGCCTCACTTTGCTGTACAGGGTTTCCATTCAGAATGAGTCACTGGTTCCCGAGCTGGCAACCCCGGACCCTGGAACAACTTGGCAAATGGAAACCTAAACAGATTGTTCACCATGTGTGTTTGTATCCTCAGTGCCGTGTTTAAACACCACCTCCCTCCACACACGGTGAACAGACAGGCACGCTGTCGCACCCACCAGCTTGCCTAGGAGGGGGCAGGGAGAGGAGGGGGTACCGGGTGAGGGCAGGAAATGATACAGCTTCAGAAGAAGAGATGACACAAAGGCCATTTTCAAAGAGGTGACATGATGACTCTCGGGCAATATAAAATGAAGACGTGGCACAGAGTTTATACAATCCATTAAGCAATGAGGGGAGCAGTAAGACTTTCAAACTGCTGCAGATGACAATTTGAAAAGTTTGATTTTTTTATAGGCAGTCGAATAAAGAAAAGTTAGGATAAGATCACTAGGTTAAAACCTAAACTGGCTAATGTCTCACATGGTCACAAACCATAATAACCTTTGTGGTTATCTTTGCCTCCAACAGCAATTATTTGCATCTCTACCAAACAACAATCTATCAGCTAACCCCTGCCGCATCAGAGCTGAGAAACAGCCAAGGCGGTGGCGCACCTGTCAAGGGAGTGCGCTGAGCGCAGCCCTGGGGGGACGGCCAGCATCTCTTTTCCCCACCGCCTAGTTTCGAGTCATTTTTCTCCAGGATGCACCAACCTTCCCTTGGTTCAAGTCCTCTCCTGCCCCTTTCTCCAGCCCAGATCTCTGCTCTATCCAGACAGCTGGAGACCCACTTGAGCCCTTTGCTCTTCCTAGAAACCTTCAGTCCCAACTGGATTAATAGCTAACTCAGCAACTCCTTCTTGTCTTCATTCATGGGATGCCCTCGGCCGGAGCGTGGAGATGCTGGGACACCAGCTGTGGTCACGATGCCCTCTTCATGATCAGTGACCGGAGGGGCTCCAACGGCTCCACGCCAGAAGCCCCATCCACCAAGACTCGAGAGGTCACATTTTAGTCTGGTCATGGGCAGAGAAGAGAAGCAGCTTGAAACACGAGCCAGAACTTGGTAACATGGCCACAGAAAACCAGAGTGAAACTCATCAAGGAGAACACGTTAAGATACATGTACTTCATTTTATGCTAATTTCTCTGGGTTAATTTAATCTCACTTTTAAAAAGGAAACGTCCACATTGATCACCATTCCTCTCACTTCCTCATTCAGGAAGTGTTTGCCATGCGTCTACTTGTGAGCCTGTCCTGTACACAGTGGTGCACACAATAGACACGGCACCCGCCCTTCTGAAGCTCACAAAGTGACTCTAGAAAATTCTAATCTTCCCTTACATATTTCGTGCTTTTCAAAGGGTTCTCACGCAAGAAGCCCTCAAGCCCCAAATCTTTCCAGCTGTTCCCCCAAAACACATCCTTCCTGACGCCAGCTCTCCACCTCCACTCCTGCCTCTGTCATCTCCTGCCCACGCGACTGCAGTGCCTCCCAACAGACTTCCCGCCTTCCTCCTCACCTCACCACCTCCTTTCTCTTCAATACAACTAGAGGACCGCTTAACAATGTGAATCAGATCACGTCCCTGTAGCTTAAACCCCAACCTCCACCAGCAAGGCCCCCTGAGGTCCGTGTGGTCCAGCCCCTGCCTCTCCCCTTCTCTCTGCTCCGGCCTTTGCACGTGCTGTTCTCTGTCCTACTTCTGCACGGGCTCCTTTTCTCATTCAAATCTCCGTTCCGATGCAACCCCTTTTGTCACCCCCTCCTCCCAGTCACTCCCTGTCCTATCACCCAAGCACTCACCACCATAATTACCCTGCTCTTTATCTATTGATTTCCCGTCTCTCTACACCCGACTGCAAGCTCCTTGCGAGAAGGAGAGAGGGACCGTGTCTGCCTTGTACACGCTCGAATCCCCAGCACTTGAAGCAGCACTTGGCCCACTGGGTGCACTGAAGGCCTGACACTGCAGTCCTGCCTGTGAAAATCCCCAGAATGAGAAAATGAGTGAATTATTCCTTCTCAAAAATCCAAGCATCAAAACGCTCTCCCAAGGCAGGCACTGGACAGTTAAAAATACAGAAACTGAACTAAGGAAGTTTAGAATTAGCGTGTAAGCTCGGTGAAAGTAGCTCCCATCTTTCCTGTTCGTGGCATATCCCAGGGCCTAGAGTAGAGCTCAGCACGTAACTGGCACTTACTGTTTACGGAATAAACCGTACCGCACGCAAGTTAGGGGCTGGAGCGCGTCTGGGTGAAGAGTCTCCTCGGGCAGGCTGGGGCCCGGCGAGTCGTCCTCTCTGAGCCGACGGGAAAGCCTGGGGAGCACAGGTTTCCGAACCCCTGCCTGGCAGCCACCTCCCCTTTAAAAGGCTTCTCAGGAAACTAGAGGTCATCTCTCCCCAGGCAACGGCTGGATTTGGGGAGAATGATTTTGTTCCTAGTTGACTGCTCTCCTCCTAAGTCCCTCTCTCCATGAAACTCCTTGAATGGGGATTCAGGGATATATCATCATAGCATTTTCTGTCTGTTTCCAGCCTATAATTTCTCATTTATAATAATGGGGGCTCTGGAAGAGATCTCTAAATTCCCTTCAGAGCCAACATTTGATGGTTTTAAGTGAAAATGCATTCCACCTGGAACCAGGGGACATTCAGCTCAAGCCTTTAAAGAAAGCAATTGGTGCCTGACGGGAAGGACATCTAGAGCTGGTTACACACGCTCCCTCGCAGCAGGCGTCCCAGGTAACGAGGCCCTGGATGCCGGACCTGAGGCTGCATGGGCTGCTTGGGGAGCCCACAGCCTGTCCCCTCTGGGCTTGGCACTAGGTTCCTGGAACTTCCCCGCTCTAAGCAGAGACACTACGAAAGACTGTTTTAAGTGGAGGAATGAGAAACATTCTCCGTGTGAGTCTGTGAAGTCCACGTGTGAGTCTGGCGGTTCTGAAGCTCAGAGTCACTGGGGCGCTTGTTAGCAGTGCCATCCCGGCCCCTTCCAGGCTCTGACTCAGTGGATCTGCATTTGCAGAGCTCCAGATGCTGCTGCTGCAGATCTGTGGTGGGAAAGGACGCAGCCTCGGGTGACCTGCTGCGAAGGAACCTGGCCTCTGTGGGGAACAGACTCAGGCAGGTGGGGCCGTGAGAGATGCAGGGGGGCCGAGCAGCCTCTTTCTGGGCCAGCCTCGGGCCACCGGGTTCAAATCCCATCAGCCCCCGGGAGGCCTGTCTGCACGAGCCGGGACAGCCGGACACTTGGAGAGGACAAGGCCGCTCGTGCCCAGACGTGCAGGGGATGTACCCTGGCCTCTGCTCCAGGCGAGCTGTCTTTACATCGCTGAACATGAGCAGATTCTCTAAAGGCGCTCCATACTCTAGAAAATAAATGGGATTTTCCTGGCTCTCCTGGCAAGTTGGTTGAAGGGACCTGACTAGCAAGCTTGATTCTGCACAAACGAGTAGTTTCCTCGGCTCTTGTGAAAATGCTCTGTTGCTCTGTGCCCACTTTCTAGAGCTGACGGCAACAACGTCGAAGCTCGTTTACCGAGTCCCTAGTCCACCGCCTCTCACAAACCTACGAACTAACATTCGTGGAGCACGTGTCCCCAGAGTTGGAGAATTTGGTAAACAGAGTCCTCAGTCACCTTTCCAAAGGGCAGCCGCACCTCCTTCTCACTGTTCACAGAGCCAATAGCCACGGCACTCCTGAAACCCCCCACCCCGAGGGCGGAAGCTGTGGGGAAGAGGCCAGAACTCAGGCAGGGTTATTCACGAAGGATCAGAGAAGCCCATCCACCCACAGAAACAGCCAAGCGGTCCCTCCCAGACCTCAGGCCCTGGGAGGTCCTCGCACCCGGGCCAGCGCCTCCCCAGGGCTCACGCACTTTATGGGAGTTGCCTAGGCCTCAGCGCTCACGGAATTTCCATGAACTTGTGGGTCCACCTAAGAGCCCATGAAGAAAAGAATCAAAGGCTCAGGGCTTTTATCTTCATTCCGTGCCTCCTCTCTGCCATGTAGCTCCACCTCCGGCCCGTAAAACATTAAAAGCTGGGAGATTAAGAGAAAGAGCAAACCAGAAGCCTCCTTCCCATCATGGCCCTTCCCACACGGGCACCAGGAGTACTTCCGGGCCACGGCCAGGAGCAGAGTCTAGCGCTGCCGTTAACTCCAGGAGCAAAGTTCACGGGCACTGGGTCCAGGCAGCTCTGGAGACGCTAAAAAAAAGCAAGAGTCCAACGAGAGCATAGGATGCTCATATATCACCCAGATGTCAGCACCAGGGCAAGAGACGCACGTACCCAAACTGCAAGGCCGAGGTCAGAGCACTTTAGACTCTGGGGAGAGACAAGGAAGACAGGCTACTGGGATGACCAGTGGTCAGTGATGGATGAGGGAGGCTTTCTAGAGCCAGACGGTTCTGGCCCCGAGGTACTCCTGACAGCAATAAAGGCGGCCGCTCTGTTGGATGGCAAAGAAGAGGCCCCCAGAGTTCTTTCATTTAAGCAGTAGGTGTGTCATTGGCAAGGTACCCCTTAACTTGCTGAGTTCCAGAAGCCCCTATTACACATCAGTGAGCCAAAGTAACTAGAATTCTAGAGTCAGAAGGGACCCTACAGGGGTGGGGACCCAAGGGCACGTGCCCACAGGGAGGAGATAATGCAAACGAGAGGACGGGGCTGAGGGCGGTGAGATGGAGGCGTTGACCCCATGGAAAGTTGCCAGCCCCCGCTCAGCCCCGCCACTAGGCGGCTGTTCCCATGCAAGAAATTGGTGCCAGGTTTGTCAGAGCTAATGATTTTTCAACATAAGCCTCAAATTCCAATTGTTAGGTGAAATTTCCCAATTTTAAGATGTTGGCAACTAAGTCAATGTTATTTAAAATACTGCACGGGCCAAACAAAACCCATCTGGGTCCGGGGAAAGGGTAGATATAGCCTGTGGGCCTCCAGCTCGTAACTTCTGACATGTATCAATAACTGAGTAACCAGTCATGGTAATCGCTAGTATAAATTCGGTGCTTCACACGGATTATTACATTTAGTCCTCACGGTTGAGGAAATTAAGTATATAGAGAACAGGTAGCTTCTCCAAGTTTGCATAGCTATGGAAGTGACGGAGCCAGGATTCAAATCCTGGTCTGTCTGACGTCAAGGGCTGAACCCTTAGCCATGAAGTGATATTGCAATTCCACAGTTGCCCCTAAACTCATTCATTCCAAGGAGTGGCACACTGACACTGACAACTGGTGTATGAATTGTGGGTTTTTGCTTAGTGTTTATGGGAGGACAACACCAGGAAAGGTGAGCTCACAAAAGAAAAACTACCACCCTGCCAGCGGACAATGGCAGGAAAGTCATACTGAGAATATCCTTCCATTCTCCACCGTGCAAAACTCCCTTCCTGTCCCCACGGGATGAGTATTGTAGCCTTTGCTACCCAAAGGGCAGCCAAAGGACCAGCAGCACGGGCATCACCTTGGAGCTTGTCAGAAAGGCCGAACCTCAGCACGCCCACAGTGACTGAATGGGTCCCTTAACAAGAGGACCAGCTGCTTCTTAGGCACCTTGAAGCTTGAGAAGCCTGTGCCTTGCCCATCTCTGACTTGTCCTCCAGTCTGGTGTGGCCCTCCAGGTCCTCCCATACTCCCCATCAGACCACCATCTCCCTAAAGACAGACGCTTCCTCTTCCATTTCTCTTTTGCCTCTTCCTGGACATGGCATACAGTCATTTGAGCCCCATCAACCCAGCTGCAGATAAAGGGGAGGGAGTCTCCAAGCACACAACAGAAGAAGGGATCCCTCCCTAAAACCATAAGCATGCAAATTAGCTCAGCCTCCCAGACTGGTGGCAGGCCCTTGAGAATGTGAGAAAAATCAGCACAGCGCTGCAAGCCCCCCAATCTTACCCTGTGTTGTAGGGATATAAGTGGCGCCTGCATCCAAAAGGCACATATATTCCATAGGCAGAAAAAAGACGGAGTAGGCTCATTGATTCTAAAACATGTCTGCCAGCCCATAAGGGAAAACTGAGATTCTGGGTGGGGTAGGGACCTCCGTGCTCCCGTGCAGCTGCTCTCGACAGAAGCCCTCACAAAATGCTGCGGGCACGGGCAGGAACCCAGAACTGGGGCACAAGTGTCCATCTGCCTGCGGCTGGAGAAGCACGCAGCCCGGACCGCTAACCTCCTGTGCTTAACGCTCACTGCAGACCCTCTTTGCGCCAAGGCACTGGGGTCCTTTCCAGGAAACGGGGCAAACTCCTGTCCTGACTCTTCTGCCATTGCTGATAAATTTTCAACCATCCACAGGGGCTGGGATACCCCGGGAGGAGAAACATCCTGGGGGTGCAGAGGCCGGCAGGCCAGCTGCTCACACCCTGCTCACGCCAGCACGCCTTTCTCTGTTTGCTCCAGACGCAGGGTCTCCCCAGAGGTCATGCCTTGCAGGAAAAATTCTCACTGTCCCCAAGGCAACCCAAATTCTTTAAGCACATATGTCACCTCCAGCCCTTCCACAGCCCTCACCTGCCTCAGAGACCATAATCACTCGAGGAAAAATAAAGTAAAAGTTCCCAACACCCCACTCCTCCCCACGGACCTGCCTGGTGCACACGTGCAGCTGGAGAGCCGCTCCTGGCTCTAAAGCACGAGGCTTTCCATTCCAGTTAAACTGTGATGTTGCCATGGAAACACCCAGTGAGGTGTTCCTCTGGCCGGCCGGCCCAGGCTGGGGACCTGAGGCCCACGTTGCAGACGTCTCCTCGCTGGCCTCCAGGGCCTTGTGCCACCCACCAACCCAGAGCGGCCCCCATGCCTCCACATACACCCGTGGGTGTATGGGCCTCGGGGCGCACGTTTGTTTTGTTTTCTCTTCAGCCCAGCCCCTCCAGCACACAAAAAGCACATTCTTGAAAAAAAAAAAAAAAAAAAAGAAAAGAAAAGAAAAAGAAAAATGTATTTTTTTTTTCTGCATTCCAGATGCCTGAGCTAAGCGGAGGAATGAATGGTTTGGGAAAAATCTCACACAGGAATAAATTTACAAGGGACAGCTGAGCGGATAAATTCAGTCCCCGAAGAGGGGCATTACGAGGTCTTCTGGCAGGAGACTTGCCCCTTGTGCAAAGCTGTCTAAAAAGAAAAACAGAGCAAGAGGGGGGAGCTTTCAAACCCACCCCAAAATAAACCCAAAAGAAATCTTTTTAACTCCCTCTAGCTGTCAGCCTATGAAGACGGGGAGGCCTGTTCACAAAGCCCCATCAGTCCTTTCCAGGTGGACCTCGCGGGTGTCCCAGAGCCGGGCTGGGATGACGCCCTTGCAGATGCTTCAAGGTTACCCAAGCTTTCTGGCTTGACCCGCTGTCCACATACTGGACAAGAATGGAGTTTGCCCTAGTGGGGAGCTAATCATGGCTCCTGAGGGGTCCCCTCAGCCGAAGAGCGGACCAAACGCAATACAGGCTGATGGACCGGATGGCTGGGGGGTGGACCTGGACCCGAGCCTCCTGGGATGAGGGAGGCACCACACGGAGAGGATGGCAAGTGTGACTGGGGGAGAGCTGCCGACCAGGCTGGAAAATGCTGGTCCGAACATGCAATGCTCCTTTGAGTGCCCCTAGTTTTTCCTACAAAGATTGAGAGTAAATTAGGCCAGAATGATTTTTGGACACTTCCCCCCCAAAAAGGGTGTTCAACACTGGCCTCTCCCCTGCTTTCTGACCGCACACTTGACTCACCAGTTAGTGGCTGGTTACAAGAATTAGGAAAGTCCCCTTGGATGCACTGAGATCTGAAAACTCAGTTAGCCCATTTTCTCTCCCTGTTCTTTGGAAACCAAATCCTAGAACTTTTACAGCTGGCAATGACCTTATTGTTCCTTCTCGTGGCTTTTCCCAGGCTCTTTCACCCCCAGGAGAGCCTGAGACTCTAACCCAGCAGTCTGGGCTCCTCTGGGAAAGGCGAGCGTCAACTGTCACCAAACATGTCCACAATGCATGCCTTGAGCTAGCACTGAACTCAAGTGACATTGTTCCTTCTCCGCTGATGGTCCTACTTCTGAAGCCACTGTCGGTCAGCGACTGTGAAGCATTTACGGGCTGGTCCTGCATTGTACACTTGGAGACGAAAAAATACATATATATGCAATGGTCCATCCCTGCCCCCGGTGAGCTCAAAACTCTGTTGCTTAGACAATAATTACCAGTAACTGAGTACTTGCTATGTTCCAGGCCCTCAGCTCTTTACTAAGTATTTCACTGTGATAAGTACTTTATTTGCATTTAATATAGTAGTTACATGCTCATTGGAATCTAACTAGAGGCAAATCCTGGGTCTATCACTAATCAGCTGTGCATCCTCGGGCATTAACCTCAAAGCCTCATTTTCCTCATTTGTAAAACAGATCATAACGTTGACTTCACAAGGATGTTGTGAGAATTTAATGAGACAGCGTTTGTAAAGCTCTTACCCCAGTGATGCACCTAGTGCCCCAAACGGCATTGACCAAACAGTGATCACATGGCATCACTGAGTTTCCAGAAACACCGCCTCTACCCTCGGTGTTGGAAATCAGCTAACCTTCACGCGGGAACCCTGCACAGTTCTCTGCCAAAGCAGCAACATTCCATGTTCGTTGCTGAATCTTTGCCCGTTAAACATGAAGCAGAACACATCCTGCTGCAAGAGAAAAGGCACTGGAGAGCAATGGATGGTCCGGCACCTCTTCCAAGGAAGACTGCTTGGCTGGAATGTGACTCTTGCCTATGTCTTTGTATCATATATAAATTGGAACCGGGTAAGACCTAGATCCACGTTAAGTCTGATTTAACAATTAAACATTCTGTGTTATCTTAATGAGGAAAAAAATAAGAATATCTTCTTTTCAATAGATAAGTATCTGCGAAAAACACACTTATATACATACACACACGTATTTGCAAAAATAATTGGAAGAAGAGTCCAGACACGAGTGAAAGTGGTTCCCTGAAGAAAACTGACTGCAGAAGTTATGCATGAGAGTGAAATCTTCTGAGCATATGTTTTTCAATATTTTGTATTTCAAATAAGTAAATGTTGGATATATGTATATGCATAACTGAATCACTTAGCTGTACCCCTGAAACTAACACAACATTGTAAATCAACTATACTCCAATATAAAACAAAAATGAAATTTAAAAAATAAGTAAGTGCTTTAGATATAAAAACAATACCATTAAAGCAAACAGGAAAAGAAAACAAGCCATAAAATTGAACATCAAAAACACAAAATAGCCCAACTGCACAGCACATCTAAATGATAACAGAAATATTAAATGCTACTCAGTAGTTTTTATGTTACTAGTAATATTGATAATGCATTTTGAAACTGTTTTATAAAAATTATAGGAAAAAGCATATGTATTGATGCTTAAGAAGTATGAATCTCACCATAAGAGAAACAATTGGAGAATGAAAGAGGCCAAGGAAACTGTAACATGAAACAGGGAAAAAAATGGCATTGTTAATAATAATCAGGTGTCCTGCCAGCTCCTCCTGATGGGACCACCTGCCAGTGGTGCTGAGCTTCAGCTGTCCTGTCTGAAGACAGCATCTCTCTCTCCAGCCTTCCTAGCCAGTAATCGTCAGAGACAGCTGCCCTCCTCACCCCAGCTCAAAAGGAGTCTGGGAGACAGCAAAAGGATGAGTGGCTCCTGGGCTGTTTAGAACATGCAGAATCTTTCTGCAGGGACTCTTCAGCTGTGGTTCTAAAATCTTTCCTTCCAGGTAGAGCTTGTATGGCCCCAGTCTGTCCTTTTCTTCTTTCTTCTACTTTGCTCCCTTAAGAGGTAAGAAAGTATCGTGGAATCAGGAAAATCATTTGCGCCCCAAGTTTGCCTCTTTTGAGAATTGCCTCCTTTGAGCTTGCATCCTTGTTAAGTCATCTCTACTCTCTGAGCCTCAGTTTACTAATCTGTAAAACTGGTATAAAATAATGCCCATCATGCTGGATGGTAAAATTTAGAGATAATGTATACGAAATACTTAGAATACATATTCAATAAATGGTTGGTATTTTCCTTGTTATTTATACTGACATAGGAAAATGTTCTATGAATTGCAAAACTCTGCATAAATGTCAAGTATCATTCAATTATCCTTCAATTTGATCAGAACTCACACCTGACACTGCCGGTCCTGTGCAAAGGAAACATACAGAGCCCAGCCCTGCCTCAGTCCAGCTGCAGGCACAGCACCTGGGCCAGATGCACAGCCCGCAAGAGAGAGCCATCCAGCAGATATCCAAGTTCACCATACGCCTTGTATTTTAGGGGCACGGGCTGGGGTATGCTCATCAAGGGGACAGAGGTGGAAGGAGTAGCCTTTGGCATGTTCTTTTCCTGCAATGAATAGCAATTAACAAAAATCTTTTTGGAGGAGTACAAACATTGACCACTAGGTAGTGGGGGGAGGAGAAGATGGAAATGGAGGCACACCACAAGCCACAGATATGTTTTAATAAGCAGTTATTAAATACTTGCTTTATTAAGCCTAAATTAAATGCACGTCTGAGGGAATGAAGCACTCTTAAAGAGGGAATTCACTGATGTTTTCTTCTCGTAAGCTATGACTTTTGAAACGTCAGGGCTCCATTCTGTCCAGGAGATCTTGGCTTCCAGAGGAACTCAAAACCCAAGCAAGAGATGGATCTATCTAAAGAGAAAATGATGGTCTTTCTGAAGGGTGTGGGTCATGGTCACAAGAAGGATGACAGCCAGCTACAAATCTCATTTCCAGTTGGGCCAAAGGAAAAGGACATCCCTGGGGAGTATCCCCATCCAAAACACACAGGGTCATCATTAACATTTATCGTAAGCTCCAACTGCTTGCCAGGAAGGATACCGGGCAATTAACAAACATGACCGCGATTAAAATTCCGGTGATAATTCTCTGAAGTGGTTATTATTAGTGTGACTTACAGAAGAGACGACTGATGTTCAGTGAGATTCAGAAATGTGCCAGCGTTGCACGGCTAGCATCTGTAGAATGAAGATTCCAGGCAGGTCTGGCTGCCTGGCCCCAGAGCCGACGCCCGAGGCTGACCGTGACTATTCTTATGACATCACTCTACAGGGGCCGTTCTTGTCTTCAGGCTGTTCTCACCTTCTTCCTCAGTAATAGAACCCCACAAAAGTTAGGCCAGCATGTGGCCATTCAGAATAAAGCCACATCTCCCAGCCTTTCTGCAGCTGCATGAGGCCATGTGACTAAGTATTGGCCAGCGGGATATAAGTCGAAGCAACGTGTTCAATGTCTGGGAGGTGCCGTTAAACAGAAGGCACGTGCCCTCCCCTCCCCTCTTCCCTCTTTCCTTTCCCAGCTGCCTAGAATGCACAAGTGCAAGCAGCCTGGACCACAGGTTGGAAAGTGCGTGCTGAAGGTGGCAGAGGAGGGACATAGAAGGAGTCTGGTCCTGAGCATTGTGGAGCCACAACACGGTACAATCTGCCTCCTAACATTCATACGTGGGACAAATAAACCTTCACCTTGCTTAAATCACTGTTAACTTGGGGTTTTCTGTCACTCCACCGGATAGAATCCTATCTGTTACACTGGGATACCTCCATTCTTCACCCCCCATCTCTTCCCACTTGAAGTCTGTCCTTTTCTGCATTCTTTTCTTTTCCTCCCACATATTTCATCCAAATGGATTCAGAGTCCACATGTATCAGATTAATGGCAGATCACCAAAGGGGCAGAAGGACAGCCGGGACCTCTGAAGAAGGCAAGTGTGAGTTGGAGCCAAGGTCCACGGTCTTAGAGATGATGCTCTCGGGCTTGGCCAGCAGCAAGGGAGTGGTTCAAACCCCATGCCTCCTGCTCCGTTAGCCTGTCTGCCCATGTATGAGGCAAAGCAGGAGTTCTGCCAACAAAATCTTCTTTCCAAGAAAATAAATTCAGGTCATCCTGCTTCTCTGGTTCCTCTCCTGCCATCATTCCCAGTAAGATGTTCATAATGTGGCTGCCATGACACATCTGTCTCTAGTTCCACCCACAAGTACCAGGTTCCAGGCAGGACCAAGCCAGAGTGGCCAAGACTTTCCTCTCCCCTGTGTGTCATTCCTGCATATCTTCCAGGACAATCCAACTGACTGAGCATGCTTGCAAAGAGAAATGATCCTTACCCCTCCCATGGAAGTGTTTCAAAGAGTTCCAGAATGCATGAGTCCTCAAAGTTCCCTGAATCACTGAATCTTAAAGCTGGAGAGACTACAGAGGTCATCTGGTCCAAGAAAGATGATACTCTTACAGTTCGAGGAAACACCCCAGCCAAGGTCAAATCATTATTATTAATCGTTATCTAATAATTGTTTGTTGTTAGAGAATTGGGACCACTGATAATAAAGCACAACAACAGCAACATTTAACCAGTTCTATGTGCCAAACCCTGAGCTGAGCACTTAGCGTGGATTATATCATTTAATTCTCACAACAACCCAATGACATAGGTACCCAACCTGGAGGCTTGGAGAAGTTAAATAACTTGTCTGATTTTACAAGATAATAGGCTGGTGAACTGGGATTCAGACCCAAGTTTATTTGTTGCTTGAGCCTGAACTCTGCTCTTTTCACAGCATCATGCTACCAATTCATTACTTGTCAAAGTGAAGCAATGACACAATCTCCCTCCTCACAATGGAACCAAGCTGGACACCCTGTAGGCTCACGGGGTTGCCACCAAGCTTATGCACACACAATGCTGTCCTCGGGGATGCCCAAAGACCTTAATACAGACAGTCCCCCCTGTGAAGTCTACAATCCACATCTGGAGGAAAGACAGGCTTCACTTCTATCCAGAGGCACCAACCCGAACAACCACTTTGAGGTTCAGGCAAAAGCCGGGTGCCAGGGTCTTCCCATCCCCTCATCCCCTCATTGGTTTATTCGGTGCTTCAAGAAGTATTTACTGAGTAAAAAAACTCTGCTCAGCATTAGGGATGAACAGTTGAACAAAAGAGACACGTGTCTGGCTTTAAGGGGCATTTCGGTGGGAGGAACAGACAACAAACAAATAATTTCACAGATATTTAGTGCCAATTGTGATAAGAGCCACGAAGGAAAAGTCCATGTCACCACACAAGCATATAAAAGGGGCACAACTGACGAGGGAGTGGATGTGAGAAGGCTCTGAGATGGATAGAAACATGGTAAATTCAAGAACCCGAAAGAAAGCCAGAGGGCCGAAGACATGACCAGGAGTGGGATCATTCAAGACCTAAGAGGTCATGTTAAGAATACTGGAATATTTGGGAATTCTCTGGCGGTGCAGCGGTTAGGACTCTGCGCTTTCACTGCCGAGGGCTCGGGTTTGATCCCTGGTTGGGGAACTAAGATCCCGCAAGCCATGCAGCACGGACAAAAATTTTTTTAAATTAAAAAAATTTTTAAAAGAATATTGGAATATTCTAGGAATAATGATGAGCCAGTGAAGAGTGTCCCACAGGCAAACGATAGAGTCTGGTTTGCATTTATAAATAATCACTTTAGCGGCTGAGTGCAAAGGACATGGGAGTGGAGGCAGAGAGTCCTCTCAGAGCTGTCACAGTCATCCACCTGAGGACAGTGAGTGTGGACGCAGGATGGGGTGGAGGAGAGGGAGATGTGCATGGACTTGGGTAGCAGGTAGAATGGACCCGAGCTGCCTGTGTGAGTGCAGAGCTCAGCAGAGCGGTCTTACCTACAGACATAAGTTTGGGAGTAGTCTTCCTATGGATGGTATTTGAATCCATGGATGTGGGTGAGATCTCCCAGAGGGAAGTAAATGAGAAGACAAGGTGCTCTCAGATCAAGACCTGAGAAATTCTAAGATTAAAGGCTGGGCAGAAGGAGAAGATCCATCAAAGGAGACAGAGACTAAATGGCCGGAGAAGCAGGAAGCCAACCAAAGCCTGTGGTGTCACAGAAGGCAACAGAGTGTCCCAGGAGGGAGCGGTCAGCGGTGTGAAAGCCCCATGTGGACAAGGAAGGGGAAACGAGTGGTGTGGAGCCTCCAGGCTGGGGAATGTGGACATGCTGGGGGGGGGGGGGTGGAAACTCCTCCCCACCTTGCCCTATGCATCTCTTGCATTTCATTCGGCTGTTCCCATGTTGTATCCTTTATAATAAACTGGTAAACCCGGCACGGTTCTAGATGCTTCTACTCAAAGTGGAAGCTCAGCATCATCGAGAGATATGTCTCTAGCAGACGCCTTTAAGACTAGAACACAGCTGCCTTCCTGGAATGTTACTCGGAGGTGACCGAGGAGGAGGACCAGATGTGGAAGAAGACATTTTTCCTACAAAGGTGGTCAAGCTCATCATCCAGGTAACTCTTGCCCCAGAACCAAATAGCTAAAGGGGTCGATTCTGAATCAGATGAGGACATTGATAATGATCCTTCTGAGAACATTAGTTCTTTTTAAGAAGAAGCAGAAGATAATATATTTAATGGCACTTAGGAATGTTCAAGATTCAGGAAAAAATCAAAACATTGCAAGCTAAGAGTTTACAGTGAAAGAGTTTTAAGTATTGCTGTCAACTGAAGAATTTGAAAAGAGGCTTACTTAGAGAAATTTTGTGTAAGAGTTTATATTTTTGAGGATTATTTCCTGAATGCGACCCCATTACTTGAGAAATTTCCCAGCAAAAGGACATATATAATAGCATTGGTTCTGCTTATTTTTTAGTCTGGTTAACATTACCTGGGAATGTGAAAATTCAGAATGCTATCTTCCTAACATATATGAGTATATATCTCACAGAGAGCTTTGCATAAATATCATTCTTGAGTAAGGTTTAAAGCAAGTCTATACACTATACAGTTCTCCTTCAGGATCAAAGACAATGTCAGTATTTTAATGTGGGTACATTTAGCCAAAGTTGAGGGGAAACACTTATAAAAATCAACCTCTGGGGCTTCCCTGGTGGCGCAGTGGTTGAGAATCTGCCTGCCAATGCAGGGGACACGGGTTCGAGCCCTGGTCTGGGAAGATCCCACATGCCACGGAGCAACTGGGCCCGTGAGCCACAATTACTGAGCCTGCGCGTCTGGAGCCTGTGCTCCGCAACAAGAGAGGCCGCGATGGTGAGAGGCCCGCGCACCGCGATGAAGAGTGGTCCCCACTTGCCACAACTAGAGAAAGCCCTCGCACAGAAACGAAGACCCAACACAGTCATAAATAAATAAATAAAGAAAGAAAGAACGTGAATTTCTAAAAAAAAAAAAAAATCAACCTCTTTATAATGTTAATAATTTCTAGAGATTCTGGATTTCCTGAAGGTAAAATACTGTACGTAAAACTGTGCCTAAGCTCACGTTTGTTACAAAGTATGCGTTCTCTTTCTAATGCTTGTGATAATCTCAGCCACTGGAACTTTGAATAATTAGACATACCTTATATTCTGAATAGATATAAGTTTGTATTAAAATATACAACAGTCCAAAAAACTTAACGATGCCCAGATGCCCATTAGATAGAGCACATATTCCCGACTTTAGCAAAAGCCATTTCAATATAGTGGTGAGGGTAAAGCCAAACTGGAGTGAAATTTGGAGTGAATTGGAAGTAC
Source organism: Balaenoptera borealis (assembly GCF_965194805.1). NCBI lineage: Eukaryota > Metazoa > Chordata > Mammalia > Artiodactyla > Balaenopteridae > Balaenoptera > Balaenoptera borealis. Next base: position 108,577,653 of record NC_138868.1, on the reverse strand, counting down.
GAATGGGGAGATGATCACTTCTACAGACCCCTTTTCATTTCAGATTCATCCTGGATTAGCTCTGGCTCACAATCCACTCAGGGTCACCCTAATTCCTACCTCAGGTCTGCAGGAGGAAAATGTTACAAGATCAGAACCAGAAACCCTGGCTCTAGCCCAGTCCCAAGACTCAAATTATGACTGAAGAAGTAAAAGCACTGAGTCTAAGCATATATGAATTGGGTTAATAATTTTTAAAACCTTGCCATTATTAAGTTATCTTATAAATGTTATATGTTGGCTTGGGGCTTGAGAATTTTCTAACAAGCTAGGAGTTGGTCACAGGGTCAGAACAATGACGGGTGGGTGGGGGGCAGGGATGGTGACGTAAAGGACCTGCCAAAAGACAGGAAGTGATCAAGTGAGAGTCAAACAGTCAAGGCCAGAGACTGGGGGACAGGAGAGCTGATGATATTCTACCAGATAAAGGCACCGAGGTGAGCGGCTGTGGATCTGGAAGTAGGAAAGCTCACACAAATGCTAGGTCTTCAGAGTGGGAAAAGTTACCAGGGCTCCGGGGTCTGGGCTTTGAACCACGCTCACACCCTCAATATCTCCCACACCCACCCTACGAGGCATCACGAGTCTCACTGTCCTTAGGAGGACTTGGGCCAAATAGCCAGTAAGGGGCAGACCCAGGACTCATTCCCCGCCAAACTGCCCCAGGGCCCACTACACTAACCTGCAGTATGAAAGCCCAGCCAACCTCACTCTCCTCCTGGTGGGACGAGTGATCACCTACAGGTGGAGGGAGACCTCATCTCTCCAGGCCTTGTTTTCTAGGCTTTTAACCATGCCACCTTCCACGGATGGGGGGTAGGGGGGCAAAGCAATCCTTACGGGGTCACTGCATCACTCACTCTGCCCTACTCCTGCCTCTGACCTAGCAATCTGGCAGAAAATTCTTCAGCATAGCTATCCTGCTGAAAAATCTCTCATTACCCTAAAATCATCCCTCTGCAGGAACGGAGTCCCTGAAGCACCTCCACAAGCAAACCAGGACTACCCGTGGCTGCAGACATGAATTAGTTCCTGAGCACCCGCCGCCTCCCCACGTGGCATGGCTGACAGCGGGCTTCTGTCTTTCAGACAGAAGTGTGTGTGTTGGAGAAAGACAAGGAAGGGAAGCAGGCATCCATCACACAGGGTTGCATAACATCTCTGACCTGAGTGACTTGTGTCCTCATTCACTGATCCAAACACGCAGGATGCTTGATGGCCTCTGACATGCAACCAGCTCCCCTGACTCAGTGCTGACGGACGGAACAGGAAGTCAGCGCCAAGTGCGTGAGCGTGTGCATTTCTACATCGCTGTGTGTGTGTGTGTGTGTGTGTGTGTGAATCTCTGTGCGCAGGGTTTACAGATTTTCCAGCCCTGATTGCTCATCCCTCCTATCTGACTCTTGCAGGGACGTGTTGGAGCTTGAAAAGGTGGTTAAGCAGGATGCAAATATCATCATTCCCCTGAGACACAGGCGCCTGAAGCGTGATGTCTGGGGACCAGTTTGGTTTGTTTGTATCTTTATTTCAACTGAAGCTCTTCCGTTCCCACGTGCCCCGGGGATGAGGTTCTGGAGCCCCCGTGAGGCCCGCGGGAGCTATTTTCCCAGTTGCTAGGCAACGTCAATCCCACTTCACGCCCGGTGAGCTCATGCCTGTGGCTGATCCGGGATTAGCTTTACAGCCCCCAGAAAGAGCAGGGGAGAGAGGTGTGTGTGCAAAGAGCACACACGAGCAGTGACAAAGTGATGAAGGATGACTTGATGGGACACCTAGAACCATGAGAAGCAGTGAAAACAAGAGGTGTCATTTTAAGCCTCTACTCTACACCAGGTATTAAGCCAGGCACTGGCACAGGTGAGCTCACTGCAACAGGGATGACACAAACCGAGGGCAGGAAGCCACGTGAGAGCAGGTGCCTGTCTTCCTGGTCACTGTTGTGTGTACCTTCCAGAGTGCCTGGCTATGGTGTGAACTGAGAAATTAATACTCAAGCCCTAGTTATCGTCTAACCCGACTCCCATCTACTAGACCATAATCTGGAGAAACTCCCCCAGATAAGCCCTCTCTCTATCCCTCAGACACATCTGACTCACATTTTCAAAGCTCTGACCCTCCGCTCTTCACTGCGGAGGGCCCAGACGACCACTGGCGACCAAGAGGAGAAGGTGGGGATCATGCCCGGCTGCAAAGGTTCACCAGGGCCTCTCATTCCCACGCCTACCAATCCCCTAGCCCGAACCCTGACGCCTTGGGCTTGGTGGCTTCAGCAGGGTCCTGGCCATTCTGCCTGTCTCCTTCTTCCTGCTCTTTCTCTGCCAGGCCACTCTGATAACACAGCGGCAATGCTTCCTCTTCCTGGCATGTGCCGGCCTGGTCTCTCCCAGCCACCACCAGGCAGCCCTCCTGCTGACTCACCCCCCGCCCCCGCCCCACGTTTATCCAGCCTCATCGCCCAGCGAGCCACGACCTGCCTCCTGCTCCTGCCAGACCAGGCCTCTCTGCACCCTCCACACGTATCTTAACCAGATCCTACTGGGGTTCTTCCAGTTTTATTGAGATATCATTGACATACAGCACTGTATAAGTTTAGAATAATGATTTGACTCACAAATATCATGCAATGATGACCACAATAAGTTTACTTGACATCCATCATCTCATACAGATACAAAAAAATTTCTTTTCCTGGGATGAGAACTCTTAGCATCTACCCTCTTAACAACTTTCCTGCACACCATACAGCGGTGTTAGCTATACTCATCATATTGTACATTACATCCCTAGTGCTTAGTTCTCTGATAACTGGAAGTTGGTGCCTCTTGACCACTTTCATTCAACTCCCCCTCCTTCCACTCCCTTCTCCAGTCAACCACAAATGGGATCTCTTCTTTTATGAGTTTGGTTGTTTTTGTTGTTTTAGATTCCACATATAAGTGAGATCATAAGTATTTGTCTTTCTCTCTCTGACTTATTTCACTCAGCATAATGCTCTCAAGGTCCATCCATGTTGTCACAAATATATATATATATATCTTACGACTTCTTTATGCACTGGTCTGTTGATGTCTTGGCTATTGTAAATAATGCTGCTATGAACATGGGGATGCAGGTAGCTCTTTGACATAGTGTTTTAGTTTTCTTCAGATACATTCCCAGAAGTGGAATTGCTGGATCATACGGCAGCTCTTTTTTCAATTTTTTGAGGAACCTCCATACTGTTTTCTATAGTGGCTGCACCAATTTACATTCCCACCAACAGTGAAAGAGGGTTCCCTCTTCTCCGCATCAGCTTTTGTTAGCTTTGTCTTTTGGATGATAGCCATTCTGACAAGAATGAGACGATATCTCATTGTGGTTTTGACTTGAATTTCCCTAATTATTACTGGTGTTGAGCATCTTTTCATGTACAGTACCTGTTGGCCACTCATACATCTTCTCTGGAAAAGTAATCAGATCCTTTGCCCATTTTTTAATTGGGTTATTTGGGTTTTTTGCTGTTGAGTTGTATGACTTCCCTGTTTATTTTGGATATTAACTCCTATCAGACATATGGTTTGCAAACATTTTTTTCCCATAACCAGACCCAACTCTGAGCCTTTGACAAGTGCTCTTCAGTCTTCCCCTGTCAATCTGCAGTCACTACTTCTGTGAAGACCCTGCTCCTCCAAGAAGCCATCCTTCTCCATTCTCTCCCAGGCTGCTCTTTTTTTTCATCTGGATTCCCTGGGAATTTTTTTAAATTGTGGTAAAATATAATATAAAATCATTTTAACCATTTTAAGTGTACAGTTCAATGGGATTAAATACATTCACATTGTTGTGCAAACATCACCACCATCCATCTCCAGAACTCTTTCATCTTCCTGACACTGAAACTCCATACCCATTAAACAATAACTTCCCATCCTCCACCCATCTAGCCCCTGGCAACCACCATTTCTGTCTCTATCAATTTGACTACTCTGGGTACTTCATATAAGTGGAATCATACAATATTTGTCCTTTCGTGTCTGGCTTATTTCACTTAGCTTAATATCTTTAAGGTTCATTCATGCTGTATCATGTTTCATAATTATCATTCCTTTGAAAGGCTAAATAATATTCCATTGTGTTTTGTTTGTTTACTAATCTGTCAAAGGACATTTGGGTTGTTTCCACCTTTTGCTATTGTGAATAATGCTGCTGTGAACATTGGTGTACATGTATCTGTTTGAATTCCTGATTTCAATTATTTTGGGTATATACCCAGGAGTGGAATTGCCGGTAATTCAATGTTTAATTTTTTGAGGAACTGCCATACTGTTTTCCACAGTGGCTGTACCCTTTTATATTCTCACCAGCAATGCACAAGCGTTCCAATTTCTCCACTACCTTACTAGGCTTGTTATTTTCTGTTTTCATTTTGTTTTTATAACAGTTGTTCTAATGGGTAAGAAGTGGCGTGTCATTGTGGTTTTAATTTGGATTTCCCTAATGGCTACTGATGTTGAGCATGTTTTGTGTTTATTGGCCATCTGTATATCTTCTTCGGAGAAATGTCTATTCAAGTCCTTTGACCATTTTTTAATTGCGTTGTTTTTGTTGTTGAGTTGTAGGAATTCTTTATATATTCTAGATGTTAATCCCGTATCAGATATATGATTTGCAAATATTTACCCCCATTCTGTGGCTTGCCTTTTCACTCTTTTGACCGTGTCCTTTGATGCACACAGTTTTAAATTTTGATGAAGTCCAATTTATCTATTTTTTTTCTTTTGTTACTTGTGCTTTTGGAGTCATATCCACAAAAATCATTGCCAAATCCAGTATCATAAGCTTTCTCTCTGTGTTTTCTTCTAAGAGTTTTATAGTTTTAGCCCTTACATTTAGATTTTGTTACCCACTTCGAGTTAATCTGTGTGTATGGCATAAGGTAAGTGTCTAATTTTATTTTTTTGTGGTGAATATCCAGTTTTCCCAGCACCATTTGTTGAAAAACAAACAAACAAACAAACTGTCCTTTCCTCTTTGAATGGTCTTGGAACTTCTGTTTAAAATCATTTGACTATATATGCAGGGGTTTATTTCTGGGCTCTCTATTCTATTGGTCTATATGTCTGTCTTTATGCCCGTACCATGTTATGTTGATTACTGCAGCTTTGTAGTAAGTTTTGAAATCAGGAAGGGTGAGACTTTTAACTTTGTTCTTTGTCAAGATTTTGTTGGCTATTTGTGGTCCCTTGAGATTTCATTTGAATGTGGGGATAAATTTTTCTATTTCTGCAAGGTACTGGGCTGGCCAAAAAGTTTGTTTGGGTTTTTCCATAAGATGTTACAGAAAACCTGAATGAACTTTTTGGCCAATCCAATATTTTGATAAGAATTGCATTGAATCTATAGATTGCATTGGGTAGTACCTGGGAAGTTTTGAAAATCTTTTCCTGAGGTTCTTTATTTATTGTTTTCGGGTATGAATGTCTTCTTTAGCTAACTAAATGATAGATTTCTGATCACAGGAATCATGTCTTCTGTCTTCTCTGGATCTCATTGTGTCCAGAACAATACTGAAGCCACAGACAAAAAGGTGAATGATTATTTCTCTAACTTGACATAATTTAATGGGTAAAACTAGGAACAATCAACTATTACCCTCAAATGTCTTCTAGCTCTGGAGTTTTCTACTGAACGACTTAGAGCTGAGAAAGAAAACAAGAAGGACCACCAATCCCCGTCACATCTGGAAAGCACACACCTCCTTCCTGATCACCGATTAAAGCTGATACCCTGACTGCTGACCACACCAGAGAAGCCAACACCTCTTCCTTCCCTGATAATTGCCATCAGGGTTACCATTTGGATACGACTGTTCATAAGAAACCCAAAATACAAGGTGATTTCTAGACTTGGGAAGCCTCTGTTTTGGGAGTGATTGTAAGTATTGTTTTTAATCCACCATTTATTCAGAGGTTGCAATATGTCAAGTGCCAAACAAGTGTGTTTTACATGTGTTATCTCATGTTGGGGGATAATCAGAGCCAAGGGTCACTACAGGCAGGAAATAGGTTTGGTATCCAATTCTCAAGTGAGTAGGGGACCTTAGGGAAAGAAACCCAGGTGCAGAGAACCCAGTGCAGTTTTTTACATACCGTGAGTCTCATGCCAGTTATATATAAAATCTAAGTATTTACACATTAGAAGGGTCTGGTCAGCTTACATGTGCTTTGAGTTTGGGTTCTCTCTGTAATAGGAACATAGTACTGCAGAACTCTGCATAACTGAAAGTACACAGACAAGCAGCAAACTCTCCCAACAGAAGTGCCAGGCTTGGTTCCAAGAGCCAGGGCAAGAAAACCTTCCCACACCATGGCTCACACCCTGAACTAAGCCATCCAGAACCGGTGGAAATTTCTGGCCACCAGTGGAGGGTGATGACAAGTTAATTACCGAACCTACACAGCCCGTGGTGACTGCGGAATTGCCCACAAGAATTGCTTGGTGCCAGATGTTGCTGTTGCGCTGAGTGACGGGTCAGATGTGTCAGACACTAGGGCAGTGCTGGTTTGCTGCCATGGCAACTGACAACTGAGATTAAACAGTAGTTTCCCTTGAAATCAGCTGGCATCCTATAGACCAAACGATTGATGGACTGAGTACATTTTTCACTTTTCCATGAGGTTTTGGTTCTTGGATGACCTAGGTGTTGAGATTCTAATGGAGCGAGGATGAACAGCCTAGGCAGTGAGCCGCGGCAGCCTGTGACACCTGAGCTTCTTAAAACTGCTCTTTGTGTTTTCTGCCATCTCTCCATTCAGTGAGCCAACTGTCCCTTCCTTGGAGCTCCCCCTTCCTCACCAGCATTTCCCTATTAACACAGTCTGCCAGATCTCCATTGTGTATCCTCCCTTCAGCCCTGAGAACACTACGTATTCTATTCATCTGGTCCGCCTGCCATATAAACCAGGTCACTTGGCCCACAGACAAGCTCTCTTCTGGTTACAGACCATAATCCTAAGTCCAACAGCCAAGGGGCCGCATATATGCAAAGAGCTCCAGAGTGGACACCGGAGGAGTTCACACAATCCAATCCACTACTGCAAAGTAACTCTTAGTGAATGCACTACTAATAGGGGTCTCTAGTGTCATTTTCAATAACTGGGGCAAATATTTACATTTTTCAGGCCTTCTTAGGACTGCTGATTTGTCTCTGTGGTATGCGTCATAAGCTTTCAAGGGCTTCTTCCTGCCAAGAGTATGAAGTGCAAACTCCTTACTTGAGCAGTCAAGGGCCTCCAAAGTACTCCCTGGCCCATACTCTCCCATCCAGCTAATCACACCTCCACATTTCCGCCTTTACATCTTTGCTCACCACATTTTCCCCCAGTATCATGCCCCCCATGCCTCACCACCACCAAGTCCCTGCCAACTGCCAAGTCCTGGGTCAAGTCCCACGTGATCTAAGAAGGTTTCACTGATCACCCTGGATACCAGTGATCTATCTCCATCTCCTCTGCCTTCTCTAGAATATTTTTTCCTTTACCACCATTATGGGTTAGATTGCACACAGCCACTCCCACCACCAAATTCATATGCTGAAGTCCTACATAACTCAGAATGTGACCTCATTTGGAAAAAGGGTTGTTACAGATGTGATTAGTTCAGATGAGGCCATATTTGGAGTAGGGTGGGCCCCTAATCCAATATGATTGGTGTCCTTGTAAAAAGTACACGCAGACATGCAGACAGGAAGAACACCATGTGAACATGAGGGTAGAGATTTGGGTGATGTGTCTACCAGCCAAGGAACACCGAAGATGGCTAGAAAACCACAAGAGGCTGAGAGAAAAGCATGGAGCATGTCTTCCTCACAGCCCTCAGAAGGAACCAACACTGCCAACACCTTGACCTTGGACTTCTGGCCTCCAGAGCAGTGAGAGGATACATTTCTGTTGTTTAAGCCACCCAGTCTGTACACCTTGTTACAGCAGCCCTAGCAAACTAGTACAACCACTTATTACATTTAGATCCAACAACCATTAAGGTCTGAATACATGCCTAAGGCCAACCTAGGTGTTTTACATGTTTTTCCTCATTTAATACTTAGTAGTTGTATGAGGTGATGGCAGTATTCCCACTTTAAAAGTAAGGAAAATGTGGCTCAGGTAGTTAGCTAAAACCACAGGATGAATAAAAGATTTGAAACCAAGCATGACTATATTAGGATAAATATTTCATGTTGCCTCTCCCATATGCTGTCATATAGGACTAGCTTTTTATGTGTACATCTTCTTTCTCCAGTTAGGCTCATGTTTCTAGGAGCCAGAGATAATATCTGAAAAATCTTTGAGCCTACAAAATGGTTGGAATCATATCTTTTCTACAGTAAATACTTGATAACTATTTCTGTGATTATTTTAAGGTGTATTACACTGTTTTCTTCATCATAAATGTCCATTTTTATATCTATCTTATCTTCACATATTCCTAGTAGAGCATCGATGTAGGTAACTAGACAGCTAACAAATCACTGGAGCCCATCTCCACCCTAGTGGCTTCCCTACATTCCCTTACCAGCTTGACGTTCTATGGCATACGCTGCCTAAACTGTTGTGGCTTTTTCTAATATTTATTCCCTGGGCTTTGAGGAGTTTAGAAATCCATGAACACTGCTTACCGACGTTTGCAAAGACCAGCAGCACCCAGAGGACCTAGGCTCTCTGTTCTTGGAAATGCCTTGGAGCGACTTGAGCCCCTGAGACATCACAGCTGCTTCCGTAGGCTGCTTCTTTCCCTGGCCATGTCTGCTGTTAAAAAGCACCATCTTGCAGAACCACCTGCCCTTGTCAGCACTCTCAGAGTTGGGCAATTTCTGGAGCTGATAACAATTGTGGTGCCCTGCACATGTAGTGTGGCCTTCTGCCCTTCCTCAGAAATGGGCTACTAAAGTCAGAGAGGGACTTTCCACCAGTGGTGGTCCCTTCACCTCAGTTCTGAGGCTGAGAAAACAGCTGGGAACAGATTTTGTCCTGGAAAGAGATCTCTGTAAGGGAAGAAAGACAAGATTCCTGGACAATTAGCTCCCACTGAGTAGAGTCTAATTTGGTAAAAGAGGCATGTCAGATCTCATTATCCTTCTACACACCCACCCCCCAAGGCCAAAAGCACAAGAGTTCCTTCAGGTCAACTCCCTCATCCGAACTGATCTTTCCAGTCTAACATGGTGGAAAGCACTTGGTATTTAGAAATGGAAGGTACACACTTGGGTCTGTTTCTCACAATTCTAGCTGAGCGACTTTAGAGAAGCACCATAAACCAGTGAGTATATGCGTGGGTCTCTGGACCCAGTCAGCCTGACTCCACCACTTACCAGCTGTGTGACCTTGGCCACATTACTTAGATTCTCTATGTCTGCTTCTCAGCTTGTTGTGTGGACCAAATCTACATGGATAAATCAGAGTTTCTGTCTATATCCACGTAATTTCCTGTTATTGCATCACACAAAATGGAGTAATTCAGTTGTCACCAAATGAAGAGGTAATGTTTGATAATACACTTTCTGGTAGACAAGAAATTGATTTGGAAAGAAGAGAGGAGGGTCTTGGGGGAACTTCAAAGGAATAGGCAATTCCCCTCCCAAGTGGTTGAAATGGAGACCCCAAAAAGAGCAGAAAACAACAAAAGAGAGCATCCCAGGAGCTGTGAGATAATAGCAAATGGTCTAACATATGTGCAATTGGAGTTCCAGAAGTTAAAGGGAGAGAACAGGACAGAAGAGGTATTTGAAGAACTAATAGCTAAGAATTTTCCAAAATTAACGAAAGATAACAAACCACAGATCCAAGAAGCTCAAAGAATCACAAACAGGATTAAAACACATACATACACACACTCACAAACAGACATATCATAGTTAACCTGCTTTAAACCAAAGATAAAAAGAAAATTTTGAAGGCAGCCAGAGAAAAAGGATACATTACCTGTAAAGAAATAAAGATAAGAATTATCACAGACTTCTAGTCAGAAACCGTGCAGGCTACAAGACAATAGAAAGACACCTTTAAAGCACTAAAAGAAAAAACATCAGTCCAGATTTCTATATTCAGTGAAAACACCTTTCAAAAATGAATTTTAAAAAATATGTTTTCGGACACACAAAAAAAGCTGAGAGAGTTCATTGCCACCAGTCCTACACTAAAAGAAATGTGACAGGAATTTCTTCAGGTAGAAAGAATATGACACCAAATGGAAATTTGGATCTACACAAACAAATGAAGAGTGTTGGAAATAGTAAAAATGAGGATAAATATAAGAATTCTTCCTTATCTTTAATCTTTTTAAGATGCTAAGAAGTTGGACTCTCTGAGTTTAAAACCTACCTCTAACATTACCACCTGTATTTGTGAGCAATTTATATAAATTTTCTGTGCTTCAGTTTTCTTATCTGTAAAATCAGGATAATAATACCTACATTCCTGTGTTGCTGAGAGAATTAACTAAAACAATACATGTAATACACTAAGGATACAGTAACCTTTCTATTCTTTTTATACCACTCCCAAATCAGTAATCATACAAGGGTCATATTCTGGGCCAAAAGCAAACAGAATGAATTAACTCCAACTTCCTTCAAAATCTCCAGAGCACTCCTCATTGGTTTCAAATAAAATCCCTATTTCTCTTCTTTATCCACCATAAAAAGTTGCTCTTCCACACCTTCCCTCATCTGAAGATAAGAGCACATCTACAATTAAATTCCCTGCTGTGTCGGGAGTCCCTTTCTCTAGGGAATGGGTGATTTTAGAATCTCTGAATTGTTATTATCCAATTTATTCATTAAATCGCCCATCATGTGTCAGGCCCTGGGCAAGGAACAACAGGTATAGGAAGAAACAAGACACACCAGGTCCCTGCCCTCATGGAACTTAAGATCTAGCAGAGAAAGCAGGCATTGAACATCCAAGTGCACAAATAAATATATCACTAAACGGGGGTTGAGGAGCATGATTCACTGAAATTCTTCCTAGAGAAAGAACTTACTCTATTTTTAGGAATGTCTTCTTATTTGAGAAAAGGCAGGTTCTTTCGCCTGGAAGTCAGCTGGCACCAAAGCTTCAGGGAACGGGGAGAGTATCTCAGAGACAGTGGGAAAAAAATATTTTCCCCTAAATTAAGAAGATTCTTTGAGAATACATAGAGAAAACTTAATAAAAATGTAAGGACTTCATTGGAACGTGGACCCTTTTATGGGTGTTTGCCTTCATGCACGATTCCTTGCCAACAACTGCTCTTCCTTAGGTGAGTGCTCAGTCTCAGGGACTTAGTAATAAAGAACAAGAACACTCTTCTTCTGGGGGAAACTGAGTCCCAGAGAGGAGAACTAATCCGCCCAAGGTTGCACAGCTATCTAGTGGGAGAATTAAAATTGGAAGAACTCAAGTCTCCTGACCACCATCCAGTGTCGTGCTTCAAGAGATCATACTGCCTCCTTTGGGGAATGAGAATTCTTACTCCCTTGGACTTATTTCAGACACCAAAACCTACTGGCAACTTTCCTTTACTCACAGTTTTTTTTTTTTTGGCTGCGTTGGGTCTTAGTTGCTGCACGTGGGCTTTCTCTAGTTGCAGTGAGCAGGGTCTATTCTTTGTTGCTGGGCATGGGCTTCTCATTGCAGTGGTTCCTCTTGTTGCAGAGCACAGGTTTTAGGCGCACAGGCTTCAGTAGTTGTGGCACATGGGCTCAGTAGTTGTGTCTCACGGGCTGTAGAGTGCAGGCTCGGTAGTTGTGGCACACGGGCTTAGTTGCTCCGCAGCATGTGGGATCTTCCCGGACCAGGGCTCGAACCCATGTCCCTTGCATTGGCAGGCGGATTCTTAACCAATGCGCCACCAGGGAAGTCCCAACACAAGCTTTTTAGTACCAACATATTCAAATTGCATTCTCTACTATTGTAAATAATTTTAAAAAGAGGGATTAAAGATCAGGAAAGGAAAAGGAAGGTAAAATATTACTTTGATATGGCAAAGTGAACACAATCACTAACCTATATTCTCTTCTAAAATGCTAATAAAATGAAGGTAAAATTATGAAATCATAAGGAGACACAGAGAATGAGAGAGACAACAGCAGCGGACAGACATCAACAAAACGTTGGAAGATAGGAAGTGGATGGATGAACAGGAACTGACCTACCAGAGGGGCAAAAAAAAAAAAAGTGAGTGACCGCAGAGGGAGAGATAGCAAGGAGCCCAGTTGGAACACAGAACCTCAGAAAGGCTCAGAAGTTGGTGGATGAGGTTATTTGGAGGTTGAGAAAAGAGAAAGTCTATATTAGGAGGAGTTAGACCCACCCCCGGCCCCTTTCCAACCCTGTAGATACCATATGACTCTCTCCCCAACACCAGAAGCAAGGATTGCAACAGGGAGGTTCTGGACTTGGGGACACCACATGTGGCAGAGGGCAGAGCCAGCGAGCTCTGTGGAAACAGAGGGATGATGTGAAGGTCTACAAACTGAACAGGGAGGCCCCCCACTCTTGTGCCCCCTGACACACCAGAACCCTGCAAGACAGGCCTGTGCCTTTCTAGTCAGGAGACTGGAAGAGTCCTCTCTGAATAAAAGAAAAAGCCTACAATACTGAAGACTGTGGGTCTCTCCTCCTTCCCAGCAAAAGAATGTTACAATGAAACTCCCCCCTCATCAAGCTGAGGCCCCACCCTAGAACTTCCAAAAGCTTTGTAGTGTCTCACTCTTAAATAAGCAAAGACAGCTGAGTTCACTAAACATTTTATGAAAGCCTCTAACATGAGGACAGGAATTAAGCAGAAAAGTTGTATTCACAGAGAGACAGACAGATAGACAATGGAGGGAGCAGGCAACATTTTTTTTTTTTTTTGAATGGGAAAGGCTATATCCCAATGAAACATTTTTTTAAATTTAATTTAATTAATTTATTTTTTTATACAACAGGTTCTTATTAGTTATCTATTTTATACATATCAGTGTATACATGTCAATCCCAATCTCCCAGTTCATCCCACCACCACCACCCCACCCCCACTTCTCCCCTTGGTGTCCATACGTTTGTTCTCTACATCTGTGTCTCTATTTCCAGGCAACACTTTTTTAACAAAACAAGGTATTAACATTCTCAGACAGATGAGAAGATACCACATTCAAGAACAGGATGCTATTGGAAGAAAGTCACATTCAGAGAAGCAGAAAGAGCTCTTGGGGATTCAAAGTGTTAGTGAAAATTAAAAATACAAAAAAGCAATTGGATGGAGAGGAAGTTAAAGTTCAGGAAATTTCCCAGAACCAAAAGTAAAGAATGGAAGCTAGGAGAGGAAAAGTGAGAAATTAGAGGACAAATCCAGAGAGTCCTATATTCAATTTCCAATTGAGGGGAACATATAAGATCTAAGGGAGGAAGTAATTAAAGAAATAATACAAGAAAATTTCCCAAAACCAAAGTGAGTTTCTAGACTGAAGGAGTCCACCAAGTATGAAAAAAAATCCATGTAAGACATATCATTGTGAAATTTCAGAAAGGGCCAGATAATGAGAAGACCCTAAAAACCTCTAGAAAGAGAAAAAAAAAAGTAACACATATACTGGAGAGAAAAAATTAGTATATAAAGAATCAGGAATCAGAATTGCTTTGGACTTTCCAAGAGCAACAATAGAAAGCTAAAATACAATGGAACAATGCCTTCCAAAGTATGTGCAGAAATCGTTCCCAACCCAGAATTCTAAAGCCAGTCAAACTCAGTCAAGTGTGAGAGTAGAATAAAGATGTTTTCAAAATTTTACCTCCCATGTACTCTTTATCGCCCATGTACCCTTCTCAAGAAGCCACTGCTTCACCAACCATAGTGGAGGAAGGAGAAAATAAAGCAAGAAAGAAGATGCAATATTCAGGGAATAGGGGGTCTAAGTCAGAAGAGAGCGGGACGGTGGGGACGGAGGAAGGAGGACCCAGGGACTGCCAGACAGCAGGCCTGGAGAGGAGTCAGTGCAGATCCCAGCAGGAGGAGGCGGGGCAGGCACAGGAAGGGGCCTGAGAGGGGCGGGGAGACCAATGATCTGCCTGGTGCTTCTGACCCTGTGGAGAGAGCTTTTACAATGCTCTAAGAGTTGGAGGCCTAAGTTTGATAGATTCATAGAAATTTTAGTGAAGAAAAATGACTCCATAAAAAAAGTTTTATAAAAGAAAGTAATGTAATTGTTACAGTTTGTGGCTCAATTATTAATATTTATATAACCATAATCCTGTAAAAGTGTAGTACTGGTTTAACCAAAATTGTGAATTATGGAATATAGGAAGGAAAACTATGTATGTGTTGCAGGGGCAGACTGTGATAAAACTAAAATTCTCATCTACTATGGTAAGAGGCCAACATGTGATGTCTTAAATGAAAACACAACAACAATAAATAATAGCACATTACTCGGAAACATGACTATCAATACCTAATGAAAAAGCTGAGAGTTGCAAACGACGCAACTTATATATAAATGAGAGAAGGTGGGGCTTGAAACACTTTATCATCCCTGTCACACTGTTTGACTCTATGCAGGCATCACTTTGGATACATTTTTTTAAATTAATTAAATAATTTTAATTTTTGGCTGCATCGGGTCTTCATTGCTGCGTGTGGGCTTTCTCTAGTAGCGGCAAGTGGAGGCTACTCTTCGTTGCCGTGCACGGGCTTCTCATTGCAGTGTCTTTTCTTGTTGCAGAGCACAGGTTCTAGGTGCACGGGCTTCAGTAGTTGTGGCACGCAGGCTCAGTAGTTGTGGTGCACGGGCTTAGTTGCCCCGCGGCATGTGGGATCTTCCCGGACCAGGGATCGAACCCGTGTCCCCTGCGTTAGTAGGCGGATTCTTAACCACTGAGCTACCAGGGAAGTCCCTGGATACATTTTTAAATAGTTCAAGAACAGAAGGGAAACGATGTGTAATGAGAGTAGATTTCATACACTGAAGCCCAGGGGATAAGGAAGTGGAGGGGACCTTAGAATTCCCTAGCCAGTGGAGCTTGGAGTGAAACTGGAGCAGAGGTGGGTGTGATGGGCAAGCAACAGGGTGGGCTTTGGCACCAAGCGAATAGAGAGCAGAGTGAAGACAAAAAAAAGTCCCAGACACTTGGGAGGAAGTGTAAGAAAACCTGCCCCCAAATGATGTGCAGCTCAGTACAGGTGCCTCAAAGCTCTTTCCCCCAAAGCACCCCAGCCTCCCCGCACCCCTGGGACCTGGCTAGAGGAACCAGGTGCCGTCAGGATAATTTAAGTTGTGTGGAAGCTCTACCCTTATTTTAGAGAATGGGAAATTTTTTGTAAAGTGCTTTCATAGGTTTACCCTGACTTAGGTCTCCAACTGCATCTTCCCTTAAGATTTAAAGTTTCTCCACTGCAAATTCACTCACAAAGGGGTTTTCCAAAACATGTTGTTCCTCACACTTTCGTTCTGTGCTCGTGTTCCTACCGCTGGCATTCCTTCTTCTCCTCTGCCTCCACCTCCATCTGGCCAACTGGGCCTCGCTGTTACGACTTCTCAGACATCATCTTCCTCCAGGAAGCCTTCCTGGACTTCTTCATGGTGTTCTGCTCCCTAACCAAGGTGGATAAGACGGTTTTCCTCTGCGTTCCCAGAGTGTGTTGTGTATAGTCCTACCTTTACACTTAGCCCATGGGAGTGGAATTATCCACTGGCCATCTGCCATCACTGTACCATCTCCCCAACAGAACTGTGCATTTCTGAGCTTAGGAGCCTTATTTGATTATCTCTGTATCCCTACCAGCACCAGCAGCAAATGGACTAGCCCAGAAGGCAGCAATCACAGGAGGTAGTTGGTTAAGACCTGAAGGATGAAACTTGCCCCCTAAATACAGAGTGAATCAGAAAAGGGGCTTCTTGAGGCAAAGGGCTTGGCAAGCAGAGGCCTGGCGAGGTTGACCAGCCACCTGGCGCCCCTGCACAGGTATGAGCTGCACAACTTTGCACAATGTCAGTGCTCGCCAGCTGTGTGACCTTGGGTACAGACTCTCAAGCTTCTCATCGGTGAAGTGAGAACAGTAAGCCCCACTTGGTTAGGTGGTTTGGAAGCTATCGGGAGTCCTGTGCGAAAAACGCTTGGCTAGGTGCCTGGCACAGAGTAAGAGCCCACAACTGGTAGAAGTTATTGGGATTATTGTTTATAAGAAAATGTCAGGGGGCGCTGGAGGCTTTTAAGCTATATGATGACATTTTTTGCGATTGACAAAGGTTGCTGGGCAACCAGCAGGGTGGATGAATTGAATGAGAAGAAAAGTAGAGGCAGAGAAAGGAACTGGGAGGCTTTCACCAATGGCTCGAAGACAAGTTAGAGGGCCCGAGTCAAAGCAGAGCAGAAACAAGGGCTACAGCCACACAAAAACATGTTTGCTGAACATCCTCTGGCCTCTCTCCTGCTCTGCAAACCTGCCTACCTGCAGAGCCTCACAAAGAAATCGTCAGGAACCTGTGCAGAAAGGTCCGTTCCGAGGACGGTGCGAAAGCAATTCAGCATGTTAACAGTGCGTTAAAATAGCAGAGCTGGTGGGAGGAGAGGAAAAACACTGTAACCTTCCCCAGGGGACCCAGAAGGCCCTAACACGCATCCATAATCCCCCGGAAACTTCTGCAATCCAAACGTCCAAACGAGAAGGTTTAAATGAGAATGAAACCCCATACGATGCACACGTGCTCACACACATGCGTATGTGTTTTTGAGGCGGGTGCCAGACTCGGAGAGCCCGGGCCAGCTGAGGAATGTCTTCCAGACCCGGAGAACCAGAGCTCCCATCCGCTGGAGCGCAGGCGGGGAGCAGGGAGTGGAGCGGTAGAGGAGGGGCCCTGGGCCTGATGGCCTCTCTCTAGATATTAAGCTCAGGAGCTCATTCCAGATTGGAAACACATGCGCTGCGAGGCAAGGCAGGAACCAGAAATCAACAACACATAAAAATATTTCCTTCCAAGACACTTTCCCTCCACGATCTCGCCCCTCCTCCCCAGGCTTTACTTCCCATCTTTATGGGCAATGGGGCTTGCTGGGGAGGTACAGGCTCTTGTGCCCCATAAATAATAATATGAGGAGAGGCTTTACATATGGTTTGCGTCTCTATTTCTGAGTCATTCAGAATGCACCTGAAGTTGTAACAGCCAAGGGAGAGATTTCCAATGGCACATAAAGCCTGCTTTGAGAAACGTGTCAAAAGGGCTTCTCTGTTTTACCTCGGTGTTTTGTTTTGCTTTTTCCTATTAGAGCCATATGGTGGTGGCACCATCGCCACACCTGTAGTTAGAACTTGGAGGGAAATTCACCTCCAAAAGCATGTCCCAGAGCAAAAGTGTCTTTTGATCAAGGACTTTCTACCCAGGGCCCACAGATGGTGCCAAGGGATTCCTGAGCATCCCCACTCTCCAAAATGTTGTGTTGTGACGGTTTGCCTCTGTGTGCACACATGGATTTTTCTAAGGAGAAAGCCCACAGACTGTTGTCAAATTCTCAACAGGATCCATTACCAAAAGTGCTTAGAAATTAGTGACTTAGCTGTTACCCAGCCCAGTGACCCCCATTCTCATCTGAAGTTTGAATCCTCTCCTTATAGTTTCATTCATGCAATAATCCAATTTATGCTTGAACACCTCCAGTGATGAACACCTGACCAAGCAGCCTAATAATTGAGAACAGAGGCTTTGGAGCTGGGGCTCCAAAGCAGGTGTTCAGAGCCTGGTGCTGTCCCTTTCTAACTTTGTGACTTTGGGTCAGTAGTTCAGCCTAGCTCATCTTCACTTTTATCATCTATATATGTATATGGATCGTAACAGGTCTTGGGTATTTTTGAGATTAAATGAAACAATGCATGCAAAATTTGTAGCGCAGCACATGGGAACGTAGTACGTGGACAGAAAGTGTCATTGCTGTAGCTATCGTCCTCATCTCTTTTTTTTAATATGATTTTTTTATTTGCTGTTTTTTAAAATTGAAGTATAGTTGATTTACAATGTTGTGTTAATTTCTGCTGTACAGCAAAGTGACTCAGTTATACATATATATATTCTTTTTCATTATGGTTTATCCCAGGATATTGAATATAGTTCGCTGTGTTATACATTAGGACCTTGTTGTTTATCCATTCTCTATATAACAGTTTGCATCTGCTAATCCCAAACTATCATCCTTATCTTTATCATCATTGCTATTAGTATAGAGACAACTCATTACCATTCTGAAAGAAATGGTAATCCTTTCTGGTTTTCTTCCTTAACAAAATTCTTCTTCCTTATGTTGAACCAAAATCTGCTTCCCTGCAGCTTCTGGTCATTGGCATTCCTTGACACTTGGCCACACAGAGCAAGAGATAGACCTCAAATGCAGGCTGTCCCGTCGTTCAAAGTAGAATCCCAGGAAAACTTGCCTTCTATAATAAGGCATTATAGTAGGACTCACTCAATAAAAAAAGGGAAATTAAAGTGAGAGAGCTTTAGACTCAAGATAACAAAGTGGTTTTTTTTTCAATTTGTTTCATGAAGACATTTCGACAATAAAGCCTTAAGTGGATAGTTTTAAAACTTAAAACACCACTGAGCAAATCCAGTGTCTGGTTACACTTTCCTTTTACCCAAAAGATTTTGCCTGCTCTTCCTATGACTACTGAATGACCACCAGCACTGGCATTAACAGTGTTTCTTACAAATGCTTCTAACCCCTTATCTCCCTCTGTTACGATAAACGAAGGCACTCAAGCGAAGTCAGCATGTTACACACTACAGCTGATGGCCCCCCAGAGCAGAGCTAATTCCTGATCCTGACGCAATGATATTCCCGATTCTCTCATCTCCAGACAGATAATGGCTGTCCTGTTCTCCTTTGAGCTTTCAGCACTTACCACAGTGTCTGGCTCCTGTTAGGAACTTAAAAGATATTTGTAAAATGAACGAAGAATGAATGAATGAATGAATAAACTTATAAGCAGTAGTGGCTTGTGCAAAGTAAATCACGTTCCTTTATTAACCCATTATGTCATATCCAATTTGAGTTATAAAAATTTGTGTTTTTATAGCTTTTATACTTAAAGTGCAATTGAGGACAGATTTTATATTTTCTCACTCCTGAAATCATTTCTTTTATTGGATAAACACACATATCTTCAAATCACTGCATATATTGTGTGCTTTTATATCCTTTCCGCCATCCTCATCCTTGCCTCGCAGACACTGAAGACTGATTACTCATAGGCCCTAGAGATTTCAGCATCTTAGCTTGGAACCTCGCCCAGCTATCCAGTGTTTGCCCACTGCCCTTCTCCTTGGCTTCATCATGACCTCTTGGGAGCTGGAGGTTTAAAGGAGAAGATAATATTGAAGAGACATGTTAGACCACTGAGCTCAGTTCTTCCTTATATTTTAGGGATCTTTAAGATTAGGTACATGGGGCTGTGTAGTAGCAGAAGTGAATCTTGTATGTGTCACCAAATCATGTGATTCAGAGGGAAGATCTTGTTCTCTAATCAGGGTGATTATCTAAGAGAGTAGATAAAGTCTACTGCCTTGTCTGCTGCCACCCTCACTCGGGCCAGGTAGTTGGCGAAGCCCCAGAAACCAGTCACTTAAAAACAGCCTCCTTTTAGTACCGACTATGTGTGAGGGAACAGATTGGGCCAAAAGTGGCTCTGCCTTCAACGAGCTAAAGAGAAAAAAAATACTGAGACAATTTGAAAACAATACAGTGACACAAATAGACAATTGGCAGAAGAAATTTGCACACACAGAAATCTATTTAAAAGTTCAGCCTCGATGGCAAGCAAAGACATAAAGACGTTAAAAAAAATTAAAACTTCAGTGAGATGCCATTTTTTTTAATAATTAAAATCTGTCAAGATTGAAAAGAGAGAAGAGTGCCAGAGCTTGTGGACACGCAGAGCCGGCATCCCCGCACGGCTGGTGGAAGGGAAGTAGATCAGGAGAGCCTTTCCAGAATGCAATTTGGCAGTCAATTGCAGAAACTTTAATAAGTACACCCTGGGACACAGCACTCCCACTTGTAGAAATAATATCCTTAGGAAATTATCAGAGACACACACAGAGATATATGTGCAAAAATATTCCTTGCAGCATAATTCATAATAAAAAGTAGGATACTTAAATACTGATGTTAGGAAATTTATTAAACTGCAATATATCCATATGATTGAATACTATGCCTAAAGTACTTCAGTGTCATAAATAAATTTTAACCACAAAAATGCTTGCAGTTTATTAAGTGCAAAAATGAAAGAAAAAGAAGCATTCACAGCAGATGGCTCGACAATACACAACCCTTCCGAGACGGTTAACTCCTAGCTTCTCTTAGATCTTAACTCATTCGTTTTCATCTCCTGAGTAGTCAGTGTCTCTATCTTATGCCCTCAAGGTTCCATGTGCCTCTCCTTCATCCTCTTCAACTATGTAAACAGAACCAGACTTTGTGTTCATTTGTGTGACTCTTTGATTAATGTCTGACTCTCCAACTAGACTGTAGCTGAATGAGGGTAGGGCCTGTGCTCAGAGCATGTTTAAGTGCTCAATATATTTTGAAAGAAAGATGTATGATACCACTATTCTATAAAAATCCATACGCCCCTACACACACAGAAAGGGGACTGGAGTAGTATCTGCACTATCACTATTTTTTTTTGGCAGAGACTTAGAATCTCTGCTTATTTTGTATATATTTTTTTATTTTTTGGCTGCACCCCACGGCTTGCAGGATCTTAGTTCCCCGACCAGGGATCAAACCTGCACCCTCGGCAGTGAAAGCACAGAGTCCTAACCACCGTCCACTATCACTATTTTTTTTAAATAAATTTATTTATTTATTTTTGGCTGCACTGGGTCTTCGTTGCTGTGCGTGGGCTTTCTCTAGTTGCGGCGAGCGGGGGCTACTCTTCGTTGTGGTGCACGGGCTTCTCATTGTGGTGGCTTCTCTTGTTGCAGAGCATGGGCTCTAGGCACGCGGGCTTCAGTAGTTGTGGCACGTGGGTTCAGTAGTTGTGGCACATGACCTTAGTTGCTCCGCGGCACGTGGGATCTTCCTGGACCAGGGCTCCAACCCGGGTCCCCTGCATTGGCAGGCAGATTCTTAACCACTGCGCCACCGGGAAGCCCCCAACTATCACTGTTTTGATAATGGAGTTTCTAGGACTAGAGGGACTTTGAATGATGTTTTCCTCTAAGCTTTCTGAATTGCGTACATCATGTTACTTTGGTCGTTTTTAAAATAATTATTGTTATAGAAACAAAGTTTGCAAATCAGTGCGGTGAGTGACATCTGTCTACAGACAAAATTTCTTGAGCCCTTGGGAATATCTGCTTCATTGGACACAGGAGGGGTGAGCAGGAGGGGCTGGGAATTGTATTGGGAGTAGCTAGTAGGGAAGAGATTGGGAGGAGAAAGGAGCAAACTTTTGATCGGAGCCGAGAAAGGCAGGGAAGACCAGAGTGGAGGGATCTGAGCTTCATGGGAAGGACACATGTACTGCTGTGCTCACTGCTGGGGGGGGGAAGGAGTCAGGTCCGAAGTGGTGGGAGATGAGATGGGGAGGGAGATGATGGAGAGACTCTAGGTCAGGTTGGAGCCTGTGGTCCAAGAAGTCGCTGGGTTTGGTGATATGCCTGGTTTAGGTTTAAAGAGATCAATCTCATGGCTCTGTGGAGCATGAACTGGTGAGGGAGAGGTCTGGAAACAGCAGGATCAGTGTTGAGGCTGTTTCTGCCATCTGGACAGAAGAGATGAGGGTCTGAAATAAAGCTATGGCTGTTGGGATGAACCAGAAAAAAATCGTTCAAGAACTACTGAGAAAAGAAAAACAGTGAGAATTGATAACTGAATCGGAGGGGGAAGAGTCAAAGATAACATCAGATTTCTATCTTGAGTGACTTTATGGCTGTTGCCCCCAAGTGAGATAGAAAATTCCAGGTGTATTTCAGAGGAGGAAGAAGGGATCCACTTCGGACATGTTGAATTAGAAGCTTAGAAGAGAAGTCTGGGCTGGAAATTTAGACTTGAGAGTCATCCACACATAAGCGATGATGAAAAGCTTGTGGGTGGATAAGATCACCCGGGGAGAGCATTAGCCTATGAAGAGGAGCTGATCAAGCGTGAGCACCCAGTTACAGGGTAGGCAGAAGGAAGGAAGATTTGTGAGGGAAAGAGAAGGTGTGTTTGGACACGTGGCGCAAAAAGAGCCAAGGGAAGAGGGATCTTGAAGAGGAAAGAGTGATGGATGAGCAGATGCTGCAGAGTTCCAGTAAATTAGGACTGAAAGAGCCCAGAAAAGAGTTGCGAGAAGGTGAGCAGTGACCAAGGAAGAGCAATTGCAGTCGAACGTACACAAAAGCCAGACTGCGAGAGGTTTGAGAAAACGAATG
This sequence comes from Balaenoptera borealis, assembly GCF_965194805.1. Lineage (NCBI taxonomy): Eukaryota > Metazoa > Chordata > Mammalia > Artiodactyla > Balaenopteridae > Balaenoptera > Balaenoptera borealis. The sequence goes on along the minus strand of NC_138868.1, from coordinate 108,555,206 downwards.
GATTATGCAGAATGAGCCTGTGAACATAGATCACTTTCCCCAAAAGCTAGTAAAAAGAGAGGGTCGCTGGGAGGACAGAGTGAAGAAGGGGGAGAGATTTGAAGTCAAAAGGCGGGGGCGTTGAAAATAAAGGAGAAAGAAATGACAGAGGACAAAGTCCCAAAGGAGTCAGGAGGGAACAAGGCAAGGACACAGCCCATGGGTTAGCCTGAGCGGAAGAAGGGATGCCTCACCTCCGTGCCCTACACCGCTGTGATCAGTGTGGGAGATTTATTTGTATCGCAATCGCTTATCCGCACTGTAATCGCCAATATCTGCCCGGCATAATGCTGAGTGAGAAGGTTTGGAAGGGTGGCCGAGAGCTGCTTACAGCTTCCTGTAAATAAGAGGTGAGAGACGGAGCACAGTGACAAGCCGGTGCAAAAGAAGGGTGGCGTGTTTCCTGGAACATGCTAGAGCTTTTCAAGACCATGTAAGAGAGCTCAGTAGGGGCAGTAAACATTGCAACAGCAACCTGGTGCTGAAGAAAGACAATGAAAAGCATGATAACTGGGGATTCCTTTGTACACACTGAAGCTTTGTTTGCCTCATGTAGTCATTTCCCTTAGTTGTTTGCTGGCGTTATACTTTTTTTTTTTTTGAGTCTCTTAATTTAAAGGTGTGCCAAGAACACAGAAAGGTTGAAAAAGCACTGCCTTGTCCTCCAAGGCTGAAGGAAAGGAAAGGAAGACAGGTATGGGTACAGGTGAGTTTATAGACTATTGAGGACTTTTTCTAAACTCTGATGGGGAGAGCTGAATAATTCAGCTCCTTGACAAACCTAACGTTTCCATGTAAATCCCCTAAATATAAAGGTTATTTCAATGATAACAAGGACAGGGACCTCTTAACCATTCATGCATGAACCCTCACCATTATGCCTCAACCCAAGTTCATAATGACTTGCCCAGATGAAACATAGTTTTTTACCTTCTTTTAATTCCTAGTATGCATATAGTCTATACAAAACAGCTCAGTTCTTAAAATATATTCTGTTTTCAACAGACATTTATCAAGTACTTCCTGTTTTCCAGCATTTGACTTTGGTTGGGGGTAGGTGTAAGAAACAGAGAAATGAAAGGCATTTCTGCATTTTTAAGGAAAACTTCTACGAAGTTATTGTGCCATTGCAATCATTTATACAATGATCCTTGCAACAAAAGTATTGATTCTAGAAAAAGTTTATCTCTTATTCATTAAATCGTCAGTTCTTTATTAAAAATGCTAAGATGTAGGCTCAACTCCAACACTGTAGTCTAAACCCTAGTGTCTTCCAGCTCCATGACCACTCTCTTTCCCTACCACACGTTACCTGCCTCCTTTATTATTTAGGAATAATATCTAAACAAATGTATTTTTTAATTTCCGTTAAATTATGGCGCTCTTAAGCTGTCCACTTATAGAATCAATCATATCTACTGGAACAAAGAAGCTGTTACTCAGCAATGAGTATAAAAGATGACTTTCTTGGGTTCTCACAGCTGGACAATAGACTTTGTTGAAAGAGAAAGGAAACTCTTCAATTCTGAAAGCTCCCTTTAAGTATCCGGAGCTACCTGTGGTCAGCTCAGATCATAGAGGTTTACAGAGAGTCTTAGCATGGAGAGCCAGAGGCATCTAAACAGTCTACCCCTCGGGCTAATTCCCTTAGAAATCCAGTGCCTCCTGACATCTGGACCTCAGGGCGGGGCCATCAAATGGACACCGCAGGATGGGCCCCACTTCCCACTGTAATTCTAGGATGTGACTGACTCACTGCGCGCCCCAAGACAACACGGGACGCTCACAACAGAGTTGAAATGCAGCATGACGTGTTTGTTTAGAATAAGACGAGATGTTCTCTATCCTTTCCTTACCCCAGGATTCTCCATACCTATGCTTGCTGGTGCAGGAGAGCCTCAGAATTTCTAGTGAGCTCCCAGTGAAGAATGTGTAACTTAGCTGCTCTCAAAGGCTTCTCTTATCGAGGCTCTTCTCTGCCTCAAGTATCCTGAATTATTTCTCATTGGTCATGGTTTTCTCAACAATTAACCATCCCACTCCCTTTGACTGCAGTCCTCTGGTTGTCAGGGTCCCTCTTCATGCAGAATTAATCTGATTTTTTGGGTGGACCTAAACCACGTGACCAGCACCACAGACAATGGTGTACCATCTCCCCTGCTCTGGATATGAATCCTGCTTTTAATGCCACCTAAGAATCCACCCTCTTTGATTCATTATTTCACAATGTGGTCTTATCTTAAGAGCAGTCAACCAAGCTTTTTCAAACCAGTTCTGTACCACCTTGTATTTATATAATTTATTTTTAACCTTAAGTGAGGCCTGGACATTTTACCCAGTTGAATTTCATCTTACTGATTTTGGCCCATAATGTCAGTCTTTTGAGATTATTCTGAAATGCCGCCCAGTTCTGGTCATCTCTTGTTCAACATTTTTATCAGCCAATTATATGAAGACATAAAAGATATACATATCAAGCTTGTGGGTAACACAGGAAGTCCTGTATCCCTGGAGACCTCCCTTTGGAATGGCTCTGAAGCATTAATCAGCACATAAAAGAACAAGACATCGCCTCCCTTACAAAAACATAACACAAAGCTTGCCAAGCTTTTTAGAGAAAAGCTCCAGAAATGTGTCTGGCTGAGGATGCAGGCTTCCCTAACTCTTTAGTTCAGAGCTCAGGGGATCAAGTCAGACAGGCCTGTATTGGGGTCCCAGCTGTGGGAGAGTTACTCTGTTTTTCTAAGGCTCAATTTTCTTATTTGAAAATGGAGGTCATGAAAGCAAGCACCTAATCATTTAGCTATGACTACCTAGTAAACACTGCCTATCCAAGCCATTCTCATATCCCCACACTCAAAACACACTGTGACTCACTCCACCTGGAGAGACCCTTTCCCACACACAGGGAGGTATCTTCACCCACTACAGGTCTAAGTCCAACCGTGCTTCCACCATACAGAAATCAAAATACACCCTCAAGAATCAGCCTACTCACCAGTTACAGGAAGGTCCTTTCTCACGTACTCCTTGGCCAACAGTCAACCATATAATGGTGTTCAACCATTACAAATTCGCTTGCTAATAGTTCTAAATGTTCAGTAAATACTTATTTCCTTTTTCAAGGATTCCTCTCTCACCAGGAGCAAGAGCAGGCAGAGCTAGCGGTGGTGAGAGGGTTCAAATCATAGCTGTGTCAATTACTAGCGCTGTGACCTTGCAGGGATTACTTATTCTGTGCCTGAATTTCTTCATCTGTAAAGTGTGGTTAATAGTAAAATCCACCTCTTAGGCTTGTCATGAGGTTTATGGGTGAACATACATATATAAAGGTCTTAGAATGGAGACTGACATATTTATGTCTTGATACCTCTCTACTCATCTGTTCTCTTAAAATGTAAACCTTCCTTCCTTCTTTATTTTGTGTTGCCACTTTCCAGCCAGCCCCAGAAGTTAGCACCAAGAAGTCTCCCTCACTTAAGTTCTTTCACTTAATTCCCTCTTGACTGATTACTTCCTTATGATTTTCACACACCATTTAAAGTTTAGGGTTACCACCATATTTCTCCTATTTACATACGCCATTGATTATAAAATAAATCATCAATTTTAAGTAGCTTTTCAGAGAGGAAAATTTAAAAATCACGACCACAATAAATATATGCGCTCTGTCTACATCTAATTTCCAAAACCTAAATAAACACATATGTTTTTAAATGACTGTAGTTAATAATAATGTATTGTACATTTCAAAGTTGCTAAGAGAGCAGATCTTAAAAGTTCTCACCACAAGAAAAAAATACAGTAACTGTATGTGGTGATGGCTGTTAACTAGATTTATGGTGGTGATCATTTCACAATATATTCATATATTGAATCAGTATGTTGTGCATCTGAAACTAATATCATGTTATAGGTCAATTACATCTCAATTTTTTAAGTGAATATTAATATGTTGGATTTGTATATATGACAAGTGAGGGGTGGAGGGGATAAGAGAATCCTCTCACATATGGACCACAAAGCTCAGCTGGCCATCTCGCAAAGACCTGGGATATCATTGGTTATAAAGTAGAACCAAGCAAAAGAATATGGATGATTTAGTATGAACAATTGTTTCTGGGAAAATACAAGTTAAAATATATCTACTCATCATATAACATTATTGCTGTCTTTTAAGTGGTGGCAAATGGTTTCTTTTGTGATTTTTGGTGGTAAAATAAACATAACATAAAATTTACCATTTTAATCATTTTTAATGTACAATTCAGGGGATTAAGAATATTCATGATGTCGTGCAACCATCACCACTATTCATTTCCAGAGCTTTCTCATCATCCCAAACAGAAACTACTACTACTCTACTTTCTGTCTCTATGAATTTGCCTGTTCTAAATACTCATGTAAGTGGAATCATACAATACTTGTCCTCTATGTCTAGCTTATTTCACTTAGCACGTTTTCTAGGTTCAACCATGTTGTACCATGTATCAAAATTTCATTCCATTTTAAGGCTGAAAATTCCACTGTGCGTATGTATGACACATTCACTGGTAATGAACATTTGTGTTGTTGTTGCCTTTTGACTACTGTGATAAAGTTTTATTGAAAATTGGTGAACAAGTATCTGTTTGGGTCACTGCTTTCAATAACTTTGGGTACACAGAAGTGGAATTTCTGAATCATGTGGTAATTCTATGTTTAACTTTTTGAGAAACCACAGAATAGTTTTCCACAGCAGCTGCAACATTTTACATTCCCATCAGCAATGCAAAAGGGTTCAAATTTTTCCACATCCTCGACAACACTTATTTTCCTTTTTTGCCTTTTTTACAATAGTCATCCTAAGAAATATGAAGTAGAATTTAATTGTTGGTTTTGGTTTGCATTTTCTTAATGCTTAGTGGTGTGGAGCATCTTTTCAGGTGCTCATTGACCTTTTGTATGTCTTCTTTGGAGAAATATCTATTCAAGCCCTTTGTCCATATTTGAATTGGGTGTTTTGCTGTCATTATTGAGTTGTAGGAGCTCTTTATATATTCTAGATATTATCTCTTATCAAATATACAATTTCCAAATATTTTCTTCCATTCTGTGGTCTGCTTTTGCACTCTCTTGACAGTGTCCCTTGATGCCCCAAAGTTAATTTTTATGAATTCGAATTTATCTCTTTTCCTTTTGTTATCTGTGCTTTTGCTGTCACACCCAAAAAATCATTGTCAAATTCAATGTCCTGAAGTTTTCCCCTGTATTTCATAGCTTCATAGTTTCAGTTCTTATGTTTAGGTCTTTATTCCATTTTGAGTTAATGTTTGTATGTGGTGTTAGGGATGGATCCAACTTCATCTTTTGCCTGTAGATATCTAATTCTCTCAGTACCAGTTGTACTGAGAACTGTCCTTTCCCCATTAAATGTTCCTCCAAATTTGTTCTTTTTTTTCAAGATTGTTTTGGCTACCTGGGGTCTCTTGATAGTCCATATGAATTTTGAGATGAATTTTTCTATCTCTGCAGAACATATTGTTGGGATTTTGATAGGGATTGCCATAAATTTGAAGGTCACTTTGGGTACTATTGTCATCTGAACAATATTACATCTTCCAATTCATGAATACAGGCTGCCTCTTTACCTATTTATATCTTCTTTCATTGTTTTCCGTAATGTTTTTTAATTTTCAAGTTTACAAGTCTTTTGCTTCCTCAATTAAATTTATTCCTATGTATTTTATGTACTTTAGATGTGATTGTAAATGGAATTGTTTTCCTGATTTCCTTTTCAAATTGCTCATTGCTAGTGTATAAAAAGGCAACTGATTTCTGTATCTTGATTTTGTATCCCACTGTTTGTTGAATGTGTTTATTAGCTCTAACAGTTTTTTGTGTGGGGGGAATCTTAGGGTTTTCTATATATAAAAATCATATCACCTGCAAACAGAAATACTTCTATGTCTTCCGTTCTAATTTAGATGCCTTTTGTTTCTTTTTCTTGCCTAATTGCTCTAACTTCCAATACTGTGTTGAGTAGAAGTGATGAAAGCAGGTATTCATGTCTTGTTCCTGATTTTTTTTAAAAATTATCACTTTCACCATTGAGTATACTAGCTGTTGGTTTTTCATAGGTGGCCTTAACACCTTGAGGAAGTTTCCTTCTATTCTTAGTTTATGGAGTATTTTTTTACCATGAAAGGGTATTGAATATTGTCAAATGGTCTTCTGCATCAATTGAGGTGATTATGTGTTTTATTTCTTTATTCTATTACTGTGATATATTACATTGATTAATTACCTTATGTTGAAACAGCCTTGCATTCCAGAAATAAAACTCACTTGGTCATATTGTATAATCCTTTTAATATGCTGCTGAATCTGGTTTGCTAGTATTTTCTTGAGGATTTTTCCAGCAATATTCATGAGGGATATTGGTCTGTAGTTTTCTTTTACTGTATTGTCTCTGTCTGGCTCTGGTATCAAGTTAATACTGGCCTCATAGAAAGAGCTAAAACGTGTGCCCTCCTCTTCAGTTTTTTGGAAGAGTTTGAGGATTGGTGGTCATTCTTCTCTACATGTTTGGTAGAATTTACCAGTGAAGCCATTCTTCGGGCTTTTCTTTGTTCAGAGGTTTTTAATTACTAATTCAATCACCTTACTAGTCGTATTTTATATTTCTTCAAGAATCATTGTTAGTAGATTGTGTTTCTTGGAATTTGTCCATTTCATCTAGATTACCCAACTTGTTGGTGTACGAATGTTCATAGCATTCTCTTAAAATCTTTTTTATTTCTGTAAAGTTAGTAGTAGTAGCCCCCTTTCATTCCTGATTTTAGCTATTTGAGTATCCTCTCTTCTGTTCTTAGTCAGTCTAACTAAAGGTTTGTCAATTTTGTTGACCTTTTCAAAGAAACAACTCTTGGTTTCATTAAATTTCTCTATGGTTTTTCTTGGCTCTATTTTATTTATCTCTGTTCCAATTTTTATCAATTGCTTCCTTCTGTTTGCTTTAGGTTTAGATTGCTCTTTTTCTAGTTTTTTAAGTCATAAAGTTAAGTTATTGATTTGAGATCTTATTTTTTTTAATGGATGCATTTATAGATATAATTTCCCTCTTAGCACTCCCTTTAAAGTATTCCAGAAGTTTTGTATGTTGTGTTTTCGTTTCATTTGTTTCAAGGTGTTTTCTAATTTCCCTGTGATTTCTTCTTTGACCCATTGATGGTTTAAGGCTATGTTGTTTAATTTCTACATGCTTGTGAATTTTCCAATTTTCCTCCTGTTACTCATTTTTAGCTTCAGCCCATTGTGATCAGAAAAGATACTTTGTATGATTTAAGTTTTTCACTTTATTAAGACTTGTTTTGTGACCTAACATATGATCTATCATGGAGAATGTTCCAAGTACACTTGAGAAAATATGTATTCTGCTATTATTGGGTGATGTGTTCTGTATGTGTCTGCTAGGTCTAATTGGCTTACAGTGTTCTTCACATGCTCTATTTCCTTATTGATCTTCTATCTGGTTGTTTTATCCATTATTGAAAGTGGGGGTATTGAAGTCTCTATTATTGTAGAGCTGTCCATTTCTCTCTTCAATTCTGTCAATGTTTGCTTAATATATTGGGGGGATCTGATGTTTGGTGCATGTATGCTTATAATTGTTAGATTTTCCTGATAAATTGATGCTTTTATTAACATACATTGTCTTTGTCTCTTGTAACAGTTTTTGATTTAAAGTATATTCTTTCTGATATTAATGTAGGCACTCCAGCTCTCTGCTGGTGATTCTTCACATGGAATTTTTTTTTTCCATTCTTTCACTTTCAATCTATTTGTGTCTTTAGATGTAAAGTGAGTCTCTTATAGACAGCCTATAGTTAGATCATATGTTTTAATCCATTCTTTCAATCTGTGCCTTTTTGGTTGGGGAGTATAATCCATCTATATTTAAGGTAATTATTGATAAGGAATGACTTACTTCTGACATTTTGCCATTTGTTTTCTTTCCCTCATTTGCTTCATTATTGTTTTCTGTTCTGTTTAGTTGATTTTTTGTAGTGACACATTTTGATCCCTTTCTTGTTTCTTTTTGTGTATATTTCATTGTGGTTACTATTGGGATTACTTATAATATCCTAAAATTGTAATAATCTCATTTGAATTGGTACCAGCTTAACTTCAATGGCATATTAAAACTCTAATCCTATACAGCTCTGCCCTCCACTTCATGTTAGTAACACCACAAATTACATCTGTATACATTGCCCAATAACATAAGTTTATAATTCTTTTTTATACATTTGCTTTACAAATGTTGTAGAAAATTTAAAGTGGAGTTAAAAACCAAAATTGCAATAATACTGGCTTTTATGTTCATCCGTGTATTTAACTTTACAGGAGATTGTTATTTCTTTCTATAGCTTCAAATTGTTGTCTAGTGTCCTTTCATTTCAACCTGAAGAACTCCCTTTAGCAGATCTAGTTATAATAAAACCCCTTAGCTTTTGCTTATCTAGAAACATCGTAATTTATATCTCATTTTTGGAGGACATTTTTGTCAGATACAGAATTCGTAACTGCAATATGTTTTCTTTCAGCAATTTAAATATATCATCCCACTATATCCTGCCTCCAAAGTTTCTGATGAGAAATTGGGTAATAAACCTACAATATTAAGGATCCCTTTTACATGACAAGTTGTTTACCTCTTTCTGCTTTCAAGTTTCTCTCTTCTGAAATTTCAACAATTTTATTAGAATGTGTCTCAGAGTGGGTCGCTGAGTTTATTAGCCTACTTGGAGTTAGTTGAGCTTCTTGCATTCGTAGATTTACGTCTTTCATCAAATTTGACACTTTTCAGCCATTATTTCTTCAAATAATCTTTCTGTTCCTTTCTCTTCTCCTACTGGGACCCCATAATGTTATGTTGACTTGCTTGATAGTTCCCAATCCTTTATGCTTTGTTCACTTTTCTTTGTCCCTATTTCTTTCTGATCCTCAGATTGGATCATTTTAATCATCCTATCTTCTGCATTGGTTCTTCTGCATGCTCAAACCTGCCGTTGAACCCCCTCATGAATTTTTCACTTTTTTTTCCCTTTATTCTTTTAATTTATTAAAGTATAGTTGACTTACAATATTTATATTAGTTTCAGGTGTACAACATAGTGATTCAGTTTTTTTATAGGTTACACATCATACAAAGTTCATATAAGATATTGACTATATTCCCTGTGCTATACATCACATCCCTGTGACTTATTTACTTTATAACTGGCAGTTTGTACCTCTTAATCCTCTTCACCTATTTTGCCGCTCCCCACACCTCTCTCCCCTGTGGTAACCACTAGTTTGTTCTTTGTATCTGTGAGTCTGTTTCTGTTTTACTATATTTGTTCGTTTGTTTTGTTTTTCAGATTCCACATATAAGTGAAATCATATAGTATTTGTCTTTCTCTGTCTGACTTATTTCACTTAACATAATACCCTCTAGGTCTACCCATGTTTTCACAAATAACAAGATTTCATTCTTTTTTATGGCTCATCTATCTTTCCTTTTTATAGCTGATCACACCTTCTTTATCCATTTACCTGTCAATGGGCACTTTGGTTTCTTCAATATCTTGGCTATTGTAAATACTGCTGCTATGAACATTCTGGTGCATATATCTTTTTGAATTAGTGTTTTTGTTTTCTTCAGATAATTACCCAGGAATGGAATTGCTGGATCATGTAGTAGTTCTATTTTTAATTTTTTGAGGAACCTCCATACTGTTTTCCATAGTGGCTGCATCAATTTACATTCCCACCAACAGTGCAAGAGGGTTCCCTTTTCTCCACATCCTCAACAACACTTGTTATTTTTTGTCTTTTTAACAATAGCCATTCTGACAAGTGTGAAATGATATCTCATTTTGGTTTTGATTTGCATTTCCCTGGGAGTGAGCAAGTCTGTGTGTGAGCCTTTAAGAGTGAAGTCTTGATTCCTACAGCCCTCCAGTAAGCCCCACTGTTTTTCAAAACCAGCCAAGGGGGCTTGTCTTCCTAGTGCCAGATCCTGGGGCTGGGGTGCCCAATGTGGGGCTCGAACCCCTACTCCTTAGGGAGGATCCCCGAGCTTGTGATAGCCACCTCCTCTTCTGGTTGCCGACCAGGGGTGTGGGTCCCAACGAGATCACTTCTCTTCCCTTCCTACCAGTCACAGTGTGGGTTTTTCTTTATACCCTTGGTTGTAGAAAAGCTGTTCTGCTAGTCTTAAGGTTGTTCTCAGAGAGAGTTTTTCTATATGTGTTTGTAGTTTTGGTGTATTTGTAGGACGAGATGAGCTTGGGGTCTTCCTAGTCCACCATCTCCCATATGCTTTTTCTTTATCCCCCCCAGTGTATTTTTTATTTAAGCTATGATAGTTTTCAGCTGCAGAACTTCTGTTTAGTTCCTTTATATAATTTCTATCTCTGACTTCCCTGGCGGTGCAGTGGTTAAGAATCTGCCTGCCCATGCAGGGGACCCGGGTTCGAGCCCTGGTGCAGGATGATCCCACATGCCGCAGAGCAACTAAGCCCGTGTGCCACAACTACTGAGCCTGTGCTCTAGAGCCCACGAGCCACAACTACTGAGCCCGCATGCCACAACTACTGAAGCCCACGTGCCTAGAGCCCATGCTCCATAACAAGAGAAGCCACCACAATGAGAAGCCCGCACACAACAACGAAGAGTAGCCCCCACTCACCACAACTAGAGAAAGCCCACATGCAGCAACGAAGACCCAACGCAGTCAAAAATAAATAAATAAATAAATTTATTTTTAAAAATTTCTCTCTTTTTTTTTGTATTCTCATTTTGTTTTCCTGATTTCCTTTAGTTTTTGTTCATGTTTTAGCTCTTTAGCTCTTTGAGCATATTTGACAATTAATCTTTTTATCATGGGTGTGTATTTGTCTTCAGTTCAACTTTAAGCTCCTTAAAAAACAGTGACTATGTCATTTTTCCATACTTAATGGAATCCTGTGTCCTTAGATCATACAATGGAAAAAAAAGATGTGCCCTGTTGAATCCTGAGCTCAAATCTCATCTCCTGCTCTATGATTCTGTACAATTCCCTTAACCTCAACCTCTCTGCTTCCCAGCTTCCTCAATAAGTTGGTCAGGATAATGACTGAAAGAGTGGATATGGAAATGCCTGTACATAATGGGCACTCAGGAAATGACATTTATTGCATGCAATCTGTGGTAGTGAACAAATTCTTGTCCAAATGGTACATATCTGTTCATCTTTCTAGTTAACTGTTTCCTGTATGTCAAGGTTTGAGATCACCAAACCCAGGCTAACCAAAACTCATATAATCTATTTCTGAGTCCAGCCCAGTATTGTTTTGGCATTACCACTTAGGTTTTCGAGTTGCCTCTGCTCTGAGCCTACTTCTGCATTCCATCCTGTCTACTTGAAAGTCAGATTGGGGAAACCTCAGCTCCATGGACAACAGATAATTTACTTTAGGACACTCAGACCTTCTCTACCTCCTAAGAGTCCAGCTCCCAAGCATAGTGGATTCAGCCTAGGGGAAGAAAGTAAAACCACCACATGCATCCTTCTTTGAAACACTTGTGATTCTTGATTCACAGCTCTTTATCCATGTATATTTGTGTATATGTACCTATGTATATTCTTAACCATACCTCAAGATTGATTTGGCCAACTCTAGTGATAGGAAAGGAAATGGTTAGCTCCCCCTTTCCCTGTGCATGTTTGGAACCAAATTAAAAGGCAAGATAACAATACCAATTTTCCTACCAAAGTAACTTTTGGGAAACATGGCTTAGATGTGCAGCAACAATGGGCTCCCCCACACTGAACTCTGAAATTCACCAGACTTAACCACCCAGCCACGGCAGCCCTAGACCAGGTATGCCTCACCTGCAGGAGCAGAACCCACCCTCTCAAGTCTCTGCTGTAGAAAGCAAGGATAAGGGGAGTGCATCGGCAGATACAGGAAGCACGCAGAGAAAGGGGGCTGCGTTATCCATGCCCAGCTCCTGACCCCCAGTTTGCCAATCAGAATAATCACTTCTCATTCAAGTACACCTTGATTTACAAATCTTCTGGGATTTTTTTAACGAGTTTTTTTTTTTTTTAACAGAAACAGTCTGGACAAGGAGGGAGCCTTCCCAGGTGGAAGGATCAGAGGCTGCCACTACAGAGAGATGGAAGGCTATGACCCAGCTTTCCAAGGGAAGAAAGGATGGAGATCCCCTTCTTGCCCTGAAGCAACAGGAAGGAAAACCACAACCTGGCATGTGCGCCCGCTCCTCCCCTTCCACGGCTGCCCCAGTAACAGCTTCTGACAACAGAATGTGGTTGGAATGCACACTTGTGTGAAATTACTGCTCCTGCCTGGGATAAGATAAAAAGCATTTCTCTTGTGTGAGTTACTGAGTAATAAATGGATCATAGGTGGTGGTGCAGGATGGCTCAGGAGCTAAACTGCCAGGGGTTGGACCTCAGCTGCATATCCTTGGACCAATTACTTAACCTCCTGATGCCTCAGTTTCTTCACCTATAATACAGTGACTTACAGTACTGCCTACCTCATAGGGTTGTTTTGAGGCTTAAGTAAGTTAATTTTTCTAAAGTACTTAGAACAGTATCTCTGAGTGCTCCATAATTGTTAGCTATTATCATTACCTAATTCTCAATTGTCTTCACTAAAGACAAGATGAAGAGACATGAACTGTTCAGAAACTGGCTTGCCATCCAGAAACACACTCTCTTAAATTTATATTGCTCTTTTTATAACCCTAACTTTCTCTAGTTTGGGTTGAACTGTTTATAGACTCTGATATATCAGGGAGCATTCACAAGAACATCATGGAGATTTGACAGTGGAAGGAGAGACGTGATTTCAGCATCCCCCTGCTAAGTGTTGATGGGTCATTCTAATTCTCATTTTCTCTCCTTTCTGAACGGCTGTCTCTGTCTGTACCCACCAACCAAAGTCGCAGCTCACCCTGCCCCACATGTGAGGGTTGGTGGATGTACAGTTTACAAGCTTCTAAAGCCAAGGGCTTTTCTCCCCACCCATAGGTCCCATTACTGCAGAAGAGACTGTGGGCTTGGAGATGGGATGAGATGGAAGCCGGGAGTGTACTTGGTGCTCTAAGGGCTGGTGCTGGACTGTTGGCAGGAATCGCATTACCTGCACCTTACGAGAGGCCTGGGAGGACAACAGCGCCGGGCAGGAGAGAGCAAACCTGTCCCACATGAGGGATCAGGGAGCCAGATGGCAGGTCAGGCCAGCACCAAAGCAGGGCCAGAGGAGTGCAAAGGAGCTGAGCGGGCCACAGGGGAAATGCCAGCTGCAGGGCACAGGCGGCTGGAGGAGGGTCACCAGCCCCTGCAGACTTCCAGGAGAGGTCCCCACTGAGAAACTGAGGGTGGCATCTGGATTAATCACTAGGCTGTTAGAGAAGTGAGGACGATACTTGAGAATCTGAAGGTAGGTGAAGGCAGTACTCTAGTCCCTGAACAGACTGTCAGGGGCCGCCTGGGGAGCACAGACACTGATCCCGGACAGGAAACTGAGACAGGGCCCTGCCACCCCAGCAGTCTGCCCTCTTTTGGGAGACTGTGAATACATACATACGTATATTTGGAATATACAGTAACAATTACAGCTACCATTTATTAAATGTCTACTTGGCCAAGAACTGTGTTAAGAGACTCACATTTACCACCTCATTTATTTTTTTTTATAAGTGAATTTTTATTTTTGTTTTTATTTATTTAATTAATTTTTACTGGAGCCTAGTTGCTTTACAGAGTTGTGTTAGTTTCTGCTGTACAGCAAAGCGAATCTGCTATACGTATACATATATCCCCTCTTTTCTGGATTTCCTTCCCATTTAGGTCACCACAGAGCACTGAGGAGAGTTCCCTGTGCTGTACAGTAGGTTCTCATTAGTTATCTATTTTATACACAGTAGTGTATATATGTCAGTCCCAATCTCCCATTTCACCCCACCCTCCCTTCCTCATTTAATGCTGACAATAACCTTCTCAGAGAGGCCCTGTTCCACCCTTCACACCCTCTAGGGTACAAGGGCCATGTCTCGGGCCAAGGGACTTGGCCTGTCTCCCTCCCTGTGTACCCAGGACCAAAAGCAGCAAGTGCTGGTCCAGGAAAGGTGCTTAATCAATATTTGCTGAATATTTATCTCTGTTTTCCAATGAGGACACTGCAAACTAGAAAGGTTAAGTGACTTTTCAAAGTTACACAGGTTACAAGGAAAAAGTCAGAACCCAAACCCAGCTCCGGCTGACTCCGTGGTCTGTTTGCTTTTCCATTTTTCTCCTCCGTGTAGAGTGGAAAGCAGGCTGGTGTGGCCGTCAGGACACCAGCTTCTACTTCCAGTTCTGCCTCTACAGCTGTGAACTTGGGCAAGTGACTTCACGTCTTCCCTGGGCGCCGATGTTCTTCACCGTCAATTAAAGGGCCAGAGCAGCCAACATCCAAGATTCCTTCCAGCGCTCGGGGCTGCGGCTGCCGTGGATCAGGGGGCCCCAGCGTCGTGGTCTGAGTCACAGTGGACACTCCCCAGGAAACAGAGACCTGGAAAGGTCAGCTGATGGGTGGTCTGACCAAAATCTTGGAAAATGCGGGGCAAGAAGCTGCCCCGGGGAATGAAAGGCTGATGAGTGTCCAGCTCTCTTTCCCGTCAGGAATGTGTGTCCCATCCTCACCCTCGGGGGAGTGGCCACTGCTGCTCAGACCCAGGGCAGCGGGTGTCCTGCGGCTCCGGGGGTTCAGCATCCGCTGTTTTCAGAGCCTCACGACCATTCCTGTCGGCGAGCGATGCTCTCTGGTGATGAGAGCTGGTTGATGTTTGGGGATTACAAGACTCTGAATTCTGAATATTAATTTCGGCCACTTTCACAAAATCCCCTTAATTACAGTTTCATTTTAAACACTCTTGCTCAGTGAGGTTCTTCCATTTAAAACACAGTGGTCCAGAAGAAACAAACACACAGCCGCTGTGAATTATGTGTTATGTTAAAGATGCCTAGTACCAGACTTTACAAGGTTTTACTGCCTCTGCTCTCATACTATTATTAAGAGCAGTTTGTGTATGTTTGTACAGGCTTTCTCCCAACGGATCTTATTGTTTTCTTCCCAGGAAGTCCAAAGGGGCTCGCACGCACTGTTTGACGTCCCTTTCTTCTAGTCTGTGGCTGCCCTTGTTCAGTGAGGTGAAGAAGGCTGCGTTACGTGACAGTGGGGACCTGCACCCTTTTGGGGGTCAGGGGTCCCTTCCAGAACCTGGTGAAAGCCCCATTTCCATCCTCCCATTCCTAAGTTATATGTGCACATACTCACAACATGTCACAAGCAAGTTCAAGTGGTTCTAGGACCCCGTGAAGCCCAGCCGCAGAGGCCCCTAATGCTAGATTAAAACCTGGGTCATTTTAACACATGGCACTCAGAACAATGGGGCATCCTTATGAAAAGAGAAAAAAATTAACCTTGACCCTCACCTTACACCTTATATAAATATTAACTCAAATGGACCAGAGGCTTAAAAGTAAGTGCTAAAACTAGAACTATACTAGAAGAAAATACAGGAGAAAGTCTTTGTGGTCACGGGTAAGACAGACTTCTTAGCTATGACACCAAAAGCGTGAAGCATAAAAGAAGAAAGTGACCACCAGGACTTCACCAAAACTGAAAGCTTTTTCTCTTTGGAAAACGTTGTTAAGAAAATAAAAGCTGCAAACTGGGAAAAGAAATATTTGCAGAACACTTAACTCTGTCCTCCTCTTAAGAAACTTGCCTGGAAGTCCTGCCCCAGAATGTTTGCTTCCCTTTTGTTTTAACCCTTAGCTGGGTAGTAGCCTGGGAAAGGTTGCCTTTCAGCTGGGCATAAGGCTACTGGAGTAACACCGGGTCTTGTGACCAAGGCAGAAGAAGGAAATGCAGATTGGGTAGGTAACCAAGAGCGTGCCACAGGGGCAATGCAGACTTCTGAAGAAGACGGAATCTCAGCATGTGGTAACAAAGCACTCCCCACAAGTCTGGCCCTGTCCCTGGGGCTTGGTAAGCAGAACAGTCTCTAGCTTGGAGCTCCGTCTACCACACGACAGGCCTTACACACAGGAGGCCGTGTGGGAAGACGCGTGTGCGGACTATAGGGGCCAGGGCTGCAGGGGGCAGGAGAGAGCCCCCCCAGGAGGCACCTGTCCTCACACTGGTGAAGGCAGTGGTCCTGAGCTCGGCCTTTACAGCAAGTGATTTCAGGAGGCAGGGGAAGGACTCAAGACACGGAAGCAGGCAGTAGGATGCTGCCTTCAAGAACTAAAAAGGCAATGTGCCTGGCGCAGCAGGAGGGGTGTGCTGAGAAGGTGGAGTTAAAGTTGGTCTGAGCCAGGTCGAGGCAAATCCTGAAAGCCAGACAGAGAACCTGGGGCTTGATGACAAAGTAGGTGGACTCTCCTTCTAGAACCGAGGGCTGACTTGATGAAAATTGACCTATTCTGATCTGCTGTTCCTTCTCCAAAGAGATACCTGGTCATCGACTTTCTTCCTCCCCACCGTTAGGGAAGATACACTCATTTATTTCAGGGGAAGAAAGCCTCGCCTGCCGTACCAACCACAGGCATCGGCCAGTGACCACCATCAATCACCCTCTAGTGCAGAAGCAGAGGGCAGCATCCCTCCCCAGCACAGCACCCAAAACGTATTAGCAAGTGATCAGAGTTGGCCCTCTGGACACACCCCGTGTGGTGGGGCTGACAGATAAGCCCTGCCCTTTGCTCCCCGCACCCGCCGACCCCTCTTCTGCCCCCAGTGCCCCCCACTGAGCCACCCCCGCCCATTTGCACCCCCATTTCGCTGCTGCTGTGTATTCTTCAGGCTGCAGCCGTTCTCCCTGTCATTGCTTTGTATTCACTTAAGCCTGATTTCACCTGGAAAAAAAGGTCAGACGTGAACCAGAACCCAGTGTGACATGGTCATAACCAGCTCCCTCAGGAATAGCCCTGGAAAGACTGTCCCACAGGATGGGACACAGGATGGCAGGGGGCTGGGGGGGAAAGCGGACAGAAGCAAGGGGAGCAATGACCCCAATGTGAGGAGGTGGGCATGGTGGGAATAGAGGTGGGAGGGTCAACGTCAGACGCTCACAGAGGTGAGAGGTCTTGGTCGGAGAACAGGGAGCTTACAGTCCAGTGTGGAGGCCACAGCCCCATCCAACAGCGGGCAAACCACGTAAGGTGGGTCTAGGGGTCCGAGGCTCTGTTCATCCTGGAGTGACATCTCCCTGAGCTTGAGGTCACTTCCACGAGCAAAGCAAAATACAAGGGAAAGGATATTATGCTGACGAGTGAGGTAGCTGCTCTTGTGTGAAAATCAGGGGGCAACAGGGTGGCTCTGAGAGCCTTTAAAGGCTTTCTCCTCTCCTAACAATGCATCAGAGGAGAGATTTGCCTCATGCGCTCTTCACATGCATGTATCTGTCCCGGAGTCGCCATGGTGACGCTGTGTATGTTTGCACGGCTGGAAGCATCAGAGATGGAAAATGAAGCCAGGGTGGACCAGAGCAGGGAGCCCTGCAGGAATTTCCCTCTGATCCTCTGCAGGCAGTCAGCTAACAGAAAGCTAGTGTGCCCGTCAGAGCTTCGTCATCAAACTCGGTATTTCCAACAGCTCAAGGAGGGAAAAAGTCACAAAGCACAACAGTTATTCCTGGGAGTGTTCAGGTAAACCTATCTTCCCCAAGCAGAGTTCAGCAGGTAGGGATTTCCTAGTGAGAGTTCCGCGGGACGGTCCTGCAGGCCCAGGTGCAGCACAAACACAGCAGGGCGGAAGGGAGGGTCTCAAGGACAGTGGGTGAGACCGCTGTCACCAGTGGGGCCGACAGCACAGAGGTCAGGAAGGCATCCGTGGTGTCCGTGCTGCCTGGACCCGTGCGTCTGTGAGGGACCCCTTTTCTAGATGAGACCTGTCACCTCGCTGCTGATGTCCCACAGGCGAGAACCTCAGTGTTCACGGCAATTCCTCAAGCAAGACAGTCAGCCTTTTAACCATTTCTTTGTCTTCTTAATCACCTCCCAACATTCCCTTAAATCGAGGGAGGCATAAACTAGACAACACGGAGGATTCTGACCAGCATTGAGTCCAATGATGGACTAGTGTCTCTATCACCTAAACTTATTTTTAGGTAAATCACATAACATATGTATGATGGTCAGCATTTAATCCAGCGTCTAGCTCAAAATATTAGGTGCTCAAAAATATTTGTCAAACAAATGACTAAAGTTCCCATAGATAGGTGGGACAGTGTCCAGGAAATATGATTCCCACCTAGAGGTCTAGTGAGCTGGTTTGCAAGGGGTACAGTACAGAGAGACTGTTGAACAGGATGGCGTGCTAAGCTAACCGTGCGTCTAACCCACCCCTCCCTTCTTACATAGAGTCATTCCTACACAAACTTCAGGAGCACGGAGATCAAAATGTACCTGGAAATGTACTGTAGATCTCAGTTGACCGGTAGAATGTCTTTCCCACTATGAAGGCCTAAGATTTGGGCAGATGGCAAAGCAGGCTAAAAATAACATAAAATATACAAAACATCATCGCATTTTCCTGCAGGCAGTAAAAACAACTTCCTAGGCCGGCAGCAAAGCTCCAAATAAAAAGTGCACTGAAATGTATTTTGCAGGATGGAGATACTGCCTGAAAGAGCACCTGAGTACTTTCCTGAATCTATAGGCTGCTTTGTTGCTGTTCGATTTTGTATCAGGCCAAGTAATAAAGTCATTCAGTCGTTCAAAAAACATTTATAATCTAGAGCAGTGGTTCTCTACCAGGGCAATTCTGTCCCCCAGGGCACATGGGTAACATCTGAAGACATCTTTGATTGTCACAGCTTGGGGGAGGGTGCTACTGGCATCTAGGGGAGGCAAAGGATGACACTAAACATCTTACAGTGCACGGAACAGACCCCAACACAAAAGAATAATCTGACCCCAAATGTTGAGGAACCTCAGAGAGGGAGATAGAAACCCATGGTAGCACATAGTGAGGTTTCTATCCAAGTCCTAGGGAGTCGGAGAAAGCTTATCAGATGAGCGATAAGTACACTGACACTTGAAGAAGAATTAGGAGTGAACTTAAATGGAAAACAGGATCCGAAGCAGAAGAAACGACTCAGGCAAAAGCCTGGAGATGAGCATTTAAAGAACTGCAAATAGAGTAGACCTTCTCTAAAGCAGCCTTCCCTTATATCAACTCTTTTGTAAAACAAACTGACTGCCGCCCACAGCACACTGAGCATGCACGGTTGTAAGCCTGTGCACTTCTGCACCCCCAGATGAGTTAAATGCTTATCAAGGGTCAGCTGTGTTTGTTCCCAAAGCTGTTTATGTCAGTTTTAATGCAATTTAATTAAATACCATGTAAACTCATGAAATATGATTGTGAAAAGAAAGTTGCTGTTTTTATTCTAAGTAGAATGCTTTGAAAAGATTTCAGGAAGGTGAATCCTAAAAAGAAAATATTATCAAATTAGGTATGGGTAAAACAACTTCAACAGCTTGAGGAGGAAAAAAAGCCTTTAAAAGATAGAAGAATTACGCACTCACATTGCTTCTCAAGTGTCAAGTCTATGATACACTTTTTGGAAGACTGCAACTGGAAATCATAAATAATCCATTACTGGTGTGGTTCATGCAAGAAAGATGACTCTCAACACCCATCAACTTACAGACACTCCAAGAAAAGGTCTTGGCCCTATTTCAAAACATTGCTGAATAAATGTACATTTACGTGTTTTGAAATAAAATATGCATCCCATGTATACATCATTTTTATGGTTCTCTGTTTTACCCAATAATTTTTATTAATTTTATCAGATAACACAGTTTCTACCATATCTGGGTACAACTGAGCACAGGGCAAGCAGAGGATTTGGCCACAGATGAGGAGCAAGAGGTGAAGTGGGGCCTGACGAGGAGTCTCTTGGGCTTGGACCTTCGTAAGAAATAGAAGCCATGAAAACTGTTTAACCAGGGAGTTACCTGACCACATCGTGTGCTTTGGAAAGGTATCACCTGGCTGCACTACACAGCGTGGATTGGAGGGAAGCAAGATGACAGGCCAGTTAGGAGGGCTCTGCAAGGGTTAGGGTTTCCTGTGATCATTGAATAAAGAAGTGGCATTCAGGTTTCAGAGACAAAAATGGATTCAAGGGATATTTATGAATTAGTATCCTAACTGATGGACTGAGCATAGCATATGAGGGAGGCTTGCATCAAAAACCACACTTAAGTTTGGGGCTTGGACACCTGAGTCGTTGGTGGTGATGGTCCTGAGATAGAAAACAAAATTAAAGAATTCGGCCAGGGTGGGAAGATGATGAGCTCAATTTTGGACACGTTGAACCTCGGAATCCTACGGGACATCCAAGTAAAGATGTTGAGTACACGGTTGGGCTCATGGGTGTGGCACTCAAAAGGAAGTCTCGGGCTGAATACTTAAACTTGTGAGTAATCAGCATATAGAAGAAAAACTGAAGTCAGAAACAAAATCGCCTGGCTAGGAAATGAAAAGTTGGCCGAAGACAAGATACATAAAATATTCATATGAATCAATAAGAAAAAGACCCAATAAAAGAATATGCAAAATACATAAGAAAAAGATACTTCTCAGAAGAGGAAAAACATGAAACAAATCAATACGTGAAATTCAACTGTCTTACCAGTCAAGGAAATGCAATTAGTGTCACATGAGATCATTTTCATACCACTATACTGACAACAATTAATAAGTCTAACAATGTCAAATATTGGAAAGGATAAGGATTTGAGGAAGGTCGTACTCTACTGGCAGGATTGTACCTTGGTACAACAGCTTTGGAAAACACTTTGGCATTATCTTACAAAGCCTACCCAATAATTCTATTCACACATATGACCCTAGACACAGTCTGGAATACATGCACCAGGAGACATCTGCCAAAAAGATTCAGCACAAATGTTCATAATAGCACAATACGAGAAGCTACCGATAGGGTCAACAACAGGGAATGGATAAAGCATGGTATATTCACAAAAAGCATGGTTACAAAGCAGTAAAAAAGCATGAACCGCACATACATGCAACAACATGAGGGAATCTTGGAAACGACGTTGAATGGAAAAGAAAGAATCCCAGAAGACTTCAATTGGTATATTATTTTAACAAAACTTAAAAAGAGCAAAACTAAACAAAATATCATTTCTGTATTTATGCATTGTGGATAAAACAAAATGAAAAATCCAAAGAATGGTAAAGACAATTTCAGATAGTGATTCTCTCTGGCGGGAGAGAAGAAGCAGGACAAAGGGAGGAAGAGGGAGCACGTGGGTAGATACAAGTTAGGGAATGTATCCTTCAGGTTCATGGATACTTATTATATTACTGTAATGTATAACTTACATATAGGTTATGAATATCCTTTTGTATAAATCAAATAGCATATTAAAACTAATAAAGAAAAATGAAAAAGTTGCTCTTAGATATACAACTTGTGTCCTGTTCTGGACTCAAACACTGCATGGTTTATTCCTTGGTTAAAATTTTCAGTGAATTGTGTTTTAGGACTTTAACCTCCTTCACCATACGTGCAAACTTGTGACCCAACCCTAGGATACATACAGGACCACAGCGTGTGCATTTTTGGGTGATAAAATTATTTATGGCTTCACTTTATTAATATTTTCCCATCACCCTGACTCATTCGATTATTTATTTTCATTCCTTTAGATGCATTTGTGTAAGCCACCTCATATGCCTTGTGGAATGAAGCAGGGTGAAAATAATCAAACGTAAAATACTCTATCCCACGGGGGGAGAAAAGCAATTCAAATTCTGTCATATTTTTTCCCATTTATGGCAGAGAACACAGAAATGTGGGCAGTTCCTTTCTTCTGAATGGCAAGCTGTTGCAAAAAGTCTACCAGAGCTCCTGGCAGCCAGGAAGAAGGTAGCCAGAAAAGCTACTCACCGGTTGTGTCAGAGAATGGACACATCTGGGGCTCACTAAGCCCCAGAGCTCTGGATTCTCAGCCAGGGTCTCCGGTAAAAATCAGATACAGTTCTGAGAAGGCTGCCAGAGGCCCTGCGCCATGAGGTGGCCCAAACCCCTGGACCACACTGCTCCATCAGTTGCCTGCTCACCACCTGCAGGGCCCCCAGCCCTCCAGGCCAGGGAGAAAAGGGACCCCGTATGGAGGCACCCTCACCCACTACCCACTGGTGCCTGGAGAAGCAAAGGCTTCTAGGCTGGGTATTGGTGCCTATTCCACAGCGAGGTAAGGCCACTCTTCGAAAGATGTTACATCCAACTGCCAGGAAACTGCTGGGTCCTGTCTGTGTTCTAAGAATTTTCTGCATCCCAGAGGGGGTCAGGATCATTGGTCTCTGACTCTATATTAACGTAATAAAACTTACAGAAGCCACAGACCAAGGCCTGGGTCAGCAGTCCTGACTCCCCACCCAGCCCCAGGGGGCTCCAGAAAATAAACTAGGCATTGGAATCCCAGTATGGGGGCAACGGTCTGCTTCAAGCTGTAAGGGAAGGGCTGGGAGCCCCCTGGGACTGGGTAGGGAGTCAGGACTGCTTCCACCTATGCTTCCCCTTGGTCCACAGATGGCTGTGACCTCACAACCCCATGGTAACCCTCGTCCACTGCCTCTCCCTGCAGAAGCCCCAGCGCTCTCTGTAATGAAGAAAGTGGGAGAGAAGTTGGCCTCCTCCAAGCTTATTCAGATCTCAGTATAGTCCTCCTTCTTTACCACCTCCTCTTCCTGTGGTCCCTTAGTTCTGGAACCAGTTCTGTGCAGGATGAATCTTTAGGAAGTCTCTGCTCAGAGGCACCTACAACTTTGTCTCTAGAAAGACGGCAAGTAGAGAACAGCTTTCTAAAGATGCCCAACTCATTCTGAACACAAAGAAAGCCATTTGGTCTGTGTGACACCTCAACTACCTTCCAGCCCCCATTCTGAAACCACCACGCGATACCAGAGAAAAAAATTCTGTTTTGAGAAGGACTCACCAGCAGCAGCATACCCTCTGGACCAAATCTGCCTGCTCAGAGGCCACGACGTAGAGTTCTTGAGCCCCGGCACAGCTGTCCGACAGCCTAGACATTACAGGATGGGGTGTTAGAGTCTGTAGTGAAAGAAACGTCAGATCCCTGCAATATCCAATCACTCCATAGCGCCTGGTCTCCCGAGAGGGTAGAAGCCAAAGAAATGGTCCTGAGACTGCTTCCCGCTTGAGAAATGAGACAATCAGGGCCTTAGGTCTGAGTCAACCCAGGAGCACACACAGTCTCTTAAATGGGTCCAAGGTGAGCAGGGGACGTGTTCATACGTGGCCACCTTTAATGGCTCTGTCCCTGCCTAGGCTCCTGGCTCTCATCCCTATAGAGAGATGTGACCCCTGCACTCACTGGCCAAGGGATTTCCTCCAGGCTCTTCCTCCCACCTTTGTTCTTATTGATGTAGAACAGTTGCAATTTTGAAGTCGAACAGTAGAAAAGGTGATAGCATCTGTGAAAAATGTTATTGAAAAATGTAGCTTCCTCCCGCTGGTGCACACCCAGTGTCTTCCTCTCTGCCCGGAGCCTTCTCCTGGACAGCCCACCATGCTTTCTCACTTGGCTTCTCCCCAAGACACCCCCTCTCACATCAGAGGGAGGGGTTCCCAGGCCTGACCCTGGCTTCTGGCACACCACAGCCCAGACCCCTGCTCTTGGGGCTGTTTAATAAAGTTAAGAAATAATATACAAAGGTATGCATTTTTACCATTATTATCCTGAGCAGAGAACCCTGCTTAACTGCTCCCGGACAGCCGACTGATTTCCAATCTCGGTTTTATATTACATTTGCAGAGCATAAGCTTTTCCCTAGGTCAGCATCACCAAAGTGTATTCCTCAAAAGAGAGGGATTTCATGGCTTAAATAGACCTATTCGTTTGCAGAGTAGATGCTCCTACAAGAGTTTCACATGATTACTCATATTCTAACTTCTCATAAAGCCAGTTTTACTGGCTTTCACCTACTTCCCGTAACATCTATAAGCACCTCTGAGAACAAGAGTTCTGGAGAATACACTTTGGACAATGCTGTCCTAAGCTTATCTTTGAACTGAGATTGCAAGTTGGAAGATTCAAGTCCTCTCTAGTTTAGAAAATGATTATGATGCATAAACATGCTGACGTGCATACATTTTCAAGATCTTTAAAAGCAGGTTTTACTCCTTAAGCTCCCTGTATACATTGCAAGTGTATTGTTAAACCCAACCTGGCAGGCAGCATTCTTTATTCTGTACCCCATAGAACATTCTTTCAATCTATCCCTGGAGGGCTTTGTGAGGTCCTTCCTCAACTTGGGTGAACAGAGTGACCCAAAGATTTCTTATTGAACACCTGTTACTCTTCTCTTTTTTTCCTTTCTGTAGTTAAATCTTGTTCACAGTCACACACTAATATAAGTTAAAGCCACAATGAGATATCACCAGATACCTATCAGAATGGCCAAAACAAAAAACAGTGACAATATCAAATCCTTGTGAAGAGGAAGAGAAACAGAATTACCTCTCCGTTCATTGCCGGTGGAAATGTAAAATGCGGCAGCCATTCAGGAAAACAATTTGGCAGTTCCTTATATAACTAAACATGCAATACCATACAACCCAGCAACTGTCCCTTTGGGCATTTATCCCATAAAAATGAAGACGTATATAAACACAAAAACCTGCACATGAATGATCATGGCCACTTTACTTGTAATAATAGCCCACAACTGGAAACAGCCCAGAAGTCCTTCAGCGGGTGAAAGGTTAAACAAATGATGGTACATGCATACTAAGGAATACTACTCAGCAAGAAAAAGGAATGAGCTATGTTTATACAATAAAGTGTGGATGAATCCCAAGAGAATTATGTTGAGTAAAGAAAAGGCAATCCCCCTAAATTATGTATGGTATGATTCCATTTATACAACCTTCTTGAAATGACAAAATTACAGAGATGGAGAAGAGATTAGTGATTACTATAGGTTAGAAACAGTAGGGGCTGGGCAGTGAGAGGAAAGTGGTGTTTCCCTCTAAAGGGGGAAACAAAGAATCCTTGTGATGAGGAGCTATTTTATATCAGGACTCTGAGAGTGGACACAAGAACCGACATATGTGATAAAACTGCATAGAACTAAATACACACACACACACACACACACACACACAAACGAGTACATGTAAAACTGGGGAAATCTAAACAAGATTGGTGGATTTTACCAACATCAGTATACTGATCATGATATTGTACTTTAGCCTTGCAAAATGTTACCATTGGGGAAACCGGGCAAAGAGTACCCGGGATCTCTCTGTATTGCTCTTTAAAACTGCATGTGAATCTACAGTTATCTCAACTTGAGGGCAGAGACTATATAAAAGTTTAAATGTACAAATGAATTTTTCATGCCTCCAATGTAGGCAAGGTGATATGTCATAACCTACTGATATGCTAGTTCTGTCTCTTCTAGGAGAAAACAAGATATAATGTTAATTATAATGAAGGGATTCTTGTTAGACAGGGGAATTTCTCCCAATCAGAATGCTAATGACCAGAGGCTCTGCAATCTCCCTCTGGGGATGGGACACAAATTTGCACAGCATTTGCTGTTTTCCTGGGAGGCCTTCCACAAACTACTAGCCACCCCCGCCCCTTCTCTCTGCTTCACAGCACCCGTCTGTGCCATTCTGTATCACATACTGTTTATAAACTCCATCATCTTGTCTGTCTCCCATGCAAAGTGAGCTCTGTGGGAGAAGGATTTTGCTATACTGTTGAATACCATGTGGCCCGATACAAACATGATCAAAATTCAGTAATTTTAAAAACAAAACATCTTAAAAGTAGTACAGAATCCTGTCTTTGGAAAGCTTTCCCTTGTTACCTTCATGGGGACAGGGGGATGGATAAGATGACCTCACCGGTCCCTTTCACTAGAAGAGTCAGTGGTCCTCTTTGTTCACAGCTGTTTCCTGTATCAGGGACTTCACAATACTGTTCCCTAATCTGGGAAGAGTTTCCCACCAACACTTAGTTACTTTTGGTTTTTTTTGAAAGCTTTATTTGGGTAATCGACACATAATAAACTGCATGATTTAAAATGTAAAAATTTGATAATTTCTACATATATATACACCCATGAAACCAAACCATAATCAAGCTAATGATACATATATATACACACACACATATATATGTGTGTGTATGTGTATAAATATATGTAATATATATTATATGGACATATGCTTATATAGTCTATGGATATATAAATGGATATATAATCACTCCAAAAGTTTCCTCAGCCCCACCCTGACATTCCATCCCCAGACAACCACTGATCTGCCTTCTGTCACTATAAATTAGTTTATATATTCTAGACTTTTATATAAATGGAAACCTACACTATATACTCTTTTATGTCTGGCTTCTTCCACTCAGGATAACTATTTTGGGATTCTGACATGTTGTTGCAGGTGTATCAATACTTCATTACTTCCTTATTGATGACTGTAGTCCATTGTACGAATATACCACAACTTAACCACTCACCTGTTAATGGACATTTGAGTTGTTCCCAGTTTTAGACTACTACAAACAAGTTGCTATGAACATTCAGTAAAAGCCTTCGTATAGACATATGCTTTTAATTCTCTTAGATGAATACTAGGATGATAATGGCTGCGTCCTATGGTACTTGTGTCACTTTTAAAGAAACTGTCAAACATTCCATAGGGAATGCATGTTTTACATTCCCACCAACAGTGTATGAAAGATACAGGCCCTCCATATCCTCGTCTGCACTTGGTATGGTCAAGCTCTTAAATTTTAGACATTCTAATAGGGCTGCAGCTGTATTTTATTGCAGGTTTAATTTGTGTTTTCATTTCGTTAATAACAAACAATGCTGAACATCTTTTCACATGCTTTTCTGCCAGCTATATATCTTCTTTGGTGAAGCACATGTTCAAATCTTTTGCCTATTTTTTAATTAGGTTGTTTATTTTCTTAATAAAGAGATTTTATATATTCTGAGTACCAGTCCTTTAATAGCTATGTGCTTTGCGAATACTTTTTCCTTGTGGCTTGCCTGTCTTAGTGGTGTCTTTAGATCAGAAATACTTAACTTTGGTGAAGTCTATTTTAACAATTTTTCTTTCATGGATCATGCTTTTGATGTTGTATCTAAGAAATCTTTGCCTGTCCCAAGTTTAAGAAGATTTTTCTCCTTAGTTTTTTCCTAGATGTTTCATAGTTTTAAGTTTTACGTTCAAGTTCTATGATGCGTTCTGAGTTAATTTTTGCATATAGTGCAGAGAACGGATCAGAGTTCTTCTTTTAAATATGGATATCCCATTGTTCCATTACTATTTGTCAATATTGCCTTTGTACCTTTGTCAAAAATCGAGGGACAACTTCCGGTTTCCAGTCACACATGTTAGGGGCTTGGAAGTCAGCATCCCCATCCTCACAACAAGAAAAAATGCTAACAAACTAAAAACCAACCGCTCCTCTTAGATCTGTCAGAGAATTGAGGTCAAAGGGCAAATCGCAGTGACAGGTGGATACAGAGAAACAGAACTTACAGGAGCAAAAACCCTAGCTGGAGCCCAGTAGGAACACTTAAGGGATAATTAACTAATTTCTGCAGAGGGAGCTGTGGTCTAGCTTGAGCGATTAAAAGCTCCTGGGAGCCCAGTCTTAGGCAAGCCCCCCACACCTTCATCAGTTTACCCTCCAGGAACCCCAGGAAGTTCTCAGGGCAAAGATCAGAGAAAAATCTCCTCACACTTCCAACCGGAGAGCAATAGTCATTTTGTAACATGCCCAGAGTTCTCTCTCTCTCCTTAACAAAAGTCTGCCTTCAAGGGAGACTATTCCACCAGAGCCTGACTGACCTGGGAGAAGCAGTATGCCCAACACCAGCCCCTCTGGCTGTCAACGTGGTGACGGGAAAACCGAACTCCAGCCTCCTCTAGCTTTCCAGTCTTGCCTGAGAGGGCACAGGGAGAAGCTGAGAAGCAGTCATGAAGGTCACTGCCCAGAGGTACAGGCTCACAGTCACATGATTATGACTGAGACATAGTCAGGTGATCACAGAATGCTTCCCCTCCCCCCTTCACCCACACATTACCACCATCTCATTAGGGCTCCTGCGTAATAAAGGGACTGCAGCTAAAAGAACTGTGGACTCCATTAAAATTTAAAACTTCGCTCTGCAAAAGACTCTGTGAAGAAAATGAAAAGACAAGACGGACTGGGAGAAACGGCTTGCAAACCACATAACTGCTAATTGACTAGTATTCAAAACATACAAAGAACTCTTAAAACTCAACTTTCAAAGCTCAACAATAAGAGAATAAGCCAAATTAAAAATGAGCAAAAAACCTGAACAGACACCACAGCAAAGATGGTATACAGATGGCAAGTAAGCATATGAAAAGGTATTCCACATCCTATGTCATCAGAGAAAGGCAAATTAAAACAGCAACGAAATACCACCACAACCTATTAAAACAGCAAAAATCCAAAACACTGACAACACCAAATGCTGGCAAGGGATCTGGAGCAACAGGAACTCTCATTCATTGCTGGTGGGGATGCCAATAATGGTAGAGTCACTTTGGAAGATGGTTTGGCAATTTCTTACAAAGCTAAACACACTCTGACCATGCAATCCAGCAGCCACACTCCTTGGTATTTGCCCAAAGGAGCTGGAAACAGATCGACACAAAAATCTGCACACAAATGTTTGTAGCAGCTTTATCCATAATTGCCAAAAACTGTAAGCAACCCAGGTGTCCTTCAGTAAGTGAATGGATAAACAAACCGTGGCACATCGTGCAATGCAATGTTATGCAGCACTAAAAAGAAATGACCTATCAAGCCGGGAAAAGACATGGAGGAACTTAAATGCAAATTTGTAATGAAAGAAGCCAATCTGACAAGGCTATATACTTGTGTGATTCAAAGTATATGGCATTCTGGAAAAGGTAAAACTATGGAGACAATAAAAAGATCCCTGGGGAGCGATGAATAGGTGGAGCACGAGGGAGGTTTAGAGCAGTTAAACTTCTCTGTATGATACTGTAATTGTGGATATATGACATTTTGCATTTTGCAAAACCCATAGAACGTGCAACACAAAGAGCAAACCCTAATGTAAACTATGGACTTTGGTTAATAATAATGTATCAGTATTATTTTAATCAATATTGTTATAATCAATTATAACATATTAATTACACTGATGCAAAATGTTAATAATAGGGGAAACTGGGGGTGGGAAGGTAGTATGAGGATATATAAGAATTCTCTGTAGTTTCTGCTTAATTTTTCTGTGAACCTAAAACTTCTCTAAAAATAAAGTCTGTTAATAAATAAAATTTAAAATCTATTGACTGTATACATCATACATGTGTGGATCTATTTCTGGACTCTATTACATTCCATGATCTATTTGCATCCCTTGAGTTCAATGCCACATTGTTAACTTTATAATAAGTCTCAAAGTGTGTTCAAGGATTAATTCAAATTTGTTCTTTTTAAGATTTATTTTTACTATTCTAGGTCCTTTATATGTCCAAGTGAAATTTTTTTTTTCAAATGGGACCTAATTAAACTTAAAAGCTTTTCCAAGTGAATTTGTAAATCAGTTTGAAACTTTCTAAAGTTTCAAAAAAAAAAACTTCTGGGATTTTGATTGGGATTGTATTGAATCCGTAGATCAATCTGGGGAGAACTGACATTTTCACAATGCTTGGTCTTCCAATCCATAAACAAAATATAGCTTTCATTTAATTCCTCTTTAATTCTGTCTCAGCTTTGCTTTGTAATTTCAGTGTAAACATCTTGCACATCTTTTGTTCAATTTATCCCTAGGCATTTCTATTTTGTGATTCAATTATAAATGGTATTTTCATTTTAATTTTGATTGTTGCTAACATATAGAAATATAATTGATTTTTAAACACTGATCTTATACCCTGCAACCTTACAAAATTCCCTTATTAGTTCTAGTAGCTTTTTTGTAGATTGCATGGGATTTTCTACATAGACAAGCATGTCTTCTATAAATAAAGACAATTTACTTCTTCCTTTCCAATCTGGGTGACTTTCATTTTTTTCTTGCCTAATTGTACTGGCTAGAACCTATAATATAATGCTGAATAGAAGTGGTTGAAATGGATATCCTTATCTTGTTCCTGATTTTGAGGGAAAGCACTGAGTCTTTCAACATTAAGAATAATGTTAATCGAAGAGACTTTTGTAGACTGCCTTTATCAGATTGAGAAAGTTCTCTTCTAATCCAACTTTGCTGAGTTTTTATCATGAATGTATATTAAATTTTGTCAAATGTTTTTCTGCATCTATGGAAAAACTCATATATTTTTCCTTTTTTTAATGGGTTAATAACATGGATTTTCTAATGTTAAATCAAACTTTCTCATTCCTAGGATAAATCAACTTGGTCTTGCGGCATTATTCTTTTTACTTTATTGTTAGATTGAATTTGCTAACATTTTATTAAGCATTTTTGCTTCTAAGTTCATGATGTATGTTTGTCGATAATTTTTTCTTATAATGTTTTTACCTAGTTTTGATATCAGACTAATACTGACCTCATAATAGTAGTTATGAAGTGCCCCCTCCTCTTCAGTTTTCTAAAGTAGTTTGTCTATAATTGGTATTTTTCTTTAAATGTTTGGTAGAAGTCACCCAAAAAGACTTCTGGACCTGTAGTGTACTTTGTGGAAGGTTTCAAGTTATTTTTCTTGAATGAGTTTTGGTAATTTATATTTTTCAAGGAATTTGTCCATTTCATATGAGTTGTGTAATTTGTTGACATAAAGCTGTTCATACGATTGCCCTATTCTTCTAGCATCTGTAGGACCCAGTGTGCTATCAGCTATCTCATTCCTGATATTGGTAATTTGCATATTCTTCGTTTTTTACTTACTAGTAAGTCTGGCTAGAGTTTCATCAATTTTATTGATCATTTCAAAGAAACAACTTTGGGGGTTTTTTTGTTCTATAGTTTTCTCTTTTTTATTTCATTCATTTCCACTCTGATCTTTATTATTCCTTTTCTTCTGGGTTTAATTTGCTCTTCTTTTTCTAATTTCTCAGGGTGAAAGCTGACATCAGTGATTCAAAACCTTTCTTCTTTTCCAATATAGGTGTTTATTGCTATAAACACCCCTCAATGTACTGCCTTAACTGCATCCCACAAGTTTTGATGTTTTGTGTTTTTATTTTTATTCAGTTTAAATTAATTTTTAATTTTCATTTTTATTTCCATTTTGACCCATTGCTTACTTAGATGTATGTTTTTTCCAAATATTTAGGAATTTTCCAGAAATTTTTCTGTTACTTATTTCCAATTTAATTCAATTATACTCAAAGAACTACTTTGCATGAATTGAATCCTTTAAAATATATCGAGACTGTTTTATGGCCCAGAATATGACACATCTTGGTCAATATTCTATGTGCATTTGAAGAGAAGTGTATTCTGCTTTGTTAGATGGAGTGTTCTATAAATGTAAATTTTAAGGTCAAGTAGGTTGATAGTGTTTTCCAAGTCTTCTTTATAATTAGTCATTCTGCCTACTTGTTCTGTCAATTATTGATGGAAGGATGTTGAAATTTCTGACTATAATGTTAGAATTGTGTATTTCATCTAGCAGTCCTACCTATCAGTGTTTACTTCATGTATTTTGAAGCTCTGTTATTAGGTGTGTAAACATTTAGATTTATAATGTCCTCTTGAAGTGACCTTTTTATTATTATGAAATGACCCAATGTATCCCAGTAATATTCTTTACTCCGAAATCCTTGTTAATCTGATCATAATGTAGCAATCCAGCTGTCTTGTCATTAGTATTATCATGGTATATCTTTTTCCATCCCTCACTTGCAATATGTTTGTGTTCTTACACTTAAATTGGCTTTCTTCTAAGAAGCATAAAGTTGTGTCTTATGTTTCAAGCTGATATTCTCTGCCTTTTAATTAAAGTATTTAGACCACTGACATTTATATGATTGAATTTAAATTTATTTGTTTTCCATTTGTTCCACATTACATACAATGTGTCTTTTTCCCCTGGTTGCTTTAAAGTGTTCTTTTTATAACTGGTTTTAAGCAAACTGATTATGTGTTTTCATGTAGTTTTCTTCATATTATACTTTAACTTCTTGAATCTGTGGATTTATTATTTCCGTAAATTTGAACAAAATTTTGCCGTTATTTATTCAATTTTTTTACCATGTGCCCTCTTTTTGAGGGACTCCATTATGTAGCTATTCGGCCATTTGAGTCACCCCACAGCTCATTAATGGTCTATTTTTTTTTCTTCAGCATTTTTCTGTGTTTTATTTTATATAGTCTCTATTATTATGTCCTTAAGTTTCTAATCTTTTCTTCCGCAATATTTAATCTGTCATTGATCCCACCTAGTGTATTTTTAAATCTCAGACACTGCAACCTTCACTTCTAGAAGTTTTTGTGTCTTTTTAAACATTTTTTCTGTGTCTACTTAATGTGTTCTATCCTTTCTCCACCTTTTTTGAGTATGCAGAATACAGTCACAATTACTGTTCTGATGTCCTTTCCTATTAATTCTATCATCTGTGTCATTTCTGTGTCACTTTTGGTTGATTGATTTTTTTTCTCCTCATTATGGGTTTCATTTTCCTGTTTCTTTGCACATCTAGTAACTTTCTAATGGATGCCAGACATTGTGATTTTACCTTGTCATGTGCTAGATATTTTTGTATCCTTATAAATATTCCAAATTTGGATTTTAGAATATGGCTAAGTTACTTGAAAACATTTGACCCTTTCAGAACTTGCTTCAAACTTTGCTAGGTGGAAACCAGAGCTGCATTTAGTGTAGGAGTAATCTTCCCCACTGTTGAGGAAGACTCTTCTTAAAACTCTACCTGATGCCCCTTAAATTATGAGATTTTCTACCGCGGATTTGGGAAACAGGCAATACTCTAACCCTATGTGATGTTCAGTTATCGTTTTTCCCTAATGCTTTCAAGGTGATTCTTCCCCCAACTTTGGATAATTTTCTCATGTGCATGGCCTGATCAGTACTCAGCTGAACACTTGAAGGGGACACCCTCTCTGTGCAGCTCTCTCCTCTCTGGTGATCTTCCCTGATAATCCTAGCTGTCTTGGCTTTCCTGCACTCCCAGCTCCATCTTCTCAACTTAGGAAAGAAACTGCCCTGCCTGGGTTCCTCTCATCTGTATCATGACCTGAAAACATTTTCCAGATAGTAAGCTGGGGCAATTGTAGGACTCCCCTCATATGCTTCCTACTTCTTCATGATCGCTGTCTTTTGTTGCTTGATGTTCAAAGCTTATGTTTACCTTAGAGTAATATCTTTACCTAACATTACAGTTAAAGAGGGAACTGGCAGGTCAGCAAATTTCTCTGGTCAATATTGGATCCCCCTGCATCCTCATTCATGGGCTGGAGTCTGAGAAACAAAGAGTCAGTGAACCCCTGTGTTCATCTAGTGAATGCTATTTGAGATTGAAGATTCAAGGAAGAACCTACACCTACGGAGAAGAAAGATGGATAAGTCCAAAACTCCTAATTTCCTTGTGGGTTATGAAAGATTCCCGTTCCAAGAAAAAAGGAGGGTTCTACCAACACCTGGACCACCTTTATTTAATATTTTCCCCTAAATAAACCACAGGTTCTGATAGAGCAAAACTGTCGTTCTTACTCACAATGATATCCTAGCTTCTAGATCAGTGCCTGGCATGTTAGAGGAACTTAGGAAATATTGGATAGATGGACAAATCTAAGCGTTAACCAGAAAATTCTCATATCCTCTAACCAATTTAGACAATGAACATAATAGGGACAGAAAATGAAACCCAGGTCCAGCCTCACAGTTCTAGCCCATTTACCCCCCTTATTAGCTGGGCTCTAGGGAGCAGAACTGGACGATGAAAGGATGACCTTTCATGCCACTTAGGGCCTCTCCCAGCACGTTACTGCAATTCTCTGCCAAACCCTAAAGCCTCAGGGCTCCTCTTAGCTCAGGAACATCTGTGCATTTCCTTAAATCCACCTCCAGATTTGATAAATATAAAAGGCAGAACAGAGCTGAGCAGCTCAAGGAAGTGAGTGAGGGGATAAAGGGTCCCTGTGCCCTGGAAATCTGGCACCATTGGGCTGTGCTAAATTAGGTGCAAAGAAGCCATCTGGCCAATTTAGTTTTAATCCCATCAAGTTTGTTGAAAAATATTCGCCAGTAGATTGAAAGTGAAGGGAGAATTTTAAAGTAGTATAATTAGATGTGATGCCAGAAAGTCTTGTCATAAGCCATCCAAGAGCAAGGAAGGAAAATAAAGAAGAAATTGCAAATGTAATTAAATAAATACACCACAATAAATGATAATCAACCCAAGCAGGCCTTGGCCGCAGCCCCTGCATTCTTGCAGGCAGCTCACTGTGCTCTGTGTGCCGGGTTGTTTGGCAGGCTGGGCTTAGCTGGGCCGGGCTCAGCAGTGTTCAGGAGTGTGATGGGGAGGAGGCTGCCAGGCACCACAGCCCTGGCAGGTCGTCACAGAGAGGTTAGAAGGGACTGACAGATACCAGGTAGTGCCTTGTCTCTGGGCACCCTGTACTGTCCCAGGTGTACCTGGCCTCCAGGATGCACAAACTCACCACTTCCTCCCCTCAGGAAAAAAAAGACAGGCTGCAGAAAGCATTTCTAGGGCTAAGCTTATGTGCCTGAATCATTCTGTATTTAACGACCACTATTCAGCAAGTGCCTTGCATTCTCTAATCTCTGAGAACCTATGCAACAAAAGCTGATGTGGATTCCAGATTCTTGCATGTCTTGGGGCAGTGCCAGGAAACACTGGAGATACTAAACTTCAAGTGCTGGGATCACTGTAAGATCTCACACCAGCCAGGCGCAGACTTCGGGATCAAATCGTCAAAGGCAGGAGTGAAGAAGGATCCCCTCCACTGCTCTACCCAGGAGCACATTCAGGACCAAAGCTCCCAATTAAACGGGAAGGTACCACCTTCTCCCTATTTCACTGGTTCTGCACCCTGCCAGACCGATGCGAGTGGAGCATTCTCTGCAGAACTGAGTCTACGGGGCAATCAGGCTTGAGGGAGCTAAAAAGAGCACCAGTCTTAGGGTCCAAAGGCACAAGCTTGTGTCTGGATCTATCACTTACTGACTCTGCAATCATGAGCAAGTCACTTAAGTCAATGAGATCAGTCTGTTCACGTACAAGATAGGATACCGTGTCCTACCATAGTAAATCATAAAATGACATACAGATGTTAGCTGTTCTTACTGTTAAAGGCTCTTAGAAACTTGCTGGAAGTTTTCAAAGAAGGATACCTTGCAACTGGTGTACTCTTGGCTAAGAGTCGGGAGGATGGGTTCTGTTTCCTAATTCTGGGTGATCTTGCTTCACTTTTTTGAGCCCCTGTTGCTTCACCTGTAAAATAAAAGGATGAGATTAGATACTACCGAAGGTCCAACACCAGCGTCGCAGTGCGTATAATCAAAGTCCTCTTGGGAAGGTTGATGTATAACTCCAAGGACTGTGTGCCTACAGCTCAGAAAGCCCAAGTCCTAGAGCAGGGGTTGACAAACTATGACCTACCGGGCCAAATCTAGCCTGCACCAGCTTTTTAAAATAGAGCTTTACTGGTACACAGCCATGCATATTCATTTACTGTTGCCTCAGAGTTGCCTCGGTGCTGCAAGAGCAGAGTTGAGTAGCTCTGACCAAAACCACATGAAAGAAAAGCCTGAAATATTTACTACTTTACCCTTACAGAAAGTTTGCCATCTCCTGCTCTAGATGTTTGCTGGATGGTTTCAACCAAAATATCGAACCAAATCTTGCTGACATTCTTTTTTATAAAAGACATAGTATGAAAAACTGAGTGACAATCTGAGATATTTTTATTTTAAATTACAATGCACTCCATGAGTGCCTAAACATAATACAATAATGATGAGAAACTTAGTCTGGGGAGGGAAAGGACACTTATACCTCGTATAAATGGTACTGTTTTTCACTGGATGGAAAGTTTAAACAGACAGGATTTTTAGGTCATAAGAAATAAGGCCTACGTTATGTTCCAAAGAGAAATACAAATTTCTCTTGTAATTTCTCAGGTAAACTAGATGAGAGGAAGGCAGAATTAGTATCTGGAAGGAAATTCATCCTCACACTCATATACAAACCAACCCTACCCTGGAGTGGACACTTCTCAACGTTTTCTCATCAACCCCACCCTCCACTCATAGAGGGGTCAGAGGACGCTTCCTCCCATTCCCATTCTCCCCCCAACACACACACACACACACACACACACACACACACAGCAAAAGGAGACACTGAACTCTGAGCTCAACAGAAAGAAGGAAAGGAGGAAGAACTGTGCGTTCTTGAAACATCTGCAGCTTTAGAATTTGCAAAGCAGAAGCATGAACCCGAGAACTAGTACTTCATTATCCTGTAGAAGGGAGAGAGTCCCAGGCATAGCGTTCCACCGCCACCGCCAACCCCTCCCAACACAGAGTCTGAAATAAGAATATAATAGGAAGTAATAGAAAGAGAGAGAAAGACAGGAATGCAGGCCCAGCGGTCCAGGCGGGCTCTCTCTGCAGGTTTAGCAGGGAGCGTCCTCCGCTTGGTGCAGTGCAAAATAACGCTAGTTCGGCATGGGATTATCTGCCGTGTGAACGTGGGTGTGGGTGTGAGGGTGTGTGGGTGTGCATTTGCTGCTCCTTTGCCTTCCGTATCAGTTATCTGCTGCTGTATAACAAACCATCTGAATTATTTATTAGCTCACAAATCTACGCATAATTAAGTAAGCTTCAGCTGAGCAGTCTCTCCTGGAATCATGCAACTACAGTCAGTGGGAGGGTCAGCTGGGAGCTGGGGGTCTAAGACGGCATCACAGCCCTCCTGGTGGTTCATCTCACGTCTCAGCACGAGGCAGAGCAGAAGGAGGTTTCCAGCAGGCGGGGAAGGCAAGTCCCGATGCACAAGCACTTTTCAAGCCTCATCTCGCGGCATATTTGCTAATGTCGCATCAGCCAGAGCAAGTTGGCTGGCCAAGCCCAGATTCCAGGAGAGAAGAGCAAGCTTCCACTTCCTGATGGGAGAAGAGCAAGCTCACAGTGCACGAGCTATCATACAGGGAGAGGCGTGTTTGTGGCTGTTTTTTACAGTCTATCCCACATCCATCCTCATGTCACGTTCACAGGGGATGAACCCAAGATTGAAGTATATCACGTATGTGTGATTTGTTAAGCTGTGAGGCATCAGAAGAAGGAAACTGCACGACATCGGACATGCCAGTTAATCTCTAGGAGCGCATTTCCTCATCTGTAAAATCTGCTGCACAGAGGGAGATGTCTACGCAGTACCTGCCATAGAGGCCGTTGAGAGGTTTGGTTTCTGTCTGCAGATACCCATGCCTGGGGGGGTGAGCACTTCTTGGCCAGCGGCTATGACTGGGTGAGAGTGCGTGGGGCTTTGGCTTTTCTGAGCACTGAAGTTTAGTGTCTGGCAGATAACAACACAATAATCCCCAACAGATAGCTTTTCCCATCAAGAACCACATGCCACATGGAAGTGCTTGGCCTGTGAGGACCTGACGGCATGGGGGCCCTCCAGACCTTAGTCTCTTCGAGAGGCTGTGACTCAGTCCCCCAAAGGAGGGGAACAGGGTGACCAGGCAAGGGGGCATCAACATCCTCAAGCCCCAGCTTCTTCCATTATCCCATCTCACAGACTGGGGGGCCAAGGAACCATACCCCAAAGGAAAGGAGTTTAGCAGAGGGAGGCCCTTGATCTTGTGTAGATTCTGCTGGGGGGCTTGGGCACAGACATTCCACTTGGGAGCCAGTCACAAGAAGGGGCTGTGGCATGAAAGACTTAGCACAGGGGCACTTGGAGGGCGTGTGACAGTCACAGGGGATTTTGCCAGAAAACTGGAAGTCACAAAGCATCAGTATTTCATAAGGCAGGGTTCCGGTCCTGGCCTCATGGATACACAGCTGTGGCTTCCCCAAGCACCATGCCCACAGAACTGGACCTGGGCAGGGGCTGCTGTGGCTTGTGGCAACCAGTGCTGAGAATCTCAGGACTGTTCTACAGCCAGGGTACAAATGCACTCGCTGGCAGGAGGCACACTCATAATTAAAGTGCTTCAGGGACATTAGGAGAACATGTTTATGTAAGGCTCTGACTGGTTCCTGGATGCAACTCCAGAGCCTTGAAATGACATGTTTGTGATAGGTGCTGTATACCTGTTGTATCAATAACCAAGATCTAGGGGGACGTTAAGTTTCTCAGTAAGTCCACCAGAGGTGCCCTCTGTAATGTTCTCCAGAAGTTTGGATACTTGAATAGAGAAAAATCAGCAGCCCAATTTGTGAAAGTCGGGTAGGTTGACCAATTTACTCCTAGGTTTCCCAGTTTTAGCCCTAAACAGTCCACATCCCAGGAAACCCCTCAGTCCCAGGCAAACCAAGATGGTTGGTCACCCTGAAGTGGGGACACAAACACAGTCATTCATCAGGATCAAATTTAATCCTGGACACTCAGTGCGTTGTTCTAAGGACCTTCTTGCAGGGGATACATTAACCAATGAAACAAAGGGCACCTTCTTCTCTGTCCAGATTAGTCCTCGCCTGGTGTATTAGTCAGGATTCTCTAGAGAAACAGAACCAATAGGATGTGTATATATGAACACTGTTGACCCTTGAGCAACACAGGGGTTAGGGTACCACTCCCCCGTGCAGTCAGAAATCCGCCTATATCTTTACAGTCAGTCTCCATATCTGTGGTTCCACATCCACGGATGCAACCAACTACAGAGCATGTAGTACTGCAGTATGTATTTATTGAAAAAAATATGCATATAAGTGAACCTGCACAGTTCAAATCCATGTTGTTCAAGGGTCAACTGGAGAGAAAGAGAGACAGAGTGAGAGAGAGAGAGAGAGAGAGATTTATTTTAAGGAATTGGCTCACGTGATTGCGGAGACCGGCAAGTCCAAAAACAGCAGTCTGGAAACCCAGAGAAAAGTTATGTTACGATCTCGAGTCTAAAGGCCATTTAGAGGTAGAATTCCTTCTTCCTTGGGGGACTTCAGTCTCTTTCCTCTTAAGCCTTCAACTGATTGCATGAGGCCCACTTCCATTATGGAGGATAATCTGCTTTACTCAAAGTCAACTGATTTAAATGTTAATCTCATCTTTTAAAAAAATACCTTCACACCAACATCTGGACTGGTGTTTGACCAAAAACTTGGGTACTGTGGGCTAGCCAAGGTGACCCATAAAATTCCCCATCACACCTGGCCAGGTGCCAGTCAAGCCAAGATACAGTCCCTTACCTGGTAGCCACTTGAATTCTGGCAGAAGATCATAGGAAGGATGTCCTCCAAGAACTAGAGGTTCCTCCTCAAGGGGGCCCTAACATCCATGTCCACACCACCTACTTTTGTTGAGAAGTTGGAGGATTCTGACAGGCCTTCTTCAAGACAGGGAGGATACCGAGGCCAGGACTGAAGTCTCTGCCAGGGCCATTCTCGGTTTGCTTTATGGTGTTTTGAAGCCACAGCAACACTGGAATGAAAGCACTGCTATCTCATCTCCTCCCCAGATTGTGGGAGGAATTGGAAAGCAGCGTCTCTGGCCTCTCTGAAAGGTCTGGGTGTGCTAGAGTTCCCTGGCTCTGGCTGCAGCAGCGACAAGAGGAGA
The DNA here is from genome assembly GCF_965194805.1 of Balaenoptera borealis. Taxonomy (NCBI): domain Eukaryota; kingdom Metazoa; phylum Chordata; class Mammalia; order Artiodactyla; family Balaenopteridae; genus Balaenoptera; species Balaenoptera borealis. Next base: position 108,515,290 of record NC_138868.1, on the reverse strand, counting down.
GGAAAGCAATGCCTTTCCAACGACTCTGCAGAGCTTAGAACGTGGCTGGTCCTTGTAGCTAGGACATAAATGGATGGCCTTTAGCCATAATTAGACTAGACAATTACAGCACCCGTGATTGTAGACAATACACGGTTTTAAAATATTACAGCTGTAATATTCTACCAACCATAGAATCTCAGCACTGGGAGGACCTTAAAATTCATCTGGTCATTGTATCCAGCTGTAACATTTATTAAAAATGAACTGCAATGAGCCAGAGGCAGCATCATTACTTGATTGGCTCTGATTCTCCCATTGTGTATTCAGAGCAGCCCAAGTGAAAAGAATTTGAATTCTTCCAAGGAATTCTAATAGTTCCTGCCTATCGTGGCATTTATATTCCTTCAGTCTTCTACTGCGGTCTTCCTTACCTGCCCAGTGATTTTCCCAGGTTCCCATTTGATAGCACAGATGCAGAGCTTGGGGGAGAAGAAGAGAAGGGCAGGGAAGATGAGCAGCCATGAATGAGGAAGGCAGCGTCTAAAGACAAGCAGAGGTGAGAAGCAATAGGGAAAATACGGGCAAAAATAAAGTCAGAGGGGCGTGAACTAAGGTGGCACAGACCGCGAGAGCAGAAGACAGCCAGCATCAATAACAAAGAGAGATACGACAGGAAAACAAAGGAAAGAGGAGACCAGGCATAAGAGTAAAGGGGACGGTAGGGGCAAAGGCCTGTGACGGGGCAGGGAAATGCCTCGGGAGGAGGTACAGCAGAGCTTAGGCTACATAGAGGAGCTGAGTTCTATTGGGTGGTGGCAGTGCACCCACTGGATGGCCTGGGAAAACAAGGAGGTTGGCATCTTGAGCGTGAGGCCAAAGCAGAGCTAGTTCCATTCTCCTGCCCGTGCCCCCGACAGGCTGCCTCCGTTCCTACAAGCTGCCAGGCTAAAACCCCACGACACTGGAAGAAGCTGACTCTTCCCCTCCCAGACATACAGTCAAAATTTGCCAGTTTTGACGAGCTTTCCATTTTGTCCTAACAAACGTCCTCTGCCTACATCACCCAGGAGACACAATGTCTCCCCAAGTTCAGTCTCCTCTAGCTTAGGTTCCTCCCTCAGATAAATGAAAACATACACACATATCTTCCCAAAACATGTTCTGACATTTATTCATATCAGCCAACAGGCCACAGAAATTCTCCAAACATGCTAACCCAGCATTTCCCCCAGCAAACACCGAACTCACTCACTCTGACACACACACACACACACACACACACACTTTCCTGAACATTGCACAACTAAGCAGCTGGTCAACCTACATGAAGACTATATTTCAGAGAAGCTCCTGACACCCCATGAGGGAGTCCCTGGCACAGCCTGTGATGGCGTTGACCAGGTTGTATATTGAACGCACAGTATGTCAAAAGGAAAAATCATTTCCAAGAACAATGATGGAAGTAGCCCAAATGTGTGCTTGGAGAAAACCAAGTGAATTTGGGTTTTGATCCAAGTAAAATATCAAAAGGATGAATCAGAAAAATATATATGTGGGGCTTTGAAAAGTTATTTTTCTTTGTACAGTTACAATGGCAGAGTTTCAATTTGAGTTTCAAGTGCACGAGAGATGTGTGTCAAACGATCCAGTTTGTAGCTTGTGACCAGCCTGGAGGGGAAATGATAAAAACATTGTTTTGATTATGGACCTAAGATTGTTTCAATAAACACAGCCTGGAGATCACGTTAATATCAGTTTTTTTTTTTAAGTGTCTTTCTCTTTTTACTGAGCTTTTAGAAAGAGTTTTTATTTTGTTTTTGATGGGGGCTTTGGAGGCTCCTGCTTTCACCCTCAGAACCTTCCACCTCCCCGCTGGTTTCTGACATACTTTAGTCCCTTCTTTGCACAAGTCCTTTGAGATGGGCTGGGGTCTAAAGCTTTTATAATAGTAGACAGTAAATCTCACTCTCAGGGTCAATCCAGGGCCATCAGACATTAGATGACAACCCGAAAAACTGACTCGATGTGCTTGTGACTTTGGGGGATGTCAGTGAAGGAAATGGCATTAGGAGTAAAAAGTCCTGATCTCAAGTCCGGTCTCTGCTCTTTCTGAGCTCTGCCTCCTTCCATGCTTTTCATACAGCAAATATTACTGACTGTCTAAGACGTGCTGCACACACACAAAGAGGAATGGGGACCGAGCAAAGGAGGCTATAGCTGTGGAGGTGACAACGTCAACAGTAAGATTTAGCGCAGTGCGGTGACGCAACATGGAAACACAGGCAAGGTACAAAGACTGCACAGGCGAGGAAGGAAATCCTCCCTCTGCCAGAGAAGAGGCGGGTAGGGTTTCACTAGGAGATGACTTGCGAATTAGATTTCAAAAGCTGGATAGGGGGCTTCCCTGGTGGCGCAGTGGTTGAGAATCTGCCTGCTAATGTGGGGGACACGGGTTCGAGCCCTGGTCTGGGAAGATCCCACATGCCGCGGAGCAACTGGGCCCGTGAGCCACAACTACTGAGCCTGCGCGTCTGGAGCCTGTGCTCCGCAACAAGAGAGGCCATGATAGTGAGAGGCCCGCGCACCGCGATGAAAAGTGGCCCCCGCCTGCCACAACTAGAGAAAGCCCTCGTACAGAAACGAAGACCCAACACAGCCAAAAATAAATAAATAAATAAATATTAAAAAGAATCCTCAATGTTTAAAAAAAAAAAAGCTGGATAGGAGTTCAATCAGTTAAACAAGGAATGGGTGAAGGATATTCTTGGTTAAAGAAAGAGCAGACACAAAACCTCAGAGATGGAACAGAGTGAGTGTGCTTGGGAAGCTCTAGGGAGTCTGCTCTCATTGAAGCATAAAGCGTATGGGATGGGCAGGAGGGCACGGCTGCAAGAGGGGATAAGGGTGAAGGGCAGGTAGAAGCCAGTGCAAGGTGCTTAGACTTGACGGTGTCCTAACAGTAGCTAATGTTTACAGAGCACTGCGTAGTGTCCAACACACGGGTCCAAACACTCTCTAACATCATCACGTGTCATTTTTACTGCTATCCTAGTAAGAAGGTACAATTATTCCCCTCCATTTACTAGATGAGGAAACTGGTCCTTGAAGAACATATGTAACTTGCACAAGGCAGAGACAGTGAAAGAGGAAGTTGGGACTCCAACCCTACTCTGTCCAGCTACAGAGTCCCTGTACCCCTCACATACTTGAGTTTATTGGATTTAGCAGATGGAGATCAGGATGATCTTTGCCAGGTCAATTTTGAGAGCATTTTGAGGGGCGGAAACTATAGCCCAGTGAGTTGAGAAGCAGACAATTTCAAGGAAGAAGATTAAGGAGTTAAGTCCAAGTCTTAGGATCTCCATTTCTGGTTTTCTCCAACATGAAGTAGGGAATGAAATGGACAGGAAGGTTGAAGAATTCCGAGGAAGGAGGCTCGGATTCTGGGGTGGATTAACTATACCCTAGGGGAGACAGTGTGCCCAACTGAAGAAAGCAGAGAGTGCTGAACATGGGCTATAAAATGGGAAGGGCACAACATGCTACCTTGTTCGGAGATGGGGAAATTACATCCAGGGGCACCCACGGGGAGAGACACCAGAAAAGAGATGACATGAGCGGAGCACTGGAGAATGAGTAGAAATAAGGGTAGAAGGAAAAGGTAATTCCAGAATGGCCAGCAGTTGAGCAAACCACAGAAGCTGGGAAATACAATATATGTTTGAAGAAAGTGAAGCTAGAACATGTTTGCTGGAGCACAGAGCTGAATTATGAAATCAGTGTAAGGAAACACAGGCTGGGACCAGGTTATGGAAGGCTGAGCTAAGACATCCAACCTTTATTCAGGACGCAGAGGACCACTGGAGATTTCTGTGCAGGAAGAAAGGTGATCACAGAACTACCCCAAGGCCACTCACCTGGCTGCCTGGGTCAGGGTGGAGTGGAACTCCATCAGCGGAAGGTGATGAGGTCTGACCTGGGGAGGTGGCAGCAGGAAAGGAAGGGACACCTCAAGAAGTACTGTGAAAGGAGAATCAACAGCACTCTGTGACCGATGAGACAGAGTCATCCAGGATGATCCAAAGGGTTTGATGACTTCAAGAATGGCTATACCATTAACAGAGATGGTAGAGTCAGGACAAGGCTGTGTGTTGTTTTCTTTCCGTAACTTTTGATTATTGTATAAATAAAAGTATTCAGTAAAGAAAAACCTGGAAACTCCATTAAGGGGAAAAAAACCCTGAAAATAGAAGTCCATAATCTGACTGTTAACATTCCCTTTTGATATACCCTCCAAAGTTTTTCTTTACCTACACATATATATTTCTAATATTTTCATTATAATTAGGATCATTCCATTTTATACCTTTTTCACCTAACAACATACAGTGAACATCTTTCCCCATCAATAACTGTAATTCAGCATTATTATACTGTTTACATAGGATCCTACCTTATGGATTTATCACAATTTACTCTATCTGCTCCCTTGATACAAAACATTCTGCACGACTCCAATTTTAGCTATAATTAATATTTTTAAAGCTGAATCTCTCTGTACATCTTTAATTATTTCTTTAGTATAAATTCCTAAAAGTACAGTTTGAAGTCAAAAAATGTATAGGATTTTTTAAAGCCTTTTGAACCATATTGCCAAACTGTCCTCCAGAAAGAATAAACCATTTGTACTCCCATCAGCTGAGTAGAAGAGTAGAGAAGAGTTTTTACTAGAGAGGAAATAGCAACAGCTTCAGATATGTAGACTTTAAAGCACCTACAGGATGCATCGGTGGCAATGGCAAATAAGTAGTTGGCAAGGAAGGAGCTAGATTTTAAAAGAAAAATCAGATCCCTCTTCCTGTTCCTCCTCCTCTTTATTTTCACCACCATTTCTCTTCCCTCCCCTTCCTGTCTCTCCCCTTCCCTATCCTTCCTAATAATTCAGTCCTAAAGCTACTGGTGAAGGTGAGCAAGGTAGGCATTTAAGCAGTGGGGAAGGGACAGCAACATGAGCCAGGTGTCAGCACAAGAGGGTGACCTGGGCCCTCGAGGGGTCTCAGAGCCCACGTTGGGCAAAGAGGCCATGTGTGCAAAAGGGCAGCCAGCACAGGTTGTCAGAGCCTCAGAGAGGTGAAGACAGTCTCCATATAGGGGGAGTTGGGTGCTGGAAGTAAGGGGAAATGGTTAACATATAGGATGACTGATCAAACAAGTAAATATATTGAGAATTATGGAAGCCAGGCTTTCCACTGGGCTACTGTATTAGTATGGATTCACCAGAGAAACAGAAACAGTAGGAGATGTAAATATAGATGTAGACAGAGAGACAAAGAGAGAACAAGATTTATCATAAAGAATTGGCTCACGTAATTATGGAAGCTGACAAGTCCTGAGATCTGCAGTCAACAAGCTGGAGTCCCAGGAGAGCCGATGGTGTAATTCTGGTCCAAAGACCTGAGAACAAGGAGAGCTAACGGTGTAAGTTTCAGTCCAAGTCTGAGTCCAAAGGCAGAAGAAGACCAATGTCCTAGCCTGAAGATGGTCAGGCAGAGGGAGTGAATTCTCTCTTACTCAGCCTTTATGTTCTATTCGGGACTTCACTGGATTGGATCAGACCCACCCACACTGGGGAGGTAATCTGGTTTACTCAGCCTACCAATTCAAATGGTTATCTCAGCCAGAAACACCCTCATGGACACATCCAGAATCATGTTTAACCAAATATCTGAGGTCCCTGTGGCCCAATCAGGTTGACACATGAAATTCACCATCACAGTTAACAAAATGGAAAGGAAAAAAACTGGAATGAACCCTATGGGCTGGAATTAGAGATATAAATGTGAATTCATGGTCCTCAATACACAGAGGAACATAGATGTAAACACGTGTGCGTTCCCTGGCTCTTCCCTCTGAGAGGGGATTGGGAGCAGTAACACCCCAAGAGCAGTAAAGTCATCTAACACCCAGAATTTGGTTTCCAAATACCATTTTTCACTAAAAGAATCCAGGATTGCTTAGAAGAATGGCTGATTCTGAGACAGAATAGAAAAAGTAAAAGATGAGCCTGAAACAACTTTTTGTGCCAGAAAATGAGGCAGTTTTCAAAGAATGATGGAACATGTCACAAGAACACAAAAGCCAGCTTGACAATTTAGTACCGAAATAAATAATGATAATAAATAGCAACAGATCAAAAATACATTGAATAAAATAGGAATCCATGAGTTCATACTGACATAAATAAGTTGATGAATAAATTGAAAGTTTATGATTAACAGTATATTTACAGAGTCTCAGAGCAACTTCTCATGAAATATTCATTAATTATAAAGAGGAGAAAAGTAACTTTACAGTGAGGAGGTCTAAGAGATACCATCTTAATCTAGTGATTAAAATTAACATCCTCAGCAATGGGACACATTTAAATAATATGCCCTTTAGTAGCACAATGGGAGGAACGCAGCATCACTTCTGGAAAATTCCTAGCGAAGATGTATAACTTAAATTTAATCATGAGGAAACGGCAGTAAACCGAAACTGAGGGACATTCTACAAAATAATTGGGCTCATCTTCAAAACTGTCAAGAGCATGAAGTCAAGGAAAGATCGAGGCACTACTGTAGACTGAAGGAGCTGAGGAGGTGTGACTGGTTCTAGACCAGATCCTGTTGCTATAAGAGACTTTACCAGGACAGTAAGAAGAAATCAAATGGGGTCTGAGGGTTAAATGGTGGTGATGGATCACTCAATTTCCTGGTTTTGGTGGCTGTGTTTTGCTTATGCATAAGAGTGCTCGTTTGCAGAAAATACACATGAAAGTGTTCAGAGCTGATGGTGTATCATGTCACCAACTTACTCTCCAAGAGTCATGGTGGGAAAGGTTCTTATCAGTGTTCTTACAACGTCTGTGCAAGTTTGAGAAAGAGAGGTGGAGGGAGCAAGGAGAGAAAGAGACAGACAGACAGGTACGCAGGCAGATCAGGCCTAGGTTCACTCATATGAAACTGACAGCACTGAAGTTCACGGGATAAGCCACACTGCTGAGTCCAGAGACTGCCTTGGGTCATCCTGTCCAGTCTCTAGCCCAATCCTAACTAAGACTGGAATGTGTCTACTAAGAGCCTAATTCTACAATAATTTTACAGAAAAACTGTGAACTGAAAATAAAAATGTATGAAAGAGTGGTTGGGGGGTTTGGTCCACTGGATAGAATCAAGAGGACAGGTCAAAGATTTGACTTGGAAAGCAGAGACTGTCTGGGATCCAAAAAGGTGGCAGGGGTCAGGGGTAAGGAATAAGTAAAGATAGTGATTTTGAGGCAGGGAAGGGGTAAGATGACCAGCAGAGAGAGGCCAGCTGACCTCCAAGAACTCTGGGCCGGGGTTCCAGTGGGGTGATCAGCATGAATGCCGGGATTAGTTGTTCCACCAAACTGGGAGTGGCCCAAGGAAGGCCTTGTGCTTTGTTTACATTTACACCACCAGCGTGTGCATCACAGGCTCTGAGGGTAACAACCAGGAACAAGGTCACTGAGTAAGAAGAGGATCCACGCAGAGAAATACTGTGACCCAGCAGAAAATCCTGCCCATGTTCCCAGGAAACACAGCCAAGAATATTCACCGCAGTATTACCTTTAATAGCATAATGGAGAACAACCCAATGCACAGGGACAGGGGGATGGCAAAAAAAGTGTGACGTAGTCATATATGCCTGTAAAAATGAATTAACTATGGCTACATGCATCAATTCAGATGAATCTACAAAACCTAAGACACAAAAAATTATCCCATGTGATACTATTCATATAAAGTTCAAATGCACACGAATTTATAAAATAGATTCATCTTACTAAATAAGCTTTCGAACTGTAATGAAAAGCAAAAGAACAGTAAACATAAAATTCCCCTGAAGGGAGAATATAACCAATAGGGAGGGCTAAGGGGTGCTTCAGCATTTTGGCAACATTCTATTTCTCAAGTTGGGTGACGGGTCCAGGAGTATTTATTATCTTTTATATCTTATATACATTATATTTTATCTTTGTATGTGTGGAAATATTTTATTAAAAATAAACAGAAGCAGGACTTCCCTGGTGGTGCAGTGGTTAAGAATCCACCTGCCAATGCAGGGGACATGGGTTCGATCCCTGGTCTGGGAAGATTCCACATGCCACAGAGCAACTAAGCCGGTGCGTCACAACTACTGAGCCTGCACTCTAGAGCCCACGAGCCACAAGTACTGAGCCCGCACGCCTAGAGCCTGTGTTCTGCAACAAGAAAGGCCACCGCAACAAGAAGCCCATGCACTGCAATGAAGACCCAACGCAGCCAAAAATAAATAAATCAATTAATTTTAAACATAAATAACTAAACAGAAGCATTTAAAAGGGGAAAGTTCCCAAGGGCTGTCATATGGGTCTCTCTCTGGATCTTGTGAGAGCCCTGAAGATCCCTTGGTGGACCAGGGATCTTAAAAATTCCGGTATCCAATTTTCCCAACACTTTGAGTGACCTTGCAAAATTATCTTTCTAACTGGCAGAATTTCTGTCAGAATTCAGAGTTCTCTTGCAGCGAACAGAAAGACAAACAAAAAAGTGAACATCATGAACTTTAAAACAGTCTCTGGAGAAAAGAATCAGTCCCTGTGGGCAGTGATCTCAAAGTGACAGCAGGAGGGAAGGACGGGCAGCCCCACCTCGCCAAACGTGAGCCTGCAAGAGGCTGCAAAGGAAGCCTCCATCAGGACCGTGCAGGCTCCAGTCAAGGTGAGGAAGACGGGGTCCTGGACAAATCTGGAAACACAGATTTGCTCACTCCAGAATCATGGAACGTTTGACCTTGAAGAGAAGGGGCATCAGCAGATGCTGCTTGGGTCTTATAAAAACCTGAAACCGTTCCAGGGGTAATACGGAGATGTGCTCAAATCCCGTATGCTTTTTTCCATCTGAACTCATAGGGGACTGAAACTTCTCCTCTTCCCCCCACCTCCCTCTCCACCTCCAATGTTGAACTCAATGCAAAAGATGAGCCAGCCAGGTGCAAAGGAAGGTAAGGCTTGGGTTCTAGAGATCCCGAGGAAACTGACCACCAAGAACCAGAATCGAATCAAGGCAGGTGGTGGAGAGGCAGCTGACCGCAAGCTCCAGAGAAGTCACACCAACGCCCCAGCCCACACTGAGCTGCCAGAGCATCAAGGCCCCATACTTTCCCTCCGCCCCCACCTCTTCTTTTCATCGCTAAGAACATCCACTCCAGCAGTGATGGGCCATCCGATAGTATCACACAACTGGAGGCCCCAGGATGGGGCTGAAGTTCACAGAAGACACAAGACTATAAATAAATGATGAAACATGAGAGAAAAGTCAGGCTCCAGGGAACCGCTCCTCGTAAATCCTCTTGATCCTGATTACTCCATCGAGAAGCAGATTAAGTGTAAAATACTGATCTTGAACGGGGTCCAGGCAAAATTTATACAGCTTGAGGGCTTTCTGGAAGGGCTGCGTTCTTTGAAAGGAAGGAAGTGGGTTAGGAAATGCAGCGCTGGTGGAGGATCCCAGAAGGAGGGGGGATGGGACAATCTCATCAACCAAGTGGGCTCTTCCAAGTCTATGTGCAAAAGGATGATTTTTATGGTGCAGATGGTATGGTTGTTGTAGGGTGTTGTGATACCATAGGTCTGCTGTAACAGGTGGAGCTTATTCTAAGTGTATTTTGTGACATGATAGGCAGAAAAACTTAGGGTTGCAAAGTACAAAGTGGTTTAAAGTTTTGGAGGCAGAGAGAACTATGCATGACCTTGGCCATTTCACTAAACCTGCTTCTCTCAGTTTCTCCCAGTCTCAGTTTCTCTCATCTGTGAAATGGGGATGATTATGTCAAAGGTGTTATGAGGATTAAACTGGAAGATGCATGGAAAGTTCCTAGCCTGATTCCTGTAGCGTATTAACTGCTCCATAAATGTTATTTATGCATCATCACCGTGATGAGAATCACCATCACTATTCCCCTGAGTGAACAATACAGCCCATGGTGCTCTGCAGGTGGTTAAGGAAGGTCGCGTGGGCTATGAAAGGACTTGCCCATTCGATGGAACTCAAATTTACTGACAGCTAACAGGGTTACTTGGAAACTGATATGAAGAAGGAAGTCACTGAGGTCTGAATAATGAGTTACAAATGAAAGTTGATATTGGAAACAGGACAAGATGGACAAAGAGACCAGCCCTTGAGTGCTGGGAGAATGCAAAGTCACCAAGAAATCAGTCATTCCTTCTTCCATTTGGCAAGTATTTATGAACACCTACTCTGCACCAAGCTCTGTTCTTGGCAGTGGGTGTGCAGCAGTGAGCGAGCCAGCAAAGCCCTGTCCCCGTGAGCTTAGAACAGAGAGGCAGGAGCTAAGGGGGGCAGACACAGGCCTAAAGACGAGCCTGAAAACAGGGGTAGAACATGGTTATCATGGGCACGTGGGCATCTGCTAAAGCTCTCTGCCGTTTCTACGGAAGCCTTTGGATGGGAAATCTAGGAGCAGCACAGAGGGAAAAGTAAAGACTTTGGAGCCAGTCAGACTGGGGTTTGAGTCTTGGTTTAGCCTCACTCTGTGCCTAAGATCTCTGAGCAGAAGTATCCTTGACTTTAAAAAAGCACACTAGTAATTTCCATCCACAGTATCGTAAGGATTAAAAATGACACGCCAAGCACTTAGTTTTCTGACTAATCTGTAATATGTGTTTAGTAAAGTAGAGCCTCTTTTCTACTAATGCAATTTGTACTTTGGGTCATTATTTCCTCGTTGATTTCTGTTAGTTTTTAGCAGTGTTCCTTTGCAAATATCAGGCTGTCTCAAGTGAGGAACAGGAAGGCACAGATGTCTGCCCAAGCTTTGCGGTGCAGGGAGACGTGCAGGATAAGTGTCTGAGAGCTAGTGTGTGCTGACAGCTAGGTCCTAGGCAGAACCCCTGGAAGAAAATTTCAACCTGGGAGGAGCCTGCATTTTTGGTGAGGAAAGACCTCCTCTTAGGTCCCAGGGACGACGCTGGGCAAGATGAGTGGTCAGAGGCCCAGATGGAGCCTTAATAATCAAAGTGCACGTCGGTACGGTCTGCACAGAGGGCCTGCACACACTCCGTCCCCCTTGGTCCTCAAGTTCAGCTGTTTGGTTCCCTATTCTGTTGCTTGAGGCTAAGAACTGGGGGCAAAGTATTGCCTTTGTTGTTGTTGTTAATGTTGTTTAATACTTTACTCTCTATGCTTTCAGCTTGTTCTTTTTAATTGTGGTAAGATACACGTAACTTCAAACTTACCATCTTAGTCATTTTCGAGTGTATATTTCAGTGACATCAAGTACATTCACATCGCGGTGCAATTATTGCCTCTTTGGGCCTCGTGGTCCCATGACTGGTAGAAGCTGGACCCTAATGTCAGCACTCCCGCCCCCCCCCGCATCCTAATCCCTGGCCCCCAGGACTGCTCTGCATTCCATCCTGCAGCCTCGCCGTGCAGTTCTCCACGTAACAGAAAGTGGGTTTGCGCACGAAGGTGAAGCTGAGGGCTCCTGTGCTCCTCACCTTTCATCCGGTGCACAGTCCACACGAAACTTAACATCTTTCACCTGCTGCTGACACACATTTCCCAGGATACGACTCAAATCGCGCCCCACTTGGCTCACATCTGCCTCTCCAACCTGCCTCACTCGGCAGGGAAGCTAGTATCTGGCAGTGGGAACGTCGTCGGGTTGCTGGTCCTGGCGGAGGAAAGCAGGGTTTGCTGCCTAACATAGCAAGGGGCGAGGTGGGGTCCCCAGTCCTTTTCCCAGGGCCTTTGCTAACGCTCTGCGGGGTTTTCAGGAAGTCACTTTGTGGTGAGCTGTCAGGAATAAGAATAACAAAATCGGTTTCTGTATAGCTCCGCGGTGGTGATTCATGCAATCCCACATACTCTCAGGTCTTCTAGATTCAAAACATTTGAGAATGTCAACTCGGTTTTAGGAGAAAAATCTGATTTTTAATGATGACAATAGTTCATGTAGATGTAGCGCCCAGTAGGTGCCAGCCACTGTGCTAGGAATGCAGATCCTTGGGTGACCCCCCCCCCATCTTATGGCTAAGTGGAGAAGTATCTGTCTTTCCCTTAAAGCAGTTCCTAGAGCAGGAGGCAACATTTTCAAAATGGCAGCTCTAGAAAAACAAAGCTTCTTGGGATCGCTAACTGGGATGGAGTGGATGGAGAGGGAGACCGAAATGGAATTACTAACAAGAGAGGGAAGAAGATACACTGGGGGGTGGGGGGAGGAAACCACAAGGCATGCAGATGGAATGCAGTTCCCAAGAGTTTGAGGGAGTTTTGATGGTCTGGGGGAGAACTTTATGAGGAAAACTTTCTCTAATAAAATGAAAAGACAAACCTCATGGAGGAATTTACTGCTCATAAACCAAAGTCTGGGAACCTCGCCATGGAGAGTGGAACCAACCTTGCTTCCCTCAGGCCTGCTCTCCCATGTCAGTGGGCACTTGTTGGCTAGTTTTGTCTCTGAATCACAGACGCAGTGATAAGTGGTCTCCCTGAAACATCCTTCAGCCCCATCTCCAAAAGGACTCCATTCTTCTCTTTGCTTCTCTGTTTATTTTCTCTATGCCCACAAACCAAATCAGAACCAAGGAGCAGACTACCATAGAAAACCAAGACTCTGAAGACTGCCCTGTGGCTTGCCATCAACTAAGAAGGACACAGAGGATGGGGTCTAGGTGCTGTGCCCAGGCTCCGCATGACCCATGCCAATGACTGAGCCAACACCATCTAAGCCATCCTACTTACCAAAAGGAATCCTCTTGCAAAACCATGATATAGTTCAAGAAATGGTTGTTCCTCCTTTGATGATAAACCACTAACACTACTATTAGCCTACATCTTACTCTATAGTTTTGGGAGGGATCTCACGAGATTCAGGATTTCACGTCTTAGAATCCCAAGACAGGAGGCAGTGTTGTACAGTAGTTAAGAGAGTGCTGGGTCTGCAGTTACACTGCCTGTGTTTGAAATCTCTCTCTGTCATTCACTATCTGTTGACCTTGAGCAAGAAACTTTTCTGTGCTTCAGTTTCTTCATCTGTAAAAGGAAGAGAATAATCATACCTACCTCATAAGACTGTCATGAAAATTAAATGACATAAAACCAGCACACTGTTTAGCACAACACCTGCCATACAGGAAGTACTCAAAATAAGTTAGCTACTATCACATTATTTTAGAACTTGAGAAATAAAAGGCACGTAGATCAGCCCTGCATACAATGCTTAATGGCAGAGGGACTAACTCATGTGTTCCCCAAGCTGAGTTAAAGGCTTTTCTTGGGTCCCACTTTTTGACCCCAGGCATGCTTAGTTTACAGCAGAGTAAAATCTATTATTATTATTGGCTCCTGATTTTATAAGAGAACTTCATTTCATGTTGATTTTATTTGGTAATAATTATTTTAAAAAGGCTTTAGCTTTCATGTTCCTTGCCCTTATCACCTCTGGCATGTAAGCAGAAAAAGGCAGACTCAAGAGCTAGGAACGAAACATTGAATTTCTGCAGATGAGGACATGGGAGCCAGAGAGGTAAGGTCACATGTCCAAAGACCCACACTTAGTCACAGAGCAGGACGAAAAATTGGTCCTGTCCTTCTTACATTATTCTAATGAATTTGTTTCTTAATGGTATTCTTTAAGGTATGTAAGGAAGTATTCGTTAAATGAATACACGCTTCTCTCACACACATAAATGTGTGTTTTGTACAGTTCATACTTTCTTTAACAACACAGATGTACGAAGCCATCCGTATAACACGTGTACTGTCGACCGAGTACAGTCCTTAGCTAACTATGAACACGTCCGCAAAGCCCTCACAGTAACTGCTGGCCAATTCTCTCAGCTGCACAGCTTAGAGAAAGGACTGAACCCACCACGGCTTTCCCCACCACTAAGTCAGGTCAAGTCCTCCGATAACTGCAGGATCTGCTGTTCCGGAATATCCCTTCCCTCCGATGGCCTGGCTTAGCTCCAGGCCACGTCGCCTGGGAATGAGGAACGGGATTCCAAGCCTTGCACACAGCTGTGCAGAGGGCCGAGGGGCCAGGGCTTAGTTTTCTGTCCAGTAAGAGGATCCTGCTGCAAAAGGTGAACCTGGCTTTCTCTCCAAAGAACTGCAACTTCCCTCAAGCGCCCAACTCTCCCCAAAATGACCAAGGAGGCTAGAACAAGCTCCTGAAGTTTCAATCATTTGTTTATTAAACAAGTCTTCCTTGAGATCCTATTACGTAACAGGCACTAGGGATACCCTGGGAGGGGAGGGGCAAAACCAAACCAGGTCAGAGAAGGGAGGCTATAGGAGCAGACAGAGACAGCCCCAGGCCCAGGTGAAATTATGAAAAGATGAAATGTCTTAGCTATTGGTCTCCATCCACACCCACCCACCCCTGCTTTGTATTGTAGTTCCCTCAAGTTGCTCTTTGCCTTTTGTCTCTTCTCTCATCAAAACCTGATTCCTAGGGGAAAAAACTTGATTTTTCATTCATTTATTCAACAAATATATGTTGAACACCTACTGTGTACCAGATACTGCAATAGATAAAAAATCAGTCATTTACAGCTTCTCTTAGGAGTGTTTGCATTTCAAGTCTTTTGAATTTTTTCTCACACTTTTTATTAAGATACAATTCACATATCATAAACTTCACCCTTTTAGAGTGTACAGTTCAGTGGTTGTGTATTCACAAAACTGTACAACTGTAACAACAATCTAATTCCAGAATATTTTCATTACCCCAGAAAGAAACCCCTTACCCATAAACATTAGCAGTCATTCTTCAATCTCTCCTTCCCCCAACTCCTAACAACCACTGATTAACTTTCTGTCTCTATGGATTTGCCTTTTCCAGACATTTCATATAAATGGAATCATACAATAAGAGATCTTTTGTGTCTGGCTTCTGTCACTGAGCATAATGTTGTCGAAGTTATCCATGTTGTAGCACGGATCAGTACTTTGTTCCTTTTTATGGCTGAATAATATTTCATTGTATGGATATACCAGAGTTTATTATCCATTCATCAATTTTTGAATATTTGAGTTGTTCCTATTTGGGGCTATTATGAATGAGGCTGATATGAACATTTGTGTACACAGTTTTGTGTGGATACATGTCTTCAATTCTCTTGGCTATATACCTAGGAGTGGAATTGTTGGATTATATGATAACTCTATGTTTAGCTTTTTGAGGAACTAACAAACTGTTTCCCAAAGTGGCTGCACCAGTTTACAATCTCACCAGAAAGATATGAGGATTCCACTGTCTCTACATCCTCATCAACATTTATAATTGTCCATTACTTTTCTAATAGCCACCCTGGTGGGTGTGAAATGATACCTCATTGTGGTTTTGATTTCCATTTCCCTAATAACTAATGATGTTGAACATTTTTTCCTGTGCTTATTGGCCAGTTATATATCTTCTTTAGGGAAATGTCTATTCAAATCCTTTGCTCATTTTTTAATTAGGCTGATTGTCTTTTTCACTGTTGAGTTGTAAGGTATTTTTTTTTTTTATTATGGATACCAGATCCTTATTAAATATATGATTTGCAAATATATTCTACATTCTGTGGGTTGTCTTTTCACTTTCTTGATTGTGACTTTTGAAACACAAAAGTTGGTAATTTTGATGAAGTACAATTTATTTTTTTTTCCCTTTGGTTGCTTGTGCTTTTGGTGTCATATATAAGGAACCACAGTCTGATCCAAAATGACTGTTTTCTCTAAGAGTTTTACAGTTTTAGGTCTTAACGTTTAGGTCTATGATCCAGTTTTAGTTAATGATATGAGTATATGATGTGAGGTAGGGGTCCAAATTCATTCTTTTGCATGTGGATAGTCAAATGCCTCAGCACTGTTTGTTGAAAAGACTATTCATTCCCCATTCAATTGTCTTGATCAATTGACCATAAATGTAACGGTTTATTTCTGGATTCTCAATTCTATTTCTTTGATCTATATATCTCTCCTTATGCCAGTACCATATAATCTTCATCACTGAAACGTTGTCATAAGTTTTGAAATTGAGAAGTATGAATATTCCAACTTTTTTCTTCTTTTGCAAGATTGGGCTACTCTGGGTCTCCTGCATTTATATATGAATTTTAGGAACTTGTCAATCTCTGCAAACAAAAAAAGGCAGCTGAGATTTTTATAGGGACTGCATTAAATCTGAAGAGCAATTTGGGAACTATTGCCATCCTAGCAATATTAAGTCTTCCAATCCATAAATGCAAGGTATCTTTCCATTTACTTAGGTACTATTTAATTTCTTTCAATAAAGTTTCATAGTTTTCAATGCACAAGTCTTACTCTCCTTTTGTTAAGTTTATCCCTAAGTATTTTATTATTTTTTGATGCTTCTGTAAATGGAATTGTTTTCTTAACTTTATTTTTGGATCATTCATTGCTAGTGTATTAAAATATAATAGATATCTTTATTTTGATCTTGTATCCTGCAACTTTGCTGAATTCTTTTATGAGCTCTAATAGTTTTTTGTGCATATTTTAGGATTATCTATATACAAGATCATGTCATCTGCAAATCGAGATAGTTTTACTTTTCTCTTTCTAATATGAAGACCTTTTCAAGGCTTCTTCCTTATTGTGCAATGGAACATTTTATCCTCTATAAACTAATTTCAGGCATCAAGAAGGTATCCCCAATGAGGACAAGAATTTGTTTTGCTCCCTGCCATAGACCTGGCATCTAGATTCATTCCTAGTATTTAAGAAGATTTCAATAAATATTTGTTGAATAAACGAAATAAAAAGTAATGGGACAGTTTAGTCCAGAACTTTTCCCCACACCCTAAAATCACATCAGCAGAGTGTGGCTTATTCTATCCCTCATATATATTCACTTATAATGCCTACCAGTGCCTGACAATTAATGAGCACTCAATAAATACGTGTTTAATGGGTGAATGAATGAATAAATAATGTAAGGCCTGACATATGAGAGTGCATGATTAAGACCACATGGTCACATCTGGTATAGGAAACGCTATCTGTCGAATAGCTTAATATGCCATCGATTCCATCTCAGTGTATGATAAATAATGTCCCCTAAGATCACAGTGACAGCAAAACTCTTGTCACTGGAATCCCAACAGTTCTATGGTGGTTGTTAAACCTTGTTCCCACAAAATGATACTATTATGTAATTCCTTCTATTTATACCCTTCCAACAGCAGCTCAAAGAGTTGGCTGGGGCAGGGCAAGGGATGACAAGCCACCTGGGCTGGCCGCACAGCCCAGTCTGCTGGCCCTGCCCCCTTGCTTCTTCTTCCTTGACTCACGCCCAGGAAATACTTTAGGTACCTCTGGAAATGCAGTGAAAACACTTGGC
The DNA here is from genome assembly GCF_965194805.1 of Balaenoptera borealis. NCBI lineage: Eukaryota > Metazoa > Chordata > Mammalia > Artiodactyla > Balaenopteridae > Balaenoptera > Balaenoptera borealis. Next base: position 108,497,887 of record NC_138868.1, on the reverse strand, counting down.
ATGGACACCATGTGAAAAGTCAACAAGGCCCAGGCAGGTCTGGGGCACAGAGGGTAGGAGGTTGGGGGGCCTTGCCTACTTGTCTCATATTCCCATTCACTCTCTTCTTTTAAAGAGACCTTTGTTGTTCCTATTGTCCCAACCCCACAATCCCACGCTCATCGTGTGTTAAAGACTGAAACCTATACTCACCAAATATGCATTTAGTTCTATTTTACTCAGGCAATTATCATATAATAATTGCATTGTTATTGGAAACATACTTTAAGATTCTAATCACCATGAAGGAGATTTATAGCTATTACAGACTTGCTAATCCTCAACAAATATGTTTTTAATCAAGTTAGCATTTTATAAACAATAACTGTCCCATTAATTCTGGGGTGGATTTTGTAGCCTTGACGGAAAGCACTTCAATTGATTTGTTTTCCCTGGGACTCTTTAAGTTACACTTTAAATTTGGAGATTAATACAGGGGAATTTTTCAGACTTCAAAAAACAAGACCCGGGAATAAGACTGAGTACAGCAGTGACAAGAAAGAGTAGGCAGGAAAAGTCTGGACTAAGAATCAGATCAAGATCTAAGAGTGCCTCTACTCCTAATTAGCCCTGCGGCTCTGGCCAAGTACTTAACCTTTCTTAGCCACAGTTTCCTCATTTGTCAAATGGGGATAATCATACTTAGCCTGGCCACACATTTTTATGGAGGGAATCCGATATGTGAGTGTAGGAGAAAATGCCATAAAAATCATGCAGTACTACAGTGTGGGGTCTAAGGAACCCAGCTCGGCCCTGCACTTCTTAGCAGAACCACCTCGGACACATCATCTGACCCTCAGTTTCTTCATTTGTACAATGTAAATAATAATAATAATTATGATAATAATAATAATAGTAATGTCTATTTCTCAACGATTTGTCACATTTAGTGAGATGATGTCTACGAGCATTCACAGAAGACCTAGCACATAAGAAGCATCAAAAACTATTCTTTTCCCACTGCCCATCCATCAGGAATGTACATACTTTCCTAAGATGAAATCCAAGGCATCTGGGAAACTTCAGAATCACGGAGTCATCTCGTTTTCTGCCAGGGAGAAACAGGCCTGCTACAGTGGAGACACCACCACACCACCACCTGCATTTTTCTGATTCCCAAGCCCGTTCCCCTGCTGTCGCACCGTGTCCTCCACTCCTTGATCGGGAGCCCTTTATAAAAGTTCCAATTAATATTAGCTTGATAGGCTGGCTGGGAGGGCTGTCTCTGGACTCGGGAATTCAGAGCATGCTGCATGTGAGAGCTGGTCACAGTTCTTGCAAAAGAAAGGCAGCAGGGAGTGGGAGACTTGGGTCAGCAGAAAACTCCCTAGTGGTCAGTGTCATTCTAAGGAAGAAAGAGACAGCCTGGGAGTGACTAAGCAAGTGGCTATTCACTGTCGGCTCTGGACACAGGGATGCCCACAGACAGCAAAAGCCTGGGGTCGGGTCTGTCTATATCTTTGCAGAGTCTTCAGACCTCACAGCAAACCTTGAAACAAACAACTTCACCAAGCTCCCCAGACTGAACAAGAAGGCGGGAGGAGCGTATGCACAGAAACCCGGACCCAGTGGACAAGGACAGAAGAGCTGAGCACAGGCAGGCACCCCAGACTTTATGATGCTTTCAGGCCTCTTGACTGAATAGGGCCCCACGGCCATACCCCGCCTCCTGCATCAACCAACACACACACACACACACACACACACACACACACACACACACACACACTCACACTCCTCTAGGGACAAGCACGAGAGAGATTAGCTACATAAACCAGGCAGGCTTGTAAAACAGCCGAAGAATTAAATACTCAAGAATGTTTTGGCCAAGCTGCTGACCCGTTCCCCCCCCTGCAAAGCCCAGGGAAGGAGAGGGAGGGAGAAAGAAAACTAAAGAACCAGGGGAAACAAAACCAAACTATTAAGTCCTTTTCATTAAATAGATAAACTCCATCTGACGGGCCCTCCCCTGGAGTCCTGAGGTGCCATCAGTCGTGGGAAATGACTCGGGGGTGGGGGGGGGGAAAAAAGAAAAGACACACAACAGGGATTCCTTGGTCTTGACTGGAGTGAGAGAGGCCACTTAGTCAACTCCCTTCACTCCAGTCAGATTCAAACAAGAACTGGGACGTGGATAGAGAAAGGGAGGTTGAACAGCCTGGTGATTGGATTAGACTTTGGAACCGGGAATCCGTCAATTTCACGTTGGGTTACAGCCTTGACACATCTACTTGTGATGTGATAACACCCAGATCTAAATGCCAAGACCCAAATCTCCAGCCCCCACTGCCCCTCTCTTCCTGGAAGCATGTAACCAACTCAGTCACTGCATGTCCCCCTTCACTCCCCACCCATATCCACCCGTCCTTCTACATCCCTTCAGCTAATGACATGCTTCCATCATGAATGGCCGGCCCATCAAGCTAAAAACTTCTGCCACCCTCCTCTCTCCCTTCTTTCTCATCCCCCAGATCCATTTGGTTACCAACTCCTGTCCTTTCCACTTAAGACACATCGTCCAAATCAGGTCCACCGTCTGCAAATCTGTTACCACCAAACAAAGTCAGGACCACATCAGGATTGACTTTAAGTATCAATCCTCTGATTCATTTCCCTACCATCAGTCTCTCACACTCCACGTCCTCTGCCACAATATCATAGATGGTATTGTACTAAAGAAAAACAAGTCAAATCAGACCAGTTCCTGATGAAAGACCTTCACCAGCTCAGTGCTACCTTAGCAAGGACCACATGCCCGCCAGCCGTTCACAATCTGACCCCTACCTTGCTCGGTGGCCGTGTCTCCCACCCTCAAGCCACAGTGTACCCTTATCATGACCAGGGCAACTCATCCCCTTCCATGATTTTTGGCTGATTTTGTTCTTCCCCCCTGCCTGGGGTGTCCTTGCTTCATCTCTGCCCGGTGACCCCTTCCTCATCTCTCGAGGTCCAGTTCTAAAGACATCCCTTCTGAAAACAGATGACTAATGAGAACCTGCTGTATAGCACAGGGAACTCTATTCAATGCTCTGTGGTGACCTAATGGGAAGGAAATCCAAAAAAGAGGGGATATATGTATACATATAGCTGATTCACTTCACTGTACAGCAGAAACTAACACAACATTGTAAAGCAACTATACCCCAATAAAAAAAAAAAAATGAATAACAAAAATAAAGACATCCCTTCCGTGATGTCTTCCCTGGTGTGCCAAGACAAAGCTAACCCCTTCCTCCCCCCTTTGCTCATTTCACTATTATAGCACTTATCACGGGCTTGTAATGATCTCTTCCTAAGTCTGTCCCACTAGAATGTGAGTTCCTCAAGTCTGTTCCTCATGGTTTATTCACATTTGCTTCAGCATGTGGCCTTTATAGGCACTTCTTCAATGTTTTACTAAATACATGAACAATAGGCACATAAGTGATGACTAAGCAAGTTGGCAGCATGGACCCGGATAAACAACCACCCTCTGTGGGCCTTGGTGGCATCACCCATGCAACGAGGAGGTCTGAGCTCTAAAACCCCATCTAGCCCTCACATGACATGATTTTATGAGTTCTCTCTGAGAGATATCTGTGACTGGGCTTCTCTGTGTGAGAACTGAAGCTGAGAGTTGTAAATACGTAAAGCAGTCGAGAGCCTTCTGTAAACACGGAGGCACAGGGGCCCTCAAGAGCAGACAGGTTTACGCAGAGGTAAGCCAGATGTTTGCATTAAGAGCACAGCGGTGCACAGTATCCAAACATGATATTAGAACTTGCAATCTGATATGCCTGCAGAAACCCAGCCCCAGTCCATCAGAGGAAAAAGGAGAGAAGGGGCCAGGAAGCAGCAGAAAGTGCCTACAAGCAGGTGAGAAGCTGGGCAACGGAGCATGGCTGGGTGAGCAGCCACGGCCCTTCCCAGCACGAAAGCCGTCCTCCCCCACCTGATCTGCCGCAGACAGAAACTCTCCACGTTAACCAGACCGTCCTCCCCACTCCCCCCAGGACCTGCGTTAACACCACCCAGCGCCTGTGCTCCTGTTAGCTCTGCTTCTCCCACCTGGAAAGCCTCTGTGGGCCCCCCTGCCCATGCACCCAATGCTCACGTTCTTAATGCCCACCCTGTCGTCCACCCCAACCCAAAGTGACCTCTTCCTTCTCCTGAAATCCTGTGACAGCTCAGCTGCCTGGCTTGACCAGCAGCTGTGCACCAGTATCCGGCGTAACACAGCACTGACAAACAGAAGGCCTTCAGTAAAGGCTCTTCGGGGTGAATGACCAGAGCTAAGTGGGCCTATAGAGAGGACTCCCTGCCCTCGAGGAGAACTCCCACGTAGGGAAGGAAGAGCTCAGTGGAGGAAGAGCTGCGAAGAGAAGTCTTCACAGGAATACACCAAACCGTAGGGTCGTTGGTTTTTTGGTTTTGGCTCGTTTGGGGGATTTGGCGGGAAGTTTTCCTACTGCCCAGATCCTCTCCCCAAATACTCTACAAGCTCCTTGTGGGCAGAACCAAGTTTCTTCTTTCCTCCAAGACACCCACCAGTGTCCTGCACATACACACCAAGTACATATCTATTGATTGATTTTCTGCATAAAGCCAGGATTACCTAAAAGAGAAACACTACAGAAAAAGTCAATGGAGGAAAAAGTGTCCTCAGAGAGGCTTCAGCTCAACGAAGACAACCCAGGAGCTCGGTTAAGACTGAAAATGTTAGGCTGCGAGGAAAAGCAGGGAAGAAAAACACCGAGAGGGAGGAGAGCAAGTGGACAAGGGAAGTTGGGGAAGGATAAATAATCATTTCAAAGAAACGCGGGGGTCTAGTTAAAAATGGACACATTTAGTGTGGACGGTGGCAGGTCACACAGCGCTGGACACATAATGCATTTCATTTCAGACAGAGTCATTTTCCTGTGGGGAAGACTGACGCGAACCAAAGCAGGTTCTGTCAGAAAGTATTCGCTGGTCACTAGAAGAGGGAGAAGGCTCCGGAGAAACAAACCTAATCATTTCCTTCTCTGAATGATGGCAGAGCCGGGCTTTACACACACAGATATAGAAGCCCAGAATGCTTGAGAATGAACAGGAGACTTGCTGATGTAAGTAATTTCATTCCTATGGCTCGGCTCAGGAATGCTGTAAAGGAGGGAAGGAAGGAATGAAGGAAAGAGGGATGAGAGGAAGGAGGAGGGCAGGGAGGGAGGGAAGGTCCACCCCCCGGTCTGGCTGCACCGTCCATGTCTTCTGTTTCTCCTCACGTCCTTTCCAAAGCTCTGCAGAGATACTGCCCAACCTACCACAGCGAAATTTAAGAAAAACAGAAGTATGTGGGGTGTAAAACCTAAAGGAAGAATCTCAAAATCCTAAGAACCATTGAGTTAATGGCCTCCCTTTAATTTTCTTCACACTGTGGAAAACAATACGCCTTGTTTTAATAAGATTACTGTGTCATATTTCTTGGCAGGCCTGGCATCAGGGAAAGGACCATATCACCAGCACGGATTAACGTTCTCTTCCTGTGAAAGGCAGGAGCTGTTTTTTTAAGGTGGAAACAATACTATTCTATCTTCACTACTTGTCTGGAACATGAGCAGAAGTGTCCTTATAAGGATGAGGAGGGAGGCACATAAGATGGGCCAAGGTTTTCTTTCTGCCAAAACTTTTAAACCCAAAAGATTGATTAAGTGAACATCAAAGGCAAACCAGAGAAGGGGAAGGAAGTCAGAAAAACTTCAGACAGAGTTATGTATGGAAGACAGGAGTAACCCTAATCACTTTCCCTTAATAACAGTGGGAGCACTGTGCCGGGCTAAGAGGGGATGCTTACTGGGGAAGGAGGGATGGAAGGATGGAGGGACGGATAGGTAGGTGGATATGTGAGTGGGTAGATGGGTGGATACAGGGAAGGGATAGGTTGACGGATGGGTGATCTGTGGGAATTAGACCCCTATGCCCTAAGAGGGTCACCTTCCTAAATCACTACCCAGTCATAGGGCTAAGTCCTAAGGGAATTATCTCAGATAACTGCTTACTCTGTGATACAAGGAAGAGCAGTACTTCAATTACCTTTAGACGTTTTTTTTTTAATGGGTATATATACATCTAGTGCCATAAAAATGTTTTTTACCTTTGACTCAGTAACTTCACTTATAAGAGTTTATCCTAAATTTTTTTCTCAAAAGAAGTTATTTGCATAAAGGTGGTTTTAAAGCATAATCTAGAAAATTTAACAACCATAGCAACCTACAAATATTAAAGTAAATTATTTCAATTCTATAGACTATTAGCCATAAAATAACGAGAAAAATTATGAAAAAACATGGAAGAATGTCTATGGTAAGGGAAAATTCAACATTATATGTACATGTTTAAGGAGCATGTGTAAGTCTTGCAATCACAAAATATAAATAATAATTTCAGCTTTCTATGTAACTGTGATCACAACTATGTAGAGGTATACTTGCGTGTCAAGAGGCTGGAAAGAACCACCCAAAAAATAACACCAGTAAATAGGTTAAAATGGTAGAATTCTGGGTGAATTATAGTTTTTAACTTAAAATTTATTAAAATAGACTTGAGATATTTAATGCACTTTCACGTAAATAATATTTTCAGAGGAAAGAAAAATAAGGAAAACATTTTTTTAAATGATTATCAGCGTTGCCCCAACCAGGCCCTAGTTAGCTCAGCATCTTACATTAAGTCACTGGGGAAGAGCCTAACGGTGAGGAGGGAGGAGGGGACGTCTCAGAGCAGAGGACACTCTCAATGGAAGGGAAACGGGGAAAAGATAAAATAAGTCTATCCAGGAATGTCTCTGAGAATCAGAGACTCCTGTCTTCCTCCTCGCCTAGTTCTCTCCCTCCATCCTCTCTTTACCTGCCCTCCTCCATGACCTTTCTACCCAGACACAGAGCTGGCAGCCCTTCCCAATGCTCTCAACATCTTATTCTCACGTCCTCTACGACTCCATGCCCACAGCCTCCAACACCTCAGCCTTAAGATACTGAGCGTATTACTGTTCTGTTGCTGGGTAGCAAACTACACACCTGGCCACACAAGACAACACCCTTTTATTACCCCACAGCCTTCGGGCATCAGGGCTTCGGGCTCAGCTCAGGATCTCAGGAGGAGGCGGTGGAGGCTGCATTCTCACTGGGAGGCTCGACTTCGGAAGAATCTAATGCCACTCATTTAGGTTGTGGGCAGAGGTGGCTTCCTTGCAGACGCGTGACGGGGCCCCCGCTTCTCACTGGCTGTCATCCTGAGGCTGCCTTCAGGTCCTGGGGGCCCCAGGAAGTCCCCGCCATGCGGCCCCCTCCGCAGAAAGTTCCGTGTTTGCTCCTTGGACACCAGCAGCAGAGTCTCCCATTCTGGCCCGCCTCCCACCCTGACTCTCCCTCATCACCACCACAGCTTCACATAGACCTCTGCCCCTCAAGACGCTCATATCTGTCTTGGCTCCACTGACAAACTTCCAAAGGAAGCCACACCCTCCTGTTCAGGGAGCCCCAGGGATCTCCCCTTCGTCCCTCCCTCTCACCAAGCCCCTTTCTTCTCTGGGCCCTCTGCTCTGCCCCCTCCTCCCCTTCCCTCCACTCCCCCCACCCCCCGCTTTTGCCTGACTAACTCCGCCTTGGTCTCAGTTTCCATGGCACTTCCTCAGAGAAGCCTTTCCTGATCCTCAGACTAAGAGGTCATAATACAATTAAATAACCTCTTAGTAATTCTGGGTTTAATGCTTATTTCCTCTACAGTAAGTCCCCTACATACAAACGACTTCCGTTCTGAGAGCGCGTTTGCAAGTCCAGTTTGTTTGTAAGTCCAACAAAGTTAGCCTAGGTACCCAACTAACACAATCGGCTATATAGTACTGTACTGTAAAAGGCTTATAATGCTTTTCACACAAATAATACATAAACAAACAAACAAACACGAAAACTAAAGAACACATTTTTAATATTACAGGACAGCACCTTGAGAAGTACAGTAGTACCAGCTACATCACCGCTGCTTTTACGCTTGCTTCCAGACATCCTGGGCTTGAAATGAAGACACTGTACTCTGTACAGTACCATACAGTAAAGTACACAAAAGCACAACCACTTGTAGAGGATGCACGCACGTGACAATGTACACCAGACACGTGAACTAACTTATCTAATTGGACATGCGAACGCACGTTCGCATCTTTGAAAGTTCCCAACTTGCAGGTTCGTATGCAGGGGGCTTACTCTATTGAGTTGCAAGCTCTATGGAAGAAAGAAAATGTCTCCATCTTGCTTGTTCCCTGCAGTAGCCCTGGTGCTTACTTACTTCAGCGCCTGGAGCACACCAGGCGCTCAGAGGATTTATGATGAATGCACTAATGAATGAATACTGTGTAGGCAACACCTCCGAACCTTCCACCCAAGCCTCCATGCTGTGACTTCCGAGGCTGCCACCCTCCTGAATCTTCTCTCCCCAGGTTGTCAGCAGTGTCTTCCTAATGGCAAAGTCTTCCCACCTCTCACCCCTACCTGTCTGCAGCCCCTAGCACATGGACCCCTCCCTTTCTCAAAGGCTCTCCTCGCCTCGGCTTTGGAGCCCTAAACTCTCCTGATTCCCTTCCTCACCCTCTAATCACCCCACCTGTGTTGCCTTCGAAGATCATCTTCCTCTTTTAGAATTTCTGCTTCACCTCCATGCGGAGAAACCCAAAGCCAGTATCCTGACCGCACCTGTAGCTGGCAGTTGGATCTGCAGCATCTGTAGCTTCAGTGATTTACCAGCTGAACTCGAACTCAACCTCAGAAAGCCCCCTCCCCTTCCTTCCTTGGCTCCTCATCTCTGTTGTCTGTTAACGTCAACATCACCTGAGTTCAAGACGTCAGAGTGACCGTCAGCAGCTCCTGGCCTCCCCCCGAGTCGTCTCCTGCGCCCAATCCCTCCTCTCCATTCGCTCGGCACTCACTCCTCCTCGTGTGCATCCCAACAGCCTCCTAAGTGACGACCCCCACCTCTGGACCCAGAGGACCACTTACCAGGTGTCTTTCTAGAGCACAGTTCTGGTCATGTCCCTCCAACACATGATAGCCCATAGTGACCATCATTTGCCTAAAAAAAAACCAGACTCCTTATATGACCTTACGTGGTCCTCACGACCTGGCTCCCAGGGGTCTTCCTCACCTTGCCTTCACCCTCACCTGCACTCTCATCTCATCTCCCCAGGGGGGTCACTGCTTCCACAGCTGCTCACCTCTGGGCCTTCACTCAACGGGCTGTTCCCTGCTTGTAAAAGGCAAAACTAAAACAACAAATAAAAGCACCTGCCTACCCCTCAAAGGCCAATTCAAATCTGACTTCCTCCAAGAAGACTGCAGGTCCAGAATCTGCTCTTTCCTTTGCATTCCAGCCTCAGCCTGTGCCACTGCCGGAGCATCGTGCAGGGTTTTGTAATAACCCTCGGGCACGGCTAACCCCTACCACTAGACTGTGCTTCTCGGAGACCCGATCGTCTCCATCTGTGCTGTGTCTCCCATGCTGAGCCAAGCCCCGGCCCAGAACCAGTGTGCTATAAAAGGTTCTTATGTTGAAGGACCAAGGTTGGCCCCGTGTGAGGCTCCCTTTGCCCAGGTCTTGAGAGCTGCTGCTGTTAGTTTGGAGCGATTCAGTCTCGCCTCTACCACGACTCTTTACCTCGGAAAACTACACACAGGAAATCCAGGGGGAGGAAAAGCTGTGGCTGATAGAAAAGCAAGCTCTCAGCCCAAACCTCCGGCTGCCTTGTTAAAATTAACAAGCAGCAGAGTGAAACCTGAGGCTTAGGAGTTGGGTTTCTTATTGTTATTACACACACACACACACACACACACACACACACACACACACGGTATACCTTTCCCAGGAATAAGCTGGCTTTAACAAGCGGCTAAATGAACAAATGGAAGATGAAAGGCAGAAAGAGATCTGGGGGCCAGAGCACAGAACCAGTGGACATTTTTTAAAACCCCCAGGGGGAGAGAGGGGTGTTACAGTGGGCCTGACTGTGCCAGGGGGTGTCAGAGTTTCCCAGATAAAACGAAGCCTCAGAGCCAGGACCAATCAGAGACAGCACAGGTTACACAGGTCACACTGTATCTGCCTCTCTCTCCTCTACATGTGTTCAAATCCCAACCAAGTGTCCAGCACAGCCAGTAAAAACGGGGGCTGTGCTGGCATCGTGGGTCTGTCCCTTCCTAGGGAGGGGGGTCCCTGTGTCTCAGGGCCTCTTTGCTATGATGGGAATAGAATCACAGTGCTCGATTCTCAGGGCTCTTAGGCTTACAATTTGGGTTGGCCAAAAGGTTCGTTCCGGTTTTTCCATAACATAACATCTTATGGCCTTTTGGCCAACCCAATAAGTGAGATAATATACATAAGCAAACAGTTCAGAGCATACTCAAACCCTCCATCCATCCATATGAGGGTTTTTTTCTTTCTTTTTAGCGTGTCCACTGCATGTCAGACACTGCTGAGTGAAACTGAAGTTTAGATTATTATGTGGGTCTTACCTGTTGGAGAGAGCTCCCAGCACTTAGCCGGGGAGGTGACGGCACCAAGCAGGACCCGCACGGAGGCCGGGGGCAGTCGTGTGGACCCGGGGGCTGGGCTGCTGCAGCACTGGCTGCTCCCACCTTTTTCTCCACCACCTTTGTTTCCTGGGAAAGTCCAGCTGCCTCAGGCCCAAGGCATCCCCCATGTGTCAAGGCAGGGTCAGCCCCAGAAAGAGTTAATGCCAAACTGCCATGCTATCACAGCGCTCAAACTGAAAAGACAACTGCTCTCAGCAGGCTGGGCCTGTGAGCTCTTTTCAAACTGCATCCAGCTAGGGAAACTCCGTTTTCCCACTGGTGTTTCCCCGGGAGGCTGACACACACCCCGGATCTCCTTCTACCCTCCTTGCCATCCTCTCTCCGGCTTCTTATGGACGTCCTTGGCCTTCAGCCGAAATCAGGGGTGCGCTGTGCATATGTAACAACCAGCTGTCGTGTGCCGCTTTCCGTGGTGTAAATGCTCTCACCACGGAGTGGGGAAGAGATGCCCTCTGTCAGGTCTCGTGACCCCGCGAGCCGGCTCCAGGACACGGAACCCTCGCCGTGCCCTCCCCCCCTCCCCCATGGTCCTGCAGTTCTATCTCCAGAGGAGCTATTGTAACTGCCTTTATTCTTTCTACCTCCCTCATTTCTTTCAGGTCACTGAAAGTGACCCATCCTTTGGAAGGCAAGTCCTAGTGTCAAGGAATCTAGGTTGTTCGCAACGCTGGGAGCGTCCAGGGCGGCCACGTACAGCCGCTCGGCCACACAGGGCACAGCTCCACCGGCACCATCTACGGGGACTTTAATGTGAACGGTGACCCCAAGATTGGTGTGGAATGAGGGGCCTGGGAGTGTCTGCACTGCACTGAAAGGGCCTTCCTGAGTTAGGGGCAGAACAGAAACCACAAGGCTCCCCGAGACCCCCATTCCTGGGCGAATTCTTGGTCTCAGCATTATCTCCAGCTGCCGGAGACTCTAAGCAAATTGGTGCTGGGGGGGGTCTCGGCAGGTCACATTATCCTGTCCTCTCCAAAGAAGCACTTAGACATTCACCCTAGGAGTTGCCTCTCTCCCAACCTACTGAAGCAGTTCATTCTTTAATTTATTCAACAAACAGAGAGCATCTCCTAGGTTCCAAGGAAATGCACTGAACAGAATAAGAAGCTCACAGCCTAGTGGGTGACCCAGACAAGAAAGCCAGCTCTTGCTCATCACATTGGGAGATTTGTACACACCAGGAAAGGAGCGTCACCACAGGTAAATTTACATCTGCTAATAGCGACCGTGTACTCAGTGCTTACTCTCGGCCAGGACTCTGCTAAGCACCTCCTCGATGTTATTTAATCATTACAGCAACCTTATAAGGCAGATATTATTATCCCCACTCATGCATGAGGCTTTAGTTATTGAAGAGACTGTGAAACTCAAAGAAAGTCTTTTATTTGCCATCCAGGGACCTTCTTTGAGTAACTGGGCTGGCCAGAAAACCTGGGCTGGCCCAGGCCCACTGGGACGAGGGTACCCAACAGACCGTTGCCCAGGCTCATCCTGGGCACATCCCCAGCTGGGACACCCGCCAGGGACCTTCTTTGAATAACTTGCCCGAGGTCACACAGCAAGGAAGCGTAGAGGTGGGTCTGGCTACACAGCACTTGCTCTTGACCTCTGGGCTACACCAGACCCCTAACTGTCTTGCAGTTAATGGTGGCTAATCTCTGGTCAGTTAAGGGCCAAATCTTTCTCTGTATCCTCTGGGGGCTGCTGAGCTGCAGACTAGCCAGAGGGACCCAGAGAAAGAGACAGTCCAACTACCCAAGGAACACGTGGTCCATGTGTGGAGTCGAATAGCCACCAGGCCACTGCAAGTCACCCCACTCCTCGAGCCCACTTCAGATGCTTCCTTGGCAATTCTGACTTTGAGATCTTAAATGGCAGCTGGGCACTATTTCTGGAAGCACACATGACAACCAGCAGACGTTTGGTTTTCTTATGCTTAACAGGCCCTTGTTTCTAAAATGGAAAACCTGGAGAAATCAGTGGAGTAGAGACAAGGTTTTAAGTTGAAGGGAGAAGGGTAAGAAGGAAGAGGGAAGTTCACTCCTGGAAAATCATTCTGCCAAGCCAGACCCTCTCAGATGAGGCAAAAGGTGGAATTTGGGGACACGATGCCCTCAGGAAAATCTCCAGGGACTCCAACTCGCCTGGTTCCAATGACACCTCACAACTCATCACCTTTGCCGGCTCTGGACCCAGCTGAGTTTTCTTATTCCCGGTTTGGCCTTTTGAAGCCCTGCAGAATCTAGCCCACTTGCTTCTCTTCCTGATATATAGAGATCTTAGAAAAAGTAGCCAATCTGATTCCCCTCGGGTAACAAAGCATGATTCAAGATATAGGGAGAGAGGCTCTCTCAGCTGTCTCTAAGGTCAGAAAACAAGTCCATGGCAGACTTTAGAAATAATAGCACTAATTTCCCTGGGCTTTGGTTTCCACAGCCAATCTAAAGAAATCCAGGCAAAGGATCCAGGGCCCGAAGTAAACACACAGTCCAAAAAAAAAAAAAATGATTAAGAAGAGAGTTTGTGCGTCATAGCAATTGGAAAAATCAGGACATGACAGTTTCTTCAACGTCTGTCTGACTGCACAAAGTAACACAAGTCTTAAGACCTCCTTCTCCATTCCTTCTCCTGACCTCTGAGCCTCAGGTATCCCCGAAATCCTGTCCCACTTCAAGTAGCTAATAGACCTAAGAGTTTCTTTTCTGAGCACAGAGAGAGTGGGAATAAACACTAGTGACCGAGAAACCGTGGGTAGGGCAAGGCAAAATTCAAGGTGGACTTGTGCAACGGAGAAATGCTCCAAACTCTTCTCACTGGTGATGCTTCTGATTGAACAGGGCCCACACCACAACATCCAACCATTTCTGTGGTCTGCAGGCCACGGTTGCTTGGACGGGGCCATCAGGCCCTGAGCCAGCCAGATTGTGGAAGTGAGTCCCTCCTGGCAGTAGGATTCCCTGAGCCCTGCAGCCAAAAGCCACGTGGGGACAAGGCAAATCCAAATCTCAGCCCCTACCTGGAAGCCACAGCTCACATCTGAGACTCAAGGAAGACTGCCCTTGGGCCTCTGGCCAGCTCTGACCCCTGTGGCTGGAGCCCTCAAAGAAGGTCCCTGGATGGCAAATAAAAGACTTTCTTTGGGTTTCACAGTCTCTTCAAAGGATGTTCTCTCCGGTCAAATAATACAACACACATTTTTCAGAGAAAGGGAGAAAGCAGAGGCTGGGGCAGCACCCAAGAACGCCCCCAGGCCTCCTGTTTCCCCCATCACCTTCCGGCAGAGGAGAGAAAACCTGGGCTGGCCCAGGCCCACTGGGACGAGGGTACCCATAAGACCGGTGCCCAGGCTCATCCTGGGCACATCCCCAGCTGGGACACCCGCCTGGCTGGGCTGCCCTCCTTCTAACCCTGTTTGTCTTATTTTTTCCAAAGAGCCCTGGACAAGGAAAAGACAGTTAGAAATCACTTCTTTTCAGAGCTTGAAAATGAGGCTCATGAAGGTTGTTGAGTCAGGGAGGAAGGGGAATATTTGCGTCTCTCCCCTTCACCCCAACGGGTTCCTAAATCTAGTTGCCAAAGAGGTTCTGAGGACTTGGCCAGTTGTTCTCAGATGCCTCATTCACCAGCCCTGAGCCTGAGCCCAACTCGATCAGCCCAGCACCTGGAGAAAGCTCCAGTCCAGAACCTTCTCCTTTTCTTAGTGGAGGGAGTCTGGGGGCATAGGTGTCCCTGTCCCTACACGAGACTCATTGGAAGCCTGCAGATGACTTGTTCATGGGAAGAACATCTTTCTCCTTTTAGAACCCAGGGTCCCAGCTCCCAGATCTGCCCTCCCCACGTTTCTACATGCTATTCTCATTTAGTTTTAATTTCAATTTTCTTTTTTCTTCCCATCAACTACAATCTAAAATCCATTGCAAGGTCATGCCCCAGGAGACAGAGCTAGGAATCCAGCAGTGCTTATGGAAGGGCCTAAGGACCTGGGGTTCCAGTGCAAGTGGTGTTTTGAATTTAAGTTGGTTCCCCTCCAGAATTTGGCATAGAGTGGTCTAGAGCAGGCTTCCCAGGATTTTCAAACTAGAACGTGTCAGGTGAGACTGACAAGGCAAGGTGGGGGAATCCAGAACTATCCCTGGAAACCCCAGGAGCTTTGATAGAAAAGCCTTCTCCAAAAACCACAAGACAAGGTGACCAGAGTGAGCAGATCTCACTGTGTCATTAACTGCTTATATATGACTATCAGCAAGTCACCTGTTGGAACCTTAGTCTCTTCATCTAGAAAATAAGAAAGAGATAGGGGAATCTGGAGTTAGCAGATGCAAACTAGCATATATAGGATGGATAAACCACAAGGTCCTACCGTATAGCACAGGGAAATATATTCAATATCCTATGACAAAACATAATGGAAGAACATATAAAAAAGAATTATATATATGTATAACTGAATCACTTTGCTATACAGCAGAAATTAACACAGCATTGTAAATCATCTATCCTTCAATAAGGCTAAGAGCTACCGAGAGCCGGAACTCCATCTTTACGGCGCGCTATGTAAATGCGCTGTACGCTCTATGCAAATGTATGGTGATGCACGCTTCAGGATGGCTCATCCCTCCCGGCAATTATCTCACACCTACTCACAGGGCCCTGTGCCAGCCCAGCTGGGGACACAGCCGTGAGGAAACAGGAAATCTCTCTCTCAGGGAGCTCAACCCAGCTAGAGAGAGACAGGACCCTTCATGAGCAACAGACATAACTGTTCTCGGTGGTCTAACGGCGGGATAAAGAAGGTCCAGAGGAAACGCTCAGAGGGGCATACAAGGAGTCGGGAAAGAAATGGAGTATAACCAAGGACTCAGTTTATGGTTGTGGTTTGGACATGAGGGAAGGACAGTGGCAGCAGAAGGCACGGTGACAGCAAAGGCGTCCTGGAGTCCCGGGAATGTTCGCGGAATGATGGACGTGGGTGAGGGCTGGGGGCAGGACAAGGAGAAGGACACCAGGTTGGCAGGACAAGCAGGGAGAGAGCCGAGGGCCTTGAACGCCAAGCTGGGGAGAAGAAAATGTTCTCAAATGACAGTGAGGTTGGCTTTCGTGCTGCCTCCGCATCTGCCCTCCCTTCAGCCTCCCAAACCTGATCGGATCCCAGGCCGTCACGTCCCGGGATGAAACGAGCCCAGCTTGCCAGCCCTGCGCGCACGTGACCTCAACACCAAAGAGTGGCCAGGTCCAATCAGAGCAACACCCACCGCACACTTGTCTTTTCACGTGAAAGTCTAGACCACGGAGGGCCAAAGGCAGTGACACTCCAGCCCTCTCCTCCATGGGGAGGGGCTCTGAGCCAATCGCCCCTCTCCAGGGTGGTCACTGGCTGGGAGTGTGGAGGTAAGAGAACAACAGGGAGCTGTGCCCAGGTGAGGGCTCCAGCCTAGCGCCAGGCTGTGCCTGGACACTGCATCCCGACTTGTTTTGGTACGTCACACATCACAGACACAGCACTGAGGCCATCAGGATGCTCCCCAGCCCCGCCGGCTTTCCTGCTGAGCCAGCTCCAGCCCAGCCCCGGAGGAAGGACGGCGATGGGGCTGCCAGTCAGCTTCTGCTGCGGAGGCGTCTCCCCCATGCACTGAGCAGTTATCTCTAAGAGTGATTAGGAAATAAAACAGCTCCCTTTCCCATTAGCCGCAAACTGGCCCATTTGGGCCCTGAGACAGCCCAGATCCAGGAAACCCGGGCTCAGCAGACAGCTCAATTAGCGCAGATGGTCTCCCCACCCTGTACCTTCTCCTTCTGCCTTTTATTGTTTGGGGCAGCAGAGCGGGGCGGGGTTGTGGGGGGGGGGGGTGCCCTGAGGTTGAACTTGTTGAAAGTGCAAGGGGAAGAAAATTGTTCTCGTCTGAATACACAGAGTCAGCTGTTGCCAGAGGGTGAAATCTACCCAGGGTGAGCTCCCCTTACAAGCCAACGCGGTATTGGGCCGCAAGGGGCTCTTGAACTTGGGCCGGCGCTATCTGGGTGACCCTGGAGACGGCTGCCAAGTAGACGGGATGCCCCGAATGGAGGCGAGACGGCAGGGGTGGGTAAGGGTGCGGGCGGGGGGGAGACCTTAGCCCGCACTTGTGTTGCAGGCGTTCAACACACACCAGCCCTCCTTCCACGTCAGTGAGGGAGGGGGCGGGGGACGGGGGCACCTGCACCACAGAACCCAGTTCACAGGGCATGTCTCCGACCCCTCAGCCGTGGGGCTTGCGGGTGGGATCTCCAGCTGCTGCACCCCCAGGATTTCTGGGAAGAAGCTGATGTAGTGAACGGACGCCCTGGATGTTCCCCGGTGATGTGACGTCCTGAGAACACGCCCCAGCTGCTTTGGGGTCACCCAACCCTACCAAGCAGCCTGCCTGCCCCAGAAACTCAGAAAACTTTTCCATTCTGAGAGTTACAGCAAATGGGCTCCGGAGAAGAGAGCAAAAGGACAAAGGTGAAGGGAGGAATGGGGAGGGATGGGGAGTGAGTGAAAGAAGAAGAAAGGAATCTATGTGGTACCCTAGAAAGAGCGCTAGAAGTGGTCCAGAGACTGAGTCCTGGTCCCTGCGCCTTTTAAACTAGCCCGATTGATGACTTCAAGCCAGACCCTCACTCTCATGTCCAAGAGGGGAGCTGGGCTATGTTACCTGAGGTTCCGTCCAACTCTCAACTAACACGTGGTGAAACCAAAACACAGGAGCAGTGCCCTTACCTCTGTACACCCAGCTCTGCCCGGGTCATGAAGGAGAGCATCAAACTGACCCCAGATGTCCCTGGCATCTGCCCCAGGGATTGAGAGAAAAGCGCTCTTCTTCTAAGACCTGGAGATGCTGTCGCACACGATAAGCCAGTTAAGCCAAATCACATGGAAAATGCGTTTTCTGCACCAGGGGGAAAGCGTGAAGAGAAATAAAGACTCAGACGGCAGCGTTTCTGCTTCAAAGGGGCCGGGAAAACCGAACACGGCAGGCCATTGACCGAGAGCAGCAGAAGCATCTTCGAGGAAGAAAGGGGCCACCTGCAGAGAGACGTTCGCCCTGTTTTTCCCAGTGGGGCCAGCTCTATGCCACAATCGCCACTCCTCATGTTTACGTGTTGCTTGACACGTTCCAAGGCTCAGCACACGTTCGACTTTGCTCCAACCTCACCGCCCCCAAGTAAAGGAGGTGGCAGCAGTGTCTCCACACAGATGAGAAAACCAAGGCTCGCAGGTTAAGGGACGTCCAGCGCTTCCTCCACACCTGCGGCATCTCCCACGAGGCTCATCTTTGGGGGCCGGTAGAGGACAGGCAAAAGCAGAGGGGAAGGTAGTTACAGTGCCAAGGACCGGGGAAAGGAGCTTTGGGTTCCATTTCAGGGTGTGTTTTACATCTCCATTTCTCAGTATCTCCTCCCAATTCCCCCAACTCTTCAACATACATCAGAAATGTCAGTGCTCCCTGGCCAGGATGTAACAAACTGCAGACTAACAAAAAATGTCATAGAACAATGAGAAGGGATCATCTAATCTACCCTGTCATTTTACAGATGGGGAAACTGAAGCCCAGAGAGGTAAAGTGACTGGCCTAAGGTCACACAGCTAGCTAGCAACAGAGCCCAGGTTAGAACCTGCTATTCCTGACCCCTGACCATGCCGGGCAAGTTAGAACTCCCGGCCGATGGGAATGACCGGGGAAGGACCTGGGAAGTTCCAAACGCAAGCGGTCCCTCTGTGCCCTTCCCCCCTCCTGTCTTGAGGTCGCACCCCCAGGCCCATATGCTCCACATCAAAGTTGGAGGCTGAGCCAACAAGGCTTCCTCTCGTATGGAATGACTCCGATATTCACGTCCGAGGCTCTCATTCCAACTGAAAACCTGATGCCAATCCAAACAGAGCAGGCTAATCAGAAAGCTCTTGGTTTTTTCCCCTTGTTTGCAGAGCCACACTGGAGGCCTGAGCCCCTCTGACATAACCACATAGCTGGTGCTGGGTAAGAGCTTCCCCCAGAGTGGCGAGGGAGGCCTCTCTGAACTGTAAAGGGTCTCCCTGCCTCTCTAGAGCGTCATGCGTTCCTTCCTTCACTCCACAGTCACATACTGGGGTCCACTATTTGTCAGGCTTTGTGCTAGGAGCGAGATCCACAATTGCGGGTGAGACAGAAAACCACCTTCGAAGAGTCTTCCTTCTAGCTGGGAAGCAAGTTACATCTACATTTTCTGGGCAAATTCTCTGAGTCGAAGGGAATCAGCCTCAGGATTACAAAACCCAAAGCAATGGCATTCCAGCCCAGCAGGTCAAAGTGACCTGGCATCTCCAACTCAGTGACGTGAAGCTGTAAATGTATTAAGGACAGGGGATTTGTCCAGTTATCTGGGGGAGAATTTATGGAGCAGGCAGGTCTCAAACAAATCTTGAGAGAGAAAGAGGATTTAGACAGATGAAGCCTAGAACCTATGGAGCAAGGGAGGGAAAAAGAAACTAGTAGGTGGGCACTCACCATGCTCTGCTGTGGTCAGTGGGCTGTACAGGTCGTCTCAACCCCTCCGCCCACACTTGTGTGAAGTTGCCATCACCGCTCCCATTTCATAGATGAGGAAACTGAGGCTCAGAGGGATTACTATCCATGATCACAGTTCTGTTCCAGGCCCGTGTGAGTCCAAAGCTCATGCTCTTTTCACTGCGCTGTGCCCAGGGAGGAGCTGAGAGGAGACTCCGGTGCTGATTATCAAAATCTACAAAAAAGCAAAAGACAGCTTAGTTACAGAACCTGCAAAAAGGTTTGCAGTTTAAAACAGTCCTTTGTTCACAGTATTTTTTAGTGACTGTAAAGCCATGCTTGTCTTATCATCACCATCACATTACCATCATCCTCCCCACCATCCTCCCCATCCTCCCCATCACCACCATCACCATCATTACCATCATCACCATCATCACCATCATCACCATCTCCATCACCAATCACTCTGATGAGACTGTGTAATGAACGAAAACCACGTGCTAGATACTGAGCTAAGTTATGGTTCAATTTCATTCTCCCAATAATGGGTTTACTTGCACGATTACTGCCCGCATATTACAGATGAGAAAACTGAGGCATGGGGAAAACTCACCCAAATTACACATCTATTAAGTAGCACAGCTGAGATGCCAGCCCAGGCAGCCTGACCCCAGATCCCACTGTGTCAAGCACACTGCTTATTCTTTGAGATTCTACCTGCACGAAGTTGGGGGTCACCTCACAGATGTCACAGAGACAGAACACATGGCAAAATGTACAAGGAGGAAAACCATTGATTTGGCTGGGCCACATAAGGTCCTGGAGTGGTCCTTGCAGAGGGAGAGGACACTCCATAGGGACATCAGTCTGAGATGATTTATGGAGAGAATGGAGTTTCAGGAGCTGCAGGAGGATGCGAACAAGGGAACCCAGGTGCAGCGGGTCCCACAGGGACAGGACGCACACCTCAAGGCCACAGCTCTCGCAGACCCAGCCCTGGGCCCCATTCGGGTCCATCCCACACCTCCCAAGCATCCCAAAGGCAGCTGCATCCCTACGGAGTTCCTCTGTCCCTACCACGTGACGGGTGCCAGCCGCCGTATCCTTCACAGGAGGAAATATATCTTGGAACCCGATCTCTCGTTACAGGACACGCCGCTGCTTCTATAGGCTGTGAGTGGAGCCCCACAGACCTTGTCTCCCCCCGCCCCACATCACCTCCTCCATTCCCAGCTCTCCGTTTCTCCATAAATCATCAGCCCAACGGAGCCAAGTTCAGCTTCCCACTTTTTAAGTCTGAGGGCATTTATTCCTGCTGATAAACTGGATTTAGACAGCTTCGCAAACCCCCGACTGTGGCCAAGATTATGAAGGTGAAATATTCCTGGAGCCCCGTCCTGTCAAGGAGAAGAATGTACAGCACAGGCGCAAACTGGCACTTTTCCCACCCGTTTCTGTTCAAGGGAGAATTACTTCTGTCAGGGCTGGAGCTGTGCTTGGGGGTTGGCTAGAGACATAAATCAGGATTATTACGTTGGTGCTTCCCACCAAACTCCCAGAGAAGGAAGGCGGCCCTGCAGGCCTCTATCACAGCCTGTGGCTCCACCAAAACAAATAAGGCCCTGTGACCAAACCCGACCGCCATCCCGGCCGGCACACAGCCGAATCGAGACTGTGAAAATGGCCCCGCTCCTCACCAGTTCTGCAGTATCCGGAGGATGGCTGGCTTCCCTCGTGCCTCTGTACAAATCCAGGGGTCACGGTCCAGAACCCAGGCCACCCTGCAGCATCTACTGTTTCTCTCTTTCTTTCCATCCTTCCTTCCTTCTTTTCTCTCTCTCCTTTTCTTTTTTTTTTTTCTTTCTCTCTCTCTCTCCCTCTTTCCTTCTTTCTCCCTTCCTCTTTTTCTTTTTCTTTCTTTCTTTCCTCCTTTTTTTTTTTTTTTTTTTTTTAGGATTCTAGCCAAATCTTGCTCCGGAGTCTGTGTCAGACATCAGGAAATGGCGCTCATCAGTGGGATGTGCCAGACTGAAAGATAAAACTGGTGTGATCCGCGGAGGCAGGAAGGGAGCACCGCCATCAGCGCCTTCCGTGCCTCAGAAGCTGCGTGCAGACACCCCGCAAAGCTGGGCACGCGCAAGGCCGCTCAGAGGCCCACGAGGTTAGAGAGGAGCAAAGGGAGGCCCAGGGCTCTGACTCCCGAGCCCACACGCCCCCCGGGCCGCGCTCCGGGAAGCTTCCACTCACTCTCGACGCCGCTCCCCTGCCCTGCAGTTTCCTCACGCACGGGGAGGCCCCATGACGGACGGAGGGCAGGTGAAGGGACCAGAGGGCCCGGGGGCCTCCAGAGTCACGTGTATCCACCTTGGCATTCCCTCCACACCCGTCTCGGAGGCGGGGCCAGCGTCACCAGCTCCCAGAGTAAGAGGCAGGCAAGGCCACCAGACCACTAGCGGGCGTCAGACAAAGGGAGAGGGAAACGGGACGCAGAGAGGGCTGCGCGGGCTTCGTAACCAGGCAACGTGGAGTCCGATCCCCGCACCCTGCCAAGTACCAGCCGTGTGGCCTCGAGCAAGGTACCTGCTCCCCGTGGGACTCAGTCTCCTCGTCTGTAAAATGGGGACAGGACGCCCCCCGCAGGGTCAGCAGGTGCCGCCCTCGCTGCTCTTGGAGTCCAGCCGGGAAAACCAGCCCCTCCCCCCGACCTCAACCGGGCTACTCTGCTTGGCTGATGGACCTGCTGACCATCGGAGCGTTTGATTTTTTTTTTTAATTTTTATTTTATATTGGAGTAGAGTTGATGAACAATGTTGTGTTAGTTTCAGGTGTCCAGCAAAGTGATTCAGTTGTACGCATACATGTATGTGTGTATGTGTTCTTTTTCAATTTCTTTTCCCATATAGGTCAGTACAGAGTGTTGAGTAGAGTTCCCTGTGCTCTGCAGTAGGTCCTGTTGGTTACCTATTTCATATACAGCAGTGTGTACATGTCAACTTGATTTTAGTTCCTCCTTGTAAGTCTCGGATGGTGTCACTCCCCAAAACCCCAGATAAGTCCTCGGAAGCTAACAAACTCCAGACCTGGCCTGGCAACCCCAGCTCAGCACCTGGCTCGGGGCTCCTGCCCCGCCTCCTCCAGCCCCGCCTCCTCCTGCCCCGCCTCCTCCTGCCCCGCCTCCTCCTGCCCCGCCTCCTCCTGCCCCGCCTCCTCCAGCCCCCGCAGACTGCCACGCCTTCCCACCAAGCACCCGGCCCCTGCCAGTCCTGCGAAGCTGCGACGGGAAAAGATACTTTTGTCTGCCTCACAGAGGTTGTTTCAAACAGGAAGAGTAACATATTACTATATGCAAATGCTATTAAATTCTGAGTACAAGAATTTATTACACAAAATGCCTTCAGTCTGCCCTGTTTTGTAATGACTTTTCAGATAGCACATACGTTCAGTGTACCCTTCTAACTATACGATCCATTTCACAACCACTGAAAATGTTTTCACAGTTCATCTCCCACTCCAGACCCTCACCCTACTTCCCCAGAAATAACCACTGTTAACAGCTTTTTGTGTGTCCTTCTGGAAATTTCCTGGTCCTCCATAAACACGTGCCCAACTGTTACACAAATGAGAATATATTGTACATTCCACTCTTTGCCTTGCTTTACGTCTTACTTAAAATTACATTTTAGAGATTGTTTTCATGACAACACGTACGGAGCTACCTTATTCTTTTTGATGGCGGCACGGGGTTCCACGACTTGGATGTCCTGTAATTCACAATCTGATCCCTAGGGATGAACACTTGGGTTGCTTTCAGTCTTTGGCTACTACGAACATTGTGAGAGTGGGTCTCTTGTTCACGCCCATCTGCCCGTATGTGTCAGGGTGTCTGCAGCACAAATTCCTACAATTTTGAAATCTGATGGTGTCAGGTTGCTTCCCAGTACATTACACGCATTTATGCTCCATTTATGCTTTCAGCAGCAGGCTATTGCTTGTTCCTCCACTTCACCAACATTTGTTACCGTAACATTGTATATCAAAGTAATGCATGCAAAAGTCTTGCAAACTGTGAAGCTCCATGTAGATCTGAAATGGCCCCCTGCTTGCCACCTCTCCCGAGAAGCTTTCCCTGATTTCTCACTCTCCGGAGGGACCGCCTCGCTCCTTTGATCTCACACAGCACCGTGTCTGCTCCTTCCTCTCTGTGCACGTGCACTCCTGTTACTGCGGGTCCAGGAGTGCTGGTCTTGGCCCATCGACTCGACTGTGAGACGGAACTAGTTTGCTCAGTTTCAACCTCCCGCAGCAAACTTTACACGCTTGCACAAAATAAAAACTTGCAGGGTTAAATTTGGATCCTACCAACCCAAGTTCCTTGGGTTCTGACTGAGGCTGGCCGTGTTGGGCAGGGGAGGGTCTGGGATTACTGGAAGACGTCAAGGTCCCCTCCACTGCACCCTGCAATGTGCTATTGGTATCCAGTTGTTTCTCCCCTACCCCAGGGTTTCTTGTGAGAGGCAGACCATCTCTGATTTTTTACTGGGCCCAGAGTGTACCTTCCTAGGTATGTGAGCCCTGGCAAGAGTCACACGCTAGACATATGCTTAGCAGCTGGTGGCTTTACCCCAGGGGTGGGAAACAAAGAGAGGGAATGTTTTTTTCCCTTTACTCCATGCAGCTCCACAGGTAATGCAGGTAGACCTCTGTGAACTAAAATACTGCTGCCATATCAGTAAACAAAGATGTTGCAGCCATCAAGCCACACATTACAGCCTCCCCAGGTGAGCCCTGAGGAAACTCAGTACGGGACAGGATGCCCACCGTCTAGCAGTCAACTGCTGCAGCCACCCCTGACAACAGTGCACCTGAAGTGACTCAGGATGTGAAAACGCAGGATACTGGCCCCAGACAGCCGAGGTGCACATCAAAGGAATGATGTCAGTGAGCCCAGACTTTGCATCGTCCCATACATAGAAAAGTGCTAATTTCATTAACTTGAGATGTCTGGTTTTCTTTGATTAACAGTAATCTTTTGATGTTCCCACTACCTGGTCTTTTGTTGCAAAAACTCCTAATATATATCCTGACTCCCCCCTTGCCTCTTCGGAACAGTATCTCAGCATTATCTGAGACGCTGCCTCTCGGGCTTGAGGTGCTCGGACTGTCCGCCGAATGAGACATAGCTCTCAACTTTGAGGTTGTGCACCTAAGGAGAGTGAAAGCCACGTCCTGCCCACTCCCCCAGCTAGCAAAGTCCAGAACTAACACCATCCCAGGCCTTCAGGAGAGCCGCTGCTAATACACCAAGATGGACAGAGCCCTGGACGTGGAGTCTTCCTGCATGACCCTGTGACCCACCCCTGCCCTTGCCTCCTCTTCTTTAAACTGGGGACCACGTTCCCCAGGGCTTGTGGTGAGGACGGGGTAATAGCAAATAGCTCTTCAGAGTTTAGAAAAGGTTTTTTGCAAACATGTTTCACTGATGAAAATGAAAACACAAAGCCCACACCAGGCCCAATTCCCAGCCACCCTGGGCCGTAACCCCTAGCCCACCCCAGTCTATTTTCCCAACCCCTAAGAAGAGGGGCGGCGAGCCTGGAATGTCTCTCCTCTCATCTCATAAGTGGATCCAGATGTGGCAAGCACTGGAGCCACCTGCACGTGTGCACCTGTGCCCCTCCCCGTCCCTCCCAGGTCCCTGGTGGGACCGCCCGCTGCCTGGCTTCAGGGCTGTCCGGATGGCCGCTGAGGGGCTCCTGCTGGGGGGACGGGGGCCCACCTTTTACTCCCGTCAGCCTCTCTGACAGCAGCAGGAGGCCAGGTGGTGACAGTGCTCAGCGGTTCTGCCCAGACCCCCCTTCCCCAGCCAGCGCCCATTTTCCTGGGGTGCTCAGGGACCAGGTCAGACAGAGCAGAAGCGTCCACAGCCCTCCAAACGCAGCCCCCGCCTCCCTCTGCCCTGCCCGCTGAGGTCCCCAGCCTGGAGACCTGGTCCTGGAGGAGTCAGGTCGCCCAGAAGAAGCCACGAGGGTGCATCACAGATGCTGCCGCCCTGGGCAGCCTTGCAGTCACTCAGTTTCTCTTCCTCTGTCCTCTACCCTCTAACTCTTCACGCTTTTCTCCCTGTCTGTCCACACTCACTGCCCCTCCCTTTGTTATGCTCCGTCTCTCAGGGTCACTTCCTGTCTTTGTGGATTTCTCCCTCTTTCCCTCTTTCTCTTTCTCCCACTGCCCCACTCTTTGTCTCCTTGCTACTCCATCATTTTCTGACTTTCTGAGCTTTGGGAATAACTGTGTTCCAGAGCCAAGGCAAGATCTTGTAAACCCTCATGTGGGGAAATTCAGCCTCTTGCTGGGGGGTTGCCATTTACTAAGAGGGCGGTTGGGATGCCTGCGTCTCGTGCATCAGTCCGGGACTGAGAGCACATCCAGCTGACTGCAGCCTGTGAGCACCTCCTCCCAGTACCTCTCCAGCCTCATCTGCCTCTTACTCTCTCTGCACAGGGAAATGCTGTAAATCCTCTCTTCCTTATTTCCCACACCCTCAACACATCCTTTACCTCCAAACCCTGCTCACAGTGCTTTAACTCCAATTCCAGAGCATAGTGGATCAGGAAGGGTGGTGAAGGTAAAACACCATCACCTGCCCAAGGAGAGAAAGCTCTGTCTCAGAACAGAGGGAGTTTAGCATGATTGGATGTTTCCAACCAGAGGGCAGAAGACAAGCTGAGCTGTCAAAGAGAACCAAGCATGAGCTGGAGAGAGAAGTGGGGAGCAGGAGAGGGTTGATCTAGGTAAACTTCTAAATCTTTGAGATGTTTCTGTACCTGAGTTTCCATGTCAGGAAGTTGTGAGGCCCTGGGCTTGCTATCATGAGCTGCTGTCAGCTCTCAGGGATTTTAAGCTCAGATTCCCATGGTCCCCAGTTAATCTGTCCCTACAGGAAGGGCCACTTCTAAGTTAGAAATTTCCCTTCCTGCCACCTTCCCCCCAAACACCTGTACTTTTTCTGGCCAATCCAGCTCTCTCTATTTCTTTTAATTGCACACTGGACATGGGGCTTGAGGGGGGCGACGCTTTGGTTTCTACTTCATTCTTCTCCTTTTTCCTGTTACAGCACTTTCAGGTCCATTATCTCATTCTTCTCGAGAAACTGACTGTGTAATTTGAAGGTGAGGCGCTTCCAACCCTGAAATGAAGACAACTCCCTCGGAGATGGAGCTAGAAAGTTTACTGCCGAGACAAAGGCCGGCCAGAGATGCTGAGCTGGGCAGTGGGCAGCCGAGTGGGGCAGGGATTATGGAGGAAAGAGGAAGACAGCTTAGAGCAAATTTCCAGAACACGGTGGTCGTGGGGTTTCTGCTTGAGCTGCTCTGTGTCGATGGCCTGAGACCCCAAACGAAACTTCCAAAAGGGAGTCCCTTGGTCTTTTGTTCACTGGACAATAAATCCTTCACCACCCCTCCTCCCTTGACCCCCGGCCCCCGCCCTACAATGCAGAGCCTCCTGAAGCAGCATTTACTGTTAGGAAGAGAGGAAAAGGAGCATCTGGCAGGGAGGGGCTGACTTCCTCTGCACAGCCCCTGCGGCTTCCTCAACACAGACCAGGGCACAGAGCGGTACTTGGCAACCAACCTTCAGCAAGCTGTACTTTCTCATGGCGACACTCAATGCGAGGCTAACCTCCCAGCACCATTTACACCTCTGACAGTGGTCTATAGTTAAATTCTGCTGAGTCAGCAGTTTCTGTTGGTTTCATTGGGATCTTAAGAGCCTCTTGGGCAGTAGAGATGTCTCTGTTTTGATGGAAGAGGAGACAGGAGCAGGATTCAGATAAAAAGGTTAGTGTTGATTGAAAAGGTTAGAAGCACTGACTTTGGAGTCAGAGCAGAAACTTTCAAGTTCAAATCCCTTTTACTTTGCTGTGAGATTTAAGGCATATCACTTACACATCCGGAAGAGAGTATAATAAGGGTAATAAGAATGCCAACCTCATGGCACTATGATGATCCTGTGAGATACCACATTTGAAGCATTTAACACAGCATTTGACACAGTCACTGGTCAATAAATGATAACTGGAAAAAAAAAAAAAAGAAAGTCATCGTGTACCAGAAGGAAAGCTCTTGTCTATCTGTTCCTGGGGTCAGTGGCTGGGGAGAGTTCTAGAGTTTTTGAGGGCTTCCCCTGGAGTCCTAAGATACAAAGGGAACATGGGTGGAATTCCAACAAGGAACCCATTCTTCTCAGACCACCTCTTTACCTTCAATCTTAGACTATTCATAGAGACTTGAAAGTAGCCCCACAAGTGTTTACAAAAATTAGCCTTCTGGTTCCAGGAAAACTTTAACTTCTTTGACTTCAAAGATCTTTGAAAGCAGAATTGACCTCCAAACAATAAAATGGAAACGTGGTTTGCAACAAAGATAGAGTAAATACCTGTGGTCAAAGAGATCATTGTTCAGAAACATTCTCTCCTCTCTTCATCTCCAGGAGCAGAGGATGGCATCCTTGCCCCTGGGCTTTTGACCAATGGGAGGTTTGCAAGTGCAAAGTAACCAAGGACAAAAGAAGCACTTATACAATTGAACTTGTTCTGTGCTTCTGCCATCACCTTGGAAAGAACCTTCCAAGCTGGCCTGCTGGTCCCACAAGAAGGATGAGAGACCCATGGAGTAGAGCTGCCCCAACAGGGTCCAGCCTGTGTCTGCTAACTCAGAGAGGCATGAGCTCAATCAAGCCTCATTGTTGTATACGATGTTGTTGATTGTTTGTTATGGACTATTACTGAAACAATAATTTAATGACATAGAAATTGATATTTACTGGCATAGAAATGGGATTCTGCTACAACAAAAAGCTAAAATATATGGCATTGGGCTTTGAAACTGGACAGTAGGCAGAGGCTAAGAAAATGGCAACTTGTGTTATACGGCGGTGAAATATTTGGTAAACTTACATCCAGCAGTAACTTGGAGAGTGAAAATATATATAATGAACGTGTGAACTTGGGCAGCATGTTGAAAACATGCATTGACTTCTTTAGCGCTACATGATATTATAAAAAGAGAAAAACTTTGAAATAACTGATCAATCTGCACTCAGATTTTAGAAAGAATATAAATACAACAACTTATCTCCAGTCTCTCTACCCAGTAAAATTTCTCAAATTAAAATATAGCCTATAACAGATTAAATCACAGCACAGACCAAATATAGGAAGCGGCCAATATAGCATGGGGAGCTCAGGATAAAGACCAAGGCAAGGGTATAACAGCCTCTGTTAGAACCTCTACGATAATGAAGGTGGTGCTAATTCAGCCTCTGATCTGGAGTCCAGAGATCATATGGACATGGTCCCTGTGGGAACCATGGAAACGCCCCTCTCATGCCCCCAGTGGTAGGAGACTAACTGGCTGACAGCACCAGCTACCAGTCTCTGAACTCCATCCCTACTGTCACTCTGAGGCTACACGTCCCACCGGCTGTTCCCAGCAAATGGCAGGGATTCTCAGCAGGCCAGCAACTAGAAGACACAGCGCACCTCTGACAAGCCACCTCGGCTTGAACACTCCCCTGGGGTCTCTCTCAGAACTTTACTGCAGACTGAGATGCTTCCACCAACCTTCCCCTCTCTCCTCCACCTTCACCCAGGGACAGACCGATACTACAGGCTGAATGCTCCCCCAGCTCCCTCAGCCCCCTCCCCATTTTTTCTCATCCTTACTGGCATCTGCTTCTCTGAGGACACTGCTCACACAAGTAGCCCCAGGAGTGGTCCAAGAAGAAAAAGATAAGGATTGGGCACTGGACCCCACCACCACCACCATCCTTTTTGGTAGATGAGGCACAGATGGTGTCTAGCACAAGATGATGGCCCACATCGCTAAAGATTCCACCAGTGGTGCCCTAGGGAACGTCCCAGTAGAGAGGAGTGCTGTGGCATTTTTAAAATATGGGCGGGATAATGCCTACAAAGACAGCAGAGTTGGCTGATTACTGCTGCGTTACAACGTTGCCCTGCAAAGGGACGGACACCAGGGCCACTAACATTTAATGGCTATATGTGTGAGCTAGGGGGCCATCAAGGGAGCCCCCAGTGAGGACCTTGTCCCCTGCAGTGGACAAACAGACACAGCTAAGTGACAGGCTCAGTGTCTGTTAGAGTCACAGAGCTCCAGAAACACGGAGCTCCAGAAGCATTTCAATACTCAGCCAGTGGGTCTCTTCTGCAAAAGGGAGATCCCTGGTGGGCAAAACGTGGGACCCTGAAAAACCGGGGACGTCCTGATGGAAGATGTAGACCCTGCAGACTTCCTGTCCTTCCAGAGCCTCGGGCCTTGCAGTGGTGGCCCAGCCTTCCCTACAGACAGCTAGCACTTCAGCGATGGACGGTGCTCCAGGGCCCTCCTTCTCCCCACGAGGCAAGAGGTGCCCCCTTCGAAGCTGACCCCATCCCCTCTCCTGGGTGCTGGAACAGTTAACTAGAGTTAAGTTCAGCTCTGTGACTCTGACAGACACGTCACATACGCTGTGTCCAAGAGGGAAGGAAAGAAACTACCCACCAGAGGAAGTGGAAGAATCAGCATGCCCGTGCCAGCAGGCCCCGCGGGATCACTCCTGGGCTTGAGCTTGAAGGCACTAGATCAAAGTAGCCAGGATGCAGCTACAAAAATTTTAATCGCTATGTTGTGCACCTGAAACTAATACTGTATAATATTGTAAATCAACTATACCCCAATTTTTTTAAAAGGAAAAAAGAAAGAATATTGGATTATTGGTATGTTCCTATCAGTACATTGGGACAGGCCAAAACAAAAACAAAGTGACCAGGATGTAAGACCAGGTAAGCAGACACTGACTGACTTCAGGGCACTCTCTCTGATTAATGGATTTTACACCCTCGAAAGGACCACAGGGAATGGAGCAAACAGCTGCTGGGATGGCTCCTAAGACCAGGGGAAAGCAATGGCCACTCAGCAAACGGAAATGCTCCAGCTGCTCTGGCAGACAGCACAGGGAGGCAAGAAGAGGCTGGGGGAGCGGGCGTGCTGGGGTGCACAACACAGACTGCGAGGCAGAAGCCCTGCTAAGGCATCACGTCCGTCCCTAGAGAACCCAAAGGCCATTCTTCCCCAGGCCACCGATCACTAAGAAGATTAGAGGGGCCGGGATTGCTGGATTTAGCAAATATAGGATTTCCAGTTAAATTTGACGTTGGGAAAGGCAGTCACAAAGCTGGACTTCTTCATACCCACAGGAATGACAAAGCTCCCAAGAAATAGAGGCAACAAGGGTGCTGCTGAGTATCTATAATCCCAAAAAGTCACCACTGGAGGAGCAAGAGGCTGAAGGCAGACGGTCACCTCAAATAAGAAACACAATCCTTTGCAGGATCCCTCGCTCCACAGCTGCCTGGAACCACTGACCGGAGAGATGGCTAGATTCCCAGGAGGAGGGACCCTGCAACTCCACGGCAAATACATACCCTGTGGTTCCCCAAAGGGTCTTACTGCCATTTGCTCAGGTGATCGTATATAAGGGAAAGGAAAGAACCAGAATTCTCCAGGACTGCTGAACAGAGGGTCCTAGCTGACATCAACAGCCAGAGACCCAAAGCGTCATAATGGCTCCCCTGTTAGAATGAGGCCTCTAGAGCCAGGTCACAAATGCAGGCCTGGCTGAGGTTCAGCTCGCAGAGGCCCTGTGTCCACAGACTTGCTGCGCACAGTCCCCGAGGATGTCACTGGAGCTGGGATACTGGGCCGATGGACTAACCCTCACGCTGGATCCCTGGCTCACGGGATCGGAGCTATCACAGTTGGAAAAGCTCATTGGGAACCTCTGAATCGCAGCCAAAGTATCATGTCCCTGGGGGGACGGCAGGATGAGTGTCAGCATTAATGACCCACAAGATGCTGGGTCTTTGATCCCTATAATATTTCATTTAATTCATTAGTCTGGTCCCTGCAGAAACCAACAAGCTACGGAGAGTGTCTATAAACCACCACAGGCCTAAATGTGTAGGAACTGCCATTGCAGCTGCTGTGTCCAAAGTGACACTATTGCTGGAGCAGATTAACAAGACCTCAGGGTATGTGACCACTGCTTTTGCAAATGCATTCTTTTCCATTCCAATTTAAAAAAGAGAATCAGGGACTTCCCTGGTGGTGCAGTGGTTAAGAATCCACCTGCCAATGCAGGGGACATGGGTTTGAGCCCTGGTCCGGGAAGATCCCACATGCCGCGGAGCAACTAAGCCCGTGCGCCACAGCTACTGAAGCCTGTGCTCTAGAGCCCACGAGCCACAACTACTGAAGCCCACACGCCACAACTACTGAAGCCCATGCACCTAGAGCGCATGCTCCACAACGAGAAGCCACCGCAATGAGAAGCCCGCGCACCGCAACCAAGAGTAGCCCCCGCTCGCCGCAACTAGAGAAAGCCCGTGCGCAGCAACGAAGACCCAATGCAGCCAAAAAATAGATAAATAAATAAATAAATTTATAAATAAATAAAAAAGAGAATCAGAAACAGTTTGCACTTGTGTGCGGCAGAAAACAATATTCCTTTACAGATTCTCCACAGGGCTGTGTGAACTCGCCCACCCTCTGTCACAATATAATCCAAAGAGATCTGACTGCCTAGACAGCCCACAGGGTATCACACTGACCCACTACATCAGCAACCTCATGCTTGCTGGGAAGACAAGGCAAGAGGCACGGGGAAGACACATGCGCTCCAGGGGTGGTTTATAAAACCTACGAGGATCCACGGATCAGTCACTTCAATTAAGTGTTTAGGGTACAAGAGTAAGAAGCATCCAGGATATCCTTCCACAGTAAAAGATGCACTGCTGCATCTTGCATCCCCACCACAAAGAAGGATGCTCAGTGCCTGGTAGCTTTCCTTGGGTTCTTTTTTTTTTTTTTTTTAATAGATTTTATTTATTTATTTTTAATTTTTTTGGCTGTGTTGGATCTTTGTTGCTGCACACGGGCTTTCTCTAGTTGCGGTGAGCAGGGGCTACTCTTTGTTGAGGTGCACGGGCTTCTCATTGTGGTGGCTTCTCTTGTTGCAGAGCACGGGCTCTAGGCTCGCGGGCTTCAGTAGTTGTGGTGCACAGGCTCAGTAGCTGTGGCTCGCGGGCTCTAGAGCGCAGGCTCAGTAGTAGTGGCGCACGGGCTTAGCTGCTCCGCGGCATGTGGGATCTTCCAGGACCAAGGCTCAAACCCGTATCCCCTGCGTGGGCAGGCAGATTCTTAACCACTGCGCCACCAGGGAAGTCCCTTCCTTGGGTTCTTAACACAACACATTCCACATCTAGAAATGTTGTCCTTCTCCTTATACTGGATGACATGGGAAGCTGGCAGCCTTGAGGGGGTTCCAGAGCAGGAAAGTTCTCTGCAGCAGGTCCAAGCCATGGTGCTAATAGCCTTGACACTTGGGCCATTTTATCTGGCAGACCTTGTGGTGTTGCTAGTGGCAGCGTTGGGAAAAGATTCATCATAATAGATATTACAGTCAGCTTGGTGGCAAAATCACCACGCAGTCCTTCGGGATTCTGAAGTAAGTCTATGCTGTCTCCAGCAGGGATTTATAAATCATTCAAGCACAGTCATTAGCATATGACTGGGCCCTGGGAGAGACAGGATGCTTGACCACAGGACACCAAGTGACCACACACTCAGCGCTGCCCATTATAAGCTGTGCTCCGTCAGACCTACCAAGTCACAACACTGATGCTCCCAGCGACAATCCCCCTAAACCAGAAAGGGCATTTCAGGGACTGAGCTTGAGCAGGACCAGAGGGCATGAGTAAGCTGCGTGTGCAAGTAACCCAGATTCCACGCCGCCCACCACAGCTGCCCCAGTGCCCCAGTGCCACAGCTCCACCCACAGCTCCCACCATGCCACTGTACGGCTTCCCCTAAACCCAGCTAAAAGAGAAAGAAAACCCTCAGTCACTGCAGTAGGCTGAAAATGCGCCCCCGGAGTTGTGCAGATCCAAGTCCATTGAACCTGTGAATGATACCTTTTTGTTCAGCTTTTTTGAGGTAGAACTGACAAATTAAGTTGTAATATATTTAAAGTGTACAATGCGATGATTTGATATACATATTCATTGTGCAATGATCAGCAAAATCGGATTCATTAACATATCCATCACCTCACATAATCACCCTTTGTTTCTTTGTTAGTGAGAATACTTAAGGTTTATTCTCTTAGAAAATTTCAAGTGTACAGCACAGTATTCGTGGCTATAGTCACCATGCTGTACATTAGATCCCCAGCACTTATTCATCTCGTAACTGAAAGTCTGTACCCTTTGACCAACCTCTCCCTGTTTCCCACCCCCCAGTCTCTGCCAACCACCATTCTGTGAATTCTACCTTATAAGGCAAACGAGATGTCGTGGATGTGATTAAGTCAAAGATCTTGAGATGAGAGGTCTCCCTGGATTACCTGGGTGAGCCCCGAATGCAGTCACTACTGTCTTTACATGAGGGAGGCAGAGGGAGGTTTGACCAAGATGAAGAAGGCAATGTGACACTGAAGCAAAGTGCTCTGCGGCCGGCTCTGAAGGTGAAGGAAGGGGCCGCAAGCCAGAGAATGCAAGAAATGCAGCTTGAGATGCCGGAAAAGACCAGGAAATGAATTCTCCCCTGGAGCCTCCAAAAGAAGCACCTCCCTGTCAACACCTTGACCTCAGACAGGTAAGAGACATTCCAGACTTCTGACTGCCAGAACAATAGGAAAATTAATTTGTGTTGGTTTGAGCCACTAAGTCTGTGGTAACTTGTTACAGCAGCAAGGGGAAACTAATACCATACCCTTCTTATTTGCCCTCGGATCCCCACCGCCATGTTGTGAGGAAGCCCAGGCCACACGAGGAAGCTACATGGAGGGGCCCCAGCTGACAGCCCCATTGAAGCATCAATGCCAGACACGGGAGTGATTCAGACCCAGGCCTCCAGGCTTCCAGATGAGGTTCCAGAAATCATGGAACAGAGACAAGCTGCCCCACTGTACCCTGTTCAAACTCTTAACCCACAGAAACCAGATTTAATTATAATTGTTGTTTTGAACTATTTAATATTTTGTTAGCTTTGGGGTGATTTGGTACATAGCAGTATATAACTAGCACATTATTAAAATTTGATGCTAAGGAAGTAATCTAAGATCAGACAAACCCTTGGAAATAACTTAAATGCCCAGTCAAAATGGCAGCCAAATGAATTTTTACACTCCATATTATGGAATATTACACAGCCAGAAATAACAGGTTTTTGATAAATGGTTTGTGATGTGAAAATTACTATTTTTTAGCACACCCTTGAAAAAAAAGTTACTGTTTTTTTAAAAAGCCAGTAGTGGGCTTCCCTGGTGGCGCAGTGGTTGAGAATCTGCCTGCCAATGCAGGGGACATGGGTTCAAGCCCTGGTCTGGGAAGATCCCACATGCCGCGGAGCAACTAGGCCCGTGAGCCACAACTACTGAGCCTGCACGTCTGGAGCCTGTGCTCCACAACGGGAGAGGCCGCGATAGTGAGAGGCCCGCGCACCGTGATGAAGAGTGGCCCCCGCTTGCCATAACTAGAGAAAGCCCTCGCACAGAAACAAAGACCCAACACAGCCAAAAATAAATAATAAATAAATAATAAATAAATTTAAAAAAAAAAAGCCAGTAGTGTAAAAGAGTGCTTATTTCCCTATATCCTCACTACCCAACCCTTTCTTTTTTGCCAGCTTAATTGATAAGATGGCACTTCATTTTTTTATTTCATATTTTTTATTACTGTGAGGTTAAATACTTATCCGAATGTATATAAGTTCTGTGTATTTCTTCTTCTGTGATTTGAATGTTCTTGATTTCTTTCCCATTTCTATTGCAGCATTCACTGCTTTTCTTATTGTCAAAAATTTCTCTCTGTTCAAGATATCATTCCTTCCTACGTATATTGCAAATTTTCCCCAGTTTTGTCATTTGTTTTTTCATTTGGTTTCTGATGTTCCTCTTCCCTTTTAATTAAGCCCAAATGTTGTGGGCACCTAGGATCTGATATATGTGCTATGCGAGTTGCAAAGGAAGCAGCACATGTGGTCTTCGCCACTGAAGCTCTTAGGATGTGATTGAGGGAGCCAGTCATATGTACATGACTTCCTCACCAGGAGGAAACCTCTAAGCCAGCATGTAATATAGTTGCCTAAAACCAGAATTTTGTGATCAAACAGATTGAAGAATTACTAGGATAAACAAATTCCAAAATATTTCTTTACCATAGGACATCTCAGAACCTTTAGTATTGTGGCTCTTCAAGGGTGGAGGGTGCATAATGACAGTATTTGAGGCTGGGATGGGCTTCCTGAAGAAGGTGGAGATTGAACTTGCCTGTGAAGGCTGGGGAGGCCTAGGCTAGGAAGATGGTACAGGGAGGGGCCCTGGGGAAGGGGGAAGAGGCCACAACTGACACAGATAACACGGACCCCCAGAAAACCGATTAGAAGAGGACAGAGAGAGAAAGACAAGGCTCTCCCATCTACCTGGTTCTCACTTCCTGTCTTTTTTTTTTTTTAAATGGCTGTGTTTGGTCTTCGTTGCTGCGCGCGGTGTTTGTCTAGTTGCGGCGAGTGGGGGCTACTCTTCACTGCAGTGCGCGGTCTTCCCACTGTGGTGGCTTTTCTTGTTGTAGAGCACGGGCTCTAGGAGCGCGGGCTTTCAGTAGTTGTGGCACGTGGGCTCAGTAGTTGTGGCTCACGGGTTCTAGAGTGCAGGCTCAGTAGTTGTGGCGCACGGGCTTATTTGCTCCGCGGCATGTGGGATCTTCTCAGACCGGGGCTCAAACCTGTGTCCCCTGCATTGGCAGGCGGATTCTTAACCACTGCGCCACCAGGGAAGCCCCACTTCCTGTCTTGCTTTATGCTTTCTGCCCAGTTTCTCTACAGGAAAAGTGATCTGGGCCTATTTCCCTGGCCCCTGTGGTCTGTATCCTGGAACCTGCAAGCCCTTAAACCCTGTGCCATGGGGAGATGCCCACACAGACGGGGTCCCTGAGGAGGAGGCCTGCCTCCTGACGGCTCTGGGAAAGATTTCCTTGACAGACTTAGCCCTACGCTCCCTCCCTTCCCTTGCATCCAGGTTCAGCCACTGAGTTCTCTGGCACCGATGCCTCTGAAATATTTGCAGAATGTTCTCCCACGCCCCTCAGTTGGTGCTGAGGTCAAGCTAGCAAGTTCTTTCATTTAGGTTTCCCTCATCAATCATTCTCTCCCTTCCCTTCAACGCTTCAGTGGCCCTTGTTGCCCAGGCCTCTGGAGCCTTCTCAAAGTTCACTAAGTCCTTCTAGTCTCCAGGGAAGGACCTTTTCCCACCACTGGCCTCTGAGAAAACCAGGGTGCAAAGCCCTTCCCTCGGAGCTCCGATAGCACTTCTCCACATCCAGACCAGAGCAGCAGAGTGAGCTCACCGGATGCCCTGAGGTCACTCTCTTGGCTCCCGACATGTCCAACCCCGGATACAGGGAGAGGGAAGGGGCCTTATCATTAGGCGCGGAAGGCGGTGGGGAGTCAGGACACCTGGATGGCATTCCCGGCTCAGCTTGCAGCTCGCACAAGTCACCGAGTGTTTCGTGCCGGGACACGACTCCCCTAACCACTCACTGCCCGGCCCTCGGGCTTCCTATAATCACGTCTAAATGGGCATCTGTCCATGGTATCTAGGGAGCTGACCTTCAGGATGAACTCGGGCTTGGCAGCCCCCATCACAGGCACCTCTTTCCTGATGATCACATTTGAGATCCATCTTCTCTGATCCCAGCATCCCACATAGGAAATAACTCTGAGATACCAGTATGAATTGAACACCAGGTCCTAAACTCTGAGCTGGTCTCACCCAGATCTAATCCTAATCCACACCTCCTCTTAGCTAGAGACTTGCTAAACTGTCCTGCTAACACTATGCAAAGTAGGGATCCTACCGATGTTACAGAGGAAGACCAAAGTCCAGAGATACTCAGTGTAATTTACCAGATTCACACACTAGAAAGCAGCGGAGCAAAGGTTCCAGAGCATCTCTGTAAACCCAAACCACCCTGACCTCAGAGGGTACAAGAGGCAACCAGAGGACATTCACAGCAATCATGCATTTTGGAAGGTGAATGGGAAGCTATTTGACTTGGAGGTTTTGACCGTGTTTCCCCAACCTATTTTATGGACCTCCTTCCACCCTATTTTCACTTGGTATTATTAGGAGACAGAAATAAAAATAAGTTAAATAAGTTAAATCATTTCAAAGTCTGCCTAGAACTGTTATACTTGGCCCAGGTGCAGGAGAGAAGGCATCTCAATACAGCTACAACGAATCTGTTAGTTGGTCCATGTGTTTTGACCTATTTGTCATATTTGTTCAAGAGTCCAGTTGGTAAGACTAAACCTTCGGGATAAAAACAGCCACAACTGCCAAGGGGAGAAAGACAAAGCATAGTCATTAAAGGCATCCAAAGATCAGGTGGGGGTACGAATCACCGAGAGAGAGAGCGAACGGGGAGGAAAGCACAGACTCTGCCTTCAGCAGCAATCCGTCTTCTAAAGCTGTGGTCTTGGGGTCCCCCTTTGACGTAAGAAGCCCTCAGCACCTGCCCCCATTCTGATGGTAGACACAGGCCCTTCCACTCTCCGGGGAGGCAGCAGCCCGTGCCTAGAGCCACCCCAGCCTGGCCCCAGGACCAAGTGTGTTCACCACTCCTATAGGCAGCTATTGAGTGCACAAGAGTCCCTTGGTTGACATCACACTGGCATTTTTTATTCTCCCTAAGACCAGGAGCTTCTGTGTGCACAGGGCCCGCCTCCCCACTTCCCAGGACATTTTGATCCTCCTCGCGTTTGAAA
The DNA here is from genome assembly GCF_965194805.1 of Balaenoptera borealis. NCBI lineage: Eukaryota > Metazoa > Chordata > Mammalia > Artiodactyla > Balaenopteridae > Balaenoptera > Balaenoptera borealis. The sequence continues at coordinate 108,459,859 of NC_138868.1, read as the reverse complement.
TCTTGCTGGCTTTTCAACACCCTCCCAGACAATCAGGTTCTTTTCTTTTCAATAACCAAGCTGTTCTCCTGACTCAGCCTCGGTTCTCTCCAAAAACTCTGACCAAGAAGAGTTCCAGGGGGCAGATCCCAAGAAAACAACAAAAGCATCACGTTCAGTGGGTTGCTGGCTGGGGTGAACATGGAATGCCTTCCACAGGCTCAAAAACATTGGTTGAAAGAAAGAATGAACAAGTGAGTGAAGAGCTAAGGGGAAAGTGTAAGGTGGTTTCTTCCACAGACAACTGGTCAACCCTGAACTTGCAGAGTGGCCTTTGACTCCATCCTCTCCTGTTCCCTGGCTCTCCCATAGCCAATGGCTTAATCTCTCTCACAGTCATCCTCTCCTCTTCATCTTCTCTCCTGCTACCACCTCAGTTCCTGTTATTTCATAGCTGGTCTAGGTCTGGGCGTCTTTAATTGGTCACTTTCTCTGTGCCTCTCCTTTCAATCCCTCCCATCCATCCTGCATGCCACCCCCAGCTCATCACTCTGACCACGGGTTAACTGCCCAGTTCAAAAACATTCAAAGGTTTCAGTGCTTAATTCACAAATGTCTTGTGTCTCCTGCGAGGTCCTCTGTGGTCTTTCTGTCTCTCTGTTATCACTGCCCTAGGTCAGCAGGGTGTAGTGGGAAACGTACTGGATAAGAAGTCATGGGCCAGGGTTGTAACCCCCCCATCTGCTCTTCATAGCCATGTAACCTTGGCCAAGCCACTTTAACTTTCTGGACCTAATACTCTCACCAGTAAAATGAAGGAATTGGGTCTCAGGATCTCTGGCACACCTTCCAATTATAACACCTGTGATCCCAGGAAAATGATCACTTCAGCCAAACTGTCTCTGACTCGTAAATATTCCTTTTACTGTCCTAACTTTTCTCCTCTGAACATGTCTTTGTCCTACTTAGAATGGCCTTCCTCTCCTCTCATCCAAATCACACACATTCTTTATGACCCTCCTGAAATCCTACCTTCTCTGAAAGCTTCCCTGGCCCATCAGAAATGAAAAAATCTCTCCTCTTCTGCCTCAACTCCCATCACACTGATGGTGCCTATCACACAAGCCTCAAATACTATTACTACTTCACGTGAACATACCTTGTTTATCTGACTACACGGTACTATGGTGTAACAGGAGGTGTCTTAGAACCTCCATACCCTCATACCCAGCAAGCAACCCACAAACAGGTGACAATGATTTCTGGAAGAAGAGGAACCAGGACCAGCAACCAGGAAATCTGGACTCTGGTCTCCAGTGATCTTAAGCACTCCACCCACGTACACCTGAGTCTACATCTGTAAAATGAATGCTTTGGATCAGGATACTAGCCCATCTCTGAGATTCTTCCCAGAGCCAACACTCTGTGACTTTCTGATAAAGAACTGTTCAACCCTAATTGGAGTCTCACTTTTCCTTATCTTCAAATCCTTTTGGTCTGGCTCTTCAGCTGAGCAATGAAGGGAGAACTTTGAAATAAGGTGCCTCAGTCTCTCACTCAGTCTGAACAACTTCTGGAATAAGTTGGAATTCAACTGTGATGAATGGCCACAATGTGGATTTCCAGATTCTTAGCTGGTTGAACTATTCCTTAGGAGCGGACTCTATTTACCTAGAAAAGACCTGCTATTTGGCACTGAAAGGCTTCTTATTGTTTTCCTTATCCTTAAAGCTGCTTGCAGCCACCCATAACTTTAATGCTAGCATCCTAAGGACAAGAGTTTAATAAAGTCACAGAATATCCCCCTTTACAGATGGGCTCTTACACAGAAATCAGCATTCAGTTCCTGATGGTATTTCTGGAAACATCATTCTATAATTATTGTTTTCAATTAGAGATGGGAAGGTGCTGGGAGCTTTAAAAACCAAAGACTTAACATCTTTATCCAGAAACTAGAAGAAAACTGGACCATGGCAATGATACATTTCACCGGCTGATGGGACTGTCATAATAATCTAGTGACGAAAGAATTAGTAAACTCATCCTCATCCCCTGACTTGGGACCACATCTTCACACATTCACTACATCTCACCACACCCTGGCAGTGGCTCCTTCATTACATCATTTAAGGCAAGACATCGCACTGTGCCAAGATTTTACAGATATTAGTAGATTGTGCTGGGGGGGGGGGGGGGGCGGGGATGGTGGTAGGGAAGGCAATGGACTATAAGAGGAATTTCTGTGCTAAATGGCTAGTTCTGTGCTGAGTCATCGGCTCCTTCCCGCCCTAGGTAATAATAACAGCTATCATTTATTGACTGTTAGGGGGTGCCAGGCACTGGGCTAAGAGCGTCACTGCACACATAAGGTGGGCATTGTTGCCATCCACTTCTAGAGACGGGAACTGAGGTTTAGAGAGAGCTAAGAGCCCAATCTCACAAAGTAAGTAGCAGGGCCAGAAGTCAAAACCAGCTCTCTGTGGCTCCAAACCCATGGTTGTAACCACTTTGAAACACATCCATACTCACATCTTTTTGGCTTCACAGGGTGTCCCAATCCACTCTACTTGCTTGGAAAGCACAGACGACTAGGATCACCCCATGCTTGTCTTAAGTAGTTTCTCAGCTCTTCCTGGGAATTGAGCAAGAAACTTTAGCCAAGGTTCCTCAAGGCCACTTAGGGATATGAAGTTTGATTATTTTCTTGATGAGGGGGAAAGGATCATTTCCCATCACTAATACCAACCTCCTCCCACTTCCCTGCTTAGTCCCATAGTGAAAAGGAAAGAGAACTGGTTATCTAGGAGGGAGGAGAAAACGGGTCCAAGCCCACAGGTTTAAATACCTTCTGTCTGTGCAGCATCCTGTGAAGTGATAAGGGAAGGCGAGGTTGGGAGGGGCAGTGAATCATCCCACCAAAGGTTCTCTTGTCTGCAAGAAGAATGTGGCTATTAACACTGAACAGCCTGCCTCTTCCAGAAAACAATGGAGCTCCACAGAACCACTGACTCCCTTTCAGATGTCTTCTCCCGGCTGTGTGACCCAGCCTCATGACTGAGATTCAAGCTCTTGCGTCTGGCCCAACAGTTGGCACCCATGCCAGTCCAGAGTGTGGACCTGGCCCCAGAGCCCGTGGCTATATATGGTGCTCTGAGCTACCCTTCGATGAAGAAACCAGAAAACCAGAAGGATTTCAGGAAGAATCTCCTGGTGCAAAATGGACAGTTAAACCTTAGAGATGGCCCCAGTCTCCCCCATTAACCCCCACTTCCCAGGCTAGTCCCAAACTGGGACTTAAAGCCAAAGCAAAGGCCTTCATTAGGCTTCCCATGACCTGGGCTCTAAGGACCTTTGATCAGAGTTCTTAGTTTGATGAGAGTTATCAGGACTGACAGCCAAGTGACACTTGTTTTCCTGTTCAACCACTGCTCCCTGGGCAGTGCCTTAGGACTCTTAGAAGGCTTGCTGGGAGTGTGATTAGGGAGGCAGAATTTGGGCATTCCTGGGTGCCTTCCTTGTCACCATACCATCAACCTTCAACTGAGGCAGGAGATAGATGGACCCCAGGATGAGCAGCTGGAATTTGTCCCCTGTGGTCAGATACTCCAAGATGAAGATAGGAGAGGCTGAGCCCTGCCCAGATAAGAGACAGGGACCACATATTTCTCATGCTCGAAGTCAAGGAGACCTTCCTGACTGACTATACATGCACAGAAAAGCTCCTTGGAGGTCAAAAGGGGAGTGATGTCAACCTACCCATAAGGCTCTTCGATGGAATCCATCTTGGCTAAGAGATGGGCGTACACATGGGAGGACCCTGAGATAAACCAAATATGGACTCAGAACCAGGCAAAGCAAGATTGGCCAAAGGAAACACAGAAGAAATTCCCCATATAAGTGATTTAAACTGCCACAAGGGCGCGACTCTCTCTGAGTCCACCCATGTGTCTATCCACACGTACTATTTTTCCTCCTAATAAACACTTTAGTTGTTTCACTACTTTCCTACTTTGTGGGAATTCATTTCTGCAAAGCCGAAGGGCCAGGGCCTTGTCACTGGTCACTGGTCTAGTGGCTAGGATTCAGCACTCTCACTGCCGCGGCCCGACCTCAATCTCTGGCCGGGAACCGAAATCCTGCTTCAAGCCACTGCGGGCCAAGGCCACCCAAGATCACAACCATCAGCGAAGGTTCCCATCACATCCTTACCTCGCACTCAGGACAACTGTGTGGGAAAATGGGGTTTTTAATGCCTAAGCCAAAAAGCAACTCAGGAATATGAGGACATTTTAAGAACACTTTAATCTGTTTATTTCACTCATATTTTCCTTTTTTATGTATGTGCAAGAGTGATCTGTGATTTTTTTTAAAGCCTATGTCTAAAAAAGTCAGAAAGAACATTTTTAAAATAAAATAAGAATTCTAAACAATGGGCAGAGGCCACCTTAAATTATACTTCGGCCCAAAAATCACACAGCTCATCAATGACAAAGCCAAGACGGGAGTCAGGGACTCCTACTCCCAGTCCCAAGGTGGTTGTGTTTGTGGCTCCCGTCCACCACGGGCCACACTGGTCTCCACAGCAGGTGTCACTCAAATGCCACCTGCTGGGCCCCACCCTCAGCAAAGGGGACATGGAATGTCTATGAGTGCTTCCTGCACTCATAGACTGGAAAGAAGAGGCCCGGCTGGCCTATGGGCTGCAGAGGAAGCTGGCTCAGCCCCTAGAGCTGTGTCCACCCCCCAATTCCCACCCTCTTTCGCAGGAAGGTGTTGAGTCCTAAGCTGCACTACGGCTTGTCAGAGAGAGCAGTACTCACCTGGGCAAACAGAGAAAAAGGCAAAGAAAAGCACTCATCTCTAGGACTCTTTGGATGCCTCCCAGAGAGGGAAGGAAGCCCAAGATGTCTAGGGTGGGGCTGAAGGACTGTTAGGACTTCAGCCAAGGTCAGGCTTGAACTTGGCTGTCCCCTCAGGACCCGGGACATGGACCCATGGCTGTGGCTGTAACTGGCATCTTAGGACTTGCCGTCCATGGGCTGCTGTCATGAAACTCTTTGGAAATCTTGAACCGTGTTTTGGGTGACTTAAGGACCGTGAGGGGAAGGAGAACAGATATTGCTTTGGAGCCCTGCAGTGGTCTGGAAAGACCAGACTGAACTAGAAAGTTTTGGTGGTCAGAGTGAAGAACTCTGGAGTTTGGGCCCATGGTTCAGAGAGCCTGGTAATAAAACCTTCACAGCCATGGGAACAGCATCGAGGATCATGAATTCTGCAAACAATCCTAAAAGCTAGTCTTAGCTTCACCATTTATTTGCCATATGGCCTCAGAAACTTAACCGCCTTCTTCATTTGAATATGGGGAGAAAAATAAACACTTGAAAGGTGTGTTGGAGGACAAAAACGAAATAATATACATAAAGTAACTTGGCTCCTAGCAGGTGCTCCCAAAATATTTGTTCTTTCTTCCAAATCTTGAAGATTCTACCAGTGTTATGTTTTAAAACATCTTTTGAAACAATAGAAACCATTGTAAAATAATCAGGCATTTGGCCCTAGAGGCTGTGAGACTTGCAGGATGTAATCGGATATCATTTTAATAACTGTGTGAGTTGTGTGGTCCTACTGCTCAGGAAGAATATGCAAAGAAGATAGAATTCCATCAACATCAAAGCTCATTGGAGCTAAATGGAAAAGAAATTAATATATCCTAGACAAAGGAAAATGAAATCAAGTCAAGCCGTGTAGCAGCCTGAGTTGGTTGCAGGTTTCCACGACTAGACAAAGCTTTAGTGGAGTAAAATGAATGTAAATTCTTAACACTCCGGACATTGCAGGTCCCAACAAACAGGGTAGGTGCCAGCGGTAAGTAGTCGTGTGGTCACACCAGTTTGTACGGTCCCATATACAAGACCAATAGCTCGTAGCATTATAAAGTTCCTGGTGTGGGCTACAGATGGGGCTGGTGAGAATCCAGGTTAAGATCCTAGCTAAAATCTCCAAATTCTCCCAAAATTGCTTGGAATGGCATTATTATTTCCTTAGTGGGTATGCATCTTTCAACTCTGGGGAGATTTAGAACTAAGAATAGAAATGTTTAAGAGAATCAAACTTAGAACATTAATATTTATGCATTAAGAAAAAAATCTGTGCCTATTTGGTAGTATAAGTACGTGTAACATTCAAGACAACTTCCTTGAACTATTATAAAATATACCTATACTGAAAGTTCCAATTTTCAATGTGTGATTAATTGATTTAGACTTGTATAAGTTTAATTTTTCTTAGTTTATATACAGTTTTGGAACAGTTAGTGTACTTAAGGACCGCCATATATTTAAGTTTATTTTATTAAATTTATAAAAGTTACTTAAAATTTTAGAAGGTTTATTTTGTTAGGATACTGAAGTACATCAAAATGAGTTTAAAATATTCAATGTATACATGCAGCTTTAAAAGCTTAGAGGCATTTATGTCTACAAATGGGCCCAATTATTAATCAAACACCTCCTTAAAAGTAACTGACAACATTTGATAAACTTATAAACATAATAAAATTTATAAATTGAACTTTAAGGTAAAACTAGGTATATAACTTTATAAATTATATAGTAGGTATATAACTTTAATAAATTAGACATTAAGTTTTAAAAACCAAAGAAACCTCTGAATAATATTTTCTACTTATAAAATGTTTGTAAGGGCAAAATAAATAAATAAATAAAAACCTTCCACTTGGGGAAAAAAATACAATGATAAGAAAGAAATTGCGAGCAGAAGCAAGAAGAACTATGATCCTGCAGCCTGTGGAATGAAAACCACATTCACAGAAAGACAGACAACATGAAGAGGCAGAGGACTAGGTACCTGATGAAGGAACAAGATAAAACCTTGGAAAAACAACTAAATGAAGTGGAGATAGATTCTTATTCCAGAAAAAGAATTCAGAATAATGATAATGAAGATGAACCAGGACCTCGGAAAAAGAATGGAGGCAAAGACTGAGAAGATGTAAAAAATGATTAACAAAAACCTAGAAGAATTAAAGAAAAAACACCTAGAAGAATTAAAGAACAACAAACAGAGATGAACAATACAATAACTGAAATGAATAATACACTAGAAGGACTCAATAGCTGAATAACTGAGGCAGAAGAATGGAAAAGTGACCTGGAAGACAGAATGGTGGAATTCACTGCTGCAGAACAGAATAAAGAAAAAAGAATCAAAAGAAATGAAGACAGCCTAAAAGACCTCTGGGACAACATTAAATGCACCAACATTCACATTATAGGGGTCCCAGAAGGAGAAGAGAGAGAGAAAGGACCCAAGAAGATATTTGAAGAGATTATAGTCAAAACTTCCCTAACATGGGAAAGGAAATAGCTACCCAAGTCCAGGGAGTGCAGAGAGTCCCAGGCAGGATAAACACAAGAAGAAACACACCAAGACACATATTAATCAAACTATCAAAAATTAAATACAAAGAAAAAATATTAAAAGCAACAAGGGAAAAATGACAAAAACATACAAGGGATCTCCCATAAGGTTAACAGCTAATTTCTCAGCAGAAACTCTACAAGCCAGAAAGGAGTGGCACGATATGTTTAAAGTTATGAAAGGGAAGAACCTACAACCAAGATTACTCTACCCAGCAAGGATCTCATTCAGAGTCGATGGAGAAATCAAAAGCTTTACAGACAAGCAAAGCTAAGAGAATTCAGCACCACCAAACCAGCTCTACAACAAATGCTAAAGGAACTTCTCCAAGGCGGAAACACAAGAGAAGAAAACGACCTACAAAAACAAACCCAAAACAATTAAGAAAATGGTAATAAGAACATACATATTGATAATTACCTTAAATGTGAATGGATTAAATGCTCCCACCAAAAGACATAGACTGGCTGAATGGATACAAAAACAAGACCCGTATATATGCTGTCTACAAGAGACCCATTTCAGACCTAGGGACACATACAGACTGAAAGTGAGGGGATGGAAAAAGATATTCCATGCAAATGGAAATCAAAAGAAAGCTGAAGTAGCAATACTCATCTCAGATAAAATAGACTTTAAAATAAAGAATGTTACAAGAGACAAAGAAGGACACTACATAATGATCAAGGGATCAATCCCAGAAGAAGACATAACAATTGTAAATATATATGCACCCAACATTGGAGCACCTCAATACATAAGGCAAATGCTAACAGCCATAAAAGGTGAAATCGACAGTAACACAATAATAGAAGGGGACGTTAACACCCCACTTTCACCAATGGACAGATCATCCAAAATGAAAATAAATAAGGAAACACAAGCTTTAAATGACACATTAAACAAGATGGACTTAATTGATATTTATAGGACATTCCATCCAAAAAAAACACAATACACTTTCTTCTCAAGTGCTCATGGAACATTCTCCAGGATAGATCATATCTTGGGTCACAAATCAAGCCTTGGTAAATTTAAGAAAATTGAAATCGTATCAAGTATCTTTTCTGACCACAACGCTTTGAGACTAGATATCAATTACAGGAAAAAAAAACTGTAAAAAATAAAAACACATGGAGGCTAAACAATACACTACTAAATAACCAAGAGATTACTGAAGAAATCAAAGAGGAAATCAAAAAATACCTAGAAACAAATGACAATGAAAACACGATGACCCAAAACCTATGGGATGCAGCAAAAGCAGTTCTTACAGGGAAGTTTATAGCAATACCATCCTACCTCAAGAAACAGGAAACATCTCAAATAAACAACCTAACTTTACACCTAAAGCAGTTAGAGAAAGAAGAACAAAAAAACCCCCAAAGTTAGCAGAAGGAAAAAAATAATAAAAATCAGATCAGAAATAAATGAAAAAGAAATGAAGGAAACAATAGCAAAGATCAATAAAACTAAAAGCTGGTTCTTTGAGAAGATAAATAAAATTGATAAACCATTAGCCAGAATCATCAAGAAAAAAAGGGAGAAGACTCAAATCAATAGAATTAGAAATTAAAAAAGAGAAGGAACAACTGACTCTGCAGAAATATAAAGGATCATGAGAGATTACTACAAGCAACTATATGCCTACAAAATGGACAACTTGGAAGAAATGGACAAATTTTTAGAAAAGCACAACCTTCCAAGACTGAACCAGGAAGAAACAGAAAATATGAACAGACCAATCACAAACACTGAAATTGAAACTGTGATTAAAAATCTTTCAACAAACAAAAGCCCGGGACCAGATGGCTTCACAGGCGAATTCTATCAAACATTTAGAGAACAGCTAACACCCATCCTTCTCAAACTCTTCCAAAAAATTGCAGAGGAAGGAACACTCCCAAACTCATTCTACGAGGCCACCATCACCCTGATACCAAAACTAGACAAAGATACTACAAAAAAAGAAAATTACAGACCAATATCACTGATAAATATAGATGCAAAAATCCTCAACAAAATATTAGCAAACAGAATCCAACAACACATTAAAAGGATCATACACCATGATCAAGTGGGATTTATCCCAGTATGCAAGGATTCTTCAATATACACAAAGCAATCAATGTGATACACCATATTAACAAATTGAAGAATAAAAACCATATGATCATCTCAATAGATGCAGAAAAAGCTTTTGACAAAATTCAACACCATTTATGATAAAAACTCTCCAGAAAGTGGGCATAGAGGGAACCTACCTCAACATAATAAAGGTCATATATGACAAACCCACAGCAAACATTATTCTGAAGGGTGAAAAACTGAAAGCATTTTCCTCTAAGATTAGGAACAAGACAAGGATGTCCACTCTCACCACTATTATTCAACATAGTTTTGGAAGTCCTAGCCACGGCAGTCAGAGAAGAAAAAGAAATAAAAGGAATACAAATTGGAAAAGAAGCAAAACTGTCACTGTTTGTAGATGACATGATACTATACATAGATAATCCTAAAGATGCCACCAGAAAACTACTAGAGCTAATCAATGAATCTGGTAAAGCTGCAGGATACAAAATTAATGCACAGAAATCTCTTGCATTCTTATACGCTAACAATGAAAAATCAGAAAGAGAAATTAAGGAAACAATCCCATTCACCACTGCAACAAAAAGAATAAAATACCTAGGAATAAACCTACCTAAGGAGGTAAAAGACCTGTACTCAGAAAACTATAAGACACTGATGAAACAAATCAAAGATGACACAAACAGAGAGATATACCATGTTCTTGGATTGGAAGAATCAATATTGTGAAAATGACTATACTACCCAAAGTAATCTACAGATTCAAAGCAATCCCTATCAAATTACCAGTGGCATTTTTTACAGATCTAAAACAAAAAATCTTCAAATTTGTATGGAGACACAAAAGACCCCGAATAGCCAAAGCAATCTTGAGGGGAAAAACAGAGCTGGAGGAATCAGACTCCCTGACTTCAGACTATACTACAAAGCTACGGTAATCAAGACAATATGGTACTGGCACAAAAACAGAAATATAGATCAATGGAACAGGATAGAAAGGACAGAGATAAACCCACGCACATATGGTCACCTTATCTTTGATAAAGGATGCAAGAATATACAATGGAGAAAAGACAGCCTCTTCAATAAGTGGTGCTGGGAAAACTGGACAGCTACATGTAAAAGAATGAAACTAGAACACTCCCTAACACCATACACAAAAATAAACTCAAAATGGATTAAAGAGGGCTTCCCTGGTGGCGCAGTGGTTGAGAATCTGCCTGCCAATGCAGGGGACACGGGTTCGAGCCCTGGGAAGATCCCACATGCCGCTGAGCAACTAGGCCCGTGAGCCACAATTGCTGAGCCTGCGCGTCTGGAGCCTGTGTTCTGCAACAAGAGATGCCGTGATAGTGAGAGGCCCGCGCACCGTGATGAAGAGTGGCCCCCACTTGCTGCAACTAGAGAAAGCCCTCGCACAGAAACGAAGACCCAACACAGCCATAAATAAATAAATAAAATAAAAATTACCAAAAAAAACAAAAACAAAAAAACATTTAGCATAAAAAAAAAATGGATTAAAGACCTAAAGGTAAGACCAGACACTATAAAACTCTTAGAGGAAAACACAGGAAGAACACTCTTTGACATACATCACAGCAAGACCTTTTTTGACCTACCTCCTAGAGTAATGGAGATAAATACAAAAAAAAAACAAATGGGACCTAATGAAACTTAAAAGCTTTTGCACAGCAAAGGAAACTATAAACAAGACAAAAAGACAACCCTCAGAATGGGAGAAAGTATTTGCAAACTAATCAACAGACAAAGGACTAATCTCCAAAACATAAAAACAGCTCATGAAGCTCAATATTTTTAAAAAAAAATAACAAAAACAACCAAATCAAAAAATGGGCAGAAGACCTAAATAGACATTTCTCCAAAGAAGACATACAGATGGCCAAGAGGCACATAAAAAGCTGTTCAACATCACTAATTATTAGAGAATTGCAAATCAAAACTACAATGAGGTATCACCTCACACTGGTTAGAATGGGCATCATCAGAAAATCTAAAAACAATAATTGCTGGAGAGGGTGTGGAGAAAAGGGAACCCTCTTGCACTGTTGGTGGGAATGTAAATTGATACAGCCACTATGCAGAACAGTATGGAGATTCCTTAAAAAACTAAAAATAGAATTACCATATGACCCAGCAATCCCACTACTGGGCATATACCCAGAGAAAACCATCATTCAAAAAGACACATGCACCCCAATGTTCACTGCAGCACTGTTTACAATAGCCAGGTCATGGAAGCAACCTACATGCCCATCAACAGATGAATGGATAAGGGAGATGTGGTACATATATACAATGGAATATTACTCAGCAATAAGAAGGAAAGAAATTGGGTCATTTGTAGAGACGTGGATGGACCTCGAGACTGTCATACAGAGTGAAGTAAGTCAGAAAAAGAAAAACAAGTATCGTATATTAACACATATATGTGGAATCTAGAAACTGGTGCAGATGAACCAGTTTGCAAGGCAGAAGTAGAGACACAGACATAGAGAACAAACATATGGACACCAAGAGGAAAAAGTGGGGGGGCGGGGGGGAGGCGGGTGGTGGTGGGATGAATTGGGAGATTGTGATTGACATATATACACCAATATGTGTACGAAATAGATAACTAATAAGAACCTGCTGTATAAAAAAAAAAGAAAGAAATTGCAATAAGTAAAGCAGACATTCTAATTGAAAAAGGGGGTAGTGACTGCAACCAGCTTACTGGTCTACCTCTTGGCTCCTCTTTTAACTCCAGACTGATGCAAATCCCACCACTCTACTGTCCCCGTCCCCGTCCACATCCAGCTCACTCTCAACCCAGTGGGGATAGGAGCCGAATATCCCCCAGGGCAGGTCAAGGGGGAAGATACACCAAATAACAGATCACCAGCTTTGAATCCACACAGACCTGAGTTTGAGTAACAATCTATGAGAGCTTAGGAAACATATCTGAACTCTGAGGTTCAGTTCCCTCATTTCTGCAGTAGGAATTTTTTAAATGCCTACTCTGAGGGCTATTAAGAAAAGTATACATAATCTGTATTTTTTCATCTTTCACCTTAGCCACTAGGGGTGTGGTTGCAAACAAGACACAACTCTGCCCTGTAGAACAGCTAAGAGGATGGTTGCCCGTGTGAAGACGGCCCGACCAGTGCCTGCTACACCTGCAGCTCACATTCGTGTGAAGGAAGTCAACGGGGCCATGGAAGTCAGAAAGGTCTGGGTTAGAGCGTGGCAATGCCACTTACTAGCTGTCCAACTGTGGGCTCTGAGCCTCAGGGTCCTCTTCTGTAAACGGGAAAAACTGACTACGGTTGAGAGTAGTTGAAGTGATCCAATGAAGATGAGTGTGTGACAACATCTGGCTCAGTGCCCAGCATACACGAGAGAATCTCACTGTATTGCACATTCTACAGGCACGTGGCTGGCTCTTCCCACACCACTCCATTGCATATAAACCCCAAAGTGCAGGGCTAACACCAGGTCATCTCTTGTCAACCTCTGAGGATAGAGGGAATTTTGGAACTGCTGCCGGCCAGGAAGCTTGGCGTTTTCTCCTGTACCCATGGCCCTGACTGACCCTGAGGAACCAGCCATTAGTCTGGAACAGATAAACCACCATCTGGTTCTACTCAAAGTTTCTCTCCCTTTCACCGCCTTAGAAGTTTATATAAAATGCTGCATCCATATTTGCCCACTGCTCACCCCAGCTCCTTTTCTTTCAAATCTTCTGGTGGAGATATTGGTCTGTGACCCTCCCGCCTGCACTTCATTTTTCTGGACACCTGTAAAATTTTTCATCCACCAAGTGCAAGGGGCTGCTCTCGGGCTAAGGGCGATGGGTCTTAAGGAGTGATGTGAGGGGAGGCCAGTCCAGAACTCGCACCAAACATCAGCAAGATACTCCTAGTACCAGCACGATACTCCTAGTATCAGCAAGATACTCCTAATACCAGCACAATACTCCTAGTATCAGCTAGAAACTCCTAGTATCAGCTAGATACTCCTAGTGTCAGCAAGATACTCCTAGTGTCAGCAAGATACTCCTAGTACCAGCACGATACTCCTAGTATCAGCTAGAAACTCCTAGTATCAGCTAGATACTCCTAGTGTAAGCAAGATACTCCTAATACCAGCACAATACTCCTAGTATCAGCTAGAAACTCCTAGTATCAGCTAGATACTCCTAGTGTCAGCAAGATACTCCCCTGCAAAGATACTTCTTCTTAGAGCTCCCATTCCCAGGCACAAACTTCTCACCCAAGCCACTAAACTTGGAAACCTGGGACTCAGGGAGCAAAATTCACAGCAGTCTTTGTGCCAGAAACTTCTTGCCATGTCCCCCAGGGGGAGGCCAAGGCCCCAAATCATGGAGCTACATGGACAGCGGCTGGCCCTAAGCTCTCCATCTTTTCCTCCTCTCTTTACCCCCTTATACACAGAAGGAGTGCTCCAATCCCATTCCCAGAAAGGGTCCCCTGATACCTGAACCCTCTGAGTCAGGAAACTATTCCTTCTGTCCAAAGAGAGGTCTTACAATGGATATTTGCTTTGCTGCCTGCTTCCAATCGCCCTTCTAGTAACTTTATCTGGAATTTCCCCTAAGGAATCACTCCCTCTCCACTTTCAGTCCAGGAACTTGGGTGAAACTGACTCCACCCCAGCTGTCAGGGTGAGCCTGGCCAAGGAGAGTGTCTTACTCAGCTCAGGGTTCCATAACAAAATACCACAGACTGAGTGGTCAAAGTAATGGGAATTTATTTCTTACAGTTCTGGAGGCTGGAATGTCCAAGATCAAGGTACAGGTCAATTTGGTTCCAGTAAGGGCTCTCCTCCTGGCTTGCAGATGGCCACCTTCTCACCATGTCCTCACATGGTAGAGAGAAAGGGGAAGTTCTCTGGACTCTTCTTATAAGGGCACTAATATCATGAGGGCCCCACCCTCACCACCTCATCCAAACTTTACCTCCCAAAGTCCCCCATCCCCAAATACTATCACATTGGGGGTTCATGCTTTAACATATGAGTTTGGTGGGGGACAAGTTAGTCCACAGCAGACAGCCTCACACTTCTCTGGCTACAGTGCCTGGTTTAGGGACAAACACGGAACACAGAGCCAGGAGGATCAAACGCTTGCTTCTTCTCTGGCAGACTAAAATCTCGGAGGATGAGGCCTGAGCTGTAAGCAGGCATCTTGACACCACACAGAGGACAGAAAAGCTGAAAGAGAGAGGAGATCCTAATGACACCTGACCTGAAGCCAGACCCATCCTCCCCTTCCGTAAGCTTTCAAGTTTGTGAGTCAAAATATACCTTCTTGGTTTAAGCCAGTTTAAATTAAGCTTTTATTCACTGCAACCAAAAAAGCCCTAACTTATGCAAATCTACACCAATTCACCCAGTGGTATGCTGGAGGGAACACACAAGAGCCAGTTGTTAAAGTTTTAGGGATTGTGCGAACCAACCAAATCAATTATATTTTTAAAAAGGTAATAAATACTCAAAACCCATCCCTTCCTTGTAAGTTTACTTGTGCTGTAAGGTTATTTCTGTCTACTGTGTCTGCGTGGTGGGAATACTACACAGTGGTGCCACCCAGCATCTCTCCTCAGCTCTGCATTCAGTGGCACCACTTTGGTAGCTTGAAATTGGCCAGGGTGGGAGTATTTTGACCACAAAAATTGACAAAAACTGTAAATCAAGGCCTGATTTGTTGGCTTGTTGATTGTCTAGACTTAAGAAAGTGACGGGGAAACTGTTAATAATACAGATTAAAGTTTAAAGTGCTTCGTGTTTATGCAAACTAGTATATACAGGATTGATAAACATCAAGGTCCTACTGTATAGCACAGGGAATTATATTCAATATCCTGTGATAAACCATAATGGAAAAGAACATGAAAAAGAATCTATGTACGTATAACTGAGTCACTTGGCTGTACAGCAGAAATTAACACAACATTGTAAATCAACTACACTTCAATAAAATTTTTAAATAAACAAATAAAGTACATCATGTTTACCATTGTGAAACTGTGACTGGAACAAAAATTGGGGGGAACATTTTTCCAGTATTTGGAAATTATTATTTGACTAAGCAAAGAATATTTGCAGCCACTGCCGTCACCTGGCACCACTATGGTTGTCCTGAGAACTCAAAATAAACAGGACACGGTCCTGTGCACAGAGTGATGTGCTCAAGGCCAAGCATCAGAGAAGATGCAGCAGTAAAAGACACTGCAGCTGTCAGCAGGAAGTGCATCATTTCATTGTAAAGCCAACCCCAGCACACAGAAAATACAGCAGAGTCTCTAAGTCGGGGACGACAAGTATCTGTCATACCGTGCACGCCACCACCTCCCCGTCCACACATCTCCTCCCTGAGCCTCCATGTGGTTCCAGCATCCTGCCCAACAGAGCATGCAGGCAGCTGCTGCTGTGCCATGGTGACATCACACAGGAGTGCGGACATCTGTGGGACGTCCCAGCTTAAAAGTTCAGGAGTGAGATCAGTACTTAAGGAAGGCTTTGCAGAAAAGAAACTTGAAAAGGGCCTTGAAGGATGAGTAAGAAACTTGTCAGAAAGGCAGGTTTCCCAGGGCCCACCCCAGATCTTCACAATTAGACACTCTTGCTCCAGCTGGCCTTCCTGAACAGGCGGTGCCGATGCGCGCTGACAGGTGAGAACCGCTGGGCTCCGCCCCGCCCCCTCTCCCGCTGCTTTCCTTCACCTGTCACTCACAACCACACCATGCAGTGAACAGACCAGCTGAACGCTCACCCTTCTCACGTGGAAGAAGAGCAGTTCCAAGGTACTCCGGGGCTCACCCAGGGCCACCCTGCTGAGGTGCAGCGGAGCCCGGGCTACAGCCAGGTCTCTGGGGACCAGAGCAGTGCTATTTCCATCAGCCCAGGGTAAGAGAGCACAGTGGGAGCACGGGTCCCTCCAGCCCCCAGCCTCCCAATTTCCTCTCTCACCTTCCCAAGGAGTTGGCCAGCCTCCTGAAACAGGCTGTGAAGAAAAGGCCAGGGGGGTTGATGACGGCTGCCTCACAGAAGGGAGGCGAGAGGGTCTGCTGCAGGCCCCCACCGCACTCATACCAGCACGGAAGGAAAGTGGACCCATCACAGCCAGCACCGCCCCGTCAGGCCCAAGGAGCCAAAAGCCTCGGCTCGTCAGATGCCACGGCCCAGAGCTGGCCAGCAGCAAGAATGTGGAAACTCAGCCTCCAGTGAACCCCAGGAACAGAGCCACGAGAGCTGGTCCGGGATCCAATTTCTTGCGCCAAACCCTCTCAGGCAGAAACGATCAGGGTTTAAAGAGAAACCATCTGCAATCCAAGGCCGAGGCGACGGGTCAGCTTGGGGTAGTGGAAAGGGCATGGCTTTCGAGCCCGACACAGGGTTTGAAATCAATCCCCCTGTTGACGAGCATTGCAAACCAGATTCCTCACCTTCTCTGAGACCATCTCTTCCCGTGTGAAGTGGGGACGACACAGGTTGAGAGGATGAAGTGAAATAGCACAAGCAAAGGTCCTGGCGGAGG
Source organism: Balaenoptera borealis (assembly GCF_965194805.1). Taxonomy (NCBI): domain Eukaryota; kingdom Metazoa; phylum Chordata; class Mammalia; order Artiodactyla; family Balaenopteridae; genus Balaenoptera; species Balaenoptera borealis. Next base: position 108,442,791 of record NC_138868.1, on the reverse strand, counting down.
CCCGGCCCTTTCCTTCCTCCATCCCTCCCCGTGGGAGTCCTCTTTCTCCATCTCCATGGATCCCGGGAAGGGGATGCCAGAGTCAGTGATGAACCAGGCCTAAGGGCAATGACTCTGTGCAGGGCGGAAGACAACTGCTAGACGTCCCTTCTCACATTAGATCGTACGTCTGTCTTATGTTGAAACTGTGTTTGGGGGCTGTCAGGACTGGCTTTACCCAGCATTCAGCACTCGGCATGCACAATAATAAACTGCTCTATAACTTATAGAGCGTGGTCATGAAGAAATTAATCAGGAGTTCTCCAGAATTCCCCAGTTATCTGAAATTTAGCAGTAATTTTCAGTAATCAGTAAATCTCTGGCAAACTACACACACAGTCCAAATCCAGCCAAGCACTTACTTTTGTAAATAAAGTTTTATTGGAACACAGCCAGGCTCATTCATCCACGTATTATCTGCGGCTGCTTTCATGCTACCAAGGCAGAGTTGGACTGCGAGGGCTAAAACATTTACTATGTGGCCCTTTACAGAAATGTTTACCAACCCCTGCTCCAAAAAAAAAGCATAGCTAAAGCTAACTGTTGTGGTTTGAGCTCTCCAAGACATGGACCCTGAGAGGAGTGCAGAGTTCAGGGTGATAGACGGGGAACACCCCTGGGACCCCAGCCTCTGGAAGGAGAGGAAGGAGGCAGGAGTGGGCACAGGAAGGGGTCAGATTGTAATGAAGGTTCCACAGCCTCCCTCGGCCGGCTCTACAGGGAACACTGGAGCAAACGGCCCCTCGGAGTGGTCCTGAATTGGCCAAAATAGCTGCACTTTTACACTCCACCTTGATCAGTCATTGGAAGCAGGCCACCCCCAGAAGGGCGTGACCCTGGGCGAGGCAGCTCCCTAAGGGTCTGAGCCCTGGCGGCTGTCTGCTGACAACACTCCCAGCACCCGGGCAACAAGTCCTCCCTCCAAAGGACCCTGGCAGTACATCTGCATGCCCACCACACTCACAGTCTTTTAGTTTTCCCTCACCTCCTTCCTGCAATGCACCCACATCAACACCACTGAGTCGTCCGAACCACCCATGGGTGGGGGGTGTCATCAGTGGGACACAAAGGTCAAAGTGGACACACCGCTTTCAGAATAACAACTAAGATATCATCTTCAGTGCACTCCCAATAATAGTCTTTAAAAAACTTTATGTCCATAAGCTTGATTGGAAATCACAGAGAAACAGACTATGAATATATGCACACCGTTCTCAGGAAAAGTGGACTTTCTATTTCTGTCAGAATAACACCAAGATTTTTTGATAGAATGATTGGTAAGATCTAAGATATGTATATATTTGAGATATAAAATGTTTTATATAAAAGGTGTAAAATGAGAGATAAGGTGCAAAAGGTTGCTGCTCTCGGTGCAGTAGTAAGAGATTTTGAGTCTAAAGGCCTAGGTACAGTTCCTGTCACTCACTGTGGACAATCCCTTCACCCTCCCAGTGTTTACTCCCCTGTAAAATGGGACCAGAGTACTCTACCCACCTCTACCCACACGGTTGTCATAGAATCAGATGAAAGGATGTATGTGAAACAGTGACAAAATCTGTAATGTGCCCAAAAGATATTTCATTGTCTATGTTGGTGTTCTGTTAACACCTCCTTAATCACTAAGTTCTTAAAGTTACATACTCAAATATGTAACAGTTTTAATTATTCTTCTTTTCTGGTCGTACCAAGAATATCACAAACATTGTGTCACATGCAAAAAAAAAAAAAAGAGGTATATTTTTATTTGTTCTTTACGTACATGCATGCACATACATACATACACATACACACACATACACACACTTATACACACAAACACCAGCCCCCTACACTATTTCCTTCTCGAAACAAATTATCTCAGTGAATAGATAGACGTGAATATCACAACTCTTGGCAAAGGGTGTTGGAGAAAATGTCAGAGAACATTCAAAGTCCCACCTCCTCAATGGTTGTACAACTCCATGAATATTCTAAAAATCAGTGAATTGTACAGTTTAGGTGAATTTCATGGCATGAAATTACATCTCAATAAAGCTTCTATAAATTTTTTTTAAAAGTCCCACCTCCTCCCAGTTCTGCTCCCAGTGACATCACATGAGGTCTCATGAACCCCTGGGAGCCCACTGAACAGGCTAGAACTCTGGGACTCCGTCCCACCATGGTTCCCTGAGCTATAAGTGAGCAGGTACAACACGACAATGAGATCAGGGTTTAACTTCCTCCTGTCTTGTGTCCCAGTTGGCACATCTGTTCTCTCAGTGGATCACTAACCTTTCTGTATTTCTTGTTTCTCTCTTTCAAACTACCTCTTCACTCCAAACACACCATATATAGATTATATCCATACATATTCCTTGGGCTGCATATTAGCCAAGAGAAAAAGAGCACCACAGGGACAGGATAACCAGCGTTACTCAGGCTCTGCCCACTTCTATCCAATCTGTCAAAATCTCCAGTTTTTATTAACAACTGGTTATGGGAGTTCTCAGGAAGTGCTCCCCCATGCCCAGATCCCCAGCCCTCTCAGCTGCCAAGGGGCCCCTGCTCTCTTCTTTCTCTTCTGCTCCGAGTGTCAAGCTCTATGAAGTTGCCAAGCTCTATCATGGCTCTTGCTCGTGATAAAGTCCTCCTGGGCCCGACGGTCGGTAGAGGGGAGGTCAGTGATGCTGCAGTTGACCTGGGGAGAATCTATTCCCCACCTTGTCACCAAAGCGGGAATATTTGCTCCTCCCCAGTCTCTTAAGACGTTCAAGCAAACACTCTTTCCTGCTCCTTTCCTTCATTTTCTCTTTCACTCTCCTTGGCCCTCAGGAGCAGGTCCTGGAGTTGGAGGGACTCCATCCAGTTCTAAGAACCAACCTTCTCACGGTGACTGGGGCACCGTCCGTGGGCCGGGCTCGTTCACCTGGGCTCCTGCTTCCCTTGCAAGAACCCTGGGTCCCTGTTGCAATGTGTGCCGTGTGCCCACCCAACCAACAAACCCTTGCTGAGCAACTACCCAGGTGGCCCAGGGTCAGACACTGAATGCCCGAATCCCTGGAGGGCGCGACTCAGACTCAGCATTTACTTCTGGGGCCTCTTCCTTCACCTGGGCTTTCAATCACTCAACAAGTACATTTAGCACCTACGACGTACAAGACATTAAGCCCTATGTGGCAAGAGATGAGGAGCACACAGCTGTTGCCCTCAGAGGTCTCGGAATCTAGCAGCAGATACAGGAAGTTCACAAATAGCCATAATACAAAACAAAATACATTAAGTGCTTAAAGAGAGGTACAAAGTGCTTCTGGTATTCCGGAAAAGAAAAGTGCATTTATTAAGTACTTTCTATAAACCAGGCGTTGAAACATATTGGAATATATGCATATATATATATCGTAATATATATATACATACACAGAGAATACTGTATATATATATATATATATACACACACACACACATACAATATATATAATACATATCTATATTACATATACATCATAGTGTATTTTTTTTCACTTAAAGATTTTAGGCCCCATTCAACAGGTGAGCAAGATACCTGTGATTGATTCAGTAACTTGCTCAGAGACTGATCTCTGCCAACGGGAAGATCTGGAAAATTTTAATAAAAGTATCATCTCAGCTGGTTCTTGAAGGTTTGGTGGAATTTTAATTCCTATTTATGATTTTTAGTTACAAGAGTAACACGTGTTCATTGTGGAAATTTTTAAAATATAGAAAAGCACAAAGATGCAAGTTATTTTAAAAAGCCCATAAATCCCACCTCAATAGAAAAACATTATTAACATTTTGGTGCAGATCCTTATAAACTTTTTTCTACTAATCACCTCATCTAAAAGAACAATTGGGACCAGACTTGAGTCACCTGCATTTTAATAAATGTTATTTCCCTGCAAACTAAGAAGTACTGTCAATCCCATTTTATAAGAATAACTTGAGGGACAGAAAGGTTAGCTTGTCCAAGTCACACAACAGAGCCAAAATGTACACCCAGAGTGTCTTTCTCCAGAGCCCATGCTCCCCTCCCTCCCGGCTGCCTCCCCGACTCGGGGCGGGGAGTGCCCTGGGCACGGCAGGGCAAGAGGAAAGGGGTCACTGAGAGACACTGCTGTCATGCTGGGTTCGGTCACTGCTTCTATCAAGGGCATAAAGGAAAGGGAGAAATTTCAGCACGACCCCAAATTTTCCAGCCTGGGCAGCTGATAGAAGGATGACCCCAGAAATGATACCAATTTCATAATCTGTTCAATAATTCCTGTAACTTCTACTGGGGAAAAAGTATTCCCTCGATGAGACTCTACCCTAACTCAGATGGCGCTCTGTGCACTGTGTGATCCAGGCAGTCTTGTCAGATCAGCCGTCCAGGTCACCGAGGGGACCTGGCCCTGGCTGACATCTGTGGGAGCCAGCGTGGGAGCTAGAGTACCTCCCGGGTGAGCCCAGGGCACCCCACGCCCCGCTTTTCCACGGGGTGTCTCTGCAACCAGCGGGGCCTCCAGAACAGGCGCCAGGCTACAGTGCTGTCAAGCAGACGACCCTCTCCCCCTCCGTACCAAGCGGACTTGATTTCTGCCCTCGCAGGGATGGGAGCAACAAGTTTTTGCCAAAAAAAAAAAAAAAAAAAAGAAGAAGAAGAAATCAAAACAGAAAACTTAGTTCTTCCCTGGACTGCATGTTCCTGGCTTGACTTATATCACTTATATAACAGTGATATTATGTTAGAACAGCACAGAGAATTTCAGGAAAGGTCAGGAATGCCAGCCTGGGATCTGGTCCCCTAGAGCTCCGACACAGACAGAAAGACAGGGGGTTGGGGGGTGGGACTCAGGAAGGTCTTCTGATTCCAGCCTCCAACCCGGCCACACCCTGTTCCCACAGACAGGAAGCACAGCCCGTCAGCCCTGCAAGAGGGGCTCTGACACAAAGAAGGAAGAGCAGGCACGTGTCCTGGGACCCTTGGGATCCTCAACCTCTTTGCAGGTCTGTGTGACAAGTTCATTTTGATGAGGAAGACAGTGATTCACAGGACATAGAGTTCAGGTTCAACTCTTGGCTGAATACACGGCACCCAATCCCACGATCCACATCCCCCAAGCCCAAGACGATTGGTTTGGTTGCTTCTTCCTCTCAGGTTTTCTAAACCTTGCCACTTTCAAGAAACTCACCCTTGGGGAACTAATTTTTCCATAATTGTTAGTTTATTCTTGTTTTTTTCTTGACGAAAGCTGCTCTCCGTTTCTGCATGACATCTGATGACCTGCATCAGTAGAAAACATTAGCTTTGCCCTCTGACTCTGAAAACTTGGCCACAAAGTCAAATTCTCTGTAGGTCCCTCTATTGTGAGACTTCTTGTAATCCTCTCCCTAACACATACCACAGCTCTACGCAGATGCTTCAGAGAGAACGCCGGGCCATTGCAAATATTTTACAGGGAGCCTTCTTGCAGGCCTCTTTCTTCCTCTAAATCTCTCCAGTTTCTCATCTCCCCTCGCCCCCCACCCCCGTTGCTCTTTTCCCTACATTTTATCACATCGTATCCAACCACTGTGTCCTCTATTATGTACCGGGACAGCTAAAGTCCAATAAATATTGATAAATGGGGTGACCGTGAGTGAATCCTTCCCATCTTTTCCCTTCTCGTTCTTTTTCTCTGCATTTCCTCATCACTGACTCCACGTTGTGCCGGTTCGCAGTTGAGACCTCTATCTGCTCCCTGAGACTTTGCAACTTGCCGCTACCCATACCCCCTTCTTTATCAAAAGGGTCTCATACAGGACGAATTTCCTTGCTCCTACACCAATAAAAGCTGCTGTTTCCTTTTTCATTCGGTAGTAAATATGTATTAACTACATATTTACATAGTATGTCCCAGGCAATGTGCTAACAAAACAGATAAACTCCCAATCCCATAAAGGTGATGTTCTAGTGCTGGGAAACCGAAAATAAGCAAAGAGATAAACCAATAAATAATAGGTTCAGAAGAAAATAGAGCAGAGTCTCAGAAAAGACTGATGGGGGTTGGTTGGCTAGGCCTTTTCCAAGCCTTAGTGAGAATAGTCACTTGTCTTCACGTATATCAAAGCCTCTCACTCCTCTGGCGACAGACAGGGGTGCACTGAGAGAGCAGATCCACAATGTCTGCTTCTGCCAACCAACCCTCCAAAGGGAAGCGTAATGGTGTCCACCTCATGAGCATTAAACCAGACAGGTAATCCTTGTAAAGAGCCTAATGCGGCGTCGGGGACACTAAGTGACTAAATAAGTGGCAGCCGAGGAAAAATGGGAAGCAGGGGGAGCCGCCATTGGCAAAGGCCATCTCATTTGCTCTGATTTTAGTTTACTCTGCATATTATTTGTGCTTTCTTCAGGCAGCCCACAGCCTTAATGAGCAATTGACCCTCGAACTGGTGAGCAGCTCTTGGCTGAAAGCGACATGATAAATAAAAGGGACAGTTCAGAGAGGAATGCAGGCTGAACTTGACAGTAGCTGCTAGGTCTCACTTTCCTCCCCAGGGCACCTCCTCACTCACCGGTCATCTGACATACGGGCAAACCTGGAAGTGAGGGAAGTAATGACCCACGGGGCGACCTGGATCACTGGGCACTGGAGCCAGAGCCAGTGGAGAAACTACCCAATGTCTGTACTTAAGGCAGGAGAGGTGCAGTCCACAGTTTCTCAGACACTTCCCAGCAGGACAGAGCCTCAGTCACCCATGGCAGTGACCAGCACAGTGACACATGCGGGTCTCTCTCCCCCTGTTCAGTCTCCTGCCTCCAGCCCAACTCCTGCTCAGTGATATCACTTCCCCAAATAACTGTCTCCATAAGGCCCTCACTTCAGGTAGAACTGAGGCTAAGACACTATGCTCTGGTCTTTCCTTTTAGATTCTACCTCCTAATAGTTATATAAATATTGGAGGGTTGCAATGAACTTCTTCTGTATTTTAGAGCAAAGACTGCCTTTTAATTCTAGAAGCAACAGTTTTTTAATGTTTACTAATGTTTTATTTGTAAAAGTGAAAATTGAATACAACCTAAATGACAAAACATAAGACAATGGTTTCATAAACTGAACCAGTATATCTAATGAGTAGATCATGCAGTTAGCAAAATGGTAATTAAGTATACTGCATAATAGCAAGGAAATGCATATGGTATACGTTAAGTTTTTCGTTTTGTTTTCTTTATATTTTTTTTTATAATTTCTAAAATATTTTATGAAGCAGATTATTGCCTTTTCCCCCCAGCTTTATGCAGATATAACTCACATATAATGTGTAAGTTTAAGGTGCACAAAGTGATGATTTGATACACATGTATATTACAGAATATACTGGAAGCAACATTTAATGCTACCTTTTAGTAACACTCAGGCACTATATCTATATATATATATATATATATATATATATATATAGATATATATGCAAATACTTCCAACTGAGATGTTGAGAAGTTAAATATTCTATTTGGGCATATAAATTGAGCATAACTCTAAGAATTATTGACCTGTAGCATTAGATTGTTTTTTCTAAATCTAGATTTAAGCTGTCTTATAAAGAAACTTTTTGATTTGCCCTCAGGAAGAAGCAGAAAGACAACAGCCTGGAGAAGCAACAAGAGGACAAGGAGTGACCAGCAGAAGCAGAGCATCGTACCAGAGCCAGACACTATCAGATTGCCTGGCTAGAACGGGAGGATTTGGGGAATCGTTTCCGTAAGGGTTCCCAAAAATTACTTGAGGAGGAAAACCTAATAAAATACTGAATCCTTTATAGCAGTGGAATGGAGACTTAGACGACTGTTATTTGGGCATTGGTAACTTTTGAAGGCTGGAGAAGATGGGAACATCTTAAGTACCAATGGTTCCCAATACTCCTGCATGTCTCTCTCCAACCTCCTTCTTTTCCCTTCCTCGTGAGGATAAGAGAAATCAAAGATCTACTGATTTAGAGTGTGTACCACCATGTCTGACGCTCTATAGGCGTTTGGTAAATATTTATTGAGTGAATAGAAGAAATAGACCAACCTCCATCACCAAGTACAAAATTATCCGAATACTGAATAAGAAGGCATGAAAAGGAGAAGAAGGAATCTCATTCAAACTACTACTCAGTTTCCTTTCTAGCATTTCTTCTGTACTTCTGCATCCCAGCTTCAGTTTAGGCCTAGACCTCAAGCAGGCCCACCATAGTCTTCTCAGAGATCTTAATTCTTTTCCAAGAGCCCCTCAACTTTATAACCTATAAAACAGGTTGGTATCTACCCATTTATGCATCAAAAAATATGCACTAAGTACTTCTTACATGCAAGGCACCGGGGGGACAGTTACATGACACAGATTCTGCCTGCGAAGTATATAGTTTGAAAATAACTGTCACTTAAAATGAATAAGCTTGGGAATGAAATAAACCTGATTTTGTGGTCTTGGGTAAGTTACTTAACATTTCTATCAGTACCACGGCTGTAAAACAGAGATAATTGGGACTTCCCTGGTAGTCCAGTGGTTAAGACACCTCACTTAGAATGCAGGGGGCGCGGGTTCAATCCCTGGTTGGGGAACTAAGATCCCACGTGCCATGCAGTGCGGCCAGAAAAAAAGAAAGAAAAAATGGAGATAATTATATCTACTCACCTTTGTCGTGTTGATCAAATATGATAAAGTGTGCAAAAATATCCAGCACAGAGAAGATTCTGGCACTAGAACCTTAACAGCATTAATAGTATGAGAACCCTTTAGAACCTACACAGCAGGTTTACCCAAAAGCAGGCCTTGTCCTCAACAGCTTCACAGAAACCTCCAGAAGTTTCCCAATTGCGAACCAAAGAGGAGGTCACCGGAGCCAAGTCTGGCTGGTTGGTCTCTCCAGTGCTCCAGCCTGGCCCAGCCTTTGTGGTCTGGCCTGATTCTCACAGTTACTTTCGACAAATTTTTACAGTATTAGGAGGGGATTTTTTGTCATTATCTACTTTTGACAAATGAGTAAACTCAAGCTCTGAAAAAATAAATGTCTTGGACAACATCACCCTGCTAATGCGTGGCAAAGCTGAGACAAGTATTTCACGAGGCCAGTGGCCTGTACATAACAAGACAAAAGGGGACGGTGAAGAGGCTGCTATCCAAACAAGGGGCAGGTAGGGCTGTTGCTAGGATGGAATGGAGAAGAAAGGACAGAGACAAAGAAAAAGTAAAGTGGCCATTTGTGGAAGTGGAAGGACCTGGGAATCCTACAGTATCTGTCAGTTTCCAGCCTTTCCCCAATTCCCCGCTCCATCACCCCCGGAAGAAAAGCACATCGTGTCTAACAAAAGTGCAGGGCTTCCCTGGTGGCTCAGTGGTTAAAAATCTGCCTGCCGATGCAGGGGACACAGCTTCGAGCCCTGGTCCAGGAAGATCCCACATGCCATGGAGCAACTAAGCCAGTGTGCCACAACTACCGAGCCTGCGCTCTAGAGCCCGCGAGCCACAACTACTGAGCCCGTGTGCCACAACTACTGAAGCCCACGTGCCTAGAGCCCGGGCTCTGCAACAAGAGAAGCCACTGCAATGAGAAACCCACACACCGTAATGGAGAGTAGCTCGCGTGCAGCAACAAAGACCCAACGTAGCCAAAAATAAATAAATAAAATAAATAAATTTATTAAAAAAAAAAAAAGTGCACATACATGCACACAGACATACAGCTTTGACTCAGTCTCCACTGCCAAATAGCAGCTTCTGTTATACTGATCTGTACACAGTCCCTGCCTTCAAAGAGTTAAACATCTGAAAGGGAGACAAGAGAGACCACAAAAAGGACGTAACTCCAAAAGCTGTATCATACTCAGGTAACCTAGATTCCAAAGTTAGTTCTGCCATTAAGTAGTTACGTGACCTTCGGCAGGTCACAGAATTTTGTCGGGTCACATTTTCTTCACCCATCACTCATTCATACACAAAGTCAATAAATATTTTTCAGTTGTTTACTAGGTGCCAAGCACTGTGGGACGCACTAGGAAGACAGCGTCCCTGAACCCACGTCAGTGAGAGGCAAAAATCCAGACAATTCCTATTCTACAGCGGACCCCTCTTCCTCTGCCCCAGGACTAGGTAACCATCAAGTCCTGTCTATTCCACCTCCAAAGCACAGCTTGACTCACTGGCCTCCCAGCCCCTGTCCACTACCATCCTGGTCAAAGCCACAGCTCAGACACGTGAGCCACTCGTGGGGTGAGCCCAGGTTTGACGGGCTCCATCACCCAAGCCTCGGCTTCTGGTGCGTCAGAGGAGGGCTCGGCTGTTGTTGGACATTCTTCCCTGGAGCCCTGCCTGCTGGAGGACGGAGACCAAGTATCCTGGGCAATAGGCATCTTGTATGCAAAGACGAGGAGGCCTAGAGCCTTAAGAAGGACACCCTGAGATGCTTGAACATGATCTCTGCATTCCAAAGAAACCACAGATGATTAAAAATCACATTATGCACAGAATTATTTCAAAGGGTAGGGAAGTTAGAAGCCAGAAAGTTTAAGTGTCACCATAACAAAGTTATGTTTCCTGCAGGAATTTTAATAATAAAAGTGTTTTTAATAGTTATAAGTGTTTAGCCATAAAACCAGTATATCATTAAGTAAATCCAGCCTTTGATGATTCTGGCTTTTCTGCTCAAGAGGAATAGCTCTTCTTTTTCTCTCCCTCCCAGCACTATCAGATCACAGCTTTTTGTCATTCTTTTGTATGGAAAACAAAACACAGAACTCTCAAACAAAGCAGCAGGGTTGCACATCCACTCCCCGCCATACAAATCCAGTTCTGCAGCAGATAAGGAAACTTGCCTCAATTTCCTGGTCTGTAAAACGAGGACAGTAATAGGACCCACTTCCAAGAGTTATAATAGGATTGCATCAGCTAATATTTGTAACGTGCTTGGAGCAGTGTCCAGCCCACAGCATGTGCTGCATAAGTGGTGTTAAATTACATTAATTACGAGATAAATAATGTGCGATCTAATTCCTGTTATGAAAACACTTGATGTGGGAGAAGTGTTAAAGCAAAGAGAGCGAAAGGGTAGGAGCTGAGTCTATCACAGCCCAGCACGTGAGCTACATAAAAAAACGAAGCCAGAGAGTTTCTCCCCAGAGACAGTCTATGAGATCAAATATGCATACTTCTGATTAAATGTGTTATATGCATGTATATCTGTATCTACATATATCTACACACATGACTGTGGAACTCCTACTGCCCCACTTAAAAACCAGGGCCTGAATCAGAGGCAAAAATGAGAAATTCATTCATTGTGCCCTACTTCTCTCTATAATAACACACAAGACGTTACAAACCTCAAATTGGGTCTGGTCCCAGAATTTGGTCAGTAAATTGAAAACAATAAGAACATAAAATGACTGAGATTCTCCATCTACAGAAATAAACCACTCGGGAGATGGCTGTAAAATGTGTTGTTGATGGGAGCAGGGCTTCTCCCCATTTTCCGTCAAGGAGAACAGGATGCCTTACAAATTCAATTAAGGGCACCAGAGTCTCCCACAAGTCCCATCAGAGTGGGCCCAGGAACACACGCTGGAATGTGGCTCGTGGTAACCTACTCAGTTGAGTTGCAATGAATCTGAGGTAATGTTGTGTTGTCATAACAGAGGGTGAGGGTCCGCAGGAGTCAGGAAACTGAGAGTGAGACTCTCGGGGCATCTCCGCCACCACCCAGGGTTGTTGCTACATCATCAGACCTGTCGGACGGAAGCATCTCTCCAAGCATCCCTTTGATCCTAGATCTCCAAGGAAAGTCTTACCTGTCCCTCGGTGTCCTCAGTGGAGGGCCTTCCAAAGATGAGTGCCCTCGCTCACCTCTAACCAGAACCTCACCCACTGTATCTTAGCAAATTCCATCAGTAAAAGAGCCAATTCTGCAGACAGGCTGCCTGGATTTCAGTCCTGGATCTAGTCTTAACTGGCTGAAGACATTAAGCAAATCTGGCATCTTAGTCCTAGTTCCTCACTGACAAGGATGACAACAGTACCTCCCTCACGGGTTGTTGGGGGAGATTAAATTAGAATATTCCAGAAAAAAACGCTTTCTGTTTTGTGCCCAGTAAATGCTTGCAATTTTTATTGTTGGTTATCGTTGGTCATTGCATTGTCATTGTTGGTCTGGTTAAACCCTGACTCATTGAACACCTCTGGGTAAACCACTAAAATCAATTGTTTTTCATTTTTATTGAAATATAGTTGATTTACAATGCTGTATTAGTTTCAGGTGTACAGCAAAGTGATTCATATATACATATCTATGTATAGATATATATTCTTTAGATTCTTTTCCATTATAGGTTATTACAAGATACTGAGTGTAGTTCCCTGTGCTATATAGTACGTCCTTGTTGATTGTTTTATATATAGTGGTGTTTATCTATTAATCTCACACTCCTAATTTATCCCTCCCCCCACTTACCCCTTTGGTAACCATAATTTTTCTATGTCTGTGAGTCTATTTCTGTTTTGTAAATAAGTTCATTCGTATCATTTTTTTAGATTCCACATATAAGCAATATCATATGATATTTGCCTTTCTCTGTCTGACTGACTTCACTTAGTATGATACTCTCCAGGTCCATCCATGTTGCTGCAAATGGCATTATTTCACTCTTTTTCATGGCTGAGTAGTATTCCATTGTATGTGCATATCACATCTTCTTTATCCATTCCTCTGTCGATGGACATTTAGGTTGTTTCCATGTCTTGGCTATTGTAAGTAGTGCTGCTTTAAACATTGGGGTGCATGTACCTTTTCGAATTAGAGTTTTCATCTTTTCCAGATACGTGCTCAGGAGTGGGATTGCTGGATCATATGGTAACTCTACCTTTAATTTTCTGAGGAACCTCCATGCTGTTCTCCACAGTGGCTGCACCAACTTACATTCCCACCAGCGGTGTAGGATGGTTCCCTTTTCTCCACACCCTCTCCAGCATCTGTTATTTGTAGATTTTTTGATGACGGCCATTCCTATTGGTATGTGAAATCAAATTTTAGATCTGAAAGGTTAACCACTAATATTAAGAATGATCATGTATGGCCAGAAAGAAATGATAACGTTTTGAATAAATACATTTCTGTACAAAATGGAATATTTGATGTTATAGAACTACCCACAACTGCCTCTCAGGGGCCCCGCCTCAGTCCATGTCCTCCTATCATGAAACCACGTAGCAGGGGATGTTAGAGCCGGTTGGGACGTGAGAGGTAAACCCGCTTTTCGACTCTCTGACTTTACAGCTGAGACAGAGGAAACGGCTTTCCCCTCTTTTTTTGATTCACGGTCAGATGCTCGTTGCCCTGTGCCCTCCAAGTTCACAAACCACTGACAGCACAGCAGAACTGCAGAAAGAACTGCTGAGCCGCGGCCTGGAGTTCAGAGGCTCAAGCTCGAACCTACGTCCGTGGAAATGACCGCAGGCCATCCGTTAACCCCTGCCTGGGCCTCCGTCCCCAAGCCTGTACATGGGAAGCAGGGTCACCCAGCCATTTCTGCTGCCCAAGGCTGTGGAACAGATGGCACCAACTGAAGCATGGAGGTGCCCTGTGGGCTGTTCCTGCGGACGTCAGAGCACACTTTCACAAGTTAGCTGTAATCATGCCTAGGAGAGAAGTCACCAAGGCGAATGACATCAGATTAGGGGCGGAAACGGGAAGAGTCCCAGCAGGACCTGGGAAAGGCTTCTGGAGGAACAGACATTTCGTCCCCTTCCCCTACCTTCTGTGCCCTCATCCATTCTTAACACACGCAAGAAAGGAGAGCTGAGAACAGGCCTAAAGCTTTGCTTGGAAAAGCAGGTGATCAGTCAGAAGGCCATCGAATCTGTGGCAGGGAATGGGAAACACATGGCAGGTCATTCTAATTAACTCTTTGATGTGTTGCACTGCGTTGGGGTGCTGTTTCCAATGTTTTACGTTTGACTTGTCCCAGGCCGCTCTCTCACCATAGCAACTCAAGTTTACCAGAAAGCAGAAAAGTCTGCATTGGGGAGAGTTAAGGGAGTCTGATACAGTTCAGCTAACCACAATTAATTTTTAAAAAAGAAGAAGAAGCAGCCAAATATTTCCCTCCCTGTGCATGCCTTTTGGGAGATATTCTCTGCCTCTCTCCTTCTTACACCCTTCCTTCTCCCTCTCTCTCCTCCACGCCCTCTCCCTCTCTCCACCTCCCTGAAAACTCCTTTTCTGTGTACAGTAAGTCCCCTGCAAACGAACGAGTTCTGTTCCAAGAGCGCCCAATTTGTTAGTAAGTCCAACAAAGTTAGCCTAGGTACCCAACTAACACAATTGGCTACACAGTACTGTACTGTAATAGGTTTAATACTAATTAACAGGTGTAATACTTTTCACACAAATAATACATAAAAAACATACACAGGGCTTCCCTGGTGGCACAGTGGTTGAGAATCTGCCTGCCAATGCAGGGGGCACGGGTTCGAGCCCTGGTCTGGGAAGATCCCACATGCCGCGGAGCAACTAGGCCCGTGAGCCACAACTACTGAGCCTGCGCGTCTGGAGCCTGTGCTCCACAACAAGAGAGGCCGCGATAGTGAGAGGCCCACACACCGCAATGAAGAGTGGCCCCCGCTTGCCACAACTAGAGAAAGCCCTTGCACAGAAACGAAGACCCAACACAGCCATAAATAAATAAATAAATAAATAAATTTTTTTTTCTAAGAAAAAGTACAGAAAAAATAAAACTTTTTTTTTGTTTTTTGTTTTTTAAATAAATTTATTTACTTATTTGTTTATTTTTTGCTGCGTTGGGTCTCCGTTGCTGCACGCGGGCTTTCTCTAGTTGCAGTAAGCGGGGTCCACTCTTCATTGCAGTGCGCGGGCCTCTCCTGTTGCGGAGCACGGGCTCCAGGCACACGGGCCTCACCAGCTGTGGCGTGCGGGCTCAGTAGTTGTGGCTCACAGGCTCCAGAGCACAGGCTCAGCAGTTATGGAACACAGCCCGTGCCAATTGTGGCACACAGTTGCTCCACGACATGTGGGATCTTCCCGGACCAGGGCTCGAACCCGTGTCCCCTGCACTGGCAGGCAGATTCCCAACCACTGGGCCACCAGGGAAGCCCAAAGAAAACGTTTTTAATCTTACAGTACAGTACCTTGAATAGTACAGTAGTACAGTACAACAGCTGGCATCCAGGGGCTGGCATCGAGTGAACAGGCAAGAAGAACTACTGCCTGGAGGAGGGAGAGGAGGTGGGAGATGGTAGAGCTGAAGGATCGTCAGCAATAGGAGACGGAGGGCAAGTTGCAATTTCACTCGTGCCTGATGGTGATGGAACACACGTTCACATCTTTGAAAGTTCACAACTGGAAGGTTTATATATAGGAGACTTACTGTATCTGTTTTTCACCAACTGAAGAAAGTGAAAGAACAAGAGAACTAAGCCCACGTGTGTTCTCCACAAACACCTGTTTCTATGAGCACCATGAGGGTGGAGTCTTACCAGCTTTGTTCTTCGTTATACCCAACAGCAGCTCAGTAAAGTTTTTGAATGAATGAATGGATGAATGAATGAATTTGGCTCCTCCCTCCTTTTGCTGTGGACTGTGGATTTTAATATGATAGCCCTATTTCAGAGAGGCAGTAGAAGGCAGTACAGCAGGTCATAAACCTACTGGCCTGAGAATCTGAAGACCAGGAGTCCCATTCATCCTTGCCCCTACCATACTGTGTGGGCTTCAAGTTAATCACTCATATCTCCTCTCTGAGCTTTATTTTCTTCCCCTGAAAACAAGGGCATCAAGCAAGAAATTCTTTAAGGCCTCCTTAGCTCTAATCTCCTTTGAGTGTTTTACCAAAGGCCCTGCAGGGAAATAACCCTCCCTTTGTGGGTGAACAGGCCAGGCCTGTGCTATCTTTTCTGACCACAGAAATGGCCCGAGCTTGATGAAAGGCAGGGAGTGTCCACTTTCACTGCACGTCTTACTCGGGTTTACATCCACTGCACTGGGGAGGGAAAGCCGGAAACAGGCTCAAGAGTCTGAATAACCTCCCCCGTCTGGGCCAGCTGCCCCCAGGAATTCAATTCCTGTCACATTTTCATGAGTCTGCATCTTACTTAGCTCTTACGGGCAAAACTGTGACCTCTCTAAGACGAGAGATTAAAGAGGTCACCCAGTCCTTTTCCCACCTCTAAGAACGCCCTCGGCCAACTTACCCCAGAAAAGTGATTAGATTCTGCACTGAAGCATCATCCAAGAACATTTCACAACTTCTCTAGGCATTGCACCATCTTCAGAAACTGAAGTGTACCAGGGCTTCTCTGAGATATACACATCAGGAAACCGTACACCCTCCATGCTCTGAAAATTCACTGATTTGCAGAGATCTTGGCCTTTGGACTCATCTGGACAGTGGCAGCTTCTCAAATGGGGCCCTGAGACAGGAACTTGAAGATGTGGTTGATTTCCAGCCCCTTCTTGGGCATCCCTTCCACTGCCATTAGCACCCGAGCTACCTGACAGGTCAGGGTAGCCAGATCACAGGTGTGCCCAATGGCTGGGTGTCCGCCAAGACTCCTGCTCCCAGGTGCTGGGCTGGGTGGAGAGGCATGTTCCCTTCCCTGGCCTGTGTCCATGAACTCCAAACTCTGAGGTGATTGCTTCAGACCAGCCAAGTTAACGTTTAAAGAGCTAATAAATATATAAATAGGTACTCTCTGGAGCCAAACTGCTGAAAACGGCTTAGAACCTTCCTGCCCTCTAAAAGCCCTTTCAAAGAGGGCATCGACTAGCAGGTCATTAAGAAAAGTGAGATGTGTTCATTCTGCAAAGCTCGCTTTTCCCTCAGTGCTCCTTTGTTCCTATGGGTTTCAACACACTCCATTTGACATTCTCAATGCCTCTGATAAGAAGTTCTTGAAAGTCCATGGCCACTCAGATCTCCCCATTCCCGAAGCGGGCCTACAGGAATTCTGGTCATCAGTTGAGCAACCTTGAACAAATTGCTTCACTTCTCTGAGCCTCCGTTTTCTCGTTTGAAAATGGCTCATAATCCATAGGATCTCCTTAATAATCCATGATTCTGCCCGCGGTCACGTGGAAGGAGAGTAACTTTGGACTCACACAGGCCTGGGTGGGGTTCTGACTCCCTGACTCAGTGTGTGACTTGGGCCAGTCACTCCACTTCCCTAGCCTCTATTTCCACAGTGGTACAGGAATAAATGAATGTGTGTGACCAACCTATACAGACTCAGGGTAAAAAGGCAAATATGGTGCTTTGGGCTTTTTAGCAAATTGTTCAAGCCCCATGACGTATTGGCAGAAAGCCTAGGGTCTCTCTCTCGCAGTTACTTTGTACGTGAGTTTTCCAGGAACCCCAGGCTTCACTGAATTCAAAGGTACCGCATCCTCGACCCAGTGGCTCATCGCTTTCGTGGATGTTGCCCTGACCACTCACCCTGTCACGGAGTCCACGCTTGCTCTGCTCACCGCACGACAGGCCAATAACTCGGGAGACGAGGTGTGGAGGCAAGGAGTACGACTTTATTCGGAAAGCCCGCAGACCCAGAAGATGGCAGACTAGTGTTTCAAAAAGACCATCTTACCGGGGTCTGGATGCCAGTTTCTTTTATAGAACAGAGAAGGGGAGGAGATGAGGAAGTAAAGTAAAAAGGCCATAAGTTTTGCAAATATCACCTGGAATGGCCAGCCTCAGGGAGGGGACGTGTTAATTTCTTCTTTCTTGCAGCCATCCACAGGTGGACAGGGTCAGCATGTTTCCCTGAACAAAGGCACTTTGGTTTAACATTCAGGCAGAGGGGCAGGGTTCCCCGAGGCAGGCCATTACGTATAGACAGTACCCTTTTAGTGAACCAAAGCAGCGGGTAGCAAAGGTTAAAGTAAAAGAAACAGATCCAACATGTAGCCAGATTTTGTTCTTCCCCGTAACAACCCCACTCAGATCAACAGTCCGCATTTGCCCCTAGAGCCAGGATGGACTTCTCAGCATTACCTGGGGAACACCACACAGACACCAGCGTCACAGATCTTCCCTCACACGCCATCTGCAGCCAAACTCCCTCAACCTGCAATCCCTGGGCATGAGTGCTGGCTGCAAAGGGCACACAAAAACCAGCCCTTGCCACGAGCCTCAGCCTTCGTCTTGAGTTTGGGTGACTGGTCTAGCTTTTCAAGAAAGCCTGGGATCAGATCCTTTCCCAAAGTTTCCCTTTCCACTTTCTTCATATCCCTTCTTCCCTCCCCCTCTCCTTCCCTCCCTCTTGGGCAAATTTGTATACCTGGAGGTAAGACAGCATTTGCAAAGCCATTTTTCAAAAACTGTAGTCCACCCTTATCTCATTACAATACATGCCTACTTAAGTGCCTTATATTTGTCTAACCGATAATTTTTTCCCTCAACTTCCAAGGTCTGATCTGCTCTCTCCTCCCCCAGCTAAACAAAGGAAACATTGAAATAATTTTAAATAATCCCCTTAATGGGCAGCCCACTGGATCCCTGCCTTATCCATAACCTTAATGCCTTGGTGCAAATATGATGCACTTACCAGCACCTGAAAACAAAGGAGTTTAAAAAGTGGCAGTGCACCCCTCCGCAACAAGAACCACACCCAAAGCAAAGGTTCCCTACCTGGAAGGAAGGTGACCCATTGTGTTACCTCTTCACCAGCTGTAACATCAGGTTTATTTATCCCCTATTAAGCCAGGGGAGGCAAACTTTTTCTGTAAAGGGCCAGGTAGTAAATATTTTAGGCTCTGCAGGCCACTGACATTTTTGTCATATATTCTTTTTTGGGTTTTTTGCTTTTAGTTTGTGTGTGTTTTTTTAATACAATTCCTTAAAAATGTAAAAAACCATTCTTAACTCAAGGCTGTAAAAAAAGGGTCTCTACAGGTTGGATTTGGCCCAGACACTCTTGCCTACCCCTTGTCTAAGCTGATGACTTCACACACCCACAGGTTAATCAGCCTGACATGGGAATGGAGCGAGGGAGGGAGCTGTTTTTGGAAACAGATTCCTAGGTCTTAACCCAAACCCACTCAGTTGGAATCTTAGGTAAATTCTCGAGCTCCCTGGTGGCTGTGATGGAACCAGTCTACTGCCGACCCCAGGGGCCGTGCTCTGACACACTGGCTCCCCTCCAGCCTCTGCTCCTCCTCCAGCCCCCGCAGGTGATTCTCTCACCTGCTTGAATGTCGTTGTTGAGCCACTCCCATCATGCACCATCCTCCATTTCTCCTTCGACTCCTCTCTGCTTACAAATTAATCATGGGCACTGTACTTTTAAAATAATCTTTCCTAATAACACTTGACAATTTTATCACTAGCTCTTTTCCCACAAAGCTTGCTGGCAGGACAGCGTTCCCCCAAAGTGCTGCCTTCACCCAATCCTGGCTGACGCCATAACTCCTCCTCAACTCCATCCTTGCACTGGGCATGCCCCAGCTTCCGCCCCAGCCCTGGCCACCTTTGGGTTGAAGGATGCAGCAGTTACCAGATCTCTGAGCCAGCTCTGAACTTGCTTCAGGAGGATGGATATCCAGTTCTTTGGATATTTTCCATGACTTCCCTTCTGGGTTTCTGGTTCCTCAGGGTCATGGCGCCTAAGCTGGCCACTTACCCACAAGAGTCAAAGTTAAACCTCCAAAATCCTAAGGAAAGGTTTATGCACAGCACGCAGCAAAAGCAAAGCCAAAAATAAAGGCAACTGGGAAGGAAAGCCAAATTTTAGGGGTTTGTGAAGTCAGCACAGGATTTTGAAAGAAATTGGCAATCAGTCCTAGATGCAAACTGGGTCAAAATGACGCTGAGGTCACTTGGGCGTAACCCACAACCTTAGTGTAGGTGCAGATGCGCTGAAGATTTTCGTGGCACTGTTGCTCTTTGCATCATCACAATTTTTCACTGGAACATAATATACCAGTCAGCTCAACCGTCATCATTTCCAGAACTTTGTCAACAATAAAAAAAGCCTTGACTAAAAGAGTTTTAAAGTCGGTTCTGGCCCAGTTTATTCCTGACTCAGACGGGATGTGAGAGAATCCAGGGCAAGGTTGCCGGGGGAGGCGGGGTGCAGCTGTGGACGGCAGGCCCAGTAATATAAGAAAGCTGAGGCCGTAGGCGAGAAGGTATGTATCTCTGAATAAAACAGTGGAGAAAATCAGGAGTGGCCTGTTGGCCAGGGTCTCCTAGGATCCTCCAACAGACTTAATTAGAAGCCAAACAATCTCCCTTTCCATCTGTGAGGCAGAAGAACGCGAGCTGTTGGGAGTTATGATAATCTGTGTTTTTCACTTGCGTGAGATGGGGTACTAAAGAAGAGATGAGAAGGAAGGGAAGAGTTGAGTGGACAGTTTCAGAAGCCATATACAGTCCTTAAAGTGCACTGAACAAACACTAAATAACACCTGTCTAAGACGAAATAGGAGAATGTCTAGATGACCTTGGGCTTGGCGATGACGTTTAACATACGGCACCAAAGGCACAATCCATGAAAGAAAGACAATAAGCTGGACTTCATTACAATTAAAAACGTCTGCTTGCGAAAAACACTGTCGAGCGAATGAGAAGACAAGCCACAGTCGGGGAGAAAGTATTTGCAAAGGACGCCTCTGAGAAAGGACTGTCATCCAAAATACACCCGAAAACTCTTGAAACTCAACAATAAGAAAATGAACAATCCGATTAAAAAAATGGGCAAAAGGCTTGAACAGACACCTCACCAAAGAAGATATACACGTGGAAAATAAGAATGTGAAAAGATGCTTAACAACACGTTGTCAGGAAATTTCAAATTAAAACAACGATGAAATACCACTGCACACCTACTAGAGGGATGACTCCAAAACGCTGACACCACTGAAGGGTGCTGAGGATGTAGAGCAAAAGAAACTCACCCACTGCTGGTGGGAGCCCGAAGTGGTACAGACACTTCGGAAGACACTTTGGCAATTTCTGGTTTTTTCTTTCAGTTTTACTGAGATATGATTGACATACAGTGCTGTGTAAGTTTAAGCAAATAAACTGAAAACTTCGGCCCACACAAAAACCTGCACACAGATATTTAAAGTAGCTTTATTCCTAACTGCTAGAACTTGGGAGCAATTAGAATCCCTTTTGGTAGGTTGAAAGGATTACATAAACTGTGGTCCATCCAAACAATGGAATATTACTCAGCACTGAAAAGAAATGAGCTCTCAGCCATAAAAAGACGTGGAGGGAACTGAAATACACATCACTAAGTGAAAGACGCCAATCTGAAAAGGCTACATGCTGTATGATTCCCACTCTATGACACTCTGGAAAAGCCAAAACTACGTAGACAATAAAAAGATCAGTGGTGGGCTAGGCGGCGGGCGGGGTTGGCAGCGGTGGGACGAGCAGGTGGAACTAAGATCATGCAGAGGATTTTTCGGGCAGTGAAGCTATTCTGTGCGATACTGTAATGACAGAACCATGTTATCATACATGCGTCAAAACTCATGGACTGCTTCACTCAAGAGCGAACTATATACTGTAAACTATGGACTTTGGGTGATGATGACGCCCACTGTAGGTTCACTGATTGTAACGTGTGCACCCCTCTGACGGAGGATGTTAACAGAAGGGGAGACTGTGTGTGTGTGGAGACAGATGGCATATGGGAAATCTCCGTACTTTCTGCTCAATTTTGCCGTGAACCTAAAACTGCTCTAAAACTAAAACCTATTTACAGAGCACTGACCACCTTCAACCATACTGAAGTAGAATTGGATTGGATTTTTTTGAACTCAGAAGGAGTTCAGGTCCCAAAACAACAGTAGATGCCAGCTGGATAAAAGAGGTGAAACGACCTGAACCATCGGCTAGAATGCAGCCATAATAGATGCTCTGTAAATACGTGTAGAATGAACAAATGACTTATCCTGAACCTCACTTATGCCCCTCTCACCTGGACCTGAGGCTGGGTGTGGCCACCACCGTTCAGATGTTCATCAGCCCAGACCAGTCATGGGGAAACGGAGGCCCAGGCTCATCCCAGGCTTCCTTCATCCAAGGACTTGTCCAGAGTCACGAACCTCAAGTTACACACACAAACCTTCGGGCAAGGCCCGAATCCTTGGGTGATCTTCACCTCTGGCACTTCCGTCATTCCCCTCCTCGAGCCCATCAGCCAACACCATCGGCTCCGGCCACTGCCTTCATCTCAGCCACCCCCGCCCCGGTCCCAGCTGCCAGCGTTCTGCCCTCAACTTTGCAGCAGCCCCTGCGGGCTCCCAACCTCCACACAGCAGCTCCCCATCTCGCCCGAAGGAGAATCCGATATGCTTACCTACCGTGGCTGTAAGGACCTGCGTGGTCCGGGCCCTGGTCCCTCTCTGACCTCATCTGCCCCTCAGGACCCTCTCCAGCCCACCAGCCTCCTTGCTGCCCTCCAGACACACTGGGCATGTTCTCCTCTGGGCTCCCTGTTCCCTACACCTGGACGCTCCTCCCCAGGAGATCTCTCCATGTCATTCAGGCCTCTACTCAAATGTCCCTAATTTAAAAAGGACATTCCCTGCACCCTGTACAAACTGGAACCCCTGCCCTCCTTCTACTGCTGCCTCTT
Source organism: Balaenoptera borealis (assembly GCF_965194805.1). Classification (NCBI taxonomy): domain Eukaryota; kingdom Metazoa; phylum Chordata; class Mammalia; order Artiodactyla; family Balaenopteridae; genus Balaenoptera; species Balaenoptera borealis. Next base: position 108,420,157 of record NC_138868.1, on the reverse strand, counting down.
TACCCTCTCTCCCCTCCCCCGCCCTCCATAGCACATGGTGTGTTAGGCACATGTTCATTTCCTTGTGTTGTCTTCCTCCCCTGCTGGAACGTAAGCTTCATCAGATCTTGTCTGCTTGTTCGCTGCTCATGCCCAGGGCCTAGAACAGTGCATGGCACGTGGTCAGTTTCTGACAAATATTGGATGGAAGGAAAGGAGAGATGGAGAGAAGAAGGTGAAAAGGGAGAGGGAGGAGGGGGGAGGGAGTGAGGGGGGAGGGAGGGAGAGAGGGAGGGAGGGAGGGAGGGAGGAAGACAGGCGAGCCGGCTTCTCCTATGAAGTCACCACTTGCCCCATCTACCTCAGCACCTACCACCTGCTCACCACCCCGCAAGGCTGTGAATACTACAAAAGAAAAATAAAGCATTCTCCTCGTCCCTAAGAATCTCAGTCTTTTGAGGAACGAGAAAATATACTAAAACCAACTGAGTAAATGACAGAAGCAATTCACTGTGCTGAAGAGACTCAGGAGCTAAATATATCTGAACACAGACAAGTGTTGTGAGAACCAGAAAAGAAAGAGAACTACACGGAAACTGGATACAGTTGTAAAGCCTCAGCTGCGTGTATTTCTCTGGTCCTACAGAGCACGTCCTCCATAAAGAGTCAGGACACACTATATCACGTTCTCCGAATTGGTTCTGCGGAAATTTGCCCAAATCCTTCTGAAGTGCACATTACCCACAGCTTCAGGGGTGTCCAATGACCTAAAAATCTGAGTTACTTATTCTCATTCTCACCATTTCTTCCACTGACCTATAAATTCAATCTCCTGGTCAACCCCTCCCCCAATCCTTCTCTCTATTTCAGGGGAGGAGGGCAGGGAGCAAGTCCTCCTATGCCTTCTTTGATTCCATTACTGATGTTTTACTCACCTTTTTGAACTTTCTCTCCCATTCAATCCCAATAATCCTTTACACTTATTTTTTTTAAAGACTGACTTTTTTTTTTACTTGGCCGCATGGCGAGGCATGCGGGATCTTAGTTCCCCGACCAGGGATCAAATCCGCACCTCCTGCAGTGGGAGCGCAGAGTCCTAACCACTGGACCGCCAGGGGAGTCCCTCTCTTCACTTATTTTTAATCTTCTTTTTCCCTCAGGCCGTCTTCACTCCATCTTCTTTTCCTTACCTATTTCTTCTGGATTTTCCGACACGAAGGTTTGCATTATATAGCTCACCTCATTGCCCCATTTTTAAGCATTCGATTACAGACGGGAAAAAAGTGCATTCCCTCATCTGCCTGCATCACACGTGCAAGGTGAAGGAAGCAGCTAGTAAATCAGTCCTCCGCAGTCTCACGGGACCAAAACGGTGGAGATGGCCTGTGCAGCCCCTCCGCTACATTTCCTGCTGTCCCCCCCCCGCCACCCTCCTGCTCATCAGCCTGTAAACCCAGGCAAGGATTTTAATTCAGTGCTACTCTTCTGGAGAAAAGGTGACTGGAGATGCCCAGTAGAATGGCACATGTGAAGGAATGTTCTCCTGGCACCCAAAATAATGTGCCCTGTTTGGACCTGGCATCAGGGTTATATGCGGCCAGCAGAGAAGTTGGGCCTCAGCCCAGATGCAAACTGAAGGGGCCACCCTGCTCAGGAGGCATCTACCACTTCCGCCCTCACGGCTGAGTGATGGAAAAGTCGGTCCCCCACTAACTAAAAGGGCCAACAGTGCCAGAAACACAGAAGGTGTCAGGAGAGAAGGTACCAACCAATCCACCACCAAGGGCTGAAGGACTGAAAGATAAAAGGTAAAACGCAAGAAGGTTAAACGAGGAAAAGTCAAAACACAAGACACCTCTATAGCTTTAGCTTCACTGCGAGGCTTTCTAATGGCAAAAGTAAGGCACTTGCTGGAGAAGCAGCTGGTTTTCATTACAGCCTAAAAGAGTTCAAAAATGAATACAGCCCCCCTTCTCCCTGCCCCAAATTCGGTGCACATTCAATTCTAACAGAATGGACACCCAGACTTAAAACTCAAATAATCTGAAACCCCTGCCATGGAGAATTGCTGCTCAAATGGTTTACTCCTTTGCAGGCCACTAACTAAAACAATGACAACTTTCATGTCAAATTCCAGGAAATAAAGGGTAGACAATAAAGACAGATTTTTTTTTTTTAACCAAATGCAAACAAATGAATTAGTGCTGAGGGGCTGAAGAGAAGCCAAACAAATTAGGCCTGAGGGCGCCCACCAGCCCGCCTACCCCACTGAACAGCTCCTGGGCGCCTTCTCTGTGAGAGTTCAGAAGTGGTCAGGGTTAGGGGACAAACATGTAACAAAAGACGCAGGCCCACCCAGAAGATGTGGGAGCCTGCTGGGAGGATTACAAACACTGGCGCAGGGCCAAGAACTGCCTCTCTTCCCCCAGCGGTGGAAAGGAAGCAAGATCTCCAACCCAGACATCGTGGGCAAGTCCCCCCATGGTCAAGAATGGTTTTCAAGCCAGAAGAATGCCTGTCATTGTGCCTGCAGACCCTGGGGTTGGTAACTACATTTTAAAATCATTACTTTTTCAAACGCACTCTCCAATACCACAACAGAGCATCTCAGTCAGTTGGAGCATGGCCTGCTTTGTTGGAGACACAGTAAATATTTGTCATTAGAATTAATTAACTGTGCAAAGAGGCCGAGACCAGGATCACCGTAACACGGCCTCCCAGTTTCCCACAGAGAAAAAGCCTATTCTTAAACCACAGACTTTACCCCACACCCCCAAACCGGCGTCTGAAAAAGTCATATATGAGTTATGAGATGGGCTATGCTGAAAAGCAGGTGACTCAGGACAAACAACCCACCCACCCAAATCACGGAGGATGGGTTGGAAATAGCATCTTGTGAAGGTGAACGCATTTCCGGCCGCCTATTGTATAGATGTGACCATTGACAACAGGAGGGGCTCAAAAACTCCCCTAAAGCAAACAGCAACCATGAGATTAGCCATAAAACCTCCTTAGATGGTTTTCATTAAGAAAAATTTATAGTTGGATTTAAAAATTAAAAATCTCATTACTCACTAGTCCCTACCTAGAACCAAATGCTTTCTTTGACCTCTGCCTTATGTAATCCCACCACTTCCTGGTAAATCTCCTGCCCATGCCTCACCCAGGGCATTCAGGAAATCCCAAAGTCCACATACAAACAAAATGACTGAGCAAGGACAGGAGGCCAGCTGACCTGATGGCCCCAGCAACTCAGGGAATTGAAGGATGCCGATGCCTGCCCACAGGGTGTGTCCAGTGTGGGGATCACTGAAGGGGCCAGAGCAGGAGCAGAGCATCGGAAACAGTGTTAGAAAATGAACTTTCGATGGTACAGCGGTGATCTCAAGTGTTTCCATGCCACATGGAAACCAAGACAACTTTCCTCGGGATTTGCTGGAGCTGCCATCAGCTAGTTTGGTACCTGGAGTTACGTTCAGCTGGGCATCTTGTCTTTCATTTGGAGCACTCACCCCCTTTCACAGTGAGCTTCATCCCAGACCATCCGGGCCATCTGATGATCAGAAACAGCCTGGCTTACCTACCGCTTTTGCTTCTCGAGGGCTGCGGCTATGCTACTTCACTGGAAATGCAACTTTGCCATCTCTTTAAAATACTTCTTCCGTGGCGTCTGCTTATGGCTGTTCTGCCTCAGCTAAAGTGCATATGGGCAAATAAGATGCTATTTCATCTGCAAAGATTCCACTTACACATAGTCTTTTGGATACATACCTGTTGTCTACAGTATTGATTTCCATTCTGTGTTCCTGAAATAGTAAAGTTGCATAAAAGTATCTCAGAAGACCAAGGACACCAGGCTGGTAGGGCTTTGGGTCCTCCACTTACTCTTCAATCACATTCATTCTGGTATTAGCCATTTATTTATATAACATACACTTTATCATATGTAACATATGATAACATAATTTACATTTATGTATATTATATATGATAAAATATATACATATACATAAATGGTATATATGCATACACATATATATAATCAGAAGATTTTATGTAGAAAAAAATAATTCCATGGCTAAAAAAAAAGCTTGAAAACCATGATTTAACCAACGTAAGATCTATCTGTATCAGGGACTACAGTTTCTAAAGCTCTACCAGGCAATTGTGATATGAACAGTCAACCATATAGAGTTTCTCTGGTTGAAGCGGACCTGGGGAGCCTAAAAGCTCCTACTTAGGACCAACTCCTTACCCTTAAGTATCTCTCTCTCTCTCTCTCCCTCTCTCTCTCTCTCCTTGGAGAATAGTTTGGAAATTATTGAACCACATGATCTATATGTTCCTCCAGATTCAATGATCTAAAGATTCCCATATTCCAATACTTTTACATGAAATGGATGAGAGCAATGATGATCTCACTGTCTGGGGATCTAAAATTGAAAAGATTCTGAATTATTGTTTCAAATAATCACTCACCGAAAAAAATATTCAGGCAAGGCAAGATATTAGGATATGTTGAAATCAGATTTCATTGCACAATTGCATAGATGAGCTTCATATTGATGAAATTCATATTTTCTGGCTTTTTGTTTTAATTGTGGCCACCCAGCCCCTTGCGGGCCAAGCAAGCTCTTTCAATTTAGGATTGCAGCAAGCAAAGCATTTCCAGCAGAGGACCAATGACGGTGGAAATAAACCACCAGGTGATCTTCAAGTTCTTCTTTCTCCAGTTTGTTATCCCAAACTCTGTTACTTTCAACATCCAGAGAAGAATCACTTGTCACCAACAAAAAAGAAGTTTAATCAGCAGCCTTAACATTGTTATCCAGCATCTGGACCTTATCTCCTATCACTATGTCACCACCACTTACATTCTTAAAATATAAAAGTCAAGACTGTCCCATGCCATGGTCATTTACGTTGAGAACAAACTTCTCCTGCCCTGCCCAAAAAAGCATTTTTAACAAAAACTTCACACGGTTTTACCCCTAGGATTATGTAAAGCATTTCCACATGTCTTAATTAATGGCAACTAAATATTAAAACATTTGGGCTTTGTTTTGCATGTGTGTGTATGTGTGTGTTATTTAAGTAGTGAACAGATTACAAGTAAGTAGAGCTCTTGGTTGAAGATATTTGTTTTCTTTTGATCATCTGGCTCATTTTTTTCATCATTAAATAGAGAAAGTGGGTGAAATTCACCCAAGGAGTTTCCAACTTGCCAAAGCTCAAGATATGTAGTCAGTAGGCATGGAGCTGTTCAGACTGAAGTCGAGCAGGTCATTTCCGAGGGGGGTCCCCAGAGCACTACTGAAGACCCCTCTATGCCACTGTTCCATAAGGATTTTTCCAGCTGTAAAATTCTATGATCCAACTGTCTCCTCCGTATCTCCAATCGGGTAAGAACAGGAAATGAGTGTTCAAAGAACCAAATGAAGAACCGAAAAGCCACACCCATTACTAGTCCGGTAAAGCAAGCATGCGGTCCATTTTGTCTCTCCATAACTCAGTGTTCTGTCTGCAGAATGGAGAAAGTATGGGGCCAATGAGGATCCAAATGGCTAATGATGTTGGTAAAATGCGTTCCTTTCTCTTAATGGTTTTGTTATGACACTCACCACTGCCACCCCAATACCAAAGAGTTATAGACACAGACAAGGAGGATAAAGGGTGATGTCAATAGAGGCAGGGTGAGTCGGGGTCAGAAGACAGGATGGGGCAGGAAGCAGAAATCCCAGAATTCAATAGGCAGGAGTAACGGGATGGCTCCAACTGGTCTACCCAAGCCTCATCTGTGCCAATTTGATTGGACACAGTTTAAAAGGAAGAAAGAAAGTGCCAATGAAAACCAAAACAAAAGATAAACAGCAGCCTTTCCAAATGGGTGGGCAGGGATCTGGCCTCCTGGCAGGGGAGGAAGCCAGCAGCCCAGAGAGCTGAGCCCACTCTGCCCCTGTGGCCACTCCTTCCCACGGAGTTCAGCAGTGCTTTCCGGACCCTGAACCCATTGGGGGGATTTTTTGGAGGGAGTCTGGCAAATTATTATACAAAAGGAACCAAAGAAGAGAAGGGAAAACATAAAATCATTTCTACACCATAAAAAAATTTTTATTCTTTGACTTTAGCCAGACAAAGAATTTTCAGGCTCCATTCAGCCGTAAAATCAGTTCTCATGCCACCCACATTTCACACGCCTCCCCCACTCCTACCGCAGCCATTCCACTCCCCCAGCTCCAGCTTCCCCCATCCTCCGCCTCTCCCAGCACCTGCCATCCCCCTGGCCTCAAACCCAAACATCCATTTGAAGCAAACATGAGGACCCAACAAATATACACTCCCTCTTGCACATATTCACGTGTGTATACATACATACAGCTACCCACATCCCTCACTAAAACTCTCTAACGTCCGACGGAGGTTTTAGCCATGGTACCAGCTTGCCCCACACCCTCTCCCAGTGAAACTGACAAGGCACAGCTCCTGTTTAGGGGTAGCCATAGGTGATGACTATTCCACCTGGTAACCCCACTGGAGCCACAGCTCACCGGACCCAGAGTAGGTAATAAAAGGGCTACGACAATGACCCTGAGTGTGGCCAGGTAAAAGGGAAGTTGGACATATTCATTTATTTCTTATAAATTGTAGGTGAGGGGCTTAGGCAAGATTTATTTCATTCTCACTGTCATCCGTAGGGTGGGCTGTGAGTCTGCACAGAACACTCCACTTCACACAACCTTGGTCTGCCTCTTTTATCCTCTTGCCTAAGCCTTTTTCTTTGGAGGAGCAAGTGCCAGAAGATAAGCTTCTGAAACAAGTCAGGTTCTGGGGGCAGTGTTCCCACCAGCCCTGGAGAGCTTTCACACAGATCAGTATCCTGGAATGAGCCTGTCCAGTCTGCAGAAGGAAGTGTGATAATGCAGGAATGTGGCTCTGGGTCTTGGTCCCCCAGGGAAGGGGAGAGAGGAAGAGAAGGGAGGAAAAGCAGAGTTAAAGGTCATGAGTAATTGAGACTTGATAATGCCATGTGCCTGTGACAGGGAAGTCACACATGGTGGTGGAGCTTTGAACCCTGGGCTCTAACCCACCAAGCCTTGGGCTGAAAGTTAGATTCTAGTTCTGGTCTTCAACTGACCAGGAACTTCTTCGTAACGCTAACACCTTAGTGATTAAGGAACCATTGCCTCCCCAAATTCTACTCCTCCAGTTGGATTCACCTTGGGAATGTGATCTGTTAAACAGGAAGGGGGATGTTACCCCTCCTCTTTTAACCCCTATGAGGCAAACTGATTCCATAAAGAGATTTAACTCTGACCTTTGGAGAAATTTGGGCAATCATGAAATTATGTCCTTTCTGTATTTGGAACAGCCATAGCTTCTATTGATAAAAACCTAAGGTCTGCAGGGTTTCCTAAAGACCTCACGTCATCATGCAGGCTTTTGGCAAGGTTCCTAGACCTAATGAAGAGATATAGTGGAGAGGAAGAAAATTTGAAGGGTGGCAGAAAGACATGGATAAACTATGCAGGGACTTCATTTTAACGTGGACATCTTGAGCCATCCACACGGAAACTTTTCCTGGAGAGAGAGCTCATGAGATGTAAAGGCAAGGAAACGAGTTTCACCTTCTCTTCCTTCTTTCATTCTCCAGTGGCAGGATTAGGAAATAACCAACTGGCTAAAGATCAGGGGGCAAGAAGAAAAAGGAAGCAAAGCAAAAGGTCTGTATTATCCATCCCTGGACATCCTAGTGCTCTGACAAATCAAGAGATGACCCTTTGAAAGATGAATGATCTCAGACCATTTTATGGACAGAGTCAGATTTTCTCATTATAAGTAAATCAGTACAAGTATTGTTGGCATTCCAAAGAGGCTCAAAACCCATATCTCCACGCAGGTTCCCCAACCATCTCCTCTGATTCTAGGAGGTAAATCCATGGTCAGGTGAGTTCTGAGGCAACCCAAATGAGATCCATTAAAAGATCAAGAGAGAAAGAAAGAAGGAAAGGAGGGAGAGAAGGGGAAGGGAGGGGAGGGGACAAAGGAAGGGGGGGGAGGGAGAGAGGGAGGGAGGAAGGAAGGAAGGAAGGAAAGCAGGAAGGCTGGCTCTTAGGTTTTTTTTAACTTGGGCCTAACCAATGAGAGTGTGATTTATGCCATTTGTCAAAGCAGGGAAAAGCTGAAAAAGTCAGAGAGACTGACTAAGTGGCCCCCTCCCTCCTGCCCACCTGTGATGTACACAGTCTAGGGCAAGAAGAGTCTGTTGGCAGAAATCTCTCAGAGGAAGAAGGAATCCTCTTTATAGTTAAGCAATTGTATCTCTTTTCAATCAAAGAAAAGTAGTATCCAATTTTCAGGGAAAGAGTTAGAGGAGACCAGTCAAGAATTCAAGAGGTGATTGGAATCTTAAAAAAAAAAAAGAGAATTCAAGAGGTGGACACTCCCTGGGACTTCCCTGGTGGCCCAGTGGGTAAGAATCCACACTCCCAATGCAGGGGGCCTGGGTTCGATCCCTGGTCAGGGAATTAGATCCCGCATGCATGCTGCAACTAAGAGTCCGTATGCTGAAACTAAAAAAAAAAAAAAAAAAAAAAAGATCCCGCATGCCGCCACGAAGATCCTGCGTGCCGCAACTAAGACCCGGTGCAGCCAAAATAAATAAATAAATATTTTAAAAAGAACTAAATCAGTATTAGAAAAAAAAAGAGGTGGACATTCCCAAGACTGATGGAGAAAACCCCTTAGTTGTTCAGGCCTCAGAACTGCTACGGAAGCAGAGGTGGGCAGCTTTGGAGAACAAAGGTCTTTGAGAGCCAGACCTATAAGGTCAAAGAACATGGTAGATATTTGTCACTTGGGGCCACCCAGCATCCAAACACTCTCCTACTGGGGGAAGAAATCCCAAGTTAAGTGGAAGACAGGCCTCCTTGGTAGCCCAAGAGGCCACATAGCTCCTCCCCCTCTTCCCTCGCAGCTGGAGAAAGGGCATGTGACCGAGGTGTGGCCCATCGGAGGCTACCACACAGTTTAACTCCGAGTTAAGAGCCAAGGACCAGTTAGAGATGATCTTGTGAAGGCGGGTTTCTAGGGGGAGTGGAGCCTGAAGGTGCGACAGCAGAAGCAGCACCCCAAGCCCACTGTTCCCACAGTAGGGTTTTGGCAGAGCCTTGCCTCCTTGGTGTGTGCCCAAGACTGGCTCACTCGTCTTCCCATAGATTTCAAGAGCTAGTGAATACGACCAATAAATCTAGTTTCTGCTTAAGTTAACCAGCTGGAGTCTTTTCTTCACAACCAAGAACCCTGACCAATGCTGCATTATAACAAGAAATGTATCAGAAAAGAACCCCCTGCTGGTTGGAGGTGCCCATCTAACCCCTGAAGTGCCGTTTCTCAGGTGATGCTCACCTGTCCTCTCCGGGCAGTGAGCAGGTAACTGAGAGAACTGTTACATCCGCACTGGCCGCGCACGCCACGTGGGACCCTGCTCCTAACACACAACTGCACACTCTGCCCTCGGGGAGACGGCTCTCACACTGAACTCACAAGCACTGCACACTCACAGATGCCACGCGCTCATCTGCTGTCCTGCTTTCTTACTCCCTTTATGGTAATGCTTTTTTCAGCAAATATATGTTTGGGAGATGTATGTGTTCTCCTATAACCCACAGGGAAGAACCTGAGAAAGCGAGCAGACCTCAAAGCCTTCCACCAGTTTCCATCCCGTCATCTGGCCAAGGCCTCTCCACTCCAATCCATTTGCAGGGCCCCATATACAATTTTGTTGCTTCTGCCTTCAAGGCTTTGTTCAGGAGAGAAAGTTCACTCTACCAATTAAGCGTTCTCTCTTCCTCAAAACTCCTGCTCGAGATTCCTCTTCTACAGAGTCTGGCTCCAAAAGTCAGGAGCCGCATGATTCCCCTGGAGGCACTGTGTTCTTTCCCTCCTTCACTAGGAACGCCTGATCTGCCCACCAAGAATCTCCACTTAACCTGCTGAGAGTCTGCTTCTTAAAAGCTCAGCTCAGGCACCACCAGCTCCAGGAAGTGTTTGCCGACCCTCTGACAATGTAATAGAGGCTTCTCCTTGACTCTCTCCAAACCCCCATGCCTGCTTCCACTACTGCACCTTCCACATGCACTGTCCCCTGCTTATGTGTCTGCCTCTCCAGGGAGATGATGAGCTCATTGGCGGCTGGCACTGGGTCTCCTTATACCAATACCTGGTGCAGCACTTGGCACAGAGTAAGTGTTCGGTGAGTGGTAATGAATGAATGAATGAGTTAGCCCCGGGACCTACCCCCACAGCTGAACTTACTCTGCCACTGAGACCTCATCTGTCAAAAGCGGAAACGGAGAAGAACATTCGCAAAGGTCTCTTCCAGGCCCAAGATTTTGTGAATCATTTCAGTTTTCCCTCATGAATCCCACTTAACAGTAATAGTCATAGCTAACATTTCCTGAACAGGTTAGCAAGCCAGCTGCTCTGCTAAGCACTGTATCCGCCCTCCGTATCCACGGGTTCTGCATCTGTGGATTCAACCGAGTCCGGGTTGAAATTATTCACAAACATGCACGCACAAAAATTCCAGAAAATTCCAAAAAGTAAGACTTGAATTTGTCATTCACTGGCAACTATTTACATGGCATTTACATTGGATTAGGCATTGTAAGTCATCTAGAGATGATTTAAAGTGTACAGGAGGATGTGCGAGGGTTATATATAAATACTACGCCATTTTACACAAAGCACTTGAGGATCTGCAGATTCTGGTATCCGTGGGGGTCCTAGAGCCAATCCCCCACAGACACGGAGGGACGACTGTATGGGGTTATCTCAGTCAAGACTATCAAACCCTTATCAGCATGTTTGCAGGGAGCTGTACAGTAGCCAAGTGCTGAGTCTCATGGGGACTAAGACGGGGCTGGATGAGCGTATGCAGCAGCCTGAAGAAGAGGCAGCCAAGGGAAGGGAGGAGGGGGCCAAGCAATTGGATGCGGTTTTCCTGCCAGAAGAGGCTTGAGGAACAAGCCAGGAGAGAAACGGGAAGGGAGGTCACAGTTGTTCAACACTCCCCTATGAGTCCTCGCAAAACCCCATGAGCAAGGCATGGTCGTCCCCACTTTACTGAGAGGGAAACCAAGACCCAGAGAAGTGAAGGAATTCATCCAAGGTCCTGCTGAATGGAGGCCGAGTCCAAAAACCCAGGTCTGTTTGTTTGCAGAGCTGGGCTCACCATCCGCCCCAGGATGGGGAAGGTCTGACAACAGGGAACCGTCCCCGGAACAAAACCTCAGAGCTCTAACCTATAGGTTTCCTCCAGCCTGTTCTCCTAAAGGAAGCAAGGGTCTGTTATCGATACAATCACAGGGTCAGTCAAAGCAACCTTGCAATTTCCCAGGGGCCCTCTAACGTTCTCTGGACGGACCTACCAAGGTTGAGAATCGCACAGGCAGAGAAAAGAGCCCACGATTTGGAGGCCAAGAACTTGAACGCAAGGCCCCCCGTCCACTCTTTGTTGGCTGGTGATCTCGGATCTTTGGAAACCGTAAAGCATTCAACAAATACTGTCATTTTATGAATGATCTGAGAATTCTGGCCTCAACACACGGTCAGATATGATCTGGCCCTGGATGTTGATCCCTTTGAGCACGTCAACAGCCTTCAAAAAGGACAGCACGTCTCAGCGAAGCCTGACACAGCCCCTCCAAGCTTCCTGGTCTGTTTATTTGTTCGAAGCATCTGTTTGGTTAGAGAAACACAGCAAGAACGTCCCTCTGCCTGAAAACCTCCCCTTCAGCTGGACAGATGGGCCAGAGAGCAGGGCTCCCAGGAGTAGGGACGCGCAACAAGATGCAGATGGCCAGCTGACCCAGGCCACCGGGCTCCACGTGCCGGAGGCTGAGCAACAGCTCAGGCAGCTCCCCTCTCCATGGTTACGCTGACCCCTCTGGCAAAGAGCTCAGGGCCGGGACGGGCACCACTGCTGGGAAACAGACAGCTCCAGCCCTCCCCCAACCTCCGCTCCCTCCCCACACTGGTGGATTCAGCTCTGTTGTCGCCAGGACGGCCTGCAGCCTGTACTGCACTCAGCTGATAGAACTGTGCACGCGTTGCCGGGGGGGGGGGGGGGGCTAGCCACTGCCCTCTAGGAGGTGGGAGGACGGGGCTTGGGCTGGACGGTCCAGGGTGTGTTCTGGTTCCCAGACCTGATCTGGGCTGACCTGACACGTATGCCTTTCTCTCCCCCATATCCATGCCCCAGGAAGTACTGATACTTTACTCGGACCACCTTCCACGCCCCCCCCACCCGCCTCTCCACCCCCAACACGGAGACAGCCATAATCTCGGGCAGACAACCTGTTCTCTGTGAAACCTCTCCAACTCCTGGGGGCAGAGTTATTCTTATTTCAGATCTCCTCTTGCACCCTGTATCCACCTGAGGGAAGACTGTGGGGTTCAAGTCCAGTTAATGCACTTACTAGCACAGAACTGTGGCAGGGATTATCTGAGTTAGCGGAGGTAAGGGCAACAGCAAAGTACTTATACGCGTATATATACCAATATACAGATCTATACATCCAAATACAGTATATCAATAGAGTATACATACTATATGATATACTATATAGCATGTATGTATACATATACATAATAGTGTATATATGTGTATGTGTATATATACACTCTACTAAGTTACTATCCACAGTTATATAATTGATGTATATTATATACTAATAGATTAGTATGTTAATAGTAGTATATTAATATTAGTACCCTATTATGTGCTAATAAATATATTATATATCATATATTATTGATATTTTCCAGGATGAGTATCCTATCACGCCATCATCTATTTACTTGCCTGCCTTCTTCACTAGACCATGAGCTCTCTAAGAGCAGAGCCATGACTTCAGTTTCATCCACCTCTTAAGCCAGGGTCTGGAACCCAGCAGGTACTCAACAACCAACCGATGAAGGATAAACACCAAAACACTGTGTGCCCACCCCCGCCCATATGCTATCAACTGAGGCAGAAAAGTCCGACTGGCCAACCAGTCTTCCCCAATCTTTTAAACTTCCCAGCAGAATCTCAAGCGGAACGTTCCAGCACAGGCCTGGCTTTAATTTTCAGAGATAAAGAGCCAAGCGCTGGAGAAATGCCTTATCCGGCTTTTCAAGCCCTTTCTCCGTATTCCCCCCCACCCCCGCCCCGAGAGACTCGAGACTCGCACTTCGGCCGCCCTCCCAGGCCCCTCCCAGGCTACACCCGCGCCGTCGGGGTCTCCACCCTGGGCGCCCCGCTTTCCCACACAGCGTGCGACACGGCCGCGGCGGAAACCGGCCACCGCAGAGGCCGGGCGGGGGCTGGTGCCGTCCCCGCAGCCGTCACCCGTGGCCTCTCAACACCCACCAGCTCTGCTGGAAGCAGCCCAAGCGCCTCCAACGCCCAGAGCGACATCCAAGCCCGAGCCTCCCGTGGCCCCGAGGCTGCAGGGACCACACGCGGCGGGCCTCACCCCCCACCCAGGCCTCACACAGACGCCCGCCTCCCACGCTGCGCTCCACGCAGAGTCCCGCTCGGGGGGATCCTGCCGCCTCCACCCTGGACGCGAGCAACGCTGTGAAGGCCACAGCGCACTTGACTCTGTCACTGCCTGAGTCTGCGGCACCTCCCGTCTGCCCCTCCTCAGGAGCAGAGGAGAAAGGAGTCCGGAGGCTGAAGCAAAAACATCGCCCGACTTTAGGCTCCATAACCTCACAGAAAGGCGTAAAATGTAAATGGGCCCTAACAGCAGTTCCTCCCACGCTAGGCACTTTCTAAGAGTGAAAAAGACGCCAGTATTCCTCCTTCTTTGGCAAGAAAAATGAGATTCATGGTATCAGTTCTGATAATGTTCTTGGAGCTTCCTTGGACCCTCTCCCACCCTTGGGTTCCCCCGGAGCAGCTCCACCTTGGTGTGTTTTATTATATATGAATTTCTGAGTGAACTTTAGTTTGAAAGAATGCCATGGCTATAAACTAATGTTCATGCAGTTCCTACATCTGCGGCACATCCAAATATATGGGGTCAATCTGGATGAAGTTTCAGCCCCACCTTGTCCCCTTCCCATCAGCCCTCTCTACACGCATGTGCACACATGCGTGTGAGCACACACACACGTCAGTCCTCCCAAGCCAAGCCCTGATGTTCTTGGCAAGGAAAGGGCTACTTTTAGATACTACGCTTAAACGGCAAAGAAGGCCAAGGTGGCCACCAGTCTTTTCTCTGGGACCAGTACTTTGGGAAGGACGTTTCTACTTCCAGAAGCACGCTCCGAACGTAACTGAAATGCAGCCTCCTCAGACGGTGGGGTCCTTTGATCCTTAGGTTTCTGCTGCAACCCCAGAAGTCCATGTTGGGAAATGACGGGGGAGGGTAGGACAGATACAATCTTGAGGATATTGTTGGGAAACGGAGGAATTTGTGGAGTAAACACTCCACTGTTCTCAAGTTTGTCTTCCCATAAAAGCTCGGTACTAGAGAGAAGGCTGCATCTGACGTTCTGCAAGCTGTCATCAGACACCACTGCGTGCGTGAGCCAGCACTTGTACCAGGAGGGGATAAAAAAGAAAGATTTCCCGTCTGCAAGGACCCGACCACCTCCCTGGAGAGATAAGACCGCAGCTGTCCACAGACAGGCACATGGCAACCCAAAGCAGCGTGATCAGTGCCAAGGGAAGGAAGGAACTCAGAGGAGACACAGAGACCTCAGGAAGGCTTCGTGGAGAGATGGGACTCCATGACTCGGGCATGAAAAGGGTGGATGGGAAGCATTTCAGGGGACAAGAGGTGGCCTAGAGAGGAGCAGCGTGGGAACGAGCAGGAAGCGCTTGGAGGATGCGAGTAGAACAGCAGAACTGCGTTTGGGGGACGGCTGAGAATAAACACCAGCGTCGCCAAGAGCGCTACTGAGTGATCACTTACTGTTGATTGATTTATATAAATAATGCCTCCCTATTTCTAATCATCCTGTGAGGCAGGTAGTGTCATCCCAGTTCTACAGAGAAGGAAGGTGAGCTTGGAGAGCTTAAGTCACCTGCCCAAGGCCCCATCCCCACCTCCGTCCCCCAAACAAAGCCTGAGCTTTCTCTTCCCAAATCCCTGTGTTAGTTGGGCCCAACCATCATGGTTTCCACAACAGCCAGAGGAATATTCTCTCGTACCAGACCTGGGAAGGTCGTGAAGGCAGATTTAATGGTAAGATTCATCCTAACTGCCTCCCCATAGCACGTATGTATTATCTTTACCTAAGCTACTGATTTCTCCATTCATTCCATTTACTCGTTCGTGTAGTAAACCCAAGACCTGAAGGAAAGAGATGTTAAATGTCTCGGATTTCAATTAACCATTGACTTAAACCACAGTTCTCTTGTGGAGCCAAAACTGAATTAAGCAAATGGCCTTGAGCTACGAGAAGGAGATGAGGACGGAAGCGCAGCCCCAGACCTTGGGCAGCACCACCCTGAGCCCAGGGAAGAGCGAGGTTATGGCGGGCACTGAGCCGCACTGGCTGGGCTTCCCTTGCCCACCAAGCCCCAGACCAGGGCGCAGGGGATTGGGGAGGCGTTGGAAGAGCAGGAACACCTGGTGGGAACTCTCCTGGAATTCCTGGGAAGCAGAGGGGCACTGGGATGGGGGAGCTTAGTCCGGTTTTCTCCCTGTTTCAGCATCAGATCTTGATGTTGCAGCCCAATCACCTCCCCTCCCCCCATGGTAACCCTGGGTGACTGAGAAGCAGGGGGTAGAAGGTGGGGCCTCCAGGGAATCCCAGCAGCCCCACTTCAGTGCCCTCAGCTCCCCACCCTCTTCACCTGCCAGTACAACTCAATGCTGAGGTAAAGGCCAAGCGACCGTACGATCTGTCCTCCAAACCAGCATCCTCCTGAGAACGCAAGGGGGCATCGTTAACAATTATGCAGCACAACAGCTGTACACTGGAGCTGGGGAACTAGGGCATGTGATCCCCCTGGTTACAGGGCTCGGGGTTAAAGTCTATGCAGGGCTGGCCTTGAAGAATTTGCCTTTTAAGGAAAATCAGTGGATTTCAGTTATGGCAGAGAAGTTCTCCCAGGGACTTTTTTAGAGCCCCTAAGGGTCTCTCTCTCTCCTCTCTGGTGTAAGGTTTGTAGTCAGAGAAAGTAGGTAGGGGGGGAATTGAACTCACTGACTAATAACCAAGAACCCAAAAATATATCGTGGAAATGGTCCTGCTGACAACTGGGTTACACTGGAGCCATTTCCCAGAATCCCCTTCCCTGGATGGTTCTGGGTTAGACTTAGCCAGAAGTGGGACTTCAGTAGCTTTGGAGGCAGAAACGGGGGCCTGGCCATCAGATACTTGGTTTCCGGTGGACTTCCTCACCCCCTCCTGCTTTGTGGGGTCATTTCAGCAAGGGGGCTTCTCCAACTGGCACACCTCCAGCTCTGCCCAGCACCTCCCAGGTGGTGTAGGATCCATTCCTATAAGAAATCTCTTCTCCCATAACTCCCACAATAGTGGATCTGCTTCCCTGATTAAACCCTGACCGACACAGAGAGGGCAGACTTTTTAAACATGTGGACAGGTGTAGGCGAATTATATGCAAAGGCATACTTGTCTCCTGTTATTCCTGCAAATATCGGTGACTCTAAGGAGAGCCTCAGAGGAGATCCCACATAAGGGGGCTGGGAGATAGAGGAAACTAGGCTCGGGAACCCCGGGTTCTGGAACCAAATCCCAGTTCTGCCAACTAATCACTACTGGGGGCAAGTGGGTAACTTTCCTGAGTCTCAGTATTCTCCTCTGTAGTTCCTCTTGTTCTGCAACACCCAGCTACACCAAAGGGCCAACACACGACTGGACATCACCGTCCCCTTCTCTCAACCTGCCACCCCCGAGACTCTCCATGCTGGTCACCAAGCCCACATCCAAGGGGCAGCAGCCTGGGAAGGAAGAATCACCAAAGCCAAACAGGCGAGGGCTGGGCGGGAGAGGAGGCATCAGAAAGAGCCGGAAAGGAGAAGGGCAGAGGGAGTGTCTGCAGGAGAGAGGTGTCCTCACACGGCCTTCCCTGGGCTGCCGGGACACTTTCGAGGGATGGATTTCGGAGCAGAGAGTCACATTTCGAGATGTCCATCTCGTACGGGGCCAGCCGCCTGTGTACCACTGTGGTTTCGAGGAGCTGATCCACTGTCCCCACCTGCACCCTCACCCGCACCTGCTCCTTCGGCGCTGCCTGACCGGTGGCCTGTCTGCCCAGATGTCATCTCTCCTCCACACGAGCACTGACCCTTCAGATCACTGCGGGATTCTTTCAGCCCTGGCCTGCACCCTGCACTTGGCTAAACAGGAACCAAGACCACGTGGGCCTCCTGAGAGCTGGGGATTGGAACAGATACGCGTGCAGTGGAGACTCAGCTGCCTCCTCAAGCCCCGAGGCCGATGCAGGAGCTTGCAGATCAGATTCTGAGCAGGTGCCATTAATTCTGAGCAGGGGGAGAGTGTAGGCAATGGGGACAAGGTGCCCAAAGGCAGAGTCCTCCAGGAGTCGAGTTGGAGAGTCCAGGTTGGGGTCCCTCGCCTCCCTAGAAGACAGTCCTTCCACCGGGTGGTTCAGGCTCTGTGGTGTGGACTCTTCCCAGGACGCCTGCTGGGCAGACCACACTCTTCAACAGACACCCAGACAGCAAAGCAGGGGCGGCCGACCCCGTGCCCACGAACCAAGCTCAGCGGGCTCTCTACCCAGATTCTGACACTGGGGTTCTGAGACTCATCGGGGGCTGATTAAATCAATACATGTGATTTCCCTCAAGCCTGTGCAGACCCTTGGGAGATCTTCACTCCAGAACAACACGGTCTTTGGCAACCTGAGTCCCTACAATCTCTGCCGAGAGCTCAGCATCTCAAAGGTTTCCCGCCCAAATCTATATTTCATCAACATAGCATCCAATCCATCCTCCACTCAGCCCTGGGATCCTTCTAACCTGCCCAGAGAGGTGCCTCCTTTTAGGGTTGGTCAAGGCCAGTGGTTCTCAAAGTGGGGCTCCCAGATCATCAACATCACAGCACCTGGGAACTTGTTAGAAAGGCAAGCTATTGGCCCCCACCCCAGACCTACTGAATCAGAAATTCTGGGGGTGGGCCCAGCACTCTGTGCTTTAAGAATCACTGGTCTAGACTTACGATCTCCTCTCTGCCATCAGAGCCAGAATACGAGGGAAGGTACTGGAGGCAAGAGGACCGGGCAGAGGCCTGGGACCCTGCTGAGGTCTGGGGCCATGGATGAAGGTAAGGAGAAGGTCTGCTTGCTCTCTGACGAGCTAAGAGGGAGGCTGGCTTTCCCCAGGCAGCAGAAGTTCAGGCGTCTGTCACTCTGTGAGCCTAATCTGTCCCCAGAAGAGTCTGACCATGTGTCACTGCAAACACAGCTTGCTCTACCGCAGAGCAGATGTTCCCAAGAGCTGAGCCGTTTGAATAGAGTTAACGGGCAGCCGTAAATCATCAGCTGGAGACACGCGGAGGCTGCGGGGGAGATGAGGCCACTTGGCCTGAGCTCCAGCATGAGAACTAGGTGTGTGCGCCACTGGGGCCAGCATGCAGGACGTCAGCCAAACGGGGGAAGGCTGGGCAGGGCTGGTCCTCATGCCTGCTTGGAGCGCAGACCGCAGCCGCTCGCGCTACTGGGGAGATTCTGAGTGAGGAGCGGACAACCCAACTGGCCAAGGTCCTACCAGCTGCTTCAGGGGGCGGTCTGGAAGGGCACCATGCCCAGTCCCTGTGCCCCCCTTCCCTCCTCTCCCTGCATGGTCCTCACTGAGGTTCTTCCCCAGGAGGGCTTGAGTTAGTGAGAGAGGTGGGCGAGGAAGGGAGCACAGACAGGAAACGAGCCTGGAAAGCTCCAGGACGCTTGGGGAAGCCCCGGGCACCAGCAGCCTGGAGGGGAGCCTTCTCCACCACCACCCATGCTGTCCTCCCAACTGCAACCTCCCCACAGTTCTGAGCTGAGCCTGATGCCGGATACCTTGCTGACCTCTGTGCTGAGGCTCCCCCGGGGCAGAGGTGCCAGTGCTGAGGCACTGTCCGCTGATCACACTGCAGGGTGCAAGCTACTCTGATCACCCAAGCTCAGCTTCTCCTGTCTTCGTGTCCCTCTGCCTCCTCCCACCCGCACCCATGCCCATGGCGGATGTGCGCTTGAATCTGAGTGTCCACCTGTGAGGACCGCTACTGAACCTGGAGTTCAGCACTGAAGACCAGTGTCATCATTTGGGACCAGTTCTCCAAAATGGTGGGGAACAAGGTACACTTGGTCGGGGTAACCACGCAGAGCCCTTTGTCAGGAGGGCAGAAAGGGAAGAAATCAGCCTGGATTTGGCAGGAAAGGGAGTGTAACTAAAATTAAAAAGATGTAGATTCTGGGCCTATTAAATGTGTGAAAGGATGCTAAAATTAAAGTTTCAGCAGAAGAATTCATATCATAAAGATTGGTACCACCAGAAGTATGAGACCAATTCCTATGTGTGGACCTCACGCAGTAAATGTTCCAGGACAAATTGCACCACTCTGGGATGCTTGGGCAAATCAGTAATACAGGAAGGGAACCAAGAGTTGTGGGAAAAGGTGCAGGAAGAAAGTTCTGTGGGGAGAGCTGTGGCTGAGCTGCGAGTCCCACCCCTCCCCCACTTGGGGTGACCGTCTCACCCCAAGGCTAGTGAGAAGGGGCTGCTACGAGATTCCTCAGAAAACCTGCACTGTGTTTCTTGCCAACGGAAGAAGATAAAGCGACCTGGTGTGGGGTCACTCCTGAGAAAGTAAAGATGCACATGGCCCAGGTGGATGTGGCTGCATGACTTATCCTGGAACCACGTGTGCTTGAGAAGAATGTGTCTTCTGCTGCTATTGGATGGGATGTTCTATATGTCCTTTGGGTCCATCTGCTCTAACATATAGTTTATTTTTTTTAATAAATAAATTTATTTATTTATTTTTAATTTTGGCTGTGTCGGGTCTTCATTGCTGCGTGCAGGCTTTCTCTAGCTGTGGCGAGTGGGGGCTACTCTTCGATGCAGTGCTCGGACTTCTCATTGCGGCGGCTTCTCTTGTTGTGGAGCATGGGCTCTAGGTGCACGGGCTTCAGTAGTTGTGGCCCGTGGGTTCAGTAGTTGTGGCACACGGGCTTAGTTGTTCCACGGCATGTGGGATCTTCCCAGACCAGGGATCTAACCCGTGTGCCCTGCATTAGCGGGTGGATTCTTAACCACTGTGCCACCAGGGAAGTCCCTCTAACATATAGTTTAAATCCAGTGTTTCCACACTGATTTTATGTCTGGGTGATCTATCCATCGTTGAAAGTGGATTATTGAAGTCCCCTCCTATTATTGTATTGCTTTATATTTCTCCCTTCAGATATGTTGGTGTTTGCTTTATGTATTTAGGTGCTCCTATGATGGGTGCATAAATATTTACGATTGTTATATCCACTTGATGAACTGACCCCTTTATCATTATATAATGACCTTCTTTGACTCTTTTGACAGTTTTTTAGTTGAAGTCTACATTATCTGATATAAGTATAGCTATATACTATACTTTGGTTTCTATTTATATGGAATACCTTTTTCCACCTCTTCACTTTCAGTCTACGTGTGTCCCTAAAGATGAAGTGAGTCTCTTGTAGGCAGCATTTAATTGGGGCTTGTTTTTTTATTCCATTCACCCACTCTGTGTCTTTTTATTGTAGAATTTAGTCCCTTTACATTTAAAGTAATTATTGATAAGTATGGGCTTAATATTGCCATTTTCTTCATTGTTTTCTGGCTGTTTTGTAGTTCCTTTGTTCCTATCTTCCTCTCTTGCTCTCTTCCTTTGTGGTTTGATATTTTCTGTGGTGGTGTGCTTTGATTCCTTTCTCCTTGTCTTTATCTACCATAGGTTTTTGTTTTGTAGTTACCATGAGACTTACGTAAAACATCTTACATACCTTCAGTATGCTGTTCCTCATTTGTAATGCACTGTGCAAAATATTAGTGAGCATGGCTTTCTTAACACAGCATTTTCTATTTTCACCCATCACTTCAGAGTGATGTTTTGCCTCAAACTATTTTTGGTTTTGATTTTCACTGAATAAACTTGTAATTTTAGCACATCCCCAAAGAAATAATCAGAAAGGTTCAATTTTTTTTAAGTAAATAATATTGTTCAGGTTTCCTTTTATACAGTTCTGTAGATTTAAAATACAGCTTCTAGGTCGAGGGGTCTGCAGAAGGGAGTGTGCTGGGAGAACCCACCAAAGTGCCCACACAAGAGAGTGCTCTTCACACCCAAAGCACAAAGCCACTTTGGGAAATCTCCAGTCAAGAATGAACCTTTTCTATGTCCTCTGCCCCCTACCTTTTCTCACCACTCCTTATCCACCTTCCCATCCATGGAGGGGAAAGAAACCAATCAGAAGGTAAGAGAGGAAGATGAGAAGAAAGGGCTGAAAAATAGAGAACCAAGCACATCCCTCACTTCGCTCCTACTGCAGGCTCCAGAGGGACCCCACCTGAGGCTCACCTGAGCCAAGGGAGGGGAGGAAGTTTAACATTAAATCTAGTTCAGCATTTTTATTATTGTCTTCAACTGGACGTTGCAGTTTCTGAATTGAGGCTGTTGGAGAATTAATGTGTTGGTAAGATGTACCTGCTGGAGTATCCTTCTAGGGCAAGAGAAGATTGCACATGCTGAGTAATTTTACAGGGATGATGAGACACACAAAATATTAAGTTGCATTTTGATCGTGTCATGTATTGTGAATGTTCACAGGGCACTTACTCTGTACAGGGCATTTTCCCTGCATTGTCTACTGTAATCCTCCCAACAGCAACACTGGGTCAGGTGTTGTCATCCTCACTTCACAGCTGAGGAAGCGGACACTCAGAGAGGTTAAGGACCCTTTCCAATGATACACAAGTGGAGAAGCCAAGGTGGAACTAATGTGTCTCTGATTCCAAAGCCTTTGTATCAAGTTAGACACATTCTTTCTGCCTACAGGTTCATCACAGTTTCTAAAATGTGAGGGTGAAAATCAAGGAACACCCACACGTTTGTTTGCATGTGGCTACATTTCCCAGGAACCTACAAATTCTATCGCTTTAATGCTCAACCTTCACCTTCCCCCAGCTGCTTCCCCAATAGAAGCAGGTCCCATGCAGGAAAGAGTGTTAAAAGTGGGCTTTCAGCTCCAGCCAGAGACAGGGATATGACATGTGAAGGGTGTTCCTTTTTTTCTTCACCACATCCTTTGCAGTCACGACTGCACTTTAAAGAGAACATCAGGTTGGTGGAATTAGTTAAGCTCCAAGACAAATGTTATATGTTTGGTTTTAAACCAGGCCTCCTGAGTAAAAAACCCAGCAAGCATATGACAGGGAAAAAATCTCCTTTTACAGGCATTCACAGGCACAGCCAGAGGCCTCCGTAGGCTGAGGAAGACTTTCTTTTCTAATTTAGAGACTCAGGGGTACAAATAAAGTTAGGTACAGGTTAAAGAACCTGGCCAAACTTTTAAACAAATCCAAGTTTCTATGAGGCAGTCAGATAGAACAGACCCTTTATAAGGAAAGGACTTGTTTTGGTTTGGAGACTGTAAAAAAGGGAGAATCGTCCCTGAGATCCTGAGCTCAACCTCTGACACTCTAAGAATTGTCCCCAGTACCCTCCTGGGTCAGTGAGAGTCCTGAAAGACACCAATGACCACAGCAAGTAAGATTCTGGCCAAATAACAGACATAACTCCTTCAGTCAACAACCATCAACAAGCCAGCAGCCTGCCAGGCCTCCCAGACAACACAGAGGTTAGCCTCTCAAGAGAATCTTTGAAATCAGGTACAGGTTCAGAGCCCAACTCTAAACTCACCATCTGAGCAACTCATGGTAAACTGCTTACCAGGCCCCAGTTTCCTGATCTGTAAACTGAGCACACCGGCAATGCCCATACAAAGGGTAATTGTGAGGGTTAAATGAGATGATATTTGTAAAGCAGCTTGCACAGTTCCTGGCTGTTAATATTAAGTGTTAAATATATTTTTAATATATGTTTTAAAACATTTAAAGTATAAAAAAATTAAATTTAAAAATTGTAAAAGCTGCCCTTCCCCAGGATCCCAGTCCCCAATTTAGACTATTGTGATAACTTTTGTTGAGGGTTCAAAGAGAGAGCTCAACTTCCATTTCTGGGAAGATGGAGTAGACATATTTTTCCTATTCCTTCCACCATATACAACTAAAAGTCCTGGATAGAATATACAAATCAAATACAAGAAGACTCTGAAAAGTGGAAAGAAAAAGGCAGACTGGCGAGGGACCTCAGAATCTGATGACAACACAGCAGTCAGTTTTCTGAGCTTATTTTTTTCCTCGTACGTACCAGACTTGGAGCTGAAGAAGACAGCAAACAGACCCAAAAACAGACAAACTCCCAGAAAAACTCTTCTCTCTTTGGCCAAAGAACCTGGAAAAGGGAGCCTAGAAAGACAGAAAACTTGTAGTCGATCACCGCTCTACTCCAGCCAAATGCCACGGAAAAAGGCTGTGATCCAGGAAAGCTGGGTGGGGAGCTACCCCTCACCTGCTCCATCAGGGTGCAACAAGACACCCTCAACATCCCTGCATGGTACTGTCACTTAGAAGGTCAAGAAGGCCGCTGGGAGCTTCATCCCCACCGGGCAGTGATGTCACCTTCCCTTGGGGTCCAAGTGGAGACCAATGGAGTCCTGGACTTCAAGTCCACATGGAAATAATGAGGTAACCCCCAACCTGCAGAGTTTGTGTCAGAGGAGACAGGACTCACTGTCACCCAGCAGTAATGAAACCAACACACCCTCCCTCCCCTAGAGTCAGTGGAGGCCACATGGGAAGCAGAACAAGGCACTCCTCCCCCTGCCAGCCAGGAAGTTTCAGTGGAGGCCTAGCAAGGAGCCAGAAATACCCCCCCATGCCCAGCAGTAATGAGGAGCCTCCTCAGGTGTCATTAGACAGATCCAGGGAGGGATTCAGAATTCTACTCTCACCTGGCAGTAGAAGGTGACCTTCCCCTGCAATTCTAAATGTGTATGTACCAAACAACAAAACTGCAAAATATGTGAGGCAAAAACTGATAGAACTGAGAGGAAAAAATAGACAAACCCACAATTATATTTGGGGACTTTAATACCACTATCCAAAAATTAATTAAAAAATTAGACAGAAAATCACCAAGAGTATGAAAGAACTCAACACCATCATCAACCAGCAGGATCTCATGGACATTTACAGAACACTCCACCCAATAACAGCAGAATACATACTCTTTTCAAGTTCCCTCAAAACATATACCAAGATAAACCATATCCTGGACCACAAAACCAACCTCAGCAAAGTTAAAAGAACTGAAATCACATAGTGTGTTCTCTGACGACAGTGGAACCAAACTAGAAATCAATAACAGAAAGATAACAGGGAAATAAACAACACACTTCTAAATAATACATAGGTCAAAGGGGAATTCTCAAGGAAAATTTTTTTTTAAAAATTGAACTGAATGAAAACAATAATAACAGCATATCAAAATTTGTGGGACACAGATAAAGCAGTGCTTTGAGGGCAATTTATAGGCCTAAATGATACGTTAGAAAACAGTGTAAGTCTCCAATCTAGGACCTAAGCTCCCACCTCAATAACCTAGAAAAAGAACAAATAAACCCAAAAAAGTGGAAGGAAGAAAACAAAGAGAAAAGCAGAAATCAGTGAAGTTGAAAACTAAAATAGGGAAAAAAATTATGAAACAAAAAACTTCTTCTTTAAAAAGATCAATAAAATTGACAAAACTCTAAGAAGATTAAAAAAGAAAAAAAGACAAGATATAAATTAATAATATTAGGAATGAAATAGAGGCTAACACTGAATACTTCATAAACATCATGAAGATAAGAGAATACTATGAACAACTCTGCATACATAAATTTAACAACTTAAATGAAATACACTAATTTCTTGAAAAACACAAACTATCACAACTCATCCAAAATGAAACAGACAATTAGAATAGTCCTTAACTATTAAGAAAATTGAATTTGTAATTTTTTAAATGCCCCAAAAAGAAATCTCTGGGCCCAAACGGTTTCATAGAGAATTCTACCCAAAGAAGATTTAGCACCAATTCTATACAAGCTCTTCCAGAAAATGGAAGAGAAGAAAACACTTCTCAATTTAATGAAGTAAGCATTATCCTGATACTAAAGACAACGCAGAAAAAGAAAACACACCAGTATCCCTCATAAATATAATACCAAAATCTTTAATAAAACATTAGCAAATAGAATTTAGCAATACAGAAAAGAATTTGACTTGACTAAGTGTATAATTTAATAGGATGTCTTCCAGGTATGCAAGGGTGACTCAATTCACAATCAGTGTCACCCCCATATAACAGGCTAAAGAAGAAACAGCTCATGATGGTATCAGTCAATATGGAAAAAGCATTTGACAAAATTCAACACCTATATATCATAAAAACACTCAGATAACTAGCAATAGAAAGATCTTCCTCAAACTGATAAAAAGCATCTACAAAAACCTACAGCCAATGTACTTAATGGTGAAAAAATGAATGTTTTCGCCCCCCCAAGTCTGGGATCAAAACAAGGGCGTCTGCCCTCACTTCTCTCATTTACATAGTGCTGAAAGTTCTAGCCAGTGTAATAGGGGAAGGAAAGGAAATAAAAGGCATACAGATCCAAAATGAAGAAATAAAACTATCCCTATTTTCAGATAACATTATTATATATGTGGAAAATCTCAAGGAATCTATGTTTTTAAAGGTCCTGGAATTGAGTGAGTTCAGCAAGCTTCCAAGGTACAAGATAAACATTTTAAAGTTAACTGCATTTCTACATACTAGCAATGAACACATAGATACCAAAGGTACAAATACTATACCACTTACAATAACTGAAAAAAATTAAACACTTAAGTGTAAATCTAACAAAACATGTACAGAATTTTTATGTTAAAAACTACCAAATGCTAATGAAAGAAAGAATTCCTAAATAAATGGAGAGACATATCATGTTCATGGATTGTAAGACTCAACATAGTAAAGATGTCAATTCTCCCCAAATTTATATACAGATTTAACATAATTCTTATCAAAATGCCATCAAGGATTTTTGTAGCTGTATACAAAGTTACTCTAAAATTTAGATGGAACAGCAAACAAACTAGAATAGCTAAAAGAAATTTTGAGAAAGAAGAATAAGAGAAAATCATCTACCCAATTTCAAGACATTATATAGCTATAGTAATGAAGACTGTGTGTACTGGCAGAAGGAAAACTACACAGATCAATGCAACAGAATAGAGAACCCAGACACAGACCCACACAAATATGCCAAATTGTTTACTGATAAAGGTGCAAAAGCAATTCATGGAGGCAAATATAGCCTTTCAACAAATGGTGCTGGAAGAACTAGACACCCAGAGGCAACAAAATGAACTTCAATCCAAGTCTCACACCTCATTAAAAATTTCACTCAGAATGGATCATGGACTTAAATATAAAACATAAAACTGTAAAACTTTTTTTTTAAATAGGAGAAAATCTTTGGGATATAGGGCTGGGCAAAGAGTTCCTAGACATGGGACCAAAATCATAATCCACAAAAGGAAAAATGATAAACTGGACTTCATCAAAATTCAAAACATTTGCTCTGCAGAAGACCCTATCAAGAAGTCTACAAACTGGGAGAAAATATTTTCAAAATGCATATCTAACAAAGGACTAGTATCTAGAATATATATAGAACACTCAAAACTCAGTAGAAAAATAAATAATCCAATTAGAAAATGAGCAAAAGACATGAAGAGCCATATTCAAAGAGGATCTAAAGATGGCAAATCAGCACATGAAAAGATGTTCAACTTTATTTGCCATTATGGAAATACAAATTAAAACCCCCTGAACTATCACTGCATACCTATCAGAATGGCTAAAATAAAAAATAGTGATGGGAGAAACAAGATCACTTACACATGACTGATGGGAATATAAAATGGTACAGCCACTCTGGAAAACAGTTTGGCAGTTTCTTAAAAAACTAAACATGCAACAACCGTATGACCCAGCAATTTGCACTCCTGGGAATTATCCCAGATAAATGAAGACATTCTCACACAAAAACCTATGCACAAATATTTATAGTAGCTTTTCTCATTATAGCCAAAAATTTGAAACAGCCCAAATGCCCTTCAGTAGGTGAATGCTGAAACCAATGTGGCACATTCATACCATGGGATATTACTAAGAAATGAAGAGTAACAAATTTTGATATTACAGAGGTGAAAAAAACTGAGCAGCATGTGTAAGGTTCACATTCCAGAGACACAGTCTCACTAAAAGACTGAGATCTAATCACAGGACTATAGAAAGCCTCCCTCCCCCCTCCAATATCTGGCACATTACTAAAGGTCTATTTACCAGTTTCTTTTACATCATATACAGCCATCAAGAAAAAAATTATAAGACATGCTAAAAGGCAAAAAACACAGTATGAAGAGACAGAGCAAGCATCAGAACCAGACTTGAATATGGCAAGAATATTGGAATTATCAGACCAGGAATTTAAAACAGCTATGATTAATTTGCTAAAAGCGCTAATGGATAAAGTAGACAGCATGCAAGAACAAATGAGCAATGTAAGTAGAGAGATGGAAATTCTAAGGAAGAAAGAAAAAGTAATGCTAGAGATCAAAAACACTGTAAAAGAAATGAAGAATGCCTTTGAAGGGCTCAGCAGTAGACTGGACATGGCTAAGGAAAAAATCTCTTTGCTTGAGGATATTTCAGTAGAAACTTCCAAAACTGAAAAGCAAAAAGAAAAAGAACTGGGGAAAAAAAAAGAACAGAATATCCAAGAACTTTGGGACAACTACAAAAAGTACAACATACATGTAATGAAAATACCAAAAGGAAAAGAAAAAGAGAAAGAAACAGAAGAAATACTTGAAGCAATAATGACTGAGATTTTTTTTGCCCCAAAATTAATGACACCAAACCACAAAACCAAAAAACTCAGAGAACACCAAGCAGGATAAATGCAAAAACAAGCAAACAAACAAAGACACCTAGGCATGTCACAGTCAAAGTGCAGAAAATCAAAGATTAAAAAAAAAATACCTCTCAAGAAGACAGAGGTAAGGTTTAAAAATACCTTACCTTTAGGGACTTCCCTGGCGGTCCAGTGGCTAAGAATCTGCGCTTCCACTGCAGAGGGCACGGTTCGATCCCTGGTCGGGGAACTAAGATCCCACATGCAGTACAGTGCAGCCAGGGGGAAAAAAAAAAAAAAAAACACCTTACCTTTAGAGAAGCAAAGATAAGAATTACATCTGAATTCTCCTCAGCAGAAACCATAAAGCAAGAAGAAAATGAAGTAAAATATTTAAAGTATTGAAAAGAAAAAATGACCAGCCTAAAATTCTGTACTCTGTGAAATTATCCTTCAAAAGTAAAGAGGAATAAAGTCTTCCTCAGACAAACAGAAATTGAGGGAATTTGTTGCTAGACCTGCCTTGAAATAGATGTTAAAAGAAGTTCTTCAGAGAAAAGGAAAGTGATATAGGTCAGAAACTTGGGCCTACATAAAGAAAGGAAGCAAGCACATCAGAGAAAAAATTAGTAAAGGTAAAATAAAACTTTTAGTTTCTTATTCTTAATTGATCTAACAGATAACAGTTGGTTCAAAATAATAATAGCAACAATGTATTCAATTGTGTATGCTTGTGTGTGTGTGTATGTATTTATGCATATGTATAAGTGAAATGAATGGCAGCAAAGATACAAGGGATGAAAGGGAAGAACTAGGATAACTTTCTTATTATTAGGTATATGCGGTACCTGTGAATCAGTATAATGTTATTTGGAAGTGGCCTTGGATTAGTTGTAAATGTATATTTCAAAATTTAAGGCAACCACTAAAAGAAGTTAAAAAAAAAAGTATAACTGATATGCTAAGAAAGGAGAGAAAATGGAATCATAAAATACTCAATTAGAACCACAAAAGACAAGAAAGGAGTGGAAGACAAAACTAGGAACAAAGACAAGGGCAACAAATAGAAAACAGTAACAAATATGGCAGAGATTAATCCAACTATGTCAGTAATCATGCTAAATGTCAACGGTTTAAATATATCAATTAAAAGACAGAGATTGTCACAGTGGATTAAAAAAAAAAAAAAGGACCCAGCTATACATTGTCTATAAGAAACCCACTTTCAGTATAAAGACACATATAGGTTAAAAGTAAATGAATAAAGATACATCATGCTTGACATGATATTATACATAGAGAATCCTAAAGATGCTACCAGAAAACTACTAGAGCTAATCAATGAATTCGGTAAAGTAGCAGGATACAAAATTAATGCACAGAAATCTCTTGCATTCCTATACACTAATGATGAAAAATCTGAAAGACAAATTAAGGAAACAATCCCATTTACCATTTCAACAAAAAGAATAAAATACCTAGGAATAAACCTACCTAAGAAGACAAAAGACCTCTATGCAGAAAACTCTTAAGACACCAATGAAAGAAATTTGAGATGATACAAACAGATGGAGAGATATACCATGTTCTTGGATTGGAAGAATCAACTTTGTGAAAATGACTATACTACCCAAAGCAATCTACAGATTCAATGCAATCCCTATCAAACTACCAATGGCATTTTTCACAGAACTAGAATAAAAAATTTCACAATTTGTATGGAAACACAAAAGACCCTGAATAGCCAAAGCAATCTTGAGAAAGAAAAACGGAGCTGGAGGAATCAAGCTCCTGGACTTCAGACTATACTACAAAGCTACAGTAATCAAGACAGTTTGGTACTGGCACAAAAACAGAAATATAGATCAATGGAACAGGATAGAAAGCCCAGAGATAAACCCACGCACATATGGTCACCTTATTTTTGATAAAGGAGGCAAGAATATACAGTGGAGAAAAGACAGCTTCTTCAATAGTGGTGCTGGGAAAACTGGACAGGTACATGTAAAAGAATGAAATTAGAACACTCCCTAACACCATACACAAACATAAACTCAAAATGGATTAGAGACCTAAATGTAAGGCCAGACACTATAAAACTGTTAGAGGAAAACATAGGCAGAACACTCTATGACGTAAATCACAGCAAGATCCTTTTTGACCCACCTCCTAGAGAAATGGAAATAAAAACAAAAAAAAACAAATGGGACCTAATGAAACTTAAAAACTTTTGCACAGCAAAGGAAAACATAAACAAGATGAAAAGACAACCCTCAGAATGGGAGAAAATATTTTCAAACAAAGCAACTGACAAAGGATTAATCTCCAAAATTTACAAGCAGCTCATGCAGCTCAATATCAAAAAAACAAACAACCCAATCCCAAAATGGGCAGAAGACCTAAATAGGCATTTCGCCAAAGAAGATATACAGATTGCCAACAAACACATGAAAGGATGCTCAACATCATTAATCATGAGAGAAATGCAAATCAAAACTACAATGAGGTATCACCTCACACTGGTCAGAATGGCCATCACCAAAAAATCTACAAACAATAAATGCTGGAGAGGGTGTGGAGAAAAGGGAACCCTCTTGCACTGTTGGTGGGAATGTAAACTGATACAGCCACTATGGAGAACAGTATGGAGGTTCCTTAAAAACTAAAAATAGAACTACCATACGACCCAGCAATCCCACTACTGGGCATATACCCTGAGAAAACCATAATTCAAAAAGAGTCATGGACCACAGTGTTCATTGCAGCTGTATTTACAATAGCCAGGACATGGAAGCAAGCTAAGTGTCCATCGACAGATGAATGGATAAAGAAGATGTGGCACATATATACAATGGAATATTATTCAGCCATAAAAAGAAACGAAATTGAGTTATTTATAGTGAGGTGGATGGACCTAGAGTCTGTCATACAGAGTGAAGTAAGTCAGAAAGAGAAAAACAAACACCGTATGCTAACACATATATATGGAATCTAAAATTTTTTTAAAAATGGTTCTGAAGAACCTAGGGGCAGGACAGGAATAAAGACACGGAGAATGGACTTGAGCACACGGGGAGGGAAAAGGGTAAGCTGGGATGAAGTGAGAGAGTGGCATGGACATATACACACTACCAAATGTAAAACAGACAGCTAGTGGGAAGCAGCCACATAGCACAGGGAGATCAGCTGGGTGCTTTGTGACCACCTAGAGGGGTGGGATAGGGAGGGTGGGAGGGAGATGCAAGAGGGAGGAGATATGGGGATATATGTATATGTATAGCTGATTCACTTTGTTATAAAGCAGAAACTAACACACCACTGTAAAGCAATTATACTCCAATAAAGACGTTAAAAAAAAAAAAAAGATACATCATGCTAATACTAATCAAAAGAAAGGGCAGAGCTATACTAATTTCAGACAGACCAGACTTCAGAGCAAAGAAAGTAATCAGGGATAAAGAGGAGCATCACATAGTGACATGGGGATCAATTTTCCTAGAAGACATAACAATCCTTAATGTGAATGAACCTAACAACCGAGCATCAAAAATGTGTGGCAAAAAGTGATAAAACTTCAAGGAGAAATAGATAAACCCACCATTATAGTTGGAGACTCAATACCCTTCTATCAGAAACAGATCCAGAAGACAGAAAATCGTAGGGACATAGTTGAACTCTATGTTGAACTCAAAAGCATCAATAAACCAGATATAATTGACATCTATAGACTATGTCACTCAACAACAGAAGAACACAGATGCTTCTCAAGCTCATGTGGAACAAAATATTAGCAAATATAATCCAACAATGTATAAAAAGAATTATACGCCACGATTAAGTGGAATTTATCCCTGATATGCAAGGCTGGTTCAACGTTTGAAAATCAATTAATATAATTCATCATATCAACAGATATATCTGATAAAAGACTAATACCCAACATATGCAAAGAACTCTTAAAACTCAACAATAAGAAACTGAACAACCTGATTTTAAATGGGCAAAAGACCTGAACAGACACCTCACCAAAGAAGATATACAGAAGGAAAATTAGCATATTAAAAGATGCTCAACATCACATGTCATTAAGAAATTGCAAATTAAAACAGTAACGTATTACTACATACCTATTAGAATGACCAAAATCCAAAACACTGACAACAGCAAATTCTGGTGAGGATGTAGAGCAACAGAAACTCTAATTCACTGCTGGCAGGAATGCAAAATGGTACAGCCAGTCACTTTAGAAGACAATTTGGCAGTTTCTTACAAAACTAAATATACTTTACCAAATGATCTAGCAATTACACTCCTTGGTATTTACCAAATAAGTTGAAAACTTGTGTATACACAAAAACCTGCATATGATTGTTTATAGCAGCTTTATTCATAATTGCTAAAACTTGGAAGCAACTAAGATATCGTTTAGTAGGTGAATGGCCACATAAACTGTGGTACAACCAGACACTGGAATATTATTCAGCACTGAAAATAAATGAGCTATCAAGCCATGAAAATGCATGGGGGGAACTTAAATGCATATTACTAAGTGAAAAAAGTCAATCTGAAAAGTCTACATATTGTACGACTCCAACTACTGCATATGACATTCTCAGAAGGCAAAACTATGGAGGTACTGAAAAGATCAATGGTTGTCAGGGCCTGGCGGGGAGGGAAGGAAGGATGAATAGGTAGAGCACAGGGGAATATTAGGGCACTGAAAATATTCTGTGATCCACTTTAATGGTGGATCCATATACATTTGTCAAAACTCATAGAATGTACAAAACCAAGAGTAAACTCTTACAAACTGTGGACTTTGGGCAATAATGCTGTGTCAAGTAGGCTCATTGATAGTGGGGAGATTGCATGTGCAAGAGGGCCAGGAATATATGGGAAATCTCTGCACTGTCTGCTCAATTTTGCTGTGAACCTAATACTGCACTTTAAAATGTCTAATTCTTTAAGTATGTCTAATTTTTTTTTAAATGCCACTACCATAAATCTAGCAGTTGAACTTCTTAGCATTTATCCCAGAGAAATAAAGACATTTCACACAAAAACCTGTACACAAATGTTTATATAAGCAGGGTTTTTCATGTTAGCCAAAAACTTAAAACAGCCCAGATGCTGAAACCCACAGCAGTACAGCCATACCATGGAATACGGCTCACAACAAAGAGGAACAAACTATTGATTAGCAGTTGCCAGGGGCTAAGGAGGGGATGAGAGTGAGAGGGAAATCACTATAAAAGGGCAGCATGAAGACACCCAGTCATGCTGGAAATGCTCTGTATCACCATTAGTATCCTGGTTGTGATATTACAGTACAGTTTTGCAAGATGTTATCATTGGGGAAACTGGGTAAAGGGCACATGGGCTCTCTCTGATTTCTTATAACTGCCTGAAATCTGCAGCTATCTCAAAATAAAAATTTTTATTTAAAAAAATGACAAAAGGAGAGCTGAAGAGATCCAGAAATGGAACACGGCAGATCCTAAAGTCATGGCAGCAGGGGATGCAAAACATCAGCTGTCGGGGCCGCCTTGCCTTGCCCTGTCCTAAGAACCACGTGAAGCCAGTTCTCCTTCAGGACTGTGAGGGGTATTGGAGGTCAGGCAGAAGGAAGGGGGTACATACAATTGCTTTCAAAGGAGCCAGACAAAGAATAAGTTCTATATCAGACCGGAGCAAGGGCAGACATCCGTGGGAAAAAGACATCCATGTCCCAAGTTCCTAATTCAAGCTCAGCCCTGAAGGTTGGGCACAGGCTGGGGAGGGCAGGAAGGTTGGGGGGAGGTAGGCTGACACTCTGATAGAACCACAGATACAAAGAGTGGCTCCTTGTGACATGTCCTGCCCGGTCCCAGCTGTCTCTGAGCCCCAGTTGGTTCTTCAACACTTCCTTAAATGATCTGAGATACTCTGGTGGCCTCCATGCATTCCCATTTTTTACCCTAAGTTAGCTCAAGATAATGTTTTGTCCCTTGCAAATAAAAAAACGCACTGCCCCAAAAACCAAGGCTTGGGCTCTGACAATTTAAGTAGCATGAATTAAATAATTGTCACCTACGAACAAATTCAATCCAGCCTACAGTTGCCCTAAAGCCACAGGACCAGCTTCAACACGGAGAGGCAGATGGCGTGGTTACAACAGTAATATCTTCTAACTGGGTGATGTGGGAAAACTTCCTTCCTCTCTCTGCACTGATTTCATCCTCTGTAACATGGAGGTCATAGCAAGATAGGAGGGTCTACATCTATGCCTTCCCTCACCTTCAAAAATCAACTTAGGGACTTCTGGGGTGGTCCAGTGGTTAAGGCTTCACCTTCCAATGCAGGGGGTGTGGGTTCGATTCCTGGTCAGGGAACTAAGTAAGATCCCACTTGCCTCAGGGCCAAAAAACCAAAACATAAAACAGAAGCAATATTGTAACAAATTCCATAAAGACTTTAAAAATGGTCCACATCAAAAAAAAATCAACTTAAATGCCAACCATCTACACAAAGTCTGCCCTAGTTCATCTTCAAATAACTTCTCCCTCCTCTCAACCCCTAAAAACTTTATTTAAAACACTCCCACACTTCTTATCTTGTGTTATAATTAGATGAACATGTCTGATATTCCCTACTAAAGTGTAAATTCCCTGAGGACACGTGTTTGTTTTACGTTTATTTGTCCACCCATACTGCCTAGTAGGACACAGATAAAGTGGGCAGTGAGTTCTTTGAATCAAGGACAAACTGAGACAATTTGCTCCCGATGAGGAAGCCCTTTTAAAAGTATAAACCATAAATTACAAAGTGTAAAGGCATTGTATATACATGTATATGTGTGTGTGTGTATATATATATATAAAGGCATTTTATATATATGTGTGTGTGTGTGTGTGTGTGCATGTGTGTGTGTGTGTGTGTGTGTGTGTATGCACCACCTACTACGTGAACTGGGCCTAGTACTTTAACCTCTTTGCCTTCTCACAAACAAGTCTCCGTGGGCAAGGATCACAGGGAAGGTGAGGTTGCATTGTTTGCTTTTGTTTTTAATTTCTACCACTCCTAATTTCAATGGAATGAAATTGAAGGTTGGGTACAATAAAACCCCTAAGCCCTGGCACATAAGGCAAAACTGAGAAATCAGAAATGGAGAGAGGAATTGGGGGAGATAAGTTAACTGCAACCAGAGGTGAAACAGTCACTGCAAGTGGGCTCTAAATTGAGTGCTAAGCTTCCTGGTAGCCAAGGCAAAAAGCAAAATATGATAACGTTCTTAGCTCTCATTGTCAGAAAAAAAGATTATACCGACACTGGGAAAGATAAACCCTTTCTAGGAGCTGCCTTTTGCAGGAATCAGGGTGTCGGTCCTTTTAAAAGGCTGATGAATAACACTGAGAGCAGCATCCTCAGCTGCCCCCTCCCCAAACCAGCTGCCCCCTCCCCAAACCAGCTGCCCCCTCCCCAAACCAGTTAGGACAGGCCTCTAACCCAGGGAGGCCCTGCTTCTGGGGGAGGATCAGAAAGGGCTCCAGTACGAGCCAGCCCCCAGCCGACCCACTAGCCCCACACAGCTGCGAAATCGGCCAGTCACATCATTATTTAATGCTGTCTGACTGGGTGTCGGAAAATGCTTGCCTCAAACAACTATTTTCCATTTGGCATGAGGTTGGGCTGCTCTTTCTGACAATAAATTGCCATTGGATTCAGCTCTCTATTAAAACAGATCATGCCTCCTGAGTAGAAAAAAAAAGCTACGATAATAAACCATAATTACTGTGGCAGAAGGGCATGTGACAAATTCATCTTAAAAGTCATCAATTGTTTGCAAGTTAAAGAAGAGAGTGCTGCAAAGAGAGGCGAGAACTGGGCATGGTGGTGCCAGCGCTGAGGAAACAGCAGCAGCAGAAAGTCAGGGCTTCCTGAATCTGGGTGACCAGGTACCTGGGCTTTCACTGTCCTATTCTCTCTGCTTTTGTGTGTTTGAAAATACCCATATTTAAAAAAAAAAAAAAAAGTTTAAACCTAGGCGCACTGCAATTTATACTGCAAGACTCTGGCCATGAAAAGCGATCTGAACCCTGTAAAGCACTCCCCGGGTTACCCACTATTCACTGCTGCTGCTGTGACCCAGCTCCACGAAGCCCCAAGCGGCCTTCCAGAGTTCACACGCAGGCCTCGTCCGAGTCCTGGCCCAGGGCACCCGGTGACCCAGTGGACTCTGAGGGGTCCTAAAAGCACCTCAAACAATGAGCTGTTTGTTCCCAATCCAGTGGTGGGCCTTGGAGAGCTGGTCTCAGCCCCTTCAATGGCTGCCAATAAGAAACTTTGACCCTCAGTGGAGGTGGGGGGGAAACCGGGGGCTCTGACCCTCCCAGGAGCGAGGGAGGGAGAACATGGCCTTGGCTCCACCACTAGGGGGTCTGGGATGGGAGGAAGGAAGGAGAAGGGGCAGAAATCGGAGGACGGCAGGGATAACCTTCCTGTCCAGCCAAGGCCTCCCTGCCTGCAGACTCGTGAGTTAGAAGCTGGAGTCACGAGGGATGGTCCAGCAAGGAGAAGCCTGGGGTTGCAGAGCCTGGAGCGGAGGAAGGGCTACAGCTGAGCGGAGGGGAAGGGCTGCGACCGGGGAGCCCCGAGGTCCTCAGAGGTGGGTGAACTCCAGGCAGCCTCGCCTCCCAGAGCCAAATTCTGAGAGACTGCAGGATGCACAGCCGTAAGTCTGGGGCCTCTGATGCAATCTGACGCCACAACGCTTAGCTGCGCAAGGAAGGGGCACGGGGACGACCCGAGGGGGACCGAGAAGAGGGAAGCTGTGAGCTGACCCCTCGGCACCCGGCAGCCCTCCTCCTCAGGCAGCGGCCAGCGCGCTCCTGCTCCCTTCGACGCAGAAGAGGAACGTGCTTTGATTTTCTTAAAACAAACACTGCGCTGAGCAAAGCGATAAGCCGCGCCGGGGTTGGCTCAGGCTCCCCTGTGCAAGGGAAGGTCTCACTTCATATTTCCACCACGCAGGCCCCGGGGAGCCAGCCGCGGCCCCTTCTCCTCTCGGGGGACGCCTGTCCGGCGAGGGGGGTGGGGTCTGCTCTGATCCGGCGACAGCAGCAGCCGAGGCACTTTTCTCTGCCGGCCGGGCCCCCAGGATCCAACAAGGAAAGAGGGCCCTTGAGGCCTGAAGCTCAGGAGGTGCCCCTCCGGACCCTGGGGGCTTGGAAGAGTGACCTTGTGGGGAGGGGGACGTTTCCCCTAAGAATCTGCCTGAGTCACACCCGCTGTGAGACGCCGGAAGCGACGGCGGGGCTCGGGAGCCGCGGGGGTGACCCGTCGCCGCCTCCCCTCCCCGCCGGCCGCGCGCCCCCATCTGCGCCCTGCGTCACTCACGCTCCGCGCGCACCGGGCGACACGAAGAGCGCCAGGCGCTCGGTATTCCTTCTCACAGGTTATCTCACCTAGTCCACTCGGCGAACCTGCCAGGCAGGTACTGCTATCACCTCCAGGTACAGATAAGGAGCCAAGGTCACACGTGTTCACAGCAGACCCGCCTTGAACCTGCCGCTTGGCTCTGGAGCCTGAGCGGAAAGGCGGCTCCGCGGCCCGGCTTCCCCAAGGCCCCGCACCTGCTCCAGGTGCGGGTGTGAGCCCGACCGACGGCCACTCACCTGAGCTTCCCCGTCGCTTGTGGCCTTGGAGACCAGGGTTCCACCTGCAGGCGCCGCCTTCCGTCCCTCTCCCTCCGCTGGCTCCCTGGGCCTCTTCCTGCGGCCCCTTGGCCGGACCCCTCCCAGCTTCCGGCGTCGGGCCCAAAGCCTACGCGTATATACGCGTTCACGCATACGGGTACGTATACGTACATATACGTTCGCTTTCGCTCAAAGGCCAATTCCACAGGACTTCCTTCAGAGGAAAGGAGGAATGGACTGCTCCCCTTTTCTATCCCAAATAGTCTTTTTATTTTTCAGTCAAGTGGGTCTTGATAAGCCAGCCCCTTAGGGTTACACGGAGGAGTCCGAAGGCGCAGATGCGGAGGAGGAGGGGGCGCGCAGGGAGCAGAGGGGGCCGGAAGGGCACGCGCCCCACTCGGAGATGACGAGCCCCGGCCTGTTAATGAGCCCAAGAGGGAAAAGCCCCAGTGCCGGGACGTCGCCGTCACTTCTGAGCGGTGACCAACACAGTGCACCTGACCAAGGACTGGCTAGCAGGTGGCCACGAACAAAAGTGTGCTCCAAGGCACAGGGCGAGGAACGAGAATCTGCAGGAACGCGTCCATTCACGTGGAGGAAGTGCCAGGAAAAGACCAGTCTCTCAGGGTGGGACAGTGGTCGAAGTAGATATAACTTGCAGCTATATACAAAGACGCTCTTGGTGACCAAAGAGGAATATTGGGAGTCTGGGACTGACATGTCCACACTGCTATATTTAAAAAGGATAACCAACAAGGGCCTGCTGTACAGCACAGGGAACTCCGCTCAGTGTTATGCGGCAGCCTGGATGGGAGGGGAGTCTAGGGGAGAATGGACACATGTATACAAACGGCTGAGTCGCTTTGCTGTGCACCTGAAACTATCACAACATTGTTAATTGGCTCTACTCCAATATAAAATTAAAAGTTAATAAAGAAAGAAAGAAAAAGAGAAAAAGGAAATCTGTCGGCACTCCCCACCCCACCGCCATCCCCCTCACCCGAGTAGACCACACACAGTGACCAGCCATCACAGGTATTCCTATCTGCTTCTAGAGATGGCTGGAATAGACCAGAATGTGCATGGCTTGATTTCACTTCCCTTAAGTAATCTCCCTGAATCTGTCCTTCCTGAGCTGCCTTCTAAATTTAATTTTCCAAGTAGATTTTACTACAAAAGAGAGGACAATAATAACAGTAACGATGGTTGTCTTATACTGAATTCTTACTAAGTGCTTTATAGGTGTTTCTCCCTCAGACAGTCACAAGACTCCTGTGAGTTAGGGTTATTTTGTAGACGAAGCTGTGTCTGCCTGTTGTTCGCTATTCACAGGCAGGCATTGACCTGAGTTGCTCCTCTGCAGATTTTATCACAGCGCCTCGCATACGTGGCCGACTTTCAATTATGTGTTCCATTGAACCAGATTCAACTAACAACACTCAGGGGTTAAGGACACACCTCTTTACCCCAAGTTGCAAGTGAGAGCTTTTTTTCTTTATTAACACGGTAATAAAAATAGCTAACATTCATTGGTCTTAGTACTTAGTGCCAAGTACTGTGCCTAATGTTTCACATTCATTATCTAATGTAACTGTCATAAAAATCTTATTAGTATTTTCCCCATTACGAAGAAAGCCCCAGAGGTTTAGAGAAGCAGTTACAAAGAGGCAAAGCTGGGATTTGAGTCTGTGCTCAAATCATGAGTCAAACCACCCCAGTCTAGGGATTTGTGCTCTTTATCACTAAGCTAATCCCCAAAATAAACATATTAAAAATGAAATTCATACAATAAATAAATGGGAAAAAGATCCCCATAATCCATTGTTACACAGCCATCTCCCCTTCACCACGATGCCCACCTCTTTCACACAGATTTCCACTGCTAAGTGTTTGACGCACATCCTTCCAAATGTTTTTTGGTGTACATACATGCATATATTTTTCAATTGTTTTTGGCCGCACCTCGCGGAACGTGGGATCATAGTTCCCTAACCAGGGATGGAACCCGCGCCCCCTGCATTGGAAGCACGGAGTCTTAACCGCTGGACTCTCAGGGAAGTCCCCATACATTCATATTTGTTACATACATACTAGTTTTTTCACAATGGTATCATACTTATTATACTGATCTTCAATTTATTTATTTTTAACAATTCTAGACACCTTTCCATATGAGTATGTGTAGCTTGTTATGGGCTACATTGTGTTCCCCCAAAATTCATATGGTGGGGTCCCAACCCCCAGTATGTCAAAATATGACTGTATTTGGAGATGGGGCATTTAAAGATGTAATTAAGGTAAAATGAGGTCATTAGGGTCCCTATTCAATATGACTGGTGCCCTTATAAGAAGAGTAAAGGACACAGACAGGTACAGAGGGAAGACCCTGTGAGGACACAAGGAGAAGGTAGCTGAAAGCCAAGGAGAGAAGCCTGAGAAGAAAGCAACCCTGTTGACACCTTGATCTTGGACTTCCAGCCTCCGGAACTATGAGAAAATTGCTTAAGGCACCCAGTCTGTGGTACTTGCTATGGCAACCCCAGAAAACTAATACACAGCTTTATCACAGTTCTTTTCATCTGCCACATGGAATTCTTTTTGATAAATGTACCACGATTGATTTAAATAGTTCTCTTTTTGTAGGAATCTAAGGCCTCCCTTCCTTCTTTTCTTCCTTTCTTCCTTCCTTCCTTCCCCTCTTTCTTCCTTCCCCTCTTTCTTCCTTCCCCTCTTTCTTTCTTTCTTTCTTTCTTTCTTTCTTTCTTTCTTTCTTTCTTTCTTTCTTCTTTCTTCCTTTTCAATTACACACAGTGCTATAATGGATATCCCTAGGAATATTCTTGCACGTTTATGAGTGAGTGTTTCCATAGGTTACATTCATCAAAGAACAGTTCTCATGTCAACTAAGAAGCATGTTTTGTAAGTCAATACCTATCGCCCGGGAGCTTTGAGTTTTGCATGCATGTAGTTTATTAAGTAATTCATTACTGTTCTTTTTCTGCACTCACTTGGCTTCCTGCTCCCCCTTTTATGGTGCCCGTTTCATTTTTCGGATTGCACTGGACCTTTTTCATAGAGAAGGAGCTAAAAAGGAAAAGAGTCAGGCACAGGCTTAACTCCAGGAGGACGACAGTAGCCCTCAGCCTCACCGAAGTCAAGGAGGCTGCTCTGTCTCCAGCTCCAGCTCTTCGTCTCTCGAGTTCCTACACAATTCCTTAAACTCACAGAGGCCACACGAAGACCTAGGAAGCCATGTGACACTAGAAGTCAATTCAGTTGTCATTGCCAAATCCCTCCAGAAGCAGCTGCCGGTGGAGAGAGGCCGTGGCACAGCCATGTTGGAGAATTCCCTGCAGTTGGCTTCAAAGAGTTCAACGCATTAACGCAGAGACTCATTTCTGGCACAAAGCATATGTCCATAGTCTTCTCTCCTTTCCTCATTTCTCTTTCTTAAAAACAGTCAATACCATGTGATTTCAGAATGCTAGTCCCTGTTCGGAAACCAGACTCGCCATGTCTGTGGCTCAGCATAAAGCCCCAGCTTTCCGGGTGAGGGCTCAAGGCCCGGTTCTTATCTGCCCTCTCCCACCGCCCCTCTCCGGCACAGCACCTCTGCCTCTGCAGAGGCCTCACTACCCCTGCTGCTGCCCTTGCTCAGGCTAATCATACAGTCGCTCCCTTCGACTGTGAGCCCTCTGAGTGCAGAGTCTATATGTCTCATATTCCACATTCCTGGATTCTGGTGAGAAAATGATAAATACGGAAAAGGGGGAAAGAGGAGAAAAAGAATAAGGAAGGACGCAGTGCCTGCCTCGAGGAGATGACGACCTTCCACTCCATGCACACTCTGCCACCTCCCATCCCTCTCCAGCCTCCAGACTCAAGCTGGGCTGTCCTCACCCACCCCAACTCCTCCTCCTCTAGGAAACTTTCTGGACTACTCTGCACTACTTATTTATTTCCTAAGACTCTGCACAGCCCTCTGAACTGGACTATAGGCCCTTTGAGGGCAAGGACCATTTCTTGGGCTTCTTTCTTATAAAGCTCCAAGCACATACTACAATAGACAATTATCGGACTAAACTGAAGACACTGTCCAAGAATAAATCCCTTCTCTTCTGATGCCTGAGACAACAGCTGAGACAGAAACTCGGCTGTTGAGAACTTCTGTGAGATCAGAGACCCAGGAGGAACGATTCTCACTGTTTCTAGCCCTAAATCCTACCAACCTAGTTGTCACTTAACCAATGTCAGTTTTCTAATCTGCAGAATGGGAATAATAGTTGAACTTTATTGTTCTATTATCTATCAAGCTGCTGTGAGGATAGCATATAAATAATTATAAATATAATATAAATATAAATAATTATATATATATAATATATAATTATATATATATATAATATATATATAATATATATATATTATATATATATATAAATATAATATAAATATAAATAATAATATATATATATAATATATATATATATAATATATATATAATATAATATATATATATAATATATATATATAAATATATATATAAATATAATATATAAATATATATAATATATATATATAAATATATATATATATAAATATATATATATATAAATATATAATATATATATATATATATATAAATATAATATAAATATAAATAATTATAAGCTATAAACACACACAACATACACAGCATATAAAGACTTAACAGTGCCTGGGTGGGATGTAGAAAACCCCCCATTATTAGCAGCAGCGGCCTTATTATTATCCCACTTTCCAGAAGGTGTCCAGGTTTCTCTCCCCAAGGCCCAGTATAAAGAGAATGCAATGATGAGAGCTACCCATTGGGCAGCAGTGCAGAGTTTAAAACAGATTTTGGTGTCTAGGTATGGGTTTGATAAGTAGAGGGAAGAAATGGAAATATTTAATACCACTTTCCTGGTCCATGACATCCAAAACTACTTTAGAAGTCAAGAAGGACTAAGGAAACCCCAGAGGCAGTAGCAAACCTATGTTGCAGTGAGATTTCTTAAATATTTATTCTCCTTCCAAGGGCTGCCTGCAGATGGAAGAGTAGGTAGGCATGCTTCGGATGGGACACTTCCCAAAAAAGTGGGGAAGCATGGAAATTTCCTAAGTATAAAGCCAAAAAATTCATCTTCTTTTGTTTCAGAAAAAGTGACAGACAAAAGCTTTTGAAAATCCCCTTGGAGCTGAGATTTCCAATTTATGGAACTGATGAGTCTTAAAGCTTGAAAGGGACCATGAAATTACTGATCAAGTTGAATGCCTCATCTAAAAAGGAACTGGACACCGAGAAAAGACAAGTCACCTGCAGAAAGTCACCTGGTGGTAGCATAGCCTAGAAAGAAGGCTGGGTCTCCTGACTCTCAGGCCATGACTGTCCAGGCTACCAGAGCCATGTGTAGATAGGTGACTTTTGAAGAAATAAGAGCAAAGTGACTCAGACATAGTGCCCTAGACTCATGGAGAGACTTTCCCATTAAGCAGTTAGGTATTTATCTAATTATCTCAAAGGCAATATGTATGCGTCAGACTTTCCCAGCATGGTGGGGAGAAAATAGCAGTGGCCTAACCATTGGAATCTTCATTTAGATAGAGATTGGGCAGCAAGGAGGTTTACCCAGTTTGCTTTTAAGAAGGTTTTCTTGCCCAGAACAGTACATAAACCTTCTCATCCGGAAGATCCTCATTTTTCTCAGCCTGACTCCAATCCATTTGCCAATCCAAAGCAGAATGTGTTACACATAAAGCCACAGGATCCTTTATGGGTACCATATGGAGGCATAATATCTCGTAACCCAGTGGTATTGTCCCTAGAGTTAATATAACTCTGTTAACATATGTTCCTGCTATTCCCATCCTGAGAGATGTGTATTGAAATATATTATGCACAGTGTATGGTTAATGGAAAGATACAGGGGGTATATTAAAAAATAAATCTGTTTATATGACCTATGCTGAAATACATTTGAAATACCATACAGTTGCTTTCAACTGTATGTGGAGGAAAAGATAGTGAACTATCTCACTGTCTTTTCCTCTGATTGCTCTTTCCTTTTCCTTTCAACCTCCCATGTCTCCTTGTATGTTTTCTTGGTGCCAAGCTAACCACAGAATAGTAAGATTAGAGGGAGGGGGATGTGATTCCAGGAACTAAGGCAGTTAGTAAGAAGGTGTGGTTGGCAGTTAGGAGCAACAGGAGAAAAGAAAACTATCAGTCATCACATCCCTCTGAACCCTGGCAGTACTATATTTTCGAAACTTAATCCAGACAGGAGATCAAGAATTTCCACTTTCCTCTCCCCTTGTTCCATGGTCATATCCATGTGTCAAAGAATGACCTCATTTTACACTTCCTTTGTAAAGCACGGAAGTCACTGACAGGGAAAACATTGATCTGCAGTTTCCTCTGACACTTCTTTCATTGTCATACTCTGTACACAGTTCGTTTTCAAGACCAGCTCACCCTTAACCGTATACATTTCTAGAATTTATGTCATCTTCTCCAATCCACTTACACTGCCCTGGTCTAGGTTTCATGGTCTTGAATCTGGATTATTGCCGGAGCCTCTTACTTGGTGTTTCTGCCAACAGTCTTTTCCTATCCTAATCCATGCTTGCTCAAGCTCACCGGAGTTGTGAGCTGATTAAAATCTGATCTGAGTTAAATATCTGATTTTAAATCTTTCCATGGCTCTCTATTGCCCACCAAACAAAGCACAAACTCCTTAAGGTGGCATGAAGGGCCTTCATGATGAGACCCCAGCCCAGCCTTCAAGCCTCATCTCCCACCACTCCACCCCAAGCACCCTGTAGTCCTACCATAGCAAGTACTTCCATTCCTGACACTCTCGTGCCATTGTCCATGCTGGCCCCACTGTGAGGAACGCCTTCCCTCCTTAGCTACTAGCAAATTCTATTCACTCTTTGAGACCCAGCTCCGGCATCATTTCCTCTGTGAGGTCTTCCCAGATCCTCTGAAAATTATCACTGCAACTTCTTCTCCTACAATCCCATAGACCTAACACATACCTCGAGACCTCGAGACCTAACACATACCTTC
Source organism: Balaenoptera borealis (assembly GCF_965194805.1). Lineage (NCBI taxonomy): Eukaryota > Metazoa > Chordata > Mammalia > Artiodactyla > Balaenopteridae > Balaenoptera > Balaenoptera borealis. The sequence goes on along the minus strand of NC_138868.1, from coordinate 108,375,327 downwards.
CCACGCCACATCACGGTCATCCGCCTGTCCCCCCAGTTAAATGTGAGCCTCCTGAGAGCCAGGACAAGAGGTTTCATTCTATAACTCATTCAGTAAATATGGAGTATGGAGACCTGACTGCCACTTAGAAGTTGGGAGAACACATACTAGGTCCTTTACGTCTTAGGCCCTCAGCTTCTTCATATGCAAATGGGCACAGTAATTTAACATCATGCATAATGTTAGTATGATGAATAAATACAATAATACAAGCAAAGCTCCTAACACAATCCTCGTATATGGTTAATGCTGAGGGATGGCTATTACTGTTATATTATGGCTGTGTGCCAAGCACAAGTGCAAGGTCAATTAGGGCCCACCCGCGAGGTCCTCAGAGTATAACTGAAGAGACAAACAAACCATTAGTGCAGTGTCAGAAGGACACGGAGGTGCCGGGAGAGCGCAAAATGGGCCATCTACTATCGAGGCTGAAAGTCATTCCTGGAGGAAGGACTGAAAGGGGATGAATCTGAAACCACAGAGGACAGGGAACAGCCTCCTGACATTTCCCGGATGAGACGTGATGCTGGCCTGCGCTAAGGCAGCAGCCGTGGACAGGAACGGAGGGGACAGCTTTCAAGACATCTGGGAGGTGGAATTAAGTCATGTGACTAGTGAGTGATGAGATGTGGGGTCCCTGCCAGGGAGCGTCTGGCGAGCACCGGCCCAGGGGAGGTTTAGAATGCAGACTCAGGAGCCATCCCTGTGCTGGTTTTCACGGAAGCAACCGGAGAGCGCGTGATGCGGGGGGAGGGAGGGGAGCGTGTGAAATGAGCTGTGCAGAGGGCTGCACAGAGCAGCATTGAAGGGCCAAAGGAGGAAGACGAGCTCATGAGGGCCACAACCAGACAGAGCGGAGGAACCCAGCACAGAAGCAGCAAGGAAGCAGAGAAAAGAATATTCTGGATAGTCTTAGTGCCGGTGCCCGATACCTGGCAGGTATACAGATATTTGTGGAGTAAATGAGTGAATCACTGAATTTAAATGACCCACTTAAAACTGAAGACATATGAAAGGCCTTTCATAGGAGTAGGTGCACGCCTATTATTTTACCCTAACAGCGTCTTGGGGTATTGAAGATCAAGGAGATGGCACTTCCCTGGCGGTCCGGTGGTTAGGACTCCGTGCTTCCACTGCAGGGGGCACGGCTTCGATCCCTGGTCGGGGAACTAAGATCCCACAAGCCACTCGGTGGGGCCAAAAAAAAAAAAAAAATGTACATGTAAAAAGGAGAGAGGGACCTTGGACTTCAGGGAAGAGTAGGGGAACCGAAGGGGAGAGGGCTGGCTGAGCTCCACTCCACGGAGGACAGAGGGTGTGAATGGCCTCAAGGCACCTAAAAAACAGTCAAGGAGACCAAGTCACCCAGCAGCTTCACCAGCAGTGGAACACCAGGCACTACGAGCCCCCGGACGCCAGGGACAGCATGAGAGCCACGCGGGGAAGACAGGGGGAAATGGAACAAGTCAAAGGGCACCGTGAGGAAACAACCAGAGAACGAAATTCCAGGTGAGAAGCTTGACTGAATCCTATAAATGACATTCTTGGAACAACTGGGGCAATGCGAATATGGACTGGATATCAGATGCTGACACGGAACTGTTCGTTTTCTTAGGTATGATAACGGTATCATGTTTATAGTAGACTGTAGAAGACAATCTTTATTCTCAGGAAATGCAGCTGAAGTATTTAGGGGTGAAGTGTCAGCGTGCAACTCCCAAATGGTTTGACAAAAAAGGTCTCTCGATGAAAGAGATGAAGAAAATACAGTAAAATAATAATCACAGATTCTAAGCAGAGGGTAACTCTACTCTTTCCAGTTTTGTATGTCTGATATGTTTCATTATAAAAACTGGGGGAGAGATTGAGAAACTCATTCTTCAGAACCTTGGAGAGTCATCCCCCAGAAATAGTTCTGCAATATCCAAGAAGCAGGAACCATGTTGACTCCTGAGGTCCTAGAGAAAAGGCAGTAGGCAGAGTCCCAGAAAAGTACAGAAAGTGGAGATGACACAGTTCCTATTTTTTTAAATGTCGGGGACACAGCTATGAAAGGAATAACCTTAAGCCACTTATATTTCAACACAGATTGGGAAATAACAGCTATGAAAATTCTTTGAGAATTCTGGAGGCAGTGTCACTTACTCCAGGTTTAGAGTAATAACTAATGGCATTTACTGAGTGCTTGCTACAGCCCAGGCACTCTGCTGGACACATCGGTCCATTGATTCACACAGAAGCTGCAGAGGTAAGTACTGTTATTCCCTCTTTTATAGTTAAAGCAATTGAAGCTGTGTCCCCCAATCAAAAGTCTCAGCACATGTCCGGCTGCCCTGTCTACACAGAGCTCCCTAACTCTGGTCCTCACCACGTTCCTCCCCTCACCTTTCAGGGAGTGTGGAAACTAAGCCCAACAGTTACTACCTGGGGTGCTGCACGAGCCCTTGGGTTTTCCCTACCCCGGCCCACACCTTTGTAACCTGCTCCTTATTTAACTCTCTCCTCAAATTATCCTAAGTTGAGTGTGCCTATTTCCTGCTGGAATCCTGGGAGCCAGAGGGTGAGAAAAAGAGAAAGAAATTGGAGACAGGTGAATCATTACCCAACAGGTTAGTGGGTCAAGAAGCAACCCTGGTTGGTGGGTAAGGCAGCCCCTAAAAAATAGTAAGGCAAATTGGGAAAACTGGGCATGGTAAAATCACATTGGAGAACAATTTGGAAATAGCTCATAATGAAGTTGAAGATGCAAATACTCTATGGCCCAGAAATTCCACCCCTAAAATCTCTCACATAATACATGCTCTGGAAAACACGTACAGGAATCTTCACAGCAGAGCTGTTTGTATTAGCAGGATTCTGGAAACTACCTAAATGTCCATCATTCCTATCTAAATAATGAAATAATATACCAGACTGAAAAGCAAGCAAACTAGAACTACATGTACCCACGTGAATGACGCCTACAGGCAGAACGGTAAGCAAAGAAGGTAAGAGGTTGAAGAACACAGGTCCCTGCAGGTAAATGCACATGCTACCCTGCATGGACGGTTGAAAAGCACACCAAGCAAACTAGGCATTGTTTGGGGATACAGACACATGTAGTGAGAGAATGAAGGAATGGCTGGGGGTGATAAACACCAAATTCAAGGTCATGTTTGCTCCACCCCTACCCTGGGCAGAGGTGGGGAGGGGCACGAAAGGGCAGGCATCCCCCGGGGGCCTCAACTCTACTGGTGATGTGTTATTTCTTACACTGGGTGATTAGCACCTAGGTTTTATTTTATTATTCTTTGTTCCTTATGTATGACTTAAATATTTAATAATTATTTTAAGGAAAAAAATGAAAAAAAAATTCTGGGTTTGTTTTTTTTTTCCCCTGCCAGGTTTTCAGGGAAAATAAAGAGTCATGGGGGTTGCTGGACTCCCTTGCCAGTTTTACTCACATCTCATCGTTCTTTTCTGCTCCTTTGACTCAAAGTAGCTCAAACCATCTGAGACTTCTGGGGCTTCTCTGAACTCTAGGTTCATTTGGTGGCAGAATGTTTCCAAGAGTCAAATGCCAGCCCTAAAAAACCTCAGAAAACGCTCCCCTGGGAAACATACCAAGAAAGCAGTCAAGTGCATGGGTTTCCTGTTAGGAGAGGTTACAGGCAGACCTCTTTTCATTGCACCTCTCTTTATTATGCTTCGCGGATATTGCATTTTTGTAAATTGAAGGTTTGTGGTAACCCTGTGTTGAGCAAGTTTATCAGCACATTTTTTCCGACAGCATTTGCTCACTTCATGTCTCTGTGTCACATTTCAGTAATTCTCACACTATATCGAGTTTTTTCATTACTATTTTGATATTTGGTATGGTGATCTGTGACAGTAATCTTTGATGTTAGTATTGCAAAGATTACGACTCGCACAGATAATGGTTAGCTTTTTTTTTTTAGTAAATGTTTTTTAGTTTTTTTCTTTCTTCCTTTCTTTCTTTCTTTCTTTCTCTCTCTCTCTCTCTCTCTCTCTCTCTTTTTCTTTTGCTGTGCCGGGTCATAGTTGTGGCACGCGGGATCTTCATTGCAGCACGCGGGATCGTTTCAGTTGCAGCATGCAGACTCTTTGTTGCGGCATATGGACTCCTTAGTTGTGGCATGTGGGATCTAGTTCCCCGACCAGGGATCGAACCCAGGCCCCACTGCCCCCCACTGGGAGCGCAGAGTCTTACCCACTAGACCACCAGGGAAGTCCCAATGGTTTGCATTTTTTAGCAATAAAGTATTTTTTAATCTAAGTATGTACATTTTTTGGTCATAATACTATTGCACCCTTAATAGACTACAGAATAGTGTAAATATAACTTTTATATGCACCAGGACACCAAAAAATTCGTGCAACTCGATTTATTGCGATATTTGCCTTATTGCGGTGATCCGGAACAGAACCTGCAATATCTCCCAGGTCTGCCTGTACAGGAATCAGGGCATGTTTGGGTTGTGTTAAGAAGTCCTTTAGAAACCACAAAACATTGCCTCAAGAACATGCTCTCACTCATCCCAAGAAATCTTTCAGGGCGGAAGAACGGAACACTGGTCACTGAAGAAAGGTCATTGTCTCCCTGCCGTACCAAGAGGCTGACAAGGCCTCCTAAAGCACAGCGGAGTAGAGAAGAGCCTAGTTCTGGAAGGAAGCAAACTTGGGCTTGAATCCTGGCTCCGCCACTCGCCAGGGTAACTGTACAAGTCACGTCATATTCTGAAAGACCAGTTTCAGCATCTAGAAGGCTGGATGGATCAACCCACAGAGGGTGGCTGTGAAGAGCAAGTGGGAGCATGTTTGTAGGTTACACGCTGCCTGCACGGAGCAGGGTCCTCATAGTTCCAGAGAAGACAAGCTCCATCATCCCTCCTGGTCTGACGCATGTTCCCAGGGAAGCCTCCATCTGGGAATCGCTCCCTGGTGTTTGACCGGCCCCGGGCCCTGCTCTCCGTGTGTGTGTACCTGCTGCCTGGGCCAGATCCCCACGCTCTGCAGACCCAGGCCCAGGAGGGTCCTTGACGGGGTCATGGCATCCCCCAGATACATGTCCTTAGGCCTCCCAAAGACTCTTTCCTCAAAATCCTCACCACCAGCAGCCCCACATCAGGAGTCTCTGCTTGATGACCTGTGGTGGTGACAGGTCCTCTCTGATGAGTCTAGAATCCCAGTCCCGTGGGGTCAGAAGTCCCAGGGAGCGGTGGCCTAAACCCCTGCATATACTGTCTGAGACTGTGGCCCGCGTGGGGACAGGGGAGAGGGGTGGGTAGAAGGGGACTGTTTGTGACAGCTCAGGGATGCGGCTGAAACCTCATCAACCTCCGAGCATTTGCCATCACAGTACTTTCACCATTTTCCCAAATCCCACTTTTCAGGAGGAGATTCCCTTCTCTCACCCTCTCCCTCTATCTTGCCCTTTCTGCCAAGATCGCTCTCCTTTGGAAACCAATAGCTCTGCTTCGTCCTTGGAATGCCGCTGGAAGCCAGGGACTGTTATCTCCCTCAACAACATTCCGGCCAGTGCTTGGAATGTGATTTACATTACTGACCACAAGCGCAGAATAAAACAATGCGAGGCCCTCCCAGCTGCACGCACGGGCTGAGCGGTGCTGCCGGGTGGGAGGTGAGGGGGAGCTGAGCTTCCCACGCAGCTTGGGGTCTCCTCCCGCCGGAGGCCCCGTCATGCAGGCAGGGAGGAGCCTCCCCTTCCAGGGCCCCAGGACGGAGGCGGTAAGGGGTCTCCTCCCACTTGGGCCTCACAGTGGGTGCAGTGAGGGTGCCACCGCAATCCCCTCCAGGCCACGTGGGCTGGCAAGTGAGGGTGGCGTCTGGGGAGCTTGAAGGAGACGTTGGGCTCTTCTGGGACTTGCTGCTAGGACTGCCAGCTTCAGGCCTGACTCACCCGGTAGGGCTGGGCACAAGCCAGGGGCCATGGAAAGACTGTGGGGTTACACACGCGGCCGTGGGCTGTGCCAGCTCAGCCCTGCTGGGGACCAGCCAGGGCTCGCTGGGCACAGGGAGCATGGCCCAGGGAATCAAGACCTTTGTGCAATCATAGAGGCTTTTTCTCTACTGGGGCAAGAAGACATTCCTCTCCCGAGGAGGAATTACAAAGCAAATTGTTCCTGCCTCTCTTTAAAGGCCAGTGAGGTTAGGAAACTGCTCCTTCCTTCTCCAGAAAGCTTGAAAACACAGGCAGGTTTGTCTGCTTTCGACGTTTCAGTGTTAAGTCGCTGCCCCTATTACTTTGCCTGGGGCTCTCCTGAGCCCCCAGACTCGCTGCGCTGCGGGGTGGGACCCAGCCTTCTCCCCTTCCTCTGTTATTTGCTGCAACACAATAAGAAATGTATATTGGTCTTTGTCCCCTGGTTCCTGACACACAACTCCTAAAGCACTTGTAACTTCCTTAGTGACAGAAGTGCTAGAAGTATCTTTTTGTTTTGATATTTGGTCTTTGATGCTGGTTCCTGGTACAGAGCTCCTTTTCAATCCCTTGCAGTTTCCAGTGCGAGGCAACCTCCATACAAATCCCTACACTATGTGGTTGGGAAGCTTCTGGGTTGGTCAACATATCCACATGCTGAGGGTGACGCACCCCAAGTCCACAGGGACAGAAGCTCCTGCGTCGGGACCCTCCTGGACCTCGCCCTATGTACCTCCTCGTCTGACTCTTATCTGTGTCCTTGATCATGTCCCTTATGATAAACGAGTAAACACAAGCAAGTGTTTCCCTGAGTTCTGTGAGCCATTCCAGCAAATTATCAAGCCTGAGAGGGAACTGTGGGAACCCTCAACTTTGTAGCCAAGTAGGTCAGAAGTGTGCGGACCCTGGGGACCCATTACTTGCGATGTGTCTGAAGTGCAGGCAGTCTTGTGGGACTGAGCTCTTAACCTGCGGAGGCTGGTGCTAATTCCAGAAATGAATGAAACTATACGACACCCAGTTGGTGCCCGGAGAGTTGGAAAATTGGTTGGCGAGAGGAAAAAAAAAAAAAAAAAACCACATGAATTTGGTATCAAAAGTGTTGTAGGCAGAGAAACAGTTTTTCCTTTACCCCCAAACCAACCCATGGGAACTTTTCCTCACAAAGCTTTTGCTGGCAATTGCCACAATGGAAAACAGAAGGGATACCAAAAATAACAACCCCAGAAATGTGACAAGGTTGTGGGTAATTTTACAGAGATCTTACAGTCGCTGACTGCCAGCTTAGACATCAACCCTAAGCCCCTCCAGATCCCGTCCAGGCCTCCAACTAGCTCGGAGAGTCATGTAGGCTCTTCTGGCTCCCCGCTCCTTCCACGACGACTTTCTATCAAGTGCCAAAGCTTTGTCCCAGCCCCTCCTTTAGACCCCTCACTCATCTCTGAATCCCAAATTGAAACAAAATAATCATCCACCAAAGTGTAAAGCATAACTGTGCCTAGAAACCCAGACTGTGAATGTTGGAAACGCCCTAAGGGAACAGGAAATCTACCTTCCTCACTTTGCAGATTAGGAAATGGGATTCCAGAGACAATCTCAGATCTGAGACCAAGGCAAGCTTCTGGACTCTTAGTTGGATGTTCTCTAAAATGTGTCACGCCCCTGCCGTACGTCTGCTAACGTGGTCCGACCAAAACAAAACAAGGAAGAAAGGAATATTCTCCAAACAGAATGAAACTTCCCTCTGAAAACTTGGGCTCTCTCCTGAGGCAGGTGCCCAGGAGCGTGCTGGGCCCCCTGACCTCGGTCCAGCCCCAGAGGCCGCCCCTCAGGCCGCCTGCACACCCGCTCCTCTGGATCCCCTCCGCCACTCAGCAGGGTGTGCCCCTCCCCTGAGCCCTCCCCTGGTCCCTCTCCCCACACCCCCAGACCCAAGTGCTCCTTCTCAGCCCCAGTCCGACCCCTCTTCACACTCACCACACCTGTCACCATCTGCGTCTTTGCCAGCCTGGGTGCTGCGCGAGACAGGGACCCACAGGCTGGCGGATGGTGGGTGCTCAGTAGATCTGGGGAAGGTGTGTGTGGATGAGATGAAGTCACAGAGGCAGGACATGGGTCTTAAATACAACTTTATTGGGAGCAGGCCGTTGTCCCCGCAGCGGCCAGCTCCCACGTATACACAGTATACAGAGCCCAGCCAGTACCCAGGTCCTTCCATCCTTCTGCAGTACACACACGGAATGCAAAAGAACCAAACACAAGGGGGTCTCGGTAAACGACAGTGTCTAGTGCCTTCGGGAGCCAGTGCCCAGGCTGGGGGCACTCGGGTCCCTCCTCCCGTCCTCGGCTCCCCTGCCCCTGCTCCAGCATGGCGAGGCCCACGAGGTTGAGATCCTCCAATCAGTGCACACAACGGGCAGAGGAGGCAGGGGCTCCCGAGCCCAGACCCTTACTGGTCCACACCCCTCGGAAGAGGTTGCTGCAGCCCCAGAATGTTCCTCTTCTTCCACAGACATGAGAGACCACCTTAACTTTTTCTCCATCACCAGAAACCTGTGCCTTGAGGCTTGTCTCTGCTCAGCCTTGGAGAGTATGGTTGGATTAGTGAAATGGTCACAGACAAGACACACCTCCCAAGTTGTCTTGCTCGTACTTCTTTTAAAAAGGAAAAAAAAAGGTAAAAGGAAAACATCACGACAGAAAAGAGCGCTGAGACCCAGCTTACGTCAGGAACAAGGTTAGCTGTCCCTCCTGGAAACGATCCGTCGAGCCGCTCTCCTGGGGGCCAGGCGCCCCCAGTGACGGCACCCCCCTTCCCACCCACCCGGTCCCCGCCCCTTCCGCACGCCCCCGCGCCACCCTCTCCCCAGCGAGGAGGGCTGCACCCAGCACAGGGTGCGGTGCTGTCGTCAGCCAGCGGGGGTCCACCTGTGCCCTGCGGCCCCGCTGTTCGCTCGCGCAGGGAGCGGGTTCCTCCTCGCTCCCTTCTTCAAGGGTGGCTGCAGCCCAGCCTCCGAGACCCTCCTGCCCTTCGCCCCCCGCGGGAACTTGTTCAGGGCTCAGCCAGGGTCAGACTGGGATTAGAACACCATCCCAGGCTCACCTGGCTGGTCGGCTGGTTTGTGGATTCTATCAGGGGAAACCAAGTAAAAGGGCTGACGGCCTTTCCCAGGGAAGGCAGTGCTGTGCTCTCACCTCACCGAGGGCCAGGACTCACTACCTGCTCTCAGAGGCAGACTCTCCCGTCTTCGTGCTGGGGCAGCTGCACCCTCAAGAAATACCCTGCGTGGCCAAAGAATCCCTAACTCCAAAACATCATCCCCCTCGGAGCTGTAGGAAACATCCGGTTTCCGCTCCACTACCGTGTCTCCGAGATAGACAAGTCTCCGGCAGTTCCTACTGGTGGCTGCCAAGGGCCCCTGGGTCAGCTAAGTGATTCCTGGTGTCTCCTGAAACCTGTCCCCATGGCACCTGAAGAGAGAGACCCTGTCATCGCATTTGGAGGCCCGGGGGGTGGCCGGGCTGTGGGGAGCAGGAAGCATGCACCCAAGCTCATCTCTGTGTGTGGGCAGCTCAGTCTACAGGGGATGACAGCCGGGGTTGCTGGAAGCACCAGGGTCCCCACTGCCCCAGGGAGGGACAAGGGTGGGTTCCCAGAGAGCAGAGCCTGAGGTAGCAAACAGTGAACCCCGTTGTCCAACTGCAGGAACTACAGCCTGCGATGCAACGTGACAGACCCCGGGCAAGACCGCACGTAGCTGTCTGGATGATGGCCGCTTGTTTGTTCAGCACCTGGCCCTTCTGGGCATGTCCCACGTCCCCCTCGTGGGGCCAGGACCGTGGCAATGCTGGGTTAAGGTAACGGCCTTATTTATATCTGGCTCCCTGGAGGAAGAAGCCGTCAGAACTGGGGCCCCTCCTCCCCATCCTAGGGCGACATTCCTGCAAAGCTCAGCCCCAGCCCCAGTGACAGCACAACCCTCTCGATCTCTCCTCAAACTCCCTGCTTCGGGCTCAGAGTCCATCACCCCAGCATCTTTGTTTCTGATGGTCGGATCCCTCTTGAAGAAGACAACAGTCTCCCTACTGACCGCCTACCTCCACCTGCAAGGCCTCAGAGGACACCTATGCGGAAGCCCTCCCACTAGTCTGAAGACCGGACGACACAGGGAGAGGAGGTGACCCTTTAAGGGACGGCCGAGGGTGGAAGGAAGATGAGGAACTTGGGACTGTCCCCCACACGCCTCATCCCAAATGGAGCGGCCCAGGCTCCAGTTATACCTGCCCCCTGCCCCTCAGCTCTGCCCACCCCCGGCCAGTTTTCACTGTTCAGTCCGCATCGGTCAGAAAAGAAAGTGGCTGAAAGCACCATAAAAACCTGCCTTGTTCAGAGACGGCTCAGAGCCCTGGGGCCCCCTGAAGTTGCCAAGCTGCCGGGCCTTGGCTCTTCCAGCAGCCTGCGGCCTCCCTGACGGGGGCCAAGGTCCCTGAAGTTCTGCGGGGAGGCGCCCATCCTCCAGGCCCCTGGGAGACGGGGCCCGGTGCCTCCTGCCCAGCTCCAAGCACCCCTCAGCCTCACCCCGAGGCTGGCCCCGGAGGAGCCGGGCGTGAGGTAGACTGTGCCTTAGTGACTTAGCTTCCCCGCCCAGGTCCTTGTCCCTGGATGTGGGTGACCTCGTGGCTTGGGCCCCGGCCACTGCCCTCTGCCCGTGGCCGCCCGGAGGCAGCAGCGCGAGGGGCTGGAGAGTGAGGAGGCGGAGCGCTCCACTCAGCACGGCCTCAGGACGCAGAAGTCCAGCTCCTGGGGCTTCCGGCGCAGGTTGCACCGGTCCCGGGCCAGCAGCCGCCCTCCGTGGCCCACGCACTTGAGCGGACGCCTCTTGAAGCCCCGGCCGCAGCTCTTGGAGCAGGGGGACCAGGCGCCCAGCTCCCAGGCCGGGCAGGGCTCCCCACAGGCGCGCGCGTCCGCCGGCCGGTGGGCGGCGTCGCAGGCGGATGCCCCGCGCTGCCCGGGGGGCCCGCGACAGTCCACGGGCCGCCGCTGCAGGCCGCCCCCGCAGCTGGCCGAGCACGGCCCCCAGCTGCCCGCCACCCAGCGCGCGGGGGGCCGGGCGTCCGGCTGCTCCACCTGATTGGAGAGGCTGAGGACGCTGTTGTGGAGCACGGAGGGGGCCTGGGGGCCCGGGGGCGGCGGGGCCCGGTCCTCCCGGGGCTCCTTGGGCAGGTAGAAGGAGTAGCGGACCCGCGGCGGCGTCATCTTCCCCACGGAGAGCACCTCCACGGTCAGGGCCTCCAGGATGGGCCGCGAGGCCTGCAGGCTCTCCACTGCGGTGCCCGTGCCGCTGTAGCGCAGCAGGCTGCCCTTCACCACCAGGTCCCGCTCCACGGCCGACACCACGAAGTGCCCGTTGAGCAGGTACTTGCCTTGGCTGTTCTTCAGGGCCAGGTAGTTGTCGTCTCCGACCAGCCCTTTGTAGCCGCGCTGGCGGATGTTGATGCTGGAGGCGCCCGCCGGGATGGCGACCACGAAATTGTAGCCGTGCCTGCGGCGGCAGAAGAGTAAGCGTTAGACCGATGCCTGCAGGAGGACCTCGCTGCCCTCCGACGCCGAGACGGGTTCCCCTTCCCACACCCCGGGCAGGTCACGCAGGTGGCAGAGTACAGGGCCTGGCCCAGTCCATGGGTCACACAAACCGAGAGGTGGGGAGGCTGTCGGCACATCGGCCAGCACCCCCCACCCCGGATATGCTGGCTGCACCTGTCGCCTCCAGAGGGAGCGGAGAGGAAGGGCGAGGAGGACGGGAGGGGCCGGGGCTGGGGCTGATGCAGGGAGGTACACACCCTGGAGGCAGGGACCTACACCAAGCCTTGGCTCGGGCGCCAGCTCCCTGATGACTTCAAGCAAATCAGCCTCTCTGGGCTCCAGGGGCCTCATCTATGCAATGATCAGGTTAAAAGAGATGATGCCTCAGCTCCTTCCCACTCCACTAGTCTATGAAAGGGACACCTGCCATTTAGCCTGTGAAGACAGTCCGGGGATCTACCTTTAATTCCCAGCCCGGTCTCCCCTGCGGGCCCCTGAGGGACAGCCTGCAACACCATCTGCCTGCAGCACCCGAGTGCCCAGAGAGGTTGCACCCCGGGCTCGGCAGAGGGCACTGTGGCCAGGGGGCGGGCGAGGCTCCTGGACAGCCATCGAGGCCTTACTGCCACCGGCACCTGGACCCCCAAGTCCTCAGAGCCAAGCATACCCCTCAACGGAGACAGCAGGGACTCTGCTTGCCCCTGCTTCTTCCAGAGCTTGGGTTGGGACTTTGCAAGGAGCACAGCCCCCTGAAAATAAAGGGAACGTGCTGGACCTCGGAAAGGCAGGAGCCCAGGCTCAGCAGAGACATTTCTTCAGCTGATCTGGGCACCCATCTCCCAGGAGCGGGCTCCCTCAGTCCCAGCCGTTCACTCCGCCGTCTCCCTGCAGTTTAGTGCCATTCTCGGCTTAATCCTGTCCCCAAGGCCAGGGCCTCAGGCTCAGAAAAGGGGGAGGCTGTCACATCTGTCCCCAGGTATGTTTTGTTATCATCATCATGAACATTTAGTGAGCATTTATTATGCAGCAGGTACTATGCTAAGCATGTTACTTGAATAAACTCCCTAATCCTCACAATAGCAGGACATGAAATGTATTAGCATCGTACTCACTTTACAAGTGGGGAAATCTAGAATTCTAGAGATTGTGTCACTTGCCCAGCGTCATCCAGAAAATGGGGAACTGGGACTTGAACACAGGTCAGTCTCACTCTAGAATTCTAGACAGACCCTAACAACTCTGCCAAATGCCTGAATATCATCTCCAGCTAAGTGGCATCCTAGTCAAGCCTTCATCTTTGCTGGATGAATGAATGAATGAACATCATACTTGTAGCCGAGCATGAGTGGTCTCTGCAGCAAGGGTACTGGCCAGGATTTGACACTTACTCCATCTAACCCAAGCTTCCTACGCCTGGGGGCAATTGCACGGGAATTGCCCTCCTTCCCTCCCCCCATCCCCCAGGGCCCAGGACTCACATGGGCTTGGTGAAGAGTCCTGACACCTTCTTACAGCTCTTATTGTCTCCCCCGCACACCCCACATTTGTCGAACTTCTTCTTGGAGCCCAGGTTCCCGTCGCAGCCAGCCTTGATGCACTTGCCTTGGACGCAGACCGAGGTGGAGTCAGGGGTACACAGTGTGCCGTCCACCACCTGCAGTGGCCCAGGAAGGGGAGAAGAGGAGCGGGGGCAACTCTGCCTGATACTCCCCCAGACCTTGCCCCTGCCCTGGTCCCCTGCCCAGGCTCACCCACCTTCGGTGCCAGCACGTAGAAGTAACCGGTGCCGTTGGCTCGGCAGATGAGCTTGCACTTGTCCCGTGGGGAGACGCCCGAGTACTTGGGCACCCAGGCCACGGCCAGGGTGAGACGGTTGGTGCTGTGGTTGTAGCCGTTGAAGGCCTGGCACTGCTCCTCCCGGAAGCTCTTGCCAGAGGCTGGGGAGGGGGAAGCACATGCAGGAAGCTAAAGGGAGGGGCGAAGGAGAGACGCCCCTCAGGGGCGCTCAGCCTCCCCCGGCTCTAAACAGCTTCTCCTCACCCGCCGCCGAGTGGTCCTCATCACTGAAGCCACCCCACCTCAAAGGCCCAAGGCAGGCAGGGACCAAAGGATGCAGGATACAGATGGTAACGCATCCCGCAGGCAATGTGCCACCTCTCCCAGTGGTCTGCCCTTAAATTCCCTCTAACCGGAATCCTAAATAGAACCCCCCAGCAGTCTATTGAAACTGCTTTCAGAACGTTCTTAAATGCATAAAATACATAGATAGATTACAAAGAATACCAATTACATTTATATACAACTATCAATATATTTTGAAACGTATTTGTGATCTATGTGCTTCCTTGTTAACCTATTAAATAGCAAGATCCAATAATGAGTCTAAAACCCACTGTAATCTTGAGGTAGTGATGAGCACAAAGGCCATTTGAAGGAAAATCTGCAACAACTGAAAATATGCAACATATGAAAATGCCTGTGATTTCTAGTGGCAGAGCCACACGTACTGTGACTAGCATTGTAGTTTGTTGCCTAATTAAGAGAAATACTAAATTTTGGGTGGAAAGGTTAGTACAAACTACTAAATTTCTAACTGAAGGAAATACTAAATTTTAGATTAAAAGGTTAGTAAATATAGAGATGTCATTTTCCTCCCACCCAAGTTCATGAGGCTTGGATAAAGAATTCCTGCTTGGACTTCCCTGGTGGCTCAGTGGTTAAGAATCCACCTGCCAATGCAGGGGACACAGGTTCAAGCCCTGGTCCGGGAAGATCCCACATGCCGCAGAGCAGCTAAGCCCGTGCGCCACAACTACTGAGCCTGCACTCTAGAGCCCGCGAGCCACAACTACTGAGCCTGCGTGCCACAACTACTGGAGCCCGTGGGCCTAGAGTCTGCAGCAAGAGAAGCCACTGCAGTGAGAAGCCCGCACACTGGAACAAAGAGCAGCCCCCATTCGATGCAACTAGAGAAAGCCCGTGCACAGCAATGAAGACCCAACGCAGCCAGAAAGAAAAAAAGAGAGAGGGAGGGAGGGAGGGAGGAAAGAAAGAATTCCTGCTTGTATACAAGTAAGAATGGTGTCTGAGTTTGAAACTGGGCTGTACCTATTGCAATCTCATTAAAAATAGCAAGAAACTGAGAATGTGGAAAAGATGTAATTTACTTTTATCCCAGCAAATTACAGACAGCTGATCGTGGTCTATAGGAAAGTCAAACAAGGGATACGTAACAGTTCCTTTTTTTTCTAAACCATATTACTTCCATTCTGCTATTGTTATTGCAAAGGATTATTCTCAGAAAACAAATTAAAAGCTAACCTATTTAAAAAAAAACAAACAAAAAAGAACTTCTGCGTATGAAGATGGGCTTGTCTGTGCTTAACTAAGAGGGTTCTAGTGTCCTGACCCCTTGGGTCATCTAGACTCCCAGCCTCAGCATCAGAGGAAAACAGCCCTGGCAAAGGTGGCGAGGCCAAGAAATGATCCCAAGGATTCTGCACATCTGCACGTCCGGACTGTGCCCTGGGAGTGAGAATCTCGACTGCAGGAGCTCTGTGGTCTCCCACCCACCGCCCAGCCCGGCCGCGGCCGCCCCCGCTCACCTGAGCTGGGGCAGGACTCCAGGCTGCAGGAGCGGTATTTCACCCTCACTCCCTCGCAGTACCTGCCGCCGTTGGCGGGGGCGGGGCTGCGGCACTGCCTCCGCGCCAGCTGCACGCCCCCGCCGCAGGTGCGCGAGCAGGGCCCGTAGGGCTCCCACTTGGCCCAGGAGCCGTCCACCTGCGAGGAAGGGTCTGTTACGTCCCTGCGGGGTCGGGGCACCGCACCCACACGCTGCGCCTGCACAGGAGCCCCTCAGGGACAGCCTCCACCGTGCCATCCCACCGGAACGAAACCCACTTTGTGCCACGAGGGAGAGAATGAGCAGCAGATGATCCTGTGCCTGGGACGCACACGACACTTCAGCCCGTTGATTAGCGAGTGCCCACTGCTCCCAGTTACACACGAGGCCGCGCGCGGGACAGGGCTCCTGGCTGCGGAGTCAGGCAGGCAAGTGCCACCCGGGCCTCTGCCCTCGCCACGTGGGTGGTCTTGAGCAAGCAGAGAAACTTCCTTAAGTTTCAGGTGCTTCGTGTGCAAAAATGGGGCCAGCACATCGACCTCGGGTGTGAGGTCAGATGGAAGATTTAAATGATGCAGCGTGTGTGAAATTTCCTAGCTCCGCGCTTACCACCGCGAGGGAGCTCAGGGTTTCTCTTTCTGTGTCGTTAGTGTCCTTACAAAAGTCTCTGAGTCTAAAGGGTGGCCAGTAAACCGTGTCGCCATAGATATCCGAATATTTTTATTTGTAAGGTTTCCGTAATTCAGACTTTTCACCAAGCCAGACTGGTCTTCACCTCAATCCGGGGTTAAATTTGAGAAAGTTTCACTACAAGCAGATGTAATGTTTGTGCTGAGAGGAGATAAAGATAGGAGACTATTGAGCAATCCTGAAACTCTGTTTGGCTTTGGGGTGAATTATGCAGTGTTGTTTTACTTTTCAAGAGGGTGGAGAAGGGAGAGAAAATTTATAGTCTTCATTATGTTTTTCTTAGCCAGTTCTCAGCCCTGAATACACACGAGTTGGGCAACAGGGCCCAGGTGTACGAGGCTGGTGGAGAGGCTGTCACAGGTCACCGAAAGCCGCAAACCTGCACGGAGCCAGTCGGGAACCGGCTGCAGGTAAGACAGATACCTTAACTTAGGTAGATGCTCAGAGTTTCATCCTGAGGAAGGACACTTTCCCTGAACCCTGCTTTCTCCTCAAACCATAGCCCACCTCATTCATGCCTTCCCTTCCCCAGAGGCAGCTGCACCTGCTCTTTCTACCTGCTCCCTCCTCCGTGCCTTGCAGTGCGGGCTCTGTCCCCATCGCACCACGGGAGCTGCTCTCTCAAAGGTCAGCAGTGTCCCCTCTCAAAGGTCAGCAGTGACCCCCCCTAAAGAATGAAAGAGTCTGTGCCCAGGCCCGTGGTCCCCAATCTTCAATATTTAACTTTGCTCCTGTGGCTCCTGAGACGATGCTATGTTTTTTTTTACCTGGCATCACTTCTTCCTACCCATTCCTATGGGAAACACTCCTGCCATGTGCCATCAGTCACTCATTTGCCAAACATTTGTTGAATTCCTACCACAAGCCTGGCACCATGTGCAGCAAACCCCTGCCTTTGAAGCAACTGCATCCCAGCGGGGAAGACAGACCATAAAAATAAGCCTGTGCACATAGTGTCAGGTGGGGTTAAAGCAGGTGCTGGGAGCGGGAGATGGGGAGGGCCCTGGCGAGGTGGGCTGCCCTGTGTTACAGGGGGGCATGGAGGCCTCACCGCTGAGGCGACATTTGTACAGAGGCCTGAAGGAAGTATGGGAGTGAAGCACGTCGATATTAGGGAAAGAGCGATCCAGTGCAAAGGCCCTGGGGAGGGAGCGGGAAGGGCAGGGGCTGAACACAGAGACGGGGCTCACTGGGTCTGAGCGAGGAGTGAAAGCCCTGAAAGGTCCGTGCAGAGAAGTGGCAGGACCTGGCTTGCATTTCAAAGGATCCCTCTGTCTGCTCTGGAGGGAACCGTGTGTAAGGAGTAAGGTCAGAAGTAGGGGGACCGGTTAGGGAGCAGGGGTGATAATCCATGGGGCAGGGGGCGGTGGCGGGGAGGGGGTGACAGCAGAGGAGATGGTGAGAAATGGTTAGGCTCTGCATCGATTTCGAAGACAGTCCACAGCGATTGCTGGACACGAGTCTGGGGCAAAGGCGCATTGGCCTGAGCACCTGGAAGACGCCAGAGCAGGTTCGGGGTGGTGACGAGGAGCTGCATTTTACAGATGTCGTATTTAGGACAGTCATCAGTTATCCAGATTGGGAGATGGAGATCCAGGGAGACAGGCAGTGTCCAGGAGAGAGGTCTGGGCAGCAAACTTGGGAGTCTTCAACATGTAAATATAAATGGTGTCTACAGCCAGCGATCTAGATGCACCTCAGAGGGTGGCGTGGATCTTGACGGGGGCGAGGACCGAGCTCTGCAGCACCCACCCCAACGCTGGGAAACAGGAGTGTGGGGAAGGGGCAGCCGGGGGGGAGGAGGGAAACCGAGGCGGGTGAGGCTGTGTCCTCAGGGCAGAGAGCCATGGCCGGGTCAAATGCTGCTCACAGGTCAGGCAAGAATCACCGACCAGCAACGTGCAGGTTGTTGGTGACCTTAAGAAGAGTTATTTCAGAGAAACAGGAGGACTGAAAGCCTGTTTGGAATGGGTTCCAGAGAAAAGTGGCAAGACAGGCATTGGTGAGAGCCGGTTCATACAACTCTTTCAAGGAACTTTGCTGTAAAAGGGAGTCAAGGAGAGAGACTGTGATACATGAGAACAGGAGGGATCGTGAGAAGTTTAGTTTGAGGTGGAAGAAACTACAGCAAGCGTGCATCCTGTTAGGAACGATCCGACTCAACAGGGGACAATCCGATGCTGCAGGAGAGAGAGCGGAGATTGACAGGGTGCTTTCCTTGAAGAGACAGGAGAGGAGAGCATCGGAGCGCAAAGCACAAAGCCTGGCCTCAGGTGAGCGTGTGGGCAGCTCATCCGCTGTGCAGGAGGAAAGGCAGCGCCATGGGCGCAGAGGCAGGTCCGGCGGTGGATGCGGTGCTGGGAGCTGGTGGCAGTTCACGTCTGATAACTTAAATGCTTCGTTTTTCTTAGGGAAAGAGGAAGAAAGGTCACTGGCAAAAGTGAAAAATGAGGAGGAAAGAGCTGGTCACGGAAGAGAGAAGTGAAGGTGTGAAGTAACAGCTTAGGTGGTTGGGAGAGAACTCAGGAAATAAAACGTGATGTGACCCCTGAGCAGCAGGACAGGCCCACCGCAGCGTCCAGGTCATTGATTTAAGCTGAGGCCAGCGAGCAGGGCTGCGTGTGCTTCTCCGGCCGTGTTCACCTACGCTGGCACCACTGAGAAGGTGAGGGGGTCAGATGCCACCAGCGTGGTGGCTTAGCCCAGTGAGTACGATGAATGGGGATGGGGGCAGAGGAGTGTACATGAAGCAGTGCTTCCAACAATGGACCACCGTGTCTCAGCTCAATAAGAGGCTGGTAAGGGCCTGAGAAGCCTAAGGGATGATGGAAAGATGTCGGATCAAGGGACGGTAGGTCAGATGGGATTGAAGAATTGCTGGAGTCCCAAAACTGGAGGGAGTGAGCTGGGAAAATAGGGCTTCAGTGGACAGAGTGGGACCCCTGAAATGAGATCTCTGGGGTGATTAATAGGACAAGCTTTGTGCTTTGACCTTGGCTGATGAAGGCAGTGTCCTCCCTAAAGGGCCAGGGTGGAGGAGGGACAGTTCGCTCAGAAAGAAGGTTGAGGATAGAGTGGATTTGGCCCTGATGGATTGAGAGGTCCAGAGAGCTTCTCCCATCACATTTCCTGTATCCAGTATCCCCCTGACCAATCTCTTTATCCTCCGACTCATCTTCCCAAGAGAAGGAACTGGCAGTGACTGGCCTGTCCTCAGGACCTTCCAGCCTCAAGGCATCAGGCTGGTGGTCAAGGCAACTAGGGGCTAGTAGCAAACCACCCTCCCAAAGATGCCTCCAATGGAGTGCTCATCCACGCAAGCCTCCAGCTCAGCCCACCTCCCAGACTCTGCTCCAGCTCTGCCTGTTGAGACCCTACTCATCCCTCGAGGCTCTCTTCAAATCCAACCTCCTCATCAAGGCTTTTTCCGGCCCTTCTAATCATCGTTAATCTCTCATCCCTGTTCTCCACGACACGTTCTCGCACTCTGTCTCAACACACAGCACACACCCCTCTGCGTCTTGGATTACAGTTACATTTCTAGCTTCCCCACTATACTGTGAGCCCTCTCTGACGTGGCCCATGTTTCATTCGTTTTTCTGACCACCACAGTACTTTACCCAGATCCCTGAATAGAGTGGGTTGTTGCCTAATGAATGAATGAAGCTTTAATTAAACGTATATTCCCAGAACACAGAAGATTCTACATGATTCTGTACCATGCCCATCTCAGGGCAATGGATAAAGTGCTTGGTGAATGCTTTTTTATTATTGACCCATGGCCTCTGAGTACATAAAACCCCAAGGCAAGCCCTCCCGTGGCCAAGGCAGGGGCAGGAGAGGGCTTGACAATCCCCGCCAGGATCAAGGGAGAAGATGGGCCTCTTTCTCATTCCTTTTGGTGGAAAAGCGCAAATCCCTTTGCTATCTCAACCCAAGATCTGGAGAAAATAAAGTTTTTATTATATTCAGAGAATATGTGGATTCTGAATTTGTTCCGGTTTGGGTGCTATTCCTATTTATCGGGAAAAAATAACTTTTGTTCTTTTATGTTTCAACTTCAAAAACGACCAGTCACAACAGAAACTGAAGCTTGGTTCGGGATGTAACAAATAGGGTTCTGAGCCTGGCTCGTTCTGAGCCCGGCTCATCTTGAGCCCACGGCTCTCCGGCCATGAAACACCCGCTGAGGGCAGAAAGGAAGGAGCGGGCAGTGAGCCAATCCGAGCTCCAGGTGTTGGGTTCCAGGTGTTGGGCTCCAGAACTCCTCCCAGGGTGCAGCTCAGGGCCGGGCCCGCTGCCCCTGGGAAAGCACCCCACCTGTCTACGGCCTCACCAGTTTCTCTGACCGGCCTCATCTTTTCTCCCTGGTTTTGGAGTCAAGAAGGGGCCAGGACCGCAGCCAGGGCAATCGAGGCACAGAGCAGCAGTGAGATACAGCTATGGCCACACAGCAGTGTGTGCCGGGGCTGGTCCCCAGGACAGGGCCCCGGAGTCCACCCCCCGCCCCCCAGCCCACTCACCCTGTGCTTGCTGAGGCTGCGTCTCTCCACACAGGCCCCCTTGAGGCAGAAGCTGCCGTCCCCGCAGCTGGTGCCGTCGGCCCAGGGGAAGTGGCGGGTCTGGCACAGCGTCTGGCCCTGGGCCTTGCCCGTGCACCACAGCTTGCTGCAGCGCTGCATGTAGGGGCAGGGCTTGGCGCCCAGGCCGAAGGCCAGCTCGCACTGCTGGCTCAGGGGGTAGCTGGCACCCGGCAGGTCCTCGGGCAGGGACACGGGCTTGCTGGGCTCGTCCAGAAGGCAGTCGCCTGCAGGGGGCCGAGGGCGCTCATCAGGGGAGAGCCAGAAAGGTGGCCGTGGCCAGCGCAGGGTCTCGACGGGAGCAGGGATGAAGCCAGGGGAACGGAATGGGCCCCGTCAGACGCCGTGGGCCACGGGGCACAGACGGGACGGGCCAAGCCCGCCTCCCCGGGGCCCCGCTTACCGTGCCCGCTGTCCAGGAAGTCAGTGACGATGGCGGCGCTGCAGGCCGACCAGGGGTTGGCGCGGTCGATCTGGATGAGCGTTGGGGACATCATGTGGTTGCCCCGGAGCTTCCCGGACACCTCCTCGCACACCTTCACGTTGTCGTGGGGCATGTTGAACACGTGGCCTGCGGGGGAGGCGAGAGGCCTCAGAGGGCGGCACGCGGGCGAGCGTGGAGCAGCCCGAGGGGTGGGTGGGGGTCGGGAGCTAGAGGACCTGGGTCTACGGCTTTCAGGAGGGTCACTTCTGCCTAATGGTAGATTGCTTTGCAAGTGCCCTCAAGATCATGTTCCTGGGGACTTCCCTGTCGGCGCAGTGGATAAGACTCCACGCTCCCAATGCAGGGGGCGCAGGATCAATCCCTGGTCAGGGAACTAAGATCCCACGTGCGTGCCGCACCTAAGGAGCCTGCGTGCTACAACTAAGGAGCCCACGAGCCACGACTAAGGAAGCCATCTGCCACAATGAAGGCCCGGCACAACCAAATAAATAAATAAATATTTTTTTTAAAAAATCATGTTGGGGTTTTATTGCTGTTATATTAAAAAAACAGAGAGAGAGAGAGCATGATCTCACAGGTCCTGCCCTGCCCATCGGCTGTGGGCTCAGTGAGGACAGCAGGGTAGGGAACCTGCTCTCCCCTTGGCCCCTAGTCGATGAGACACTCTGACCGCTGACCGACACAGTGTCACCGGCCACCTGGGCTGGGGCGGTCGGGAAAGTGAGCCATCATCAAGGCTGACTCCGACCCTAAGGACCCTAAGGAAGGAGCCCAAGGGAGCAAAGATAGACGTCTACCCCTACCCAGAACACCCGGTGCAAACCCAGAAGGGCACTCCCTCCTCCCTCCCCCACGAGCCCCCCGCCTCACCCAGCTCGTGGGCGGTGGTGAAGGCCGAGGGAAGCCCGTCGTCCTCGATCACGGAACAGCTTCTCTTGGGGTCGCACATGGTGCCCACGTCGGCCATGCCCAGCGTGTCACAGGTGGTGGCCCCGCACAGGTCCTGCCCAGGTGGGGGAGAAGCAGAAGCCGGCCAGAAGTTAGAGACGTGACAGAAGGACCAGATGGGAAGGAGGGGCACTCGCCCCGCTCCGGGCCCCAGCAGGCCCGGCACTTCCCAGCCAGGCCCTTTGCCCAGGGGGCTGCAGGGCTGTCATTCGTGGAATGCACGCAGGGAAAAAGCCTCAGGAGGGAAGCTCGGCGGCTCGCTGAGAAGATGCGACCCAAATCCTACCCGGGGAGGCCCTGGGAGGAAATCAGGAGGTACAGGATTACACTGAAAGGACCGTTGCTTTCTATAGACACAGCCTTCCAGCCCTGAAAACGGCAACTCCCCAGCCGGGTGAGGTTCCGGTCATGGCTCACTGGGCAGGAGGGGGTGGAAGGCCGGCACCACCCCAGGCAGGGTCGACTCTGGGAGCCTCGATCCTTGATGAGGGACTGCCTTTGGACCACCATGAATTAAGCTCAGATTCTCAGCCAAAGGGTGACTGGCCAAGGGCCCGCCCTGCACAAGGCCTGGCTTCCGCGGGCTGGGAGTAGGCACAGCGAGGCAGAGACGAGCCCGGATACAGACCCAGCTCCACTGGCCACAGAGGCTTGGGGGACCACAGGCTCCACGGCCGCTCCGAAGAAGATACATTACATGAGTCGTGACCTAAGCAGGAAGGTCCCTTTTTTGCACTGAAACAGCCTGCAGCGGGGCCAGAGCCTCTGGCAGCCCAGACGGAATACACTTCACGGATGTGGAAGGGTCTCCTGGGGGCACATCTCGCAGGACTCAGGAGCATTATGGGCCAGCAACGCACCCAGGTGCCTTCGGAGCCCGGAGTTGGAAATAGGATGAGACACCTGTACACATTCTGCTCCTCCTGAGAAGACACTTTGAACGGGTGACACTGGTACTCTCTACATCACATCCCTGCCTTTAACGTGGAGGGCATTTGACAGTTTACACGAAGTTGACGTGCAGCATCTCGTGTAATCCCCACCACAGGCTGAGGAGGCGGAGGTAGTATTACACCCGTTTGGCGACGGTGGAGACCGTGACTCATGATCACAGCTAATCACGGTGGTGACTGAGTAAATGCTGACACCGGGCCTGCACCTGACACACATAGTGCTAGTTAATCCTCCAGCATCCCCTAGAGTCATGACTGCCACCGTCACCCTCCACAGACACCTCTTCAGAGTCCCCTGAAGCTCAGAGAAGCTCAAGACTCAGTCAGGGTCTGAGGGCTGGACACTCACTCTCTGTCCGCTTCATCGCAGCTGTTCACCCAGCGTCTCCTGAGCCCACGCACTGCGGGTGATTCCCCTGGGAGCCCAGGGGCTCACACAACAGGCACGGAGAGCTGTCCTCAGCTGTGTGTCTCCCTAGGGGTGTGTGTGTGCCTGTGTGTGTATGTGTGTGTGCACGTGTGCTGACATGGGGAAAAGGTGGGCAGCCAGGGCGTGTAAGGGGAGCCAGGGCACACAGGAGGAAACATGGTCACAGCACAGAAAACCAGCAGAATGTAATCCCAAGCGCTCAGAGGTTTACCGCCTGAGCGGTCAGACTTGGCTTCTCACGGTCAGGTGATAGTCACACCTCCGCAGGAGTTCACGGGGATTCTGGCCAGAGAGCTTCCAGGGCGATCAGACTGAACCCAAGGGCACCCGAGTCTCTGGCGGGTAAAAGGCTGTCCCGCACTTGCTCACGGCTCCTCTGTCCCTTCTGGGAGGCCCCGGGGGGACCTAGAATTCCGGCCTCTTCCAAGTCCCCTTCCCTCTCCAAAGGCTCACTCCCCAGAAAGTTCTCCCTATGCCAGAGTTCTGAAACCCAGAAAACACCTGCTGTCAGGACGCATGGGGGCTGGCGCGGGGGAGGCTCACCTGACCAGTGGTTGAGGGAGCGTGGCCGCCGAGGAGCAGGCTGGGTCGGTGGAGCGGCCCGAGAGTGGAGGACGGAAGGGAGGCAGGGAGGCTCGTGCAGGGGCAAAGGGAGGGGGGCACGAGAGCACAGGAGCCCACAAAGGTGGTCGCCCTGAAAGTTCTAGCCTGGCGGTCACAGCCGTAGGGAGAGCCTGCAGGACGAGCGTGTCACACTGTCCCCGGGCCACCATGTGCACCCAGCACTGGCCTTGTGTACGAGAGGGCACGGCAACAAGCACCAAGAAGCCCAGAGTCTGGTCCTGGCCCATCACGCTGCAGGTGTGTCCCTTCGGGCAAGTCACTCCTGTCCCCTCGTTCTCCTCCTCTGCGGAAGGGCCAGTTCCCAACTAAAACCCAGACGGTCCCAGCACCTGAAGCCTCTGCTTCTTCCCGACCCCAGGGTGCTCAGCCCCCCACCCCCGGCCTCTGGGTTATAAAAGGAACACCCAGAACAGTCTGCTTGTAGAATGGAAAGAACCCCAAAGCTGATCTGGTCTGCTGACCCATGCTATGTAGTTGACAAAACTGAGTCACAGAAACGTGAAGTCACCCACATGGAGATTCAGAGGCCCATCCCGTGCCCTGCTCAGCGGAAAAGGCTAGAGCAGAGTGAGAGCTCAGGCCGGAGGCCCGCGGCCGCGGGGCAGCCTGCCTCTGTGGCCAGGAGGTCCTTAAAGCCAAAAGCCGCCTTCCTCTCGGGGAGTGTGGATTCTCTCTGAAGCAGACATGCAGCTGCAGGCCCTTCCTGGCCAGGAGCAACCTGTTCTTTCCATCAAGAAATCCCAGTTTCCCTGGATCAAACAAGAGGAACAAGGCAAGAGCCGGCAAACTTCCCGCGGGTCGGATGCAGCTGAGAGCAGCCGTCCCGCAGTACCCAGCCCATCGCTGTGGGAAGACCAGCTGCGTGGGGTCAGAGGTGCTGCCTGGCCCTCTGCCTGGCCCTTTGCCCCGAGTCAGGACTCAGATGGAGCCTCGCTGGGCCTCCACGCTTTGAACTCCCACAGGTGGCTGTGCAGGGTCCCAGGGTGCCTCGTTCGTGGCCCTGTGTGTCTCCACCCTTCTGGAACGAACTCAGATGCACTCAAGCTGCCTTAACCTCTTCAGCTCAGGCACTTGTCTCCAGAAACTGAAACGGTTCTGGTTCCTTCCACCTGGAGGGCGTAGGCACCGCCCAGCCCAGCCCCTCACTATTTCTGGTGATTTGCCATTTCTTCTTGTAGCTGCAACTGCCTTTCCAAATGACCCAAGAATCATCCTGGCCAAGAACTTAATCCTCCTGGATTATTCTTTTCTAATTGTCTCTTTTTATAAAAATAATTTAGGACTAGAGCCGCATTTTGGAAACAAATCAATAAATAAGGATAACACCTCGCAGCGGCCTATCCCACGTTTACCAAGATTGTGCGCTACACACGCACCACACCTCCCTGGCAGCTGCCTTCCTTACGGCCTTCCTTCCACCTCCTCTCACTTCCCCCGCCATCTGCTGAGATGCTCGCGTGTTCAACGGTAGGAAGAGGGGGAGGCCCACAAAAATCAAGCACATTCGTTTTTTTAATGTGGCAGAAGATACATGTTCTGATGGAGCCAGCTCCCTGCTCACGCTGAACTCCTACGCGTGCGAGCCAGCACTCATGTTCACGGCCACGCCACAGCTTCCAAGAATTCTACTCACAGAACTTCAGAGCCGCCCTCTCATTCTGCAGGCGAGGAAACTGAGGCTCCATGAGCTAAGATCACTCCCCCAAGGCCACGCCGCTATGACGTAAAGAATGGGGTCCGCATCCGTGCCTTTTGACACCAGGCCAGCAGTGGCCTTTGGTCTGGATGGCACCACACGAGTTAGGGTATCCTAATCACTGGTGAAACCACCCTGCACTTGTATTAACACTGCCCCACAGCCTGTTACCCAGCTGAATCTCTCAGGCGTCACTGGATTTCTTCATCCAACTCAGAATCCACTTCTGTTTGTAATCTCCAAGGATGGGAGGGCGTGGCTTTGCTAGAAGAAAAAAAATCTAGCAGTTCAGTGCCCGGGCAGTGTGACTCAGGACGCCTGGAAGAAGAGGTTAGTTCACGCAGGCAGCTTCTATCAGCAGATTCTGTTCCACTGGGATATAAACACCTCAAGATATACAAAGTGGTATCCCAGCAAGAGGTGGATGAAACCAAACAAGAATTACATCATTGAGGAAGCAGAGCAACCTCACTGCAGGAAGACCA
Source organism: Balaenoptera borealis (assembly GCF_965194805.1). Taxonomy (NCBI): domain Eukaryota; kingdom Metazoa; phylum Chordata; class Mammalia; order Artiodactyla; family Balaenopteridae; genus Balaenoptera; species Balaenoptera borealis. Next base: position 108,349,287 of record NC_138868.1, on the reverse strand, counting down.
AACAACTTTCTCCAGAAGCCGTCACTTCAAGGAAGGGTGCGTACCACGTCCAACAGTAGCTGGCCTTCATGCACAGACGCTATTCTGAGCACTTCACCTGCTCGCTTACAGAATCCTCACAGCAGCTTTATGAAGGAGATGCCATTACCAGGCCCCGTTCTACAGATGAGACCCGGAGAAGATGCGTAACCAGCCCAGGGTCAAACAGCAAACCCAGGTTAGACTAGGAGGGAGGGGCCGAGGGAGGGCTGAACCCAGGCAGTGCATCAGCAGAGCTGGGCCCTCCCTACCCTTTCATGCTGCTTCCAGGGCACGTGCTCCCAAAGAACGAAGGGGCTGGGGGGGTCTCAAGAGGGCAAGGTCGTCCATTCCGGACCCCCTGCCCCCAGAGCGCAGGCTGGTCATGGGTGGGGAGAGGCCGGAGGGGCCCGGTGGGAGGGGAAGGCAGGATTAAAGGCCACGAGTGCTCTGGGAACGGGGTCTGCGCCAGACTCCCAGCCCCACACCTGCACAGACATACTGACCCCAGCCCTGCCGTGCACCGTCTGCCAGCTCCTCCTGGGCAAAGCCTGATGGTAAAGAGCCAAGATGAAATGCCAAAGAACCCGAGGCTCCCTCTCCCAACCCTGCAGCCTCAAAAGTTGGATGAACAGTCCCCAGGAAGGGAGGTGAAACTACCTGAGCACTCAGAGCTCTGTGGTCCTTTCACTGCATCAGCACCTCCCTCCTGCGAACACACTGAACAACGGCGACACGCATGGGCCCATCGGAGGCGCTACAAAGATGTAGAGAGGTCCTGCCCGGAAGATCAGTGGGACTGGCAACTGTGCAGCCCAGAGTTTCCACACAAATAGGAAGTGGTGGGCATACCTGCAGGGGGATGGGGCAGAATGCTTTGAAGCAGGGCCGTCTCAAACCTAAGCTCTGGCCAGGGACCCATCGGTGATGATGGGACAGCAGCAAACATACTGAGCGAGACTAAGGCAGCGATGGTATCAGCGGCACCAGTTCTGGAACACTCGGTAGCTCGTCCCCTCACGAGCCCTGCCATTCAGGTACCCTCGTCATCTTCATTATTCTTGTTTCACAGATGAGGGGAGAGTAGTTCAAACAGCTGATTCGCTCACTGTCGCTGCTAAAAGTGCAAGTGCCAGGATCCCAACTCAGCTCTGCCTGACTCCACGCCTGTGTTCTTTCCACTGAGCCCTGCGACCCGGGCAAGGTGTCACAGCAAGGTGAGCATGAGGGCCCCATGTGATGCCAACAGCTACAGAGACGTTGAAAGGCAGGGGGAGGGCAGGACCTACCGAGGAACCAACCTCGCTGGCCCTCCTGACTAATCAGCGTTTAAAAAAAGAAAGAAAAGATTACAGGGCACATTCCTCCCTCCAAACTTCCTCCCCACCCTCCCCCATCACTCCCGGCTTGCTTATTTGCTGCAGGTAAGAAACGAGGCAGAAGAACTATCACCCTACAGGCCAGGGAGAATCATCTCTCCTCCTCCTGCCTCCCAGAAGGAGTGGGGTTGAGTTTCCATTTAGTGATAAAGATTTACAAACTATTAAGTGACAAATCTACAGCTGTCTCTCTCTCTCTGCTAACATCTTCCTCCAAGACCTGACTTCAAAAAAGCTTCTCACAAAAGACAAAAACTCTAATTCGAAAAGATACATGCGCCCCAATGTTATAGCAACACTATTTACAATAGCCAAGACCTGGAAGCAACCTAAATGTCTATCGACAGATGAATGGATAAAGAAGATGTGGTATACTTATACAATGGTATACTACTCAGCCATAAAAAAGAATGAAATCATACCATTTGCAGCAACATGAATGGATCTAGAGATTATCATACTAAGTGAAGTAAGCCAGACAGAGAAAGACAAATATCATATGATATCACTTATATGTGGAATGTAACAGAATGATACAAATGAACTTATTTACAAAAACAGAAATAGACCTCACAGACATAGAAAACAAACTTACAGTTACCAAAGGGGGAAGGGGTTGGGGGAGGGATAAATTAGGAGTTTGGAATTAACATATATACACTTACATATGTTTTTTATATATTTATAAACATATAACACATATGTACATATATAAACTAAACAACAAGGTCCTACTATATAGCATAGGGAACGATACTCAATATTTTGTAATAACCTATAAGGGAAAATTATCTGAACAAGAATATATATATACATATATATATATATATATATATATGTATATATATATATATATATATATATATATGTATATATATACACATGAATCACTTTGCTGTACACCTGAAACTAAAACAACATGGTAAATCAAAAAGAAAAATTAAAAGATCCTGGCGACTTCCCTGGTGGTGCAGTGGTTAAGATTCCATGCTCCCAATGCAGGGGGCCCGGGTTTGATCTCTGGTCAGGGAACTAGATCCCACATGTATGGTGCAACTAAGAGTTCACATGCCACAACTAAGGAGCCCACGAGCTGCAACTAAGGAGGCTGCCTGCCACAACTAAGACTCAATGACACCAAATACATAAATATTTTTTTTAAAAATTAAAAGATCCTGGGGCTTCCCTGGTGGCGCAGTGGTTGAGAGTCTGCCTGCTAATGCAGGGGACACGGGTTCGAGCCCTGGTCTGGGAAGATCCCACATGCCGCGGAGCAACTGGGCCCGTGAGCCACAACTACTGAGCCTGCGCGTCTGGAGCCTGTGCTCTGCAACAAGAGAGGCCACGAAAGTGAGAGGCCCGCGCACCGCGATGAAGAGTGGCCCCCGCTTGCCACAACTAGAGGAAGCCCTCGCGCAGAAACGAAGATCCAACACAGCCAAATAAATAAATAAATAATAATTAAAGGTGCTAATAATTAAAAAAAAAAAAAAATTAAAAGATCCTGACAAAATTATGATTCTTTTTATTGTGTTGGGAGATGTGTGTAAAATCCATATTATTATTTTATCATTAGCATTTCTTTTGTCGGAACACTAAATTTCACTGCCATGCTGCAACTAGTTGATTATGGAAAGAACTGGCCTCTGTTTCAAATGAGGGTCCAGAACGCGGATCCTTTGTGCACAGTGTAGAATACGTATACATCCCCACAAAACCCAAGGCCAGAGCGGAAGACAAGCGCCAGCCTTGGGACGTGAGAGGAGGAAAGGTGAGAGCGTGAGTGAGGAGAGGAAGAGAAGAGAACGATGACAGAGAGCCTGCCTCGATGACCCCACAAGAGGAAGAAGACAGCGCGGAAGAAATCGGGGCGAGAAGGGGACGAGGCAGCAGCAAGCATGGTACTCAGCGCGACAGGAAACACAAGTAAATGAAGGAATAAGCAGGCAAACAAACCCCACAGACTATGAATCCCAAAAAACAGCCAGTCCCATGGAGGAAATGTCACAAATAGCCAACCAGAAGGTGGCCTGAAGGAAGGGCCTCCTGCAAGGTAGAAAACAGGCTTCCTGTCCCATCACCACCACCTCCTTCCTTCTTGCCTTTCCTTCGGTCCAGCATCTGTCTGTCCCTTGTCCTCAGCTTCCAGACTCCAGTGTTAAAGAGAATGACCCCCCTCTGGGCTTCCAGAAGACAGGGTCCGAGCCTTCGCCAGGGCACTTACACCGCATTGTAATGGGTTGTTTCCTTGTCAGGGGTCCCTGACACACAGTGAATTCCTGGAGGCCAGAGGCCACATCTTAGGAGTATCTGTAGCTCCACAGCCCGGGATAGTACCAGAAAGAATAGATGCTCAATAAGTGTTACGAGAATGTATGGATAAATGAATGGAAGCCAGCGGACCACAAAGTTGCCCAAACAGCAGAGGCGCTAGACCTAAAGAGAGAGAAGACCCGGAGAAGTGCGGTCCCACTGGACCACCGCCCAGCACAGCAGAAGCCACAGAAACTCCTCCTCTCAGAAATAAACGTCCACACGGAACGGCTGGCTCTCATTCTGCACAGATCCTGGTTCCAGCCCTATGTGACCTCACCCTGCTGTTATGAGCTGGAGGCTGATCGCTTTGCAGAATCCAGCGTGCACTCTTCCTATGGGAATGGACTTATTCCGAATCTTTAAGGAAACTCCTCCAGTTGTCAAAATCCTTGCTGTAGGATCCATTGTTTCCACTTTGTGGACAGTAAAGGATCCTCCCTGGGTCTCATCTTCCCAGTGTTTTGATTTCAATACCTCACATCCCTCCATCCTCCTGCAAAGGGGACAGCAGGCTCCCCACAGCCTGGCCCGGGCTTGTTTCCACCGCTGCAGCTCTGAGACGTCGGAGGGGAACTCCACGCCTGCCAGGCCTACCCTCCTCCTGCTCTCTGCCGGGCACCCCGGCACGGGGAGCTCCCTGGAGCTGCTCTCACCTCTTCCTCACAGGAGGAGGTACCATCCGGCCAAGCCCGACCCCTTCCTAACTGCTTCCTCCCCGTGAGAAACACAACCGGAGTGCAATCAGAAAGAGGCAATCGCCATTTTTCCAATTTCTCTGGGGCAACCAAGAGATAGGTGACTCTAAAGGGACTCCCCTGGAGGTCCAGTGGTTAAGACTCCACACTCCCAATGCAGGCGGCCCGGGTTCGATCCCTGATCAGGGAACTAGATCCTGCATGCCACAACTAAGAGTCCACATGCCGCAAGTAAAGATCCCGGACACGGCCACGAAGATTCCATGTGCTGCAACTAAGACCCGGCGCAGCCAAATAAATACATAAATGTTAAAAACAACAACAACAACAACACAAAAAACGGTGTCCGTCAGCTCAAGGTCCTTTAGAGACAAAAGGTAATTTACAAAATAAGCACCTTTCTAAAAAAACGTCTTATCCAAACAAATTATATATATTCTTTAAAAATTTTAGTTTGAAAAAGCATTGATTACACCACTATTCCAATAAATAGGGTTTAAGCAGAGAAGCTCACACGTCTGATTTAAAGGATTCCTCCCCACCCTTACAGAGTAAGACAAAAGTCCCTCTTGCGCTGGAGCAGAGAGGAGGCTCCAGGTTCCTGGAGACCACGTCGGCCTCCGTCTAGAAAGAGCAGCTGCGCGCTGGTGTTCTCATCTCATACTGTACCTTCCCCGGGGAGCTCAGGAATGAGCCGTTCCTAAGGCTCTGAGAATGCAGCAGGCCCTGAGGTCTGTACTGGCAGGGAGGTGGAGGAGAGACGTTTGCTCTGAAGCATGAAGCACATACCGGCATAATGGGCCTGCCGACACAGCCTCCCCACTCTCTGGCTTTGCCCTCTCCACGCCTAAGGGAAAGACAGCTTCTAAGAGTCACACCATGCACATCCCTGCTTCCAACCCAAGTGGCCACACATCTTGTACCCATTATGCATGGTCAACGTAGCCCCCTAGGGGAGGTCTGGCACACACCGCTGACAAACAGAAGCTGTCACGCTGTTTGATTGCTTCTTCTTCAAAAGGCGGATCCTTCTGACGGCATGGCCCATATCCCCAGCAGGAGTGCTCTTCCCAGGGCTGGTTCCAAAAGTCAGCCTCACCGCCAGGCAGTAGAGACGGAGGTCTGTTACTTTAGACCAGTGAATGGCCTCCACAGGGGCATCCCAGGTAGCAGATGGGGCAACAGCTGCTTTGCCCATTAAGAGATCCTGTTCTTGGCCTTTGCTTTTTCCCCAGCCATCTGACTGCCGAGTTGGGCTGTGTGCAGAGGCTGAAGCCTCCTCCTTTGCGGCTTCCCCGTGACTCAGGCAGTGCTTGTAGGGGCTGGGCAGTGACGGCTCCACAGACCTCAGTTGGAAGAATGAGCGCAAGGAAACGGCCTCGGGCCAAAGGCCTCCCTAGAGGAACCAGGTGGTGGGAGGAGAAGGCTGGGAAAGGAGGAAGCTTAGCTCCAGGAAGGGCCCAGCTGTGCCAAATGGGTTAGTGTGGACGTCTTCAGCTCCTGTTCCAGCCCCATGCGCGCCAGTCCCTCTGGATACGGTGGAGAGTCAGGGCCCCGTAGGTACCCAAGGATTCCTTGCCACCCCCAGAAGCCCGTGGTTATGATGTCAACAAAACAAGAGCCTGGCACAGATTCAAACCACAGCCCCCCAGATCAGAGGAAGCAGCAGGTCACATGGATGCTCGCCTTCCTCCCAGTCTCCTGTATCTGAGAAATTTCAAGAATCCAAAAACACAGCACCCAGTCACTGCAACATCTACGAATCTAAATGTTCAGTAGATCCATAGCAAAAGGCAGAGTTGCTTTTCTGATCTGCTTTTTTGATCTGTCTTTCTAATCCCAAGGCTCAGTATCTTTCCAACCCTGCAGCTGGGATCGCCAGATGCTCTGCCCTGAGCTCACTCCACTTCCGCACTGCCAGGGCCAGAAGCTGGAGCCCCGTAGTCGAGCACCGTCATAGGAAGTGTCAGTGAGTCTGGGTCATGAGCAGCCCTGCCCGCTCTGCCCAGAGCCTACATCAGGGCCCAGGGTCACACTCCACCAACAGGGACACGGGAAAAGTGAAAGAGGTGTCCTCAACTCGGCTCTAAGTGAAGCTCCACTTGAAACTCCAAGCCTCGAACCGTTTGCCTGCCCTGAATGGACCAGAAGCTCCTCAAAGAGGAGACAGGCCCAGCACAGACGGGTGTAGGAGAAGCAGCAAGGAAGTCGGAAATGTTGCCTGTACTTGAATCTGTCCTTTCACTGCAACCCAGTAAAAATCCCAAACGAGCCCCTCTATCCCAATCCAGCTTTCCCAGGCCCAGGACAGATAGAGGGTAAGGACATGCTACCCACGAGAAAAGCAGCAGGCGCTCAACTTCCAGTTCCACAAGCAGAAAAAAAGAAGCCTGGGAAGGATATGTCCGAAAGGACTTAGACGCCCCCTTACAGTAGGGGCGGACCTCGCCAACACCATCCTCAGAGCGCCTCCTGTCTGCCTTGGAGACAAACTGCGGCTCCGGGGCGGCAACTTCCTGGGTTCCGGCCCCTCGGCGCCGGATCCAGGAGGCGCTCATTGGCCGCGCCGGGCCTACACCTTCCGAAGGAGCAGGCGTTCCTCTGACCGCCCACGTGCATCCGGATGCACTAGAGCCGGAGCTCCACCGAGCCCAGGAGCCGGCTCTCCCCGGAAGATCCCGAGTGGCAGTCGGAAGAGATCAACGAGATTTCAACTCGGGGGTGGGGGATGGAGGTGATTGCGCGCCACAGAGCGCATTTGGAGAGCTAAGGGCAGTGACCTCCCCCCCAAAAATGGGGGCTATCTGGGTCCAAAGAGGTGACAAATCAACTCACCTGCCGGGTGAAGAGGATGGCGGTGTCCCAGTACTCAGGGTGCTTGTCACTCACTTTGTTCAACTTCTTCTGCCACGCGCAGAAGTTGCGCAGCGTCAAGGCCGCGTTGCCCGTGACCTTGGGCCCCGTGTCGCGGTCTCCGAGAAGCAGCACCTTGACCACGACGATGTTGATGGGGTTGAGGATACTGGGATGGCGGTAGAGCCGCGCCGCCGTGGCCAGCAGCGTCAGCAGATAATGCTCCAAGTCCGCGCCGTGGAACTTGACCATCGACTCGTCCGCCACCACCAGCGTCTCCACGTACCGCGGGATAGACACGAAGCGCTTGGCGCGCCCGGACCTGCGCGGGCTGCGACCCTCCCCTAAGCCGATCCGCGGAGGCTTGTAAGGGTCCAGGGCCCGCAGGATGGAGGGGTTCCAGCTTGAGGCCACCCCGCAGCGAGACGTGGGACCTGCGGGAGGCCCGCCGGGGGTGCCCCGGCGCTGCAGGAGGTGTGCGCGCTGGCCGTTGCGCTGCGCCGCCGGCGCCCTGGCGTTGGGCAGCGGGCTAATGACGTACTCGGCGCCTCGGTAGCCAAAGGCTCCGCGTAGCCCCCCGCACAGGCTCAGGGCGGCGAACGAGTCCGGCTCGGCATTCACGTCCCCAGAGTAGAAGCAACGTCGCAAGTCCGGAGAGCTCCCGATGAGTCCCTGGAGGGGGACGCCCAGATGTTCAGTGGCGAAGGCGGGCGCCAGGAACTGAGCATCCGGCGTCAGGTGTAGGTAAAAGTCCTCCTGAAATGCTGAGATCTGAAAAATGAGTCCCTGGTCCCCGGAGTCCTGGGGACCCCGCCAGTAGTAGTGGCGGCCGTTGATGTCCGGGTCCAGTCGGATGGGGACCACCACCTCTCGCTCTGGCTCTGAGCCGCCAGCGGGTGCCCCGGCGAGAGCCAGCGTTAAGACGCCCAGCAGAAGCATGGCGCCGGGCGGCGCACAGCAGCGCTCTGGGAAGGGCTCGGCCGGCTCCCCGGCCGCCGGCACCGTCTCCTCGCAGCCCGTACACCGGCACCACCGACGCCTGGGGCCGCCCGCAGCTCCCAGAAAGGAGAGCCCGGGGAGGGAGACTCCTCGCCAGCAGCGAGCGTGCACCGGGCAGTTCGCGCCTCCTACCTGGCCTTTCCAAGCAAAGCGCGCCCTGGGAGCTTAAGTACAATCGCTGTCAAGTGCAAGGACGAAGATTTGCAGCCGAGAACTAGAGGGAGGTGTCGGCCGCTCCTCCGAACCGCAGCCGCTCCGCTCGCAGCGCCGCAAACCAGGCGCTGGGCGAGCCTATTAAAGGCCCCCTCCTCTTTGGACTGCCCAGTCAGCGCCCTCCCTCCCTCCCCTCCCTCCCCTCCCAGCCTCCCAAAGCTTGCAGCCTCCTGGGGCCACCGAAGAACTCGGTCCCGCCTCCCGAGCGGAGAGCCACTTGGCGGGGAGGGAGTGGCGTTGAGCTGAGGCAGGAGGCGTGGGCTGGCCAGAGAAACCAGCGCCGGAGTCTGGATTCGTGTCCTGCCCTCGCGCTAAGTCCCAGTGCCCGACACATCGGTCCGGACCCACCATCCGGCCGCTCTCTGGGTCTTAGCCTTTATCTCAAGGCAGTTGGGGTCAGGAGTCGGACATGAAGACCCGCCGCTGACCCCCTCACCCCTACCGCTGCAGCATCCCTGTTTCCTCATCCTAGTGTCCCCTGAAAGTCCCGGAACCAAGAATTGCCCCCTGTAAATGTGCACACTCCCGGGCACATGGAGGGACCTTCTGGAAGCCAGGGCCGCCCAGGTCCACAGTCTGCCATGGGGGCGGTGGTGTGCTGGCTGGGATGAGACTGACGGTTAATTTTCAAGAACTTTGCCAGTCGGCTGTTACACAGTCATTCCTAACATTTTAATTATGTGAACTTATAAATTACGTTTAATAACAAGCCCCATCGCTTCCTAATTATTTGTGCAGGGTTATCTGGGCTCTTGAGCCTCCAGGACAGCCCCCAGCCCCCGGGGCAGGAGAGCAGAGGGGTGGGAGTACGATGGCAGGATTGAGTGGTGCGCCATTCCGCATGGCCCCAGGCTGGGGTGTCACGACGGGGGCTCGGACCAGGTCCTGTGGGATGTTCACACCACCCAAACGGGCAGACGCTGCCACTCAGGGCTTGAGGGAGGGAGGGGAGCCTCCGTGTTCAGCCCTGACCAGCGCACCGGTGCAGGGGGGGAGGCAGAGTCAAAGGTGCTCTTCCCGCCCGGGAGGCGCTGAGGCACTGGTGGACGGTGGGAGAATCATCAAGAAAAAGTATTTCCGCCCTGACTTCCTCTCATTTGATCCTTGACCAAGTAGACGCAGGACCCCGGAGTGCGACGCTGAGAGTGTGTGGGTGGGATGGCCGTCAGGCCGCGAGCTCGCGCTTACTGTGCGCGGAGGCTAGGAGCCCGGTTTCAGGCTCTGGGCCCCAGGTCCTCCCTAGGCCGCCGGAAAATCCACGTCTTTTCTTCTCACCAGGAAGGAGGTCAAGTAGAGGAAGGAAGCCTTTCCTAGTCTCTCCTGACACCGAGAACATCTTCCCAGAGCCAAAGGGCTCTGGGTTGAGTTCTCAAGAGGAGGGGGCAGGACAGTATGTGTCGCTGTGAAGCATGAGAAGGGGTGTGTGTTCGGAAGAAGTTTGGAATTTTCTCAGGAAAGTGGCTGCTGGCGAGTAAACAGCCCTGTTGTTGAAGGGAAGAGAAAGCTGGGACGGGTCCATGGCGGAGAGGGCTTTCTGCCCGTTATCTTCTCCCCGTAAAGGAGCCCGTCTGCAAGAGCCCCCTGGGGCCTTGGAACAGGAAGAGTGCTGGGATGCCCGCGAGTCTCCTGGGGCCCCTCTTCAACCGAGATGCACTGGGGCTGAGATTCATTCTGCGAATGAGGAAGAGACGGCGTCTATGCTCTGTAAATGAGAGAGCGAGGGTGTGCATATGGAGGCCGGTGAGAGAGAGAGTTCACGTTTCCAAAGGCCTTCTGTGTTTGAGTGTTTAAAGAGGGCCTGTAATTAAAGAGAAACTCAGACAACCAAGGGCAATCGTAAGTCACTTATTTAGGGCAAGCAATTGTTTTCCTACACCCAGCAGTTTCAATGGTGAGTTACAAGGTTACTTTCACTGTGATCCATGGGGTTTGGTAGGGGGCCGTGGCATGTCACTCACGATGGCAGGCCCGAGAGAGGAAGCCTTTCCCCAGCTGTGGGCCTCGCTTCCCCTTCCCCAGTCTCACCCCAGCTGCTCTCACCCCCTGAGCACAGAAACAGGCCACGTGGACGTCCTCAAAGGCACGAGCATGCACTGAGCCCTTACTCACCGCTAAGCACTGCACCAAGAGTTTTAGATGCGTTCTTATTTAATGCTGGTCTCTCCCTGCTTGGGAAGCTGCAATTCTGTCCAGGCACTTTTACCAGGGGCCCCTAAGCAGGAATTGAGGCTCTAGGGAGACGGCGAGGTAAAGCACATAGAACACTTGAGGAGAAGGTAGGAGAACTCTGCACGGACACTCCAGCGCTATCACTGATCTGATTCTCTGACCCTACACTTTCTCATGTGTCAGAGGAAGAGGGAGTCTCCTCCATCAGAGGTCTTCGGTCGGAAGACTGCTCTGGAAACCTCTGGTCTAGGTGATGTCTGTGATCACTTCCAGATCAAATACCACCTGACTATTCCAGGCCTGTGGAAGGCGGCAGAGCGTAATGATTGGGAGCCCAGGCTCGGAGGACCCGGTGTGCATCCTGGCTCCACCCCATCTTAGTTGTGCCATCTTGGATGAGTTACTGTACCTCCTTAAGCCTCAGCTTCTTCACTATTAAAATTAGCGCAATAATACTACCCATGTCCTATACTTATTATGAGGATTAAATAAGTGAATGCTTAAAAAGTGCTCGGAAGTGCTGGTGCATAAAAAAGCTTTCTCAAAGTTATCTAGTAGTGCTGTGAATATACTTATTAGCTATTATTATGAATTATTATTACCACCAAGCTTTACTTGAACTTCCGAGATGATTGCATCATCACCTTCTGAAGTTTCTGGTATTTCTAGTGGGAAAGGAGGAAAGCTAGTGGGACCACCTTCTCCCAGCTCTGCTGGGCCTCCCAATGTCACTTTGGTGGCCCCGCTTCCATACTAGGACACTGCAAGTGCCACCCTCTTACTTCTCCCTGTCCTCCAGGATGTTAAGATCTTTGGGAGATAAAAAACAGCGCTTCCCCCAAAGAAAGATCGGGGCCTGGCCCTGCTGTCAGATCTGAATACCTCAGCTTGGCCTTCATGCCCTTCACCTACTAGGCTGACCTCTTCCTGGCCTTCTGGCCTCAGCCCAAGTGCCACCGCGTCAGAGAGGCCTTCCTAGGCCACCCAACCTAACAAGCCCCAAATCGTGATTATGAGTCCGTATTTTCTTTTTCTCCACAGCATTTACCTCTATCTAAACCTGTTTTGTTCACTTGGATCTTTACTTCTTTATTGAACCCCCCAAACTATAGAATAAGACTGGGACCTCCTCTGTCTCATTCACTGTTACCTCCCCAGGGCCTGGCCCAGCGTTTGGCCAATAGGGAGCTCTCCATAAATACTGAGTGAATGAATGAATTCGCCTGATTCTAATCTCAGCTCGGCCACTCGCAGTGGACGCGGAACTTCAGCTCCCAAATGGGGGCGAGGCTATCTCCCAGGAGAATTGGGAGCGCCCAGCAACTGCTCCCATAATTATTAATTCCCTACACCTCTGTGACGGAACCTCAGCCCAACGCCCTAGTCACCCAGCCCAGGACCCTCGTGTCATAGTTGAGGCCGCTGAGGTCCAGAGAGAGAAAGTTCCATGCCAGCGAGCTGCTTTGCTCGTCTTATAAACTCATTGCTCTTTACCCTTTCCATGAAAACCTGGCTTTAGCTAAATTAGTTAGTTTGGCTTCTTCTGCTCTGAAGCTGTTACTTCAGCTCACCATCTCCCTGACATGGGATGCCCTCCCAACCTCACCTCTGCTTGTCTCTATAACTCTCACCTCCTATAGGAAAACTCTCACAGCTTTGATTATGCCTTTTTCCTTAGTTCCTTCAGCATATGTGTGTTCCATTTCTAGCAAATGAACATTCAATTCGAACTTGCTTGCCTTTCGCTAATTAAATGTTAAGCCCTTTTCCTGGGACTGGGCTGCAGCCACACTGGACCTGAAATCAGCAAAACCGGGGCTTCCTTTTCTTTCACGTGAGTCTCCATGACAGTCCCCAGAGCAGCTGTGGGTGGCTTGGCTGAGCCAGGTGGGTGCTGAAGTTTCCAGGTAGAAGATCAGCCCCGAAGGGCGATGTACTGAGGCCAGAGGATACAGCCACAGGATTCCGTTAGGAGAGTTAGAACTCACTTCTTTCAGATTCTGCTTATTCACCAACATCAGGACCAAGGATGACTTATGCCCCCTGTAAAATCGAGCATCCTGGCGTATCTCCCCAAACAGGAGATAAGAATTAAGGAGAAAAGAGAGTGGGAGGGAAAGTAGGAAGAAGCCCTACAGTTGAGGCAAGATTTAGTGGGGAGGGATGTCTCTCAACTCCTCAGATCAGGTGTTATTAAATCATTGGTTTACCATGTTAGCATTTAGATCAGAAAATAGATTTAAGAACGTACCATTTTTGCATGTGTGCTGTATGTCTCAACCATTCTCCGGCAAAGATCCCTGAAAGTCCCAGGTGTGTTTAACCTGCTTTTCATGGAAACTGTGCCATGGAGACGGGCAAAGCAGATAACATCCACAGAGGCATTAGGGAAGCTTTTTGGAAGGCTCAGGAAGTGTTAAAGGCATCATCCACGGTCTCCCAACCAGTGCTGGAGCTCTTGGCCAGTCTTCCCCCACATGTGGAGACAGCTGGGGCAGCTGGAGATTCACCTCAGGCCCCATGAATTATAGCCCTGGGCCTGGGTCCATTCTTCTCTGCTCACAGGAAATATTTAACTCTATTTTTCCCCACTCTGTTTTTCCTCTGGGGCTCAGTATTTAATAGACATCCCTCTGGTACTTAAGTCCTGTATCTCTTCTCTTGGATGCTAGGCGGTTAGAACACAGGGTCCTGACTTGGCCTGCGGACGCTCACCAGATAATAGTTCCAGGCTTCCTCCTTGCAACCTGAGTGCCCCCTTCAACCGTCTTAAATAACAGCCACCACACTCATATCTCAGGATCCCCAATTTAGTAACTTATTTCATAGATTTACACACACACACACACACACACACACACACACACACACACACGCCAATGTAAATCACTGTGGAGCTCTTGGCTGTTCAGGATATCGCTGGCCTTCGAACTGGTGCAGGAGCAACACCTAGAATGGAGATGAAATGAGGCTAAATCCTCAACTCCTGCCTGGGGATTTAGAAAGCAGCTCGTTCTTTCTGCCAAGCAAGCTTCTTGCTGCTCTGCTCCTCCAGTATATGCTTTCCCACCACCATCAGCATCCAGAATAGTAGCTTCAAGATTGGGCTTGGACCAGAGCCCCAGGCCCCCTGCGTGGTCAGTAGGAAACACCGCCTCTAAACATCAGGATGTCAGAAAAGGCCCCAAGATAATTTCATCATGCCTCCCAAGCGCCATGTTCTTCTCCATCAACCCATTCTCCTTCTTAATAAAAATACTTGACATGTACAGAATAGCATGTGATCTGTAAAGGAGTTCATATTGATATATATTATCTGACTTTATCCTCACAAAACACTGGGGGAGGGGGGGTGGTGGGACAGGAATGAGTAACATCTCCACTATGGGTAAGAAAAACAATTAACTTGATGGCCCTAAAGTGACTGAGCTACTGTGTTTGGAGTTTTTACAAAAAGTCACAGAGAACACCCTAACATAGCAGAGGAGTATTATTTAATCTGTATTCAAAGGGCATTTTTTCTGTTGTATTCATTTTCACTTCCTTCCTTCTAAGCTAGGGCACTAAGGGAACCCAGCTCAATGGAACTCAGCATAGATCACAGTTTGCTCCAATGTAGCGACCCTGAGCCTCTTAGGGACCACAGAGGATGTCGTAAACAGTGAGAAACCTGATCCCTGGAGTCACCCAGGCGCAGACACACACTCAGAACTTTGCCGGTAACTTTGGGAGATTTGTAGACCCTCAGAAGCCCACCCCTCTGCTCCCGGAGGCTTAGCAAGTCCTGCCTGCGCCCAAACAAGAGGAGAAATCTCCTCTCACACCTGTTGTTAAAATACTTGAACATCAGATAGGCCACAGCAGGACCTGGGCAGAAAAAAAGCAGCCCTGATGTGTGACTGAGGGTAGCTCACTGCCCCAAACTGCAGATCTGCAAGCCAGCGCCCAGCCCCAGCTCTGGCGGTGGGCTGTTTGGGGGTGTCAGCTAAATGGCCCCGTCTCCTGCAGCTTTGAGTTCCGTATCTGTCTACGAAAGAGGAGGACTATTCTTACTGTCATTAGTGAGGACCCATGGAGCCCACAGAATGAACAGCATCATTTGGGACTCTTGTCATTAGAAAGTACGATACCGTCCTCGCTTCAGGAGTTTGCCAAGAAAACCTGGGGCAAGCTGCAGGCTCTGGCTCTCTCCCTGTGGGTAAAATGGGGGGGAGGGGCATGTGGCCCGTGGAAACCCCAAACCCCGGGGGCCAGCTCTTCCCGTCCGCACCCCACCCTGCCCCCTCCACCCTCTGCTTCCCCCGTCCACCCCCACCCCCCAGGCTTTCTGTCCTCTCTCCAATTTCTGCATCCTCACTCGGCTTTCTCAAAATCTGCTGCTGCCACCGGCTTCATTTGCACTAAGGTGCAAGCAACTGATAACAGCTTTAAAATGTTTCCCATTCACGTATCTTTACACCTTAAAAGGATCAAAGCCTTTTCCAAAACAAAGTTCTGACAGTAGGATCTCAGAGAGTGGCCACCAGGTGAGGTGCTTTAAGAGGGCAGGAGGGCGAGAGGATGGCACAGAGACCTTCCCAGGCAGGGTCACAGCCCAGCTCTGGGGGTGCGGGTCTCAAAAACAACGAGAAATAAACCACCTGTGCCACATCTGATTCGTGTCCGCACCCTGCTCTCACCCATCACTCTGTTCCCTGGGCCCGACAGGCTGAAGGGTTCTCACCGAACCTCCCAGGACTGGAGGGTGTCCACTGAGGAAGCTACTGTCCCTGCGTTTTTTCTCTGGCGTCTCATTTAGAAATGCTCCGTGAACTGCCTCCCCCTGGTCTGTCCCTAATGGGGTCAATGCACGTAGGCCTCTCTGTTTCACCTGGAAGCAGAGAAGCGAGGGGGCAAAGGGAACAGGTGCCGTGGACGGCCAAGGTCAGAGCAGGAGCCAGAGCAGCAGAGACAATTCCCACCTGAGCCTCCATGACCCAACATTCACGGACATGCTTACAGGACATCAGAAATTAAAGGGCAGACCGGGAATTCCCTGGTGGTCCAGTGGTTAGGACTCCGCACTTCTAATGCAGGGGCATGGGTTCGATCCCTGGTCGGGGAACTAAGATCCCACATCCTGCGTGGCGTGGCAAAAAAAAGAAGAAAGAGAGAAAGAAATTAAACGGCAGAAAACCCTGGTATTTAACTAAAGAACGGGACTTCCCTGGTGGCACAGTGGTTAAGAATCCGCCTGCCGATGCAGGGGACACGGGTTTGATCCCTGGTCCGGGAAGATCCCACATGCCGCGGAGCAACTAAGCCCGTGTGCCACAATCACTGAGCCTGTGTGCCTAGAGCCCACGAGCCACAACTACTGAAGCCCGAGCGCCTAGAGCCCGTGCTCCCACAACTAGAGAAGTTGCATAATGAGAAGCCCGTGCACCACAACGAACACCCAACGCAGCCAAAAAATAAATAAATAAATAAAATTATTTATTTAACAAAAACTAAAGTAGAACATAGAACGAGCCCCTGACCAGTCCATCGGGAAAAGGAAAGCTGCTCTGGCTCTCCTGGCCCGGGCCCCCTCCCACCTGAGCAGGGGTCCCAGAGCAGAGCCCGGGTGCCCGGCAGATCCCCGCTTGCTCCCAGCCGGGGCGCCCCAAAGCTCTGTAGCGAGGCAGGATGCCGTCTCCTTGGTCAAGGCTCTTGCGCTCTGCCCGCCCTCGCCTCCTCCTCCCAGCACCACTGTGCGGTCTCCCTGGTCACTCTCGAGAGTCAAGAGGTGATGGGATCCAGTAAGGTCACTCCTTAGCCAACCTGGCAGGATCAGCCCAGCAACCCGTCCAGTACTTTCCAGCTGTGGTTGGTGAGACGCCAGACATGAGTCACTCCAAGTAAAGACTTCTCCCTGCTCCCCTTCTCTCTCCGGCCAGCTAGGAATCTCCTCCTTCACCAGGGCAGCCCACCCTCACACCCGAGTCGGCCAACAGACCAACTGGAAGACACCTGCAGACCACAGAGCCCAGGTGGGTGAAAATCACCGCGTCTCATCAAGGAGAACCAAGGGTGCTGACTCTTCGGGAAAGACCCCAGAACGGGGATTAGACAGGCTGGCCTCACCTGCACCCTGAGAGGCGCGAAAAGAGAGGAAAGTGAAGGAATGGGGAGATGCTGGGAAGATGAGCAGAAACTTAGGAGGAAACAAAGAGGATCCTTAACTGCGCACACATTAGTAGAGCAGAGCACACTCACAGCTTCAACTACCCATCTTGGCAGCCAGCTCCACATCCGCACGCCCGGCCCCACCCCTGCATGAGCCTCGTGGCTGTGTATCCATCCCCACCAGCCGTCCCAGAGGGCGCTCAACAGGTCTGAAACCAAAGGTATCACTCCCACGCACATTCCCAAAGCATCCTGCACGTACACGTACACCTCGTGCCGTTTTCCGCAACTGGGGCAACGGCACCTCTGTCCACCTCATCACGCCGTGCGTCAGCCCCACCTCCTCCCTCCCCTCGGCGCCCCGCAGCATCACCAGACGAACTCAAAGACTCCAGGGCGTTCCTGTGCGTCTCCGCCGCCCCTTCCTTCCCTCAGGCGCACACGGCCGCTGGAAAGCGTGTCATACCAGGCCCCCGTTACTCCAATCTCTCCCTTAATGCAATGCTCGTTCTACATAATTGCTGGAGTCATCTTTCTAAAAGATGGATGCAGTCATGTCACTTCCTTGCTTCCAAGTCTTTAATGAGTTTGCATCGCCCTCTGGAAGAAAACTCAAGTGCGCAGGTAACAAATACACCCCTCGCACCTGCCCCAGCAACCGCTTCACTGCCCGCCACCCCCGCCGCTCCAGACCTGCAAGACGCACTGAACTCCGTTCCTTCCCAAGTGCAAAAGCTCCTTTAATGTCATTGTGTGTGTGTGTGTGTGCACGCGTGCGTGCACTGGGGGGTATAGGTATGAGCGGGTGCGTGGGGCGTGCACACACACACACACACGACAAGACATGGGAAAAAAGCCTTCGATATTTCGAAGCTTCGATGCTAATTAAAAAGCTTTTCCATGCAAGGGCACCAGGCCCTCCATCTGTATCCTCTTCCCCTTCCTCCCCAGACACGTGGCTGCGCAAATGCCACTCTCCTCCTAAGTCCTCAGGCCTCTCCTGTTTCCCCATCACCTTTTGAGGCATTCGGAAGATACCTCCACATTCTTAGATAGTATCACTCAGGGTGAAACACTCCTCTGTAAGTCACTAAATATGGCTAAAGTCTAAATACTTTGAATTCTTCCTTAATGGAAGGTTCTTTTACTGGAGAAAAAGCAAACATACCAAGGAAGAGTTCTGAGTGAAGGTAACATGCTGGATGACGAAGGATGCTGAAATACACCAGCACGCCTCGCTGTACCCACGGACTGGGGCTCCGCCGCCAGGCCCGTCTCCAGGCAGCACTGGGACTTGGGTCGTGTCAGACGAACCCTCTGAGCTCAGGTCCCGCTCTGCAGGAGAAGGTGGCGTTAGATGGGACACAGAGAGAACGCCAGGCTGAGAACGCACATTCAGGCCCTGAATCTCCTGTCTGACGACCAGCCTTGTGACTCGGGAAGGAGGACGGTCTTGCAGGTCTCAACCTCCGCATCTGTAAAACGGGAGGATGGAGAAATGACCTCTGCCAGCCTCATCTAATGTCTACCGTCCTCTTTAAATTCTCAAATCCAGTGAGCTTGATGCAGACAGAGAGGACTGCAAGGAAGAATGTTCTGAAAAAAAGAAATGAGTCCTGGAACCTCAGGAAGTGGGATGGGTGGGCAGTTTGCACTAGGCCCAGGTGTCTAAGAGAAAAATATCTGGATTTTTTAATCCAGAATCAAGAGAATGCTCATTTCCTCCACTGCCCAAGAACACCTGGAAAATAGAATGCATGGGGCCCTCACGTTCTCATAACATCATCCCCCGCCCAGTTCAGAAATCCTCTTTTAATTTGAAAAAGAATAGACATGTGTATGTATAATTAAATCACTTTGCTGTACACCTGAAACTAACACAACATTGTTCATCAACTATACTCCAATATAGAATAAAAAGTTTTTAAAAATCCTCTTTTAACACCCTTTCGGGTGCCCCCATCTATCACTTAGGAGCCCTGGTGTGTGTCCCTGGCCCCCAGATTTCTCGCTCAGGCTACAGCCATGGTGTCTGAAATTCCACCATTAGTTGTTTATTTCTTTTGGTTCCCCTTCCTCCGGTCTCTTAAAATTCAAACACTCCTAGGGGTACTTGCTATCAAACCAAAGGGTACATGACTTGGATTCCTTTCTGTCAGTGAGAGCAGGTCAGGGAAGCACCCTGGACAACTCTGAAGAAGAGAGAAGCTGAGGGTGAGGAGAACGAGGCCAAGATAAACTCCAGAGACTTTACGACCTTTAGTCCACCAGGCCAGGGCCGGTAGATAACGATGAAGACAGTGATGACGATGTGATGGAAACAGTGACCATTTACATACGCCTACCGTGGGCCAAGCACTCTTCTTAGCACTTCCCATCCTAACTCACTGGGAACATATTTATAAAAAGTGGATCGTTTTTATATCAAGTCCCTTGATGACCTTGAGTAAGCACTTCATCTGCCCTGAGAAGTCACCCTCCATCCTGAAATCCCAGCTCCTTTCCTTCATCCCTCTTTTCTTCCCTCTGTTACAAGGAGAAATGCATGCAGCGTTGCACGTTAGTACAATAAAATATATTTATATGTATGTGTGTGCCTGTGTGTGTATAATCAGAAGTGGTTAATTAGACCCATTGTTTAGAGAGACTTCAGACCCTCTTGCATCGGCTATTAAAGGTAAATGTGACAAGACTCCCATCTGGTGGTTAGAATCAATAATGAAGATGTAGAGGAAATAGATTGTTTTCATTCATGATTAAAGGACGCACGAAAGCCAAACCATCCTCACAATTAAGGTGGTCCCGGGCCCTGGAGACACCACGGCTTGGTCAGCTCTCCAAGACTGCCAGGTAATTTGAGTTGAGACACACTGGTCTGATGAAGACCGGAAATCGAGGTGAAGGAAAGATGGTGGGAAGGGGAAGCACTGGTTATAACAAGCAGGACAACCACACAACACCTCCTTCAACCTTCTCCGGGGACTGGGTGTGAGAAACAGAATGAACACTTAGATTTATGTGCACAATTGTGAAGGACTGCCGCCTCAGACTTGCATGATGTGATAGAAATTTCTAACTTTGGAAAAAGTTGCTCTGCAGCGGATAAATGTCACGTTGAACAGTGCCACCTGCTGGCCATTTTGTGGTAAAGCAATCATGACCCAAACCTCTTGTCATTCGTCTTTGTGGCCGTCGTTACCGCATGTTAAGACTCAAAATGCGCAAGTGACTGGCCGGTTACGGTAGTGACCACAGATTGTCATCACGGATGCAGCCCACATGGATCTGGGGCGACTTTATATTTGGGGTGCCCCACAATGAGCCCAATACTTGGCAGTTAGTCGTTGAATATACAAAGTAGGAACAAAAAAAGTCTGTTTGCTTCTGCTCGTTATATTAAAATCAATCAACGTCTGGTCAGCAAGCAAGTCGACGTCAATATCGGACTAAAGTTTGTGCTAGATCTGGTTCTCGGTGATGTAAATAACAGGATTGGGAGCGTGCCCATTGAGACTGTCTGTAAACACCAGAACAGTCAGATGAAGGTAGGAAAAATAATCAGAGTAGCTAGCGCTGCACAGGAGTTAGGACATTGAACTTAAAGTGGCCTCAAGAATATGAATTACAGATTTTCCATATACTGGGTGAAGTTCCAAAGGTTCCAAAAGATAGAATACTTAGGACTAAGAAAGAATTAAGCAAATAAAAACACAGAGGAATGCTTGTGTACGTACAAGTGGCGCTCACAAAACCCTGCATACCAAACGGAATACAAAGGCACATCAGCACAGAAGTGATGTCAAAAACCAAACCCGAACTGCTGGGGGTCTGAGCTCACTAGTGAGACAGAGAAGGACCAGGAAATCCTCCCTCTGTTATAGGCAATGTGTGGGTCACAGCAATTAACCAAAGTTATAGAAAATGAACATGAATTGACGCAAAAAAAGGCATTATTTTGTTTAGAAAAAAAGAACTCTGTTTATATTTAAATGCCATCACAGGCTTTTGAGAAAAGCTGTTTGTTCCCTTCTTTGAAATCAAAATCCTAGAGGCCCTTCCAGCTCTGTAATACCATGATTTAATCTTTGGTTCTAAACAAAGAAACGCTAATTCAGTGTAGGACATCATCACTAGAAAAACATTATATTTAATTAGTAGTTTATGAATGCGACCTTAGTTAAGACCGCTGTTTCCACCACTTATTAACTGAGTGAACCTAAGCAAGTTATCTAACCTCTCTAAACCTATTTCTTTATCTGTAAGATGCCTTTTTCAGAGGATTGTCTTGATGGTAAAGTGAAATCATGTTTGTGAGCTGTTCAGCACAGTGCCTAGCCCACAGCAAGCAGTCAAAAGATGGACGCTATTATTACCGAGGATTTAATGGAAATTAAATTTAAATGAGTCTTTAGAACATTGCCTGGCTCAGAGTAAGCACTCACTTTTAACAGAAAGGTATGAATTGCAAATGAAATTTGAAAGTAATACATTTTTTTTATCTTCCTGCAGTGGGTACCATAGCATTTTAGGAAAATTTTTACCACTAATTATGTGTCTTTGGGTAAGTCACTTAACCTCTGAATTTGTTTCTTCTCTGCAAAATTGGAGTGCAAATGGATCAGATGGCCACTAATGAATGGATCTTCCAATTGGAAGGAGATTCTAGAGATAGCAGAGCTTAGGATACGTTATAAATTTATAATATATACTCTATAAATCTCTAGTGATAAGCTAAGAGATAACCAGTTACTAATAGTATGAGTTAATTAAAAACTTAAAATTCATAATAAACCTGTAGTATAAGGTACCATAAACATAAATATCCTTTAATTATTTAAAGACTAATTAAATAATAAATAATTGCTAGATACAGAATTAAAGACAGACAGAGATATTTTGATTTTCATTTTTTATATAATTTCCCCTTCATATTCAGAGCAAGAAATTATGTTACAATTCTTATTCCACATGAATCACAGACACTGAGTCTAAATAATCTCACATTCCAAATTTGAGGACGCCAAATTAATGTCGCTCTACTGTAATTCAGAGGTCAACAAACTGTTTCTGTAAAGGGCCAGATAGTACATATATTTTAGAGGCGCTTAACCCTGCCCTTATAGTACAAGAACAGCCGATGTGTAGATGAATGACCGCAGCTGCTTTCCAAAAAAACGTTATTTATGGACACTGAAGTGTGAATTTCATACCATTTTCAAGCATCGTGAAATCTTACTGTTCTTTTTCATTTTTTTCAATCATTTCAAAAATGGGGGTGGGAAGCATCCTTAGTTTGTGGACTATACAAAAGCAGGCAGCACGCAGGATTTAGCCCACGGGCCGTGGTTTGCCAGCCCCTGGTGTAATTATGCATTTTGGGAAAGAATATGGTAACGTAGGAAATCCGCAACCGGCAGATACCCCCCTGGGATTTTCACGGGCCCGTTGTTGCATTTTGTTTTGTTGTACTGTTTCTACCTGCCATTCTCCTGAGGGCTTTCACCACAAGCCAGGGACCCCCTCTCAGTCCCAGCGGCAAGGGCACTAGGTGGAAGCATAGCTAAGGTAAGCCTGACACCTTGAGGATGCAGCGCAAGTGGCAGGCACCACCCTGGAGTTACCAGCAAGGCACGTACAGCTCCGGGGAAGGGTGGATCCAGAAGGGCGGAGGGAGGCCAGCCACGCACGCTCAGCCCAAAGTCCACCACCCGACCTCTCTCCAAAGGAACTTCCAAAGAGCTGTCTTTGGAGGCATTTCATTCTATTTAAAAACAACAACTCCCAGAGCCCTCCCAGCTGAAACCAGGAGGCCCAAGGATGTCCAAGACTTTCCCTGGTCTGGTTAAATCTCCCAACTGTTGCCTCCCCAACGAAGGAGAAAGAAAAAAACCGTAAGGACCCAATTACTATTGATAATCAGGAGTTCTACTGGGGGGCTGGGGTGGGGGGGATGGTGAACAGGGGACTTTCGGCTCTAGGAAGCAAAGACGGATGATCACAGTGTTACAAAAGGCCTGCAGCAAATGGAATTACTCATTGCCTGCCCGGGTCAGACTCCCCCAGGGCTGTGATACCATTGTCCTGGGATGAAGTGTTTTGCTCATTCTTGGAAAAGGATTGAAGAGGCCATTCTTTCCATCCCCCTGCCTCCAGAAGTGTTTCCCCGGAACTCCAGTTATTCCTGTCTTGTAAATTATCCAGGAAAGAAGACTCGGGAGCATGATACGATAAAAAGCTCATCCTTCCTTTCATCTCACTCAAAGCCTTCTGTGTTTCTGAGAAAGCAGAGGGAGGGGACACTTGGAGGGAATTTGCCAGGACGTGCCCTGGGATTCTGTAGTCGCTAAGGAACTTTTGTGTCTGTGAGGGGCTCCTGTTTTCGAGGGTAAGAAGCCCTGAGAGTCTCACACTCATGCTGATCCTGCATAGACGGTGAGGGAGCGGGATGGGCTAAAATGAAGAAGGGGCGGCCCCAACTGTCTGTCGGCACCGCAACCCAGGTGGAGAACTGGGCAGCTGGGGTAGGTGAGCCGGCAAAGGTCCTGACCCCCAGGAGTCTCCCACACTGACAACTCAGAGCCCATCCTCAGAGGACAGGACCCTTGGCCCAGCCCAGACCTGTGCCATTAGGACTGGGGTGCCAGCCAGTGTTGTGTTTTATGGTCTTGAGAGAGGACCGTACCATTCCCCTCTCCAGGTTCCGGCCCCTCTCATCCCAGGGAGGTGACGTTGTGGGACAGAATGAATCAACTCTCATACACACTGGTACCCACAGCCATGGGCAGTGCGATGGGGGGTGGGAGTGCCACCTTTCCTGAGGTCCCCAGGCAGCTGAGCGCTGTTCCAGTTGAGTTTTCAGGGCCAGACACGAAGCCCCTGGAGCTCAGGTGCCCTCCTCTCCAAGTGCTTACCTGCCCCGGGGTGATTCCACCCTGCTGCCACCTCCCCTGGTGTAATTTACCCCCGTGCTGGGTTCTGCCCCCAGCCCCCGACCAGGCAGTCACAAAGTCCTTGGTTGCCTTAACCAAGGTGGTATTGCTTGCCCCGATCCGCAGCTTGGGGTGAAAACGTGTCTTTTAGCAGACAGAGTGACTTTAATATGACCTTTCTCGCCTCCCTCTTTTGCTTTACAATGAAAAGCTCTGGAACCTTCTCTGGAGATCTCTCTTCTGCACAGTCGGATCCCCGGAGTGACACTGTCGCTGGGACCGGTGTGAGGGTCTCCTGGGGTATGTGTCCCAGGCACTTGGCCTCAGAGGAGGGAGCGACTGGGGTCTCCCCAAGGACGCTGGTTGAGGGGCCCGTCCAGCACTGGAGGAGTTAATGTGGGACCGCGTAAGCGAAGGGGAAAAAGTTGGAGTTGACACTTAAAGGGGGGCGGGGGGGGCGGGGGAGCGAGCCCCGCTGACTCCTGATTGGTTTTACATTTCATCCAATTTTTTTTTCTCTCCTCTCTCGCTCCCTCTTTTCAGTTTCTCTCTCTGATCCCAGGGGAGGGGAAACGGGAATAGTGAGAGATCAAAAATAAACCTCTTATGTCAAAGCCGGGAAGGAAGTATAAATACGAAGGGCTCGGCAGCCCACTCTGTGCTTCCCGGGGTGGGGAGAAGGCAGGGGCGGAGGACGCGCACGCGGCCGGGGCGCCAGTTGCTCGCGCTCGGCTGGGCGGGAGGGCGCGGGAGCAGCGGCCGCGCCAGCCGGAGGGGCCGCCCGGGGACCGCCGCCGCTAGGCGCCCACCGGCCACGCGGCCGGCCCGCCGCCCGAGCTCCCGCCCGCGGGGCCAGCGGCCGGGCCGCCAGCACCTGCCCGCGCCGGGCCCGCTTTCTGCATCGCCCGCGCCGCAGCCGCAGCCCCCATGCCCCGCGCCGCCCCCCGGTGGCCGCCGCTCCTGCTGCTGCTGCCGCTGCTACCGCTGCTGCCGCCGCCGCCGCCGCCGCCGCTCGCCCGCGGCGCCCCGGCCAGGCCTGCAGGCGGGGGGCCGGCCTCGGCGCTGGTGGTGCCCACGCGGTTGCCGGGCGGCGCGGGCGAGCTCGCGCTCCACCTGTCCGCCTTCGGCCGCGACTTCGAGCTGCGCCTGGCGCCCGACGCCAGCTTCCTGGCGCCCGAGTTCAAGATCGAGCGCCTCGGGGGCTCCGGCGGGGCGGCCGGGCGCGAGCAGCAGCTGCGCGGCTGCTTCTTCTCGGGCACGGTGAACGGGGAGCCCGAGTCGCTGGCCGCCGTCAGCCTGTGCCGCGGGCTGAGCGGCTCCTTCCTGCTGGACGGCGAGGAGTTCACCATCCAGCCTCAGGGCGCGGGGGGCTCCTTGCACCGGCCGCACCGCCTGCAGCGCTGGGGGCCCGGGCGCGCCGCCGCCGCCGAAGCCCAGCCCTTGCCCGGAGCGCCCGAGGGGGAGGCGGAGAAGGGAGAGGGTCAGAGGCAGGAGGAGGCGGAGGAGGAGGAGGAGGAGGAGGAGGAGGACGAGCAGGGCAAAGAAGAGGAGGCAGAAGGCGCCAGCGAGCCGCCGCCGACCCTGGGGGCCACGAGCAGGACCAAGCGGTTTGTGTCTGAGGCTCGCTTCGTGGAAACGCTGCTGGTGGCCGACGCGTCCATGGCTGCTTTCTACGGAGCCGACCTGCAGGTAGGACTCGCTCTGTCCGGAGACCCCGGTCACCTCCCAGAGTCTCCAGATTCTTCCCTTTCCGTCCCTCTGAGGAAACCCTTCGCGTTCCTCACCCCAGACAAGGTTCTTTCCTTTCTGAGAAAGGCCAGTAACTCCTTCCCTGACCCCTGACACCTGGGCTACCTCCTCCTCCTCCCACGCGACCCTGCCAACTTAGAGCGCAGGCCCTGGGCGTCCGCCTCCCCGCTCAGCCCCGTCCCTCACATCCTGAACTGAAAGTGGGTTTTAAAGCACCCCCGCCCCAGACACCTGCCCCTCCCAACAGACACGATAAGTGAACATGTGGGAGAACATCCACCCCACCCCCATCTCTCCGCCCTCTACTGTCTCCAGACCTGGGAGGCTCCCAGGGAAAGGCAGCTGGGATGGAAAGATTCCCTTTGCCTACAGAACTGAGGCTGCCATAAGTAAAAGACATTGTTTGCAGGGAGTTGAACCTGGAAAGGGGCTGCCCAACTTCTGTGTGCCCAGCTGGTTCTGATCAGGGGCACGGACACCTTGCCAACCTGGCGCTCAGCCCTGGCAGAACTTGGCAGTGCCAGCATCAGCACAACAAGGGAGGGGAACAGAATTTCTGCCTGGGGGCTCAGCCCGGGAAACTGAAGCTTCAGTGGAAAAGGGAAGGAGAAGGGGGTGGGGATCTGAACTCCTCTGGTGAATGTTCCTGGTGGAGCCAGAACTAGCCTTGGTCCGCCCGAGCTGCTCTCCGCCCAGACACAGCTCTCTACTGAGCTGGGGCAGGAAAGCTGATTCCAGGGGACAGCTCCTGTCGCCAGGCCATTTCCAACTAGATTCCAAGATGGTGCAGCATCAGCAGGAGGTGTGTGTGTCACCCTACACCCCAGCACCTCGTGAAGTGGAAGGGTTCCAGGAGAGGCTGCGCTTTTCTCCTCCCTGGGGCAGCACAGAACCAGAGACGTGCGCGGTGGAGAAGAACTGACCTGCCCAGCGGTCATAGTTTCCTGAAAAAGGCACCTTGGCCGCTGCTGCAGCTCAGTTGCTGCCTTTTCGGTGATGGCACTCTTGGCTGGGACCCTATTCTCGGCTCGGCCTGTGCCCAGCTGTTGCGGGCACCGAGTGCTTCGGCATCCCCTATGCAGAATAGCCTAGACGAGGCGCAGCCGGCCCTCCAGCTTCTCGCCCCATCCTTCTCACTCTGCGGTCACTGGGAAATGCATTCTAGATGGAAGGATGGGAAGAGCTGGCTGCTGCCGGGGCCGTTAAAGCCCTGCGGGCTCCGTGGGCGCTGTCCCGGTATTCGGTCCTCCCAGAGCACGGGAAGGCGGCTTGGAGCCGTCAGCGCGGTCTGCCCCCGGGACTGTGGGTCTGCACTGACTGAGTATCTGCTTCCCTGCCTTCCATGAGAGCAGGGGGAGGCACCAGCCGCCTTCCCTGACTCCTTTCCGCAAGCAAGTCCTCCAGAGGGCGGCAGGTCGGTGGGCTTCTCCCGTCTCAGGTGAGGATGGCTATTCCGGCTACCAGGGGCTCCATCAGAAAGCACATTCACCACAAACCCAGAGCTGAGGGGCTCGGCCCCTCCCATGCACGACTCCTTTCTGACAGCTGCCTGAGAACCAGGAGGTGGGAAAGCCAACAAGAACCGGAGCAGCAGCAGAAAAAGAAACTTGCCCTTCGGTCTTCAGAGCCAGAATGTCCTCCCTGACGTTTTCCTACCATCTCACTCTCAGCTCAACGCCCAGACACTTCAGATGCTGTCTGTTTGCCTCCAGCACACACTCGGCAGCTCCGGATGTCAGAGCCATCTGAAAGCAGACGTGCTTGCTGCCGCCAGGGCTCCCAAGCCACTGAAGCCAGGGGCTGGGCTGGGTTCTGCCCAGGTCTGCTGCACCAGACGAGTTGACTTTCTCTTCGCAGAGCCACCCAGGAGCACTTCCAGCCTCGTATGACCCCTGGCTGGGTGACCCAGAGCACGCCTGTCCCATCTGTTCCCCCTGCACACACACAGGTTTCTGGACTATTCACAGACTGGCACCTCTGCAGCTGCCAGCTCCCTTGGGTCAGGAGAGCGTGTCACAATAGGCATCAGGCACCTTGAAGACTGAGGTCCTCTCCCTGGGCGGGCGGGGGGGGCTCCCTCTCTCCTTGGGGCCAGCCCTGCCACCTCCCCCCTTGGTCTCATCACGTCACTGCCTGCATCCTGCTGTCACCGCGCTGGGGTGGGGCAGGGGCTGAGACACAGCTGTTTCTATGACTGGCCCCTGGCCCCTCTGCT
Source organism: Balaenoptera borealis (assembly GCF_965194805.1). Classification (NCBI taxonomy): domain Eukaryota; kingdom Metazoa; phylum Chordata; class Mammalia; order Artiodactyla; family Balaenopteridae; genus Balaenoptera; species Balaenoptera borealis. The sequence goes on along the minus strand of NC_138868.1, from coordinate 108,321,605 downwards.
CTGACCGCTCACCGGCTATGGAGGTGCCACAGAACAGACTTGAACTTCTCAGCTCCATTCCCTGGGCTTCCTGGCTCAGCCAAGACAGGAGTGGATGTCAAGGGCCGGTTCCCCGAGACCTTGCCTTCCCAGACCCACCTCCCAAAATAGAGCCTAGTTCTTTACAAGTAACTCTCCGAGGGGCCTCCTGGAGACTTCATTCATACAGATGGAAAAAGCTTCGGGGTGTCCCGGCAACGGGGGGGTGTGAGGAGGATGAAGAGGGCCTTCCCCCTCACCTGTGAAGCGAGGCGCCTGCACTAGGTAATCGATTCTAGCCTGAACATCGATGAGGCTGCTTCGTGGTGAGTCTTCTGGAAAGTTCAGCGCCACGTGGAGAAGCCACCCACTGAGCATGTTCAATCTGCAGAGTGGTTTCCACGCACCGCCTGGTGGAAATACCTGTGAAGGGGCGGAGGAAGAAAGGCCAGCTCTCGCAGCACCCGAGGGCGGTGCTGGTTCACTGAGCCATGCCGCCTCCTGAGCACCAGGAGGGTCTGAGGCCCTGGCCCCCCGACATCATCCACGCTGTGGGAATGCGTCACCGAACCCAGCAGCCCAAAGACGTCCAGCCGCAGTGGGAGGCCAGGTCCTGAGAAGGAGCCGCCTTCGAGGCCAAGAGAAAGAATCAGCCGCGCGCAAGGCTGGTCCCACTGCTAAGCGACAGGGGAGTCTTCCAGACTCTGTACACTTGAGTTCAGTCAATCCCTCGACAGGAGGGGCCCTGTCTCCCCCCTTCCTCTCTGGCTTCACAGTTAAGGAGCTCAGACAAAGGGGGCGTTCTGAAAGGAGGGACCACCTCGGAAGAGACGGTTAACTCTATCTGCATCCGGCCGCAGCTGATTGTTCCCTGGATGAAACCGGAGCAGGAGAGGGGCGAGTGGGGATTGTGCTGCGCCCCATGGTTGGTCTGGGAAGCTGTCCTGCCAGGGCAGCAGCTGCAGGCTGAGCTTCTGAACTCACTGCTGAGCAGGGAGGGCCCCCAGAGAAGACCAGAGGAGTCCCAAGATTCAGGCTACTAGCAGGTGGTTTCAGGGAAGGGCCAAGTCACAGCCATTTCGTCTCCCCTTGCCCTTGCCCCCTGGGGAAACGCCTCCCCCGCCAGCCCTAATACCCGAAGTGGCCAAGTACCCCGGCTCGCCCAGCACAGCCTCCATCTAGGCCTGTTCATTCTGGCATAATTATTAATAGTCTCATCTTTCACTCTCAAAAGTGTCCTGTTTTGGATAATAACAGAAACAGACACGTGCCCAAGTCTCCACAGGCCACGTTATATGCATGTGAAGTATGTTCCCCCACTGGCAAAAGACCAAGTCTTCTCCATCCCTTTGGTCTGCTGCCGTCAGAATGATGGATTATATGAAGTATTTCCCAAAGAGAAGGCCCTAGTATTCAACCGTCTTTGATTCACCACTTCCCCCTCCCCCCCGGGGGGAGGGGGAGTTGGGCAGAGACAATGTCAGGGGGACCCTGGCTGGCTTGTTTGCATGCTTTGTTCGGGCTGTGCTGCAGTTTTCCTTGCGGCAGCAAAGAGGGTGGCAGTCAGTGCCATGATGAAGAGCGTAGACTTTGACAGGAAATAGACATGAGTGGCCTTGAGCGAGTTACCCATTTCTCTGTACCTCGATTTCCTCACCAGCCTGACAGGCACAGTTATACCAATGTCCTGGCAGTGTCTGGAGGAGATGGTAAAATACGGAAGGCACCTGACCCAGAGCCTGGCACATAGTAGGTGCTCGGCGAAGCGTGGCTGGCGCTAGAGTTGCCTTGGGTGATGCATTTGTCAGAGTAGGAGGGCAGGGCGGTCCCACGCCGTCAGAGCCAGCCAGCGCTGTGCCAGCTGTGCTGTCCCACGCAGCACAGGACCTGCCTTTCAGCCTGCTCTGCCTGGACTGTATCCACTGGACTCCTTGTGGTGCTGGTAACTGCGTGCTTTGGCGAGGTGGCCTTGCCCCTCGCTGCTTGGAGGACGAGGAGGGATGAAGGACATCTGTGCAGGACCCTGTCTTTTCTCCGTCTCTTCTTTCCTCTCCCTTTGCTTCTCCCTCCTCCCCAGCAGTCTCAGGCCCCAGAGAGATGCCAGAAGGGAGAGTGATGGCCCGTTGCTGCGGCCGCAGGGTTTCCGTGTTACCACCCCTCCTCTCCCTGCCTCTCCCAGGCGTGCTGCGAGGAGAGCGCTGGGCCCACAGCGTCCGGGATGACGTTATGAGCCAAGGAGCTGCTGGAAGTGCGTTTGGCCCGGGCCCAGCCTTCCCCAGACTCCCGCCATAGCTGGCCTTGGCTGCACGGGAGGGAGCTCCGGGGGAGGAATCTCCTTGTTTGTGTCTCAGAGAATCAGAGGGCTACGTCCCAGCCTAGCTGGCGGAGTGTCTTTTCGCTCCACCAGGTCCTGGGGGCACCAGGGGAGAAGGAGGCTCCCTGAAAAGTGCCCACCCTTCCCTAGGGAGACCCAAGGGCAGGAGATCCCCAGGCCATTCCAGAGTCGGGTTGTGTGACCACCCCGGCCGGGCTGGCCCTGGGCTCTGACCTACCCGACCTGGTTGTGGGGAGGTTGTCTGCAGCCCGCAGCCCGCGCCCAAGTGGTGCACAGGGAGGTATAAATAGACAGGGCGCGGTAGAGCAAGCGAGCTAACCTTCTCCTTGACTGGCTCCTGGGCCCACTCTCTGTGGGACTGGAAGTCAGGCCTGCCCTTTCGGACCAGGAGATGCACCGAGAAGCGGGGGCTCACAGACGCACGGCCGCCCACCCACCCAGGCCCAGTGGCCCTTCGCCCAGGGCGCTGTCAGAGGCACAGGCACCCGGGCCACCGTTCCTCAGAGGAGCCGATGCAAGGGGGGCAGGGCAACCCGCCCCCAAAAGTTCAGTGAGGCAAGACAGAGGCGGAGGTGAGCCGGACCGGGACTGGGGACTTGAGCAGAAACTCCGGACCACACTGGCCTGGCAGCCCTCTTGCGATGGGAATTATCTTCTGAGAAGGCAGCCAGAAGGACCTTCAAACGTCCTCCCGTCTAACCCACCTCCTGGAAGGAAAACGACTCTCAGGCCAGCTCAGCTCCCCAGTTGTTACTCGGTGTCTGGAGAAGATGCTGTGAGCTGCCTGAACTCAAGCACGGAGACTCCAAGGACCTCGGTGTCCGGACGCGCCCCCCAGGCCGGCCTTTGTGCAGCAGTTTGTACGTGTGCACCTCTGGTTTTCATCGGGGACGTGCCCATCGCATGGTCTCTGCTCGTCTGGCCAGGCACCTTGGGAACCAGACCCTTCTGAGACCTTAGGTCTTCAGTTCCTTATCCTGAGCCTTCGGGGACTGCTTCGGAACATCTGGCGTCTCTCATCTTCTCACCTTCTTTGTAAGACATCAACTCCCCAGTTTTGAGATTGTGAAGGTGGGACTGAAAGGAAGGCCTCCTGTGAGGAGAGTTTCAGGTCGTCTCGGAAGAAGTTCCCGGAGTTGGCCCCTGGTCCTTCCTGGGGTAGGAGACCCCGGACGCAGCAGAGGCCTGGAGGAAGTAGCCCCAGCAAGCTGCCACTCCTCAGCCCTCGCCCCCAGTTGCATAATGATGTGATTGCTTGTTTCCCTCAGGAATCTGACTCCGGGGGCTGGTGCCAAGTTTCAGCTTTGCTGATAAGATGTTTACATCAGCCTAAACATAGCTGGAGCGCTTGACACAATAAGTAACCTACCAACCCCTGTTTGTAGGGCTTACAAAATATCTGGCTGGTTGACTGCGAGGTGAACAGACAGATCCCATTCACAAACAATGGGATTCGTCTAGAACTCCCACACATGGCCTCAGCCCATGGAATGTCCGTCTCTAGCCTTTCACCCTCCTTTCCTTCCTTCTTCTCCCACCTTCCAGAACACCGGAGGGAAGAAAGAGAGGCTACAGGAGGTGGTGCCCTAGGGAGCAGGGAGCAGGGCTGGCCACACTCCTGGCTGACGGCCTGAAGGCCTGTATGCCTCTGCCCCATTCGTCTCCTGTTCTGCGAAGTCATCCAAGAGGACTCCCTTCTGGAGGTCCTGGAGGCAGAAGAGTGAGCCCCATCTGGCCTCGCCCAAAGCCTTGGGAGCAGTTGGCAGCCCAGGGTTGGGGCAGAGGCCAAGCACGGATGTCACCGCCTTCAGCTGGCCTTGGTGGGACTGGAAGCAATGGGAGCCTGAACGCCTGGGTCTCACCGACCCACCTGATTCTCTCCCACCCCAGGCAGAGGGGAATGAACCCTCTGGGCTGTCCAGGCAGAAGCCAGGAGGCCAAGCCCTGGGAAACTTACTGAGAAGAGTGTAGACCTCAGAGAGAGACACGCTTGGGCTGGCACTCCGGCTTTAAGAGCTGCGCGGCAGTAGACTAGTTATTTAACTTGCGAGAACTTCCACTTCCTCATTCGTGAAATGGGGATGACAATCCCTACTTCCCAGAGTTATTGTGAGCATTTAATGAGGTGACACGTGTACCGTCTGTGACTGGTGCAGAGGAGCTACTGTTAGGAGTGATCATCAGAGCAAAGTTTTCCCATCCTGAAGAGTAGGGGTTACCCCAGCAGACATCAGGAAAATTCTCGACGGATTTTAACCTTGAGCGCTGAGATAATTGCTTCTGGGCTGAGGGCGGAGAGGGGATGGGTGGCTGGCAGGGAGACGGTCGGTGTCAAGGTTAAGGTAGAATCACCAGTGCCGTCCACTAGAACTTTCTGTGATGATGGGAGTGTTCTGTCTGCTCAGTCCGCTGCAGTAGCCACGAGCCATACACGGCTATTGGCGCTCTTGAAATGTGGCCGGTGTGGCAGAGGAGCTAGGATTTTAATTTTATTGAATTTTAATGGATTTCGATGTCCATGGCCACATGTGGCTGGTCAGGATGTTAAACGCTTAAGCTTTGGAGCCAGGCGTTCTGGGTTCACACGCTGGTTGACACACTAGGTCTGGGACCTTGGGCCACCTACTGAGCCGTGACTTTCTTATATGTACAATGAAGGGAAGTAATGCCAGGGCCTCGGGGGTTTTGTGAGCCTTCACCGAGATGCTATACACCAATGCCCAGCACACAGGGTGCATAACGTGACGTGACGGCAGGGGCGGGCGGCGGCCAGATCTACCCCTCCCTCTCCACCCCTCCTTCCTGCAGAACCACGTCCTGACGCTGATGTCTGTGGCGGCCCACATCTACAAGCACCCCAGCATCAGGAACTCCATCAACCTGATGGTGGTGAAGGTGCTGATCGTGGAGGATGAGAGATGGGGCCCCGAGGTGTCCGACAACGGCGGGCTGACGCTGCGCAACTTCTGCAGCTGGCAACGGCGCTTCAACCAGCCCAGCGACCGGCACCCCGAGCACTTCGACACGGCCATCCTGCTCACCAGACAGGTCCGCGGGCCTCTGGGAACCGGGGGCGGGGGGGGGGGGGTGCGCCGAGGGGCGCCTCGGCCGCCCAGACACGGGGACCGGCTCCCTGCTGGCCCCAGCTGGACACCAGGAGCCTCGTGTGCAGACCAGCAGGAGGAGGAGGTCACGAGGACATGTATGAGGCATGTGCGGGGGAAGGAGAGGAATTCGTGAGGGCTCTTCTCCAGAAGTTTGTGACCAGCTGTCTGCTGAGGTCATAACAAGAGGAAACGGGCTCAAACTGCCCAGAGAGCGATGTGGAGCTGGAACTAAGACAGGAGGTCCAGCTGCAATGGGGGTTAAAGCCGGTGGAGGTAACCAGGGTCCCCTCAAGACTTCCCCAATGGCAGTAGGCCTGCCCATCTCCCTGGTGTGGTTTAAACAGATGGCTTCCTGAAGGCCAGCAAGTGTGATCACGTGCGGAGACCCTGCTCACCCCCCAGGCCGCACGCACAACCCCAAGGCGAGTGCTGCGTTTTTAGCCCCACTTTACAGCTGGGGAAACCGAGGCACAGAGCGGCCACCCCGTGGCAGCGCCCGCAGTCAGGCCCCAGCCGCCTCGCTGTGGAGTCCACACCCTTAATCACCCGCCAGGCTATCCCACCTCCCGGGACAAGCTTTCCGAGTCCCAGGCAGCCCGAGGACATGCCGACACAGAAGGAGAAACGGCCTTTGGGGAGAAATAGGGATTTGGCTTAAAACGTGTCCTGTGTCTCCGGAGGCGCAGGAATGGGAAGGGTTTCCATCCTGTCTGTCCTCACGTCCCGCTCTCTCCGCGAGCAGAACTTCTGCGGGAAGGAGGGCTTGTGTGACACCCTGGGCGTGGCGGACATTGGCACCATCTGTGACCCCAGCAAGAGCTGCTCTGTGATCGAGGACGAGGGCCTGCAGGCGGCCTACACTCTGGCCCACGAGCTCGGTAAGGCTCGCCACACGGGAGGCCTGGGCTGCTGCACGGGGTGGGAGGACCCGCCCTCCCGAGTCCAGCCAGGGCGGCGCCCCCAGGACCCGGCCGCCTCTCGGGGCCACCCCTCCTCGTTCCGGCAGGGTGACTCTGCCCTCGTGCTGTCTCCATCCCCACCCTGAGCACGGGGCCATCCTCAGAGGTCACCAGGGAAATGCCAGTGCTCAGGTAGAGCCGTGGGGCCGCATCCCGGCTAAGCAGTCAGGATTCTGGAAGGTCAACTAGCAAATGACTGAGACGGGTGTGAATCAGCACAGGCCCCGGCAGAAAATAAAGGGACCCCGGTGTTCCTGGTGCTCTGAGAAAGCTTCCTGGGAGAGGAGAGCCAGGCAGAGTGGGCCGGGAACAGTCTTTGAGGAATAAGCGGAGCGGCGGGGTGGTCCCTCGAGGCGCTGGCGCTGCTTAGGCCTTCAGAGGCCCTCTGCCCCCTGGGCGGACGGCTGAGGGCAGTGGAGACGCTGGGCGGACCGCGGGTCTCGTCCTCCCCAGGGCACGTCCTCAGCATGCCCCACGACGACTCCAAGCCCTGTGCTCGGCTCTTCGGGCCCCTGGGCAAGCACCACGTGATGGCGCCCCTCTTCGTCCACCTGAACAAGACGCTGCCCTGGTCCCCCTGCAGCGCCCTGTACCTCACGGAGCTCCTGGACGGCGGGCACGGTAGGTTACCCAGGCTTCTCCCTGGCCGGCGGCCGGCACCTGCAGCGCAGGCATCTCGGCCTGGGAGAGACTCAGGAGCTGTGTCCCCGCCACCCCGCCGGGCACAGTGTTCCGACCTCTCCACAAAGCATGCCCTTCCTTGGCCCAGCTTCCAGCAGTCCCTTTAGATTATCCCACAGAGCAGGTGGAAGTAGTCTGAGAAGGTCTGTCTGGAGGAGGTGGGTTCGAACAGAGCTCGAAGGAATGGAAGAATTTTTGTCGTGCAGAGGGGAGAAGGGAGCTTCTGGCTGGAGCGATAGATCACAGGGTAGCGTGCAAATGGCAGAGAGGCAGGAAGTGCCCCATGAGGGCACGGAGTGGGGCGAGGTGCCTGGTGAAGACAGCCTGACTTGTTGAGTAAAGCAGTGAAAACACAACTGGTTCTTGATTCTTGATAGAAAGATAATAGATTGGCCAACATCAATACTTTGGCTTTATTTCTCCTGGCCTGGTTTTTAAGAGTCCATTTACATCCCCAATTATACTGTGACGTAGATTTAGTGTTACGATTAGCTGGCCTTCCCTAGGTAAACGCTGAATGCATATAAGATGTTCTGGATACCAAAAGAAATGCAACCCTTAAAAAAAAATTGCTACTGATAGTCAAAACTTGGAGGAGCTTCTGTGGATGCCTGAGTGTTGACAGTTTGTAGGTGGAGGTCAAGGAGGCCTCGAGTGTGATGGGGGGGGACCCCTTCTTCCTATTCCTCTGCTTCCTCCACAGGAGACTGTCTCCTGGACGCCCCTACCTCGGCCCTGCCTCTGCCCACAGGCCTCCCAGGCCGCAGGGCCCTCTACGAGCTGGACCAACAGTGCAAGCAGATCTTTGGGCTGGGCTTCCGTCACTGCCCCAACACCTCTGCTCAGGACATCTGTGCCCAGCTCTGGTGCCACATGGATGGCGCCGAGCCCCTTTGCCACACGAAGAACGGCAGCCTGCCCTGGGCGGACGGGACGCCTTGCGGGCCCGGGAGCCTCTGCTTGGATGGCAGCTGCCTGCCTCAGGAGGAAGTAGAGAAGCCCAAGGTGAGGGACGGCCACTGGGAGTGGGGGACAGGGAGGGGGAGGGCTGTCTCCAAGGAGGAAACCACACCTGAGAGCCATGAACTAAGAGACTTTGGGCCAGGGGCAACTGTGAGGAAAATCACTCACCTTTGGACAAAGCAAAGCGTATTTATCCAGAGTCGAGGGGAGCCGCTCAAGACCGTGCTCAGAGCCGATGGCTGATGTCGGCAGGGCTCCGGGCACTCAGGGGACTCTGCCTTTGGGGCTGCCGCGGGGCTGACTCGAAGGCCTGTGAGGCTTGGTGCTAGGTGCGGAACACTCCAGCGCAAGAGCAGTCGCGGCCCTCAACAAACAGAAGCCGTTATGAATCCTATTATAAACAGGTAGCGTGACAGCAGAGGAGGGACATCCAATCAAGAACGAGGGGAAAGTATTCGTATCCTACCCGTGTCGGAGCTGAATGCATAGCTAGGGGTCAGGAGAGTGAGAGTAATTGTGGGAACTCCTTGCTCAAGGAGGAGGGAAGGAGGAATCAGAATCACCTCTGACCAGGCAGAGAAAACCTGGCAGAGTAAACGCGCAAGGAAAGGCAAGGCAATGCCAGTGAGAGGTTTTAAACGATTTGCTTCTTCGCCCTGCGCTTAATACACCCGAACTGTGAGGCTGATCACATTTCTCTGCGAGTCACTGAGCCACCTCTGAAACAGCATCCACCGGGTTCGCAGCCTGGGCCCGGCCCAGCTCGGAATCACCAGGGTGGCCTGTGCGCTCACCCTCCGGAGGGCTGTCCTCAGCGGTGCTTCCGTTGCACTGAGGCCCGCGGGCCCGCGTGGGCGGGTAAAGCACATGCTCCTTCTAAGCCTGAGCCAGGACGGGATCCGCGGATTCATTCTCAGCCCCCTCCCAGCCCACACCCCGACACTGAGCTTCTCCCAACCCTGTCCTGTGGCGTGTGCTTCACACGTTCCTGAGGGGAGAGGCAGGGAGGGAGCCCATCCAACCTTTCCCAGCACCCCAGCCAAGCCCAGTACAGGGAAAGGTGGCCAGAAAATGATCACCAGATGATGCTTATCACCTATGTTTAAGGGGAAAAGACATCATAAAATACTATATATACATATGTGTGTGTGTGTATATATATATATGTATACGTATATGACAGGATCATATCTGTGTAAAGTAAAACCTGGCACCTTCATGATCCTATAGTCAGAGCAAAGGTACAAAAGGATATTGATGAAAATCATGTCAATCGTTTCATCTGGGTAGTGGTATTTTGTAAGCGTTACTTTCTTTTTTACACCTTTCTGTATTTTTCATTTTTTATATGAGCACGTATGACTTCTGCAACTTTTTTAAAATTATTTTCATTTTGAAAACTTAATGAACACACCCAAGGCAATGCCTTGTCCTCAGGGTCAGTTGTAAAGTTGGAAGCAACTCTAGTTTATTTCCCAGCACCATCCTACCCCTGGACCTGGCGGCTGGTAGACTAGTGGCCGCACCTCCTAGAGATTAGTCCTTCAGACCAGAACCTACCCGCCTCAGCACCGGGGGCATCTGGGCTGCGTGCGCCCCGGCCGTGGGAGGCTGTCGTGCTCGTCGCTGGATGTTTAGCAGCACCCTGTCCCCCACCCGCTCGAGGCCAGCAGCCTACGCCCTGCCCAGCTGTGACAACCACAGGGTCTCCGAACACTGCCACGCGTCCCGGCCGATGGAGAACCGCTGCGTTAGACCCAACCTTATTCCCATAAAAGTGTCACTCAGCAACTCCCGTTGAGCACCTTGCAAAGGGCGAGGCACTGTTGTAGACACCAGGCGGCCAGCCGCGAGCAAGGCCAGCACAGACTGTGATCGGGGAGCCGCGGCTGCACGGGCCACACAGCCCCTGCACAAATGAATCACGCAGTTTACCGAACTGCACGCACCGGGACGGGCGCAACTAGGTGAGGAGGCCTCCTGCCCTCTGCTCCCCACTCAGCGCAGCCTTGTGTGTTGCAGGCCGTGGTGGATGGAGGCTGGTCCCCGTGGGGACCCTGGGGAGAATGTTCACGGACCTGCGGAGGAGGAGTACAGTTTTCACACCGCGAGTGCGAGGACCCCGAGCCTCGGAACGGAGGGAGATACTGCCTGGGTCGGAGAGCCAAGTACCAGTCGTGCCACACGGAGGAGTGCCCCCCCGATGGTAATCGCCACACCGGCCAGAGCAGCTGCTGTGTTGCCTGCAGCAGATCCCCAGAGGAGTGCGGGGCTCTCCCGGGCGCAGAGCTTTCCTGGGTGCAGACATAAATGGTTTAGAGCAGCCCATGGCGACCCAGGACAGCTCTCCCTGTCCGGGGAGAGCCCGGCAAAGGAGAGACACTGCCCTGGTCTTCCAAGATGTGGAGATGGAGGGCGTCACTCCCAACCAAACTTATTCATTAGAGCTGGGGGAGGGCTTTGCAGAGGGGCGAGCGTCTAGGATAACGTCTGAACCCTCGTCTGTATGCAGAACGGAGGCGTTTTCCAAAGCCAGGGTCAGAGCCAAACCTCCAATATCTTTCCAGCCAACATCCAGCTCAGGGCGGAGGGAAGATTTCTGCATCTGACCCTAGCGCGCATTCCCCCTGAGAAGAGTTGCCCATCTCCCCTCGGAGCGTGGTAGCTGCCTGGCGGCCCCTTCTTGGGAAGCAGCCCCACCTCTGCCTCTCCTGGGGACGTCCTCCCCAGTGCCTGCTAGAAAGCCCACACATTAACTCAGGGGCAGCAGGCGACGTGAGAGCAAATCATTGCAGGTCTTTTCCCCACCATCCCATCCAGCTCCCCCTTGTGCAGCCCCAGGAAGTATTGGCAGGCTGCAAACGACAAGCAGAGAGACGCATCCAAGCGCAGAGGCGCACTGGCATTGGAATGGTGTCTAATGAGGGAATCTGGAGGCTTTGCAGTTTTGCAAGATGAGGAGGATCAGTAACGGCACGAAGCTCTGGAGCTGTGCGAGTCTGCCTGGCACACGCGTGAAGCGTTCCCGGGGGAATGAGAGAGAGAGAAGGGGGAGGGGAATGGATATAGGCATGCGGTAGACACGGACCGTAGGTGATACCATGATTTCAGGGGCACCGGGACCAGCCATCTCAGTCAGTGAGTGTTTTGGTGCCTCTTGTGTGGGTAGAACTGGAATAGGTGTTGTAATGACATAAGAAGCATGTTCTCTGTACTCAGGGAACGTGCAGATCTTGTTAGAGATCCAAACCCCTTTTACAGAGCAATTAAAGGTCAATCTGTGAGGCACAGACCCCAGACTGACAAGGAATCCAGAGCGAGGAGAGGCCTGGCCTGGTCGGAAGCTTCTTGAGGAGTCAGGGCCTGGAGGGCTGAGACAGAGATGAGGTGCAGGAGGACGTGTTGCGATGGGAGCTATGATCCCCCCAGGGCACGGCTGAGCAGAGTGGGCCAGCGTTTCCAGGCCAGCCAAGGGTGCGTAAAAGCTAAAATAGCCTCAGGAGGCTCTCTGTGCTGGCTGTCCCATCAGGTCACCTGGGAAGCTTTTCCAAACACAGAGGCCCAGACGCCTCAGGTGTCCTGACTCAGAGTCTCAGGAGGAGTGCACGGCCACCCGGGATTTGAAGCTCCACAGACCATGCAGATGTGCAGCTGGCGTGGAGAACCTCAGTAGTAAGAGCGGGTTTAACTTCAGGATTGTGGAAGGGAAAAGCCCAGGTCTTACTTCAGACAGATTGTTCTGGAGGCAGCGTGCAGCAGGACGGGAGAGGAAGCAGGCTGTGTGTCGGAGGCTGGGCACCAAGTCTCGCAGGAAACCACAGGCCTTGGCTTGTGAGCAGTGGACCAAGATGCTGACAGTGGGAAGGAGACATTTAAAATCACAGATCGTCCTGAGTAGAGTACAGGACTTAATGACAGGTTGGGAATAGTGGATGTAGATGCGCAAATGTTCAGAAGATACCAGGGTTCCGGTCTCAGGCTGGAATGTGGTAGCATCACCAAATGAAAATCCAGCCAGTTCTTCATATGGAGAAACCATATGGAGTTGGGCCTCGCTGAGCTGGAGGTAATGGCAGCATCTACAAATGGAGCTCCCCCAGAGAGACCCAGAATTATAGCAAGTGGGGTGTAGAGGCAAGGTCAGAACTAGAGATGTACATCTGGGAGCCTTTGGCCACATGTCCAAGGAGGTCAAGATAAATCACGATCAGCAGAGGCCCAAAAACATAACTCCACGTGTCATTCCGTGCTTCCCCTGTCCCCACCTAAATTTGTTCATCTGTAAAGCAGAATTAATATTCTCCCCAAACGGGAAGACTGTTTTTCCCAGAAAGCCCAGCTGAGGCTGGCTGCTCCTTTCCTTGCCCCGTGAGTCAGGGCTTAAGTCGGTGTCTAGGAAAGTCGGGCCCAGGTGACACTGGACCTGTGTCCTCCGGTTGGGTCAAGTCCGGGAGGAAGAAGGGTGCCCGGAATCTCGGCATTTCTCCCGTGGGGTCCTGCCTGCTTCAGCTCAGCCTGTTAACTCCATGCCCTCTCGCCCTCATTTTAGGGAAGAGCTTCAGGGAGCAGCAGTGTGAGAAGTACAATGCCTACAATTACACGGACGTGGAGGGGAACCTGCTGCAGTGGGTCCCCAAGTACGCAGGGGTGTCCCCCCGGGACCGCTGCAAGCTCTTCTGCCGAGCCCGGGGGCGGAGTGAGTTCAAAGTGTTTGAAGCCAAGGTGAGGATCCTTCTGGAACTCAGGTGCACAGGTGGGGAGGAGGGCCCCCTGGCCTGAGCCCAAGAGTGGGCAGCGTCAGTGCTCACTGGGCCCTCTGACCGCCCCCCCCGCTTCCCCGCTGCAGGTGATCGACGGCACCCCGTGCGGGCCCGAGACTCTGGCCATCTGTGTCCGTGGCCAGTGTGTCAAGGCTGGCTGTGACCACGTGGTGGACTCGCCTAGGAAGCTGGACAAATGCGGCGTGTGTGGCGGCAAAGGCAACTCGTGCAGGAAGGTGTCCGGTTCCCTCAACCCCTCCAGGTGGGTCTCCCCAGAAGTTCTGTCCCTAGCTGCGCGAGCAGACCGGGCTTTGGAGTCACAGGGGCCTAAGTTTGAGTTGTGGCTACGACTCCATCCCCGCGGAGCACTGAGCTTCAGTTCCTTCATAAAACTCGGCGTCCTCTCGATCTCAGAGTCGCTGTGAGGAGGCACGAGATGGGCAGAGCACTTGGCCCAGGGTCCGGCCCGCAGAGATGACGGCTCTCAGGGCAGCCAGAGGCCACACGGATAGGGATGTATCTTCTCTGAGTCAACTGGCAGTAGAGCTACACTGAGTAACCGGGACTTTTGCCAGAAAGCAGCTCTTCCAGGCCTGCTGTGGGAAGGACATTTCACCCTAATCTGGCGGGCCCTGCCCTTTCTGCAGGTGGATCTTCAGAAACGGGGGGCCCACAGGCGGGTCTTGGCAGCCTCAGGGCTTCATGAATCTGAGAACTCCAGACGCTTTCTCCCACCTTAAAGCCACACGTTCATAAAGCTCCTATATCTGTTCAAGTGCTTTCACTTCTGTGGGCTCGACGGATTCCTCAAATAAGTCTATTGGGGCCAAGACCGTTACGCCCCTTTTACAGATGAGGAAGCATAGGCACAAAGAGACTACATGACTCTTCTAGGGTCACAGTGGTAGGTCATGGCGGCCAGAGGTGAGCCTAGGTTTACCCATTCCTGGGCGGGTTTTCCCTGTCCCACACACACTTCCCGGGGAGGAAGGGCTAGCGCCTGCGGCCGCACTGCACCCCTAGCTGCCTCCCTCGCTCTCTCTCCTCTCATCAGCCTCAGAAAACAGAATCTGCCTACGGCAGGCAACTCAGGAGTCTTTTCAAATTTAAACTCAAAGGATATAGAAAAAAGAAGCATGGGGTGTGGGACAGTCAGACGTTGGGTCCCTTCGCAGAGCTCTCTCAGGCATCAGACATGGGGCCCGGGGTCCTTACCCAGCCGCCCAGCGGGCGCGAGGCAAGGACAGCCAGGAGCAGAGTGGCTGCCGTCCTCAGTCCTCTCCGCCTCCCTCCCAGCCTGCGAAGCCAAATACTTCTACCCCAAAAGACAAGAGTAAGAATTAAGGTTTCCCCATCCCACATAAAGCCCCAGACCCACAATAAAGTTGGAACATTTTCCCCAAACAGCATCCCCGCACCCGGGCAGCCCCGCTCGTGGTGCTGGGCACGCCCAGAAGAAGGCCCCTCGGAGCAGGCTGTGTTGCCTGCTTCCTGCCCTAGAGCCACGATAACCAAATACCAGGAACTGATGGACCCTAGGAGGTGGCGTGACGCGTCCACCTGGTCAGCTTCTGGAATCGGTGTGTGGATCAGATCTTTCCACGTGGGTGTGAGCTCTGGGATGAAAGTGGCCAAGCAAAGTTTACACCAGTGCAAGGAGCTGCGTGTGCCTGAGATCTCTTTTCAGCCAAGAGCCCAGGTTTGGCAGCAACGGCACAGCATTCACCCCCTCTAGGCTGCCTTCCCCTCTGTGCTATTGTCAAGATCGAAACTCCAAACATTTGAAATAGAGCTCCCAGGCCAAGCAAAAGTCCCGGTGTACCAAGTGTTCCTGTCCGCCTCAGCAGCTAATTTACTGGGCACTTTGGGGCGACTACTTCCTTATTTGCTAGCAAACTTTTGTCTGCCCACCCCCAGTCCCCGCATGCTGACTTCCTGAGTACCGGGCTGGGGAGCCACGGGTCCTAAAGGTGTCTTCCTGTCATAGTTATGGCTACAGTGACATCGTCACCATCCCAGCTGGCGCCACTAACATTGACGTGAAACAGCGGAGCCACCCAGGGGTCCAGAACGACGGCAACTACCTGGCCTTGAAGACCGCCGATGGGCAGTACCTGCTCAATGGAAACCTGGCCATCTCCGCCGTGGAACAGGACATCCTGGTGAAGGGCACCATCCTCAAGTACAGCGGTTCCATCACCTCCCTGGAGCGGCTGCAGAGCTTCTGGCCCCTGCCTGAGCCCCTGACCGTGCAACTCCTGACAGTCCCTGGGGAGGTCTTTCCCCCCAAAGTCAAATACACCTTCTTTGTCCCTAATGACGTGAACTTCAGCATACAGAGCAGCAAAGAGAGAGCGACGACCAACGTCATCCAGCCCCTGCTCAACGCGCAGTGGGTCCTGGGAGACTGGTCTGAGTGCTCCAGCAGCTGCGGGGCCGGCTGGCAGCGGCGGGCGGTGGAGTGCCGCGACCCCAGAGGCCAGGCCTCCACCACCTGCGACGAGGCTCTGAAGCCGGAGGATGGCAAGCCGTGCGGAAGCCAGCCGTGCGCCCCGTGACCCAGCGGGCGGGCCAGGCTTATGCTCGTGGACTCGGGGTGCGGGGTGCAGACCAGGGTCACGCTACGGTGACCCCACATCTGGGGGTGGCGTGGCCTGCCTACCCAGGCCCCCCGCTGCTGCAGCTGGGCATGAATCCATGGGGGGAGGAGAGGAGAGGAGACAGACCACAGATGCTAAAGTCTACTATCTAGTGGGTTGGACCTTGCTTGGGTTCAAGTAGAGGGCATAGGTTAAAAGGTAAAGAGTGCTCTTACGGACCCAAAAGGAAGACTTGGTCAGCCTGTTTGCAAAGGACTAACAAAGTTAAACGAAAAAAGTTTTTTCTACTTGGTTCCCTCGTTAAATAATCTACCTCAGAGGGGAAAAAATTAGTCAAAGAGAGATGTGGAGTAGGGGTGGATGGTGAGTGTCAAAGCAAGCACTGTAGCTGCACCCCAAACTGTCTTCAGAAATGACCAGGAGTGTCTTCAGTATTAAACCCATCGCCTGGAGGGCTGCGAGTCGCAGGATTGTGGAGAGCCCCGTGTTCTCGGGCTCCCACCTGCAGGGGTGGATCCATTTCAAGTATTTATACAAATGTGTCTCTGAACTAAAGTGTGATCTTGCGCCAATGGAGTGGTCTGATCTGGTTCGGTATTTCTTTGGAAAGGGCAGGGGACCCAGGGCCCAAGGACAGAGGCTAAAACTAGGTCGGCTCACCTTGAGCACAGCCAGGGAAGCGGGCACCTTGCCTGCACCTCTGAGGCCTCCCCCGAGTTCTCACGTCTGCTGAATCCAGGTCATTCGGGCAAGTCTTTATCTGCATAATCTAGACCAGCGGTTCTCAAACTTTAGTGGGCATTAGGGTCATCTAAAGGGCTGCTTGAAACACAGATGGCTGCGCCCCACCCCAGAGTTTCCGATTCAGCGGGTCAGGGGCCTGAGAATCCACATTTCTAACAAGTTGCCAGGTGACATGGAGGCTGCTAGTTTGGGGACCGCACTTTGAGAACCACTGCTCTAGTGGAAACTTCCAGCTCTGAGGTAACAAAACGTTATTCTCGAGAAAGCCCGTGCCACTCCACTCTGCATATGTCCTCATTCTCACATTTACATACTGACCAGGCAGAGATACAAGATTCTCCTAGCATCTGAGGAATGCCGCACCTGTTTCTAAGTAACATCATCCCAATGACCTCAGCTCCTTCTCTCCACGCCAAATGTCATTCCCAGCTCACAACTCTTTTGACCCAGGCAAATTGCAACTGTCCCAATCAGCCCTTTTACATAGCCTGACCTTCCCCACTAGCCACCTGAAACCTGCCTGAGAGCCTCCCAAATCCCATCTTCCCTCCACGTCACCTCATCTCTTCCTGGTCAGACAAAGCCCCCAGCTCGACTTCCATATGGTCTGGTGTAGAGGGAGCTCAGTCCTTGGTCGTAGTGGGCGAAAAGGAACAGACAACATCAAGAAATGACATTCTAGGGAAAAGGAGGAAAATATCTAAATTTGCATGGTCCCTTTTCCTGTCACCATTGACCCCACCCCCCTTGTCCTTCCCTTTAGCTTTCTCTCAAGACCCCTTCAAGTAAAAATTGGCCTGGGCAGGGCTTCCCTGGTGGTGCAGTGGTTGAGAATCCGCCTGCCAATGCAGGGGACACGGGTTCGAGCCCTGGTCTGGGAAGATCCCACATGCCGCGGAGCAACTGGGCCCGTGAGCCACAACTGCTGAGCCTGCGCGTCTGGAGCCTGTGCTCCGCAGTGAGAGAGGCCGCGATAGTGAGAGGCCCGCGCACCGCGATGAAGAGTGGCCCCCGCTTGCCGCAACTGGAGAAAGCCCTCGCACAGAAACGAAGACCCAACGCAGCCAAAAATAAAATTAATTAATTAATAAAACCAAAAAAATATATATATATATATGAAAAAAAAAAAAATTGGCCTGGGCAGAGAGGATGCTACATGGAGCCCCTGTGTAAATGAGGAAAAGGTGCCCGCTGGGAGGACTCAGGCCGTTGGGACAGAGGCAGGGCAAACAGGATTTCAGCCCCTACCGTGCCCTCAGCTGGTCGTCTTTGTGTGGCGCACACTCTGCATGGTGGCCGTGGACACGGTGGCCGCTGACCACTTTTCCCTGACCGCCGGCTTTTAGTGAGTGGGAGGCCGGGCTTACCTAAGCATAAACAGTCACACACACCGGCATGTTGATGACGACCAGGAAAGCCAGATCTGTCCTTGCTGTGAACCAGCTCTACTGAGATTGATTGTATGTTCCTGCAACCCTTCATCTCCTTCCATTTCTCACTCTCCCCCAAATAATCAAGGCCAGGTGTGTCCCCATTAACCACCCACACCAGTCCGGCTGTGCCATATCTAGAGCCTGCATCATTACCAGGCACAGAGTTTGCC
Organism: Balaenoptera borealis; assembly: GCF_965194805.1. Taxonomy (NCBI): domain Eukaryota; kingdom Metazoa; phylum Chordata; class Mammalia; order Artiodactyla; family Balaenopteridae; genus Balaenoptera; species Balaenoptera borealis. The sequence continues at coordinate 108,303,835 of NC_138868.1, read as the reverse complement.
CTGGAGTTCAGCTGGCAGCAGGGCTGCTGATGTGCAAAGCAGAATGGAATCCAGCTTGGCTCTTCCTTGCTGTGTGGGCTCAGCGAGGCTCACAGAATACGTACTTGTTTGTGTCTGGAAACTCAACAGCTGCAGCTCAGGGACTCAGAAAACAGATCTGCAGAGAGAGACCATGCCATCATTTCCCCCAGCCTACCACGACCACCCTTCTAGCCCAGAGAAGGGAAGATTGCATTTCCTCTGCTGAGAGCTTGCATTTTCCAGCTAGAGTTCCTCGCAGAAATGGTAGTGGTGCCTCCTCGCGAAAGTCCACAAGGCCCTGACTCAGCAGGTAACTTGGTCATTCCTCTGGATCCTCCGAGCTCCTGCCAGAAATATTTCAAAGGTGGTACATTAGCATCGAAGTCCATTTCCAACCTCTGTCCGCGAGACAAGTGAATCCTTGTCTGGGGTTTATTCTCTGTCCTTTATTCTCCTGTAGCTGACCAGAGGGCTTTGTGAATTTACAAAAGCATGTTCCCCGGCCCGCTTTAGTAAACCACCCTTCTCTCCCAGAGGTGATGGGAATGTCTTCCCACTAGCTCCACACCTTGCTCTCTGATGATGTCCACTAGGTTTTAGATCCTTCGTGTTTGGGCATTTTAGCCAGTGGACCCTCTTACTGAGGATTTTTCCTCCTTCCTAGCATCCAAACATTAGTTCTTCTTGCTTTCTCCTGGAGCCCTCTTCATTTTTACCAAGCCTTCCTACCACCACCAAAACAAACAAATAAACAAAAAAGACAGGAACAAGAGGAAAGTTCTTAAGAATATGTTGTCTTTTGCTTTGTTGTGATATCTCTGTGTGGTCCAGACAAACAGAGTGGCTTTGTCACAGCTTCACTCTCAGGCCTGTGAAGTGAGGTGGTACCTCTGCTGTGCGCCAGGCCTTCGCACGCGGCCTGAGTCCCCCAGAGTCCGAGTCTCCCCTGGTCGCGGGGAAGGAGGCTCCCGAGCCCACAGCGACCTCGGCTCTGTATGCTATGCCTCAGATCTCCAAGCCCCTCCGGGAAGCAGCGGCGCACCCATGGCTGTTGGGGAATTAGGAATGGTTTGTCCATAAGAGTGACCAGAAACATGGAATTTACCAAAGAGAATCAGGGGTAGTGCTATCCTTGGATTTCCAGATTTCTCCTGCCATAGTCGCATCACTTCCTCTCGCCTCTAGGGTGAGTTGAAGGCAGATTACTAAGTACATGGCCAAAGTCAAACACGAGATGGGCTGGGCGAGACGAAGACTGTGAAGACCGCATTTTAGGCAAGGCTAAATCACTGTCTCGACACCTGGCCTCCCCCACCCAGGCTCTGCTCCGTGCGGAGTGGAGAGAGGTGTACCCCCAGCAGCGCCCTCCTCCCCTAATTCCACCGTCGATTAGACACTCAGCCAGCCCAGGGTCCTGAGCAGGCACTGCCCGTGAGTCCTAGGAGGGGAGAGAGGCAGTAGCACCCACGCCCGGGAGGCACGCAAACCGGGGTTCACTGCCTGTGGTGGCCTCGGCTGCAGGACGGCGCGTCTTTCTGAGAAAGGTCTCTCCTAGTACGGCACCCTTCCCCGTGGTCCTCCGCTGAGCTTGTAGCTTCGAGAAAGCTGCCCGCGGAATGTGAGAGAGAAAGAAGGCACCAACCTAAGCTGATGCTTTAGCTGGTTCAATCTAGGTAATCACTAGACGTACTGTGGTCAGATCGACCTTGCATACAAAACAGTTCTAAACAAAACGAAATAACTCGCAAAGGGAACTGGAAGTTGGAGCGCTGAGTGAGCAGGGCAGTTGGGTTGCGACCCCCTGCTGCCCCTGCCTCGCGGGCACCACGTCAGCCCCTCCCAGGCACCTGTCTGCTTTTCAGGTCAACACTTCTTCCCAACAACCCGGCTAGGCTGATCAGAACAGGTGCGCCCCGTTACAGCTCTGTCCCTGCTTCTTCACATGGGGACCTTCTCTGATACTCCACTGGGGAGGTAGTGGGCCTTCCCGGCTTAAAACTGAGTGTCTGCCAACCCACACCCCCCAAAACAAGACCCTGCTCAAGTATTGGGAAGAGAAAGATGAGACCCAGTGCAGAAGTAGAGCCTAAGCTGAGATGCTAGTGCTGGAAGAGAGGAACACAGGAGCCTTCAAACGCACCTGTCTCTTTTAGGACATACTTTCCCTCAGGCCTGGGGCTCAGCGACGAGAGACCGGAAAGTCCTGGCTAGTCTTCCATCCCCACGAGCTGCCCAGCCTACCCCTGGCAGATGCACAATTGCCCCAGGAAAGGAGAGAAGAGTCTTCCCCAGCCCTCACCGTTCCTCATTCCAAACAACTTGTAAGTCCCAGGGGCTCTGGAAGAGTTTGTCCTCAGCCAAACACAACTTCCTGTTTCTAAGAAAGGGAAGAAAAAAATAGTTGAAAGGGTTTTTAGACACTGGAGATGTTGAGTTTCTGTAAACGCAAATGAACCAGACACATGTGGAATAAATTTCTCCGGAAGTAAGAAAAGATGCTGTGAGTTTCTCTTGCTGGACCAGAAAGTGGAAAAAGCGTAGCTGAGATGAGAGGTGCATCCGAGGCTAAAAGGAGAGAGAAAAGCCGTGTGAATGTCGGATCAAAGAGAGGGACCCGGTGATGACGAAGGTCAGTGTGGGCCCCCAAAGACCATGTCGTGAACTTGCTTATTTATTCCTCACAACTTCTCCACCTCTGAAGTCATAGATTTAAATATCCTGCCCCCCAACCACAATTTACGATCCTTCCCGACCTCTCACTGCTCCCCCTACACTTATTCTAGGGACCCCAGATCCTTGACGGCCCCCCATACACACGTCCCCATCTTTATTTCTCTGCCTCTGCCTCAGTTTCTTCTTTCCCTGTGTGCTTAAAGTCCGTGTTCCAGCACCTCAAGCTCGATCTTCCAACATTCCCACCTTCCTAGCCCCGCTGACTGTCTGGAGCTCCACAGCAGAGCCCACGAAGACCGTTCCACCCTCTGCCCGAGGCTCGCCATCATGACTCTGGCAACCAGGCTCCACACCACCGAGCATGTGGGACCACCGTGAAGCTGGCATCTCCAGTGGAAGCTCTGACCAGCCACCCACACAGGCTTCCCTCGTCGGCTCTGTTGCTGCTTCTCTACAAGATTATCTTCCACTCTCTCCACTCTCCTCACAAGCTCAGGATCCTGCTGTGAGTGGAAGACCTCACCTCCACCTACTCAGCAGAACCCAACACTGCATCTCCCATGATACGAGGAGAGAGGGGACACGGTCTCACTGTTGACAGGTCAGGCTACAGACACGAGTCTAGAGGAACATCCTGATTCTGCCTTATTTTAGAATCAAGAGGCATATTCCAGTAACTATCAAGTCCGTCGGAGAGTGGAGATGCAGGACCTTATTAAATTAATCTCCCAGGTCCTCCAGGGCACAGCACGTCAGGTTCTAAGCATCCAGGACTCCCTAGCCCGTCATCCTTGTCCACCCCTCTGTTCTCCACCACCCACCCAGAGTAACGCCTTTCCTTGTGCTTGTTCCCTGACATGATTTATCAGTTATTCCACTCTGTCTGGTTTCACTGCTCTATGGAGCTTGACCTTCAGATCTCAGGGTGGAGGAAAGGAAGGTGGAAAAGCCCTCATGGGGACAGAACCAAGAACAACAATGACAGCAGCCTTTCCCCCATGCTCGCCCATCTCTGGTGTGTTATGATGCTGAAAGAATGCCTCCCTCTTCTCCATCTTGTGTTATATTACCAAAGATCCCTTCTATTTTTCTAGCCCCCGAATGTGCTAGATCTCAGAAAAGGGATGGGATGAAAACAACAAAACAAAACAAAACCCTGCCCCACAAGAGAATGAAAGTCATCCTACAAGAAAGCTCAGTGTCTTACCGCCAGTCCTAAGCCTTACCTGTAGCTCTATCTATTCTTTAAAAACCTATCCTCTTTTCCTTTTTCTGTTACATGTTGAGGTATTTCCGCCGGTCAGAATCAATCCCTTCTAGAAACCAGAGCCCTCCACCTTCTCAAGGTCCTCAGCCCATATATAGTCTGCCCTCTGCCTGAAATGACCTTTTTCCCTTTTTCTACTCCCCTGACTTCAACAAATTCCTACTTATTCATCAGTTCCCAGATTCAAGGTCACTTAGTCAAGGAAGCCCTCGGGTTAGGTGCAACACCCGCACGGCCTTGTGCACTTTGCTTTTCAAACACTCCGCTGGACCACAGACTCCGCAAGGTCTGGACCACACCCTGTGCTCACTGCATCACTCACGTCTGGCCTAGAGCCTGTCATGCAGCAGGCACTTAATACATGAGAAAACACGTGATCAAGTTTTTTTTCTGTCTTACAAACAATATGTTTACACCTCCCCACGTCCCTCTCTGTTTCTTCCACCCTCCTCACCCCCTAACAAGCCAGCTTTCCCCACAACTGCCCACAGGACTGCTGGCCAAGGCTGGCAGTGACCTTGCTAAGTCTGCAGACATTCCTCTCTCCGGCTGCCTGCGTCCTCACCTCCTTCGTGGTTCCTGTCCCCCGCTCATTCCTAACTTGTGGAGATCCTCAGGGTCCTACTTACTCTTCCCGGGGCGGGGCGGTGGGGGGGGGGGTGGGAATTTCATATGGTCACGTGGTTACGGTTTTTTCCTACATGCTGATCACTCCCAAATTTAAATCCTGAGACTGTCAGGGGTCCCCAAGACCACCCCATCATTCTGAGATTCGCTAGAACTCCCGAGACTCAGGGCAAGTTGTGCTCATGGCTGAGATTTATTAGAGACACAGTGAGGATACCGGCCGAATCATAAGGGACAGAGACACCGGCGGGTCCAGAGGAATCCATGTGAGGCTTCCGTGCTCTCCGCCTCCCACGGGGGCCGCATGGAGCTCGCTCTTCCCCAGCAATGAAAATGCAGCCACATGCGTGTGAGGTTTCAGCCCAGGGACGCCCAGGAGAGACTCAGAGCTCAGGGCTGTATCCGGGGGCTGCTCATGTGGACGCCCTCCGCCTCACACACACCAACATGCCAGACTCCCGGAAGGAAAGCCGGCGTCCAGCATAAACCACAGGGTCTGTGCAGACAGTCTAGGCGCGGAAAACCAGCCTTGTCAGTTCACTGGTGACGGGGACACCCTGAGAGCCGAGGTCCCAGATACCAGCCAAGGGCCAGCCAGCCGTGCCATCAGGTGTCTTTAAGGACGGCGGCCTCGGGCCTGCTGTGTTCCCTCCTTTCCGCGCAGGCTGGCTCCGTCTCCTGAACCACAGGCCCATATGCTTCCAGCTCCCCACCAGACTCAGCGGCCTCAAACTCACCCTCTCCCAGCTGTCGTGCCTGTTCCCCGCCCCGCCACCCGTCCTATGCACTGGCCTCCACGCGAACCACTTCCCTCTAGTCCACCAGCTGCTCAGGAGCCCCAACCCGGGACGGAACAGACAGCACGTCCCACCCCTCCCATCTGATTCTCACGTTATTCAGAGTTATCTTTTAAACCTGAACAGTGGATCATTTCACTTCTCCACTTAAACCCTTTAATGGCTCCCCCCGATGCACTGAGCACATAAACGTAACCCTCTCAGCAAGACCTGCCAGTCCCCGAGCGACCTGCCCCCCGGAGCTCCCAGTCTGATTTCACGTCCCTCCCTGCTCTGGTGACACTGTGTCTTGTCAGTTTCTCTCCAAGTCCTTTCTCACCCAGGGGCCTCACAGGCACCCTCCCCGAGCCTGTGATGCCCTTTCCTCGGCTCACGCCAGGCTCCCTCCACTCATCCTTCACGTTGAAGGTTGGCGGTCGCGTCCTCAGAAGTCCTCCCCTGTCTTCCGTAGTCTAAATGAGGCCCTGTTACTCTCTTCCGTAACAGTAGCTACATATGTCTGCGAGGAGCGTTCATTTCATGCCTCCCTCTCCCCCCACAACTAGACTGCAAGCTCCATGGGGGCGAGGATTCTGTGTTCGCCCTGGATTTCCAGAGCCAACAGGCGCAGGGCTGTGTGCGTCTCCGTCAGGTGGGCTGCCATAACACAGCACCAGAGACTAGGAGCTTAAATAACAGGAATCTGATTCTCTCTGTTCTGGAGGCTGCAAGTCTGAGACCAGGGTGCAACCACAGTCAGTTCCTGGTGAGAACCCACCTCCTGGCTGGCCGGCAGCCCCCTTCCTCCGTGTCCACATACGACCTTCCCTCGGTGCATGCTCACGGGGAGAGAACCTCCTTCAAGTTCCTCTGTAATTCCCACCGCCTATAGGACAATTCCTGAGGCCCTCAGCACAGCTTCTGAGCCTGCGGTGACCCGGCCCTCCTCTCGGTCCGGTGTCTCTCTCGGCAGCGCCCCTGCATAACTCCCTCTTCTGCAGGAGCACGTTCAGTGCCCTGGCTGCCCTCACACCCCTGCCCCCTACGGGGTGGCTCTCTCCACCGTGGCAGCACACCTTGCCCGCAGCCCCTTCACAGCCCGGATCCCTGCAGCTGGGGTGGTGCAGCCGAGGATGCCCGGTGAGCGGATGCAGTAAAACTGCCCAAAACTGCGCTCCTAGGAGGTGAGGAGCTGCCGGAGAGGAGAGGAAACGAAACACATGCCGGGGGAGGAAAGAGCCGCGCACGTGAGCTGGGGGGAGGAGGCTGAGACCAGCTCGGTGCGCGCACTCAGCTCGGTGTGCGCTGCGCAGTCTCTCGGTCCCTGGCTGCCCGCCGGCGGAGCAGAGCCGGCCCACCGCGCCCCGCTTCCACATCCCGAGGGAACCAGCGGGGCCTGCCGCATCTGTGCGCGTGTCCTTCCCAAGTCCCGTGAGCGGTTAACGGGTGAGCGTGGCACACAGTGGACGCTCGGTGCACAGACGTCCTTCTCCCCTCTCGCTGCTGCCCGTTCCCAAGCGCATCCCCTGACCTCCACGTCACACGTGTGCCTCCAGCCCTGGCACCTCTCCCACCGTATTTTCCTGCTCCCCGGACAGCTGCCGTTGCCCTCGCCATGTTGCACACTGTCCCAGCGGATCCATGTGGATGAAGTGGTGCGTAATTCCTTTTGTCTGAATAGCCTCAATCTATCTACTGATGGAAATGAAAACTGAGAATAAATTTGCTAGATCTTCAGCCTCCACTGTATTCCAAGTTGAAAGCTGACTTGGATGTCACATACGTGGCAAAAGGGTGAGCGTGTGTATTAGAAAAGCTGTAGACTGAGAGTTAGGTGATCTGGCTTTGAGCTTTGTGTCTGTCATTTATCAACTAAGTGAACGTGGGCAAGCCACGCAGTCCCTCTGAGCAACAGTTCCTTCGTGGAGAAAATGTCCTACCAACCTCAGATAATTTGTGTAAGATTTAGATGAAAGAACGCTACGTGAAAGTGCTCTGCACATTATCACGTGCTATGGAAGTGGAGGGGATTCAATACCCTAAGTCTTAGGAGAGTGGAGGCATCACCTGCTGGATCAGGGTTTTGGTTACAACCAAATCCCTGGGTTGGAGGAGGCTGTAGGCAGAGGAGGAGAAAGAAAAGCATAAACTTACCTAAATTTAGAGAACACCGGAATTGGTGGCGTAAGTTCTCTGCGTGATGGCAAGTTGGCGAGAATTGGAGGGAACAAAAGAGCCACCCTGGCCATGTCTGACTCAGGGGTCTGGGGCTTCAAAGCCAGCGCCAGGCTGGGCAGACGTGTAGAGGGTGGGCCACCCTCCTCCCCCTCTGAGTGTGGAGACTTGGGAAATAAACACAAGATCTGAGGATCAGAATAGACACTTTATATTTTTACAATAGCAAGAGATTGGAAACTCCCAAATGCCCGTCCATATGGGACTAGTTAAATAAATTATGGAAATTCCTTCAATGATACACTATGCAGCCATTTTAAAAGGTGAAAAAAAAAACAAGAGGATGTTGAACACTATATATAGTATGCTACCAACTGTGGGGCAATGTATGATTTATTTGCTAATGTACGTCTAAAACATGTCTGCAGGGACAGGAGACACTGTAAACCCTGGTGGGCTCTACAAAGGGGACTAAGAAGCTGGGGGACAGAAGTGCGGGAAGATACATATGGCCCTTTGTTCCTTTTGCATTTTGAACTGCGTGACTGTGAGACCGCCCTGTGTGTGCGTGTAAGTGTGTGCATGTGTGCATGCACGTACGTGTTTGTGCGTGTGCATACCAGTTTTACTGGACTGGATCAACGTCTTGAACCTGAAGCCAATGGACTCTCTCCTTCCTAATACTTAGGTCTCCACCCTAATTTCAGACCCCATGACCCGCACATGCAGAAATCAAATCCAGACAGCAACACGCAGGACAAGAGCAACAGAACACATGCTGTCAGTCCCTGGGAAACAGCCAAGGGCTGTGGACAGCAGTGCCTTTCTCCCAGTCTCAACAGTGGGAAGAAAGGGCTTGGACGCCTCTCCAACTGGATGGCCTTTCCCTGCCGTGTCGATATAAAGGGTGGGATGACAAGCACCCTCCCTAACGGCACAAGAAAAGCCAGCGTCAAGCGGAGGAAGGAAAGATGAGCCACACACGTGAAACGGTTGGGGCTGGGGAGGTGGGTGCGAAGAAGGAAGCTGATGGGAGTGTGCAAAGCTAAGTTAAAGGATTCTGAGAGAAATTAAGTGGTGCCAGCGTGTCGTGGGTCACAACTTCTGTGAGGGCCAGGGACCCAAATATTTTCTATCGCGTCCGTTAGTGAGACAGAAGAGTAAAGGGGATACAACTTCTGATCTGGCGTAATTAGCGAGGATGCTGACAAGATGGGAGCCTGATTCAGTCTGGTTCTAAGGAAGCCCCTCCCTCACTGCCCCTCACTGCATTCCTGCTCCCCACACATAGAAATCTCTCTTCATTCGGTGTTCCAACGTTCTGTTTTACATTTGGTTTTGTTCAACTGCTGCGTCTGCTTAGCCAATTTCTGCTTAGAAGCTAAAGCGCCAAGAAACTACACGAGAAGAGCAGGGCCTGGGCAGGATCAGAACTGCCGGAGATTTTGCCACCAAGCCTCATGCACCAAGACTGCCAGGAGAGCTTTGGAAATGGAATCAGTCTGAATGCAGCTGATGAGAAACATATGAATGAACGAAGCCAGTACAAACAGAAACCGTTGAGTTTCCCACCGCAGTAGCCTGGAGTGGCTTCCCCAAAGTTTCTACTCAGATGCGTCTGCCTTTCTGTCACAAAGAGGACTCATGCCCCATGGAAACGTCTCCAGATCCTGCTGATTAACCCTGATCTCCCAAAGCCCACGTCCCCTCGAGTCCACTCAGCGCTCAGGGTGCAGTTTGCCCAGGAGCTATCTGGTCCCTCTGTTTGGTACATTTTTATAGGGGACAGGTGGGAGGTAGAATTTGGTCACAGTATGGTGCCTGCTCTTCCCTGGAATTGGAACAGGTTACAAAACCTCACCCACTGACTAGGTGTGTCCCCATCACCCCCAAATAAAAGTCCAAGATGTCTCCCAAATGTAGTTGGGGAATTTGGGGCATTCTCCTGTAATTTCCTCAAAGAAGCATACCTGATATCAAACCATCAATGGCAACATTCATTGTAACCCGTCTCAGATGAAGTTGTAATAAAGGAACATGATTATTTGCCTAGAGCTAAGAAAAAAAGAGTTAGGTAGTAATAAAACCTGAGCAGAGGTTGTCTAGGAACTTCCAAGGAAGAGGGCACCCTGATTCCTACTAATACTTGCACTGGAGCCCAGCCTGCTGTGTCTACAGAGTGGAAAATTACAACACTCCCAAGAGATATTAACTCCAGACAGATGTGGTCCTGGCAGTGTCCGGTTTCCTTTTCCTGATTCCATCTTCACCATGCGGCCTTTTCCATCTTAATTGAGAGCAGTTGGCCAGCTCCAACGGCCCTAACAGACCGCGGCCGTTAGCTACCCGGACATTATGCTTTATCAATCAGGCACTGTGTGTTTAGCCGGCATGATTTTGGGCAAATGCCACATAGGGATTTGGCATCTGCAAAGCTTTGGTTCAGACCTGGAACCGATGGTGACTGATGGTGCTGTGATTCAATATTTAGGAATCATCGAGCCGCCAGTCCAGAAACAATTAAACCACTGGTCAGAGAGTTGTTCTGCTTCTTAGGTTTTCTGAAGGATAACTTAGCTACGTGTTACTCTGAGCATAAACATTACGCTGACCTCGATCCAGGAATTTAAACAGTGTCATTTAATGTAAACGCTAGCAAATACCTTCTTGCTGAAGTGGTCTGTTTTCGGGATGGGTTAGGGTTTCTTCTCTCCAAAAGTACTTTGGGGCATTGGATTTTAAACTCACAGTCAGATCTGCATTTCTTCTCTCATTTACATGGCGTGGCCTCCCAAGCACCAGTAGCAGCTTGTAAGGTTGAGGGAGCCCCCTGCTGATGGCCTGGGTGTAACTTCACAGCACATGGCAAGGAAAACTGGGTGAAGTCTCAAGATCTCCTGAATCTGAAAACTGTAACCTGTCTCTAGACCCAGAGCAGACTTTTGCTGTGAAAATCCAGGCTCTAGAAAGGTCCTTTACTTCCTCAAAGTATCCACATTTTTTCCGATTTTACTCTTCCGGGAAGTAGAACAAAGAAGGGCGGTCTGTCTGTCTGTCTCTCTCTCTGCAACTGCAGTGCCCTGATCCACTCCAGGACAGTTCTGCTCTGTGTGTGTGTCCTGGAGTAAAGGATTGGGAGCTGCCTGAGTATATATAGAATCCCAGAATCATGGGACTGAATTTAGGAACATTTACCCTTTGTGGCGTGTCCAGACGAAGAACTCTGATGAGGCCACAGCTTGAAAGAGGAATTCTTCCCGGCAGCTGTGGCCTTGATTCTGGAGGTTAACAGCTTAACACCAGGGTGTGGTGCCCAATTCCGAAGTCTGAAAATTAATGGTGATAAGGGCGGGCCGCCTGCCAAGGCCTGCAGTGTGAATCCCAAGAGAAGAGCTTTCTATTTTGGGACCTCTCTCAACCCAGCGCACGCTGTCCTGTGCTTTGATGCGTGTCCCACCTCTTCGTCTATACGCTTCTTCCTCCAACTCTTTTATTCCTAAACTTTCTTGAGTTTTCAACCCACGGACAGTGACGACAACTTACTCCCTATCCCATCTAACTCTCCGAAAAGAATAGTCATGAGGTAATATGAGTCAAATACCTGACCCAGATGTCAGCAGGAAGAACCAAGGATACAACTTCCCCTACCACAAGCATCAAAGAGAAGGGAGAGGAAATGGCAAACAGAGTATCAAACCTGGATGAAAGGGAACAAAAGAACAATAAGGTCCTTTTCCTTGAGCCGGCTCCCCTGGAAAGAAAAAAGAAAAGTGAAATCTCGCGCCCGCATAATGTAGCCAACACTGCCAATAACTGCATGCAAAAGGAGCCATCTCCGGAAAATCAAAAGATCAAAAGGTCTTCGGTGGTCCCCAGTTCCTCAGGGACTCCCCATTGCCCAATAAAGTCTAAAGTCTTTAAGAGGGTATTCAAGTTTCTTTACTTTTTCTGCCACAGTCCCTACCTGACCCAACACATGTATGCAGAGCTCACTCTCACTCTGGCAGTTAGACCACTTTCACCTCATGTTTTCCTGCTCCTGTTCCTTCCTTCTCCTTTTGTCAGGGGCCTGCGCATCCTTCAAGCGTTAGCTCAAATGTCCCATCTTCCGTGAAGGCTTCTCCAGTTCTCCCAGAAAGAATAAACTCCTCTCTCCCTTAGGTTCCCGAAGGATTCTTGTTTATATCCTGCCTCCAACCTCACCGTCATAATACTTATGTACGGTACTGAGAGTTCAGTCTCCTCTGCGGTTTATAAAGTAAGATCCAGCCACGCATTCATTCCTGCATCTTCCCTCGAATTCCCACCTCCACCAGGTCTCTCCATGCCCCACCATTCCCCATCCTCATTCCTCCTGTAAAGGGACTATCATAGCTTCTTCTGCATAGGAGATTCTCAATACACTGCTCGTTCCATTAAATTACGTTAATAACTAAGAAGATTAGGAGATTACAGTTCACTCCAAATACAGAGGAAGGGCAGTACCCTGACAACGGGCAAGTGAGATATTACTTCAGACCCTAAGTAATAAGAACCCTCATTTGTCAGTTCCAAGATGGCTCATCTAGAAGCTGCTCAAGATTTTTAATTTCTCCAGGTTACGGCCCCTGCCTTCTACATGTGACCATAGAGCACTGAGAACCATTTTTGAGCAACTGTGAATTAGGAACCACTCCCCACCCACCTTGCTCAAGACAGTTTACCGCCATCTGCTAGAAAGTTGTCATTAAAAATGACCCAAATATGCTATGAGCAGGGGGCAAGTGCTGACCCCGGAGTTGTGCAATGACCAGCCCTAAGTGGCCTTAAACATGAGAAGTTGAACATATCTGTGGACCTAAAAAATTATTCACAACCTAAAAGTTGAGAGTTATGTTTTATTCGGCGGGAATTTTTAGGACTTCAAGCCCGGGAAGCAACATCTCAAGTAACCCTGAGAAAACTGCTCCAAAGAGGTGAGGTGGGAGCCAGGTTATATATCAACAGAAGTTTTGCAACAAAGGGCAGGGAGCCAGAACATCAAAAGATTATTATTATTTTTTAAATATTTATTTATTTATTTGGTTGTGCTGGGTCTTAGTTGCGGCAGGCGGGCTCCTTAGCTGTGGCATGCGAACTCTTAGTTATGGCATGCATGTGGGATCTAGTGTCTGTGAGTGAATCCCTGGCCAGGGACCAAACCCGGGCCCCCTGCATTGGGAGCGCAGAGTCTTAACCACTGCGCCACCAGGGAAGTCCCCAAAAGATTATTTTTAATGAAAGAAAACCAGATACCCCAAGTTAAGGAATTTAGCGCTTTTCTATGTATGGGAAGATGCAAGAGTCTGGGCTCACTGAAATCATTCCTTTGATGTGCACCTCAGCTATCTGGGGCCAGTATCCTGTGCTTTCTCATCCTGAGTCTCCTCAGGGTACACCATGGGGAGTGGCTGCAGCCTGATGGCTGCTAGATGGCAGGTATTCTTTCCTTCCTGAGTTCCCTCAGGGCTCACCAGCTCATATCCATCGCAGTGGTGGCTGCAATCGGTGATGACTGTGACATACTTTCTTTACTGATATGGCAAGAAATACTCCACCTTTCATATGCAATCAGTGTTTGTCCTTCAAGATGGTCGTCACAGTGGTACATGGACTTTGGAGTTCAAATCCAGGTTAACTATTTTAACCTTCAGTTTCCATACCTCTGAAATGGAGCTAATAAAATCCCTCTTCATCAGGTTGCTTTTAGGATTAAATGAGATTTTGAATATCAAGTACTTAATGACTCACAACAAATGCTCAGTAAGTGAAAGTTATTCTTATTACAGTAATGCTTCCATAATTTAATACATTTCTGAAAGTTTTCTTTTGGAATCACCTTCAAAGCCCTTTTATAAGCCACATGTAAAAATCATGGGTTTTTTTTTTCTAATTATTTTAACTCCTTATTTTGTGCTAAAATATTACCATATTTGAGTCTCCATTTTATTAATCAGATTTATCTAAAAATTATATTTAGAGGTTCACAAAAGTCAAATCCACTGTTTAAAGAAAAAGTGTTGCAATCACTGACTATACACTTCAGGTACTTATGGAATTCCAAAGGCATGGTTCAAAACTCAAATGTTGTATAAAAAGCACTTACATCAAAAAATTAAAAAAAAAAAAAAAAAAGCACTTACATCTTACTCAAACATCCCAGACCCATTCTCCACAATATCTAGAAAAAGGTTAGAACCACTGTTTCCAGCTTAATTCAAATCAAGTATTTACTGAATAAATATATGAAGGTTATTGAGGGATGACAATTGTAAAAATCAGGTCTTCTGAATCCATAGACTAGAATGCCAAGAAACCCAAAACTGTGGAAGCAACCCAGCCTGGAAGCTGAGTTAAGCTGACATTCTAGAGGCTCCAGGGCACTTCAGTGGAGGGATAGTCTCTCAGCTCCCTTCTGGACCTGAGAATGACTTTAATTATTACCTCATATTCCAATTTTTCACTGCTTAGCCAGAGAATGTCCTTGAAAGGTCCCTGGATTCACTCACAGACACTGACAAAGCTCTGATTTTTCAAGAGTGATTTTTATTCATTCAATCAACAAGCACTTCCTGGCTCCTCTTGTAGACACAGCACTTAACACCGTAGGAGTTACAAGGAAGATAATGCATGAACCCTGACCTCATGGGGATTCCACTCTAGACGAGACTAGAATCTAGAATTCCAATGTGCAAAATGTCAGTTCTAATCAGTTTATAAGACTACAAAGAATCTATCATAAGTAATGCAATGACTCATTGAGTAAAGAGTAGAAACAATGCACGCTATGGAGAGAAAGACATGAGTGGGAGTGGTCATGGAGGTCCCGGAATGAAACTCAGCCTTAGAGGATAGAAATGCTTTCAACAGGCAGCGAGAAGGCCGACTATTCCAGGGGAGGGGGCCACTACAACAATGGCATAGTGATATAAGTGGCCTTGGAAAACGGAAAGTGGACCAAGATTCAAACAGAGGCTAAAGTAAGGACATAGTCGTTATACAATGGGAAAGGTAGTTTGGGACCATATTGTAAAGAATCTGAATGGCAGGAATTCATACTTAATCCTATAGAGTCTAGGACGGGACACTCCCCTGTTGTATGCTGGAGAAATTTAGGCAGGAGATATGGAAATGCTAAGCTTTCAATGGGCCCTTTTGACATGAGCTCCAGAGTCAAAGGGCTTCACAGGCAAGTGGGTCTAAATTTTCTGCCTGGGAAAAAAAAAATGGGGGGATTAGCTGTACATTTTAGTCTTCCGTGTTCACCCTGGCCTCTCTGACTGAGGGTCACCAGTAATGGGCAGCTGAAGCAGGAAAAGCCAAAGAAACTGAGAGCTGCTGGTGGCTGGAAAGAAATTGTTCCTGGCAGTGAAATCTGCCCCTTCGATGCCTGGGATAAAGCAGTTGGGATTAGGTGGTTTGCTGGGCCCCATGGCATGGTCTGTGGCGCTGTCAGCAGTCTTTCATCAAAACATGACGGTGTAGCGCGCAGTGGTGGCTGGTTTATGTTCTGGATATGAAATGCAGGCTTACGTGTCCGTCTATTTATATGTGCACCCAGGCCTGCTGGATGACTGCCATTCCATTCAAGGGAGGTGAAATAAAACCCTCTGGTATAGCACGCTGGGACACACACCACACATTCCTGGAAGCAGCAGGCAAGAAAGGGTTTGACCTGCAACCACAAAAAAGAATCCAGTAGGGGAAACCACACAGTGGCCTAACAGACCACAAAGAGAAATCCATTCTCAGAGTGTGGAAAGCTGGTCTTGGCAAAAGCAGTAGGTGGGATTTTGAACAAACCACACGGATTCTGAAAGCAACATGAAGGGCCCTGGGGGCACCACCTGTCTCATCTGCATCAGCTTCATGGTCCAACTGCAGTCTTGTCGAAATTCTTGCATTGGGAGCCCTCGTAGTTTGCGCTGACTTCATTCCACCATGCCTTAGGCATACCCTACAACAGAGACTAAGCCAATTTCAACCCAAAGGAGAGCAGATTGCAGAAGTCAGCATGGTTGGTTGTGTGGGAAATGGCTACACGGAGTTTGAAGGCTCCCAGAGTTACCACAGGTCGGCAGCGTACCCTGACGAAACCCGCTGCTTTCGTGGACTTTCAGTTCCAACCGCCAGCCTCCCACTCCTCTCGGATTCCCCACCCTTGAGCATTTATAGACAGACCCATATTTTATTTTATTGGCTACCCCCTGCCTAATGCTTTCCCAGGTTACCAGGACTGAATGCTGCTTTTTTTTGAACTGGTGCTCATCTCACGGCACTTTTCACGTACCTCGTTTTGTCTGATTATTTACATACACAGCTTTTCCCCCACTAGTTTGTAAACTCCTGTGGGTGAGATATAATCGCCCTCTCCCCACATCACCTTAAACATCAGAGATATTCAATAAACTCTTACTGAAAATATATACAAATATATTTTGTATAGTTGGGAAGCTATAAATCATCTAAAAAAAAAAAAAGGAAACTGTTGAAGATTTGTGAGTGGGAAACCAATTAGGAGACAACTGCCATAGTTCAAGGGGCAGTTAGTGAGCGTCTGAAGTCAAGGGGGCAGAGAAGGAGACGTGAGGCCTCAATACCTGTTGCTGACTCCTTCACTGACTTTTAGAGCAAAGTGACACTTAAGCAAAGCACAAATGACCTCCAAGATGAAGATCACAGCCAAATAGTATCGCTGTTTGTCCAAACTCTGACTTGCTCTGAACGGATAATTGGGTATTAAAACCAGTACTATTCTAATAAAAAAGTAGAGAGGACTTCCCTGGCGGCGCAGTGGTTAAGAATCCGCCTGCCAGTGCAGGAGACACAGGTTTGAGCCCTGGTCCGGGAAGATCCCACATGCCGCGGAGCAACTAAGCACGTGCACCACAACTACTCAGCCTGCGCTCTAGAGCCCACGAGCCACAACTACTGAGCCCACGTGCCGAGAGCCCGTGCTCCTCAACAAGAGAAGCCACTGCAATGAGAAGCCCGCACGTCGCAACGAACAGCAGCCCCCACTCGCCACAACTAGAGAAAGCCCACACGCAGCAACAAAGACCCAATGCAGCCAAAAATAATAAATAAAATTATAAAAAAAAAATAAAAGTAGAGGGACAGTCAGGTTTGGGGAGGTGACCACCAACCTTGAGGAAAAGAAGCAGATGTGAGGATTCTTCCCTCCAGCCTCCCTCACCTCCATCCCCTCCTTTCCATCCCCACAGTCATCCTTTCCCCAGCCAGTCTTCACATCCCCTTCTCTCCCCTGCCCCTTGAGCTAAATGCTCACTAACTGTCCCTTGAACTGCGGCAGCTGTCTTCTAATCAGTCTTCCACTCAAATATCTTCGACAGTTTCCAGTTTTTTTTCTAGGTAATTTATAGTTTCCCAAACATGTCCCACACATTTCCACCCCCAGATCTTTGCTCAAGCCTTTGCAGGGCCTCTGGCCTATTTCCCCCCATATCTGCCTATTCACATTTTATTTATTCTTCAAGATTCAGTCTAACCACATCATCCTTGAGTCTTCCCTGAAATTTCCTCCTGGAAGCAATTTCTCTTTTTCTGAACTCCCGTAGCACTTGGCACCTTTCTTACTGTATTCAGCACACTCTGTATTCCAGTTTTCCATGTACATCTTTGCTCTCCAATTAAAATGGAAATTCCTGGGGACACAAACTTTTATCTTATCTCCCATAGTACCATGCATTGTTAATTTCATATAATATGTCCTCCATGAATACTTGCTGAGTGAAGGAATGTATGAATGAATGAGCATATAAAGCAATATAAATAACTGAATGAATGGGATGGACTGTCAGTATTTCCCAGACTTAGGGAAAAGGAAAGTCACTCCAGATACTTATCAGGTTGAACCTCTTACCTTTACCTAGGTTAATTATTATTAGCCTCATTTTACAGACAAAGTAACCGAGGCCAATGTAGACCAAATGCTTATGGAAATCATATTGCCCAACGCAAGGCTCTTTATTCTAGGCCATTCTGCTCAATATTAGCCTCTATTTTTTAATCTCTGGCATGTACGTCATGGGATTATCTTCAAGACCGGAAAAGATACCCTAATTCTTTTTATTCCCTTCTCATTAACCCCTTTTTTTAGTCCCATGCCTTCACAGAGGGTACAGATGAGCACTTATAATAGGAAGATGTCCTACTCTATATAAACAAGGCAGACAGGGTCTAAATACCTCCAAAAAGCAAAAGTCTTTCAAGATCAAAAGTAATTCCCAAAGAATTCCCTGGCAGTCCAATGGTTAGGACTCAGCACTTTTACTGCCGTGACCTGAGTTCAATCCCTGGTCGAGGAATGGAGATCCCGCAAGCCAAGCAGCTCAGCCAAAAAGAAAAAAAAATAATAATAATAATTCCCAGATTACAGTCTATGGATATGGTGAGGAGGGAATTTTATCAGAAGAAGCGGCCTAATTGTGCAGAATGTGAGAAATCAGCCAATCACAGACGCCTCCATCAGCAGGCAGGGCCAGGAAAACAGCTGTCTGCAAGTATTCTGTCTCTCCTGGCCACAACGCCACCAGGACCTCCTTGGTAGATGGTTCCCTGGACTTGGTTCAGAGCCCACGAATGGAAACTCTCAGGGCAAGCTTATTCTTCTTGCTGCTGGCAAACTGCCCCAGAAGCATTCCAACCCCCTGGGCACCACCGGGAAGCAGGCATCAAATCACAAGAGCAGGGGCTTCCCTGGTGGCGCAGTGGTTGAGAATCTGCCTGCCAATGCCGGGCACATGGGTTCGAGCCCTGGTCTGGGAGGATCCCACATGCCGCAGAGCGGCTGGGCCCGTGAGCCACAACTACTGAGCCTGCGCGTCTGGAGCCCGTGCTCCGCAATGGGAGAGGCCGCGGCAGTGAGAGGCCCGCGCACCGCGATGAAGAGAGGCCCGCGCACCGCGATGAAGAGTCGCCCCCGCTTGCCAGAACTGGAGAAAGCCCTCACACGGAAACGAAGACCCAGCACAGCCAAAAATAAATAAATAAATAAATTTAAAAAAAAAATCACAAGAGCAGAGCACCAGCTACCAGGGACAGGGTGCACCTGGCTTGGTAGAGGCCCCAGGCCCCAAGAAGTTAGAAGATCACTAAACAGGCTAATTCTGCTACAGCAAGAAGAGTTAAGCCTGCTCCTGAGAAATCTCTGGCAAACGTTCTCACGGTATGATTTGTGAACAGCAGTTCCCGATAAAAGCTCAGAAAGAAGATAGTAGTTATTAACACCCTTTGGGCTGAGGCCTGCACCTCTTTTGACAGTCTTTCTGCATGTTAGACAAAGGGGTGCGGAAAATCAGAAAGATTTACAGGCAGTTGGGGGTGAGTGCTGCAGCCTGGAATCAGAAGGCAGTTCTCACCTGGCCCTTCTAAGAGATAAAAAGCTAAATGGTTCCGTGCGTCTATGTCCCCAGCCGTAAGATGGGTTTTCCTGGACTGGGACTGTTGTGCTTGTATGGAAGATGCCAGATCTACGCTCCGAGCGTCAGCCAAATGTCCTCAAGCCACATCAGCCTGGAGTGGCAACCGTGATGGTCACTTCAGGCTCAGTTCTCAGCGGTAACAAGAACCTTCCTCGTGGGCTGCTTCCTCCCGGCAGCTCAGTCCCCGGACGCCGTGCCCTTCCTCTGGCTGCGGCGACGCCACTGGAGCCCCGGTCTGGGCTGTGGGCCGTGCTGACCTTACAAACCCTGGTGTGGCATTCTAGTGCTCGGCTCCGGCACTCCCCTCCCCAGAGGGCCCAACTGCTCCTCTCCGGTTTCATTCCACTCTCTTCTTGGGCTCCCACATCACACAGACCTTGAGGGAAGTACCTGACTGGTTTCTGCAGTTCACTAAGCTTCCTTGAAGGGCTGGGGTAAAAGACCATTCGAAAGGCGTCTCACCACGTTACGCTCTTTTTTTTTGGCCGAGTCCCCTGCATCGGAAGCACGGACTTGACCACTGGATGGCCGGGGGCGTCCCAGTACACTCTTCTAAAGTGTCCTTATCTTAACGTTGAGGACATTTTAAAACATAATCATTGTGCCTTCATCACACTTATCAAAAATAACAATAATTCCTTAAAGTCCTCTCCTACCAATCCCTATGCATATTTCCTTGATTTTCCCAGTCTTTTTTATTGTGGATTTGTTTCCATCAGGATCCAAACAAGGGCCTCACGATGCATTTGGTTATCTCTTCTGAGTCTGTTTTTGTCCGATAATAACTCACCCTCCCTTTTTCTCTAATGCCATTTTTGTTGGAGCATAATGCATTATTAGTTGGAAAAACTGGGTCATTTTTCCTACAGAATGTCCCACCTTTTGGATTTAGCCAATTGTATCCTTGTCATTTAAGTAGTTCTTCCATCCCCCATATTTCCTATAAATTAACAGCAGTTCTAATGACTTGATTAAAATCAGGATCAGTTTTTTAGGCAAGAAACATTGTAAGAGATACTTCCTGTTGCATCACCACATATAATGTTTGTGTTGTCCCACTTTTAGGGAGGCTAAGATTGATCACAGGGTGTAGGTGGTGTCAGCCTGACCCTTCCATCAGAATGCTCCCCACTGACATTTCAGCTAATAGTTTTAGCCTCATTAATGGAAGTTGCCTAGATCAATTATCTCTTTAGAGGTGGAAAATGGTGCGTTTTAAAAAATTCTATCATTCCTTCTGCATTTATTGGTTGGAATTCTATTATAGGACCTACTTGTATCAAAGATTTAGTTACCCCATAATATAAGGCATAGGAAAGATAAAATACTTTCTCATTATTTATTCATTTTCAGAATAAAAAAATATTACCCTAGCAACTTCCAATGGCAAGCCTATTAAGTTGTTTGTGATTTTTTTGGTTTCATTATGAACTCATGGTTTTTATGTATTTGACGGGTTTTAATCCATTGAAGTTATTATTCTTTTTGATGCAGAAATTGCCCTATTTTGGCCAATAAGGTCCCCTTTAAAGTGGTTCCTGTGTTGTTTTGACATGACCTCTAATAGTCTGGGAGAGTTTCCTTGCAAAACAAGTGGTCCACGGCTCATCATGTAGATTTCTTGTCCCAGACCTGGAATCAGCCATTTCACCATGGGAAACGGTATTTAGAGACCCATGCCAGGATTTTTTTTTAATTAAGCATTGCAAACATAATTGAGAGTTTCTGTGCGGACATCTCTTGGATCTCATTGCCCTTTTTTTTTTCCATTGGAGGTAAATACTACCATGAATGTGTTATTTATCCTTCTTGTTCAAGTTTTTATTCTTTTACTACATATTTTGTATACATACATACTGAACGGCATTGTCTTGCAGGTATTTAAATCTTATAAGATGGTATTACACTGTGTGTATCTTATTTCAACCAGTGTTTTCCACACAATACTATATTTTTTATATTTACCCATATTGGTAGATATATTGCCGGTTCATATTAGCTGCTGCATGTTATTTCCTGGTATAAATATAACACAGTTTTTTTTCCTGTTGATGAATTCTTTGGTTTTCAAATTTTGCTATTACAAACAATACTGCAATGAATATTCTCCATCACACCTCACTGTGCATAGCATGAGAATTTCTCTAGGGTATATTTCTAGATGTGAAACTGCTCAGTCTTCGGGTATGAGCACTTTCAGATTTACTAGATACTGCTAATTGCTCTCCGAAATGTTTGTGCAAATTGATACTTCCACCAGCAGTGTACAAAAGTTCCCACTTTCTTCCTACAATCTCACTCAAACTTGGTATTATCAGACTTTTTAATTTGTGAAGTGATTTTTCCTTGGCATCTTAATTTTCACTTCTGTGACTGCTAGTGAGGTGTGTTGGCTCCTCACGTGGTTGTCTCTATTGCGTGTGAGAGCATAGTGGTTAAGACCATGGGAACTGAAGCCAGACTCCTAGGCTCAAGCTCAGCTCCATCACTTAACTATCAGTGATGTTAGGCGCACTATTCAGCCCTTTCTGTGCTCGTTTCTTCATCTGTAAAGTGGGGGTGGTAAACACCTGTCTCACAGGGGCATAGTAAGGATTAAATGAGTTAATATATCCCGAGTGCTTAGGACAGTGTCCAGCCATCACCATCATCATCATCATCATCGTTATTGGCTTGCCGGGGTTCTTTCTATATTCTGGATACTATTTTCTTTGTCAGATTTTGCATTATAAATATCTTTTCCCAAATGTCTGCAATTCGTCTTTTTACTTTGTTCTTGGTATCTTTTGTTTTTGCAGAAAGTTTTTTGTTAATATGATGTAATAAAATTTTGTCCTTAGTTTTTCTTATACAGTTCAAGGTTTTGGTGTAAAGCCTAAGAAATCTTTCTATACACAAGGTCATAAAGACCTGTATTTTCTTATAAAAGTTTAAAGTATTTTTCGTTTTTTGTTTTTTTTTTTTACTTGTAGGGTTTTAACCCACCTGTGATGTAAGAGAGGGATCCAACTTTGTGTTTTTCCACACACATAATCAATTTTCCAAGCACCATTTATTGAACGGTCTTTGTTTTCCCATTTATTTATAATTCTACATTTATTACATATTGTGTCCACATATGTGTGAGTGTGTTTCTGGGCTTCCTATCCTGTTCCATTGATTCATTTTCCAATTCTTGCACCATTCCACTATGTCCGAATTTCTAAGACTTTTATTTTAAAATAAGCCTTCATATTTCATAGAACAAGTCCCACCTCTTTTTTTTTTTTTAACATCTTTATGGAGTATAATTGCTTTACAATGGTGTGTTAGTTTCTGCTGTATAACAAAGTGAATCAGCTATACGTATACATATATCCGCATATCTCCTCCCTCTTGTGTCTCCATCCCACCCTCCCTATCCCACCTCTCTAGGTGGTTACAAAGCACCGAGCTGATCTCCCTGTGCTATGCGGCTGCTTCCCACTAGCTATCTATTTTACATTTGGTAGTGTGTATATGTCCACGCCACTCTCTCACTTCCACCTCTTCTTTTTTGAAATGGAATCTCAGTTCTTGGCCCCTTGCTCCTCCACAGAGTCTCCCGAAGCCTGAAGGACAGTGTAGACTGTGTCTAACATCTGAGAAATCTGGCTGGTAGCTGCTCTGACGGCGGAGCAAAGGCAGGCATGAGGGGGATCCCACATCCCCAGAATTTATCTGAGTGAAGTGTGGAGGTATTTCCCCTGAGCCAGGTGTGGGCCATAGGAAAGACTTGTCTTTGTGGGATCATCTTAGATCCATGTAAGAGGGCCAGCTTCTATAAAGAATTAGAGCTGATGGTAAGCTAAGTAACCCGGTGGAAAAGATGCACTCTCCCATATGAATGAAATTGGAGATGAGAGATTCCCAGAAACAGAAGGTGTCCAAGAACGTCCACAGAAGACCTCCATGATAGAAGAAGTCAGCTTTAAACCTCCGCCCAGTCCAGCGTGGTCTGATAACCAGCTCGTAACAGGGCTGGGCCAGTAGGACCTTTCCTTTTGCTCCCCTCTCTTTCCCTGCTTCAATTCTAGAGGAGCCAGAGACCACCTAATGAGTGCAAGGGGAGGAGGAGAAAATCTAGTCGAGGAAACAGATGGCACACATACCGTGCTGTCTATTCCCATTGCAAGCTTTCCACCTGTTGCAGACTCAGGCTGGGGATGAAGATAAGCTTCAACTTTGTGATGCTGGAAGTTTTGACTGTTACCTGGGACTATATATCTTAATTCATAAACTGAGACCATTTCTCATGATCAAAGGACTTTTTAGTTGGAGTGGCCAAAAAAGTGAATGAGTTTTCGTTTATTCAGTGGCAAGAAAGAATTGGTCCACAATTCAGCTTACAAGGACAAGAGCAGGAGGCAAATAGTGATACTGCACAACTGTATTCCATGGATCCGACTCATTTGAAGTACTTATTATCTCTATTACGTTGCTGAATTAAATTTGCTAACATTTTACTTAGGAATCTTGCATCTACATTCTTAAGTGTGGTTAATAGATAATTATCTTGTCCTTGTCAGCTTTGGTATCGAAGTTATACTAACTTCATAAAAAGATATGGGGAGCTGTCCCCCTTTTCTATCATCTGAAACAGGTATAATATAAGGATTGTATGTTTGTTGATGACTTTGTAAAACTTGTCTCCAAAACCATCTGGGCCTGACTTTGGGGTGACTTTGGGGTACAGGAGACTGGGTAATATAACCTATAATTCCACTTAGGTACAATAAGGTCTCAATCGCTGGGAAGCAAACAAAGGTGGGGGGCCATTCTCCCTCTGCATTGTGGAACCCTCACCCTCCTCTTAGGCCCCCTCAGGTAGCATGGATAGCCCAGGGCTCATGATGGAGGGAGAATGCCAGTGCCAATTTGGATATCAGGTTTTAGTAAAGCTGGATTTTTTTTTCTTTTTAGATAAAAATTAAATAGAAATTGAAGAAAAAGGAAAAATATTGCCTCCCATACACCAGTGGAACCTCTTATGCACCCCATCTTTGGAGACCACCGCACTAGAGAGTGGACTGAACATGACCAGCAGCTAAAGCAGTCCGCGCAGAGCCTCTGCGGGGAAAGGGAGAGGCAGGAAGAGGGGCTGGTGGTGTCAGCAGCCACGTGCAGGTTTTACCTGTGAGTCTGATCACAAGAGTCCCTGAGCACACTTGTTAACAAAAGAGACTCCCAGACTTTAGCCCAGACTTACCAAATCAGAATCTCAGAGTGGGACGGGGGTGGGTGCCTGGAACCTGTATTTTCATTTTAATAACCACTCCAGAAGTCTTGTAAATGGGCAAGTTTGGGAAACACACAAAAGGAGAATAAGCATGGGCTTTGGAGTTAGGCCAGAGCTCCATAATCACTCACCCTTTAATAGTTGTGGGCTTACAGTGTGCCATTTAATCTCCCTGTGCCTCCATGCCCTTATTAAGAAAAGGGGGTTAGTCGTACCTCCCTGGTAGGGTAGCCATAAGGATCAAATGAGAGGATTCATGTAAAACACTCTGTACAATGTCCAGCACTTGGTAAATGGTCATCTTTTTTATGGACAGGCTTCTGGTGGAAGATGTGAGGCTTAAATTTCCAACCTGCAAAACATTCCTCCGTGAGGCTGAGATGAAGGGACAGCGCCTCAGTTCTTGCCCATTCAGCACTCAGTCCCACTTTCCTGGAGGCAGCAACTGTTTTTCTTAGAGAGTCACCACCACCTTCCAGTGCCGTTCAGGTTGATGGATCTGACCCTGCCCTTCACCTCCAGGGCTGAGTGTGATCAAGGCCTGGCCAATCAGCATACTCCTTTCCCCCTGGCCGCCATGACTGGTTCTGAATAAGGAGTATGACCCAAGTTGGTCCAATGAAATTCCACCTTGGGACTTTTCACTAGAGCTGTGAGCCTGGAGCTGAGCTGCCAGCTTCCCTCTTGCCAGAGGAAGAGAGGGCCCACCTGAGAACGCAGCAACAGAGGAGAGAAAGGCTGAGATATGGGGAACATGGGACCAGAGCTCAAAGGAACTTTGAGCCCTGGAATCGAGACGTGCTGAAGCAATTCCATCCTGAGAATTTTCAGTTATGTGAGCCAACAACTTTTTTTTACTTAAGACAGTTTGAGTTAAATTTTCTGTTACTTGCATTCAAAAGGGTTCTGACAATGAGTTTTAAGGCACTTCTATTTTAGTCTTCAACTTACTGTATAATCATGTAAGCCCCTTTCTTGTCTGATACATTTCCTAACTTTATTAGGAAGAAGCAATCCCATGGCCTTAGCATTTAGACTTGATGGATAATGGAAATTGCTAAGGCATGATCACTCCCTGGGGATTAGACAACTCAAATCCTTTCCATCTAAATAGATTCTTTTCTCTCAGGGTGAGAAGGAGCTGATATTTAGATAGGTCTCTGTTTTTGTTCTCCAAACTCTGAGAAAGGTTGCCGTTAAAGGGCAACACAACAATTAAAAGCTGTTGGATACGAGAATGACACGCTTGGTTGGTATGCAATACTGTGCAGCTGAGATGATTATTCTCAATTAATGGGCAAACATTACACAATTGTCTCTTTCAAGTCCAGAGTGCTAATATATAATACACAATCAGAGGGCATTGTACATCGGAATATAACTCATTAGCCAGGGCCAATTCTTTACCCCTTAGAAATAAAATAGTCTGTTGTTTATGAAAGCCACAATTTGGAGTCTTTTAAATTTGCGGCTATAGACCAGGTGAAGGACTTCTATTTGGAAAGAATCCAAATGGAATTGGGAACCGAAATTCCTATTGGGAACTCATTATTAAGGCAAAATCAGTGTTAGTAGAATGGGGGTGGGAGGGAGACGGGCTTTGATCTCCTGTGCCTCCCACCAGGAACCCCACTCAAGGACTCTTGGCCAGTCTGGCTGAGGCAGCATCTGCCCTGCTGAGGGACATCCCAGAATGGACACGTCCCTGTGTGACTGCCCAGGGAACGCCAAATAGATTGGGTCATTTTTTTTTTTTTTTTTTTTTTTAGATTGGGTCATTTTATTCAAACCTGGGGGATTTGGCTGCCGAGGCACATGCCCTGTGGACGAATTCACTTTTGCTTTAGTCCACATGGCTGCCGAAGTCTGCAGCTCAGAGAGCAAGGGAAAGAGGTGAGGAGAAGGCAGGGCGGGAGATCAGAGAAATCTGTGGAAGAGGATTGAATTACTGTCGGATCACAGGGTGTGGGAGACTCTGGGACAGATTGATGGGAGAGCCTACCCGGCTGGCAGGGACCTGAGAACTGTCACAGATGGCTGCGCTGAGCCAGCTGCCTTGCTTGTGCAGGCGGAGCACAAGCTAAATGGGAGCAGGGCATCTTAACAGTTACCACAACACCCAGCGGTATATCAGCCCGCCTAACTGGAAAACAAAGCAGGCCTTTGGACTCCAAATCCCCCAGGCCAAAGCCATATCTACAATGTTACCCAGTGTCTTGCTTCACAGGGCATGTCTCTTATCAGTCTTTCAACAAACACCTATTAGAAGCTTCTAAATGTCAGGGCTGGCTGTGCTAGGTGCTGGGGATGTGAAGGAAATATGCACAGTACTCCCCTCTAAGGGTCTCACCACCTAGTAAACAATTATAAAAAAGGGAAAAAATGCAGTAGGAGCTGGGGTAAAGGAGAGCACAAGTACTACAGGCACCCAGGAAACAGGCACCAGCTTATGTTAAGTTGTTATGTAAAGCTAAAGAATTTGTATCTCCAAACATGCATGAACCACTCTTCAAATTCCACCCAACAGTTGTCTCTCATCCAATCCAGGCTCATACCTATGACCTCAGCATGGTAAAAATATCTCCCATGGCCCTTAAGGTCTAGTAATAATTTAATGTTTTGTTTTTCTCTGTATGTTCTCTGATGTGCTTTCATATCTCGGATGTCTTTCTTTTTGAGGGTGTTATTTACTCTGGTTGGTAGGATATGATATTAAAAAGGTCAAGGCTTTAATTTTGTGGAACATGTAGCTTCATTTGGAAAGAGAATTAAGCCCCCACGATCAGAGGTTTACCCCTCAATCTAAGCCAGAGGCTTAGCAAATGTGAACTGTGTCCTTGCTTACTGGGGCCAGAGCAAGAGACAAAAAGAGGTTCGCTCCATCCAAACCCATCGTCGTTACCGGATATTATGCCATTGACAGGACACGGCCATTAGGTGGTTTGGCAGCGTTACTGTGCTCATAAATAATGGTAAATATGAGCGTGTGTGTGTGTGTGTGTGTGTGTGTGTGTGTGTGGGCATGTGCATGTGCACATGTAATGTTTTGCAATCTCCTTGAGGGCAGCGATAATGGTAATTATTATGAGCGGACAAGCGTAACCCCAGATACTGACAAGGCACACTCCCTCATATCTCTCGTGTCTGTGCTCAGCATCACCTCCTCAGAAAGCCCTTCCCTGATCACCACTAGAATGTACATTCACTGGGATTTTTGTCTATTTTGTTCACTGTCCACAAAATTAAAGACCTGAACTTTTAAAATGTCATCTTCCACTGAGTACCTTAAACAACATAGTCAAGAAGAAAGATGTCCTATATATAGGATGAATAAACAACAAGGTCCTACTGTATAGCACAGGGAACTATATTCAATATCCTGTAACAAACCATAATGGAAAAGAACATGAAAAAGAATATATATAACTGCATCAATTTGCTGTACAGCAGAAACTACCACAGCATTGTAAATCAACTATACTTCAATAAAATAAGTTTAAAAAAAAAAGAAAAGAAAGATGACCAAGATGTGAAAACAGAGAATCTACACGGAGAAGAACACAAACATTAAATTGTTGCTAGACCTGAACGGCCTGGGGATAGTTTGACCCTGTTGAGGTCATGGATATGAGACTAAAGGGAGAAGAGAAAACCGTTGGACGGACATAATGGAAGACGTGGCATCTGAAGAGTGGTTTATGTGGCTGAGGACAATAACGAACTCTTCAGCTTCACATCACAACTTACATGAAATGGTGCTACCTTCTGGGTGCAGCTCCTAGAACAGTGCCTGCCACATGATAGGCACTCAGTAACTTCTTATTGAATGTCAAGTGCTCTTCAATGAAGTTTTTATTTGTTTCCTGTCATTTAATTTTGTAAAAGGGTAGTATGTTGACATAGTTCAACATTCATTTTAGTGTAAAAAGGCAACACAAGGCCTTGTTCTTACCATATTCTCTGCCTGACTGGTTCCCACCCAGCAACCACGTCCTGTAACCATTTTTATTACTTTCCTTCCAGACTTTGTTTATGCAAATCAAATACAACTATATTTTTATTTTATTATGCAAAAGATAACATACTATCTACTCTGATATTAACCTTGCTTTTTTTCATTCAATAATATAAGTTGATGAATGGGTAATGTGGTATATTTATACAATAGAATATTATTCTACCATAAAAAAGAAGGAAATTCTGCCATTTGTGATAACATGGCTGGACCTTGAGGGCATCGTGCTAAGTGAAATGAGTCAGACAGGAAAGACAAATACTGCATGATCTCCTTTATATGGGAAATCTAAAAAAAAAAATCATACTCATAGAAGTAGAGAAGAGGTTGGTGGTTGCTAGAGGCTGGGGGCGGGGTGGAGAAACTGGGGTGAAGGCAGTCCAAAGGTACAAACTTCTAGTTCTAAGATAAGTAAGTTCTAGAGATAGAACATACAGCATGGTGACTATAGTTAACAATACTGTATTGTACATTGGAAAGTTGCTAAGAGAGTAGATTTTAAAAGTTCCCATCACGAGAAAAAATAATTGTAACTATGTGAGGTGATGGATGTTAACTAAATCTATTGTGGTGATCATTTTGCAATACACACGTACATCAAATCATTATGTTGTACATCTTAAACTAATACAATGTTATGTCAGTTGTTTCTCAATAAAATGGAAGGGAAAGATATAATTTGGAGATTCTTCAAGTTCAATTTGGTGTCTTCAATTTTTTTTTTTTTTTTTTTTACAGTTCCAGACAATTCTACCGTTTAAATGTTCCACAGTTTATTAAACCAGCCCATGTGGATGGACACTTGTGTTGTTTCCAATCTTTTGCTATTAAAAAACAAAAGCACTCTATACTATATAATAGTATAAATTCCCAGAGATAGGATTGCTAGGTCAAATAGTTTATGTCTTGGTAATTTTATATACATATTGCCAAATTGCCTTCCAAAGGGGTTATGTAAATTTAAGTCCTCACCAGCAATGTAAAAAAAAATGTCTGTCTTCCCACCACCTTGCCAACAGTTTTATCAAACTTAGAGTTTTGCTAATCTAGTAAGTAAAAAATAATACCTCAGTATGGTTTTTATTTGCATTTCTCTTGTGACACAGAGCACCTCTTTATTTCTATGAATGGATGGATACTTCATACCTTTCTTATGTTTCTGTTAGGTTAATCGTCTTTGTATACTTGGCTTATGAGAAGCACATTACATATACGGAGATTAGCCCTTTCTCTGTAATGTGAGTTTCAAAATTTTTTTCCAGTGGTGTGTTGGTCAGTGTTTAGTAATGGTCTCTGGGGAAAATAAATCCTGGTTTATAGCATTTGCCAAGTTCCATGATGTAAATATTCCCACTACAGCCAATTTCAAGCTACCAACATGACATCACTAAATGTGGAGTTGGGGAGAAACGTGCAACACCAGGCCATTATGTAATATCTCCATGATACAGACACAACAGATGTAAATCACTCCAAGAGCATGGATGATAGCAAAATGTAGTTAAACAATTAGAGTGATGAGTCTTTGAGCATATATTACCTTTGTATCATTCTTTATTTAATTATAAGTTTATATAACTTAATTTTAAATAATGGCTGTGGTTGACAACCAGCTTGCAAAATTTCTAAAATTTAATAATCAGCTCCTGTGAGCCAGTGCAGGCCATCTCCAACACCCCACTGCCTTTTATTCTATTTGTTTTCTGCCTTTTGACTTTTTTTTTCAAATGATGTTTTTCATCATGCAAAGGTTTCATTTTGATGTAGTTTTATTTATCAGTCATACTATTTATGAGTTCAGAATATTAAGTAACGGCTAGGAAGACCTTCCTCATTCCAAGATTATAAAAGAGTTTTACCACGTTTTCTTCTGACACTTTTATGGTTTCACTTTTACGTTTAAATCTTTAATCCATTTATAGTATATGCTAGTGTATGGTGGGAGGTGCGGCTCCGACTTGCAGTTTTTCCATCCAGTTATCTCACAACAGCTGTTGAATTGTCCATCTTTTCCCACTGATTTGTAAAGCCATCGTTATATGATGCAGCTTTCTTGATTTTAATGAACATGGTATTTATCATTATTTGCATGACGTTTTAATTATGATTATAGTTTATAAACAGCTTCCCTGTGTCTGCTCATTTGATTCTTTAACCTATAGTGGTAGGTTTGGTAGATTATAATAGCCACCATATTTTCATGCCCAGCATACTTTCCCATCCTCTGTCTCTTGAATCCTTTAGGGAACTCCCCCTTCATGCAATGTGATCCTGGAGAGACAGTCAATTATGGTACACTGGCCAAATACTGTGTTATATATGCGATCTAGGCTGGCCAATCGAAAAATCCCAACACACGGTAATAGGCTAGGGTTTGGACATCTGACCTGAGCAAGGCAATATAATCTTCCCTGGGAATGATATTTGAAAAAGATTTTCTGTTGGAATTGTTAAGCTGGGAGATAAGTTCTTTAGATCTTCTTAACTGACACATAAATTAAAACTATCTGAGAAAAAACCAAACAAAAACAAGCAGAGCTAAGAAATGGAGAGCCAAAAAGTTTTAAAGGCATCATTTGGGTCTTTGGATCCAGCCTTGCCCAAAAGCCCTTGGACAACCAGGAATAAAAGCCTACAAATTCCTTTTTTTATTTTCAACTTATGTTAATGCGTTCAATATGGCTTCTTATAATTTGCAGTCAAAAGCGTTCTAACCCTCTTCAATTGATATTACTGTTCCCACATTACAGAGGAAGAAACAGAGGCTGGTAGAGGTTAAATTCAATCAGTGTTAATGTGCTTCCCACTCTTTGCTCTTACCTTCTGGGACCCGTCCTTCCAGCACTGGCAGCTCCTCACTTCGTATACTGTATCCCAAAGGTTTTCCGGTGATGACTGGGAAGAAAGGCCATATTAATGTATGGAGGCTGCTTACTATCTTCTAAAACAGGTAAGATTCTAAATTAGATCTGTTCTATTCCTCCTCATCAGCCTTTCTTTTCCTGTGGCAAGGTGAAAATCTCCCTGACCTGACTTCTCAATACGATCAAGGTTTTGGCTTTATCCTTGGTATCTTGGGCTGGAAAGGTGTAAAAGTTCATTATCCAATGATGTCACATTCAAATCAGCCTCATAGCGTCTTTTCATATTGCTAGGAGAGATTTGATTTTCTAAAGTCCCTTTATAATTGGGAATTTCTTTATACTATCTAGAGTAGAGTATACCTTAAAAACATTCTGAGTTAGAACCAGGTCCTCTAAAAATTCTCTTTCCTATGGAACAGCTAATACTTAGAGCTTCACAATTAGAAATGTTTTCTTTTAGCTTGAAATACAGACTTCTGTTAAAATGCAAACAGCCCCTGGACAGGTTTACACTCGAGTCTTATTGGCTATGTGCACTTTAATGTGAATTCATTTAGCAGATTGGAACATATTTTCACTGAGGTAGTAGGAGGCAAAGGAGGACAAGTAGTCAGAGAAGAAAAAGGAGAGGAGAGGCAGAGGATACTAATGATAGGAGAAAGAGTGAAGAAATGGAGAGTTGAAGACAATTACTAAAGGTTTTCCTCCCAAGTCACTTCTGAGATACAGCTGTGAACCACAGTCAGGGTTAGGACAAGCTGATATGACAGCTACCATTAGGAATGAATTGAATTAGATTCTCTGAGCTCTGAGGGGAGGATCTAATTCAGCACCAGAACCAGCCATATCATTATCTTCACATTTTCTTCTACTTGGTCATTTTTGGCATTGCTCAAGACCCTTCAAGAGCTGGAATTAATATGCATCCAGAAATCAGACCCAACCATTTGTAGCACGTAACTGCAGCTGTCCCACACTGTCAGCAAGCGCCAACTCCCTGAGCAATTTACTATCTGGACAGAAGTTCATTTCATAAGCTTATCTGTTCTCAACTGTCATCCAATAACCTAGTGGATTCCTCATCTATAAAATTTCAACTCTCCAAGCAAGTTCCTATTCCAAGCCTCCTTACAATGGCTCAGAGTGTCTTTGCTCCACCATTTTTTAGTAACTACACACACCTTCACTTAGGTTACATGCCAAGTGCTCTGATGCTCTTTGGTGAAAGTCCAAGTGAAGGCAAAACTAGGTTAAAGAAAAGACTTCAGCAAAATGGCAGCCTAGGAAGCTCCAAGTTTTCATTCCCCAACAGAAATGTTTTTTAAAAAGGCAGAAGCTGTCTGAACTAATCTTACTGGAGCTCTGGAAAACACTCAAAGTTTTATAGCCACCAAACAAATACCCAATCAAGAAAAAGCCATCTTGGGGCTTCCCTGGTGACGCAGTGGTTAAGAATCCGCCTGCCAATGCGGGGGACACAGGTTCAAGCCCTGGTCTGGGAAGATCCCACATGCCGCGGATCAACTAAGCCCGTGCGCCACAACTACTGAGCCTGTGCTCTAGAGCCTGCGAGCTACAACTACTGAAGCCCACAGGCCTAGAGCCCGTGCTCTGCAACAAGAGAAGCCACCGCAGTGAGAAGCCCGCACACCACAACAAATAGTAGCTCCTGCTCGCCGCAACTAGAGAAAGCCTGCGCACAGCAGCAAAGACCCAACGCAGCCAAAAATAAAATAAATTTTAAAAAAGAAAAGAAAAGAAAAAGCCATCTTCAAAATGGTAGGAAAGTTCTGTGGCATTTTTAGTTACCCTTACTCCACCCTTCCCCAGCATGGCAGTGGTTTTGGTCTTGAAGTGGTAGCAACCTGGTTTCCAGTATCATTCCTCAAACTAGAAGAAGCAGAGCAGAAATTATTTGCAAATTATTGTGTACATTTAAACTGTCTGGTGGATACCTGAAGGACTGACACAAGAGCCTGTCTCTGTTATGTCTAACTCAGAAATCAGGTGGTAAAAGTGGTGGACACTACTCATAAAACTTGCAAATGACTATAGACCCACAGACTCCTGGAGCAAGAAATTATAGGTGGAAACATACAATAGACCTTCTAAGGTGCAGAGGAAAATCTGGGGTAAGACTGGGAATCTAGGACATTTGAAAGCAGCCAAAAATATGGGGGGATTTAGGAAGCCATATGCACACCCAGGCAAGATGCATGCTCAGAAAATTGCTGAGAAGACCTTAAGATTTTACCTCAGACTGATTGCTAGCCTCAGAACTAGCCTAGCTAAGTATTGAAGGAATGCCCTAGTACAGAGCCAATCTGCAAACACTGGAAGAGTTCCTGGCACTCAAGAAAATTTCTATCAAAACATCTGATTTTGAGCTGAATATGAGCTAAAGGAACAGATTTCAGTGATCACATCTGACCAGCAATAGCCTCTGCAAAAATAGTTAGGAAATCACTCAAAACAAACAGACTATTATAGCCTTCAACAACAATAACAACAACAAAACCAGCAAACCCTGGGAAAGGGGAAGAATGTGATTTCCAGAGTCATCATATATTTGGCCATGCCCCTGGCATATGGGATATTAGTTCTCCATCCAGGGATTGAACCCGCACCCTTGCAGTGGAAGCATGGAGTCTTAAACACTGGACCACCAGGGAGGTCCCCAGAGTTACCATATTATAATAGTTAAATATCCAATTTTCAGGAAAAGAAGATTGCAAGGCATAGACAGAAACGGGCAAACATTCAAAGGAACAAAATCAATTCACAGAAACCATTCCTGAGGAAGCCCAGACATCAGAATTACTAGATGAAACTTAAATATGCTCAAAGACCTAAAGGAAAACATGGATAAGGAACTAAAGGAAACCAGGGAAAATGATGTATAGATAAAATGAGAATATCAACAGAAATTATAAAAAGGAACCAAACAGAAATTGTGGAGCTGTAAATTACAGTAATTGAAATGAAAATTTCACTGGAGGGATTCAACAGCAGATTTGAGCAAAGAGAAGAATCAGCAAGCTTGAAAATAAGACAATCAAAATCATAGAGTCTGAGGTGCAGAAACAAAAACAATGAAGAAAAGTGAACTAAGGGATCATGAAGTATACCAACATACACATTATGAGAGTCCCAGAAGAGACAAGAGGGGGGTGGAGATTATTTGAAGAAATAATGGCAAAACATCTCAACTTTGATGAAATAAATAAACCTACAACTGTAAGAAGCCTGATGGACTCCAAATAGGATAAACTCAAAAAGACCCAACCAAGACATATAAGCAAACTATCCAAAGATAAAGAGAGAGTCTTAAAAGCAGCAAGAGAAAAGTGAATCATCATCATGTACTAGGGATTCTCAATAACAATATCAGCCAATTTTTCACAACAAACCCTGGAGGCCAGAAAGACATGGGATAAAATCTTTAAAGTACTGAAAGATAAACCTGTCAACCAAGAATTCTATAGCTGGCAAAACTTTCCTTCAAAAATAAAGAAAAAATTAAGACATTCCTAGATAAACAAAAGCTGAGGAAACTGATTACCACTAGGCTTGCCCTACCAGAAATGCTAAAGGGAGTCTTTCAGGTTAAAATGAAAGGATGTTATTCAGTAAATTGAAGCTGTATGAAGAAATAAAGGTCTCTGATAAAGTGTTTAAAAGAAAAAATGCATAAAGAATAATTATAGAGCTATGTTATTGGGCACTGTTAATGGGTGGTATTATGTCCCCCCCCACCACCAATTAATAGTTGAAGCCCTAATCCTCAGTACCTCAGAATGTGATCTTATTTGGACATAAGGTCATTGCAGATATAATTAGTTAAGATGAGGTCATACTGGAATGGGTGGACCCCTAATCCAATATGACTGGTGTCCTTATAAAAAGGGGAAATTTGAGAGAGGCATATGGGGAGAATGCTATATGAAGATGAAGGCAGAGATCAGGGTGATGTTTCTACAAGCCAAGGAGCAACAAAGATTGTCAGGAGACCACCTGAAGCTAAGTAAGAGGCATGGAACAGATTCTCTCTCACAGCCTCAAAAGATAGCAACTTGCTGACATGTTGATCTCGGACTTCTAGCCTCCATACCTGTGAGACAATAAATTTCTCTTATTTAAGTGACCCAACTTGTGATAATTTTTTAGAGTAGCATCAGGAAACTATTATAGGCACATAATAGATAAAGATGTAATTTGTGACATCAATAACATAAAGTGGCAGGGGAAGACAGACCTATATAGAAGTAGAGTTTTTGTATGCAGTTGAAATTAAGCTGGTGTCAATTCAAATTAGGTTGTTATAAATTTAGGATGTTAAATGTGATCATGATTATAGCCACAAAAATATAGCTAGAGAATATACACAAAAGGAAATGAGAAGGGAATCAAAATGTGTGACTACCAAAAAAATGAACATAACACAGAAGAAAGCAATAATGGAGTAAATGAGGAACAAAGAAGCTGACAGACATACAAAAACCAAATAGCAAAATGATGGAAATAAGTCCTTCATTATCAGTAACTGCTTTAGATGTAAATGGATTAAACTCTTCAATCAAAAGGCAAAGACTGGCAGAATTGATTTAAAAACATGATCCAACTATATAATGTCTAAAACAGATTCTCTTTATATCCAAAAACACAAATGGGCTGAAAGTGAAAAGGTGGAAGAAGATATCCCATGCAAACAATAATCCAAAGAGTGCTAGGGTGGCTATACTTGTTAGACAAAATAGACATTAAGTCAAAGACTGTTACAAGAGACAAATAAGGACTATATAAGATATTATGTATCTATAAAAGGGTCAATTCATCAGGAAGATATAATAATTACAAGCAGAGATGCACCAAACAGCAGGGCCAAAGACCATATGCAGAAAACCTTGACAGAATTGAAAGGAGAAATAGTCCTTCAAAAATAGTTGGACACTACAAACCCTACCTTCAGTAATGAATAGAACAACCAGACATAAGATTAATAAGGAATAGAGGGCTTAAACAACACCATAAACTAAATATATATATACATATATATGCAGAAAACTCTAGCAACAACAGAATACACACTTTTCTTAAGTGCACATGGAACATTCTCCAAGATAGACCATATGTTAGATGACAAAACAATTCTTAATAAATTTAAAAAGACTGAAGTCATGCAGAGTATCTTCCTATCAAAATAGAATGAAACTGGAAATCAAAATAGAAGGGAAATTAGAAAATTCAAAAATATGTGGAAATTAAACAAC
Organism: Balaenoptera borealis; assembly: GCF_965194805.1. Taxonomy (NCBI): domain Eukaryota; kingdom Metazoa; phylum Chordata; class Mammalia; order Artiodactyla; family Balaenopteridae; genus Balaenoptera; species Balaenoptera borealis. The sequence goes on along the minus strand of NC_138868.1, from coordinate 108,267,428 downwards.
ATACTCTTAAATATCCAAAGGGTTAAAGAAGAGAAATTAGAAATTAGAAAATACCTTGATAAAAATGAAAATGAAAACACAACATATCAAAATTTGTGGGATGCAGAAAAAGTAGTATTAAAAGGGAAATTTGCAGCCGTAAAAATTTACATTAAAAAAGGAGAAAGATCTCAAATCAATAACCTAACTTATACCTTAAGAGAACTAGAAAAGACAAACAGGGAAACCAACACTAACAGAAAGAAGGAAATAATAAAGATTAGAGTGGAGAAAAATAGAGAATAAAAAAAATAGAGAAAATCAACAAAACTAAAAGTTGATGCTTTGAAAAAAATCAGTAAAATTGACAACTCTTTAGCTAGATTGGATAAGAAAACAAAGAGAAAACTCAACTTACTAAATAAGGTTGGGGGGAAAGGACATTACTATTGACTTTACAGAGATAAAAAGGATTATAAGAGAATACTATGAATAATTGTATGCCAACACACTGGATAATCTAGATAAAGTGGACAAATTCCTAGAAATATACAACCTACCAAAACTGACTCATGAAGAAAGAGAAAATCTGAATAGATCTATAATTAGTAAGAAGATTGAATCAGTAATCAAAATCTCTCAACAAAGAGGGCTTCCCTGGTGGCACAGTGGTTAAGAATCCACCTGCCAATTCAGGGGACACGGGTTCGAGCCCTGATCTGGGAAGATCCCACATGCCGCAGAGCAACTAATTCCATGTGCCACAACTACTGAGCCTGTGCTCTAAGGCCCATGAGCCACAACTACTGAGCCCATGTGCCACAACTACTGAAGCCCATGCACCTAGAGCCCGTGCTCCGCAACAAGAGAAGCCACTGCAATGAGAAGCCTGTGCACCACAACGAAGAGTAGCCCCCGCTCACTGCAACTAGAGAAAGCCCGCGCACAGCAACGAAGACCCAATGAAGACCCAATGAAGACCCAATGCAGCCAAAAATAAAAATAAATAAATAAATAAATTTATTTTAAAAAAAACATCTCTCAACAAAGAAAAGCCCAAGATCAGATGGCTCACTGGTGAATTCTACCAAACACTTAAGAAAAATTAACACAAGTCCTTCTTAAATTCTTCACAAAAATTGAAGAGGAGGGAATACTTCCTAACTCATTCTATGAGGCTATCATTACCCTGATATCAAAGCCAAAAAAAGATACTAAAGAAAACTACAGACGCACATCCCTTAAGAATATTTATGCAAAAATCCTCAACAGGGCTTCCCTGGTGGCGCAGTGGTTGAGAATCTGCCTGCCAATGCAGGGGACATGGGTTCGAGCCCTGGTCTGGGAAGATCCCACATGCCACGGAGCAACTGGGCCCATGAGCCACAACTACTGAGCCTGCGCGTCTGGAGCCTGTGCTCCACAATGAGAGGCCGCAATAGTGAGAGGCCTGCGCACCGCGATGAAGAGTGGCCCCCGCTTGCCGCAACTAGAGAAAGCCCTCGCACAGAAACGAAGACCCAACACAGCCAAAAATAAATTAAAAAAAAAATCCTCAACAAACTAGCAAACCAAATTCAGCAGCATTTTAAAAGGGTTATATACCATGACCTAGTGAGTTTTATTCCCAGAATGCAAGAATAGTTCATCACATGAAAATCAACCAATGTAGAACACGATATCAATTGAATTAATAGAATGAAGGGGAAAAAACACAACTAATGCCAAAAAAAAAAAAAAGGCATTTGACAAAATTCAACACCCTTTCATGACAAATACAATCAATGAAGTAGGAATAGAAAGAAATTTACTCAACATGATAAAGCCTATATATATATATATCTCCACAGCTAACATCATACTCAATGCTGAAAGACTGAAAGCTTTTCCTCTAAGATCAGGAACAACACAAGGATGCTCACTTTTGCTACTTCTATTCAAAATAGTATTGGAAGTTCTAGCCAGAGCAACTAGGTGAAGGAAGGAAGGAAGGGAGGAAGGGAGGGAGGGAGGGAGGGAGGGAGCAAGGAAGGAGGGAGGTAGGGAGGGAAAGAAGGAAGGAAGGAAGGAAGAAAGAGAGAGAGAGAAAGAGGAAGAAAGGGAGAGAGAGAGAGAAAGAAAGAAATAAAGGAGGGGAGGAAGGAAAAAAAGAAGGGAAGGAATAAAAGAAAAGAGAAGGAAGGAAGGGAGGAAAGAAGGGAGGGAAGAAAAAGGTATCCAAATTGGAAAAAGAAAAGTAAAGTTATCTGTGTTTGAAGACAACATGATATTATATGTAGAAAACCTACAGAGTCCACACATCACAAAAAAACTGTTAGAACTGGTTAAAAATTTAGAAAACTTGCAGGATACAAAATCAACACTCAAAAATACTGTATTTCTATGTAATAGCAACAATTAATCTGAAAAGAAAATTTTTTTAATTTCATATACAATAGTATCAAAAAGAATAAAATACTTAGGAATAAACTTAACCAAAGAGTCTAAAGAACTTTGCACTTACAACAATAAAATGTTGCTGAAAGAAATTAAAAACAGAAATAAATAGAAAGACATCCAATGTTCATGGATCAGAAAACTCAATATTGTTAAGACATCAACACTACCAAAAGCAATCTATAGATTCAATGATATTCCTATTAAAATTACAATGACTTTTTTTGCATAAATAGAAAATTCATTCTAAAATACATATAGAATCTCAATGGACCCCAAATAGTCAAAACAATCTTGAAAAGAAAAACAAAGTTGGAGGTTTCACACTCTTCTTGATTTCAAAACTTACTACAAAGACACAGTAATCAAAACAGTGTGGTACTAGCATAAAGACATGTAGACCAATGGAATAGAATAGACACCCCAGAAAAAAACCTTCACATGGTCAAATGATTTAAAACAGGGTGCCAAGACTATTCAATGGGGGAAGGACGATCTTTTCAACAAATGGTGCTGGGAAAAATGGATATCCACATGGAAAAGAATGAAGTTGGATCCTTATTTCACATCATATGTAAAAATTAACTCAAAATGGGTCAAAAACCTAAATATAAGAGCTGAAACTATAAAACTGTTAGAAGAAAACATACAAAAACTTCGTGAATTGTATTTGGCAATGATTTCTTAGCTATGACACCTGTTTTTGTTGGTCACAAAAGAAAAAGTAGATACACTGGACTTCATTAAAATTTAAAACTTTTGTGAATCAAAGGACACTACTGAGCGAGTGAAAAGGTAGCTCACAAAAAGGGAGAAAATATTTGTCAATCATATGTCATATACCCAGAATATATAAAGAATTCCTGCAATTGAATCACTCACACACAGAAAAAGAATTTAAAAATAGGTGAAATACTTGAAAAGACATCTATCTGAAGAAGATATATGATTGGCCAACAAGCACATGGAAAGATGTTTAACATCACTAGCCACTTGAGAAATGCAAATCAAAACCAACAGGAGATACAACAGTTGATCCTTGAACAGCATGGGTTTGAATTGCACAGGTCTTGAATTGTGTATATTTATCAGTAAATACATGCTACAGTACTGCACAATCAAGGTTGTTTGAATCCTTAGATGTTAAACAGCAGATTTGGAGGACCAAGCATAAAGTTATAAGCAGATTTTCACTGCGAATTTTCAAGGGTCAACTGTACTTAATATTCTAAAGAATGGATAATACCCAACAAGAAAAGAAAAAAAAAACAGAAAGAAAATTACAGGTGTTTGTGAGGATGCGGAAAAATTGGAACCCTTGTTTATTGCTGGTGGAAATGTAAAATGGTGCAGCCACTGTGGAAAACGGTATGATGGTTCCTCAAAAAGGTAAACAGAACTACCATATGATCCAGCAATTCCACTTCTAGGTACATATCCAAAAGAATTGAAACCAAGGACTCAAACAGATACTTGTACACCAATGTTCATAGCAACATTATTCACAATAGCCGAAAGGTGGAGACAATCCAAGTGTCCATCAACAGATGAATGGATAACAAACTGTAGCAGATACATACAATGGAATATTTTTGAGCCTTGAAAATGAATGAAATTCTGGTACATGCTACAACATAGATGAACCTTGAAAACACAATGCTAAGTGAAATAATACAGATACAAAAGGACAGATACCATATAATTCCACTTACATGAGTTACCAAGAATAGGCAAATTCACAGAAACAGAAAGTAGATTAGAGGTGACCAAGGGCTGTGGGGAAGGTAGAATGAGGCATTATTGTTTAATGTGTACAGAGTTTCTGTTTGGGATAATGAAGGAGTTCTGGAAAGGGTTAGTGGTAATGGTTGCACAACAATTTAAATGTACTTAATGTCACTGAATTTTATACTTAAAAATGGTTAAAATGGTAAATTTCATGTTATATATATTTTACAATAAATTTTTTTAAACTATATTGAAGATAAAATGTGTTTTCATAGCCCTCTCGAACCACCCATTAAGTGTCATTTGATCTTTTCCCCTTATTCAACCAAATGTATTGATTGCTAACCAGATGTCAGCTCTCCGATAGGTTCTCAGCTTTCAAAGATACACAGAATAGTCTCCGTCATAAAGGGCTTTATAATCTGCTTGGAAAGGCATGAAAGTAAATCTAACAGACATATATTCTTTTTCAGATACTTTTCCCTTATAGATTATTACAAAATATTGAGTATAGTTCCCTGTGCTATACAGTAGGTCCTTGTTGTTTATCTATTATATATATATATATATATATTACTGTGTATATGGTAATGGCAAACCCCTAATTTATACCCCCCTTCCCCTTCGGTAACCATAAATTTATTTTCTATGCCTGTGGGTCTATTTCTGTTTTGTATATACGTTTATTTGTATCATTTTTATTTTAGATTCCACATATAAGCAATATCATGTGATATTTGTCTTTCTATGTCTGACTTACTTCACTTAGTATGATAATCACTAGGCCCATCCATGTTGCTGCAAATGGCATTATTTCATTCTTTTTATGGCTGAGTAATATTCCAGTGTATATATATATATACTGCATCTTCTTTATCTATTCATCTGTCAATGGACATTTAGGCTGCTTCCATGTCTTGGCTATTGTAAATAGTGCTGCAGTGAACATTGGGGTGCATGTCTTTTCAGTTATGGTTTTCTCTGGATATATGCCCAGGAGTGGGATTGCTCTATTTTTTAGTTTTTTAAGGAACCTCCATACTGTTCTCCATAGTGGCTGTACCAGTTTACATTCTCACAAACAGTGTAGGAGGGTTCCTTTTTCTCCACACCCTCTCCAGCATTTATTTGTAGACTTTTTGATGATGGCCATTCTGACCAGTGTGAGGTGATAACTCATCATAGTTTTGATTTGCATTTCTCTAATAACTAGCAAGGTTCAGCATCTTTTCATGTGCCTTTGGCCATCTGTATGTCTTATTTGGAGATGTCTATTTAGATCTTCTGTCTATTTTTTGACTGGGTTATTTGGTTTTTTGATACTGAGCTGTATGAACTATTTGTATACTTTGGAGATTAATCTCTTCTTGGTCACATCATTTGCAAATATTTTTTCCCATTCTGTAGGTTGTCTTTTTTTTTTGGCAAAAGATTTTCAGTTTATTATCGCTAGGTAAATATCACACTAAAAAACAAGCTCCTCTTCCTCCCCCCCCACCCCCGTAGGTTGTCTTTTTGTTTTGTTTATGGTTTCCTTTGCTGTGCAAAAGCTTTTAAGTTTAATTAGGTCCCATTGATTTATTTTTGTTTTTATTTCCACTACTCTAGGAGATGGATCCAAAAAGATATTGCTGTGATTTATGTCAAAGAGTGTTCTGCCTATGTTTCCCTCTAGGAGTTTTATGGTATCCAGTCTTACATTTAGGTCTTTAATCCATTTTGAGTTTGTTTCTGTGTATGGTGTTAGAAAATGTTCTAATTTCTTTCTTTTACATGTATTTGTCCACTTCTCCCAGTACCACTTATTGAAGAGCCTGTCTTTTCTCCATTGTATATTCTTGCCTCCTTTGTCGTAAATTAACTGACCATAGAGATTTCAAACTATCTAGATATATCAGGTAGGAGCCCAGCAGGAAATAGAATTCAATGAGATGGGTTTTGTGAAAGAACTATCTTTAGAAGTACTGTCAGGTTTAAGGGAACAAACAAGAGATGCCAAGTACCTGTCAAGAACTGTTAGGGATTTGAGATTTTACCCTATTTGAAAGCTAATGAGATAGCCTGTTACAGCTTCATGGGCAGTGATTGAAGACATGACACTCCTGGGTCAAAGATGAAGGATGGTTGACTACACATAGCAATAACAGTAGCCAGAGCATCAGTACTTTTGTTTTGGTTATCTAAGCCCCAACTCCCCCAGAGTGACACGAAGGGGGCCAGATAACAACTGCACATGCGATGGGTTCAATTATAGGCCAGGAAACCCTGAGTTTAGGAAACGCAATCTTTTATAATGGGCAGTAGGCATGTCTGCCCTTTGCTTCAGAGGGAGACGTTACCTTCATTACACTGGACAGTGAGTATGACTGCCTTTTGCTCCAGAGAGAGACACTATCTTCACTTTCCAAGGCTATTCGGTATACAAACATCCTTGAAAAGATCATCAGTAACAAAGGGCATTTAGTACCTTACTCACAAGATGTACAAAAACATGAGAGACCCGTGGAGAATTATCTCCTGATATTACCTAGAAATCAATGGTGGTAAAAATCTGTTATTCATAGGGCCAAAATGCAAGAAGAAGAAAGAGAGTTATCTGAGCCCAGTGAAAGCTGGATCCATGGAAAAGGGGCCATTAGTGGGAACTCTAGTCATGGAGAGACACATATGCTACTAGAGAAGCAATGCTGAAGCAGGGAGAGAATGGGAAGGAACTCTGTTCTCTCTTTCACTCACACTGATTTTTGGCCAGTGACTCCAATTTGTCAAACTCCATATGAAGCCAGCTAGCAAGGACACCTGCATGACACAGTTCATAGGGGTCAGTCTTGCATATCCAAATCAGCACTGAGAGAAGATTGGAGAATCTATTTGGGATGCAGTGGAGGAAAATAATCAGTATAATATATGGCCCCTCCCATATCTTAGTTTCAAAACTTCTTGACTTTCTGGGATCAAATGATCTTCAGGCTGCTCACTCTAGTCAACCACCCTTGAGGCTACATGAAACTTATCAGCACACAGGACTCCTCCATCTATGAAATATTAAGCCTAAATATACAGATCCATGACCATACTTGCTAAACCTCCAGCTTTTTAACTCTCTTTTTCCCCAGTAAACCTGCTTTGCTTACTTGAGCACCACTGCTTCTTGCATTCCATTTATTTCTTACGATTCCAATTTCCTTCTTATTGAGTTACTACATTTAATGATGCTTTCAGAAAGAGTCACTGAGAGACACATTCTCAGTCTTCTGACTAGCTGAACATGTTTTTATCCTATCCTCAATATTCTGTGTTAGTTTAGCTGGGAATAGAATTCTGGTGTACCAGTTATTTCCTCTCAGAACTTTAAAGATATTATTCCAGTGTTTTCTAGCTTCTAGTCTCAATGACAAGATACCAGTTTAATACTTTTTTTCTCCATAGGTGACCTTTGTCTTTGTCTCTAGTGTCCTGTGTTTACAGAAGGATTGCTATTGATTTATTTTGCTCATGAGTCAGTTTTCTTCAATTTGAACAATCAAGTCTTCTAATTCTTGGAAAATTCTCAGCCCATATCTTTTTGATATTGCCTTTCCCCCATTCTTTTTTTTTTCTTTTTAAAATTTTTTAATTTAATTTTATTTTTTTATACAGCAGGTTCTTATTAGTCATCAATTTTATACACATCAGTGTATACATGTCAATCCCAATCGCCCAATTCATCACACCCCGCCCCCAACCCCCTGCCGCTTTCCCCCTTTGGTGTCCATATGTTTGTTCTCTACATTTGTGTCTCAATTTCTGCCTTGCAAACTGGTTCACCTCTACCATTTTTCTAGGTTCCGCATATATGCGTTAATATACGATATTTGTTTTTCTCTTTCTGACTTACTTCACTCTGTATGACAGTCTCTAGATCCATCCACGTCTCAACAAATGACCCAAATTCGTTCCTTTTTATGGCTGAGTAATATTCCATTGTATATATGTATCACATCTTCTTTATCCATTCGTCTGTTGATGTACATTTAGGTTGCTTCCATGACCTGGCTATTGTAAATAGTGCTGCAAGGAACATTGAGGTGCATGTGTCCTTTTGAATTATGGTTTTCTCTGGGTATATGCCCAGTAGTGGGATTGCTGGATCATATGGTAATTTTATTTTTAGTTTTTTAAGGAACCTCCATACTGTTCTCCATAGTGGCTGTATCAATTTACATTCCCACCAACAGTGCAAGAGGGTTCCCTTTTCTCCACACCCTCTCCAGCATTTGTTGTTTGTAGATCTTCTGATGACGCCATTCTAACTGGTGTGAGGTGGTACCTCATTGTAGTTTTGATTTGCATTTCCCTAATAATTAGTGATGCTGAGCAGCTTTTCATATGCTTCTTGGCCATCTGTATGTCTTCTTTGGAGAAATGTTTATTTAGGTCTTTGGCCCATTTTTGGATTGGGTTGTTTGTTTTTTGAATATTGAGCTGCATGAGCTGTTTATATATTTTGGAGATTAATCCTTTGTCCGTTGATTCATTTGCAAATATTTTCTCCCATTCTAAGGGTTGTCTTTTCATCTTGTTTATGGTTTCCTTTGCTGTGCAAAAGCTTTGAAGTTTCATTAGGTCCCATTTGTTTATTTTTGTTTTTATTTCCATTACTCTAGGAGGTGGATCAAAAAATACCTTGCTGTGATTTATGTCAAAGAGTGTTCTGCCTATGTTTTCCTCCAAGAGTTTTATAGTGTTCGGTCTTACATTTAGGTCTCTAATCCATTTTGAGTTTATTTTTGTGTATGGTGTTAGGGAGTGTTCTAATTTCATTCTTTTACATGTAGCTGTCCAGTCTTCCCAGCACCACTTATTGAAGAGACTGTCTTTTCTCCATTGTATGTCCTTGCCTCCGTTGTCATAGATTAGCTGACCATAGGTGCGTGGGTTTATCTCTGGGCTTTCTATCTTGTTCCATTGATCTATGTTTCTGTTTTTGTGCCAGTACCATATTGTCTTGATTACTGTAGCTTTGTAGTATAGTCTGAAGTCAGGGAGTCTGATTCCTCCAGCTCCGCTTTTTTCCCTCAAGACTGCTTTGGCTATCCTGGGTCTTTTGTGTCTCCGTACAAATCTTAAGATTTTTTGTTCTACTTCTGTAAAAAATGCCATTGGTAACTTGATAGGGATTGCATTGAATCTGTAGATTGCCTTGGGTAGTATAGTCATTTTCATAATATTGATTCTTCCAATCCAAGAACATGGTATATCTCTCCATCTGTTGGTATCATCTTTAACTTCTTTCATCAGTGTCTTATAGTTTTCTGCATATAGGTCTTTTGTCTCCCTAGGCAAGTTTATTCCTAGGTATTTTATTCTTTTTGTTGCAATGGTAAATGGGAGTATTTCCTTAATTTCTCTTTCAGATTTTGCATCATTAGTGTATAGGAATGCAAGAGATTTCTGTGCATTAATTTTGTATCCTGCAACTTTACCAAATTCATTGATTAGCTCTAGTAGTTTTCTGGTGGCATCTTTAGGATTCTCTATGTATAGTATCATGTCATCTGCAAACAGTGACAGTTTTACTTCTTCTTTTCCAATTTGTATTCCTTTTATTTCTTTTTCTTCTCTGACTGCCGTGGCTAGGACTTCCAAAACTATGTTGAATAATAGTGGTGAGAGTGGACATCCCTGTCTTGTTCCTGATCTTAGAGGAAATGCTTTCAGTTTTTCACCATTGAGAATGATGTTTGCTGTGGGTTTGTTGTATATTGCCTTTATTATGTTGAGGTAGGTTCCCTCTATGCCCACTTTCTGGAGAGTTTTTATCATAAATGGGTATTGAATTTTGTCAAAAGCTTTTTCTGCTTCTATTAAGATGATCACATGGTTTTTACTCTTCAATTTGTTAATATGGTGAATCACATTGATTGATTTGTGTATATTGAAGAATCCTTGCATCCCTGGGATAAATCCCACTTCATCATGTTGTATGATCCTTTTAATGTGTTGTTGAATTCTGCTTGCTAGTATTTTCTTGAGGATTTTTGCATCTATTTTCATCAGTGATATTGGTCTGTAATTTTCTGTTTTTGTAGTATCTTTGTCTGGTTTTGGTATCAGGGCGATGGTGGCCTCATAGAATGAGTTTGGGAGTGTTCCTTCCTCTGCAATTTTTTGGAAGAGTTTGAGAAGGATAGGTGTTAGCTCTTCTCTATATGTTTGATAGAATTCAACTGTGAAGCCATCTGGTCCTGGACTTTTGTTTGTTGGAAGATTTTTAATCACAGTTTCAATTTCACTACTTGTGATTGGTCTGTTCATATTTTCTATTTCTTCCTGGTTCAGTCTCGGAAGGTTATACCTCTCTAAGAATTTGTCCATTTCTTCCAGATTGTCCATTTTATTGGCATAGAGTTGCTTGTAGTAGTCTCTTAGGATGCTTTGTATTTCTGCGGTGTCTGTTGTAACTTCTCCTTTTTCATTTCTAATTTTATTGATTTGAGTACTCTCCCTCTTTTTCTTGATGAGTCTGGCTAATGGTTTATCAATTTTGTTTATCTTCTCAAAGAACCAGCTTTTAGTTTTATTGATCTTTGCTATTGTTTTCTTTGTTTCTATTTCATTTACTTCTGCTCTGATCTTTATGATTTCTTTCCTTCTACTAACTTTGGGTTTTGTTTGTTCTTATTTCTCTAGTTCCTTTAGGTGAAAGATTAGATTGTTTATTTGAGATTTTTCTTGTTTCTTGAGGTAGGCTTGTATAGGTATAAACCTCCCTCTTAGAACTGCTTTTGCTGCATCCTATAGGTTTTGGATCGTCGTGTTTTCATTGTCATTTGTCTCTAAGTATTTTTTGATTTCCTCTTTGATTTCTTCAGTGATCTCTTGGTTATTTAGTAATGTATTGTTTAGCCTCCATGTGTTTGTGTTTTTTACGGTTTTTTCCCTGTACTTCATTACTAATCTCATAGCGTTGTGGTCAGAAAAGATGCTTGATATGATTTCAATTTTCTTAAATTTACTGAGGCTTGATTTGTGACCCAAGATGTGATCTATCCTGGAGAATGTTCCGTGTGCACTTGAGAAGTGTAATCTGCTGTTTTTGGATGGAATGTCCTATAAATATCAATTAAATCTATCTGGTCTATTGTGTCATTTAAAGCTTCTGTTTCCTTATTTATTTTCATTTTGGATGATCTGTCCATTGGTGTAAGTGAGGTGTTAAAGTCCCCCACTATTATTGTGTTACTGTTGATTTCCTCTTTTAGAGATGTTAGCAGTTGCCTTATGTATTGAGGTGCTCCTATGTTGGGTGCATATATATTTATAATTGTTATATCTTCTTCTTGGATTGATCCCTTGATCATTATGTAGTGTCCTTCCTTGTCTCTTGTAACATTCTTTATTTTAAAGTCTATTTTATCTGATACGAGTATTGTTACTCCAGCTTTCTTTTGATTTCCATTTGCATGGACTATCTTTTTCCATCCCCTCACTTTCAGTCTGTATGTGTCCCTAGGTCTGAAGTGGGTCTCGTGTAGACAGCATATATATGGGTCCTTTTTTTGTATCCATTCAGCAAGCCTGTGTTTTTTGGTTGGAGCATTTAATCCATTCACGTTTAAGGTGATTATCGATATGTATGTTCCTATGACCATTTTCTTAGTTGTTTTGGGTTTGTTTTTGTAGGTCTTTTCTTCTCTTGTGTTTCCCACTTAGAGAAGTTCCTTTAGCATTTGTTGTAGAGCTGGTTTGGTGGTGCTGAATTCTCTTAGCTTTTGCTTGTCTGTAAAGCTTTTGATTTCTCCATCGAATCTGAATGAGATCCTTGCCGGGTAGAGTAATCTTGGTTGTAGGTTCTTCCTTTTCATCACTTTAAGAATATCATGCCACTCCCTTCTGGCTTGTAGAGTTTCTGCTGAGAAATCAGCTGTTAACCTAATGGGAGTTCCCTTGTATGTTATTTGTCATTTTTCCCTTGCTGCTTTCAATAATTTTTCTTTGTCTTTAATTTTTGCCAATTTGATTACTATGTGTCTCGGCCTGTTTCTCCTTGGGTTTATCCTGTATGCGACTCGCTGCGCTTCCTGGACTTGGGTGGCTATTTCCTTTCCCATGTTAGGGAAGTTTTCGACTATAATCTCTTCAAATATTTTCTCAGGTCCTTTCTCTCCCTTTTCTCCTTCTGGGACCCCTATAATGCGAATGTTGTTGCTTTTAATGTTGTCCCAGAGGTCTCTTAGGCTGTCTTCATTTCTTTTCATTCTTTTTTCTTTATTCTGTTCCATGGCAGTGAATTCCACCATTCTGTCTTCCAGGTCACTTATCCGTTCTTCTGCCTCAGTTATTCTGCTATTGATTCCTTCTAATGTAGCTTTCATTTCAGATATTGTATTGTTCATCTCTGTTTGTTTGTTCTTTAATTCTTCTAGGTCTTTGTTAAACATTTCTTGCATCTTCTTGATCTTTGCCTCCATTCTTTTTCCGAGGTCCTGGATCATCTTCACTATCATTATTCTGAATTCTTTTTCTGGAATGTTGCCTATCTCCACTTCATTTAGTCGTTTTTCTGGGGTTTTATCTTGTTCCTTCATCTGGTACATAGCCATCTGCCTTTTCATCTTGTCTATCTTTCTGTGAATGTGGTTTTTTTCAACAGGCTACAGGATTGTAGTTCTTCTTGGTTCTGCTGTCTGCCCTCTGGTGGATGCGGCTAAGAGGCTTGTGCAAGTTTCCTGATGGGAGGGGCTGGTGGTGGGTAGAGCTGACTGTTGCTCTGGTGGGCAGAGATCAGTAAAACTTTAATCCGGTTGACTGCTTATGGGTGGGGCTGGGTTCCCTCCCTCTTGGTTGTTTGGCCCGAGGCAACCCAACACTGGAGGCAACCCGACCTGGGCTCTTTGGTGGGGCTAATGGCAGACTCTGGGAGGGCTCAGGCCAAGGAGTACTTCCCGGAACTTCTGCTGCCAGTGTCCTTGTCCCCAGGGTGAGCCTCAGCCACACCCCCGCCTCTGCAGGAGACCCTCCAACACTAGCAGGCAGGTCTGGTTCAGTCTCCCCTGGGGTCACTGCTCCTTCCTCTGGGTCCCAATGCACACACTACTTTGTGTGTGCCCTCCAAGAGTGGAGTCTCTGTTTCCCCCAGTCCTGTCGAAGTCATGCAATCAAATCTCACTAGCCTTCAAAGACTGATTTTCTAGGAATTCCTCCTCCCGTTGCCGGACCCCGAGGTTGGGAAGCCTGCATGGGGCTCAGAACCTTCACTCCAGTGGGTGGACTTCTCTGGTATAAGTATTCTCCAGTCTGTGAGTCACCCACCCAGCAGTTATGGGATTTGATTTTACCGTGATTGCGCCCATCCTACCGTCTCACTGTGGCTTCTCCTTTGTCTTTGGATGTGGGGTATCTTTTTTGGTGAGTTCCAGTATCCTCCTGTCGATGATTGTCCAGCAGCTAGTTGTGATTCTGGTGTTCTCGCAAGAGGGAGTGAGAATGTGTCCTTCAACTCCGCCATCTTGGTTCAGCTCTCTCCCCCATTCTTTCTACTTTCTTTTCCTGGAAGCTACTATATCCTCTATATCTCCACTTTTCTTTCATAGTCTCCATCCTGTTTGTGCAATCATTTGGATAGTTACCTTTTGGTTATGTTTCACTTCACAAATCATTCATTAATGTGTTAGTCTATAGTTTAGCCCACTTATTCAGTTTTCATTTCAAAAAAAATGTTTTTCATTTTGAGAAACTATTTGGCCCTTCTTCAAATCTACCCAGTCTATTTTCACAGAGTCCTGTTCTCTCATTATGATTTCTATATCTTCTTTCATCTCTTTAGTTAGTCTCAAACTACTTATTTTATAATCTTTTCAAGACTGTTTTATAAAAACAAGGTTTCAGAGTTCTAACTCCATTGATAGAATTAGATTTGGATAAATCTCTGCATAAAGGATCATTTCCCATGTGGTTTGGAATTTTGAGTATAAGCTCATCTTCAATAGAGATTAGTTTTCCCACGTGAGTCTCCTGGTTGATGGAGGTATACTACATAGTGACTTTATATTTGCATCTTCCAGGCACACAAAGGATTTCACTGTCCAGGATAACAAACTGTCCAGGACCAGCCTTTATACTAATATCTCCTCTTCAGGAATCCCATTAATGAAAAGGAAAATTAAGGAAAATTAAGAATCAAAATCTGAACATGGGGCAGAAATACATTTCTTTATTACTTTCCTGGGAAGTTTGTAGTTTTCACTGAGATAGCGGGGGTAATTTTATCAGAGTCCTGGCTTGATTTAGGGATCTCAGTTCCAGCTTCTTGCCTTGTTCTCTCTTAAGGCTCTATCTCCTATCCTTATACAGGTGTTGTGAGCCCAGTACCTAGCCTCTAAAGTATATACACTGCTTTGTTATCTCTCTGGCTGATGAATCAAGTTTACAGATCCAGATTTTAGTTCCTCTTTCACTTTTGGCACCAGGAACACCATTTCTATGCCTGTGCAGTGGAAAGGGGTAACAGAGATCCTCATTGGCTCATTCTGCCATGATGCTAAGACTGGCGTCCCCTTACATTGTTACTTCATTAATAACTCTAATTCCTTCATTTCTCCATTTGTCCAGGAACCTTACTCCATTCATGGCTATGGTGCCATCCCTAACCAGACTGGAATCCATAGTACACCATTCAACCATTCTACTTCCTACAACCCACCTGTAGACTTCTTTTATTCTGCCTCACCCATGTGGCAAACACTCAAGATTGGATCTATCTGAAAATCCCTTTTCTTATAGCAAGGCTATGATGAACACAGTGCAAGCATGGACTTTGGAGTAAAACAGCTAAATTTGAATCCCAGCTCTGCCATTCACTAGCCAAGTAACCCTGGGCAAGTTATTTAACTTCTCTAAGCCTTCATTTTTCTCCAGTAAAATGTAAATAATAATATGCATCTCAGAGTTATTGTAAGAACAAAATAAAATAGTAAAGGCAAAGCACTCAGCACAACTCCTGACACTTTCAATAAATGTAGTTATTATTAGATTCTGGAGAAAATCTCCAGATTTTCACCCTCAGCAAGGCCCTCTGTGGGGTTTGGGGACCTTGTTTGTGAGGCCTTTCCTATTTCCCACAAGTGCTCTTGCAAATCTGCAACATTATCTTCAAGCCATGCACCACAACTCTGACACAGCAGGTAACTTTGCTTCCTATCTAGATGAAAACATTGAGAGTATCAGATGCCTTCACCATCAACTTACTGCCCTCATGAGAGCCCTGTATCAAATGTGGTTTTTCATTTCTTTTTTGAGTACATGTTGTGTGCCAGGCAGTGTTTTAGGTCCTGTGTATACATCAATGAACAAAAGAAACAAAAATCCCTCCCCTATATAGTTTACATTCTACTGGCAGAAAAGAAAATAATAAAATAAAGTAAGTAAATTACATTGTATCTTAGAAAGTTTTCAGTGTAATGAAGAAAAGTAAAATGCTGGCAGGATTACAATTTTAGATAGGGTTATCAGGAAAGTTCTCACTGAAAAGGTGGCATCTTAATAAAGGCAGTGAAGGAATGAGGAAATAGGAAGTACGGGTAGAGACATGCCTGGTGTGTTTGAGAAAAGCAATGACGCCAGGTTGGCTAAAGAGAGGTGAGTGAATAGAGCACTGTGGGAAGTAAGGTCACAGAACTAAGGAGGGGTGAGATTGTGTAGGGTCTTGTAAGCCATTACCAGGACATTGAATTTCACTTTGAGTTAGATGGAAAGCCTTTGGAGGATTCTGAGTAGAGGGATGACTTGAGGTGTTAATATTTTTTAAAATTAATTAATTAATTTATTTATTTATTTTTGGCTGTGTTGGGTCTTCGTTTCTATGCGAGGGCTTTCTCTAGTTGCGGCGAGCAGGGGCCACTCTTCATCGCGGTGCACGGGCCTCTGACTATCGTGGCCTCTCTTCTTGCGGAGCACAGGCTCCAGACACGCAGGCTCAGTAGTTGTGGCTCATGGGCCTAGTTGCTCCACGGCATGTGGGATCTTCCCAGACCAGGGCTCGAACCCGTGTCCCCTGCATTAGCAGGCAGGTTCTCAACCACTGCGCCACCAGGGAAACCCGAGATGTTAATATTTTAATGGCACCTCTCCGCTGCTATGTTGACAATTGGCTGAAGAGATGTAAGAGCAGACTCAGGGAAACTAGTTAGGAGGTTACGGAAATAATACAGGCAAGAGATGCTGGTAACTCCTATCAAGGTAGTAGCAGTGAAAGTAGTGAGAAATGGTCAAATTCTGCATACATTTTGAAGAAAGTACCAGTTGTATTTGTTAATGCACTGAATGTGGAGTGGGAGCAAAAGAGAGGAATCAAGGATGATTCCAAGATTTTTTGCCTAAGTAACTAGAAGGATAAAGATCCAACAAATTAATTAAGAAGTGCTGAGGGGGGCTTCCCTGGTGGCGCAGTGGTTGAGACTCTGCCTGCCAATGCACGGGACACAGGTTCGAGCCCTGGTCTGGGAAGATCCCACATGCCGCAGAGCAACTAGGCCCGTGAGCCACAACTACTGAGCCTGCGCATCTGGAGGCTGTGCTCCGCAACAAGAGAGGCCGCGACAGTGAGAGGCCTGCGCACCGCAATGAAGAGTGGCCCCCGCTCACCGCGACTAGAGAAAGCCCTCGCACAGAAACGAAGACCCAACACAGCTAAAAATAAATAAATTAATTAATTAATTTAAAAAACAAAAACAAACAAACAAACAAAAAAGTGCTGAGGGGATTGGGTTTTGGTGGGGAGGATAAGGATGAGGAGGAATTTAGTGTAGGGCACGTTAAATCGAAGATGCCCACTTGATATTCAAACAGAGATGTCAGGTAGATTACTGGAGTTTGACATTCGAGGGAGAAGCCCAGGCTGGAGATATACATTTGGACATTGTCAGCATATTTAAAGCCATAAGACAGGGTTATATCACCCACCAAGGGAGTGAGTGCAAACCTACTCTACAAACAGAGTAGGTCCAAGGACTGAGGAGGAGACAGTGAGGATGATTAGCAAAGGAGACTAAGACAGGGTGCCTAGAGAGGTGGGAGGAGAGCTGGGAGCGTGTGGTGGTGTCCCAGATGTCAAGTGAAGAGCATCCCAAAGAGGCAATGATCAACTCAGCCAAATGGCACTAAGCGAGGTGAGGATGGAGCATTGACCGTTGGCTACAGCAATCCAGAGGTGATCCGTTACCTGGACAAAAGCTGTTTGGGCAGAGCAGTGAGAGCAAAAGCCTAACTGGAGTGGATTTAAGAGAACTAGCTCAAATAGATACTTGTACGTCAATGTTCATAATAGCATTATTCACGCTAGCCAAAAGGCGTTAACAACCCAGATGTCCATCAG
Source organism: Balaenoptera borealis (assembly GCF_965194805.1). Classification (NCBI taxonomy): domain Eukaryota; kingdom Metazoa; phylum Chordata; class Mammalia; order Artiodactyla; family Balaenopteridae; genus Balaenoptera; species Balaenoptera borealis. The sequence continues at coordinate 108,249,931 of NC_138868.1, read as the reverse complement.
TAGATGAATGGATAAACACCATGTGGTATATACATACATACAATGGAATAGGAAGGAAATTCTGATACGTACTACAAGATGGATGAACCTTGAAAACTTACACTAAGTGAAATAAACTAGACAAAAAAGGACAAATATTGCAGGATTCCACTTATACGAGGCATTTAGAATGCTCAAATTCATAGAAACAAAAAGTAAATGGTGGTTACCAGAGGCTGGGGTGAGGTACTGAGAGTTATCGTTTAATGTGTACAGAGTTTCTGTTTGGGACGATTTAAAAGTTCTGGAAAGTTCTCAACGTGGTCATGATTGCACAACAGTGTGAATGTTCTTAGTGCCACTGATCTGTATGCTTAAAAACGGATAAAATGGCAAATTTTATATTATGTACATTTAACCATGCAACAACAAAAAATTTTTTAAAGGGAAAGAATTGGAAACAATGCAGACAAATCTTTCAGGAAGTTTTGTTGTAAAAGGGAGCAAAGAAATGGGGCAGTAGAAGGAGAAGGAAGAGGTCAAGAAAGAATTTAAGAAGGGAGAAATTACAAGTTGTTTTGATGCCAGTTGTAATGAAGCTGGAGAAGGGGGGAAATCATAATGCAGAGAGCAGGGAGATAGCTCCAGGGGTGTTACTGAGTGAGCAAGAGGACATGGCCTGGTGCCAGGTGGCAGTGAGGCCTTGCTGGCAGCAGAGGAAGGGGCAGTCTCTGAAGGAAGAGCTGGGACTTCCCTGGCGGTCCAGTGGTTAAGACTCTGCGCTTCCACTGCAGGGAGTACGGGTTCGATCCCTGGTTGGGGAACTAAGATCCCACATGCCGCGAGGTGCGGGCAAAAAAAAACAAAAACAGGAAACAAAATGAAGGAAATGCTGGGAGCAAGAGAGTTTCAACCACCCCACAGGAAGGAAGGCAGAGTCCCTGGATCCACACAGTGGGGATGGGTGGGTAGATGTGGTTATAAAGAGTCTGTCAAAATTCTCTTCTGACTGCTTTTCTTTCCTTTCTGATATAGGAAGGATGGTCATTGTGGTAGACAGAGTAATGGCCCCCCAAAGTTGTCACATCCTAATCCCTGGAACCTGTGAATATTAACTTACATGGTCAAAGGGAATTTGCAGATGTGATTAACGGTAAGGACCTTGAGATGGGAAGATTATGCTGGATTATCTGGGTAGGCCCAATCTAATGACATGAGTCCTTAAAAGTGGAAGAGGGGAATGAAATACTGCCACATGTTACAACACGGAGGAACCTTAAAAACACGCTAAGTGAGAGAAGACAGGCACAAACGAGCATGTACTGTATAATTCCACTTAGATGAAATGTCCAGAATAGGCAAATCCATAGAGACAGAGAGTAAATTAGTCGTTGCCAGGGTTTGGGGCTGGGGAGAATAGAGGGTGACTGCTAAAGGGTACAGGGTTTCTCTGGGGGATGATGAAAACTGTTCTGTAATTGGTAGTGGTGAAAGGTGCACAATTCTGTGGCTATACTAAAGATGACTGAATTGTACACTTTAAATGGGTGAATTGTATAGTATGTGAATTAGATCTTCAATAAAGCTGTTACTAAAATCAAACAAACAAAACTGGAAGAGGGAAACAGAAGATTGCATCAGAGCAACATGTGACAATGGATATAGGGTCAGAGAGTTGCTGACTTTACAGACAGGAGACCGTGAGCCAAGGAATGCAGGTGGCCTCTAGAGCCCGAAAAAGCAAGGAAATGGGTTCTCCCCTTGAGCTTCCAGAAAGGGACACAGCCTTGCCTACACCCTGATTTTAGCCCAGTGAGTCCTGTGTCGACGTTTTGACCTATAGAACTATAAGACAATATATTTGTGTTGATCTCAGGCACTACATTTGTGGTCATTCATGTTATGGGTCATAAACTGTGAGTGAGAGTAAAGAAGAGGTATTAGAGGTTTGACAGGAGAGGAGACGTTAGGAAATAGTCCTGTAGGAAAGCAAAAGAGTGAATTGACTAGGAAAATAGAGCACGATTACCGGCCAGTGTTAAAAACACGCCTAAGGGAGTTGGGAACTTCTTTTCCCCCGTGTAGATGGCTACTGTGGGAAGTCTGGTTTTTTATTACCCACAACTGGGCAGTATTTCACTGACTGTTTCATCCAGCGAGTGGATGCTCGGAGTAAGCAGGAGGTGGGAGACGGGAACCTGTCGTTTGCTTGGTTGGACTCGGTTTCTGGTCTCAGTTTCGGGGACACCCAGCAGTCAGAGTGCGAGTCGCTAAACAGAAGCCCACAGCCTTCTCTGGTACTCAACAGAGGAGTGAGCAATCTGTCCCCACACTGGAGGGAAGACCCACTGGGTCAGACATCGTGAGAGGTGGCATGTCAGCCTCCACAGTGGCTCATAAGTACAACATATTGTGCTCTATGGGTGATTTAAGAGATCTTCCAAGGTAATTTCAACTACACCTGATTTGTAAGATTTGTAACGTGTTTGTTGTATAATTTAGTTATTTTCCATGTTTGCTATAGAAAATAAGACAAAAAAAGAAGGCGGCTAGATGAAACCGAGTATAGAAGCCAATGGCATGCGAGGAATGTTGGAGAGATATAAAAATAAGTAGAGCGTACATGTTCTGAACTAGATAGACAGGGAAGGAAGGACCAAGACATACCAAATATTCCTGATTCACTAAATATACGTGAGATACACCAAGCATCCAACGTTTATGAGCCACCCATAGATGATGCCCTTCTGACCCCACTTGTCCTCTGCCCGAGAAATGTAGGTGAAACCACAGCTACTGGACTTCCCTGGTGGCGCAGTGGTTAAGAATCTGCCTGCCAATGCAGGGGACACAGGTTCGATTCCTGGTCTGGGAAGATCCCACATGCAGCAGAGCAACTAAGCCTGTGCACCACAACTACTGAGCCTGCGTGCTGCAACTACTGAAGCTTGTGTGCCCAGAGCCTGTGCTCCACAACAAGAGAAGCCACCGCAATGAGAAGCCTGCGCACCGCAACGAAGAGTAGCCCCCGCTCGCTGCAACTAGAGAGAAAGCCCGCTCGCAGCAACGAAAATCCAACGCAGCCAAAAAGTAAATAAATTAATTAATTAAATAAAATTACCTGGGCTTTCCTGGTGGCACAGTGGTTAAGAATCTGCCTGCCAATGCAGGGGACACAGGTTCGGGCCCTGGTCTGGGAAGATCCCACATGCCGTGGAGCAACTAGGCCCGTGAGCCACAACTACTGAGCCTGCGTGTCTGGAGCTTGTGCTCCGCAACAAGAGAGGCCGCGACACTGAGAGGCCCGCGCACCGCGATGAAGAGTGGCCCCCGCACGCCACAAGTCGAAAAAGCCCTTGCACAGAAACGAAGACCCAATGCAGCCAAAAATAAAATAATTAATAAAAAAATAAAAAAAATAAAATAAAATTACTTAAAAAAAAAAAACCACAGCTACTCATCAGGGTAACTGATACAGGTATTTGCCAGGTATATTTGCCCCTGCATCATTTCAATAAACAAGTGTGTATGATGGCCCTATGTACCTTCAGTCTATGGATCCCCTTGCTCAGATGCAACTGATTCCCATAAAGCCCCACCACCAGAGAGGAAAGCTAACACAACAGGGAAAAAACAGGAATATGAACATTGTATAATCCAGACTCAGGTAGTATGGTTCTTCCACCGTGCTCGTAGCTTATCCAATGTGTGTTCACATACCCCACCTTTCCCCTTACTTCTCACTATGTGTTTTAAACTTTATTGATAAACTGTGGGATTTGAGCTTCTTAGTTTTGTCTATGCACTTTTCTCCTCTGTGGCCTCTGGGATAACTTTGCCTAATATGGGTCTTGGAGGTTATCACTGGCCCAAGGTAAATTCAGCATCAGGAGCTGACTTTAGAATCTTTGCAAACAATTGTGACTCTACTGTTTTGAGAGTATTTAATTTGTCATTTAGCCGATAGGTTGCAAAACTGTGTGCAATCATATCCAGACATGGTCAAACAGAGATTCTGGAAATCAGAGATGGATGTGGTAGCTAGTTATGTCTTTGAATAGTTTCTCATTGAGGAGGCAAAGTATCTGTTGTTCTATGTGGGAAAAGTGCATTATGTTGGACAAGGGAATTTATGATACTGGATGTATGGGAAGAAATATGTGTGTACCCTCTATGAGATTGTCTGCCTGGCATTCCCCCTTCTTCCGGAAATTGCCCCTTTGCATCCACATATCTGGCATAGAAGCTGCATGTTCTTAATGATGCCCATCGTGTTGATTTTGGTTGGTTGGTTTAGGGATGAGTACCTGACCTGACCTAAGCTAATAAGCCCCTTCTCTAATCCAGATCATTCAGGACCTTGCAAGATGAATAGGGCACTAAAGGGTCAAGATCTTGGAGGTTAGGTTAAGGATTTTGGATCAGGATGGTGGCAGTTGAAAATGAGAGTAGACAGGGTTAAGAGATAGTGAAAGGGAAAGAATCAAGCATTTATCCTGCTTTCTTACATGAACTATACCAACGGGTAATCAAATAATTGAAGAGGGGTGATTTCCCTTGTAGAAATATTGCAGCTTCTAAATGAAGAATGATTGAATTATATCATCATTTTAAAACTCCTAATGAATGAATTGATGCAGGCATTATTCATCAACAGCTGTTAACACTACAAAAAGAGAGACAAGCACACACTGTGTGTCTCCTAATGGAAAAATACACCACCACCTAGGAAGGTATCCTGCCAAAAAATTAAACTCGAATCTGATAATACATCTAGATCTTACTACCAATTTATAGAAAATAACAGAGGACAAGGTAACACGTTAAAGTATGCCGTGGGGATGCAACTGACAAAATCTGTATTGTGGTAAAAACTAAAGGACAAACAACTAACTTCCTTAAATTAAAAAAAAAAAAAAAAATACTAGGCGTTCCCTGGCGGCCTAGTGGTTAGGATTCTGGGCTTTCACTACCATGGCCCGGGTTCAATCCCTGGTCAGGGAACTGAGAACCCGCACACCTAGCGGCGTGGCAAAAAAACCAAAAACAAAAAACAAAAAAAGGGAAAAGAAAGAAAGAAAAAATAAATACAGAGGACTTTCAAAAATGTACCAACCCAAAAAGAATCTACAAAAGAGTGGATAGATGTACATGTATAACTGATTCACTTTGCTGTATACCTGAAACTAACACAACATTATAAATCAACTACACTCCAAAAAAAATTTATTTTTTAATTAAAAAAAAAAAATGTACCAACCAAACACAGTATAGCTCCTCACTGAAACATTTGGTTAAAAAAAAAATGTAACATTTATGAGTCTATCGGAAATGTGTATACTAACAGGATATTTTATGACATTAAGAAATCATTGTTATTTTAAAATTGTGATTATGGCATTGGGAGTTTTTTTTTGAACTCTTTTAGAAATACAGACTATTTACATAGAAAATCATATGATATCTGGACTTTTCTTCAAAATAATATGGGAAGGGGAAAAAATTGATGGGGGTATGGACGAGGCAATGTTGGCCATTGACTGGATTTGGGGGCTTGGGTGTTAGGTACATGTTTATATATTTTTAACTGTTCTTTCTATATTTTATATGTTTGAAATGCTCCACAATAAAGAAGATGTTTATATTAAAAGAAATTTGGAAAGCAAAATTGACATAATTTAATAATAAATCGAGAGAGGGAGGTGTCAGAGATGACCCTGGGTTGTGCCTGGTTCTAAAATGGTACCCTTCGGTGATTAGAAAACAGTGAGCAAGAACACTGTCTATAGAAGGCCATTCATCTATCTTGGACATGTTGAGTCTGAGGTATTTCTGAGACAACCAAGCAAAGTGGAACTAGTAGGCAGTTAGACAGGCACATCTGGAGCTGGGTAGAGAGATATGGACTAGCAGCGTGCATTTAAGAATCAGTGGCTTGGGTGGTCCAGTGGTAAAGAATCTGCCTTCCAATGCAGGAGATGTGGGTTCGATCCCTGCTTGGGGATATAAGATTCCACATACTGCAGGGCAACTAAGCCCGCGTGCCACAACTAGAGAGAGAAAACCCACACGCCACAACTAGAGAGAAGCCCATGTGCCATAACTAACACCCGATGCAGCCAAAAATAAAAATAAATTTTTTTAAAAGTGCATTAAAAAAAAAAAGAATGGCTCAAAGAGTTTATGTGAGTAGACAGGTTTGCCTGGGCACCAGTTCTTAAACTTGAGCAAGGGTCTGAATTACCTGGAGAGTTCATTTAAACACAGATCGCTGGGCCACTACCCCAGAGTTTCTGAATCAGTAGGTCTAGATATGACTTAAGAATTCACATTTCTAACAATTTGACAGGTGACGCTAATGCTGCAGGCTGGAGACCACATTTTTGAGACTCACTGGTCCCGGAAGATAGTATAAACACTAGTTCTCAACCCTGCATGCACATTGAGAATGTCAGCAAAGACAAGGGAGAGAGTGTTTCAAGTTTGATCGAGTACTCAACAAATCCAAATGCTGCTCAAAAGTCCAGTAAGATGGGGAATTCCCTTGCGGTCCAGTGGTTAGGACTTGGCGCTTTCACTGCCGTGGGCCCGGGGTTCAATCCCTGATCAGGGAACTAAGATTCCACAAGCTGTGTGGCACACCCCCCCAAAAAAAAATCCACTAAGATGAGAGTGCAAATAAATATCCTCTGGCAATATCCTCTGGCATCCTTATCGGCAACATAGAAATAATTGGTGACAGTAAGAAGGTAGAGTGAAGGGAAGATCAAATTAGAGGGGATGAGAAGTAAAGAAGGAGAAGCAAGAATAAAGAACAGTGAGTGCGGATAACATCTAGGTTTGAGAAGTCTGGCTGTGAATCCTGTGAAGACGAAGAAAAATAGTGTTGTGGTGGGAGGCGAGGTGGGCTGAGAGCAAACAAAAGCATTAAGATCAAATCACTGAGACCAAAGCACTGCCTTCTTCCTTGAATTAAAAGAAAAAAATTAAACCACCAATTCCCCATCTGAAGATGAGTTGTATTTCAACAGTTGCATCTTAAAGATCTAACGAGTCTTCAAAAATCAAAAGGATGTTGTGACCAGATTTGACAATTATGAATAAAGCTGCTACAAACATTCAAAAAAAAAAAATCAAAAGGATGGACTTTAATTGTGGATATTCTGGCATCTTGGAGAACAATGGGTAAGTCTACTGAAGCACAAGCTTCTTCCCTGACATCACAGGTCTTGGGAAGTTGCCATTCTACTAACTGATAAAATTGGCCCCCATATTCATTTATTTCATTAATCATGATTCATTCCTTAAACATTTATCAAATACCTATTACGGGCTAGACACTGTGCTAGGCTCTGGGATTAAAGTGGTGAATGATAAGAGGGAACTACAGTGGTAATTAGAAGAGTGTTGGAGAAATGCAGGGAGCTCTAAGAATCTATACAATGGGATCTAACACAGTCAGGGGACACGGGAGGAGGCCTTGAATGAGTGGTTGTCGAAAAGAGAGCTGAATTCCATTTATATGAAACGTCCAGAATGGGCAAATCTGTAGAAGCAGAAAGTATACAGATTAGTGGTTGCCTAGGGCTGAGGAGTTGGGGAGGAAGGGAGAGTGACTGCTAATGGTAAGAGTTTCTTCTTGGGGTTACGAGAATGTTCAAAAATTGACTTGTGGGGCTTCCCTGGTGGCGCAGTGGTTGAGAATCCGCCTGCCAATGCAGGGGACACGGGTTCGAGCCCTGGTCTGGGAAGATCCCACATGCCGCGGAGCAACTTGGCCCGTGAGCCACAACTACTGAGCCTGCGCGTCTGGAGCCTGTGCTCCGCAACAAGAGAGGCCGCGATAGTGAGAGGCCCGCGCACCGCGATGAAGAGTGGCCCCCGCTCGCCACAACTGGAGAAAGCCCTCACACAGAAACGAAGACCCAACACAGCCAAAAATAAATATAAATAAATAAATTAATTTTTTAAAAAAATTGACTGTGGTGATGACTGCACAACTCTGCATATACTAGAAAACACTGAACTGTAACACTTTAAATGGGTGCATTGTATGGTATGTGAATTATATCTCATAATGTTCATGTATATTGTTAAAAAACCAAAACTCAACTCAGTAAATTTGAGCATCTAATTCAGCTTATTCGATTCCTGAATCAGGTAGCATCCTATCTAGGAATGAGGAGTGTGCTCTGAGGGGCTGTACAAAATGGAAGGTTTTATAGGAAGAAGCGGGGGCGGGGGGGCAAGGGATGTTTAATGAAAGAATAGAAAGGATTATTTTTAGGCCAGGACACCTTCTTCTGTGGGGGGAAGTGACAGCAAGGGTTTCATCATGCAGACTGCATCTTCTTCCTGGGGAGGGATGGGGTGGGGAATGGAGAGGGTCCATGTGACAGATTATTATTGCTGACCAGAAACTTCCAAACTGGCTGATTAAGATTACATTCCCGGTAAAGGTCGAAACTGCAATTAGGTCAGGTATTAAATCTAGGTTTGGTACCATGGGCTTTAGGAAAAGTGACGCCATTTGGGCTTGGGGTTTTTCTCTTTATTTTATTATTATTATTATTATGTTAATTATTTATTTTTGGCTGTGTTGGGTCTTCCTTGCTGCACACGGGCTTTCTCTAGTTGCAGGGAGCGGGGGGCTACTCTTCCTTGCGGTGCGCGGGTTTCTTCACTTCAGTGGCTTCTCTTGTTGCAGAGCACGGGCTCCAGGCTCATGGGCTTCAGTAGTTGTGGCACACGGGCTCAGTTGTGGCTCGTGGGCTCTAGAGTGCAGGCTCAGTAGTTGTGGCGCACGGGCTTAGTTGTTCTGTAGCATATGGGATCTTCTCAAACAAGGGCTGGAACCCGTGTCCCCTGCATTGGCAGGCGGATTCTTAACCACTGAACCACCGGGAAGCCCTGGTTTTTCTCTTTAAATACATATATTATGCAGAAGAGATGTGTCGATTGAGAGGAATTAGCTAAGGAACAATGTATACATATACAGAGGGAGTAATGTGTGCACTGGAGGAAAGAGTGTGGCATTTTAGATGTGAAAAAAAAATCTGCATGTGGCATGTTCCTTGAAAGAGTATAATGAGAGTTGAAGCTGAAGCTATGTATTGAACAGGCCCACATTTGTAGCTGTGAAAGCCATGGTAAAAGTTTGAGATTTTATCCTAAAAACAATAGGAAGCCATTGTTGTGTGATAAGATCACTATGCATTATAACTCCAGCTACCATGCAGCGAGTGAAGAGAAGGGCGGGGCGGGGGGTGGGGGTATATTCGGGAAACCAGGTAAGTGGTGTTACAGTTCTCCGGGTACAAGGTATTGGTTGGTGTCTTAGATTGTTAACGCAAGTTCGTGTGCCCGATGCACAGTGAGGCCAAACAAACTGAAACATCGGGGCCATGCAAGGAGATGAGGAGGCTCACACCCTAAAAAGCCCTGAGCTCCCCGAAGGTCGGCAAGGCACTTTTAAAAGCCAGGGTGGCAGGGGGAGCCTCAGGGTATGTGACCAGCTTATCAGCTTATCAATTCTCTGATTGTCTGATGCTGAGGCAGCAGGGTGGTGTCACAGGGGTTAACTTTATCAGTCCTTAGGCTCCAGGAGGCCTGGGGCTATGTGCTCAAGGTTAACATCTTCCATTTGTTGGAGAGGGGGGTTTTTTACATCTGCAAAACAACTCAGGAAATGTGCATCAAATCCACTACTATCTAGGTACTTCGGAGAGGAGCTAAAGCAGAGGACCTGGGGGAAGGCCTGTCCTGGGAAGGCGCCACGGGGTCCTGCTTGGTTACAAGATTACGATGGTGGTCGTAGGAATGGACGAATTCAGCAGGACCTGCTGATGGGTTGGAAGTGAGATGTGGCAGAGGAGTGAAGTAGCCAAGCTGACGTGCTAACCGTATGGAGGATGAAATGGGAATACGAGAAGAGGTGCAAGTTTCAGGGTCGGGGGGCAAGACGAATTTGTTAATATAGTTGGAATGATCTAACAGGGGAGCAAGGGTGCTTTGTGCAGCACTGAGTTCTCCTCTATTGGAATTATCCGAGTTGGACTAGAGATCTTTCAGTTAAGTGTCCAGTGTTCTTGCTCTGAAATAAGTTGTGGACTAAGTAACTAAGTTCCCATTCAGCCCTCATGGTCTACCACACGCAAGTGCCATTTCTGCCAGAATCTGGTCCCCCAAACAGCTCAGGGCTGAAATAAAACCCTCTTTGCCTGAAATTTGAATTCCTCAGAATCACCTACACCAGGTTAATAATTAAAGGTTCCTCATACTGTCTCCGTTTGTTTGTTTCACCTGTGTGCAGGATTCTGGTTTCATAAAATCCTCCCAGCAGTATTATTTAATCTGGTGTGGAATAAAGGTGTATATATTCCACCAACCCAAGGGCAAGTCTCTACTAGCCCAGGAGAAGGTGGGAGGCTGCAGATGCCACAGAAAGTGACCCTGCCCAAAGCCAAAACAGAGGAGAGGACTCCTACAAAGTTAATCTTTGTATATTTTCTCACACCCTCTCCAACCATCTAGCCCTGGGCCCTCAGGGTCCCACAGCCATTGGGTGGTTAATTGATCCTCCGGTCCCAGGGAGGGGGTGGGGTGAGAGAATGATAACTTTTAAATATAAAATGAAAAACAGAAAAGTACAAAAAGGGAGGAAACGGAGAAGAGACAAGAGAGTAACACAAGAAGAGCTGTATTTTGTGCCAGGGCTGCCACCTCAGTCCCCTGGGAAGCAATAAGGACTTGCCTAGAGGTCCCTTATCGACTCTCCGATTAAATGCCCTAGGAGAGGTCCGCGGGATTTGTTTGACTGCTTTATTCCCACCCTGATCCTTCTCCAGGTATTACCTTGTGCACCTGCTCTCACACACACCAGGCCATTCCTGAGACTTGCTCTGTCGCTGCCGTTCCCCTCCCAGGGTAAGCATTCCGCCTTCTTTTTCTTCTCCTTCTTCAAATCTCAGCACAAAACTTTCTGGGCCTCATTCGCATCTTCCTGACTTTCCTCATCTCTGAAATGGGAATAATAAAAATGATGGTGGGAATAACAGCAAAACCTACGTATGACGATTGCTGTGAGGATTAAACATTATATATACTTGAAAATCTGTTGGAAACCGCAGAAGACTATACAATTTGACGTTGCTTTTTAATGGCCTTTATTTCTCACGTAGATTTCGGTGGCTAGAAAGAGGAGGTGCTAGGGTGCTGGGGTGCTTGTCTCTCAGTGAGATCAATGCAAGACGTTGCCAAGTGTTTCAGAAGAAAACGCCACTCTACTTCAGACGGGGTGCCGGCCCACCTTGCACAAAGCCCTTTGGAGAAGTTTTTCGGTGCAAAAGCTGAAGGCGTGGGAAAACACAGCATGCAGCTGCGGAGCCCCCGGGTCGCTGCAGGCCGCACCCCCTCGGCCCCCGCGCGGCCGGCCGGCTAGCCTGGGGCGCGCTCCTGCCAGCCGCCCAGGGCGCCCCTCCGGGCCGCCGGGCCGGGGACGCTAAGGCTTGGGGTCCCAGGAGTTTTAACACTTGACGCGATTTTGCAGTTGACCGAGAACTCTCAAGCCCCCCGCATACTCCCTCGCCGGAAAGCCAGGTTACTGGCGGTGGAACCAAATGAGACTCCAGGTGTGGAAGGAACAGGCATATTTGGGGAGCGGCTCTAGGTGCCCCCCGTGTTGGGGGAATGAGATGGATTTCTCCAGTCATTTCAGAACCGCACCTCCCGCCGGGTGGCCCAGGGAAATTCTAGAACAATCCTCGGGCGCCGAGAGGACGCCCCGGGCTGCAGAGGCCGCAGGGAGCCGGGCACCGGCCGGGCTTGGCTGCCTGCGGAAAGGCGGGCGCGGGAGCCGGCGGCGCACGGCATCCTCACCTGTCCGGGGCCGCCTCTCCGCAGGCCTCAGTTTCCGCGTGTGAGAAATGGGCTGACTACCAGCTCACCCTCTCACCGAGAGAAAGCGTCTGGGGTGTTCCGGTTCAGCGCCGCTACAGAAACCACTCGAGAAAACAGGAGTTTGTTTCGCTTTTAGCTCAAAGAAGGAAAAAAAAAAATGCAAGAAGCGTGCACCGTGCGCAGAAATGCTTGTCAAGGTTAGCGAGAAGCCGGCTGAGCGGACGGGTAGAGGAAGGGCGAATTGGTCAGGGCCTAGGCGGCCTGTGAAGGTAACTCTACACGTGTTCACGAAGGCACGAAGATGCACGGCCCCTGTCAAAACCCCCGGGTGCGTCGGGAGACCGAGCTCAAGCGACGGCGACCGGGAGCGACCTCCTCTGCGCCTGCGCAGTACCCGCGTTTTCACCCCCGCCCGGAGCTCGCGCCCCGCCCCCGAGCTCGCTCCGCCCCGCCCACTTGCCCTCCCCATCCCCAGCCCGGCCGCCCGCGCAGAGCATTCTGGGACACAAACAAAGTGCCCCCAAACAGGCTGGAGTGAGCGGAGCGGTAACCGCGGCGGCGCCGGCCCGCACGCGCGCGGCGGCGGCTCCCTCCCAACCTCCCCCTCCCCTCCCCTCACTCCCCTTCCCCTTCCCCACCCCGCCCCGCCGGGAAAACGCGAGCCGTCGCCGCGCTCCCCAAACCGCCGCCTGCCCTCGGCCAACCGCCCCCAACGGCCGCCCGCGCGCGGCTCGCCGGGCCCCCTCGCTCCTCCCCTCAGGCCCCCGGAGCGCTCCCCTCCCGCCGCCTCGCACTCTCCCACCTCGCAGGCACGCCGCTGCTCGGGGCCGCCATGCCCCTGCCGCAGGCTGTCCACGGGCCTAGGCGCGGCGGCCCGAGATAGGGTCTCCTCCGCCTCCCGGGGGAGGAGAGAGGGAGCGGGCCGCGCGCTCCGCCCCCTCCCCCCGGGCTGCCGCCGCCACCGCCGCCACCGCCGCCACCACCCCTTCGCCGCCTCAGCCTGGCGGGGAGGAGGAGGAGGAGGAGGAGCAGCAGGCCTCCGGGCCCTGGCACCGCCGCCCGCAGGTAACGGGGAGGGGAGGGCAGGGCCGGCCCCTCTTCGCCGCCCGCGCCCTCGGGCGCGCCCTCCGAAGGGCTGACGCCGCGCGTCCCCCATCTGGGCGCTGGACGGAAGGGAACGCCTGGTCTCGTCTCCCCCTCCGCGCCGGGAGACACCCCGCAGGGTCCCCTCAATGGCATCTAAGCCTTCGGGAAGGAGACTGGCCTTGGGTCCCGCCGTCCAGGAGAAATTGCCCCGATCTCCCAGGACGCCCCGCATCCGCACGCGCGTGTGCCCAGCACCCTAACCCCGAGGAGGCGGGGTGTTAGCGTCTCACCTGGTCGAGCCTGCAGCGCGAGACCCACTGTTCCCTCCTCTCCCCTGCTGCTTTTTTTCTCTGGTACTGGGAAGAAAAGGTTGGCACTTACTTAAAAAACAAAAAATGAAAAAAACCCTTTTCTTCTTCGCTATCTGGGGATCAGTCTGCGTCTAGTCATTTTCTGCTGGCCTAACCAGAAAAGGGTTACCTGCGAGTGAAATGACGAGTACATTAGAACTGATGAAAGGAGGCATGCTTGTGAGTTGTATGAAGGTTAACCAGAATTTAGAGTAAAGCCCAGTAAGTCTGCTTTATTGGGACTGACTTATAGAAATGAAGGCCAGAACTTACATTTTTTTCGACGTATAAGTAGATTTTCTGTTGGTTGGGAAGACATTCTCTTTAACTTCCACTTATTTTCTTACTGTTTTATTCGGATAAGCGGCTAATACCAAAAGCAGACTTCACAATTTGATAGATACCAATAGTTTGGATAGGTAGATTTTTTTTGCCTAGAGGGTTTCGGTCGGAATTACTGCATTTAAAAAAATATTATGTAAATCTTCATTTATACAGTTACTTATCCCCATTACTTCACTTTCACTGCCAATGGGTATTTAATTTTACCTAATGTAGCTTCCTAATCATGGAATGTGGCAATAATGAAAGAAATGTTTTCCTTTAGTCTTGTATTTTAGGATGATTGCATTAATTATGAAAATCAGATTTACTTATTGTGTGCAGCACTGCTAGGCATTTTACATATCTGATGTGATTTTATTCTCAGAACAACCTAATGACTTAAGATATTATTACTTGAGTTTTACAGATGAGACAAACTCAAGTGATATCAAGTAACTTGCTTTAGGCCACACAACTAGTTAGTGATAGAGGTGAGATTTGTATCCAGATATAATTCCAGCGTAGGTGTGTTTTCTACCATTCCTCTCAGTACGGGTACGCTTTTTTTAAACTTAATTATGAAAAATGTTAGTCTCTTTGAAATTGAGGGGAAAATGCAGTGAACACCCCAGTACCTAGATTCAGTGATTGACATTTTTGCCATTTCCCCCCTCTCCTCCCTTTCTGTGTGTCTCAGTATGTAATCATTTGAAAGTAAATTGCAAACCCCACAACACTCCAGTACTTCAGCATGGTTTCCTAAAACTAAGGACATTCTAACCCCAGTATCATTATCAACACCTTTCTAAATTAACAATCCATATGCAAATTTCCTTAGCATGCCAAGGTCTCTTTTGGGAAATCTACCCCTGCCCCCAGCCTTGCATTTGTTGATTACGCCTCTAGTCCTTTTTTTAAAAGATGGGTACCCATCTTTTTTTATTCTGACAATTAACCAAACCACTTGCTTTATAGAATGCTCCCACTTCTGGGTTTGTCTGTTTCCTAATGGTGTCATTTAATTTATTCCTCTATCCCCCTGAATTTCCTGTTACTGGAAGTTAGGTCTAAAGAAAAGCTTGAGTAGCTTAAGGAAAACTTTATTTGGCAAGAATATTTAATAGATGATGCTGTGTACTTCATGTTACGCCATTTAGGAGGTATTTAACGTCAGATTGCCACACTGTTAAGGATACTAAATGTGACCACTTGATCAAAGTGGTGACTACCAGATCTGTTATAAAGATGTGGTTTCCCTGTTTGTCATTTGTACGTGATCTTGGAGTAATACCTTGACACCAAGCAAATACCTGTTTCTGCCTACCCTTTGCTCAGTGATTTTAGCACCCATTGATGACTCTTGCTTAAATCAGTTATTTTATTGGAGATTTTCTGTCAGGAAGATTTCCTTCATTAACTCAGTGAACTAAACTTCCTCCTAAAAATGCTAATGTCCTCTCTCCAGTTATCAGTATTCAGAGTAAAGAGCTGGGGCGATAGTCACCCCCAATGGTGGCAAATAAGGGTGTTTTTTTTTCTTTTTTATGGGGATAACTGTAACTGAGCAGGACCCCATGGGGCCTTCCCAGGACAGGCCTTCCCCCAGATCCTCTGCTTTGCTCCTCTCTGAAGTACCTAGATAATAGTGTTTGATGCACATTTCCTGAGTTGTTTTGCAGATGTAAACCTACCCCCCTCCAACAAATGGAAGACGTTAACTACTTGGCGACCTTGAGCACAGAGCCCCAGGCCTCCTGTTGCCTAAGGACTGATAACGTTAACCCCTGTGGCACCACCCTGCTGCCTCACCATCAGACAGTCCGGAGAATTGTGCACAAGCTGATCACATACCTCGCGACCCCCCTCCCTCACCTGGCTTTTAAAAGTACTCAGCCGAAACCCTTCGGGGAGCTCGGGCTTATTAGGGCCTGAGCCACCTCATCTCCTCGCGTGGCCCTGCAGTAAACCTTTCTCTGCTCCAAACTCCGACGTTTCAGTTTGTTTGGCCTCACTGTGTGTCAGGCGCATGAACTTGCATTAACAGTTTCACTATGGACTGATGGGTTTTAATTTATCCTTTTTTTTTTTTAATAACCATTACAGTCGTTTTTCTTCTTGATGGTCTAACTGTCCCAAATTTGGACAGTAGGAACCTTTTCAAGCTGTCTCCTGTGTCTTTTTAATGCTGGGAGTGCTTTCTGGCACAGGATATCCCAGGCTTGCCTTGTTACTTTCCTTGTTCCAGATCTGGAATGGGCTGTTAATCGAAGGAGTCTTGGTTCTTTTTAGTGAGAAATGGTGTATAGAAACCAAGATCTGGATGTTTGGCATATTCATTGCTGCTGGAGTGTCACTATTTCTAGGCCCTTTCAGAGGGGAGAGCTAAAAATGGTTTTTTGCTTGTGAATCAAGTTCATAGTGATATATCCAGTTCAGATTTAACATAGCAAATTTTTCTTTAACTTCTTTGATTCTATATTGGTCTCTTTTGTCTTAAACAAAAATCTTGGTTCCTAATAAAATTAACATACTTGCCTTATCCCACTATGTATACTTAAAATCATTTCAAAATTATACCAATATCATTACTAACAATAAACTGAATAAAGTTTAAGATTTCTTTGCATTTATTTTTGTCCTTAGAATATATTACATGAAGGCTGTATAATCAGAGTACTTACTGTGTTCAGAAGTCACTTGAAGTACTTTTCTCAGGTTACACTGCCAATTTGATATGGTTCATTGGTTTCATTTTTTATCTTAAGGTTTTCTTTTTTAAACTTTTTTTTTTTCCGAAAGAAACAACTTTTTATTGAAGTGTAGTTGATTTACAATGTTGTGTTAGTTTTAGGTGTACAGCAAAGTGATTCAGATATACATATTCTTTTTCAAATTCTTTTCCTTTATAAGTTATTACAAGATACTGAATATAGTTCCCTGTGCCATACAATAGGTCCTTGTTTATTTTATATTTAGTAATGTGTATCTGTTAATCCCAAACCCCTAATTTTTCACCCCCCATTCCCCCTTTGGTAACCTTTGGTTAACCTTTGGTAAGTTTGTTTTCTTTGTGTCTGTTTCTATTTTGTAAATAAGTTCATTTGTATCACTTTTTTAGATTCCACATATAAGCGATATCATGTGATATTTGTCTTTGTCTGACTTACTTCACTTAGTATGATAATCTCTAGGTGCATATATGTTGCTGCAAATGGCATTATTGTTTTTTATGGCTGAGTAATATTCCAGTGTGTGGAGGGGTGTGTGTGTGTGTGTGTGTGTGTGTTTGTATACACACATACTACATCTCTTTATCCATTCATCTGTCAGTAGACATGTAGGTTGCTTCCATGTCCTGGCTATTGTAAACAGTGCTGCAGTGAACGTTGTGGTACATGACTCTTTTTGAATTATGGTTTTCTCGGGGTGTATGCCCAGGAGTGGGATTGCAGGATCATATGGTAGCTCTATTTTTAGTTTTTTAGGGAACCTCCATACTGTTCTCCACAGTGGCTGCACTAGTTTATGTTCCCACCAACAGTGTAAAAGGGGGCTCCCTTTTTAAATTTTATGTTTGAGTATATTAAATATATACAAGGTTCAAAAGTCAAAATAATATTTTAAAAGTATGCTTAAAGAAGACTCACCCAAATTAGTTTTTAAGATGAAGTGTTCTTTAACTTCCTCAACCCTTTTAATATCTAATCTCATAAATCTTGACTGCAGTAGGCAAAGTATGTTACTTATGTGGAGCAATCTAGGAGTACTTTTAAATTTTGCAATTCGATTCCGATTCCTCTGGCAAAGAGAAAACACTAATCTTTAGAGGTGAGCAGAGAAGTAGATTTCAAGCTTGTTTTTGCAAGCTTTACTTTGAAAATCATATCTTTATTGTTCGGTCAATTTTTTTTTTTTTTTTTTCCGTTCGACTGCAGGTTTGTGGGATCTTAGTTCCCTGACCCTGGGCCCTGGCATTGAAAGCCCGGAAACCTAATCACTAGGCCACCGGGGAATTCCGAAAACCATGTCTTTAAAGGGGTATGTAGTTGGTAGAGTTTTATGAATCCATCTACTTATATGTCACACAGCAAAACTGACATACATATGCTATCTGCAAATATTAAAGGTATTTGGATATATGATCAGTGAGGATAGCACTTTTTTTTCCACTGGGCAAAATTTGATAGAAATTATAATTATGCCTTCAAATGAGAATATAAAAGGGAGCAATCAGTGGTTGTCTAAAATAAGCAGAATACAATTACGCAGTTTATAAGCTGCCTATCACCCAGGAAAAGTTGTGCCCACGGTGTGTTTCTCTCTGTGTACACCATCACTGCTTTTGGTAATAGAGCAAACATCTCTTTCCTTCAGGAAATGGAGTGGGAAAATGAGGAATACATATGCTTTGGTCCCATTTGCTTTCATTCTGTCTTTAATCTTGGTAAAATATACTATCCAAGATTAGAACACATAGGGTGATGAAAAAATGCCACAAAGTGTAGCATAGGTATATACACTTACGTAGCAGCTAGAGCTTATTGTGGTAGACTGAGTGGGCTAATACAGTGATGATAATTGCCAACATTTGTTGAGCCCTTTTAAAAAGGTAGCACTGTGCTAGACATTTCATGCATCATCTCATTCACATCTCAGATTAACCCTTTGTTATTGCTGCTGGTATCTGCAAATAAGGAAACTGATATCCAGGTTTCAAACTCAAGTCTGTCTTCAGTGTTTCACTTAACTACTTTGCTGCACCTTACAACTAAATATATGTCATAAAATTGGATATATTTTCACTCAGCATGAATCAAATTAAAGGAAGTACATGACTGACAGTCCTATAGCAGCACTGAAGATTGCATCTAAAATTTTCCTAATAAAATGTTGGAGGTTTTAATTTTTTTTTTAATTTTTATTTATTTACTTATTTATTTGGTTGTGTTGGGTCTTCGTTGCTGCACATGGGCTTTCTCTAGTTGCATCGAGCGGGGGCTACTCTCCGTTGCGGTGCGCGGGCTTCTCATTGCAGTGGTTTCTCTTGTTGCGGAGCTCGGGCTTTAGGCGCGCAGGCTTCAGTAGTTGTGGCACATGGGCTCAGCAGTTGTGGCTCCTGGGGTCTAGAGTGCAGGCTCAGTAGTTGTGGTGCATGGGCTTAGTTGCTCCGCGGCATATGGGATCTTCCAGGACCAGGGATCGAACCCGTGTCCCCTGCATTGGCAGACTGATTCTTAACCACTGCACCACCAGGGAAGTCCCCAGTGTTGGAGGTTTTAAACTTTAAGTCTTCCTAGCCTTGTAAAGGATAAAACTCTCTTGTTATTGAAAATGGTCAAGAATCAAAGACTGTTGTAAAGGGGTTTCCTTCATTAGTTGGGGGAGCCTAATTAATTTGGCTTCTTCCAACTGTAATTTTTTAATATCTTTATTATATATATTGAATGTGTGTGTGTGTATGTATATATATATATTTTTTTTTTTTTTTCCCCCTCCGTGGTTTCCTGGTATTCTGTAGACTATTGAGCATGTCTTTATATAAGGTATAATGGGATGTTTTTACTTTAAATGCAACCGCATTCATGACTGAGACAGTTTACCCTGTACCTCAGACTGATTGCTTGAAATTTATCTCCTGTTAAGCTGAAAGCCACATTAGTTTTCCTTTGTTCTTTATATCAGAAATACTTCACCCAATTTTAGACAGTGAGCTGGAAATCTCTGGATTCTTAGTCACAGGATCTAAAATAAAATAGTGATTGCATATGTGTCTTTAAAAATATAAAGATACATTAAATTTATATTACACTCTTGCTTGAAGGGCACATTGAATATTACATTAATTTCTTCACTAACATTATTAGGGGCAAAGGTGACCTTAGCCAGCACATTTTTACATAACTGATCATGGAGTACATCACTGGCTTATATCATTGTGGTATTTCACATTGATAATTCTGTCTTATAAGAGTGAAAGTTGATGGATGAAACTTATTAATGTCTCAGTTTTCTAGGAGAACATCTTCTTTGTCTCCATATTGAATGTTCTTCCATTTTAATAATTGTATAGCTTTACAAAAACTTAAAAATTACAAATGTTTGATACTCCAAGAATTTGTAATTTCAGTATTCTGTATTGTTATTCTTCTATAGGTATTCAATGGTATATATATGTATTTTTTTTAATGTTGACAAAATTTGCTGTTTACTTGATAATTTTTGATGCATTCAGCATAACTATTGTACAAACATCTTTGGGTACCATATAACCAAGACTTTGAATCTTTGGAATCAGGATTTTGTGGAACTGCTACCCTCGGGCTTCTGAAATGACTTTATTTTTATTTTTTTTAATATTTATATATTTATTTATTTGGCTGCGCCGGGTCTTAGTTGCGGCATATGGGATCTAGTTCCCTCACCAGGGATCGAACCCAGGCCCCCTGCATTGGAGCGCCGAGTCTTAACCACTGGACCATCAGGGAAGTCCCCTGAAATGACTTTAGATAATTCCTTTTAAAAATGATTTTCTCTTAATTCAGATCTTAACCTAAGTATCTGATCTTCACCTACTGTTAGCAAGCAAGCCTATTCAGAACTACCCTCTATTAAATGTTAATTTTATTCACTTTGATAAAATTAGTAAATTCTTTGGTCCAAACAAAGGAAATAAAATGTAAGAGTTTTCAGGGACTCGAGGCATACTTACTTTGCTTCCATTTCGTTTTTCTCTTTTACTGGTGTGTTTACTAGCATGTGTGTGTGTGCTTTCTCCCATTTTTACCTTTTTCTCCTTTTTTACATTTTGACTATCTGGGTTTTACTTTTTCCTTTGCTTTTGCTTTTCTTTCCTTTTGCTTTGGATCACCCAACATTGTTCATTTCCTTTTTGTGGCTTTCCATAACTCCATGAGGACAGTTTCTTTTATCTGTGGTGCCTTTTACGTGCCATATGAAACTATACCCTACTTCTGTGAGAATTGTTTCTATTTACAGGAATCACTGCCTCTGTTTTTGGCCCATCTGGTATGTTTCTTCCTCTTTTCTTCCTACTTCCTTCAACTAGGTTCACTTAGCTTTACTTTGAGAGGCAGTTCAGTGTAACGCATCACTGAGCATACCGCCTAGGTTCAGATCTTGACTCTAGTGTTTACTAATTGTATGGCCATGGGCTGGTTCCTTAACTTCTCTGTGCTTCATTTTCCTTGGGTAAGTGGAGATACCAAGTGATAACCTATCTCAAAAGGTTGTGTGAAAATTAAATTATTTAATATGTAAAAAATACCTAGAATAATGCTTGGTACATATTGAGTACTATGTAAGTATTAACTAATGATTATTACTGCTTTTTTAAAAAAAATGGTTCAAAGCCATTGATTATTCTTTAACAGTTCCTTGAGATATACATAACTCAAAAGCCATAGATTATTGACACTAGAAATTTGTGGTCTCCAATTTCAGTGGGGCCTTCAGTGCCACCTAGCCATCCTTTTTTTCTCTTCCACACATTTTTTGCATATTTCATTTTCCTCAAAATTCTACTTTATGTCCTCTCTTGTCAGCAGTCTAACCTCTACCTATAACTTCAGAGAGAAGTAAAAGCCAAAGCTATCAAAAAAGAACTCCCACTACTTCTTCTCACCACCCACCTATAAGCCTAACTGTAACTACACCCCTTCCTTTCCTTTTTTCTTACACTGGGTCTCATTCTGTTTAAGGCTAATTCTTACACTCAAGCACTGAATCCAGTTTCTTTCTATTTATCCAGGGATCTTACACTATCTGTTATCACCTGTTTTCTATATCTTTTCCTTCTCTGATTCTTTTCCACCAATACTCAAAACATTCTCTGTATATTTTACCACAATTTAGAAAAGCTTATCTGGGGGAAAAAACATGCTGTAGTTTCTCCCATTCTATAAAAATACCGGTATCCTCCCTCAAGCCCTTATTTCCCTCCAGCTAACCCCCTTGCCCTATCTTTAGAGCCAAACTTCTTTAGATTGAATTGTCTACTCAAAATTTTCACTTCCTCATTTCTATATAGTCTTTATCTTTATTGCAATCTAGCATCTAACTCTACTGCCTCTCCATTATGTGCTGTTTTAAGGTCACCAGTGACTCCTTGCAGATAAAGTGAATAGACTTTATATCTTATTTGACCTATCAGCATCATTTGACACTGTCAACCACTCCTCCTTGAAGTGCTCTATGCCCTTCATTTCTGGAGCATTCTACCATCCTGGTTGTAACAGGGAAGAACAAACTCTGACACCATGTTGGATCTGTTTCTTTTACTTTGACCTTTGCTTTCCATTGTTTTTGTTCTGTCTGTAGCTATAGGCATACATAATGGCCTGCCCCTCCGCCTGAATGTTAAACTGAAGTGCCTTTGTTTAGCTCACGGGGAAACAATGACCTGCCCACCTGTGTGTGAATGGCTGCAGAAAAGAAGAAATTAACACATCCCCTCCCTGGGACTGGCCAGAACCAGGAGATATTTTGCAAGACTTACGGGCTTTTTACTTTACTTCCTCACCTCTTCCACCTCTCTGTTCTGTAAAAGAAACTAGCATCCCCATCCCGATAAGATGGTACTCTAGGCCGCTAATGCGCCATCTTTTTGGACTCCCAGCTTTCCAAATAAAGTCACTCTTCCTTGCCTCAACACCTCGTCTCCTGACTTATTCGCCTGTCATGTGGCAAGCAGAGTGAGCTTGGGCTCGGTAACATGGTCATTCTATATATCACTTGCCCAGGTTTTCCTTCTGCTGCCCCGTCACCCTTTTTTTCCCACCTCTTTTTCCCTTGGTCAGTCTAGCTAAAGACTTATCAATTTTGCTTGTCTCTTCAGAGAACCAAGTTTTGGCTTTAATTTTTTCTGTGATTTTTCTATTTTCTGTTTAATTTATGTCTGAGCTTTATTTCCTTCTATTTTTTTAGGGTTTGTCTTGCTCATTTTCTAGCTTCTTAAGGTAGAAACCTAGGCCATTGATTTTTTTTTTTTTAATTGTAGTGAAATACAGGTAAAAAATTTACCAACTTAACCATTTTTAAGTGCGCTGTTCAGTGGCATAAAGTACATTCACATTATTATGCAACTATCACCACCATCTATCTTCAGAACTGCTTTCATCTGCAGAACTGTAATATAATTCTGTACTCATTAAACAGTAACTCCCTATTCCCCTCTCCCCCCAGCCCCTGGCAACCACCTTCTACTTTCTATCTATGAATTTGACTGCTCTAGGGACCTCATATAATTGAAATCCAACAACGTTTGTCATTTTGTGACTGGCTTGTTTCACTTAGCATTATGTCCTCAAGGTTCATCCATATCATAGCACATATCAGAATTTCCTTCCTTTTTAAGGCTAAATAATATTCCATTGTACATGTATACCACATTTTGTTTATTCATTTATCTATCGATAGACGTTTAGCTATTGTGAATAATGCTCCTGTGAACATTCATGTACAGGTATATGCTCATGTCTCTGCTTTCAGTTCTTTTGGGTATATACCCAGAAGTAGAGTTGCTGGATCATATGGTAATTCTATGTTTAATTTTTTGAGTAACTGCCATACTGTTTTCCATAGTGTCTACGCTTACATTCCCACCAACAGTGCACAAGGGCTCCATTTCTCCACATCCTTGTCAACACTTGTTATTTTCTGTTATTTTGTTTTTTATAGTAGTCATCGTAATGAATGTGAGATGGTAGAGTGTGAGGTGGTAGGCCACTGATTTTTAGACCTTCTCTAATATATATATTTAAAGCTATAAATTTTACTTTAAGCACTACTTTAGCTGCATTGTACAAATGTTGATAATGTATTTTCAGTATTTTACTCAGTTAAAAATACTTTGCAGTTTCTCTTGTTGATTCCTTCATCACTATGGGTTATTTAGAAGTGTGTTATATTTAAAATACATGAAATTTTCTTGATAACTCATTGACTTCTAATTTTTTAATTGTGATTAGAGAACATACTCCGTGTGCATTCATTCCTTTAAAAATTATTAAGAAGATTTGTCTTATGGCCCAGCATATGGTCTGTCTAGGTGAACATACCTTGTTGCACTTGAAAAGACTGTGTACCAGTGACCTTTATGATATTAAAGATGGCCGACTCTAGCCTTCCTTTACTTGCTGTTTGCATGGTGTATCTTCTAAAATACCTCTGTCTTTTTATTTAAAGTAGGTTCCCTGTAACAAACGTGTAGTTGGGCTTGCTTTTTTAATCCTACTTTCTCTGCCTTTTAAATTGAAATGTTTATTAGTCCATTAAAATTTAATGTAGTTACATTTTACATTATTTTGAAAAGCAGGTGTGTATTAGTTTGCTAGGGCTGCTGTAACCACAAACTGGATGGCATGAAGAGAAACTTTTGTCTCAGTTCTGGAGGGTAGAAGTCTGAAATCATGGTGTTGGCAGGGTTGGTTCCTTCTAAGGGAAGGAACTTATGAGGGAAGGCTCTCTTCTTGGCCTCTCTCCTTGCTTTTACTAGTGCCTTGCCTTGTGGCAGCATAATTTCAATCTTAACATGGCATTCTCCCTTTGTGCATCTGTCTTTGAATTTCACTTTATATAAGAACATCCTGATTACCTCAGTTTAATTTGATTGCTTTTTAAAGAGCATGTTTCCAAGTAAGGTAACATTCTCAGGTACTGGGGATTAGGATTTCAGCCTATCTTTTGGGGGACACGCTTCAATTCATAAGACGCATATAGATGATATGCTGGTGCGGCTCCGAGGCTTTACCAGCTCATGATTTCTATGGATTCCAGCAACAGGGAGGACAGGATGGAGGAGATACGGGACTGATGGTGCTGGTCCCCTGACCTCCGAGAATGGGTGCTCCGGCCTGCTGGGAACAGGACTTCTAAAACGACAAATATGTCTGGGAGGCTGTGGTCCAAGGCCATTTTTGCTGGCTATAAGCGGGGTCTACGGAACCAGAGGGAGCACACAGCTCTCCTGAAAATTGAAGGTGTATATGCTCGAGATGAAACTGAATTCTATCTAGGCAAGAGATGTGCTTACGTGTACAAAGCAAAGAACAACACAGTAACTCCTGGTGGAAAACCTAACAAAACCAGAGTAATCTGGGGAAAGATAACTCGTGCTCATGGAAACAGTGGCATGGTTCGTGCCAAATTCCGAAGCAACCTTCCTGCTAAGGCCATTGGACACAGAATCCGTGTGATGCTGTACCCTTCAAGGATTTAAACTTATTGAAAAGTAAATAAATAAAAGTGTGGATTTGTTCCCTTGTTAAAAAAAAAAAAAAAAGACGCATATAAGGTTGGCAACAGTGCAAAAGCGTATTAGGTAAAGCCACTATACTTGTGTACATATTTTAAAGCATACATAGTAGGACCCATGAGTACATGGTAGGAACACTTAAAACACTCTTTAGAGAAACACAGAGCTCTTTAAATGCTAACTGACTAAAACGGACTTGAATTTGGTTTGCTTATGTAAGGATCCAAGAGACTGAATAAGATATACCCTTTCTTCAAGCTTTCTTTCTGGTAAAACGATTTGAGGTTAATAGCTGATATCCCTTAAGTACTGTGATTGAATTCTTGTAAATGGCAACTGATGGGATGGGGAGGGAGAGGGGACTGTGAATTTGAGTTTTCAGTCAGACAGACCTTTCTTCAAATCCTGGTTTTATTACTTATAGGAATATGGACAAGTTAATTTAACCTTCTGTTTCCTCCTTTATAACTGGATCTTAAAAATTCTTTTCCCAGAATTGTGTGACCAGAGTGTGATAAAGACACTTGGTAGGAGTTACTCAATGTATATTAACTTATTTTCCCTGGATATAGAAACTGATAGTCAGCATGACTCTGTGGTTACCAGCAATGAGAAGAAATTCTAATAGTTTAATGTCACTGGTTTAATTGATTTATTGTTTAACTCCAAGTAAATCTCATTCTTCTTCTCAAAGCTCTGAACTTGAAAGAACTTCTTCGTGTAGTAAAATGATTAAAACCTTTACTTGATTAAAAAGTGGCTAGTTATAAAAGTTAAATGACTTTTTTTTTTAATAACTCAGATACAGTAATTCATTTGGAATTATTCCTGAAAACTCAGTAAAGTCTTAAGGAAGACCCTTGGGGATTAAACGGTTGTCAGATAAATAGCACATGCACTTTTATTAGTGTTCATGTCCTCAAATATGAGTACTCATATGAATCCATTCTGAAAAGTGTGATTCCTTTCATGGAAAAATGTAGATATTTGTTTTTGCTTAGATTGACAACATAGTGACAGGTTTTCTTAGAACAAAATTTAAAATACGAGATGCTGTCATATTTGTCCAAAAAACTTGATTCTAAAGGAAATAATAGTGGAAAACATCTTATTTTAACAATAACTTCCTGGAGAAGGAAGTAAGTGAGTTGTAATTTTCACTACTTCACTCAGATTTCTGTGTAATTTTAGCATGAAGTTTTTTCTTCCATTCTTAAACCATCTATACTGACAAATTTTCTATAAAACGTTTGCATGTTGTATATGTTAAACTCCTTAAAAAATATTTATTTCAGGTATTTTGCCTCAAGTTTTATTTTGTTGTCCATCATTTATAATTATACTTTTATTAATAATGTGAATGAACATAAAAGAATATGCTTATTCCAAAAGTAAGCACCATAAGTCACAAACATTTATTCAACTTTTTAAAAATGCCCTGTGTTAGGCAGTTAAAGAATAGACACAGGCTCAACCTTTTCCCTCAAATAGCATATAAATCTGTAGGAAAGCAAAATCTGTAGGCAGCTAATTGATCACCTATTATACATAAAATACTGATTAAAAGAGCAGTGATCCTTTGTGACCATAAAGGGATGCCTAGTTGAGAACCACTGCACTATAATAAGGAACGTTACTGATAAGAGTATAGCACATGTAAATGGTGTGGAGACAGAAATGATTTAGAAACTCTGCTGGTGTGTCTACACGAAGACTTGTGCACAAATGTTCATAGCAGCTTTATTTGTAATAGCCCCAAACTGGAAACAACTCAAGAGTTTGTCCTCTGTTAAATGATAACCAGACTGTGGTACATCCACACAATGGAATAATACTCAGCAATAAAAAGGAACAAAAATTCTTGAGCCTAACAACATGGATGAATCTCAAAATAATTATATCCAGTGAAAGAAGCCAGATGAATAAGAAAATATATACTGCCTGATTCCATTTATGTTAAAATTCTAGAAAATGCAACTAGTCTAAAATGAAAAGCAAATTCATGGTTGGGGGGTTAGGGGGGCTGGAGGGAGAGATTGTGAAGAGGCACAAAGAAAATTATAGGAGTCATGGAAATGTTCCTTATCTTGATATCTGTGTGAAAAGTGACCTAATTGTATGCTGTAAATATGTTTGGTTTATTTTACATCAGTTATACTTCAAGCATTTATAAAATGATTTTTAAAGAACATGGGTATAATTGATTCTAAAAATATACTGGAATTATCCTTGGAGAGACAGGGCATATACCTGGTAAACCTAAATTGGTATTATATCAAATACCTAAACTGGTATCATATCAAATTCCAGATCAGTGGTCAAGACAGAAAATGCTACCGGAGTTCAGTGGAGGGAAAGGCAGCATAGTTTAATAATAAAATGAGGAGAGGATTAAAGTCAGAGTACTTGATTTTGAGGCCCTATTAGGCCACTTACTTTTTCTGATCTTTATTTTCTGTGATCTTTGAAGAATTTCCTAATCTACTTCATAAGATTTTTAAGATCCAAAGAAAATATATTTAAAAATACACTGTAATCTGAAAAGTGGCATGCAAATGGAAGGTATTGCTGATATCCAGAGTAGAAGGAAGAACAAAATAGAGTAGTATTTGACCTGTTGAGAGCAATAAGGGAATTCCAAAATGAGACCAGAGGTGGGGAAGTGGAAATATGTATAGTATGTTCAGAGAATGAGTCAAAGATCAGTTTGACTGGAGCAAAGAGTTCGTGTTGGAGAGGAAGGAAGAAAAGATAACTAAAGCATCTAAAAGCACAATAGAGCAGAGAGAATATGAGATATATAGTGAGAAAGACTAGCATCAGGATGTAAATTGCTGTTTAATTGCCTTATGGCTTTGGATAAGTCATTTATCCTCTGAGCTTCAGTTTCTTCATCACTATAATGGGAGGATAATAGTCTGCCTTATCTTGAGTATTTTATGTATTGAAATCAATTGATGTCTAATGATACATATATGAACATGCTGAAAAGAACTTAGTGCTGTTCAGAGTTGTGCAATGTGATAGCTAAGGCATGAGGTAATAATTGCTGTACTAAAATGATGGGATTTTAGACAATGTGAACAAGGGTGGAGGATTAACTCAAGATTGGTGAGACTAAAGGCAAGGAGACCAATCAGGATGTTAAGTAGCCCAAGGTAGTGTGGCTAATGGAGAAAAGAAAGGGTGGATTTGAGATACGTCTTAGTGACCAAGTCTGTGTTAGGGGGAAAAGTGAAAGATAGAAGTTGTATTAGTTTCCTGTGGCTCTTGTAATAAATTATCATGAACTGGATGTCTTAAAACAACAAATTTATTCTCTCACAGTTCTGGAGGCCAGAAGTTCAAAATCGGTATCACTGGGTTGAAATCACAATGTTGGCAGGTACCCGCTTCCTCCAAAGGCTCTGGTGGGGTGGGGAATCCATTCCGTACCTCTGCTAGTTTCTGGTGGCTGTGTAGGCATTCTGTGCCTTGCAGCCGCATCACTCCAATTTCTGCCTGTCTTCCCATCACCTTCTCTGATATTGGTGTCCAGTCTTCTAACCTCTCTCTTAGAACAATGCTAAAGATTGTATGTAGGAGCCACCTGGATATCCAGAGAAGTCTTCCTATTTTGGCATACTTAATCACACCTGCAAAGTCTGCCATAAAAGTACCATTTGCAAATTCCAGGGAGTCGTTCATGGACGTATTTTGAGGAGTGACCTTTTTTAGTCTACCACAGAAGTCAAAGATGACTCCTAGGTTTTTCACTTTTTGGAATGTGGTATCATTGGCCAGAGAACTTCAAGAGGAAGAGAACATTTGTGAGAAGTGATGATTGAATTCATTTGGACCTGTTGAAGTACCTATGGGACATCTGTATATGGATATTCATTTTGTGTGTATCAGAAAACTTTGAATCGAGTGACTTAAACACTAAGAACATTTCACTATTTCAAACAAAAGCAAAACAAATGCTAGAGTAAGACAGCTTCAGAGTTAGTTACTCAGCAATTCAGTGATATCATCAAGGGCCTCAATTCTCAACTTTTTGCTTTGCCATCTTAAGGTAGCTCTCCTTATGGTTCCAAGGTGACCCCTTACAGTTCTAAGCCTTAAGTCCAGAGATGAAAACACCTAACCGGCTTGTTTTGTGTGCCTTTTTTTTTTTTTTTAATCAGCAAGGAGACCTAACCCTAACCCCTGAATCTCCCCAGCAAGCTCTATTCCTCTTAGCCAGATAAACATTTTAACGTTTTCTTGACTAACTTTTACCTAAATAGATCTATTATGTCTATGTTGCAGTTGGTCCTTTATGATTATCTTGACTGACAAGTGGATTTTACTACTCTTTGATGTGCAAATTTGAATATACAAAACCATCTTTCTCTGGCTTGGCTCAGATATTTGAACAGCAGTCTATTCACCTTGCTGAACCTTTTCGAAATTCTTGTCTACAAATATCTAACCATCTCCTGATTTAACATTAAATGTTAAGGCAGTGGTTACTGTGGTGTGGGAACTCTCCTGAGATCCCCAGAAGCTTTTAGAGGGTACACGAGGTCAAAACAATTTCATAATAGTGTTAAAATATTGTTTGTCATTTTCATTCTTATTCTCATGGTGTACAGTGGAGTTTTCAAGAGGCTACTTGAAGTGGGATATCACAACAGACTGAATGCAGATGCAGATAGGAGGATTCCACTGATAAAATAATAAACCAGACTTGAAGAGATTTGCAAAAATCCATGCCACTCTTGCTTCTCTTTTGTTCTGAGAAAGTGTAGGTTTTTGAAAAATATGTTGTGCTAACAGGTAATGGGCTTATTATTTTTAACGAATGAAGTTTTTGCATTTCTAAGTTTCAATGTATAATATGGTAATATTAGTAAATATAGTTCACATAAATAGAAGTTCTTTGGAATTCTCAGTAAATTTTAAGAGTGTGAAGGCGTCCTGAGACTAAAGAGTTTGAAATCTTGCCATATAGTGTTGATGCTACTCTAAACACATACTCAAAAGTTTTTCCATTTTACTAGTTTTCCTTGTCTCCCTAGCTGATGATTATCAATTATCTCATAGATATGGCATCTTTATGTATTGCAGGATTTGTTGTGCGTACTTCAGAATCATTCATACTGCTCAGTGATTTATTCCATTCATGGGGGGGGGGGCAGCATCCTTTCTCACTGTTTATTAAAATGTTTAACTCTGAGTTTTGTTTCCACCATAATCACATACTTCTCTTTATTAAGTTTAACGGTTTTTGTGTTTGTTGACCATGATGGATTTAATAGTATTCATAACTACCTCAAAACTAAGCACAGAGAGATAAACTAATGAAGACTAGAGCAAAGATTTAAATGACCATGCAAAACCATTATTATTGTCTCTTGGTAGTGGGTATAGTTAACACTCTTGCTCTGGAGAATGACTTTGAATTATCAATAAACATTTATAAGTTGGGGAGTATCTGTAATTTTTCTGAATTTGCCTATGAAGGGAGAGTAGCTAAGGGAAGATTTCCAGGTTTTGACAGGAGATGGTGAATCAAAAATGAGTACTAGATTTTAAGCTCTGGGTGACTGGATAATTGAATGCATCTATCATTAATAGTTAGAAGTCCTGTTGTGGAGTATCAGTTGAGGAGAAAGAATTTGAGTTCAGTTTCAGACAGTGAATTTGAAGGATGGCAAACACATTCAGATGGAATTGTCTAGCACTCTAGCTCATCATAAGAAGTCCAGAATTGGAGTTCAGGAAGGATGCTGGGGTTAGAGATTTGAGATTAATTCAGCCAAAGGTGAGAGAATCAGACCTATCAATAAGGATACTTCATCTATTACTGAGTGCTGTATCACGTTCTTGTGTGTATACTATGTGCTAGGCACGGGGTGCTTCCCATGTACTCATTTAACCTCATTTAACCCCTGCCACATTTAACTTGTTTAAGGGCATCCAGTCAGTTCAGTGATATAGTCATGATCAAGATCCAGGTTTGTAGAGAAAGATAAATACTGTATGATATCGCTTATATGTGGAATCTTAAAAAAAAAATACAACAAACTAATGAATATAACACAAAAGAAGCAGACTCACAGATATAGAGAACAAATTAGTGGTTACCAGTTGCGGGGGCAATATAGGGGTGGGGGAGTGAGAGGTACAAACTATTGGGTGTAAGATAGGCTCAAGGATGTATTATACACCATGGGAAATATAGCCAATATTTTGTGGTAACTGTAAATGGAAAGTGACCTTTACAACTGTATAAAATTTTTTTTTTAATTAAAAAAAAAAAACAGGAGTTCCCTGGCTGTCCCTGCTTAGGACTTGGAACTTCCACTGCAGGGGGCATATGTTCCATCCCTGGTGGTCAGGGAACTAAGATCCTGCAAGCTGCATGGCGCAGCCAAAACAAAAAACAAAAAAACAGAAACAGACTCACAGACATAGAAAACAAACTTCTGGTTACCAAAGGGGAGAGGTGGAAGAACAAATTAGAAGTATGAGATTAACAGATACAAACTACTATACATAAAACAGATAAGCAACAAGGATTTACTGTGTAGCACAGGGAATTATACCCAATATCTTGTAAGAACCTACAATGGAATGTAGTCTGCAGAAAAACCTTAATCACTGTGCTGTATCCTTGAGACTAACAAAAATATTGTAAATTAACTATGCTTGAATAATAAACAGGTTATAAAACAACAACAGCAACAAAGATCCAGGTTTGTCTGAACTAAAAAGCAATTGCTCTTCCTACTATATAAGCTGTCTCTAGGCACCATTAATATATTAATTGATAATTGAGTATAGTGAAATAAATAATGCTTAGTTATACATGAGGTGGAGAAATCTGTTGTTGGATTTGGGCAATATGAAAAGACTTTAATTCTTTTAATTAATGCATTGTACTGTGTCAAAAGACTCAATGTATTTATCCTTATAGCAATTTTCTATAGTTCAAAGGGGTGTGGATACTAAGAGTATCTACCTATGGCATATCTAGAATTTAAAACTAATAGGAATTAAGGAGTTATGATGTAAGATATATATTGCTCATTGGGGAGATTTGAGGTAGTAAGTTTCTAAGAAAATTCAAATTAATAGGTTTTTTTAAGACTTTATTGTAGATTTCTGTATAGATTGAAGAGTTGTAACTATAAGCATGTATTTTTCTGGGACATTCAGATAATGACAATAGGCTAATGTTTGGTATTTTCACAGTCACCTTTTCCTCTTTAGATTGTTTTGTAGCAAAGACTACAACTAAAACTCAGCTTTTAAAATTCTGGCCCAACAGCAATTTTTTTCTTTATTTCAAACATCATTTTGTTATAGAATTTGCCTAACTAAATCATTTGTTTGAAAATTTAGAAAGGTATTTACTTGAATGTGTCATAACCTTTTCCCATCGCAAGCTGTCTCCAATTGTTTCCTATATGGAAACAATTATTCTTATACTATTATCAAATCAGTGGAAAGAGTACTTGTAATTTAGGAATACTGGCTCCAGGTCCTGTTTTTAACTGTGAATTTTGTACAAAGCAGTAGACTCCAAGAATCAAGTAATCTGAGCTCCACTCCCATCTTCCATTAAGTTATGACTGGTTAATGTTTCTGGGCTTTTTAGCATAGTATCTAGCACTTGATAATGTTTGGTGAACTAAACTTTTAAACACATAATCTACTAATATACCTTTCAGCTTTAAAATTCAAGTTCCTTCATTCTATTTTCTGAGGGTTTTTTCCCAGTTGAGGGGGGGAAAAAATTGCATCTTTTCAATCTATTCCTCCATCCTTTATCTCTTTAAGCTCTAAGATAATGTTCAAGCCATGAAACATTCTCTTACAGTAAAAGAGAATGAAAACTATCAGTTCCAGAGACATACCTCACAGTCTGACATATGGTTCCTCTGGAGACGCTTAACATAGTATTGACTATATCAAAGTGCTATGTTTTTCCATAGTTGTCTGTATCTTCAAAGATTGGTGATTTCCAGAGTTGCTGTAGGAAGTCCTGTTCTTGACCAATTTGAGTCAGGGTCCTCAACGGACCAGATATTACCAGAGGTTTTGTGGTTGCTGTCTCTTTATCAGTTGTGAGTTAAAGCTAGAGCTATTGTAAAGAACCATTACTAATGTACAGTACCATTAATAGTTGTGGCAATTATGAATTATTTAAGTGTGATTATTACAATTACTTTTATTTTATCCATGAATAAATTTTTAATGAAAAGGATGAGTAAGCAAAGTGTGAGTTGCACTTCCATATTGCCTATAAGCAAGAATGATTCAATGAAAAAATTTGCAGTAACAACATACAATGTAATTCTATAAATTTTACCTACCTGTGTGCTGCCTTTTTAATATTATCTGTGGAGTAGAGAATCAGAAAAAAAAAATCAAGATTCCTTCTCATTGTCAAATAAACTCAATTTTTAAAAGTGAAGTTGAACATATTAATTTATTTTCTTTATATAAAAATGAAGTTTTTTGATTTATTTAAATGATGAACTTATTTCTTACACACTTTGTAAAATCCTTTTGGGAATACCATGCCAAAGTAAAGTTTGACGCTATTTGCTTTTGTTCTCTGCAGTTCTTTTGAGGGTTGTCAAAATCTGGCCTTGTCAATGAAAAAGTTTTAGAAGTAGGTGATGGTGCTGTCTGCACAACAGTGTGAATGTACTTAATGCCACTGAACTGTACACTTAAAAATGGTTAGAATGGCAAATTTTATGTTATATATATTTAACACGGTTTTCTTTTAACATCTTTATTGGAGTATAATTACTTTAAATGGTGTGTTAGTTTCTGCTGAATAGCGAAGTGAATCAGCCATACATATACACATATCCCCACATCTCCTCCCTCTTGCGTCTCCCTCCCCCCTCCCTATCCCACCCCTCTAGGTGGTCACAAAGCACCGAGCTGATCTCCCTGTGCTATGCGGCTGCTTCCCACTAGCTATCTATTTTACATTTGGTAGTGTATATATGTCCATGCCATTCTCTCACTTCGTCCCAGCTTACCCTTCCCACTTCCCGTGTCCTCAAGTCCATTCTCTACGTCTGCGTCTTTATTCCTGTCCTGCCCCTAGGTTCTTCAGATTTTTTTTTTTTTTTTTTTAGATTCCATATATATGCGTTAGCATACGGTATTTGTCTTTCTCTTTCTGACTTACTTCACTCTGTATGACAGTCTCTAGGTCCATCCACCTCACTACAAATAACTCAATTTCGTTTCTTTTTATGGCTGAGTAATATTCCATTGTATATACGTGCCACATCTTCTTTATCCATTCATCTGTCGATGGACACTTAGGTTGCTTCCATGTCCTGGCTCTTCTAAACAGAGCTGCAATGAACATTGTGGTCCATGACTCTTTTTGAATTATGGTTTTCTCAGGGTATATGCCCAGTAGTGGGATTGCTGGGTTGTATGGTAGTTCTATTTTTAGTTTTTTAAGGAACCTCCATACTGTTCTCCGTAGTGGCTGTATCAGTTTACATTCCCACCAACAGTGCAAGAGAGTTCCCTTTTCGCCACACCCTCTCCAACATTTATTGTTTGTAGATTTTTTGATGATGGCCATTCTGACCGGTGTGAGGTGATACCTCATTGTAGTTTTGATTTGCATTTCTCTAATGATTAGTGATGTTGAGCATCCTTTCATGTGTTTGTTGGCAATCTGTATATCTTCTTTGGAGAAACTATTTAACACAATTTTTTTTTAAACCTGAATTTTTGCCCATGGAGGTGTATCATATATGTGAACATCCTCTTTCATATGTGATATGGCTAAATAAATAAAATTAAAATACTGGTGGTAATTGCCAACTTGGAAAAGAGAAATGTGAACAGTTTAAAGTGGTAGCCACTCTTACTTAAGATGATACAGAACTTTATGATTGTGGTAACTTCCATCAAATGATTTTTAAGTATTAGAAGACTGTGGAACTAGATGACCTCCAAGATTGATCTCTACCTGGAGATTCTTTGAATTTGTGAATAAATCTTGCTTTCATTAGTTAAGTAGAGGATTAAAAAATGGTGGACACAATCCAAATTTTCATCAACAGATGAATATATAAACAAAATATACATACAGTGGGATATTATACAGTCTTTAAAAAGGAAGGAAATTCTGATACATGCTACAGAATGGATGAGACATTATGCTAAATGAAATAAGTCAATTACAAAAGGACAAATATTGGATGATTCCATTTATATGATGTACCTAGAGTAGTCACATTCATAGAGGTAGAAATAGAAGGTTGGTTACCAGGGTCTGGTAGAGGGTGAAGAATGAGGAGTTATTGTTTGATGAGCACTGAGTTTTGTTATGGGATGATGAAAAAGATCTGGACACAGTGACGATGGTTGTACAGCAGTGTGAATGTCCTTAAAGAAACTGGACTGTACACTGAAGAATGGTTAAAATGGTAAATTTTGTGTTATTTATTTTGCCACAATAAAAAAAAACCTTTATTAACTGCTGTTAATTAAATAACTTATTAGATAATGTAGGTGTTTTCATTTATAATAGAGTTTTGGAGAACTTTTTTTTAATAAAGTGATATGGGCACATTACCAATACAGTAAAACTGCTTTTTGATACATTACTTGAAGTATGGCTAGTAAGACTGAGGAGCTGAATTTTCAATTTAATTTATTTTAATTGATTTAAATTAAAATAACCACATGTCGCTAGTAGCTCCTTCATTGAACAGTGTAATTCTATATTTTCTTCATCCTTTTACTTTCAGCCTACCTATGTCATTATATTTGAAGTGAGTTTCTTACAGATAGCATGTAGTTGGCTCATGGTTTGAAAATATGCATTCTACCAGTCTGTGTCTTTTAGTTAGTTTTATTTGGATTATGTACATTCAAGGAAATTATTGATATGTTGAGGCTTAAGTCTGCCATTTTTTTGTTTTTATTTGTTCCCTCTGTTCTTTGTTTCTGTTATTTTCCTGCCTTCCTGTGGGTTACTTGTACCTTTCTGAGAATCTATTTTGATTTACCCTTAGTGTTTTGAATGCATGTCTTTGTATATATTATTTTAAATTTGCTCTAAGTATTACATATACATAAATAACTTATCACAGCCTACGGTTGTCAGTATTTTACCAGTCTGAGTGAAGTATAGAAGGCTTACCTCTTTTTGAAGTTACAGTCCCCTGTTTATAATTGCCTTAAATATTTCCTGTACATGCTTTGAGAATCACATCATTGTTATAGTTTTTGCTTCAATTATGTGAAACAATTTAGAAAAGTCAGAGGAGAAGGAAAGACTATATAGCCTATACAGTTGACCTTTGAACACGGCAGGGATTGGGGCACCGAGCTGACCCTCTGCACAGTGGATAATCTGTGTATAACTTATAGTCAACCCTTCGAATCTGAGGGTTCCTCCGTATTCAAGGTTCTGCATCCTTGGATTCAGTGAACCTTGATTCAGCTAACCGGAGATCATGTACTGTAGTATTCACTATTGAAAAAAAAATCCACATTATGAGTGGACCTGCACAGTTCAAAGGGTCACTATAATTCGATATATTTCATTGTTCTTGCTTTCATTTCAGGAGCTGTCTGAACTTACTCTTTTTGGGTGGATCTGCTGGCATCTGATTCTCTAGTTTTCAATCATGTAAGGATGTCTTGATTTCCTCTTTATTCCTGAAGGATGATTTTTGTTGCCTATAGCATTCTTGGTTGGCAGTTCTTTTCTTTGAGTACTTAAAAAGTGTTGTGCCACTTCCTTCTGGCCTCATGGTTTCTGATGAGAAAGACTCCATTATTTGAATTGTTTTCCCCTTATAAGTAGGGAGTCATTCCCCTCTTGTTGCTTTTAAGATTTTTTCCTTTGTCTTTCTGTTTCCAACAGTTTGCTTATGATGTGTCTGAGCATGGACTTCTTTGAATTTATCCTGTGCAGGTGTGTTGAGCTTCTTAAATCTCTAGGTATAGAGTTCTTGCCAAATTTGGGAAGTTTTCAGCCATTATTTTTTTCAGCCCCTGCCTCTCTTTCCTCTCCTGTCAGAACTCTGAAGATATCCATATTAGATCTTTTTTATAGTTCCATAGGTCCCTTAGGCGCAATTCATTATTTTTTCAGGCGCAATTCATTATCTTTTCTCTCTGTTGTTCAAACTGAGTAATTTCTAATGTTCTATCATCAAGTTTACTGATTCTTTCCCCTGTCCTCTTCATTCTTTTGTTGAACTATCTCTTGAGTTTTTTGTAACAGCTTTAAAATTAGTATACCATACCCTACATATTCACCCATTTAAAGCATACAGTTCAGTGGCTTTTAGTATATTCATTGATTTGTGCATCAATCACCACAATCAATTTTAGACCATTTTCCATTACCTAAAAAATCCCTGAACCCCTTAGCTGTTACCCCCAAATTTCCCCACTCCCCAACCCTAGGCAACCACTAATTTACTTTCTGTCTCTCTAGATTTGCCTGTTCAGAACATTTCATATAAAAGGAATCATACAATATGTGGTCCTTTGTAACTGGCTTTTTCACTTAGCATAATGTTTTCAAATTTTATCCATGTTGTAGCATGTATCAGTACTTCATTTCTTTTTTGTTACCAAATAATACTCCATTGTGTAAATATACCACATTTTATTTGTCCATTCATCCATGATGGATATTTGGGTTGTTTTTACTTTTTGAGTACCGTGAATATTTTGCTATGCTGTAAAGGTTTCTGTGTGGACATCTCTTCAATTCTTTTGGGTGGGTAGAGTTGTTAGAACATATGATGACTCTGTATAACCTTTTAAGGAACTTCCAAGACTGTTTCCCAAGTGGCTGTGCCATTTTGTACTCCTAGCAGCAGTGTGTGAAGTTTTCTGTTTCTCTGTGTTCTCAGCAACATTTGTCATTGTCTGTCTTTTTGGCAGATAACAACATTCTAGTGGGTGTGAAGTGGTATCTCATTTCCGTTATTGTATTTTATCTTTTATTCTTTTACTGACATTTTCTATTTTTTCATTTGTTACAGGCATGTTCATAATGATTCCTTAAAGCATTTTTATGATGGCTACTTTAAAATCCTTGTCAAGCAGTTAGAACATTTGTGTCATTTCAGTGTTGGCATCCATAGACTTTTCTTATTCAAATTGACGTTTTTCTTGGTTCCTTGTATGATGAATGATTTTCTGTTGTATCCTGGACATTTTTGGATTTATGTTATGAGGCTCTGGATCTTACTTAAATCTTCAGTTTTAGCAGGCCTCCTCAGACACAACTCCAGCAAGGGAAGGGGGGCTCTGCCTCATTACTACTAGGTAGAGGTGAAAAAATACATGGTGGAGAAAATAGTGCCTAGTTACTGCTGGTCAGAGTTGGAAGTTTGAGTTCCCCACTAGGCCTGTGTTGAACTACCCTGGTGAAAGAGGAGGAACACCTTGTTTACTCTCCCCTTGTGGACTCCACTGACTAATGGGGGGGTCCTCTTTATCACTGGGCAGGGATGGAAGTCCGTACCTGCCTTGGCCTTCTCTGACACATACCAACAGGTGGCAGAGGCACCTCGTTACGCTTGTGGAAAGGGAGACATCTCAGCTCCTCGCTTGGCCTGTGTTGATGTGGTTGAAGTAAGAGTTTTTTCTGTGGCGTTCGACTGAGTAGAGCAATTATTGTCTTAAACATTTTCTTTCTTACTAGGCTTCCTCTTGCCTTGTTCTTTGGCTATAAAGAGCTGGCTTTTCTTGGAACTTTTTTTTTGTCTGCACCTTCTGGCATTTGTTGGCCTTCTGGCTCCTTTCACCCAGTCCAGGAAATAATAGGTAAATATAAAACTCAGAGGACTCACCGGTGTCATTCCTTGCAGGTCTACTATTTCTCCGTCTTTCAAAGTTGTCTTATGTTTATTTTATACATAATGTACATAGTGCTTAACTGTACTAAGTGGAAGGAATAGAAAGAAGTGTTATATTCATCTTGGCCCAGAATCAAAACTCTCTCTTGCCCATTTTTTCATGGGGTTGTTTTCTTACCATTTAGTTGTAAGAGCTCTTTACGTATTTTGGATAAAAGTTCTTTGACAGATGTGTGATTTGCAAATAATTTCTTCCAAGCTGGAGCTTGTCTTTTCATTCTCTTTTAATAATAGTGTTTTCACAAAAGTTTTTAATTTTGAAGTCCAATTTATCGTCTTTTTGCTTTTCAGTGTGCTTTTGGTTTAATATCTAAGAACTCTTTGCCTAACCTCTGGTCACGAAGGTTTTCTCCTATCTTTTTTTAAAGATGTTGTATAGTTTTAGCTTTACATTTAGATCTGTGACCCATTTTGAGTTAACTTTTGGGTGAAGGATGAGGTTTAGTCAAGGTTTTCTTTTCATATATGGAATTTCAGTTGTTGCAATAACATTTACTGAAATGACCTTCTTTACTCCATTGAATTGCTTTTGCCCCTTTGTCAAAAATCAGCCATGTTTGTGTGGATATATTTTTGGCTTCTCTTCTGTTCCATTGGTCTCTGTGTCTGTCCTTTTGCTAATACTACTCTGTCTGGATTATGGTAGCTTTATAGTAAGTGTTTAACTTAGTTTGATAACTTTAACTTCATTTTTCTCTTTCAAAATTGTTTTGTCCATTCTAGTTCTTTTTGCTTTGTATATAAATTTTAGAATCAACATGTCTGTACCTACAAAAAAAAAATCCTGCTGTAATTGTAATCGTGTTAAATTTGTACAACAATTTGAGAAGGAATCACATTTTTATTATATTGTTTTCCAATTCATGAAAATAATGTTTCTCCATTTACCTAGGTCCTCCTTAGTTTCTTTTATC
The DNA here is from genome assembly GCF_965194805.1 of Balaenoptera borealis. NCBI lineage: Eukaryota > Metazoa > Chordata > Mammalia > Artiodactyla > Balaenopteridae > Balaenoptera > Balaenoptera borealis. Next base: position 108,210,201 of record NC_138868.1, on the reverse strand, counting down.
CATGTTTTATACTTTTCAGCATATAGGTTCTGTACATGTTTTGTTAGTTTTATATTTAAGGGTTTTTTTCTGGGATTACTGTAATGATATTGAGGGTTTAAATTTTTTTTTAATTAAATTTAGATTTCCTATTGTTCGTTGCTATTGTGTAAAAATACACTTGACTTCTTCATGTTTACCTCGTGTCCTGTGACTTAATAGTTGTAGAAGGCTTTTTAAAAAATTTTTTATTGAGGTATAGTTGATGTACAGTATTGTATTGTTTCAGGTATACACAATAGTGATTCACAATTTTTAAAGGTTTTACTCCATTTATAGTTATAAAATATTGGCTACATATACCAGAAAAAAAGCAGGCAACACAAAAACTGCCTGTGAGAGAGAGACCAGTTATCAGATTTAACAGAAAAAGACTTCAAAGTAACCATTGTAAATATATTCACTAAAGGAAATTAAAGGAACTAAAGGAAAGCGTGATTAAAGAAGTAAAGGATGGTGTAATGACAATTTCACATAAAACAGGGACTATTGATAGTAAATAGGAGTTGTTGGAAAGAACAATAGAAATTCTGGAATTGAAAAACACAATGACAGAAATAAAAAATTCACTAAAGGGACTCATTAGTAGGTTTGACCTGGCTAAAGAAAGATTTAGCAGACTTGAACGTAGCACAGTAGAGATTATTCAAACCAAAGAACAGAGAGGAAAAAAGATGAAGAAAAATGAACAGTCTCAGAAGAATGTGGGACACCATCCAGCACACCAACATATGTGTAATTGGATTACCAGAAGGAGAGGAGAGAGAAAAGAGAAGAAAAAATATTTGAAGAAATTATGACAGGAAACGTCTCAAATTTTTTGAAGAAAAGTAACCTACATATCCAGAAGCTCTATGAATTCCCAAGTAAGAAAAATGCAAAGAAATCTCCAAACAGACCTATCATAGTAAAAATGCTGAAAATCAAAGACAAGTAGAAAATTTTGAAAGCAGCAAGAGAAAAATAACTCGTTACTTACAATGGAACCCTCCCAAGTAAGATTAATAGCTGACTGCCTATCAGAAATAAGGGAGGCCAGAAAGCAGTGTGATAACATATTCAAAGTGCTCAAAGAAAAAAACTGTCAACCAAGAACCCTGTACTGTCTTTCTAAAGTGAAAGCAAAATATTTTAAACAAAAACTGATTTTCTTGCTAGCAGACCACCTTATAAGAAAAACTGAAAGAAGTTCTTAAGGCTGAAAACGAATGACCCTAGATAGTAATTCAAATGCACACACAAACAAAAGAGCATTGGTATAGGTAAATACGTAATTATTAAAAATAGTAGAAATGGATATTTTTCTTTCTTCTCATAACTGATTTAAAACACAAGTTATAAAATAGGTATATAATGTAATATTGGGCCTATAACATATAGAAGTGTAATGAATGTAATGTATTTGTCAATAATAGCTCAAAAACGGGGGGAACAAAACTGTATTAGCCTAAACAAGTGTAATGATCATAACAATGTTGTGTTTGTAACATTAATATATATATAATAATAGTACTAGGAAAAGTGAGGAAGGAGTAATGTTTCTGTGTGTCACTGATATTAAGCTAGTAGAAATCAACAGCTGACTCTGGTAAGTTGAGATTTATATGGTAAACTCTTGAGCAGTCACTGAGAATGTAACTCAAAAAAATAGAAAAGTCATTAAGGAAATTACAGTGCTACATTAGAAAATACTCATTTAATCCAAAAGAATTCACTACAGGAAGAATAGAGGAACAAAAAAGACATGAGACATATAGAAACAAATTAGAATGAAAGGCATAAATCCAGCTGTATCAATAATAACATTAAATGTGACTGGATTAAACAGTCAAAAGGCAGAGATTCTCAAATTGGGCTACCAAAAAAAAATGATCTAGCTACATGCTGTCTACAGGAGATACTTTTTTTTTTTAATTAAGTAATTTGTTTTTGGCTGCGTTGGGTCTTCGTTGCTACGCGTGGGCTTTCTCTAGTTGCGGCGAGTGGGGGCTACTCTTCGTTGCGGTGTGCGGGCTTCTCATAGCGGTGGCTTCTCTTGTTGCAGAGCATGGGCTCTAGGTGCACGGGCTTCAGTAGTTGTGGCATTTGGGCTCAGTAGTTGTGGCTCACGGGCTCTAGACCGCAGGCTCAGTAGTTGTGGCACACAGGCTTAGTTGCTCTGCAGCGTGTGGGGTGTTCCCGGACCAGGGCTCAAACCCATGTCCCCTGCATTGGCAGGCATTTTCTTAACCACTGTGCCACCAGGGAAGTCTGAGACACATTTTAGATCCAAAGATAGGCACAGATTGAAAGAGAATAGAAAAAATATTTACCATGCAAACAGCAACTACAAGAAAACCAGAGTGGTTGTACTAATAGCAGACAAAATAGACTTTAACAAAAAATGTTACTAGGGACATTTTATAATGATTATAGGGTCACTTCATCAGGAAGATACAACAATTATAAAAATTAATGCACTTATCAACAGAGTACCAAAATACATGAAACAAAAATGGACAGAAATGGAGAGATAGACAATTCAACATTAATAGATGGAGACTTCAATACACCACTTTTAGTAATGTATAGAATAGCTTGGGAATTCCCTGGTGGTCCAGTGGTTAGGACTCCACACTTCCACTGCAGGGGGCACGGGTTGGATCCCTAGTCGGGGAACTAAGATCCCAACATGCCACATGGCATGGCCAAAAAATAAAATAAATAAATAAAGAGAATAGAATAGCTGACAGAAGATCAACAGGAAGTAGACGCTGTAAACCAACTAGACCTAGCAGACAACTATAGAACACTGCACCCATTAACAATAGAATATACATTCTCAAGTGCATTCTCCAGTGTAGCTCATATGGTAGGCTGTAAAACAAACCTCAGTAGACCTTCAGAGGTTGAAATAATGCAAAGTATGTTCTGAGACCTTATTGGAATGAAATTAGAAATCAATAGCAGGACAAATTTTGGAAATCTCATAGGTATGTGAAAATAAAACAATGCATTCCTAAAGAACCAGCGGGTCAAAGAAGGAGTTGAACAGGAAATCAGAAAACATTTTGAGGTGAATTAAAATGAAGATACAACGTACCAAAACTTATGGTATGCAGCTTTAGCAATGCTTAGATGGAAATTTATAGTTGTATATACCTATATTAAGGAAGAAGAAAGCTCTCAAATTAATAACCATCCTTCCCCTTAAGACACTGGGAAGAGAAGAGAAAACTAAAGCTAAGGCAACCAGAAGGAAGGAAATAATAAAGATTATAAAGGAATACGATGAACAATGAACCATCAGAAATGAAATTAATGCAGTTCCATTCACAGTAGCATCAAAAAGGATAAAATACTTAGGAAATAATTTAACAAAGGAAGTGCAAAACTTATGCTTTGAATACTACCAAACATTGTTGAAAGAAATTAAAGATGGTCTAAGTAAATGGAAAAACACCCCATGTTCATGGATTGGAAGCCTCTGTGTTGTGAAGATGGCAGTACACCCCAAACTAATCTATAACTTGAGCACAATCACTGTCAAAATCTCAGATGAGGGACTTCCCTGGTGGCGCAGTGGATAAGACTGCACTCCCGAAGCAGGGGGCCCGGTTTCGATCCCTGGTCAGGGAGCTAGATCCCACATGCATGCTGCAACTTAGAGAGTTCACATGCCACAACTAAGGAGCCTGCATGCTGCAACTAAGGAGCTGACAAGCTGCAACTAAGACCCAATGCAACCAAAATTAATTAATTAATGAATTAAAAAAAAATCTCAGCTGATTTTTTTTGTAGAGGTTGACACCCTGATTCTAAAAGTTACAAGGGGGGCTTCCCTGGTGATGCAGTGGTTAAGAATCCGCCTGCCAATGCAGGGGACACAGGTTCGAGCCCTGGTCCAGGAAGATCCCGCATGCCGTGGAGCAACTAAGCCCGTGCGCCACAACTACTGAAGCCCATGTGCCTAGAGCCCATGCTCCACAGCAAGAGAAGCCCGTGCACCACCACGAAGAGTAGCCCCCACTCGCCGCAACTAGAGAAAGCCTGAATGCAGCGACGAAGACCCAACGCAGCCGTAAATAAATAAATAAAGTAAGTTACAAGGAACCCAGAATAGCCAAAACAATATTGAAAAAGGGACAAATTTGTAGGACTCAGACTTCCTGATTTCAAACTTACTATGTAGTAGCAGTAATCAATAAGAATAAGGATAGACATATAGAACAATGGAATAGAATTGAGACTCCAGATGTAAACCCATACATCTATGCTTAACTGATTTTCAACCAGGCTGTCAAGACCATTGAATGGGGAAGAATAGTCTTTTTAACAAATAGTACTGGGACAACTGTGTAGCCACATACAGAAGAATGAAGTTGGACCTTTACCTCACATCATATATAAAAAATAACTCAAAATGAGCTAAAACTATAAAACTGCTAGAATAAGACAGGTAATTCCTCATGACATGGGAGTTGGCAAGGTATTCGTGGATATGACACCAAAAACACAAGCAACAAAAGAAAAAAATAGATGTTAAACTTCATCAAGATTAAAACCTTCTGCTTCAGAGGACACCAAGAAAGTGAAATAACAACCCACAGAATGGGAGAAAATTTTTGTAAACTGTATATCTGATAAGCAACTTGTGTCTTGAATAAAGAACTTTTACAATTCAATAATAAAAAGACAACCCAGTTAAAAAATGGACAAAGCAGCTGAATAGACATTTCTCCAAGGATGATTTGCAGATAGCCAATAAGCACATGAAAAGATGGATGTTCAGCATCACTAGTTATCAGGGAAATGCAAATCAAAACCACAGTGAGATACCACTTCACACCCATTAGGATGGCTAGAATCAGGAAGTCAAATAATAAGAAGTATTGGTGAGATTTGGAGAAATCAGAACATAAAGGTACAGCCACTTTGGAAAACAGCCTGGCAGTTTCTGAAACAATTAAGCAAAGAGTTATCCTAGGACTCAATTCTACTCCTAAAGTGGTACTCAGGAAAATAGTAAACGTGTGTCCAGACAGAAACTTGTACACAAATGGTTACAGTTATTTGTAATAGCTAAGAGGTGGAAACAACCCAAATGTCCATCAACTGGTGAATAGATAAAATGTGCTACATCCATACAGTGGAATATTATTTGGGCATAAAAATTAGTGAAACACTGATACTTGCTACAACTTGGATGTACCTTGAAAACACTATGGTAAGTGAATGAAGCCAGCCACAGTTCACAAATTATATGATTCCATTCATGTGGAAGTGCTGAATAAAGAAACTTATGGAAACAAAGTAGATTAGTGGTTGCTTAGGGTTGGCAGAGAGGTGGAAGGTGAGGTGGAGGGGAGAGGATGGTGGTGTTAGCTAACATACAGGGTTTCTTTTTGAGGTATGAGAAAGTCCTAAAATGGGTACTTTTTGTACATACATGAAATACTCAAAAATCTTTGCATTCTACACTTTAAAGGGATGAATTGTATAGGATGTGAATTGTATCTCAGTAAAGCTGTTTTATAAAATGTATAACGATGTTATTGCATTTAAAAATTAACAATAATTTCTTGACATTTTCAAGTAGTCAATAAAAACAAATTTCCAATTATCTCATAAGTTTATTCTTTAAGATATGCACAAAGTTCCCCATTCTAGTTCCCCCTTTATCTCTTTCTTCCTTGCTGTTTTTTTCCTTCCAAGTCTTCTGTCCTGTAGAGTTTCTCACAGTCTAAATTTGCTGTTTGCACTGCAGTGGTATAGCTTAACATATTCCTGTTCCTCTGTATTTACTGTGAATTGGTAGTTGGATCTAGAAACTTGGTCAGATTTTTGTTCAGTCTTTTTTGCAGTGTCTTACTGCTCTTTCTGTGAAGTTATAAACCATGATGATTAATGCCTCTTTATTTGGGGGGGGGCGTGCAAAATGGTGTTCTTCTAATTCTGACATTCTTTCTTCATTTATTAACTGGAATATTTCTATAAAGAGAAACCTTTCATATTCTATTTGATTACTTAAAAACACTGTTTATATTGGAAAGGCAGGATAGATGCTTTATTCTCCCCCCCCTTTTAATAATTAATTAATTAATTAATTTGTTTATTTAGGCTGCACCAGGTCTTAGTTGAGGCATGTAGGATCTTCGTTGTGGCATGTGAGATCTTTTATTATTATTATTATTATTATTATTATTATTTTAAATTTAGTTGCACTGGGTCTTAGTTGCAGCTGTGGGCTCCTTAGGTGCGGCATGCGGGCTCCTTAGTTGTGATATGCAAACTCTTAGTTGGAGAATGCATGTGGCATCTAGTTCCCTGACCAGGGATCGAACCTGGGCCCCCTGCATTGGGAGCACGGAGTCTTAGCCACTAGACCACCAGGGAAGTCCCTCTTTCCCTCTTTTTAAAACCAGTTTTCAAAATAATTTTTTGGTTCATTAGCATCTTTAAAGGTGATGGATTAGGTTTGTTTTTGTTTCTAGTGTCATGTGAACTCATGAATGTATTTCATTGATTCAGTTTACTGTTCCATTTTTTGCCATTGGGAACCTCCTCAAAGTGACTTGCATTTTGGCATACCCCTAGCGATCTTTGATAGCTTCCTTGCATAGCTGATAAGATGTTCCAGGTGGACATTTACTGCCCCCAAAGTGCAATCTGCCGTTTCTCAGGAGCCATGATTTCTTTTAGTGGGAAATGGAATTTGGAAGCCAGCCTGGGTGCTAGGGATATTCATGGCTGAAGATTAACTACGTTATGAGTTCATACTGATGCTTTTAATTCAAATTCAAGGCTGTAAATTCAAATTGCAACTTTATCTTCACCTTTTAACCACTGATAATGAATAGATATAGGCACTTTATATAGCCAAACCAGATAGAAATTTCAGGACATATATCTATCCATTCACGTATTTCACTGCCTCTGTATTATGCTAAATACTGGACAGGTTCAAAATATAAATTAGACACCATAAAATGTTTTCACCAAATCCTTTTGCTCTCTACTTGCTCCAAGCTTCTCACAACTTGCTTTCCTGCCTCTGCTCCCTACACATTCTTTAGATATCTTAGGCTCTAACAAATTCAACAGGATGAAATTTACCAGTGACTTACGGAAAACCCAGTATTTAGGTCCAGCTCCGACCTCTTCCCCGAACTCCAGACCAGAATGGGCAACTTCATATATACATGTACTCGTGGATATTCCTCTCAGAAGTATTTCAGATTGTATGCTTAAAACCAATATATTTCTTTTCATTCAAATATAACCCCTACCAAAACCAGCTCTTCCTCTTTCACTGCCTTGTTTGGTGAAAATACCATCCACTCAACCATCCATGTCAAAACCTAGGGTTACATTCTTGTTTCCTACTACTCCCCTATCCCATCCCCAACACAAAATCATGCCTAGGTGGTTTTACCTCCTAAATGTTTCTCAACTTATGTTCTCTATCCTCACTGCCACTGACTTAGTTCGATTTTATCTTATCTTGTACTACTATAACAGCCACCCTCTATATTGCTACCAGGATAATCTTAAAATGTAGCTATAAGTAACACTGCTCTCCAACGGTTCTCCAGTGGTTACCTATTGCATAAGGTCCTAGGTCCTTAGCATTGGTATAAACATAAACATAATTGGCCTCAAACAAGCAGTGTTTCAAGTCTCAATTCCTCTGTAAAATCAGATTATTATCATCTTACCTCATGTGAGATAACATATCTGAAGGACCTAGTGCTGCATTTGCTACTGTACACAGTCAACTAGTACAGATACTTCATATATAAATTCCACCTGGATATTCCTATTAGAGGCATCTTAAATTCAGTATGTCTCTCTCCCTAACCTTCTTTTCTGTCCTTGATTGGTTTTAATTAGAATATAGGGTGGGAACGAAGTTATCTCAGTTCAGTTTTAGCATAATTAAAACCTTGTTAGAATAATTTGGAAAGTTAGTGTCCAGTTTTGAGATGTGGCTGGATATTTAAACATGCAAATTCTTATTAAATATCAAGTTTCACATCCTCGCAAATTAGTTTCAAGGTTAGCAGTCTCTCATTACTTCTCTTTAATCATCTGAGGCAGCCACCTCACTTTATATGCTGAAGAGCTACTCCATTTTTTTAAAATTTTATTTATTTATTTATTGGCTGCATTGGATCTTCGTTGCTGCACACGGGCTTTCTCTAGCTGCGGCGAGCGGGGGCTACTCTTCGTTAAGGTGCGCAGGCTTCTCATTGCGGTGGCTTCTCTTGTGGAGCACGGGCTCTAGGCATGCAGGCTTCAGTAGTTGCGGCGTGCAGGCTCAGTAGTTGTGGCATGCGGGCTCTAGAGCGCAGGCTCAGTAGTTATGGCTCACGGGCTCTAGAGTGCAGGCTCAGTAGTTGTGGCTCGCGGGCTCTAGAGCGCAGGCTCGGTATTTGTGGCTCGCGGGCTCTAGAGTGCAGGCTCGGTAGTTGTGGCGCTCGGGCTTAGTTGCTCCGCGGCATGTGGGATCTTCCTGGACCAGGGCTTGAACACGTGTCCCCTGCATTGGCAGGCAGATTCTTTTTTTTTTTTTTTTTTTTTAAACATCTTTATTGAAGTACAATTGCTTTACAATGGTGTGTTAGTTTCTGCTTTATAACAAAGTGAATCAGTTATACATATACATATGTTTCCATATCTCTTCCCTCTTGCATCTCCCTCCCTCCCACCCTCCCTATCCCACCCCTCTAGGTGGTCACAAAGCACCGAGCTGATCTCCCTGTGCTATGCGGCTGCTTCCCACTAGCTATCTATTTTACATTTGGTAGTGTATATATGTCCATGACACTCTCTCACCCTGTCACATCTCACCCCTGGCAGGCGGATTCTTAACCACTGTGCCACCAGGGAAGTCCGAGCTACTCCATTTTAATCTCAAATCCTCTGATAATTTTTATCAGTTAACCTTTATATCAAAATATACATATTCAAGATGTGCTCTGTGTCATATAAGAAATAGAGTAGATATTTTGAAATTTTATCTCCATTTCGTTTTATTCACACTTTTTCTAGGGTAATAATAGAAGCTAACATTTATTGAATGTTTACTTTGTGCCAGGAATTGTGCTAATTCAGTCCTCTTGACTATCTTAAAAGTGTAATTTCCATTCCTGTTTTACAAATGAGAAAACTGAAGCATAGAGAGATGAAGTAACTAGACTTAAGATTAATGCCTGAATGGTAAATGGAAGAGTCAGAGTTCAAAACTTAGTATTTGTCTAACTTAAACTATTCTAGCAACTGGGCTATATACCTTATTTGGTAAATGTTTTTCAACCCAACTGCAAAACAGAATCATAGGATTTTTTTCTCTCCTTAAAATATATGTTGTTTAGCAACGGCCGCTTTCATAAACACGTATATACTATTTCATAAGTAATTTGGAATAAAAGGGATGGGAAGGGAACTTTCTGAATTACTCACTAGTTCAAATTGCAAACTATTACAAAATACATTTTTTTTTAAATTTATTTATTTATTTATTTTTGGCTGCATTGGGTCTTCGTTGCTATGCACGGACTTTATCTAGTTGCGGTGAGCGGGGGCTACTCTTCATTGTGGTGCACGGGCTTCTCATTGCGGTGGCTTCTCTTGTTGCGGAGCACGGGCTCTAGGTGCGCGGGCTTCAGTAGTTGTAGCACGTGGGCTCAGTAGTTGTGGCTCGCGGGCTCTAGAGTGCAGGCTCAGTAGTTGTGGCGCATGGGCTTAGTTGCTCCACAGCATGTGGGATCTTCCCAGACCAGGGTTTGAACCCATGTCGCCTGCATTGGCAGGCGGATTCTTAACCACTGTGCCACCAGGGAAGTCCCCAAAATACATTTTTATTTTGAGTGCTACATAAACTCTGCATTAGTAATTGGATTTAAAAAATATTTATTTGAGAATTTTAAATGAGTTCCAAATTAAATATATAACTACACACATACATATTCATCTATACGCATATGGAGAGATACGAGGTTTTTTTAAATAGAATTATCTAATTTATAAAAATTTCAGGACATACTTTCTGGCTTCTGTACTACCCATATTATGTATGACTTTTTCAAATAACATAATCTCATTCCAAGTTTTGCCACAATGTGTGTTACTGCAGTATTTCTAAATTATATTTGTGTAATTTATTATAGAGTATGCCATGAGACTAAGTTTTCACAGACCTGTGTTGGGAAATTAATGTAATAAGTACATGGCATACAGGGCATTCCCCAGTCTAATCTTCATCTTCCTTCCATTCCATACCTCCGTCTGTATTATACTTTGTACCATATGTGTGTAACCATTACATTGAACAAACACAATTTACGGAAGGTACTCAGAATCCATTTTATTTTTGTCTTCCACCATCCATATAAATTTATTCTGTGGAGTTAATACTCCCTCCAGCCTCTTCAAGGGCAAGTCTTAATAACTTTTCTGGTTACTTTCAGGGAACAGAAACATTATTTTCGAGAACTAATAAATTTAATTCAGAGTTAAAGGTTTTCTTGTTTGCCCACCTCAGGCCTACTATAGGTCTGCAGTGGAAAGTGAGGTTTGTTTGGCTTCCTTTTTCTTTCTGTTTTTCCTCTCTGCCCTTTTATTCCTCCTCATTTGCTGACTGTGGTTTCTGGCCCCTCCAGGACTGAGAGAAGCCAGGATTGAATCAGAAGAAAAGGTCTTTAATAACAGTAGCAGCAGCGGCTGATGTTTCTGTAGCATTTATTTCGTGCTAAGTACGGTTAAAAGCACTTTATGTGTATCAGGCCAGTTAATGCTCAGAGCTCTCTGAAGTAGGTTCTGTTATCCCTGTTTCACTGCTGAAGAAATTACAGTGAAGTTTGGTGACTTGCCTAAGGTCCCACCGCTACACATGGTGGTACCAGGATGTGCACCCAGTATTTGGGCACCAGAGTCTCTTCAGCCACCCCGGGCATTGTTTTATATGCTGTTGGGAGATGGTAAGCATACTTCCTAGTCTTGGCCAGAGTTTAAATCAGACTTGTATCCATTAGATTTTTTTCAAGTATGACACATTTTCCGTAAACTAAAGGCAAACTTGCCTTAACCCCTTTCCATTATGGGGGAGTAGAAGGGAGTGGGAGAGGGTTTGAAACTCGCAACACACTGATCACTTGGCAAAAATCCTTTTCTAACGTTTGATTCTTTGAACGTGGAAGGTGGGTGTAACTAAAGGTTGAAACTAAGTTTTCCCCTGCCTCCATGCACAGGTGGCCTTGCACCTCACTTTGGATGCAGTATCTGTTGTTTGGGGCCTCCACCCAAACCAAGATTGAAATGTTTTCAACACCCTGTTGCACGTGTTCTCCAAATATACTATTTAATTTCTTGCTTTCACACCTTTGTTCATGCAGATGGTCCCTGGATTATGAGTGTCACTTGCTTGAAGGCATGTTCCTCCCTGAACCACATGATCCTGATCAAACTAAGTGCTCTTGATGGCTTGGCTTTTAAAGAAGCCAGTTTACTGGGGTACAGCAAATGAACAAAAAACTTCAAGTAAAGCTTTCCCATTTTTTTTCCCTCTTCATCTCATTACTGTGAGAGAGAAATCAGAAGATACGTTAAATGGTAGTTTGGTCAGATCAGTCCTAGCTGCCTGGTGTCTCGTTGTGATTGCTTGTCTTTGGGAAAGCACACGGGCAGGTTTATATTTGAGATGTCGCCTCTGATTGGTCAGGGTAGTTACTTCAGCGGCCTTACCTGGCTGGCTTGGCACAGAGCTTCATGCCATTTATTGTGTTATGAGATGAAGAAGAACCTCAGATTGATCATTTTGTCTTCTCATGTTGGAATATTCAGTGAATTTTTTATATTTATTCAGCTGGAAATCTTTAGGGTGTCTTTTTTAAAATCTTTTCCCCTTCACATGTACATTTACTTACAAAGAACATTCGAAAGTGATGTTTATGTAGTGGATTGATGTTTGAACTGACGACCTCTGCATGCCCACATTTAGAGTAACTTATAGTGCCATTAACAACAATTTGCCAGTACAGTGCACACACTGTACGCAAGGCAGTCAGGATGGTGAGCACTCACTGAGGTCGTGTGAGGTCCCATGAGAGCCCGGCACTCCCATCTGCTTTATCACCCGGCAGAGTTCTGCTCTCATTACGCCCTGCCCTCCATGGTGCCTCTTCTGCCCTGCACATTCTGAATTAAATTTTTCTTTATTTGCTTTCACATAGCACTAGCTGTGTAGTTTTAATTAGGTACGTGTGTCGTCTTCATAAAGACTAAGTTTTTTGGGTTTTTTTTTTTGGCTGCATTGGGTCTTCGTTGCTGCACATGGGCTTTCTCTAGTTGTGGTGAGCGGGGGCTTCTCTTGTTGCGGAGCATGGGCTCTGGGCACGCGGACTTCAGTAGTTGTGGCACGCTTGCTCAGTAGTTGTGGCACACGGGCTCAGTAGTTGGGGCTCGCGGCCTCTAGAGCTCAGGCTCAGTAGTTGTGGCGCATGGGCTTAGTAGCTCTGTGGCATGTGGGATCTTCCCGGACCAGGGCTCGAACCCATGTCCCCTGCATTGGCAGGCAGATTCTTAACCACTGCGCCACCAGGGAAGCCCAAGACTGTAAACTTAATGAGGTCAAGGACAATGTTTTATTTTTAATTGTGTTCTTCTCTTTACATAATAAAGTTCCTCACGTCTAATCAGTCGATTATTGAATTAAGTTTTCAATAGCATAAACAAAATCAGGCAGTAGTATGATTTGACTGTTAGAATACCGGGTTTAGTCTTACTAATATTTGTACGCAGACAAGGGAGGTAAAAATAGTAAAGTTATGCTCAAGTTATAATCCTGCCATACCTGTCATATTGTGTACAACTCTGGGAACCAGTTTTAAAGGAATATGGGAAATGGAGATTGTTGAGAGCATAGCAAGGATGTTCATCAAATTTTAAGGAGAACTTAAAGGGACAAGGGATGTTTAGCTTAAAGAACAAAACCTTAGGAAAGAATGGAATGTGATGGCCATCTTCAGTTTTTGAAAGCTTTTTCAAGGGGAAAGAAGAAGTAGACCTATTCTGCATGGCTTTGGGGTTCGAACCAAGAGGAACTGAAACCCTAGGGTTTTGCAGCAGTATGGTGCTTTTTAAAAGAAAAAAATTGTTTAATGTATAAAAAGAAGAGAATAAACACCCATAGTCTACCAGTGATTCCCTTGAATATGATGAAAGCTACCATCAATACACGCATTTTTCTGTGTGCAATTTCAGAAGGATCATGGCACCCTTAGTGAATCCATGAATCTCTAGTTAAGACCTCATGTTCTCTTGTTCTGTGTGTGTGTGTGTGTGTGTGTATGTGTGTACAAATATATACATATGTGTATACATTTCACAAGGATGATTATCGTCTATATACTCTCATCACATTTTTCTCTAAATACATAGTAATGACCACTGTTGAGTGTTCACTGTATTCAGTAATTGTGCATTCGTTTAATACTCAGAACCACACATTTTTCCAGGTCAATTAAATATTCATCATCTTCAACATCATTTTTAACTGGTGGCTATATTTTTGAGGCATTTGAAATCTTCTTTATCTAGAGATGATTTACAAAAAGTGTTTCCCCAAATTTGTTTTGCATTTATTTTAGTACTTTTTTTTTAAAAAAAAAGAAAAGTTATTTGTCTTAGATAAAATAATTGATGTACATAGCTATGTGTTCTTATATTGGAAAAGCAATCTAACAGTCAAAAGACCCAGATCGTAGCTTTGGTTGTCATTTGTTAGCCATTTAACTTCTCTGAGCATTAGTGTTTTCTTATCTTCATCAAGGGGCTAATACAAGCCTCCGTGACTTCACATAGAGGATGTAAAAAGAGTCTAGGGGGAAAGTACTGTAAAAACTATTATTTAAAAGTATTATTAGAGTTGCAAAATTAAAAGTATTTAAGAATGTCAGTTTTTTATATTTTTAGTGAATAAATGTAAAATGTGATACAGGCAAACCAACTTTTTTTTAAGGGAAAATCCAATCAGTTGATTACTAAACATTATTTGTTTTATAAATTTTCTTTCAGAAAGGTGCTTTTATCGCGTTAGTAATCTAAACAGCAGTAGCTGCTTTCACTTGAGTGCTCACAGGTGCCAAATACTGTGCTCAGCATGTGCAGCGTGCGTTGTCTCATTTAGCCCTTATAACAGCCTTGGAGGAATTGTTGAAGAAAGAATGCAGACCTATCACGTCATAAAACTTAGACTCTTGGTCACTTGTATTTACTCGCTTTATATCCTAAAAGAGGCAGGATAAAGCATTGAGGTTAAGAGTGTAGGTTCTGGAGCCAGCCTGACTGGATTTGAACCCTGGGTCTGCCACTTAATAACTTTCTGACTTCAGCAAGGTAGTTAACCTTTTTCTGTTAAATGGGGATAAAATGTACCTACTGGTAGAGACATAATGACAATCAAAATTATCGAATGTGAAGCATTTAGAACTATATCTGGAAAATAGTACTCTATAATTGTCATTATTTGCAAACTATTATTATTTAAAACTATGCAGTTCATTAAGTGTGACATTAGCTCACAGACTCCACTGATAGGACACTTTAGGGGACAGGTATAGAGAATGTATTTTAGTATATTTCTTACCTTGAACTAACTTTCTCACTACCATCTTTCAGCTTGTTGATTTAGCATGGTGGCCTCATGAAAACGATCTAAATCACCTTTTATTTCAGCTACTAAACCGTCAATTAATGCTTATTTTATTTATCTTTTAGGACATTTCTGATTCATTTGCATCCTTGAAGAGCATCGGTAGAAGAGGAAGGAAAAGATGGGTGTGAAAACATTTACTCATAGCTCCTCTTCCCACAGCCAGGAAATGCTTGGAAAGCTAAATATGCTTCGAAATGATGGACATTTTTGTGATATCACTATTCGTGTCCAGGACAAAATCTTCCGGGCACATAAGGTGGTACTAGCAGCTTGCAGTGATTTCTTTCGCACCAAACTTGTAGGCCAAGCAGAGGATGAGAACAAGAATGTGTTGGACTTGCATCATGTTACAGTGACTGGCTTTATACCCCTTTTAGAATATGCTTACACAGCCACTCTGTCAATTAACACAGAAAATATCATTGATGTTCTAGCTG
This sequence comes from Balaenoptera borealis, assembly GCF_965194805.1. Classification (NCBI taxonomy): domain Eukaryota; kingdom Metazoa; phylum Chordata; class Mammalia; order Artiodactyla; family Balaenopteridae; genus Balaenoptera; species Balaenoptera borealis. The sequence continues at coordinate 108,195,030 of NC_138868.1, read as the reverse complement.
CAGCCAGCTATATGCAAATGTTCAGTGTTGCTAGCACCTGCTCAGAGTTCATGAAATCAAGCATTTTATGGAATACACCCAACAGCCAACCAGAAAAGGGTCTAGATGCTGGACAAGAAAATAACTCTAACTGCAATTTTACGTCTCGAGATGGAAGCATTTCTCCAGTGTCTTCAGAGTGCAGTGTGGTAGAAAGAACCATTCCTGTTTGCCGAGAGTCGAGGAGAAAGCGCAAAAGCTACATTGTTATGTCTCCTGAAAGTCCTGTAAAGTGTAGCACACAAACAAGTTCTCCACAGGTATTGAATTCTTCAGCTTCCTACTCGGAAAATAGAAATCAACCAGTTGACTCTTCTCTAGCTTTTCCCTGGACTTTTCCTTTTGGAATTGATCGAAGGATTCAGCCTGATAAGCTTAAGCAAGCAGAAAATACCCGGACTTTAGAATTACCTGGCCCATCTGAGACAGGTAGAAGAATGGCTGATTATGTGACTTGTGAGAGCACAAAAACTACCTTACCTCTGGGTACCGAGGAAGATGTCCGGGTCAAAGTAGAAAGGTTAAGTGATGAGGAGGTCCATGAGGAAGTATCCCAGCCTGTCAGTGCATCTCAGAGTTCACTGAGTGATCAGCAGACAGTGCCAGGAAGTGAACAAGTCCAAGAGGACCTTCTGATTAGTCCACAGTCTTCCTCTATAGGTATAACGTCTTCTGTGTTTTCCATGATGCTATGAAGTCAAGTCTAGCTTTTCTTTTTTTAAAAGATTTAATTTAATTTTCTTTTTTTTGCCTGCGTTGGGTCTTTCTTTTTTTTTAATAAATTTATTTTTGGCTGCATTGGGTCTTCGTTGCCGCGTGCTGGCTTTCTCTAGTTGTGGCGAGAGGGGGCTACTCTTCGTTGTGGTGCACGGGCTTCTCATTGCAGTGGCTTCTCTTGTTGTGGAGCATGGGATCTAGGCGCTCGGGCTTCAGTAGTTGTGGCCCATGGGCTCAGTAGTTGTGGCTCAACGGGCTCTAGAGCGCAGGCTCTGTAGTTGTGGCGCACAGGCTTAGTTGTTCCGTGGCATGTTGGATCTTCCCGGACCAGGGCTTGAACCCGTGTCCCCTGCATTAGTAGGCGGATTCTTAACCACTGCGCCACCAGGGAAGTCCCTGTGTTGGGTCTTTGTTGCTGCGCGCGGGCTTTCTCTAGTTGCGGCGAGCGGGGGCTACTCTTCGTTGCGGTGCATGGGCTTCTCATTGCAGTGACTTCTCTTGTTGCAGAGCATGGGCTCTAGGCATGCGGGCCTCAGTAGCTGTGGCTCGCGGGCTCTAGAGCAGAGGCTCAGTAGTTGTGGCTCCCGGGCTTAGTTGCTCCGCGGCATGTGGGATCTTCCCGGACCAGGGATCGAACCCGTGTCCCCTGCATTGGCAGGCGGATTCTTATACACTGCGCCACCAGGGAAGTCCCTAAGTGAAGCATTTTTAAGTGCTTATTAGATAAAAGTTTTGTGCTGTATCCTATAGGAAATATTAAGAAGAATAAAACATGGTAACTGGGTTTTTTAGATGGTATTAGTACTACAATATTTTTTTAATAAGTTACCCACGGGGAGCAAAGAAAATAGTTGAACAGTATCTGATGGGACACATATATGATGGCACAGTTCATATAGCTGTGATTTGTGAATTACTTTCAATGCAAAAAATACCAGTTAAAAAAATCCAGTTAGTGTTTTATTCTTTATTAAAATATTTATTGAAAACTTACCATGTGCCAAACTTGGGGATATATGATGAAAAAGACATATAGTGCCTGCGTCTGAGGAGTTAATAGTCTAATTGGGGAAGCAGATGAGTAAATCAACAATCAGCACTAGACTAGAGGTAGGAACAATGTGTCAGAGGTTCACTAAGGAAAGAGCAAGTTAACACTGTGTATTTGAGCTGGATCTTATGTAGTAAGTAGGAGTTTGCCCAGGTGAGGGAATGACATTTCTTTGAAAATGTATAAAAGCACAGAGGTGTAGAAGAACATTGCATATTTGATAAAGCAGTGAATTCAATGCACAATGATGTGAATAAAGCATGGAAACCTACAAGCATGGAAACCTACAAGTATAGAAAATAATGGGAAATAAGGAAAATGAGCAGTTGAGAGCATGTTGTGAAAAGCCTTGAACACTAGTTTCAGCTAGGAGTGCATTCAACTGCATATAACAGAATCCCTTCAAAATGGCTTAAACCAAACGGGATTTTATTATTATTGCATAAAATATTCAGAAATAGGAAGTCCAGGACTAGTAGAGTGGCTCCACAGTGACCTAGGCCCCTTATATTTTTATAATCCACCATCCTTAGTTTGTCATCCATATACTTATTGCTTCATGGTTATAAGATTTTTGCTTCATCTTTAGCCTCATATTCTAGAAAGGGGTAACTCTTGTATGGAAAATGTTCCTAGAAGTCCCAAAAAAACTTCTGCCAGTTTATGTCACGTCATCTTTCCTAGCTGCAAGGGAATCTGGGAATACATGTATATTAGTTGGGTATGTAACTGCCTCACAAAATTACAGGAGAATGGATATTGTATGCAACTAGCAGTGTCTACCACAGCTTGGCCAAGTCAGCTTGTGTTTTATCCTAGTGGTAATAAGGAGTCTACCTTAAATGAATGAAAAATAAAACATTTACAGATATTTTAGGAAAATGAATTTGATACTGGTCAAATTCATAGGGGGTTGGCTGGGGAGAGACAGTCCAAAAACCAGTTACAGTACAGTTGTCTTTGTATGAATGAAGATGCTTAGCATAATACTATAAAGAAAATGGGTATTAAGAGACTTTGTAAAGGAAGAATCATTACTACCTGATGATATTGAATATGTGGTTTGAGGGAATAAGAGGGTCAGGGTACCAGGATGACTAGGAAAATACTGATACCATTTTATTGTATTCATTGATTATAAGTCACAGTTTTTCGTATTTTATTATCTCTAAATTCAGATATGTTTTACAATTAATAATCTTTACAATTACTTTTTCTTTCTTAATGGTACAAAAAATAATGGTAATTGTACACTCGATAGGAATCTATTAGATGCCATAACTACTTTGAAAATCATTGGTTGGAGGTGGGAGCCCAGTTTTAAGAGTAAGTCAGCAAAGTTTGTTCCGTGTGAACCATGCTTGGGTGATGACCAGCCAACGTGCCACAGAGCCGTTGAAAGGCAGGGTGGGTGAGATCAAGACTGGAGATGACCAGTTTAGGACTTTTAGCAGTGACAGATTGACTCTCAACAGGAAAATGTGTATGTAAGAGCCAAAGCCAAAGAACTGATCCTTGAGAAGTATCTATATTCAGGGAGAGAAGAAAAGCCAACAAAGATCAATAAAGAGGATTTCTCCAAAAGATTGGAGAACCAGGAGGGCCTCTTACCTTTGTTAATTTCTTGGATTTTGATCCACCATATGAGTTTCCCAGGGCTGTCACAGCAGCCGTCACACACTGGGTGATTTAAAACAACAGAAATTTATTTCCTCACAGTTCAGAAGGCTAAAAGTCTGAAATTATGGTGTTGGCAGGGAAGGTTGTAGGGAAGGATCCTTTGCTTCTTCCTAGCTTCTGACAGTTACTAACATTCCTTGACAGTCCTCAACGTGTAGCTGCATCTCTCCAATTTCTGCTTCCATCTTTATGGGGCCTTCCCTCTGTCTCTGGCTTCAGCACCAAATCTCCCTCCTAAGGACACCACTCATTGGATTATGGCCCACCCTACTCCAGTATGACCTCATCTAACTTGATACATCTGCAGAGACCCTATTTCTAAATAGGGCTATATTTACAGGTACTAGAGGTTAGGACTTGAATATGTCTTGGGCGGGGGGGGACACAATTCTATTCATAATACCTACTAAAGATAATATTCCGAAATTTGGGTCAAGATACTTGTGCTTTTCAAGTGACCACACACTCAGTAATATATTTGATGGCAGGAGATCCTAGCTATTTGACAATGTGACCAAGTTTTTGTTAAATTACTAACATGTTTAATCTTGAAAACACCTTGGTACCTTCTGAATAATGAACTAATAAGTAATTACTGTTTTAATTATTTATCTGAGAACTTAGAAACCAAATATTAATCTGAGTATCTTGCTAACTAGATATGTGAAATAACCTTATTAGATATGTGAAATAGCCTTATTTTACCACTCTCAAGTATATCTAATCAGTTCACATTTTGCCTTTATTATATCATTAACATGATTAAATAGAGAAGTTAGGAGCATAAGTAGAATAAGCCTTTCAGTTTTATAAGAATACTTCCTTTCCAATATATACTATTGCAAATGTAGGTTCTGTTACAAAGCAGACGTACAAAGAACTCTGATCTGAGTATCGTATAATCAGATAATCCAAATTAGGTGTTTTTCCCTTGTCTTCATAGCAAATGTACTAATCACTCTCAACTAACCTATCTTAACTCCAAATCTGTACACTAAAATAAAGCCTTACAGAAAAAAGTTAAATTCCTAAAGTATATTAGGCAGTGAAAAAATGTAGGAGGGAGAAGAGGAAGATGTGTGTGGTACTTTTTTTCCATATTCCATAAGAATACTTCATAAGAGTACTTAATTTTACTAACTTATTAAAGATGATATATAGCAGGTAGTTTGTCATTCTAGAGACTGAGAGTATAATACTGAATATACTCATTATGAAATTCTAAAATAATAATTTAATTACTCATGAAATTAATTCAAATAAGATTTTACCTGTTCTTTTTATTGCCAGTTGCCCAGCAAAAAGTTGTAAAATCTGACACTCCCAATAAATACAGTAAGTACAGCAAATTTAAGAGAGAAATAATTGCTAAGTTTAGATTGGGTCTTGTTTCTCAAAAAGCTGGCCATCTATATCCGGTATGGTTTAAGGAAAATTTGTTTAAGTGAGAAGGACTTCATGATAGGGCTTCATTATTTGTCTTGAAGTATTCGATTATCTGTATACACTGAAGATAAATAAAATAGTTTTAGATAATCCACAGTTTACTATGCTAACAAAGAAATTCAGGGGTTTTTTCTAGACTCTAAAATCTGCCATTAAAAGAGAAGCGACTTATGAGGGTCGGTTAAGATGTTGAGAAATTTGGCAGTTTGTGTGTAAATAGTGAATAAACTTGCTGAGGTGAGCAGTTAGAATGATGGAAGAATTTGCGACACTGAGCATATATGCAGTATAGCGTAATGATTAAAAGTTCAGGACTTGGAGTCAGGCAGGTTTGGAGTCTGCTATCAGTTTCTGCCACTTACTAGATGTGTGACTTTGAACAAGTCACTGAACCTTACCAGGTTTCCATAACCATAAAGTAATGGTAGTATTACCTATCTAGATTAAGTATGTCAGTGCTCTCCAGCAAGACCACCAGGAACACAACTGTAGTTGAACAAGTTGGGGTGGTGGTTTTAATACCTGAAAATCCCAAAGTTACTTAAATACACAGAATGAGTTAGTGTGCAGCGGGCATGTGTAAACCCTATGTCCAACATAGAAGTAGTATCCTAGTAGTGGGCGTATTGGAAATGTAAGTATCATTCATTACAGCAAGAGTGAGCCAGTTTTGGTCCCTTAAAATGGACAGATTCCTTAAGTGGAGTTAAATAGTTCCTGCAAGCCAGGCTCAAGTGTCTCTGAAGAGAACAAACTGGCTATCGTAATCAGGATGGTCCCAGGATTAGTGTCTTTCTGACTGAATAGGTCTTGCTGTTAGGATTGTAATGACTTCAGCAGAAACATGTTAATTTGAGGTCAGGGTCCATTTTTCTATGGCCGAAGCCTGGGATATGATATAATATTCCCTATAAAAGGGAATCTACCTTCTGTAGTGCTTAAAAGAACAGTTATTAAGTTTTTGTCAGCAGGGTCAGATGGAGGATAGTAGATCCAGCAATCTGTTAAATTCAGATTAGTAACTATGGTCTGGGGTTGGGGGGGGGAGTAACAAGAGTTTTGTTTTTCCTTAAGTGGCAGAAGGAGATCTTAGGAGTTCAAAACCAATAGGATGAAGAAGAAAGATCGTATTGGTTTTAATAGGCAAGATTAATAGTAAAGAGTACTGAAGAATCAGAAAATTAATCTGATTTTGTCATCTTGGGTAGGAGCTGTCCACTTTTGAAGTCAGTATCTTCTGGAGAATCCCTTAGAAGGAATGGCTGCACAGGAGTCGGAAGGATGTGATGCGTGTCTTTTAAGTTGGGAAACATGACTCCAGTGAATGCCACCTCACACTGTTAACCACTGAATCAGTTGTTCACAGTATCTGATCAGTTCCTTTCTATTGATAATCAGTGGAGAGTTTTCTCTGGCAGCATCTTTTCCAGAAAACCAAAACTCCAGATTTTAAATCATTCATAAGCTCTTCTCTGTTTGTGATAAACCTGGGTTATCATTGCAGTATCAGTTGGTAATCGTGTAGAACCTAAGATTTAAACCAAAATTCCCACTTGAAAAAGGCAGCCTACTATTAACTCATAAGGAGTCGACTTGTGGGTCGTAGAGATGATTTGTCTTATTGCTATCAAGGCTCTTGGCAGTACTTAAGACTGTGGAAGTTAGAGGGTTTTTAACTGCTTTGATAAGTATAGTTTTAGGATCTCATGTGTTCTCTTTATTTCTCTCTTGAAGTTTGTGGATGATGGGGACAGCGGAGAGTCTGAGTAAAAGATCAGCTTACAGAGTTCTTTCAGAGCAACATCAGTGTGATGTGTGGTCCTGTTACTTGAGAGTAGTTGGGATTTCCCCAATCAGCAATACGGAATCTATTAGTTTTTCTTTTGCTGTTACAGCATAGCTCTTTAGCATGAGGACGCCATGCTAAATCTACCCTAAAAATAAACAATAATCAAACAAACTCATAGCTCATTTGGAGGTGTTTAAAGATGTACGTCAATGCTTGGTTCCTATCTTTGTCTTACCAAGGTTGTGTCATTGCCAGGAAGGCCATACACTGGAAATATCCATGGGGGTAGCTCTTGAAATCCCCACCCCAGTGTTGGTACAATATTGATGTCTCTCAGATGGACAGTCTTGTTCATGTCGGAAGCTCCCTGCGAAATGGCTACTTCCAACTCCAAATTGTCCTTGGTGAAATTGAGTCAATTGAGAGATAAGTGTAACGTGTTAGTATTACAGAGAAAACATGAAGGAAACAGATGTTTGGCCTGGAAGAGATGCAGTTTCAGATTGAGGTGACTCATGAGAACTGCAGCGGTCCATAAGAATAATGCTTGTGTAACTTTTTATTTCCAGTTGCAGAGGCCAGGGACCAGACGAAACCTCCTGGTTCTGGGCATTTGAAACTAAGCAAAGCAGTTCACACAAAGACAAAATTGAAGTCAAGTCCTAATAAGGTTTTTTTAAACATCTTTATTGAAAGACAACTTACATATCGTAAAATCCACCCATTTAAAGTGTATACTATAGTGGTTTTTAGTATATTCACAGAGTTGTGTAATTATCCCCCCAAAAAGAAACCGTGTACCCCTTAACAATGCCTCTCTTCTAGTCCTACCCCTATCCCTAGGCAACTACTAATACACTGTCTGTATAGATTTGCCTGTTCTGGATATTTCATATAAATCAGAGTATGCAATATGCAGTCTTTTCTGACTGACTTCTGTCACTTTCCATTATATTTTCAAGGCTCATATATGTCATACCTTGTAAAGTTTTGAAATGTTTTTGCCAGTCGGAGATCTTCTGAACTCAGCCTCCAGGGCCAGTTCAGATGGACTAATCGGGTCTCTGTCCATCCTCTCATTACAGTGTATCTCTCTTGTAGACAAGAGTCAACACTAGATAGATAGATCATAGGAGCAGGTGTTAGAAGGCCAGAAAACAGTTTCGTCAGGGAACAATGACAAGTCCAACTGGATAAACAAAATATTCCCCAAAGACCTTTTTCTAGGAAAGCAAAATAAGCCCAGCACTGAAAGGCTTCAGTGAAATAGTTGAGCTCAGTTCAGCATGAACTTACCTCCCAGCCAAAGGCAGGTTGCACCTCAGAAGGACTTTTAGATATGCACTCTTGTCGAGGTTCCCAGTGCAAGGCAGTAAGACCTTCAGCCAAATCTCGATGAGCCCTTCATTTCTGCCAATGCCCTGTTGCCAGAGACCACCAGGAGCATACCTAGAATTAAACAAGTTGAGTTCAGTACCCATTTGAAGTGTGGGAGATCACACACCATGGGGTCTTTAGGGCTTCTCAGTAAGAGGGTGTTAGAAAGGACTTATTAGAGGATTTGGGCTTGTGTTACGTGATTTCAGGACAGCTGCAAGAACAAAGGATTGTTTGTTCAATCCAATTCAAGTAAGTGGGGTTTGCTTGGGGACTGGTGATGTCGGAAAGCATAAACAACTCTGTGACTGAGAATCTTAACAAATATCTAGGAATGCAGACCAAAGTAAACCTAAAGCAGCAGGAACTTCCATTAGCTAGAAAGGGGGGGGGGGGAGGTTTGGTATTTTTGTGATTGCACAGTGACCTTGTTTTTGTCTGTGCTTAAAAAAAATTATGTGTTTGAGACCAGTGTGATCGGGTCTGACGTTGGTGTTCTGCAAGATTGTTTTATGTCCAACAGAAAACACCAGGCCTAGCTGTGAATACCAGGCCCACTCCTAAGTGTCAGTGTCAGGCCAGTTCCTCTTTCTCAAGTATGAAATGAGGTATTTAAAACATGTAGAACTGTGGCTGGAACATGGTAAAAGCAGTAGTTGCTGGACCACTATAATTATTTTTCACCACCAGAAGGGTTTTTGTAAGTGTCTTAAGTACTTAAACAATGGTTAGCGAAAACAGAAATCAGTTTGATGGAACAGAAGCTATCATACAGCACTTCTTAATGATGGAAGAGAGTAGATTCTCTCTTGATAAAATAGCCCTTAACATATAAAGCTGATTGTCTTTATAAATCAGCTTTACTGTTTTATAAGAGAGAGGGTTCTATTCAGAATTCTTAGTCCTCATTACCACTGAGAGCAGAATCTCTCTAGTTTATTTATTTATTTAATTTTTATTTATTTATTTATTTGGCTGTGCTGGATCTTAGTTGCAGCACGCAGGATCTTTAGTTGCAGCATGCGGGCTCTTTTAGTTGAGGCATGCAGGATCCAGTTCCCTGACCAGGGATCGAACCCGGGCCCCCTGCATTGGGAGTGCAGAGTCTTACCCACTGGACCACCAGGGAAGTCCCAGAATCCCTATAGTTTAGAAAGGAAACTTCATTTTAATAATTTAAGAAACATCACTATCACCTCAGCAAAGTAAAATTGCTGGTATAGCCTGCTATTAAATCAGTTCAATTAAAATTCCAATTAATATGGTTACTTGTGCTGTCATGGGCAGAAACCACCATCTCAGGAAAATGTTTACAAGATTTATTTGTGCTGATGGTTACATAAGTGATATAACACTATGTGTTATAATGTCCACGGTATGGATAGATTTCTAAAAGTCTGTTTTAACTCTTAATTTAGCTTGGTGCTTTTATTTTTAGCTTTTGGCACATTTAATGTGCCATGGACTAGAAGAGAGTACCCTTTGTTTTACTTTCCATGCTTACTGTCCATCAAATTAGAGGTCTAGAGGCCAAGGTTTAGATATTTTAGGATGGAAATAGATTTAAGAGGGACCATCTGTTAGATATGTCTTGTACTCCATTTTAGTTCTTTTTGACCAGCCTTTTAAGCAGATGCCTGGTAACACCAGAATCAGTCCAAAACATAGTGGGTTTCATTTCTACCTCACCATGACCCTACTCCCTCCTAAAAAGTATTACAGTTTACTTGATGGTCAAATTTCAGTTAGGTCAATCTTCCTGGCCTGCCCTAATTGCACCTCCAGGCCTTTTTTGCAAGTCTTTACCTATAAGCTTTAATGTTGCCTGCGTTCTGAAGAACTGCAGAATACTATAAAGTAGATTTTTGTGTGTGTCCATGGTGACCAGATCCAAATACCGGGATTTTTCCGGTTTTTAATCCTAGGACAGATTGAAATGTTAGTGTTTAGTTCCCTCTTTAAGGAAAAAAGTGACAGTGGGAAGATATTGACAAGTGAACAGCTCTTTCTTAAACAAAATGCAACATTATCTGGTCCTCCAACCCACATCTGGTTTAAAACAAATGAGAAGGATCAGGAATAAGTTGGATAAATAGGCATAGGGGAAAAGCATAAATGTTTTTTGATAGTAAGGGAATGAGGAAAAGAAAAGGCATGCACAGAAATGCCAAACACACACCAGTAAGGGCGAGATGGGGGTGAGGGGACAGGAGGAATAGAGGTGCAGCTGGGGATGAATGTAAACGCATAGGGTCTTGTCTCCTTTCAAAAACCTCTATCAGTGTATTAGAACACAGGATAACAATTGGTGTTCTTGATGATTACCGTGAGTCATCAAGAAACAAGAAAAGAATTATATTTAGTATTATTTATTTAAGAAGTCAAGGCAAAATACAACTCTGTCACAAATTTTCTAGTGCAAATTATTTAATAAAGTAAGCTTGGATGCCTTAAAAGGGATTCGGTTAGTTTTTTGGAAAATTTTACTTAAGTGGAAAATGTATTCGGTTCCTAATGTCAGCAAATTCAAGTGTTCCAAGGGGGGAAACTGAAGTATCGGATTCAAAATTTTCATTGGGAGGAAGTTTCATCCTATGTATCTGTTAACAGATGATATTTATTAAATGTTCACATGTATATGGTGTTGTACAACTGTTACAGTTATACCTTTTAGCTTTCATTAAAATAACTGCAACCAGAAGGGTGCTGGCCATAAGGACTGCACAGCCGCAAAGGCTCGTTTGTTTACTTGGGGCAGCACAGCTTATTCGCACGCCGTAAAGACATAGGCCAGGTTTAGTACCTGATGAGAACAGGCGAGGCTGGTTAGATCTACCCTCCCACTGAAAACAACGTGATCTTTTTATTTTTTTTATTTTATTTTATTTTATTTATTTTTATTTATTTATTTATTTATTTTTATGGCTGTGTTGGGTCTTCGTTTCTGTGCGAGGGCTTTCTCTAGTTGCGGCAAGCGGGGACCGCTCTTCATCGCGATGCGCGGGCCTCTCACCATCGCGGCCTCTCTTGTTGCGGAGCACAGGCTCCAGACGCGCAGGCTCAGTAATTGTGGCTCACGGGCCCAGTTGCTCCGTGCCATGTGGGATCTTCCCAGACCAGGGCTCGAACCCGTGTCCCCTGCTTTGGCAGGCAGATTCTCAACCACTGCGCCACCAGGGAAGCCCGATCTTTTTATTTTAAGTCACGTTTTAAAGTATTTGAAAAGATGGTTAGGGAACTGCCAGGTTAATTTTAGGGGGGGGTCTGACGCAGAGAGGTAAGTACATACCAGAGCACTAAAACCAGTTTTTCCGTAAGACATTTGCCAAAACTCAAGAGGGCTTTGGTTCATCAAGTCGAAGAGTGAGGGAAACAGAGGTCGACCCAGAGCATATGAAAGCTGTGAAGTCTTAAAGAAGTTGCTCCACGCATTAAGCACTAGGACTCAACCTGCTCCCCTTCCTCCAGACTCCAGGGGACTCTAGAAACAGCTGCCTCGGCAGTGGGCTGACTAAGAGATGAAAAGGAAAAACACATCCCTGAGAAGTGGTGGGCACGGACCAGCCTCTTGCAGATTTACATCCTGCTTACTCCTTGCATGGGTAGGCCAACGAATCTCAAACAGTGAATTGGGTTAGATAGGGCCTGCCCTCTAGGAACCTAGCAGGGGCAAACAGAAAGCTTTTCTGGAAGAGGGTATATTCATCCTCCCCTCAGCAAATCAGTCCCCTGCAAATAATTTTCACGGGCAGTAACCACTGTCAGAACAACCAGAGCACGCAGGAAACATGGATATCAAACATCCTGGCAGCAGATTGGATTTCAGCAGAAGAGAGAATTGGTGAATCAGAAGATAAATTAGAAGACATCACCTGAGTGCTGCACAGAGAGAGAAACTATTAGGGTTCTCCAGAGAAACAGAACCAGTAGGATATATATAGATATGCAGAAGGAGGTTTATTAGGAGGGATTCACTCACATGATTATGGAGGATTAGAAATTCCATAATCTGCTGTCTGCCAAGTGGAGGCCAGGAAAGTCGGTTGTGTAGTTCCAGCCCAAATCTGAAGGCCTGGGAACTGCCGGCCTGTTAGTGTCCAAAATCCCAGTCCAAGTCCAAAGGCCCAGGAACCAGAAGTGCTGATGTTGAAGAGCAGGAGAAGATGGATGTCCCAGCTCAAGCAGAGCGCAAATTTGCCCTTCTTTCACCTTTTCGTTCTGTTCAGGCCATCGCCAGACTGGATGATACCCACCTGCAATTGGTGAAGATGATCTTCCTTACACAGTCTACCAATTTAAATGCTAATCTCTCTGGAAACACCCTCACAGACACACCCAGAAATAATATTTTACCAGCCCTCTGGTCACCCCTTAGCCCAGTACGTTGACACATAAATTAACCATCACAGAGACAGTGGTAGAGACTACAGGTGTAAAAGAGGGTAAGGTTTATGGATGGTACAAACATAGGTATGATGGAAGTCCTAAAAGGAGAGGAGAGAATGGCCGAGAATTTTCCGGAATCTAAGAAAGACAACAGTCCATAGATTAGAGGCCAGCAAATCCCAAACTGGGAAAAGATGAAAAGAAACATGAACCTAGGCACATTATAGAGAAAATTCCAGGAAAAAAATTAATGACAGATTACCTTCAGAAGAATATCTGACTTTTAAATAACGTTAGAAACCAGTGAAATGATATCCTCCATATGCTGAAGGAAATAACTACCAATCCAGATGTCTACACACAGTGAAAATATCTTTCAAGAATGAAGATAAGACATTCTCAAAGAAAAACAGAATTCAGCAGTATATCATCACTAAAGAAATGTTTAAGGATAGACTACAGGTAGAAGTGAAGTGAACACAGATGGAAGGTTTAATATACACAAGAGAATGAAGAGCAGAGAAAGGTAAACATGTGAACAGATGTGGACAAACATTGCTTATATTAAAGAGTAGGGGCTTTATCAAAACAAAGAAGTAAAACGTCAGGCAATAATTTGTAAGTTGAAGAATGGGTGTGTATGGGAAATGAAGTTAAAATGATCTAAGATCCTTCTGTTGTCCATGAGGAAGGAAAAGTTTTTAGACTTGGTTAAGTATGTGTCTAATTTCCAAAGCAACCAGTAAAGTGAATAGGAAAAGACTGTAATTTCCAAACTAATTGTAAGGGGGAAATGGAATGATTATTATCGTTTATATTCAACAAGTTGATTCTAAAATGTAAAAAAGGCAAAGGGCCAGGAATAGCCAAGATGTTCAGGGAGCAAATGAACAAGGTGAGAGGATTTGATCCACCTCAAATCAAGATTTATTACAGAGCTACAGTAACTAAAGTGTGGCCTTCATGCAAGTGCAGACCAGCAGAGGGAACTAGCAGAGAACCCAGAAACAGACCCATGCTTTCAGAGCACTGCAGATCAGAGAAGAAAAGACAGACTTTCCAGTAACTGTGTTCCGTCACAAAATCAACTCCAGGTGTGTTAAAGAAAAGACCCAAGTGCCAAGGGCAAAACCTAGATCTTTCATAAGGTAATTTGAGATAGGGAAGGATTTTTAAAAACAAGCTCTGAAAGCCATAACCATAAAGGAGAAGACTGATCAATTCAATTAAAATATAAATTTTTCGGTCATCAAAAGAAAATGTAAAAAGACAAGCCATGTAAGAGGGGAAAATATTTGTAACATCTTTTATCTACAAACATGAAAAGAACTCTTACGATAAAAAGGACAACTCAATAGCAAGACTTGAACAGGCATGTCACAGAAGAGGGGTTCAATAAATACATGAAGTTAAAAAAATACATATTCTGTGACCGAGCAAGTCCATTCCTGATATAGAGACCCTAGGAAAAAAAAAGCATGTGTATGTGCATTGTTACTTCAGTATATTCACAGCAGGGAATTCCCTAGCGGTCCAGTGGTTAGGGCTCTGCGCTTCCACTGCAGGGGGCGTGCGTTCTCAATCCCTGGTCGGGAACGAAAAATATATATATATATATATATATATTCCCAGCAGTGTTGCTCATAGTAGCCTGAAACTGTCCATCAAGAGTGAATTGGATAGATGATGAATAATACCTAACTTCATTTACATGTAACAACATGGATAAGTCCACAATATTGAAGGAAAGAAGCAAGACATAAGAATACATACAGTGTAACTCATTTTATGTAAGGTTTAAACCAGACACCATTAAATGGTATGTACTCTTGCGTACTCTTCGTGGTGAGGGCGTGATAGTAAATATTTTAGACTTGACCTCTGTCCCAAGCTCACTTGCTCCACTCTGCCACTGGAGTGAAAGCAACCCTCGATGGTGCTCAGCTGTGTTGTAGCATAAAACAACCCCTAGTTTATGGAAACATGCATTTGAGGTAAAATTACTTTTTAAAAGGAAGGGGGAGGGGATTTCCTGGCGGTCCAGTGGTTAGGACTCTGCGCTTTCACTGCCGAGGGCGCGGGTTCGATCCCTGGTTGGGGGAAGATCCAGCAAGTGGAGTAGCGCAGCCAAAAACAAATGAAAATAAAAAATAAATAAAAGGAAGCAGGATAAGAAGAAAAGGAAAGAAATGATTATTGTGAAAGAGGATGCTGATGGTTGCCTCCTGGAAGGAGGGGTTTGTGATCAGAGAAGGGTAATGGGAACTTTCAGGATGCTGCCAGTGTTTTAGGGGGTTTGTGAGGAGGTTTCACAGATGTTCACCTTACAGCTGTCTTTCTAATTCTGTGTAGAAGTTGTGTGTACAACAAGTAAGTTGTATGTCACAATAAAATAAGTTTTAAAAAACAAAACTTGTCAATGCTTCCTTAAATGATTGTTACAACATTACTTAATTTTATGTGAATTTTTGTTTAGTTTACATTTCAATTGCTCTACTTCTTTCTAAAATTTATATCAAAGAAATACTCTTGAAAGAATTTCAGTAGTGATATAAGGCTGTTGTTTTGCATGTGATTTTTTTAAATCACAAACATTTAATTAAAATAAAAGTAGGGACTTACCTGGTGGTCCAGTGGTTAAGAATCCCCCTTCCAATGCAGGGGATGTGGGTTCAATCCAGATCCCACTTGCCGCGGGGCAGCTAAGCCCGTGTGCCACAACTACTGAGCCCATGCACCGCAACAAAAGATCCCGCACGTCGCAACGAAGACCCCGTGTGCTGCAACTAAGAACCGATGCAGCCAAATAATAAAATAAAATGTAAAAATTAAACAAAAGTAAAAAAGTTATAGAACACTACTACTTCTGACCAGTAATTCAGGGTATATACATTAGATAATCTGTTCAGAGGCTTGGAGACACAGCTTACAATTTATATCTTGGCTTTATTTATTACACCAGAGTATTGACAGCTGTCCTTTTTATTCACAGGTTCAGTAGATGAAGGCGTCACTGAAGGGCTACCTACACTTCAGAGCACTTCTAGCACCAGTGCTCACGCAGACGATGACGATCGGTTAGTACTAACATAGTACATAGTTTTCTTGTAAGGGCTGTGCTTGTAACTCTAAATCCAAGCATTCTATCTGGGAATTACATAAAAGTTTATTGCGACCTCCCTTTAGTATATTTTTTAGTCATCAGGTAGCCACATAAATTAGACAACTTATAGTACAAGGGTTTTTTTTTTTTGGCATTTCCAAGACTTCCCAGCCCAGCTGCTTTAAATAGTATCTGTATTAGGGGTTGGCAAGCTGTGGACCACAGGCCAATCCCAGCCACCACCTTTACTTGTAAATCAAGTTTTATTGGAACACAGACATGCTCATTTGTTTACGTATTGTCTGTGGATGGCAGAGTTGAGGGGTTGAAACAGATCATGCGGTGTGCAAAGCCAAAGCTAATTACATCTGACCTGCTACCAAAAAAGTTTACCAAACCCTTATCTATGTACTCATGGTTCCCAAGTCATTATCTTCACATTGACCCTTCCTGCTTGATAATTTTCACATAGATGTAGCAGGGCCAAGACTTCATATATGGCCAAGATAGAACTCTAGCCTTTCCCTCCCCTCAGACCCACTCCTCCAGTCCTCCTATCTCGGTAAACAGCACCATCATCCCCCCAGTTTCCCAAGCATTGTCTCTGGGAATTATACTTGATCCTTCTTTCCCTCACCTCCCACTACCATATTTAATCTTTAAGCAAGTCCTGTCAGCTCTGCATCCAAAATATACTTCTTCTCCTTCTCAGTCCACTTCTCCTCCAGCTCTGCTACTACCACCCCAGCCCAGGTCACCACCATCTTTTGCCTTTACTACAGTAACCTTCGACTGGCCCCTGATTTCATTCTCCCTTACTCCAGTCATTCTCCATGTAGCAGCCAGAATGATTTTGTTTTTTAAATTAAGTCAGATTATGTTGCTGTTCTAAGTAGCAGATTCTTAAAATGCTCCAGTAGATTGACACTTAAAATCTAAACTCCTCACTATGCCTTTAAAGGCCTACCTGATAGGACTTCCTTCAGACCATGCTCCTCCTTGCATACCATATCCAGCCACGCTGACCTTCTTTCAGTTCCTAGAATATTTCTAGTCCATATTTGTTCTGGCTTTGGGGCCTGTCTGCCATTTTAGGGCCTTTACTCTGCCTGAAATGCTTTCTCCCCTAATTTCCACATTGCTCACTCTTTCCTGAATCTTCAGATCACTGTCTAAGTGTCAGTTCTCAAGGAAGATTTTCCTCCTGGGGGAGGGGGAAGAGGTTAAAGACAGACAAGTAAGCAGATAATCATGAGTCATCTGCAGAGGGGTCTGTCGCTCTGCATAGGAGGGTACCTACCTAAACCACTGATGAGTCAAAGAAGGCTTTTGGGAGGAGGAGGGTACCCAACTTCTTGGGTACATTTCATAAAACGTCTGGGCGTGTTATCTAGGCAGAAACGGTAGGCACGTAAAGGAAGTTAAATATATGAAAGCACAGCACTGAGAGAGAACTGTTAAGGAGGAACTGCTTGGTATGGGTATGTTTGGGGAGTATGACAAGAAATGAGGCTGGAAGAGTACACAGACCCAGATCATGCGGAGTCTTGTCTGCCTTCACTCTGAAGGTAACAGTGAACCATCGCAGGATTTTTATCCGGGGACTGATTTAATCAGAGAGATCACTGTGAAACAGTGAGGATGCATTAAAGGGGTGTGGGGCTAAAGAGAAGGAGTTATTAATTCAGCCGTATATTGATGAGGGCCTGAATTAAAGCAATAGTAGGAAGGGAAGTATTAGAGAGATGAAGGATACCTAAAGTAAAATCATTTATGATATGTGCTTGGTCATACGTCCTTGCTTAACTTAAGATACTTGACATTCTGGACAATAACATTGTTTCTCCTATTGTTATAAATGAACCTTGTAATCTTAACTTTTAAACTGCTTCAAAAAGTCTTAAAGTGTTTTGTTATTGTTGTTGTTCATTTAAAGTTGTGCAGAAATGTTTATTGAACTTAAAAATCAGAGCCTGGTTGCCTTCTTTGGTCTGTTTTTTAGATTGGAAAATGTTCAGTATCCCTACCAACTCTACATTGCTCCTTCCACCAGCAGCACAGAACGACCAAGTCCAAATGGTCCCGATAGACCCTTTCAGTGTCCAACATGCGGGGTGCGATTCACCCGTATTCAGAACCTGAAACAGCACATGCTCATCCACTCAGGTAATGTCGTCATCCCTATTGTGGCATAAATGAGCACTCCAAAACATTTTATTTTGAAATTCCAGTTAAAAACAGTAAACAGATGCTTTTGAGTTAGAAAAAAGTTTATCTCTGGGAAGTCTAGTGAGAACAGATAAACATAGGTCCATTGCTGAATTGGTGCAGTGTCAGAAATGTATTTGCTTACAGGCATCAGTATTCTCATTAAGACTTGGGTCGGGTGTAATATGTAAATGAAAAAGGTATCAGATGCATGTGTGTGTATATGTGAGGGAGAAAAGCACAAATACATACGGTAAAGCAAATGGGGTTAACAGGGTGTATATTGGTGTTCTTTGTACTATTCTTCTTGTAACTTCTCTAAGTTTGTAATTATTTCCAAATAAAAAGTGTTTTTAAAAATTAATAACAATAATTTAATTTTAATTCTACAATCCTAAATTTCTCTGTGCCCTGATTAGTCAGCCTTGTAGTATTTTTTTAGTGTAAAAGAGGTCTTGGATAAATGATGTGTAAAACATATTTGAAATTTAAGTTAAGTGTTCACATAAAGGCAGTAAAATTCTTGCGGGTAGAACACTGACCTCTGATAAAGTAAGAAATCTTTACTGCTATTCTCAGCTGTATAACTATCTCACTTAGATAGGTCTAACAATCCCTGTGCTAACACTAATTCCCTATGACTTTGTTGAATCAACAGATGATGTTTTGAAGGTTTTTGAAATTTTATTTGCTAAAACTGTGATAATGAATTGGAAGGGACCATTAATATACTTTATATTTCATATATTAATTTCTACATATTTTTTCCATCACTGTTACATTAAATACCCCAAAACTCAATCAAGTAGTAGTTCTGTTACAATCACTAATTATGTTCAGAGATGTTAGAATTTACCTTTTTTCTTCTCATTTTTCTCTTGAGATAGGAAATGAAGAGTAGGTACTGATCATTTTCACATCTTCTCAATATAAACCTCACTACTTTAATGAAATGAAGTAATGTTATGTGAAGATTTAGGCTCTGCTTAAATACTCTGGTTAAATTGTGTTTTGAAGTCTATAAAATACAAGATTGGGAAGCGTTCAAAAATCTGTTGGAGTATATATTACCTCGATTACCCCCACCCCATGGTGCCTTTCTTTCTCGCTTTCTTTTTTCAAGCACTAGGGACTTCTTAGATGTTCTGTACCTTTTCTGAGATACTGAGTTTGGAACTCATTTTTGCTGATGATTTTTGTCTTTTCAGATTATCTCTTGCTACAGAATTAACAGTTCAGAAATCTGTGAGGTTTATGACATTTCCACTTATTTTGTTTTTAGATAATATTTTGTTTTGCTTTATTTTATAGGAATTAAACCATTTCAGTGTGACCGATGTGGGAAAAAGTTCACCAGGGCTTACTCGCTAAAGATGCATCGCCTAAAGCATGAAGGTAAACGCTGTTTCCGGTGCCAGATATGTAGTGCCACTTTCACTTCCTTCGGGGAATATAAACACCACATGAGGGTTTCCCGGCACATTATCCGCAAGCCTCGGATTTACGAGTGCAAAACATGTGGCGCCATGTTCACCAACTCTGGAAATTTAATCGTGCACCTGAGGAGTCTGAACCATGAAGCGTCAGAGCTAGCAAACTACTTCCAGAGCAGGTGAGGTGCACAACGAAAACCGAACCAGGAAAACTGCTTTCTAAACTCTCTTTTCCTGCTTTTAGGGCAGCCTGCTGTGTTTTTTTTATCAGGTTGCCAGCTAATCAGTCACATTCCTTTTAAATTCCCACTATCCAATAATGCTCTGATCTCCTGATCTGATCAAATTTTGCTGATCCTTCTAAGTATAAACAATTTTAAATACATTTATAGTTGGCATTAGAAATCTTTTCCTACAGAAGTAGACTACTTACCAGCTTGTTTTGGTTTTTTTGTGGGTTTTTGTTGTTGTTTTTTTAAATACAAGATTAAAGTAATTCTGTAGTACATTTTAAAATAGACCTTATTGGAGAATTTACTGTGTCAGATGATATTTAGTGATAGTGGATTACTTCAGACTCTTTGGATGTTAATTAAATTCTTGACCACTTCTCTCTTTTTTCTTTAAATAGTAAGAGAGAAACTTCTACACCAACTAAAATGGATATGATAATTTACATCAAATGAAGTTTTCCTTTTTTTCTTTCAGTTTAGAGCGCCATGCTTTTAATATAAAAAACTTATAATAGAGCTACCTTTCTGATTTATTGGGTATCCAAGGATCAGGTTCTAGTTCTAGCTCTGCCACTAACTAGTGTTACGATTTAACACGTCACTTTACAGATGAAGAAGCTTGAAGCGTAGAGAAAGATAAAATGTAAGCTTTAAAGATGATTTCTAAGGTCTCCTCTAGATATAAAACTCTGTTGTCTATTTTTAATACTTTATCAGAATTGTACATCTATAGGAATCCTTAGTTTCTTATAAAATCAAATCTTAAATTTTTAACTGCCTTCATTTTTTAAATCTTATTTTTCAGTAAATTATTCCTGCATAGATGTTGTTTTTCTCTTCAAGCCAGACATTTTGTTTAATGTAATCATTTCTAACTCTGGGTGTCTGGTTATCATATCACTAAACCTAGATTATACATGACATAACAAACTTTGTTCCGGACTAAAATAGTGTCTCAGTTAACCATGCCTGTTTTCTATGTCTTCCCTGTACTGAGCCCTCTATCCTCTACTCTTGTTTAACAGCTGAAGACTTTTTAGAAAATATAACATAGGACATCTTAAATTGCTTTGCAGATGAGCAGACTTCAATTTTTTTTATTAATAGTGGACAAATTGTAAAATAATCTTAAGTATATTAGTTATTGAGATAAAGTGTAATGAATTTTTTTTTTGTTTAACAGTAAAGATTTAAATCAAGCATCTAAGTAGTTTTTTACATTTCTCTATGTAGTAGATTATATAAAAGGTCATTTATGCCTGAGGATTTAGTTTCTTAACTAATTTATATCCAGGAAGTAATAAAAAGCTAGGTTTATATACCTTATAATTAGTGTATAATCCAAGAAAGGTTACGCATAAGTTATTCAAATGATCTTTGTTTAAATGAACATGCTATTTCCATCTGTTTTGTATACAAAAACTCTTCTACATAGAACAAGTAAGGATGTTTAGGTGTCCAGAGTGACACTGAAGGTGATAATCTTCTCTCTCTTGGTGGTAGGGAGAGTTGATATACTGACTGGTTCTAATGGATGGTTTTGGTTCATATATTTAGGAAAGTTTAGAAGTTGAAAATTCCTGAGTTCTAATATTCGTTCAAAAATTAGAGAAATGAAAAATCCCAATCTTGTTTTACAAATCAGGTCTTTTTATTGTGTCTTATTTATTACTGGCTTGAAAATTAACTCCCTGTTTCATCCTTTGCCTCTTACCTAGTGATTTCCTAGTACCGGACTACTTAAACCAGGAGCAAGAAGAGACCCTTGTTCAATATGATCTTGGAGAACACAGTTTTGAAAACAACTCCTCTGTTCAGATGCCTGTAATTTCACAGGTCTCCTCGACCCAGAATTGTGAAAGCACTTTTCCCTTGGGGTCTCTTGGTGGGCTGACAGAAAAAGAGGAGGAAATGCCAGGGCAGCCAAAGACCAGTGCTTGTGCCGAGGCAACCAGAGAGGACCCCCCAAAATCAGAGCTGTCTTCTGTAACTATTGAGTAATTTCATGGTTTGGCTTCATTTTTGATTTTTGGAAAGTGCCTGTGCTTGGTCTTGTACATTTGAATTTAATTTAACTTTTTAAGCAAAAAAGGGTTTGGGAAAGAATTTCCCTTTTTACTTTGTAAGTTCTGCAACTGATGTTTTATTTTTCATGACTGAGAGATTGCTTCTGTAAGTGCACAATAACATGGTGTTGAAATATAATAGAAACCTTGAGACTTAAGGAGAACCAGTTGACTTAAAACTTGTATCAGTTTCCTCTTCCATTATCAGGAGTAGGCTAACAACAGATCATTAGGTCAAGAAGAAATCAGATGATTATTGACCTTCCTGAAATGAAAGCGTACACCAGAAACATATTACTGAACGAATCTGGCAAATGGCCTGAATAGATGTTTACTCCTATACACAGGATATTGTACAGTATTTTGTAAAGCCTGTTGCTTTTGGAAGTATTTATGGTGAGCTTTCTTAAAAATGATTAGGGTATATACTTCTGAAATCCCACGTGTTTTGTTTTTTTTTTTTTTTTTAAGCTTTGTCACTATAATTTTTCATGGTGAAAATTTGGTATTGGGATAGGTATTCCCTGTACCTTTATAGTACCTCTCCTCCAAGTAATCTTTCTTCTGTGAAAGAAGGCGAAGAACCACGGTTAAGGATAGTCAACTTGTGCATGAAATGACCAGGAATGGAGAATATAGTATGTGAATCTCGGCTTCATAGGAACTCTTTCATACTGCTTTTCTGGATAAAATTATTGTTTACCTGGTCTTTGAATGTTAATGCCTGGCTAATTGGGTCATTGCCTAAATCAGTTTTCTCTTGCCTATACTTGGCATGATCCCATGAAAAGGAGATATACTGGAGATGTTCTATATTTTATACATAGGTTTGTGTATTGTTGAGGATGTTTTTATTCTGCTGTTTTGGACAAAATAAAGAATTCTCTGTTAAGGCTATATTCTTAACCCAACTGCGATTGTTTACAAAATACCCATATGACAGTGATAAATTGTCCTTATTCCAAAATAGTTTAAGACATTGCCAAATGTCATATTAAAAGCAGTTAGGATAGTTTTTACGCAATGTAAGCAATAATGTAGAAGTAGAGGAGAGTCTATAAAATGATGATCTATGACTCAAATCTATTTGGGGAAAAAAAAAAGAATTGTTAAGACTAAAGAAAAACTAAAAACCTTAAATTAATGACTATTACCTCTTGCTGCTAAAAAAAGAAAAGGAAAGAAACTTCGTGGTTTATAGTTGAAATATATATGATACTCTAGACTGGAATATACGTTTTTACCTGGTGCCATTAAAGCATCACTGACCTTAATCCTAAATATTCATGAGTCCATGAACAATGATCTTTTGAGTAACTCTTTTTTTTCTATGTATATACCCAAAGTTTAATAATTATGAAAACACCTGATTAGGTTAGAAAAAGAAAAGACAGTTTCTTATTCAAAACACAAGATCTCAGTTTTGTCTGGGTGCTAGTTGTTAATAATAAAATTTTTCTAAGTTATAGTGATTTGTTTCATTTTTTTTTAATTGGCTAATTCTATAACTTCTTTTATCCCCTACAAATGTAAAGGAAGGGAAAGTGAACTCATTGAAGATTTTTTTTAGGCTAATGTTCTTTCTGTCTGTTTGAATATTCTGCTGTTTTTAACTTGTTTCCAACTCCTTTTCTCTCTCATGAACCTGTTGTTTCCTCTTTGCTCCCAAACATAGGTATAGTACCTTCAGGAAAATCAACATATACAGATTATGATGGCTTTCCATTATTTATGCTTCTTTACTAATAGGTTGAATTACTTTCTTCAACAGACTGTGATACTAATAGCGGTACTGCTGTGTCTCAACTGGAAAGGTCAGGAATTTGTATTTTTAATGTAATATAGATTCTTTGGAAACTGTTATGCCTACCAGTAGATAAATCTCAAAAGTTAATTTTAAAATCTTAATGGAGAAGACAAAGAATCGGTAAAATTATGACCAGGAGTCATTGTTGCCCTCGGTTCTAAGAGTTATTTTTTTAAAAAAGAAGAAGAAGGAAGGAAGAAAAGGAGGAAAGGAGTAGGGTTAATGAGAAGAAATATGTCAGAACCATTTGGAGATTTGTTGGTTGAAAGTGTTTTAGCACACCCCTTGTCCTGAGAATTTTGTATTAAGAGAGTCCTACACAGTTTTGGCAGCCCTGAGGTGTTCTGTGTTCTCAGAATGTAGGATTACCACCATCACTGGCTATGTTTTCCCAAATGGAAACTTTAGATTTTCATTGGTAATTACAAATTATACAGATTTCCAAGTTTTATGAAACATTTGAATCTACAGTGAAAATGCCGATTGTTGGTTGTCTGCTCCCCAAATTGTATCAATACAGGTAACTAACTAGTACTTAACATGTGATATAAACAGAGTCCTTTTTTTTCTATTTCAGTGAGGCTCTACATTTTTCTTGATACACAGTTTAAGCATACTTAGCTTATGGATCTGTTTTAGGAAACTAAGCTGTGAGGGATAATTGTATATAGTGCTATTTAGATTTATTTAAAATTCCTTTAAGAGAAGGATGCCTGGGTGTATAATTTTTACCAGAATATATGGAAAACATTGCAAAGAGATGAAAGCCAGTTATATTATCTCATCCGTTAGAAATTACCAGTATAACTAAACATAAAGAAAATTCCAGTTTAGAATACTTTAGCATAGCTATCTTTCTGAAGGCTCAAGGGGGTAACTTTGTTAAAGGGCTTAAATTTTAGGATGCAAGATAAATTGCCTTTTTAAACCAAGTATTTTATATAAGAAAAGCATTTATTTTTCATTTTAAAGCTACCAAATAGGTGTGATATACATACTTTAGAAATGAGCAAAGATGTTTGCTGTGATACTGGATATTACAGCTCCTGCAGTCATTCTTTCCATTTTTAAGGGTGTATTCTAACAGTGGAAGCATCTAGCATGTCAGTGATTGTACTAATTCAGAAACAAAAGCATTAATACTTGTTTTCATTTTTTTGAATTTCAAGTTCGAGAAAGGGATGCAGATGGAGGTTATCACCCACAAATGTATTTAAATGGATATTTCTTACTTTGAATTTAAAGTAACCTTCTTAATTTTCATTTTAAATAATTAGTTATATATTTAGTTACATTGCCAGTTTTTAAAGTTCTCACTTTCAGTGAGGCAAAAGTGTACTAAAATGTTTAAATAGCTTCATTCATTCTTACATTTTAACATTTCAGCAACCATTCTGGCTTACAGAACTTACATTCTGGTTCCATGTTATGACACATGCCCTTTGGTTTTAAAAACAAAAGAACTTCCATTTTGTTAAAATATGTTCCCAAGTGGAATGAACCAGCCAGCACATCTAATATACTTATCATTGGTAACTCTGTTACCTTCTGACTACTGAGCCAGTCTCTCCGGATGTGTAAATGGTTCCCTGGGAGCCTTTGGAAGTTGTATTAAGTCTTTTCGGTCTTTTATTTTATCTCTTATTATTTTTTATTCTCATACTTAATCTAAATAGAGGCAAGTTATCTAGCTTAGTGGCTTTTATTTTGAAGATTCTCAGATCATGGTTTAGTTTCTTTTAGCTTTGTAGCCCCTGAGAAATACATTACTTTATAAGGTATTGGCAGTTTGTACTAGTATACCACATGGAGAGAATTATTCTTATTACTTGATGAATGAACAATCCTAAAATTATAATATTGTACCTGCTCTGGAGTATACATCTAAGTGAGGGAGAATAGTTTTCTAGTTATTAATATTAATTGGGAGGGGAAAAACTGGTAAAGTTCACATCTGGAAGCAACCCAAAGTTGCTAAAAGGTAGTAAATGTGGTTTTCAATGTAAGTTATTGACATAAGATGATTTATTTATAATATATTTAGATTTGGAAAGTTACTGAGAGAAGCATGTATACAAACAAGATTTTCTTTTCTCAGTCAGTGGTACAGAATGGGGGGTGCTCGGTTACAGTAACCATGTCTATGAGGGATATTTAGAGCTAAGCATACTCCTTCAGGCTTCAGGCTCAGATCGTCAAAATTCAAGTTATTCCGTATTTTGCCTATACCCATTTTTATCTTTCAGTGTCATTTTTGTTTGACAACATGTTGGTGACCATAGGGTATTTTTATTTGGAAGGTCCTCAGCAAGACTAATTTGCCAAAAGCAATAATGGTTCACATTAACAATGAAGTAGAGTTGAACCAATTTCCAGGTTCAGCTAAGGAGCAGACAGTCTATGGATGTTTCATTTTTAGATTATAAATATGTTGAGATTTATTAATGGGAAGTTAAGCCTATGTCAGCTCATGGGATGAAGACGCTTAGTGGCATCATAGTTGTACTTTTTTTTTAACTTCATACTTGACACAGTTAGATATTTCTACTACATCATAGTGATTATATTTTTATGATTAAAAAAAAAGTAATAGTTCCATATCTTTACAAATAGTCTCTGCAGGGATGTCAGGCGATGATGTTACTGGCATCTCAATTTGGCAGTATCCAAAAATTGAGACTGCCTTCAAGTGTATATGCTACTTCGGTTATATAGCTCCCTCTGCATAGGGGCCAGGCCAGTTCCAACTAATACCAAGGTTTTTATGTACATAATAGTTTTCGAAGAATTTAAGGGTTCAGCCCATTGGTTGAAAACATAAAACTTTAAAAAAAAATTTTTTAAAGACTTAAAATTTTTAAATTTCAGTTTGAAGTGCCTGGTTTATAAAATCTGATTCTTTGATGATTGCCTTTCTCTTTTAAACTGACTGATTTTGCTGAGTAAACTTAAAGCCCTAGGCTCAGTTGTAATGATTTATTGATAAAATTGCTGCTTGATGGTTTGAGGGCCTACAGTGTCATGACTTTTATTAAATTGTCCCTTGTCCCTGTTTTCCCAAATACCGGTCTAACCATATCCAGATTTCATTATTCAGTTAAACAGGTTTAAAAATCATCCTGTAAATGAATGTTCAGGTTACCAAAGTACATCATCTGCTGAGGAAGGATCAGTCTTCCCTACATTAAGAGGACCGTCATCTCCTCTAAACACATGCTGTTTCCTTGGTATTAGTGGAGGCTGTGTTCATTTAAAGATGGGAAGCCTTTCATGCAGCTCCTAGTAACACCTGCTTTTTCTAGAAAGAACCTTTTCTATGATTAGGTTATAATTGTGTTTTCTCTGAGAGCTTTCTTTTATTTCAGTTATCAGTTTTCAAGTTGACAAATGCTATGTAAAGTCTCTCATACTGAGAGCGGTCCATTAAATTACTGAAAGTTACACTGCTGTTCCTCTTTCAGGTACCTGAAATGAATGCCATCAGGTGATCAGGAGTAAGATCATAAACTTTATTCATTTTCTTCCTTATACAAAGTGATGGCTTCTAATGCTTATATTTCAAGATATTTTTTAAAAAGACAACAGTCTCTCGTAGAGTAAAATTTGATTTCAGTCCAGGTCCCAATAATATATTTGATTTTTCTGTTGTTGCTGGTGCCTCCTGTTGCATCAGATAGAGATTGCCTGCCTCTTTGTAGGGCACCCTTGCGGCACCTTATGTCCAATTGGAAGATAGCATATGGCTTCTTTGTGCCTCTGCTATCTTTTCAAAAGCCATTTTATAAAAATCCTAGGTAGCCTATTTTAATATTTAAATATATATATTTGTGAGAGATACTTTTAGAACAGACTTTTTTTTTTACTTTAAATTTCCTGTATTCCCATTTTTAAGAGTAAATGTAAACTTTCCAGGATTTGAACTTGTCTTTTTCCACAGCAGCATAATGAACAAGTCGATTTGAGACAATAGACCATAATTCAGTGGTAGAAGAAATTGATGTCTGATTAAAGGAAACAGATTTGAAGGGGAAAAAATTGTTTTGATGTAACAGAAATGAATTTTTAAATAAAATTGTTTTAGTTTCTGTAATTTTGTATTTGCTGCTACAGTAGCTCAGTATTTTACAGAGCTAACCTATAAATCCGGCTCCATTCAAAAACTGGAGTACTTTCTAGTACCACCAGCCTAGGAGGAAGGTGTGTACGTACCACAGTCTTCCAGATGGGTGACTGGCGGTCCTGTTTAGCTAATGAATGCATGCTTTGAAATCCGCCTATAGCCCAACATCAAGGAAGTTTGGGAGAAACTTTTATCTTGCTAGTTATAGCATTATGATTCTTTTTGGGCACTGGCATTTTGTGAAACCCTCGGGGGAGGGAAGGTGATGCTGGGGAAGAAATGTGAATTAAATTATGTGGAAGGGTGTTGTCCCGTCTTCTACCCTCTCCTAGAACCAGTACAACTTTCTTACCTGGGACAGGCCCAAGTTCACCAGCTTTGTATCCAGTTGTCATCTCCTTCAAGTTTGGCTTTACTTGGTTACAGTGGCCATAGCTAAGTTATTTGGCATGTTTGACTTTCAACAGTAACAAAAATGGTTTTGGATTTTGTTTTATTTCCTAAAAATGTATACAGTGTCGGAACTTCACCTTTTATATACTAGTATCTGGCTATTAGTACTTTACAGGAACCATAGTTCTTGGTGACTACATACATATATATATTTTTGTGACTTTTTTGTATACTAAGTGCCGTTTCAATGTTACAATCATTTTTAGAGTTATTGTAATCACTGTGAATATCATGTTTTTTCAAATATGTTCTGAGCCTATAGTGTTTGCTTTGTGAATATATGTGTATCGTATATATTCTGTATAGTTACATTGTACTGAAATATTAGCTTGTTTGATACACGGAAAGTATGTATTGAGTACTTTTTGCTAGCCTGGTTGTTTAATCTTTTTTTAAAAGGTTTAAACTTTTTAAAAAACAAAAGCAAAAACTTTAAACCAGCCTTTATTACATGGTCAGAAATAACATTGCAGTTAGAAGGGATGGGCAGGGAAAAAAATAGTTTTGAGTGTCTTTGAATAGAAACATAAGCCTAAGGTTTGTTTGGTTCCCCCCCGCCCGCCCCCCGACCCTTCATTAAAATATCTTATTAATGCTTTCTGGAGTAAAACTTCCTGCTGTTGTTATTTACTGTTGGCTGGAAGGAAGAATTGGTGGTGCCGATCGAGGTCAAGTGGATAAGAAAAGTCATGAGACCAAGGCGCGCCTTACGTAAGCATCCATTGAGTTTGTACAGACTAGAGAGTGTTCGGCGAGGCAGCACACACATCAGCTTCCTGGGCAGGTAAGAAAAGAGCTGAAAGGGCAAGGAGTCCATGAACACCATCCCTAAAACGGAAAAGAATATAAAGGAGGCTAGTTGGAGAAAGTCATCAAATCCTAGAGCTGTTGAGCCAGGTATCTTGTGCAGAGCTGCTTTCCTGAGTGGTGGGTTACATCTTGAGAAGTTGCCTTGAATCTTTCTGAAGCTATACTTTATTGATTAGAGACCTGTTGGGATATTTCAGTAATACCTTACAGCCAAGGAGTAGAGAATGGTACTTACTGGGGGAAGGCAGCTCATTGCCTAGGTGCTGAGCCTGCGAGAGCCTGAAGGAAGGGCATTCTAACTACAGATGCACCTTGCTGTGAATTTTGACAATAAGTGGTCTGTAGCGTGAGAGCAACAGGCAAAGGAGAGTGTGTGCTGACCCCAAGCTACCAGCATCACTTAAGTTCAGGGAGGAAAAGGGTAAATTTTTAAGAAGCATTTTCTATCATTCAGTGAGTGTGTTGAGTGTTTTTAACAACGGTTTACCAAACCATTCAAGGCCGGCAAACTGTGTTGGGGTCCTCAGTAGCTACCTCAGCCACAGGTGATCCATATAAATGCAGAACGTAGAATTTTAAGTACTCGTGCCTTACAGTTTGATTTGCATATGAATAACAGGCCAGAGAAATTCCTTTCAGAGAATGATACTAAAGGTAGTAAAGGAAGATGTGTGTCTGTCTCCTCGATGCATGGCACTGGGACACATAGTTGGGGCGTTGTTTTCTGAACAGAATGTTTGTTCTAAGTACTGAACTGAGAGATCTGCAAATGTACTGAGAGTTTAAATGGGGGGAACTTGCTCATAAACATCAAATCCCAAAATGTAATGTAATTCATTTTTCACATGGGTAAACTTTTATACAGATGGGAAAACTAAGATGGGGCATAGTCAATCCAGAAAGAACTTCCTCATCAGCAAAATGATGAGAACTAGGGTTTGAACAGCCGTGGGGACAAAGGGAAAGCTGTTTTACTGTTGTTAAACTCTTGATTTGTTTACTTGAATTCTTGTACCAAAAATACTTGAAATTTTTATACCCACCCATTTTATAGATAAGCAAACAAGTCACTGCAGAGGCTATGGGCAGAGTTGTCTTTAGAGTCATTTTGCGGGGCGCCTCCACACCCTTCTTTCTATTGTTGCCTACTTTTTTCCACAGCTAACATTTCTGGGGGCCTTTGGCTGGAGTCTGAAAGACTGAATAAGTGAGTGAGTGCGTCTCATTGACCAGAGAACCTGAAAAGTTAGACAGGCTTAGCAACATACACATACACACACTCAGTAAAGGGCCAGCGGCAAATGAATTACCTCTGATGATTCTTGCCATCTAGAGACCCTCTGTTGGGAAAGTTGCTTTAGAACATAAGAAGAAAAGATCACAAGCAAATAAAATTCCACTAGTTCACCTTAATTTAGGGGCTGAGGCAGATGTGCTCTCTTTGGCAGTTCAGGCAGCAGTGGTACATGTGGTAGGACCTGTGTACATGATAACTTTTGTCCAGAAACAGAATTCTCTGTTGAATGCAAATGAGTCTACCTACAAGATGAGTAAAAATTCCTTTTCAGTGTGTTTTACAGTTTATAAAATGCTAGCACTGTGAGTGATTTGGTTTTCAAAAACCCAGTGACATAATAATAAATGTATGACCCACACAGATAGTTGGGGCCCTTCCTACCCATTATAAAAAGGCATTAGAGCCACCCTGAAATCCCTAGGCACCAACAGGGCTGCAACCCGAGAAGTCTTGAGCTGATACAGCTCTCAGCTCTCCCAGACCCAGTGATAAGAAGAAAAACCTGGAGCTTTGACCCTGCCAGTACTGGCATTGCGATTCTTTGGGGCACTAGCGTTTTGGGAGACCCTTGAGGGAGGGTAATGCTGGCAGAAAATGTGAGTTCGTTTATGCAGATGGGTGTCTTTGTCTTTTGTGCCAGGGCCTAGTTCTAAAGGAGAGTCAAGTTAACTTATTCTTCTGATGTAAAACAATTACAGGTGACCTTGTTGTAAATATGTGAACTGGTCATGTGCTTTTCTTTGTGTGCTTTTACCTAAATATCACCTCTGGATTATCTTTCCCACCCCTGTTGGTAATATTTTCTGTCATTTTCTCCGTCCCTGCTGCTGCTACTTAATTCAAGCCTTTGTTGTTTCTGGCCTAGAAACAAAAACAGCCCTCTCTCCAGTCCGGCCCCCTCTGGTCCATCCTTCCCGTTTCTGCTGGGTCATGTTTTAACCGGGCCACTGCCCTGCTTAAAGTCCGCCTCCCTCTCCCTGGGAAATCCGTCCCGGCCTGCTGTGCTTGGCTACTTGTAGTTGGACTTTCAGTACAAAGGTCAGGCTTCACCTCCTCTCGGAACCCGCCACTCAGTCCCCACTCCCGTCTGCCTCCAGTTTTGGGGTGAAGGCCCCTCATGTCTATTTCCCTAGCAGATTTTGTTTAGCTACACCAAACCACGTCTCAATCACACTGTCTTGTAAAGCTACCTCCTGGGGCAGTTATGAGAGTGGAATTATATGTAAAAGGCTTAGAACAGCAAGCACCTAGTATAGAGTAGCCACTTAATAAGTCTTGTCTATTGTAACTAGTGTGTCTCCCTCACCTGATTTATTTCTTGACATCGGACTGTGTCTTCTATTTGTATATCCGCTGTAGTGCCAGGCACATAGTAGAGCTCAAAAAAATGTTGAATGAATAATTGAATGTTGCCAGGAAATGATCATAAGCTCACTTTACCAGAATGCTCAGAGGTACTCACCAGGGAACTTTAGGACAGAACACTGAGAAACATGGCACCTGATAGTTTGCCTCAACTCCCACTTCAGGTCTAATCCTCAGAACAACTGCCATCAGCCTGGCCAAAATTTCTCCAAATTGTTCTCTGAAACACTGGTGCTGCCATTGTCCTCCCTTTAGTCCAGTTTACTCATCCATCAAGTCCATACCTAAGTTTCACTTCTTAAAGAAGCATTCCCAGAGCCTCCCACGCTGGGCTGGGACTTCCTGTTAGGTTCACGTAGCATCCTGTGCTTTTATTACAATGGTAATTGATTATTTAAAAGCAGTTGGACTAAACTCCATTCGATTAAGTTCCATTAGGACAGGGCCATACCTGTCTCTTGTACCAAGGTGTCCCCAGGCCTGGGGTTGATTGAATGAAGTCTCTGACCTTAGGAGCTTATGGTTTCTGAAGTAAAGACTGACAGAAATAAAACGAATATAGAAGTAACTGAGTGCCATGAGGGAAACAGCAAAGCATGCATGTCCTCTGCAGATTTGGAGGGAGAGACCTGGCTGGAGGGATCAGGGAGGCTACGTGGAGGAGGAACATTTGAGCTGGAATTTCCTTGTAAAGAGGTCTAGAAATTTGTACTGGCAGAAATGGGGGTGGGACGGCACTTAGGAAACAACACTGAGCACAAGAGGTGGCATGTCCAGGGAGTGAAATTGGTTTGATTTGCTGAGAGTTACAGCATCCCTGAAAAGAGAAAATGGGAGAAAATGTTAGAAAGCAGACTGGAACCAGATCAGAGGAGGCCTTTAAGAACTTGAACTGAATTTGGTAGGAAACAGAAAAGCATCGCACATTTTGAGGCAGAGGGACAACTTAATCAGAGCTTGCTCTAGAAAGATAAGAACAAGCATGAAGTAGATTAGAGGGAAGGCGTACAGACTGAACCACGATCACTGAGGAATTACTTAAGTAGTTCAGGGAAGAGCCCAGAGGAAGGTGCCATGAGTGGCACTGGAGCAGGGGTCTGGGGAAGGGTTTGGTGAGAGGTGGGGCTGGGTGGGATCTTAAGCATGTCTAGTCTCTGAACAGTGGACAATATCAGCTCTATTTCAAGCTCTCGAAGTGCCATTTACTTGACATTGTCAAATTCTTAGGGGAACTCCCTTTGTTTTTGAGGGAGAACTCTGTGTCCTAGACAAAAATAGAGAAAGAGTTAGGCAGAGTTCTGAGTCAGGTTCCAGAGCTGAGCTCAGAGTTAGGGTGAGGAGAGGTTTAGGAATAGTCGTGCAAGGAAGTTACTTTTAGCTGGGTGGCCCTTTCCTAGCAGAGCCTGGCTTCTACTAAACCGGGTTGGTGGGGTTGAAAGTTCCAAAGACATTTCTCCTGTCCTGCTTTGCTCTGCTTCTTACATTCCTTCTACTTTCCTTCAACAGACACTGAGTGTCTGCCACACGAGACACTTGCAGGCGCTGCAAGCACAGCATGGAAGGGAACAACAGAAACCTTTGCCCTCGTGGGGCTCATCATCTGGGTGGAGGGGAAGGGCTGTGGCCAACAATGCAGATAAAGTGTGGGGGTGGGCAGGGGAGCGGTGTGGCCATTCTCTCACGATGGCCAAGGTGAGAGAATGGCCAGTAAGCCAGCTCCAAGCAGGTGAGGGTCCACAAGGTCAAGGGCGCTACCAGGCGTGTTCAGGAGGGAGGCCGGGCTCCCCACCCACTTCTCTCTGGGAAGGAGCCAGAGCAGAACAGGACGTGCCCGGAGATTAAAAAGGGACATAGACTGAGCATGGAGGATGGAGGAAGTTTGTTTCCACGTGTAACGTCTTTTCCTGGACAAACTCAGAGGAAGTCTGTTTCCCCAACACAGGCCAAGGAGCAGCTTGCTCTGAGTGAGAAACTGAGCGTAAAGGCCGGACACCGGCAGCAGCTGTAGATTTAACTTTTTAACGTAGCTCGTTACATGTATCCAGATTTTTGGCTTCTAAGTTCAAGGTGCCGTTTAAGAGACTTCCGCGTGTATCAAATACCCAGATGCATCCTTTCCTACGGGGGACTGACTCTCCCAGGCTCCTGCGTACACGGAGCCCAGAGATGAGGTGTAGGCTGCCAGCGTGTCATCTCCATTGACGTAGGAAACATGAGTGGCTTTTGGAAGACGGTTGCTCTTCCCCCAGGAACCTCCTGACATGTGAGGAGATACGCATAACTGCCCTGGAAGGTTTTATCAAGTGCCTTTTGAAGCGGTACAGCAAGGAAGCCCTAGGGAAAGCATGAGATTTAAACAGGGAAACGTGCACATGCATGGAAAAACCAAGCACCGATGCATCCAGTCCTGCCCAACACGTGCCACGTACACCCATGCATGATTTCTACCCAGAACGGGGGTTCCACAGCTCCCGCGGCCTCCCAGGTACGACCGTGTGACACCTGTGAGAATTCAGATCCACTGTCCAACGTGGCAGGGCCTTCCACGTGGTCCCAGGAGAGAGGGACTGGTACAGATTACCTTTGGGGAAGGTCTAGCTTTGCCTTGCATGTTATAAGTGCCACAAAACACGAATGTATACACGCATACATACAAACACACACACGAAAAGTAGGAGCAAGGGAAGAAGGGAGGCCTCCGTTTCAGTCCAGGTCAATCTGCAGTTCTGGTCTCCCCGTGTCGGGAGTCCTGCCCGCCCAGCACTTCCTCCCCGGGGCTGCTACCAGGCCCACCCTCTAGGGGCCCTGAGCCTGCACCCCTGAAACAATGGGACCAGAAGCTCTTTCGTGCCCCACCCCTCGCTGTCCGCAACAGCCGCCATTCCAGAGCCAAACAATTGGAGCCCCTAATTTGCCTCTGTTGACAGGCACCAGGTGTAAAAGGTTTTTCCCCAGTTTGCTGAATCCCTTTCCACCTGGACTGTCTCTCAGTCACTGGGGGTTTTTTGTTTGGTTTTAATTTTTTGGCCCCGCCGAGTGGCATGCAGGATCTTAGTTCCCCGGCCAGGGTTCGAACCCGCCCCACCATAATGGAAGTGTGGAGTCTTAAGCCCTGGACCGCCAGGGAAGTCCCTCAGTCACTGGTTTACCCCAGCTCTCATGTGCGTCAGTGGATTTTCTGGCTCATCTCCCGTCGTAAAGTGTAGGTTGGAGGGGTGAGCAGAGCCAAGAACAAAGGAAAAACCCAGCAGTTCATTCTGCCCAGCAACCCCCAGGCTCCAGTGGGAACCAGATGCCTCCTCGAGGCCCGGCCCACAGCACGGCCCTCAGCGCCCAGGGTCCTGCACCTCGGACGGGGGGAGGGGGGGAGGGGGGTGCCTCTCCCTGCTTCCCCACACGTCACTCCAAGTACGTTGCATAAGAAGCATAATCTGTTTTCAGTGTAGACGTGGAAGTTTGGTCCTTGCTTCCCAGAAGTTACCCATAACAAAGTCCCATGAGTAATAAGTAGAAAATAGAAGGGGTTCCCTAATCCCAAGGAGGATGAGAAGCATGTGGGGAGGTCAGGGCTGAATGTAATTCAGACTCAGTCCAAAGTAATGTTAATCTAGGGTGACAGGAACATGTGGTAACAAATATGCTTAAGACCTTTCCAGGGCGAAAACCTCACCTTTTAGTAGCTGCGTGTTGGTGAGCTTTTCATGAAACCCTCGGCTCTGCCGCCTGCCTTTTGAAGGTTCTTTCCCTCCTGTGACCGACGCACAGGACAGGAGCGTGTGTGGGCTCGTGAGCCACTTACCTTCCCAGCCTCGCTTTCCTCCTGCCCAACCCCATGCCCGAGCCTGGCACGGGCCTGGCACACGGTGAGAGGTCAGTCAGTGAGGAGGGACGAGTACACATCCTGGAAATGGGTCCATAATAATGGCAGTCTGTCCTGTCACAGATGAAAAACGGGTGTAACACAACCTCAACACACTTCCCACCTCTCACTTCCACTCTCAGTGATGGAGAAACGCCTGATTATGAGCTGCTCACGGGGGAGTGAAGCTCTTCATCAGCTTCCCTAGTCCGTGATGTGAACACGACTGAGAAACTAGAAAACAGCATCAGTGAGGAAAGCTGGACGGGGATCAGTGTTAACCTTGGAGACGTGGAACGTTTCCAGATACATTAAGTGGGATGAAATCCACACTCTGGAAAAGGCGACCCGCGAGGCTTCTGGGAGCCCTCTATCCCTTCCCCCCCCCCCCCCACCCCAAGAAGAGAGGAAAGAGGACGCTCAGTCCCCATGGCAGTGACCATGACGCCCGAGTCCCTGGGCCTCCCGTAAACCTGCTCCAGCCTAGGAGTCTGCCAAGGACTCCCGCGTGATGCCAGCCCTGAACACGCTCCAGCGTCACGTAAGCGAGCCCTGCTGCACTTACGGAGCTGGCCGTCCAGCGCCTGCCAGCCTCTCCAGGACGGTGAGTTTCCCATGGTGTCCCCTGCCCATGAAGTTCGCACTCTGGGGTGAGGGGTCGGGAAGAGGAAAGGCAGCACAGCCGCTGGAGAGCCGCCTTCACGGTGGGCCCAGACGTGGTGTTTCCACACTTGGGAACACAGGGTTCCACATCTGGGCTTTGCCAAGACTCACCATGAATTGGGTGGGAGGAGGTCGTGGAGACAGGTGGGACACCCACAGCTTCCTTCCGGACCGGCTGCTTCAGCGACTGTGCCTGTGACGTGCAGGGCGTGAGCGCCCCCTACTGCCCTCACCTAGAATGATCCCCAGGGCAGGGACTCAAAAGAATCTTTCTTTGCCTTTAAGCCAAACTTACAAAATATTTATTAAACCTAATTAAAAGGCTTTTGTTTAAAATAAATACCCAGCGAAACAGTTCAAACTGTTAACCACGCGTTTATTTTTCAAAAGCCTTTGAACTAGAACAAAATGGATTGTCTTTTCAGCTCCGGTTGCGACATTCCCCTAGGTCTCAGTAAATGTCCTTGTCATTGGTGACCCAGAAACATTTCTATCACCCCACCCAGGCTCATTCTGTGGCTCTTTCTTTGGGACTGGAAAAAATCTGAGAAAGGGCATTTCCCTGGACGCAGCAGGACCCTGCAGACCTTCTGTCAGTCCTCCTTTTCGTCACTTCTCCAAGCCCGGGTGCCCCCATTGCTTTTGGCCTCTGTTCCTTTTGCTTCAGCTTCCCCCAAGGCCAGCCAGCATTCAGCAGACGTGAATGGCTCAAGGGAGGAAGATGAGGGCAGAAGAAGTGACCCTTCTGAATCACACATTGTCCAGCTGCCCACGGCCAAGACCTCGAGGAAACGTTCTCTCCCTCCGGTCCCCACTGCCCCTAGGCGGAGGAATAAGAGAAAGCAGATGGTTTGGGCCCTGAGAAAGGGAAATGCCCAGGGGCTGCTGGGGGTAGTAGCCAAGGAAATAGGAATGGGAAAGACTTTGAGACGCTGAAGGGGCCCTTTCAGAGCCCAGCTAGTTCATTTTGGCCTCTTCCACGTGTGCCTAAGCCACGAAGCCGATCGCCTGGCAAGAGGCCCTGGATCCTCCAGGCTTCAGGTTGGGGGTGCCCTGCCTCTGGAGGGCAGTCCAGGACTTAACTGCACGGGCTTTGGAGTCCAGCGGCTGGGTTTGCATCCTTCCTCTTCTCTTTCTGAGGAACCTTGAGCGAGATGCCGTGGGCAGGATGTAGTGATGTGATGCACACGAGGCACTCGGCACGCGCTGCCCCGTTACTGACACTTCGTAGATATCACTGGAGCGGCTGAGCTGCCAGACCCTCCCCAGCGAGGACAGCGGCGGGACAGACACGGTGTGCAGAGCAGGTTTCTACCTACCTGACCTCCAAAGCTTCTTTCCAGCTGTGAGGTTGAATGGAGGTGTCCTTCCAGTCCTAAAAGGGCAGCCCTCAGGCAGCTGTTATCCCACTGAGCAACTGGAGGGTCACAGAGGCCCGGGAGGCAAGTGGCCAGGCCCTGTGACCTCACACCTCCTGGGAACATGAACTCCCTCCCACCCACCAAGGACCCCGGACGGGCTCCAGGACCTGCTTCCCAGCGTCTGCAAGGCCAGGCCCGAGGAGCCTGAAGCAGACCCCGTCCTACAACGGCCCTGTTCCCCAGTCACAAAGGGCGCAGGGCGACCCTCGGCAAAAGCCTGTCGAATCTGTGACTTCTTTCCTCATCCTTTCCTCTGGCTGGTATAAATAAGCCATTTTTTAACCATTTTTTTGCAAGGGTCACGTGTTCCAAACATAGATTTCAATTTTTTCTAGTCTGTTTCTACACATTTTTCTTGTCCTTTTAGATATTTGGACAGTACCTAGGTTATGAAATTCAAAGAGGTATCTGATGCCCTGTTTCCTTCAGGAGCTGTTGCCTGACAGAGAGAGAGAGAGAGAGAGAGAGAGTGGGAGGGAGAGGGAGAGGGAAGGAGAGAGCTCCCCTACCCTTCTCTCCCGACATGGTCCTTCTCCCCTCCCCCAGCCCTCCCCCACACACACCGTGTACTCGCAGCTCTTTGGAAAAAGAACACAGGCTAAGGGTGGAAGAGTTTTCTTTTCTAGATAAACAAGTCCATACGAAGTTCCAGAAGAGAGGTCTGGCAGGGAGACTGAGTTATTCCTGACCACAGGGGCGTGGGCAGGGAAAATCGTGATAACCTCAGGGTGAAGGAAGCATGTGGTGGAGGAAAGCACAGAGCCAAGGGGAAGGGCAAGCTAGGTTTGCACCCCAGGAAAATACACAGCCCTCCCGCTGGAAGATTCTGAAGCAGTGGAACAACCGGACAATGGAGTTGATTCCACCTCGCCTGGAAACAGCTCTGGACCCTGACTTTGTAGGAAACAACTAGAGATGAGGGGAAAAGGCAGAAAAACACACAGCCTCGTAGCTGCAGGTGCAGGGCGATGGCACGGGAGCACGCAGCCCTCTGGAGAAGAAAAGGGGGAAACAGATAAATGAAATGAACTGAAATCCGAAGAGCTGGGGTTTCTTCACCAAAATACGGTCATCATTGTAGGCATATCAGACCAGGAGCAATTAGCGCGTCGTGCAAGCGCTGACTGAGAGTCAAGGGCTGCTCTTTCCTCAGCATCTCTCTTGCAGGGAGCAGGGGGGTGGGGGGCGAGGACAGCCTGAACATAAAGGGAATCTGGACCCAGGCCGCCCTCGCGCTCGGCCGGCACCCAGGTCCCCCTCGCTCCCCCTTTTCCTGACGTACCAGAGGCGGCCCCTCTCCTCAGGGAGGAGCCTGACCACGCCCAGGCCCAGAGGAAGCGCCACTTGCTCGAAGCCCCTCTGACGTCTTCACTCCCCGTTGTCAATGCCGTGTTTGTCATCTTGTGGAAGAACAGTTGGAACGATCTTCTAGGTCAACCCGAGACGTAAAAGCAGGTGATAAATATTCGTATTCCTGCTTTGGGGCCTGCTCTCATCATCTGAGTGGTGTTTGGTGGCTTTCCAACCTCTGTTCCTGATTGTCACCCTGAGGAACCCCAGCCTGGTGACCTGAAAGCAGTTGTCCGGACCCCCTTCCAACGGACACTTCCCCCTTCCCTCCCTCGGCCCATCACCCTTACAGGACGAGTTGAAATGGCACGAGGGCTGATGCAAACCCCCCTCCTTTGGGCCAAGTGGACCCCAAGGACCCAATAAGCAGCGGCGTGCCACCCAGGCTGGCAAAGCAGATGGGGAGCGAGTGCACTGCCCACCTGGAGCAAACCCCTCACCTGGAAAACAGCTCTCACGGCGGGGAGGCCTCGTGACCAGGCCTGCTGGAGTTCCCCAAAGCAAGGGGGGACTCGAGCCTAGGGGCTGGCCCACAGGGTCTCTGAGAGCGTGGCCCCTTCCTTCTACCCGCGAGAAGTTCCTTCCCTCATGAAACGATGGTGTGTGAGTAACAGAGTCTATGGGGGACAGAGCCTAGGTGCCCGGGGCCTAGGAGACCAGACGTGGGACCTTGGGCGGTTACTTACACTCTTGGCGCCGTGGTTTTCTGTTGTAAAGTGGGAACAACCATAGGGCTGTTGCGAGGTTTACATCAGACAAGTAAAGCACTCGGAACGCTCAGGAGGCACTTTCATTAGATGGTAGATATATGTTGGAGCTTCAGCGTTCCAAGAAACTCAAGTCTGACAAACACCGGCTTAAAGGTCCAATCTCCCTTACGTGTGGCTGCAGGTGTGCAAAACACACACACCCTCGTGATTCCAAGCCTGGGAAAGTGGGAGGCCTCATTCCATCCCAGAGAGCTGAGGGAGGCCCCCTGAATTAGAGTCTGCGGGCACCCCAGGCGCCCCAGAGAGGGAGGGTGTCCTGTGGTAACAGCCAGGCCATGTTTCCAGGACCGGGAGCTCAGGCGCTAACACGCAGCCCTGCCCCTCCCCCAAGGACGCGCGTGCGCCTGCGTGCGTGCGTGCGTGCGTGCGTGTGTGTGTAAGAACGTACCTGCCCGCGGGCTGCAGCATCTGCCGGCTGTGATAACAGGTACTGTTCCATGCTTACTCCTCCAGAGATAACACCCACCTCCTGCCACAGGTCACCTCTGTCCTCAAACCCTAAAGCTCTTTTGACCCCACCCTGGGCATGTTCGTCCTCTGGGTCCCAGAGTCTGAGGGCCAGCAGGTCCCGGCCGCAGGGAGGGGGTGGGTGGGTGCGGGGCCTCCGGCTGCCCACCTGACACGGGGCACAAAGGGAGTGGAAGCAGCAGGAGACAGCCTTCCGGGAACGGCGGGGCCTGGGGTCCGTCCCAACCCACCTCCCCACCCTGCGCAGCGAGGGCCCCTCCCCTGTGACAGCACCTTGGCCACCGGGAGGCTGGCGGCCTGGGAAGCCCTGCGATGCCCCTGGTGGCTGAACAGCTTCCCTACGCCCTTCTGGTTCCCCCCCGCCCTGGGTCCCCGCAGACTGTGGCTCCTGCAGGATCCAGGATTAAACATTGACTGAACTTGCATTTTAATGCTTGTGACTGGTGGCTGAAACAAGTGAGACGCAAGGTAGTTTGGGGGATCAGAGAGATGGCTCGTTTCAAGATCCTAGCAACTAAAACAGGCTAGTCAGTCAGGAAAAGGCCTCACAGAAGTTCGTTGAGCTTTTGTGGGGACTCAACCGAAGGCAACAGAGAGAGCATGAAGCGGAGGCAGCGCCCTGTGCACCGGGCCCGTGCGCCTGCCTGGGGCAGCGCTGCCTGGTTGCCTGGGTGCGGCCACACGAACGGCACTGCACCGTCGTGGGCCTGGCTGCGGCCACAGCGGGCCGCATGGGCGGAACTGAACTTGGTCACACGCTTGGAGCTGGAGTTCTTGAACTGGACGTGCAAACGTGTGCAAAACAGTTTTGGTCACTAGTCTCTCCCCGGGACTTCACCTGGGTGCGGGAAGGCTGAGGCGGTGGCTCAGGGCTGATGCCGGTGCCGCTGCCCTCGGCAGAGAGGAGCGGACCCGGGCCGGCTGTCACACCCGTCGTCAACCCTGACTGTGCTGGGGCCCCTGTCTTCATTACAGCTCGAAGACGAGGCCGACTTCCCACTAGCTAAGGAGTCTTAGCTGATTCTTATCTGTGGTCAGAAGTAACGCTGGATTTGGCTCCACAGTCTTTTGAAAGGCACTGGTGCTCTGTCGGTTTCCAGGCGTCAAGTGTTTGTGGCTTCCGGGACCCTGCCAGGACCGCAGGACACGCCTGCAAAGCGCAGTGCCGGGCGCCTGGTGGGCACTCGGTGATGCTGATGCTCTTCGCCCTGCGGTTCGTCAGAATCCCCCGGAAGCCTTGTTACAGCAGATGGCTGCGCCCCGCCTCCCGGAGTCTCCGACGCGGGAGGGCTGGGTGGAGCATGGGAATTGAGTCTCTGCGACGCCCCAGGTGGTGCGGATGCCCCCGGCCCCGGGGCCACGCTGTGGGAACGCTGTCCTGGATGACCTGCCCAGTCCCACCCCGGACACGCCAGTGAGACCCCTGAGACAGCGGGGTGACCCCAAAGGGCCCCAGGAGGACAACAACGAGGCTGAGAAACCACCATGAACTGGGACAGAGGGCAGTGGAGAGGGAGCCGCTGTGCCTTTAGGGGACAGTGAAGTTGTCTCATGACCCCGCCTGCGTTTCTGACCTGGGGAGGGGGCCTTCTGGACCATGTCAGGTGCCGATAGGAGAGAGGTGCTGTGGGTAGGCACAGGCCAGGCCTGGCTGCCTGAGGGGCTCTCACACTTGGGAACCAGACCACAAGTGAAGCCTCTCCCTACACACCAGCTATTTACACTCGGCGCCGTCTGCACAGGGTCTTCTGACGGCACCTTCATTCTCCTACTCCCCACACCTCGGTAAAAATGATACCCTTTCCCTTCCCTGGAAGGAAAACCCAATGTGGATGCTTGCACAGCTGTCAAGACAAAATT
Organism: Balaenoptera borealis; assembly: GCF_965194805.1. Lineage (NCBI taxonomy): Eukaryota > Metazoa > Chordata > Mammalia > Artiodactyla > Balaenopteridae > Balaenoptera > Balaenoptera borealis. The sequence goes on along the minus strand of NC_138868.1, from coordinate 108,153,259 downwards.
TCTCCCTCCTTCCAGAGGGTAAGGCACTCAGGCTAAAATGAAAGAGGCAGCTCACCTCCTCCAGGAAGTCTGCCCAGATTGTTCCCTGTGGTTTCCAAAACACACAGAGAGCAAAGACCATTCAGTCAACAAATATGTGTTAGCATCTTCTAGGAGCCAGGCCTGAGCTGGCGATACAGCAATGAGCAAAGACCACCCACCCTCCCTCACACGGCCGTCTGATTTCTCTTCCTGGGTCTGCTGCTATCCCCCAGCCCCAGCTCGTACAGAGCCTTGGCATACAGAAGGCCCTCAAACGTCTTCTCAAGAACTCCCTGAGCCCTCCCCACATCCTCGTCTCTGTCCCTCTGAGTCATCCCAAGCAAGAAGATAGAGAACACTGTAATTTACTAAGTAGAAATCAAAGGAGGAAGGACAGCACGAGACACGGGAGAAGCCTCAAGCGAGGCGGCAGCATCAGGACCCACCCACTCAGCCCACGCTAGACAGCCGTGAGTTCACGCACACTCTCGTGTCCGAGTGTGCAAGCGCAGGCGCACAGGTACACACACACACAGCATTCGTGTGACCATCTCCCCACCTGACAGAAACACCCAGGACAACGCTCCTCCCCCATCCCGGGGAGCCGCACCCCGTCCCACCCCTCCTGTCCCGGCACCAGGCCCTGTCTGGGGAGCTTCAGGTCAGGGAGGAAACACAGCCCCTCGCTGGCCTGGGGACCGTCACAGGGCACCGTGGTCCCCACTCTCAGCCTGACTCCAGGCTCTGTGCTGAGGGGGATTTAAACCCAGTTTCTTGCTGCTGGGGCTAGGGGAGCCCATCAACTCCGTAAGAAAGAAAAATTACCTAAAAAGAAATAAAGCGTTTTACTCATACACACAAATATACACACTGAACCCCACCCTGGGAGCCGGTAAAACATTCGAACCTTGGACCCGGCTGACTTCCAGGTCCCTCAGGCCTGGATTTCCTGAAGCGTGTGACCCTGGGAGCCCGTGGTGCCCCACCAGCCCCGCCCAAGGGGCCCCAAAGTCCAAACGAGAGCTGGTCCTGTATCCGAGGCAGATGAAGCCGGCCTTCCCTGTATCCGAGGAAAAGAGCCTCTGGCCCAGCGTGGCGCCAGGGCCGAGAGGCTGTGTCTTCAAGCCTCCGGCCCCGGCACTGCCAAGCGTCCTGTCTTCCCCTCCTCTCCCCTACCCGACCCCGCTTGGGAAGCTGGGGGTGTGGGGTGGGTGAGAGGCCTGCGGGCGAGTCTCCATCTCCAGAGGCTCGGGGATCAGGTCCCAGTCTGGGTTCCGGGGGCCGAGCCGGGGGTCCGGGCAGCAATCCCGTCCTCAGCCCGCACGTGCGCACCTGGGGTGGCACCTCGCCTCTACACCCCAGTCTGCTGTTTAATCCAGTCCCGAAACATGGAGAGCCTCGTGTACACGCCTGGCTTGTCCCTCTGCGCGCAGCCGTCGCCCCAGCTCACCACGCCGGCCTGGAACATCCGCCCATTGGCCTCCGGGCTGGACAGCGGGCCCCCGGAATCGCCCTGCGGGGAGACCAGGCCTTGGCACCGAGCCCCCGCCCGCCCGCCCCCAGCCCCGCCGGCCGCCCCGCCGGCCCACCTGGCAGGCGTCCACGCCGCCGCTGAGGTAGCCCACGCACAGCATGCGCGCGGTGATCTGCTGCGGCAGCAGGCGCTCGCACGTGGTCTGGTTGATGACGCGGATCTCGCCCTTTTGCAGGATCAGCGCCCCCATACCTGGGAGGCAGGGGGAGGGGGGGACAGGGCGGGAGGGGCGGCCAGCGGTCAGCGGGGGGATCCGACCAGCGGAGCCCCCGAAAGAGCGCGGATGCCCGCGGCCCACACGTGGCCAAAACCTGAGGGCACGTCCCCAGGATGGGACGCTGTGCAGCCGGGCAGAGTGGTCAGGCCGCGCTGACCATCTGTCGGGTGAGGAATCCGACACCCCCCCGGGAAGGCGTGTGAGAAAGCGGGGGACGGAAGGACGGCCACGAGGCACCCCCTCCCACAGCGGCTGGGCTGCGGGCAGAGCTGTCGGCCCCTCACCCCAGCTTCACCCCCACCCCCGCTCACCTCCCTCCTGCGTGTGGCCCCAGCCGGTGACCCAGATGGCCTTGCCGGTGGGGAAGGCGTGCGCGGCGTCCGGCAGGCAGATGGGCCGCACGGTAGCGCTGTACTCGGCCGGCTGCTCCAGCTGCAGCAGCGCGATGTCGTAGTCAAAGGTGAAGTCGTTGAAGAAGGGGTGGGACACGACGCGCTGCAGCCGGCGCTCCTGCACCCCGGGGGCGCTGCGCTTGCTCTGGTCGTGCAGGCCCAGGAAGGCGGTCCACATGCTGTGGTCAGAGTACCTGCCGGGGGCCGGAGGACGGGCGGAGAGGGAGGCCTGAGCCTGCGCCCTCAGCCCGGTGCCCTGCGCCCCTCGAGCCGAGCCCGCGCCCACCCCAGGACGATGCTCTGTTGCCCTCGCTCATCTCATTACCAAAAAGATTTCCCTTCTCATTAATCTACCCTTCCGTGGAAGGAGCACATCAATCCAAGTACGTCTCTAACACAGCGGTACATACTTTAAGTACCAGGGGAGCTGAGCAGTAGATGGAACGTCACCAGGTTTGTCGTCGGTAGCGGGATGGTGCAGCAGTTCTGACTATTGTGTATTGGACGACTGAACCAGTAAAAAGACAAGACCCTGGTGTTGCTGGGGCCCAGTCTCCCACGTGGGAAAAGGGAGACACCAACAGGCAGAGGCGGAGGAGAGGAGAACCCCACGCTGCTGACGTGCCATCAGAGCAGGAAAAGCTCACGGCTGCTCAGAAAGATGGCCTCAGCGCAGCGGCATCCCCAACAGCAGCCAGAACTTGGCCTCTAACTACCCTTCCCCGTGGAAAGGGACCAAGGCCCCTTGGAGAGGCGGTTGATTGCAGGCCTGGAGCAAGTAGCACACAGAGTGAACGAGGAACACTCTGTTTTACCGGAAGTGAGTGAGAGCTTGCACAAGGACGGTGCCAGCAGGACAAGGCTTTCACCAGGCAAGATCCGGGTCATCTGGACACCAAAATAAACTGTGGGCTTGAATCACGACACGTGATGAAGAACATAAGGAGCGGAGGAGAATCTATCCTGAATCTAAAAAATAATCTCAAAATAATTTATAAGAAGAGGAGGAAAGCTATGCTTTACAGAAAAACACCAGCTAATAAATACAGAAGAAATGACACAGTAAGTCATATTTCACACCTACCACAGCAATAACCGATACACGCAAGAATCATCAACAGATGCTAAAAACCACTGGGTAACAAGATATCCACACTGGGACTTCCCTCCTGGTCCAGTGGTTAAGACTCTGCGCTCCCAATGCAGGGGGCCCGGGGTTTGATCCCTGGTCAGGGAACTAGATCCCGCGTGCGGCAACTAAAAAAAAAAGATCCCACGTGCCGCAACTAAAGATCCTGCACACGGCAAGGAAGATCCCGCATGCCACAACTAAGACCTGGTGCAGCCAAATAAATACATAAATAAATATTTTTTAAAAAAAGATATACACACTGATTCAAAGCATCACCCAAGATTCATAACCAACGGGGGAAGTACCTTTATAAGTACTGGTAGACACCACCCTAACCAAGTAATCAGACTTTTCTCCAAATCATCCCCACTGATGGGGTATTATGTACTTCCTGAGGACACATCACCTATGCAGTGCTTCCTGACCAGAAGAAAAAAATTTAACCTAACTCTAATCATGAAACAACAAGCAGGAACATCCAGATCGAGAGATATTCTGCAAAATAACATCCTTGACTTTTCAAAAACGTACTGCCATAAAAGAGCAAAAATTAAAAGGCCAGGAGAGACTTCTATATTTTAAAGAGAGACTAGTCAAAACTAATGACTACAACAAAGCATATCCCTTGACTGGATCCTACATTTTTCAAAAACCTGTAAATACTGGGAGAACTGGAGGAATCTGAAATGCGGACCATGTGCCAGCTAACAGTGCTACATCAGTGCGATCGTTTCCGGATGTGATAACCGTATGGCGGTGACATGGGAGGGTTTCCCTGTTCTTGGGAGACGCCGCCTGCCGTCCTTGGGGAAGACGTGCCATGATGGCTGCGCCTAACTTGGAACTGGCTCAGAAAGGGGAACGTGAACGTCTAGGGAAGCACAGCTTAGGAGTGATCCATGTGCTCGAGCCCACCGATGAGTACCGTGTCCAACAGCAGAAGGAATCTGAGGAGAAGACTTCAGTGTCAGTCACCAGAGAGGGCCTGGAACTTCCAGAAGACAAACAAGAGAAAAAGAAGCAGGAAAAGATAGGACAAAGTGTGGAAACTCCATAAGGTCATGAAGGACCTCTTGGAGAAAAAAAGCCCCAAAGCTGGTTGTGTCGAGCCGACGGGTGACATCCCTGTGCTGCGTCGTCACAAGCACATCAGCTGCACAGCAAACACAGAAAGAATGGTGAAGGCTCAAGCGTTAAGAGGCAACACAGCAGCGATGGGTTAGACGGCAGCAAAGAAACACCTGCAGTAAACCCCGGCCATTCCGTCAAGACCTAAGGCAAACGGCAGAGGTCGACACAGCCGACCACGCCAAGCACTCTATGTCATCTTATCCCCCAAACAGCCAGTCAGGGTGGTCTTGGGCCACCGTCTGAACGCAGCAGCCCATGCTCTTGACCACGAGATGCCACCTCTCGGTAACACCCTGGGATCGCTTGCTGACTCAGAAATGTGTCCAAAGTACCTGCACTCCAGGTCCTGGCACACTTCACCCCTGCCTGTCCCTGTTCACAACCCTCCCTTTGCCTGGAAGGTCTGAGTCACCTGGTCTAGTGACAAACACCCTCACGTTTCAACAGCAGACCAGACACCCTGCCCATAAAGGCATTCCCAGCAGCCACCCGCCCCAGCCCTCAGGGGCGCTCTAACCCACACGCTGGGCCCTCGGCAGCCTCCCCCCAGCTCTGGCACAGCCCTTACTACGTGCACGTGTGTATCGCGACTTGTCCCCCTACCCTGGGACGTCTGGAAGTGCAGGGACCAAGTCTAATTCAGCTTTCTCTCCCGGTGCCAATGGTAACAATGGCTGTTGAGGGCATTAATGGGCAGAAGTAAGACTGCTGAGCAGGGGAAGATGAAGGAAAAGGAAATGAGAAATGAAAAGATGAAGCAAGGGAAAGAGGAAGAAGCAGGGCAGGGCCCAGGGGCAGGTGCTTCAGGAAGCGCACGCACATCCCAGCTCACCCTGGAGACGGGGCTAGGAACGGGGACTGTGGCGACCGCGTGGGTTCAGAGCACCCAGATCTTGGTTTCTTCTCAGGGAATGCCTAGCTCTGGGGCCGGACCAGGAAGATACAGGATGAGCCTAGAGCACCAGGTGGCGTCCGAAAGCAAGGAGGTGGCTCAGAAAAACAAAAGAATGGGGCCGTGTCCTAGGGAGCTGGGCGCCAGCCTGGAGAGCCCTCAGTGGTCAGCTCTGGAACAATCTAGCGACAGTAAACAACACGGTATTGGATCACAACCCGAAATATAAATATATGCACGAGTCCCTACAAACATAAATAGATGATTAAATAAATACATGGGAGAGAAGGGACAAAGCTTCCTTACAAAGCAATTCCACACTGACTCATTTTCAAAGAATAGAGTACAGAAGGGGGAAACACTTCCGAGGGGAGAGAGCTGGCATCATCGTCTTAACCAGATGACTGAGATGAGCGTCACCAGAGATAAGCCACGTTGACATCATCTACCTGCTGATACAACGTGACTTTCTTCCAAACGAACACTCATGACCCCAGTCTAATCACGAGAACAACCTCAGATGCATCCAGATGGGGGCGCTCTACAGGGCCCCTGGCCTCCAGGCTGTCCAGGTCACGAAAAACACACAAAGACTGAGAAATCGTCCCGGACCAGAGGAGACTGGGGAGACAGGACAACAGACACAAAGGGGGCACCTGGACAAACTCCTGCAGCAGAAAGGATGCTGGTGTGAAACTGGTGCCAGGGAGCCTGGGGAGGAAGCCCAGTGGGAGCCCCGAGGCAGCCCGGAGGCAAGTTCCTAGTAAGGGACCGTGAGTTTCTCGGTGCTGACAAAAGCAGCAGGATAACATCAAGGGAAATCGGGCGAGGGTACGGGGAAATCGGGCGAGGGTACGGGGAAATTGCGTCCTATCTTTGCAACTTGTCCACATTCCAAAGTGATAAGTTCATTCTAAAAATTCTTAAGTAAGCTCCCATCACCCCAAGAAGAAAGCAGATCGCTTCTGCCCAGAGTGGAGTGGAGTGTGACAGAGTGAGAAGAGGGGGGCAGGCTGGACCAGGCTGCACCTCACCAGCCCAGCAGCGCCCGGGGTCCACCACTGACCCCACTCCCCCCAGGCCTCTGCTGTCACATCACCCCCAGCACGTGCACCTGTCTGACTGGCCCCAGTGTCTGGCCTTAGGCCTACGTCATGCTATGGGTCCTGTCTGTCCCGAAAGTCCACGGTGGTCCCGCTCTCTCTTGGCCAAGGGGCGACTTGGTCAGCAATCCCGTCCTCAGCCCGCACGTGGCACCCTGGGCACCCTGGGTCCCCTTCCCACGCAGCTGCCCGCGGCAGGAGGGCAGGCGCCTGGCAGGAAGGCCCTGGGCGAGGGGGACCCCTGTGCCCGAGTCTCCAGGAGCAAGCTGTCCCCTCAGTCCCCCTCCCGCAGCCGATGGCCAGAGGGCCTGGGCGGGCTGGACCTAAGTCACAAAGAGCCCCAGCGCTGGGACACCTGCTCCTGCTCAGCCTGGCCCTGCCCACCCGCCCTGAGAGGCTGGCATGGCCCAGTGGCATGCTTGGTGCCCCTCCCTGCACCGGGCTCGGGTCTGCCGTGGACCTGAGGCTACGACGGGCTGAGCACCTACTGTGCGCCAGGCATGGGCTCAGCGCTTCAGGTGCGTCCCCGCGCTCCCTTCTCCCACCTCTCAGCGTAAAAATCACAGTGTCACCATCAGCACCCAGGAGTCTGAGGCCTAGGAAGGTGAATAACTCGCCCACAGTGGCCTGGCAAGCCACGGCCGGGCAGTGAATGAGAGGGTCCCGAGGGGTCTCCACCGTGCAGAGGCTGACCGCACCGGCTCCGGAATCCACACACGTGGGCCCCAGTCTGGCTCTGCCACTTAAAAGCTGTACCACCTCAGGCAAATGTCCTCACCTCTCTGATCCTCCGTTTCTGTAAAACGGGGACGTGTTCAGACCCGTCTGCCTGGGCTGTTAGGAGAGGCACTGAGAGGCCCGCTGGACAAGAGGGGCACCCAATAAACGCTCATTTTTATTACCACTGTTATTAAGCCCCATCCTGGGGGGGGTCTGCCACCCCTCCGGTCCCAGCCCTGCCTCACCTGGGCACGACTCACAGACACAGGGCCTTTCCACCCCAGGAAACACGGAGGGGCGCCCCACTTAGGGCCGGCGCAAGGCCTCCCCGCTCCGGCCCGTGGCGTACCTGAATCCTCTGTGGTCGATGAAGCAGTGGGCGGCGGACACCATCCAGCTGGGGGAGATGAGGGAAGCCCCACACACGTGGCCCTGGCCCAGGGCGTGGAGGCTCACCTGCCAGGGCCACTCACCTTCGTCCGCGTTCTCACCCCCGACAACCCGAGACTGCCTGGTGAATGACCGCAGCCCACAGTCTGGGAGGGGCAGAGACGGGAGTCACAGTGGGGCACCAGCCCAGCAGCCGGGGAAGCCACCTGGGCCCTCTCCCTGCCCCCAAATTCAAAACCCTCACTCCCCACCTCCCCGCTCCTGCACAGGGGTCTTCAGACATCTGCTGGTTTGCTTAGATTTAATCTGGGTGTCATCTGCCCAGATTCTCTTGTTGCATGCTGAAGGACACAGCTCCCAGAGGGGAGAGCAATGGGTGACGTGAAGTCACCGAACAGCTGCAGCTCTGCTCACATCTAACCTATGGCTAGCGCTTCTGATATACACAAGAGGCTGCAAATTAAAGTATGGGCGGGGTGGGGACAAAACCCTGCCGAGGGCTCCAGGAGCTGTGCTCTCTCCCCTCCAGGCAGCACAGGCAAGCCAGGACTTGCCCCCGTGGCCAGGTCTACAGAGCAGGGGTCAGTCCAGCACCGTGGCCAGGACACCAGCCCTGCCACAGAGGCCCTGACGTACTAGCTGCCCTGGGCTTTGCCTCCAGGACCAGAACTGCCTGTGAGGCAGTGCCTGGGTGCCCATCAGCAAAGTGATCCTTTCCTCCAGGCAGACACACCCTCTCACCAGGGCAGAGCTGGGTGAGTGAAGCGCTGGCATAACGCCCACCTCCGCATGCGCCTTGCACAGTCAACAACCTGCACAACTGTACGCGGCAGCCCTGCTCACCACAGTCCTTCTCATCCGAGCCATCGATACAGTCCTTCTTCCCGTCACACTCGGGGTTGCCCTTGCTCACACAGAGCCCGTCGAGACAGCGGTAGGTGTGTCTGGTGCAGGTGACAGTGCTCACTGCTCACGAAGGAGGACGCAGGGGGAGGGAATCAATCTCTCTCCCGCACCCAAGCTGATGGTCCATCCCCCTCGCGCCCCTCTCGGGCCCGCGGCCTCATCCACACCCGTGCCCCGCCGACACCCTTTCTCTCACACTCAGTGTGCAGGGCGGTCTGTGTGTGTTGAACTCTGGAGCCGCTGCACGTGAGTGTGGCAGGCAAGCGCCCAAGGGAAGGCGGCGGGGCCTGGCCTCACCGTGGTCGCACGCGGCCTCGTCGGACCCGTCCCCGCAGTTGTCCTTCCCGTCACACCGCTGGCTCTGCGGGAGGCACTTCCCGTTGCTACACCTGAAGGTCCCGGGCGGGCAGCCTGGAGAAGCGCGAGGGCTCAGCAGGGGCTGGCGGGTCAGCAGAGGCCCGCGCGGAGCCCAGCCGCCACCCCGCCCCCACTCACTGCAGCCCTGCTCGTCACTGCCGTCCTCGCAGTCCTTCACGGAGTCACAGACCCAGAAGAGGGGCTTGCAGAGCTTGTCCGCGCACGTGAACTGGTAGGTGGCGTTGCACTCTGGAGGGGCGAGGGGCCGCGGTTAGACGCGAAGCTCACTGAGCACCCGCGCTGCCCGGGAGCTGGGGCACCGCGCTCCTGGGGGCCACGCACCGCCTGCTCCAAAGGGGGCCCCCAGGAGCCCGAGGAAAGGAGGCCTGTCGTCCGCCCCGGGCCGGGAACAACCGCCCCCCGCCTCGGGCCGTCCCGCCGCGGGGTCGGTGGCAGAAGCCGGGCACAGCAAGGGCAGAGGGTGCCGGGTCTGGCAGCCCCGACTCACGGCAGTGCAGCTCGTCGCTGTGGTCGGTGCAGTCAGCCCAGCCGTCACAGCGCAGCTCCTTCTGGATACACCGCCCCGTGTTACACATGAACCTGCCCGGGCACGCTGCGGGGAGAGGGAGCAGGCCTGCAGTCCGCGACCCGCAGCCCCGCCCCGCCCGCGGAGCCAACCTCACGGCCGCGCTGAGCGCCAGGGAAGCCCTCCCAGCCCGGCCCCCAGCACAGGGGAGCGAGGCTGCAGCTGGGGGTCTCCAGGCCCGCTGAGCTGTGACAAGGGGTCTCCTACAGCTAGCGGGGGAGGGCCAGTCGAGGTCCCTCCCGCCCCCCATGGCCAAACCCCGGGAAGCCCCGGGCAGAGTGGAGAGAGGCTGGCGGGTGCGCGTGCAGTTCTACGGCCCCGTGTCCTCGGTCAGCCACGCCCCCGAGCGCCAGGCTCCGGGTCAGCAACTCGGAGCGGCAGCAGCTCTGCGGATGGCTGACGTACGTGTCCTACGCTAGTGTCACGCGCCATCACCGGCTTTCCTTAATTCTAAGATATTCTCCACATTTCGGTGTTTCTGAAATTGGAATGTGTCTGACAAATGATGTCATCAGGCAGATGACAAAATGGAGAGGAGGTCGTTGTCACTTTCTCTGCACAGGTAGCTTAGTCACTTGTCAAAGCGGTTTGTTCATCTAACTACACTTCTGGCGGTGAGTCGTGTAGTTGAATTGGAACTTAAATTTGGACGTTTGTGTGCAGTAAAAGTGACTTCCAAAAGGTTATTCTATGAGGCAGGGTTTTAACAAAAAAATCACCATGGACGTGGAAGAACCGGTATTCACAGCAGACAGTGAAATTAAAGGTCATGGAAACTGCCAGACCTCTTCCGTAGAGATCACAGAATTTTCGACGCTAGGAGTAGTTAGTGTGATGATTCATGCCCCAGTATGTTCTAATGTGTCTCAGAATGGTCTTAATCCTCCAGGTGCTAAAAGGCCACAGAGACAAGCACAGATTCTCAAAGTGATGCAGAACCAAAGGGACAATAGACCAAAGGAACTCGGGGTCCTCGGCCTGAGATGCCGCACCCAGGGACCAAAGGACATGGTGTGTGCCGGCATTCACTGTCAGCCTTTTTTCATAAGTGTATCTAAGGTAGCCTTTTCTTTCCTCAGAAAGCTACTAGAGCAACTGATAATGCATCCTACCGGCTCCGGCGGCCTAGAGTCAGGAGAGCACAGTACTAATAAGATGCAGAGTGCTTCCCTGGTGGCGCAGTGGTTGAGAATCTGCCTGCCAATGCAGGGAACACGGGTTCGAGCCCTGGTCTGGGAAGATCCCACATGCCGCAGAGCAACTGGGCCCGTGAGCCACAACTACTGAGCCTGCGCGTCTGGAGCCTGTGCTCCACAACAAGAGAGGCCGCGATAGTGAGAGGCCCGCGCACCGTGATGAAGAGGGGCCCCCGCTTGCCACAACTAGAGAAAGCCCTCGCACAGAAACGAAGACCCAACACCGCCAAAAATAAATAAATTAAAAAAAAAAAAAAAAGATGCAGACTAGGGAGCGCCTCGCGGGTCCACCCTCCAGCCAGGCTCCGCCTCCGGAGCGCGTCACTCACGGTCACTGGCGTCGTAGGACAGGTACTCGGCCAGGAACCCGGTGTCCGTGTACGACTGGTCCGAGTGGAAGCGGACAGTCATCTTGCCACTCCTGCTGCTCACGACAAACTGGGGCCTCTCGCCACAGTACCTGGAGGCGGCAGGGAGCTCAGCGGGAGGAAAAGGACCCGCCCCGGGGCTGGGGCGCCCTCCTCCCCCCTCCCCCTCCCCCTCCCCCGACACTCACCTCTCCCCGTTGATCTCCACGTAGTCCTTGGAGCAGGAGCCCAGGGGGACGTTGGGCTCCAGCAAGAAGAAGGCTTTGAAGTGCACCTTCACGTGCTGGTTGTTGGGCACCTGGGAAGAGAGACGCTGCTGATCGTCTGTGCGGCTTCGCTCCTTCCTAGGTCCGGCGTGGCCCGTGGCGGCCATGGGGCCAGGACTACGGCGGGAGCACGGCTGCCAGGTTCTTCCCTCCGGCCCACGGGGGCAGTAAGGACGTGGCAGGAGGGATCCGGGTTCCATGCTTGGAAGACCTTCCAGACTTGCAAACGGCGAGACACACTATTACGTTACTAAAGAAGGCTGGAAAGTCCTCCCCCACCATCTACTGGATGGGGTGAGGGGCCCCACTGGCAAGACGCATGTCTCCTGCCGTCCAGCAAGCGCGTCCTCTGAGTGTCACTCAGCCTTTGGCCTTGTCCCAACAGCTCCTCTAAGAGGCCGGCGCCCCTGCTCTCACGTTGCCCAGAGCGAGCCACGGCCCGAGAGGGAAGTCCCGGGCCCAGGTCCCTCCATCACGTCAGGCGCCGGCCAGGAGGCGGGTGTGAGCCCAGGTCTGCTGGATGCTGCCCGAACCTGCCCCGCCCGCGGCCTCCATACTTGCACCTTAGGGGAGGCCGGAGGCACTCATCGTGCTCTCTCCTGCCGCCCTGGAGCAATCCCCCCTCCCTCCCCCTCCCTGTCCCTTGTCCCCCCACTTCTCTAGCCGCTTCCGCGCCCCACCCCCATCACAGCTCCTACCTCGATGTTCCAGGTGCAGTTGATGTTGGGCGGGTAGTGGCCTGGATAGTAGGGGCTGCTAAATGTCCCCTGGGCTGCATGCAAGTAGCCTCCACAGCCTGAAAGGAAGGGGAGGGGGGAGGGCGTGAGGACCAAGGACCCAGGCAGGCCGAGTGCCCTGAGGAGCTGGCCAGCCTCCCTCAAGCTCCTGCCTGGGCACCAGACACTCCACAACCAGGAGAGCCTGAGCATCAGACGTGGTCCTGAGGCTTGTCCCCTCCTGGGCTGCCCCTTACTGCTCATCCGAGGCAGCTGGAAGACCATGGCCTCGAAGCCGGGGTGTCGGCGCTCGGTGTTGGTCACCAGCGTGACGAGCAGGACGTTCTGGGAGGAGAGGAAGGTCAGGTTGTAGGAGGGAGGGTATGTGCCACACAGCCTGCGGGGCAGAAGGGCAGGCGTTACGAGAGCATAGAAGCCGGCAGAGGGCCGAGGGTGGGGTCCAAAAGCCCTCCCCACACAGGCAACCAGCCACCTGAGTAAGGATCTCCTCAAAAGACTGTCTCTGTTTATAACAGCAAGAACTCAGAAACACTGAATGCCTAACAATAGAGGACTCATTAAACACACTATGGGCCAAATAATAGCAACAATAGCAGTAGTAACAGCACCAACTACCAACACTTATTAGGAACACGCCAGGCACTGTCCTTAGTGCTTCTGCATCCATTAACTCAGGTATTCGTCACAACAACCATTAAATACTATTGTCCCCATTTTACAGATAAGGAAACAGAGGCAAAATAGGTGAAGTAACTTACCCAAGATTGCACAGTTAATAAGTGGCAGGACTAAACGAAAAGACAACTCATAGAATGGGAGAAAATATTTGCAAATGATGCGACCAACAAGAGACTAATCTCCAAAATATATAAATACAAACAGCTCATGCCGCTCAATATCAAAAACACCAAACAACCCAATCAAAAAATGGGCAGAAGATCTAAATAGACATTTCTCCAAAGAAGACACACAGATGGCCAAAAAGCATATGAAAAGATGCTCAACATCGATAATTATTAGAGAAATGCAAATCAAAACTACAATGAGCTATCACCTCACACCAGTCAGAATGGCCATCATCAAAAAGTCTACAAACAAGAATGGTGAAGAGGGTGTGGAGAAAAGGGAACCCTCCTACACTGTTGGTGGGAATGTAAATTGATACAGCTACTATGGAGAACAGTATGGAGGTTCCTCAAAAAACTAAAAATAGAGCTGCCATATGATCCAGCAACCCCACTCCTGGGCATATATCCGGAGAAAACCATAATTCAAAAAGATATATACACCCCAATGTTCATAGTAGCACTATTACAATAGACAGGACATGGAAGCAACCTAAATGTCCATCGACAGATAAATGGATAAAGAAGATGTGGTACATATAAACAATGGGATATTACTCAGCCATAAAAAGGAATGAAATAATGCCATTTGCAGAAACATGGATCGACCCAGAGATTATCATAGTAAGTGAAGAAAGACAGAGAAAGACAAATATCATACGATATCACCTATATGTGGAATCTAAAAAAAAATGATACAAATGAACTTATTTACACAACAGAAACAGACTCACATACATAGAAAACAAACTTATGGCCACCAAAGGGGGAAGGGGGGGAGGGATATATTAAGAGGTTGGAATTGACATATACACACTACTCTATATAAAATAGATGATCAACAAGGACCTACTGTATAGCACAGGGAACTCTACTCAATACTCTGAAATAACCTATATGGGAAAAGAATCTGTAAAAGAATAGATATAAGTATAACTGAATCACTTTGCTGTACACCTGAAACTAACACAACATTGTAAATCAACTATACTCCAATATAAAATTTAAAAATAAAATTAAAACAAATTTTAAAATTTTTAAAAATTTAAATGAGTCAATAAATAAAGAAATGGAGAAATGAAATCTCCCCCCCCCTCAAAAAAAAAAGTGGTGGTCCACTTCACTGGACCACCAGGGAAGTGTCAGGGGACTTCCCTGGTGGTCCAGTGGTTAAGACTCCGTGCTTCCAGTGCAGGGGGCATAGGTTCAATCCCTGGTTGGGGAAATAAGATCCCACATGCTGTATGGTACAGCCCAAAAAAAAAAAAAAAAGAAAAAGAAAAAATGTGGCAGGACTGAAATTCAGACTCAGCACTCAGGCTCCAGAGGCCTCACGGCCAAAGGGCGTGTCATGTGCGCTAACCAACGCCACGGCCTGCAGCCATTACCAGTGACAGTCAGAGACACACTACTCACCTGGGAAGATCATCATAACATACGTCATCTTTACAAGGCACATAACAAAACCAAGTATACCATATAATCCTATTTTTAAATAAATACACAAACATACACATAGCAAAAAATTCTGTAAGAATGTGCAACACACATTTAACAGCGATTATTTCCAGAGAGTAAGATTATGAGTGGCGTCTGTCCTCTTCGTACTTGTCTGTTCTCCACTCTGCCGACCAGGACCAGGTATTCATTTGTTGTACAGTCAATCAGTTAGAGAAACAGAAAGAAACCCTGCATGAAAAGGGTGTTTAGACCGAAGTCCTGGCTGTGAAGCTGTGGCGGCAGATGGCTCCCTCCTGGTTTGGGCCTGAAGTTTAGCCCCTTATTAGTTGTGAAACGTCTTCCACAGACAGCAGTGGAAGGCTCTGGTCCACTGAGCTGGGAGCGGCAGGGGGAACCGAGTGAAGGCAGGTCACCCCCACCGGCAGCCTCCGATTCACCTCGGCACCCTCAGCAGGTGCAGTATGCCTTTTCTTAATTGAAGTACAGTTGATTTACAATGTTTCAGGTGTACAGCAAAGTGATTCAGTTATACGTAGATATATTCCTTCAGATTTTTTCCACTATAGGTCATTATGAGATATTGAATATAGTTCTCTGTGCTCTACAGGAGATCCTTGTTTATCTATTTTATATATAGTAGTGTGTACCTGCTATCTATGCCTTTTTATTTACTATAACCGATGCTTTGATACCTGGGGCTTGCTCACCCTGGAAAGGCAGCCCCACCCCCCAGGCTAGCCAATCCCTGGAGACAGTAAAGACTAGGGTGAGACTTGCACATGCAGACTAACCAATCCAGAGCCCATACCCCAACACCTTCTCTGTGGAGTTCTCCTGCTCTGGGCCACTCTCCACCTGCCCTAATCACCCAGGTACCAGACGACTGGAGACAGCCCTAGGCCCCAGAGCCCGCTGGAGTTATTCAAACCAGCCGGTCCGAAGGTGCTCCCCTGCCCTGCCTTGCCTTGCCTTTCCTGGAGAATCTACAACAAAGGCTCTTGCCCACGTTTTCCTCCAGCCCCCTCTGCCTTCTGATGACCCTGGTGCTTCCCCATATGGCCCTGTGTGGTCCCTCCTCTCGGGAACTGTGAGTAACAAACTATCTTTTCAACTGTTGACCTCACTATCGCTGAGTAACAACAAGACCTTCATTTACAACAGCAGGTGGAGGAATTCCCTGGCGGTCCAGGGGTTAGGACTCGGCACATCCACTGCCATGGCCTGGGTTCAATCCCCGGTCGGGGAACTAAGATCCCACAAGTCTCGTGGAAAGAAAGAGGGAGAGAAAGAGAGAAAAAAAGAAAGGAAGGAAAGAAGGAAAGAAAGAAAGAGAGAGAGAAAGAAAGGAAGGAAGGAAGGAAGGAAGGAAGGAAGGAAGGAAGGAAGGAAGGAAGGAAGGAAGGAAGGAAGAAAAATACAACAGCAGGTGGCACCTCCACTCTGGCAGGTAAAAGACAGGTGAAGGAGTGCCCAGCATCTAGGGACCCGTGGGCCTCCGGCATCCTTGCCAAGGCTGACAGTCACCTCTGAGGTGCTCCCCTGCGGCTCGGGCCGAGGACCACGCCACGCCTGCTCCCTGCTGCCTGCAAGTTGGCAGTGGCCTGAACCTCCAGCCTCCACTGCAGTCATTCTGGAGGCCCAGCCTACCATGGGCAGCCGCCAGGCTCCCGCTGCCCACCTCCACTCGCCCGGGACACTCACTGCACCACGGCCCGGGGTTCCACGGGGCTCAGGCTGTCATACACAGTGACCAGGTCACTGTCACGTTTGTCACAGGTCGCGACGTCGAAGCTGCGGAAGGTGAGGCTCAGTGTGGAGTCAGCGTCCCCCCGCAGGGTCCACTGGCAGCGGGCGTGAGACGGGTAGGGGCTGTCGGGGAAGCCGGGCGTGGTGAAGCGGGTCGGCTCGCTGCCACGGGCGTGCAGGGCAAAGCTGCAGCTGTCTGTGTGGGGCAAGAGGATGTGGGGCAGAGCTGGGCAGGGCCACGCGGGGAACAACCAGGACCCCCGCCTGAGGTGGCGAGGCACCCAGGCCTGGCCCCTGTGAGGTGTCCCAGGCTGCTCTGGACCCGGGAGAGACTGGGAAGCGGGCTTCTCATGGCCCGGGAGAGGCAGAGGGATGTGCTGGCCATCAGCACCATGTGACTTTGGGGGACCCCCTCGACTGGAGGGGCATCTGGCCACATCCCCCCGCTTCTCCTTTGGGAGGAGGGCGCATACTTACTGTCCTGGGTGCTCTGTACTGTTCTGGGGTCAGTGGCTGAAGAACAAGAGGGAGAATAAAGCATTTACTGACATGTCTATTTCCTTATTCCTGCTTCCTTACTGCCCTAAAGGGAGGTGCCCGGCCAGCAGGCAGCCTCCTCTCCTGGGCACCGGCTCTGGGAGAGCTGGCTCCCCCTGCCACGGTCCAGGGCCTGCCCCAGGCCAGACAAATGCCCGCCCCCGCGCCGCTGCACTCACGGAAGGCCACCACCGAGGTCAGCACGAAGGAGCTGACAGCGCGGGCCCGGGGTGGAAGCGTGACCACGTGCTCCTGCGCCAGGGCCTGCTCGGCCTCCCCCACCAGGTGCTTGGGGACGCTGAACTCCGACCAGTAGTAGGCGATGACGCTGCCCTCGCTGGGGAGAGAGGGCGAGCCTGAGGCGCCGGGGCCCACCCCTCCCAGGCGCCCGCTGAAGACGGGGCAAGACTAAGAGCCTCCCGAAGGGCCTCACCAAGAGACCTTCTCCAGGCCGGGCCGGCCCCCAGGCTCTGGTACGCCCACCCACCTGCTGGCCCCTTGAGCCAGAGGCCTGGGCCCTTTCCTCTCACAGCCTCACGCCCAACCAGACGTGCTGTGTTGCGGGGGGCAGTGCAGCTCAGGCTCAGGAGCGGGAAAAAGCCTGGAATGGAGTCTGGGTTCTACCTCTAGCTTGGGCACATGGAGGCACAGCTCCTTGCGCCTGTTTCCTGAACTTGAAAGGGGCTGACAACGCCACCTGCCACGCAGCACCCATAAAGATTCAATGAGACCAGCAAAAGCAAAAGTACTTTGGACGTAAAGTCAGGACAAGGACTGGGGCCTTGGCTCTCTAGGCAGGACCTCGCGGCCTCATGACTCCGCAGGCCCCAGACACTGCACCACAGCAGCGCCTTCCCGCCGGCCTTCCAGCACCCACCTGAAGGCGGTCACAGCTGACTTCCTGTAGTAGGGGCCCAGGACAGGGATCCCGCTGTATAAGAGCTTCAGCTGAGGGAAGGAGAGGAGGCTGATGGGGGTCCAGAGAGCGCCCATGACCCCGGCCCCCCACCCAGGCTGCTCCCTCCCTCCTGGGACCCGGGGCCCCTTCCCAGGTGCCCGGGAGCCCACATCACACACCAGCCCAGGCATCTGGGAGCAGAGGGGAGCCTCCTTTCTGCTGGGCGAGGGTGCGCGTGCCAGAGCCGACAGCAGGGCCTGGGCTCTGCCCAGGGATGGGACTCACCGCCTCCTTCACCTTCTTGGCCAGGTTTGCAAACTCAGTGGAGCTGGAGTTCTCATAGGCATCCAGAAAGTTCTCGTTCGTGATCCTCAGGTAGCCATTGAAGACCTTCTGGACCCGCACGTTCCGGTCTGTGAGAGACCAGCGAAGGACGGTGGTCAGAGGAAGGGACACATGCCCTCCTGTCCCCCCACTGTCACAGCTGCCCTCAGCCGCCCCAGGGGAGCAGGCCCTGAGCCCCATCACCTCCCCGTGGGAGGAGCCCTCCTTTCCCTCCCCCCCAACTGCACCCTCCATCCCTCCCTCCCTCCCTCCCTCCCTCCCTCCCGCTCACAGCAGGCGGCCCTGGGTGGGCCCCTGGAGGAGGGTCCACTCACACTGGAAGTGCCACGCCAGGAGCCCCGCCATGAGGGACAGCACCAGAAGGCCGGCCAGCACGGCTACCGGCACCACCCACCGCCGCGGGCCGCCCTTCTCCACCTTCTTGGTGTTGTTGGCCGGCAGGAACTCCACGCCTTCCTCAAAGCCATTCATGTTCTGAACAGAGAGATCAGTGCACTGCCGGTCAGAACCCGCGGCCTCAGCAGCCTCCCAGCCCGGCTCGGGCAGAACCTTTGCACGCTGTCAGCTCCATCCAGGAAGGAAAAGCCAGGAGGAAGCAGCAGTGGCCTCCCCTCCATGCACCCCCAGGCACGTGCTGCTTAAGAGTTGTGAGTTTCAATAAAAGGGAAGCGAACAGCCCATCTGAACCCAGTCATTGAGGCTGTCAGCTACATGACTCATCTTTGGCGCAGGAGGATGCCCAGATGTGGGGACAGAGGGCCCAGCCCAGGGCCAGGATTGCCTCGGGCAAGCTGCGCTGTACGCCCTAACCCCAACCCTTGCTCCACCGATGTTTAACAGGCCAAAAGTAAAAAGGCAGTAAACTGGGCAGCTCTGCCGTGCCACTGCAGGACAAGTCACTCCGCTCTGAGCCTGAAGTCTCACAGTCCAGGACCCCAAGGTGAGCTGAGAAGGCCAGGTCTCTACTGGAATCCACACCCAGGCTCAGACCCAAGAGCATGAAAAACAAACAAAACTTCCAACAAACAGGATGGCAGGGGGTCTCCAGGAAGAGGGGGGCATGAGTACGGGCGGGCAGGTGAGGTGTCTGCAGCACGCAATGACAGGTTGGCAACTTTTCCGCCCTCTGGCATACACTCTATCTGCTGCCCTAAACCCAGGGAGGGGCTGTGCCCTTTTATTCATTTATGATTATTGTTTTTTAAAATTTTATTGATTTTATTTTTTACTGTGTTGGGTCTTTGTTGCTGCGCGCGGGCTTGGGGCTACTCTTCGTTGTGGTGCGCGGGCTTCTCACTGCAGTGGCTTCTCTTGTTGCGGAGCACGGGGTCTAGGCGCACGGGCTTCAGTAGTTGTGGCACATCGGCTCAGTAGTCGTGGCTCGCAGGCTCTAGAGCGCAGGCTCAGTAGTTGTGGCGCACGGACTTAGTTGTTCTGTAGCATATGGGATCTTCCCAAACAAGGGCTCGAACCCGTGTCCCCTGCATTGGCAGGCGGATTCTTAACCATTGCGCCACCAGGCAAGTCCCGGGCTGGGCCCTTTTAGGGTTAACTGCCTCATACCTACTCCAACAGGGTGTGTAATAAAAGCAGTAGCTCCACCCCAAATTCCACAGATGTGGCCGTGTTTAAGTTTACAGATTTGGTGTTTTGGTATTAACCTCATAACTGTAAATGATGTGCTTGAACTGCCATTTCATGATTTGTCACATTCAAACATTACCTATTTACTCACTGTTGTGAAAGATTCTCCCCACTCCTGCCACATCTGGATACTCGTTTCTCTAACTTTAGTTTCCTAATTGGTTATATTTGTGACTTTATCTAATATCAAACACAGAAATACATCCCACAGCTAACCCTACCACGGTAATCATATTACAATATATAAATGTATCAAATCAACATGGTGTACATCTTATTATGTCAATTACATCTCAAAAAGAAATAAATTTTTAAAAAGAAAATAAAAAACACAGCCCAGAGGCACTTAAAATGTTTCCAAGCTGCTTGTTCTGGAATTTGTCTCCATATTTCTAAATAATATGCCAATGCCAGTAACTCCTGATTCATCTATATAAAATATAATCAGCTGACTTCCTATTATGATAGGGTGGATTTCGATGTGCTTCCTTCTCTGTCTCTCACCCATCCTCCCAATAGTTATGGGGCTAAAGTTTAAAAAAAAATTATATCCATACTGTATGTTTTCATTATTAGCCTTTGAAAATATTGTTCACTATTGTTTCCTTCTCACTACAACTGAGTTGTTTTTCCTGCTGTGAACATTCATTTACTTGGGTTTCTTTTTAACATACACCCAAGTCATTCCATACAATCTAAGAGCACTGCAGTGTTCTTCGAATCTTCCACATATAAAGTCTGTCAAAGAACCTCTCCTTTCATTTTCCTCCTGGGGGCACTCTGTCCTTTCCCACAGCTGCTGTCTGGAACTTCCTCCTCCACCATCCTGGGAAGTTCCTTCAACTCCCTCTTGTGTGTGTGGTTTGTCGTTGTTTTGTTTTGTTTTTGTTTTTGTCTTTTTGGCCGCACTGCACAGCTTGCAGGGTCTTCGTTCCCTGACCAGGGATTGAACTCGGGGCCATGGCAGTGAAAGCACCGAGTCCTAACCACTGGACCACCAGGGAACTCCCAACTCCCTCTTGTGTTAAAACCCCTATTTCCTGGATTCCATGTCTTCATCTCTCTTGGCTTACTTCATTTGGGTGGAACACATACTTCAGTAGTTTCCAGAGAGGGACGTTTCTTGTGACTTTACATGTTTAGAAGGACCTTAATTCTGCACTCATGTTTGTTGATGGTTTGGCTGGGTATAGGACTGTAAGTTTCAAATAATTTTCACTTAGAATTTTGAAGGCTCCAAAGTTTTCCAGCTTCTAATTGTGCTTTGGAGAAATATGATAATAGTACAAATCCATTATTTTCTTTTTTTTTTTTTGAGTTTCTTTAGGAGTTTTTGTTTAAATTCCTCTACTTTTTTTTTTTTAATTTATTTATTTATTATTTATGGGTGTGTTGGGTCTTCGTTTCTGTGCGAGGGCTTTCTCTAGTTGCGGCAAGTGGGGGCCACTCTTCATCGCGGTGCGCGGGCCTCTCATTATCGCAGCCTCTCTTGTTGCTGAGCACAGGCTCCAGACGCGCAGGCTCAGTAATTGTGGCTCACGGGCCTAGTTGCTCCGCGGCATATGGGATCTTCCCAGACCAGGGCTCGAACCCGTGTCCCCTGCATTGGCAGGCAGATTCTCAACCACTGTGCCACCAGGGAAGCCCCCATTATTTTCTGTTCATGATTTGTTGTCTTTCTCTGAAAGTCTTGAGTAAATGCTTTGAATTGGGTCTTTAAATTTCACTACACTGAGCTCTCCACCTGCCCTTTGAATCTGGAAACTCATATCTTTCAGTCTGGGGAACTTTCTTGTATTATTTTGTAGATTATATCCTCTCCTGCATTTTCTCTCTTCTCTTTCTGTAAGTTCTATTATACTGATCCTCTGCTTTACTTATCCATCTTGTTTTGTAATCTTTCTATTGAGTTTTCATTTCTGCTATCAAAACTTTCATTTCCAAGAGTTCTTTCTTATTTTATGAATTTTGGAGGCAAAATCTTCTCATCCTGATATTTCTATTGAGTAACTTTTCTCTGTTGTTGACCTTCTCTTTCGTGTTGAAAACTTTCCTCAAATGCTTGAGGATGTGTGGCTGTTTACTCATATTTAGGAATGAAGTCCTAAAGGTTGTTCAGAAGCTCTGTGGGCATGGCTTGTCCACAGGTGGCTTCACCTTGGGCCACAATTCAGTGGCTAGCCAGATATTTCACTGGGCACTCCCAACTGCTAGGCTGTGTAGACCTTTTCTATGGGATGGTTTAGTTACTGCAGAGAATAGTTTTCTAATCTTCTGGGTGGGGTGATTTAAACCCAGCCACTACCATTCAGAACATGGGAGAGAAAAGACCTGTGACTGTTTTCCCCTTCACTTCAGCCTTCTGGCACCTGCTGTCCTCAAGTCTGGAGAAATCAATTTCCCATCCCTTATGGGGGACTCATGGGTAGGAGTAGTTTTGTTTGGGATGGAGGTGGGGCTCTGGGAATTTCTAACAATGCCCTTCCCTGTCTCACCTCTATCTTCCATAAATACCTGAGCCCAATTCCTGAGTCTGGCAGAGGATGTTATCAGAGAAATGTTAGAAGAATATTTCCAAGCACCAAAGAGAGGTATGTCTCTTCAGATTGAAAGGGCTCACTGAATGGTGAGAAAGATAAATGAAAAAGCACACATAACAAAAGATATCATGTTGAAATTTCAGAACACCAAAGCTTAAAAGTACATCCTCTATTGCAAATGACATGACTGACAAGGGCTTAATTTCCAAAATATACAAAGAAGACATACAGATGGACAATAGGCACACAAAAAGATGCTCAACATCAATAATTATTAGAGAAATGCAAATCAAAACTACAATGAGGTACACCTCACACCAGGCAGAATGGCCATCATCAAAATGTCTACAAATAATAAATCCTGGAGAGGGTGTGGAGAAAAGGGAACCCTCCTACACTGTTGGTGGGAATGTAAATTGGTGCAGTCACTATGGAGAACAGTATGGAGGTTCCTTAAAAAACTAAAAATAGAGTTGCCATATGATCCTGCAATCCCATTCCTGGACATATATCTGGAGAAAACCATAATTTGAAAAGATACATGCACCCCAATGTTCATAGTAGCACTATTCACAATAGCCAAGACATGGAAACAACCTAAATGTCCATTCACAGATGAACGGATAAAGAAGATATGGTATATTTATACAATGGAATACTACTCAGCCATAAAAAAATGAATTAATGTCATTTGCAGCAACATGGATGGACCTAGAGATTATCATACTAAGCGAAGTTAGTCAGAAAGAGAAAGACAAATACCATATAATATCACTTATATGTGGAATCTAAAATACGGCACATGGGAATTCCTTGGTGGTCCAGTGGTTAGGACTCCACGCTTTCACTGCTGAGGACGCGGGTTCAGTCCCCGGTCGGGGAACTAAGATCCCTCAAGCCACAAGGCGCGGCCAAAATAAAAAAAAAAATTAAAATACGACACTAATGAACTTAGCTACAAAACAGAAACAGACTCACAGACATAGAGATCAGACTTGTGGTTGCCAAGATGGGGGGGGGGGCGGGGGAGGGTTGGACTGGGAGTTCGGGATTAGCAGATGCAAGTTATTATATACAGGATGGATAAACAACAAGGTCCTACTGTATAGCACAGGGAACTATATTCAATATTCTGTGATAAACCAGGAAAAGAATATGAAAAAGAATATATATATGTAACTGAGTCACTTTGTTGTACAGCATAAATTAACACAACATTGTAAATCAACTCTAGTCCAATAAAATAAATGTTTTTAAAGGAGTACATCCTCTACACGCCTATCTGGCTATTTTTCCCCCTCTCTCATATTTTACATTTCTTTGTCATTTAGTTCTATTTTGGGATTTTTAAAAAAACTTACTCTCATAAACCTTCTATGGAATTTTTAAAATAGTTTCACTGAGGTACAACTGACATAAAATAAACTGTACATGTTTAAAGTGTACAATTTTTGGCATATGTATACACCCATGAAACTATCACCATGATCAAGGTAATGAACCTATCCAGCACCTTCCAAAGTTTCCTCCTGGCTCTTCCCTCCTTTCCTTCCCGATTCCCTTTCCCGTCCCCAAACTACCACTGATCCGCTTCCCATCAGTAAAGATTAGTTTGCTTCTTCTAGAACTTCATATAAATGGAATTAAACAGTATGTACTCTTTACTGTCTACTTTCACTCAACATATGAGATGCACCTGTGTTATTATGTTTATTATATTAACAGTGCATTCCTTTCCAGCGTTGAGTAGTAGCCTACTGAATGGATATAACACAATTTGTCTACTTAGTCACCTGTTAATGGATATTTGTGTTGTTTCCAGGTAGGGGTGATTACAAATAAAGCTGCTATAAACGTTCCTGTATGAGTCCTTGTACTGATATATGCTTTCATTTCTCTTGGGCAAATACCTTGAGTGGAATAGCAAGTTTGTATGACAGCTGTATGTTTAACTCTTTAAGAAACTGCCAAACTGTTTTCCAAAGTGACTGTACCATTTTACATTCCCATCAGCAGTGTGTGAGAAATCCAGTTGTCCACATCCTATCCAACACTCCATGTGGTCAGTCTTTTACATTTTATCTGTTCTAATAGAAGTATCTCACTGTGGTTTTAAGTTCCTTTTCCCTACTGACTAATGATGTTGAGCATCTTTTCAGATACTTGGTTGCCATCTGTTTATCTTCTTTGGTGACTTATCTCTTCAAATCTTTTGCCTAGCTTTTAAAACTGGTTTGCTTAGTTTCCTATTACTGTATTCTGGTTACAAGTCTTTTATGAGATATATATACTTTGAAAGATTTTCTCCTAGTCTGTGGCTTGGATTTTCATTCTCTTGTCTGTGTCTTTTGAAGAAGAGAAGTTTTTCATTTTGATGAAGTCTAATTTATCAGGTTTTTCTTTATGGATTCTGATTTTGTGGCTGTATTTAAGAAATCTTTACATAACCCAAGGCAACAAGGATTTTCTCCTATGTTTTCTTCCAGTAGTTTTAATGTTTTAGGTTTTTGATTTGGGTGTAGAATCCATTTTGAGTTAAAAAATTTTTTTAATGGTGTAAGGTATGGATCAAAGTTCTTTTTTTTTCTTTTTTCTTTTTTTTCCCTTTACATATGGATATCCACTATCATCTGTTGTGCAGACTATCCCTTTTCTACTGAATTGCCTTTGCACCTTTGTCAAAAATCAGTTGTCCATTTATACACGGGTCTACTTCCAGACTCTATTATATCCCATTGATCTCTTTTTCTATCTGTATGCTAATACCACCCTGTCTCCCTGTCTACTGCAGCTTTGTAAGTCAAAAAAGCTATTGAAATAATAAGTGAGTTTAGCAAGGTTGCAGGATATAAGATCAGTATCTAAAAATCTATTGTACTTCTATACATTAACAATGACCAATTGGAAATTAAAACTTAAAAAAACCCCAAAAACCCTTACAATAACATCAACAATATGAAATACTTTTGGGAAAATCTGACAAAAGATGCAAAACACCTGTACACTGAAAAATACAAAACGTTGGTAAGAGGAAATTTAAAAGACAGAAATAAATCAAGCAATATCCTGTGTTCATGGATTGGAAGACTCAAGAGAGTTAAGATGTCTGTCCTCCTCAAATGTGCCTACAGAGTCAATACAATCTTGATCAAAACCTCAGCAGGCTGTTTGTAGAAACTTATGAGCTGCTTCTGAAATTCACATAGAAATGCAACAAGCCCTGAAAAAGAATAAAACTGGAGGACTTACATCACCAGATCTCGAGATTTACTAAAAAGGCAACAAATGTTTTTATTTATTTATTTATTTACTAATTTATTTATTTATTTTTGTCTGCATTGGGTCTTCGTTGCTGCGTGCGGGCTTTCTTTAGTTGCGGTGAGAGGGGGCTACTCTTCATTGTGGTGCACGGGCTTCTCACTGTGGTGGCTTCTCTTGTTGCGGAGCACAGGCTCTAGGCACACGGGCTTCAGTAGTTGTGGCTCGCGGCTCTAGAGCGCAGGCTCAGTAGTTGTGGCACACGGGCTTAGTTGCTCCGCGGCATGTGGGATCTTCCCAGACCAGGGATCGAACCCGTGTCCCCTGCAATGGCAGGCGGATTCTTAACCACTGCGCCACCAGGGAAGTCCCCAAATGTTTGTTTAATTTTAAAAAATCATATATTTCATTTCCAATGGTGACTTTTATCCTTAGATGGTTCTTTTTTGAGCAGTCTTTTCTATTTTATGAATGCACTACTTCCTTGTTCTTTCTTAGGATACAAACTTGCTTGTTTTTATATTATCTTCAGAATCTTGTCTTTGCCCTTCTAGGCTATAGGTTTGCTTTAAATGTCCAATGGTCCTTGGTTGTCTAATCATACTTGAAAAGGAAAAAACAGTAAGGCTTTAGCTAGACTCTCTGAGCAGACTGTGTTTTTTTTTTTTTGTTTTTTGTTTTAATCTAGGCACACGGGCTTCAGTAGTTGTGGCGCGCGGGCTCAGCAGTTGTGGCTCACGGGCTCCAGAGCACAGGCTCAGCAGTTGTGGCGCACGGGCTCAGTTGCTCCGCGGCATGCGGGATCCTCCCGGACCAGGGCTCGAACCCGTGTCCCCTGCATTGGCAGGCAGACTCTCAACCACTGTGCCACCAGGGAAGTCCCTGTGTGTCTATGTTTATATGTGTTGGAAGAAATGTAACATAATAGTTTAATATGTTTATTTTCAATGTACAGGGTAATTTCACAACTGTTTTCTTACCCAAGCCTCACAACAATCCTGGAATCATGCATGACTGGTGCCCTCACTGCCGTTCTACGGAAAGGCAGGGAGAAATGGTGACCTTGCAAGATCACACAGTCACTGGGCGGCAGCTCCAGATTTGATCCTGATTTTCTACCTCCCTGTGGTCAGCTTCCAGGACTCAGGGAGCAAGTATTCTGGGATATGGGAAAGCAAACTCCTTGGGAAGGGGAAGGTAGCCAACAGCATGGACAGCGGAGGCCAAGGGCCACCCCAGCCTGGCCGTGGAGCAAGTTGTCAGCCGTGGCGCCGGCTCACAGGCAGGGCCCTGGTCGTCCCTGCACTGTGAATACCAGGCTCCACTCAGCCCACAGATGCTGTTTAATCAGTAACTAGATGACTTCCTTTTATTACCCTACTCTTGGCTCCATTTTCAGGCATATTAGAGATCATCTTGCCTAACCCAGTCCTTTCACTGATAAGGAGACTGAGGCTGAGAGACAGGGAGTGACCTGTCCAAAGTCACAAAGGGAGTGAAGCCAGTAAAGCAGCAAAGCGGGACAAGCCACACCAACCGTCGTCGGGGTTTCACGGATGCACGGGATTGGGTGGCCCCCGGGAGCAGGTGGCAGGGAGCTCCCATCCGTTCGGGCTTAACTGAAAACATAACCTTCTCCCTACACATAACCGTCTCTCTACAGGCTGCAGAGCCAACAGAAGAGGGAGGATGCTGGTGCCTGCCTCCGCCTGTCCTCTCTTTCGTAAAAGTAACACATTTACAGGTGCACATACAAAACACAGTGTTGTAAAGCAGGTGCTGGCCTACCACAAACAGAGAGAGGCCATGCAACTCTCATGGCCTCTTCTCCCCGGCCAGCTCGAGTTAGATCTTGGCTCAAGGCCAGCTCAGAAAAGAGAGCAAGGGATGACTTCCTGGAGGACAGACAGGCATCAGGGGTGCACACAGAGGGAAGCCCCAAAGGGACAAAGGGGGAGAACCCAAGGGGTGGGGTGCAGGGGCAAATCAGATCACCACCATCCCCACCCAACTTCCTGGAGGGATAGAGGGAGTACCGTCCAAAAATCCAGGAGGGGAGACGTATAAGCCCTGGAAAATATCATATTTTCTGCTGGTTTAAGCACACTAGTGCAAATGACGCATATCCTCCCCAAGGTCAGTGGTTGTCCAAAAAAACTAATTTATAGAAGGTAAAAAGGAAAAGGCATATTTTATTTGATGCTATAGGAAAAACCTTTGTGGTCACCCTACTCCTGTTAAGTACGAAACTCACCAGGGCTGAAAGCTAAATGCTTAGCAAGCAAAACTGTGTTCAAGTCAACCACAGAATCCTCATGCTGGCGAGGACCCTTTACCTGGTTCCCCAAGCGCACACTGATGGCCTGGCACCAGCCACTCGCTCACCAGGGCCCGCTCTCCCACCGGCTCCAGGGACCAGCAGATCCAAAGCCAGAAGGTGGCATTGGCAGCTGAGTGCGGTCCTCATGGGAGAAAAGCTACTGGTAAGTGTTCACGTTTATAAATAGCAAAAACAATACTAACGATCTAAAAGTCTGCACAAGATTTCAGTCAAAGCAGACGGAGAAGAAATAAATCTTCATGCCAGGCTCTCTTTTTAAAGACTGTTCCTCATTTGGCCAAGGTTGGGTGTGATTTGCCGGGAAGGCAGGGGATGAAGCTGAAGACTGAAGAGGTGGCCGAGAGTCCTGGGAGGGGCCACGAAAGGCCCTCACGTGACGTCTGGTGATGTGCTTCTGCAGCAGAGGATCAAGGTCAAGGGACAGAGGTGATGTCACTGGCTGGAGACACCGACCTGAGACGAAGACAAGGGTGGCTGGCTTCATGTGCCACGTCCAACTCTGCCGTGGACTGGTGGCAGGCGCTCTCCGCTCACCGGTTCCGTGACTCGGTGTACCCACCACCAGCTGGGGCGGATTTCAATTCCATGATGTCATCCCGCCACCGTGGTCATGAGGACCATAAAATATCCCTGAGATGGTTCAAGCAAGAAAGCACAGTCTCAGCACCTGCAATGGTTTTCCAAGGTGAGGGCCAATTCCACGGCACTTCGAAGATGCTTTTCTTTTCAAGAGGAAAGACAAAGCCAGCATGACTCTCGTGGCCACTCCCTGATGCCAGTTTGAATCAGATCCTGCCCAGAGTCCCCAGAAACTCAGCATGGGCTCAAGGCCACCGGAGACGACAGAGCAAGGAGTGGATTCCAAAACTTTACACTGTATGTGTCATCCCGGGAGATGCTGAGAACAGTACGCGTAGCACTGAGATACCAGGGGTGAAACTGGAGAAAGGCCCCTTCTTCAAGCTGCTGGTGATGAAGGGACCCTGTACTTAGATGGACTCTCTCCAGTTAAGTCAGCACCCACAAAAAAATTCAAGAGGCTGTGGGCAGCGTGCAGCCAATATGCAGGCTCCCAAGGGTGGCGACTTCACCTCTCCTGTGGCCACAGCAGTCCTGGCCCAGCGAAATTATGAGCACAGAAAGGACACTTGATTTGCTCATCACAGGACGATCGAAGCAACAAAGGAGAAGGGAAAAGAAACCCATGTCGGAATCCACCCACTCACAAGCCCGGGGCATCTGATCCCAAAAGAAGCCAGATTCTCAAGAAACAGGAAACTCTCATTGATGGTACCACTCCAGCATACTCCAGACTTGCCTAGCCATGAAAAATAACGATAAAAAATAAATAAAAGATGGGACTTCCCTGGTGGTGCAGTGGTTAAGAATCCGCCTGCCAACGCAGGGGACACGGGTTCGATCCCTGGTCCGGGAAGATCCCACATGCCGCGGAGCAACTAAGCCCGTGCGCCACAACTACTGAGCCTGCGCTCTAGAGCCGGCGAGCCACAACTACTGAGCCCATGTGCCACAACTACTGAAGCCCCCATGCCTAGAGCCCGTGCTTCGCAACAAGAGAAGTCACCGCAATGAGAAGCCTGCGCACCCCAACGAAGAGTAGCCCCCGCTCGCCACAACTAGAGAAAGCCCACGCGCAGCAACGAAGACCCAACACAGTCAAAAAATTAAAAATAAATAATAAAAATAAATTATAAATTAAATAAATAAATAAATAAGAAGCACAGCGCTTGCTCAGCATCCAGATTCCCCAGCCCCTCCCCCAGGAGATTCCACTGCCGCACGGCAGGAGCAGAGCCCTGGGGTCCGCAAGTCTAACCTGTGTCCCAGGTCACTCTTGAGAACTAGATTGTGAGAATACGCTGCCGCCTACCATTCCCAGGGGGCTGCTGGCCTGGCTCACCCACCCCCCGCCGCAGTGACAGGAGCCAGCTGGGTCGTGTCAGTTTCAGTCAGCCTATTTTAAGCAACCACCTGGGATGCAAGGTATCTGCGCAAGGGGCTGGACTTGGCTTCTGCGCCCAGGACCTTCCCACGATAGGTTATAAGCACCATCCAGAAGTCCCGGAGGCTGCCAGCAGATTTCTGCAGATACACACTGCCAGCCAAGGCCGGTCAGCTGGTGATGTACTCCCAAAGCCCTCTGCCTTCTTGTTGCTTGACCTCTCACCCTTGCCCTTCAACCTCGTTACGGTCCTCAGCTGCCGCACCTGAAGAAGGACCTGCCGGAAAATGGGTGAGGCTGCGGGGCCCTAAGGAGGATCCAGAATTACCTGTAGATCTGTGAGTCCAAGGAGAACAGAAAGCTGACCCAGAGCCAATAGCTCTGACTGAAGGAAATAAAATAACCCAAAACTCTGCACACCTGGTCAGAGCGGGACGGAAAGCCCCAGGGGCCTGACTCAGCCAACCGCGGGCACTGTCAGCCCGGGACCCGGTGGTTCTCTGCCAGCCGGCGTCAAGCTCCTGCAGGTTTCATGTCTGTGTCCCCTCCCGATTCCTGGCACTGCCCAAGCCCCACCCCCCGGCCCATACCACTGTGGCACTGGCACCACACCACCTGCAACCAGACTCCGTGGATACAAGCCTCGTCTTTCTTTTATGAGGGGTTGGAGTTGGTGGATTTCCACCCTTTCAACACTGGTCTGGGGGTGCTAACCTTGACCCCAGCCAGGAGGCCCCCAAAGCTGTAAGGAAGCAGGAGGCTGGTGCCATCCTGCCACTGAAAGGCTCTGCTCCTGTCACCACCTCCCAAGCCCAGCCTGTCCCTGAGGACACAGCCCAGGGCCAAGCCCCTCCAGGAAGCGTCCAAGGACCACCTTGGTCCACAGTCTTTCTCCCTGGGACCTCACCTCCCTCAGACCCTTGGCATCAATGATACCCCCCAGCCACAGAGGGCAGACAGGCAGTCCTAGGAGGTCAGGCTGCCCCACCTTCCTCTTTGTACTGCTTCTCTACTCCGTACCCTCTTCCCTCGACCTTGCCCAGGATTAGAACCTGACTGACTGATGGGCTGAAGGACTTCTCTCTTCCTAGCCAGAATCAGGTAGCCTACCCAAGGCAGGTGCCAGGACCCAGGCAACTTTCCAGACCCGTGTCCACGCCTAGAAGGGGAGAGAATGCTCAGTCCACACCCCAGGGATCTGCTGATAGCCCCCCAGGCTCTCTGGTGTCAGCCAGCCCGGCCACCTGCTATACCCGATACCGAGGCATCTAAGTTTAGGCCCTCCCGGTCTCACCCTCTCCCAGTCCTCAGTTAAATGCTCCCCCAGGGCACAACCTCTTTTGTAATTCCAACCAGAGAATTCCATCTCAGATGGGATCCAAGATTGTGTAACAGAGCAGCACCCCCAAACCCAGCCAGTCTCTTTGATCCCACAAACTTTGCACCTGCCCTGTCTTTTCTGGCCAGAGACCATCTTCCTGGGGCAGCCACGCCCCTTTCTCCTGCCCCCGTCACCTGACCGGGAGCAAAAGTATCTGCCCGCAGGGGCACAACCACGCAGGTTCCCCGAGAAGCTAAACCGGAAAGAGACTAAACAAGGAACCAAGAAACAAGACTAAGAAACTAAGAAACGAGAAACTAAACAAGAAAGAAACTAAACAAGACAGAGGTGAAGGCAGTACCGTGTAACTTCTTTTCATCCTTCTTCTTGACTTTTCACCAAGCCCACATTCCGATTTCATGCGCTAGTGCTTTTTCTAGCTATTGACATTTTTGTTGAGATCACTGTAAATTCAAATGCAGTTGTAAGAAATAATACCAAGATCCCTTGTACACTTTGCCCAGTTTCCCTCAGTGGTAACATCTCATAAGACTACATTATAACACCACAATATCGATATAACCCACAGATCTGATTCAGAGTTCCCATTTTACTTGTACTCTTTTGTGTGTAACTATTAAGTTCCATAAGATTTAATCACTGGTGTATGTTCCTGTAACTACCAAGAGTCAAGATTCTGAACAGTTCCAACGCAAGGATCCCTCCCACTTCCCTTCTGCCCCCCCAGCCACTAGCCTAAAACTGTCCTTTCAAAAATGTTAGATAATCCCTCGTCCGGGAAGATCCCACATGCCACAGAGCAACTAAGCCCGCACACCACAACTACTGAGCCTGAGCTCTAGAGCCCATGCTCCGCAACAAGAGAAGCCACCACAATGAGAAGCCCGCGCACGGCAACGAAGAGTAGCCCCCGCTCACTGCAACCAGAGAAAGCTGGCGTGCAGCCGCGAAGACCCAACGCAGCCAAAAATAAATAAATAAATAAATAAATAAATTTTTTTTTAAAATGTTATATAAATGGATCACCCAGTATAGAATTTTTGGGGATTGCTGCCTTTTTTCACTCAGCAAAATTCCCTGGAGCATCGTGCATCAATGCTTTGCTCCTTTTTATTGCTGAGTAGTATTCCACGGTACCTTTTAGCCTTTTTTAACAGCTGCCTTGCTGGACCCAGGGATCTGAAGAAGTTAGTGGAAACACCCAAAGCACACCAGCCTCCAGGAATTGACTATGTTCAGAAACGCCTCTTCCACCTTTTCAGTAGCTCCCAGGAATGTTCACTCAGCTACAAATCTAGCTGTTTGGGAGAAAGCACTGAATACACAAACAAGAAAGCCCCGTCGCCAGGGGAGGGCGCCTGGAGGCCCCAATCCACAATTACAACCTGTGCACAGAAGTCAAAGGACGGGAGAGAGGAGAGAACTGTGTCCTTGGGATCGGATTCTTAGAGCCGAAACAGTTTAGACGTCATTGCATCTCCGTCCTCCCAGGGCCACCCTTTCTGGGGCAAAGAGTATTTTCAGTTAGGGCAAGCGTTACAAAGTTCTCCCTTCCCCCCAGGGTGATCGGCATCACAATAGCCCCGCACATTAGCATTGAGACAGAACCAGCCTAATTCCTCCAGCTCAGGGAGGCTCCTGAAATACTCTTCTGGGTCTGCTCTTTCTCTGGCTAAAATGCTCAACTCAACGGTTCAAAGTGTTTTCTGAACCTCTGGCCATCTGCACAGCAGCAACATTCCCGTTCAGACATGGAACCCAGAATTCAACAGCATAATCCAAACAGGGCCTGCCCAGCAAGGTCCCCATGAGGGCTGTTCGTCAATTTCCTCCCTTATTCCGCCACCACTCTGTTTCCATCAATTGTCCAATAACACAGTCAATTAGCACACACAAATAATACAAATAAAATAATAATAATACAGAATGACAGATCCACCTGATGAAAGTTTACACAGCAAGAGCGGTGTTTCAAAGAGTAGGATATAACATGGAAAAACTCTCTAAGATACAATATTAAATGAAAAAAAAAAAAAAAGTCAAATTGTTGGGCACTTCCCACCCTTCCAGACTCAGCTTAGGTGTCTCCTCTGAGATGCTCCCAAGGAAAGCCCCTGCCCCACCATTTTAGTGGGGTGACATCCTCCAGTTTCCCTGTCACCCCAAACATACCCGCATCCCAGTCTCTCAGTCTCTCGAAGTCAATCATCTGCTCCTTAAGGATGGGGGAGCGGAGAGGGGGCTGCGTCTTGCCCCACAATCTTAGCATGGGTTAAGATTTGTAATAAACGTGTGATGAATTAATTCATTACAACCATGTCTTTAGCTGCACAATAGGAATGACATCATGATTCCATTTGGGGAAGAATACGTGTACACATATATATTAATATCCACATAAGTATTAGTTCATGCATAGAAGACTGTGGGATAATAGAAACTAAACTATTTATAGGGGTTATAAAACCTGGGGAAGAGAATTTCAGAGGAATTTCACTGTGTGTATTTCTGTATTGCTCAACTTTAAAAAGTCCTTTCCTGGCTTCCCTGGTGGCGCAGTGGTTGAGAGTCTGCCTGCCAATGCAGGGGACACGGGTTCGAGCCCTGGTCTGGGAAGATCCCATATGCCGCGGAGCTACTAGGCCCGTGAGCCACAACTACTGAGCCTGCGCGTCTGGAGCCTGTGCTCTGCAACAAGACAGGCCGCGATAGTGAGAGGCCCACACACCGCGATGAAGAGTGGCCCCCCCCTTGCCGCAACTACAGAAAGCCCTCGCGCAGAAACGAAGACCCAACACAGCCAAAAATAAATAAATAAATAAAATTTAAAAATAATAATAATAAAATAAAAAGTCCTTTCTAACTTTAATAATCAGAAAAAAGAAAGCAACTTTTTTTAGAAAATAGGCATAGGCAATACCAAGTTATTAACATGTCTCTCTAGGGAATTCCCTGGCGGTCCAGTGGTTAGGACTCCGCATTTTCACTGCTGAGGGCCCGGGTTCAATCCCCGGTCCGGGAACTAAGATCCCGCATGCCTCGTGGGTGCAGCCAAAAAAAAATAGTATAAACAAATAAAAATATCAGGGAGGGGGAAAATTTTTTACTTTACATTTTAGGGAGCCCCATTACATGCCTGGCTTCGTCAGCTCAAAATTCTGGATCTGCTGTGGTGCCCTGTTCGCCCCTCAGACTCCTCACGTCCCAGCTGTGGGAGGATGGAGGCTTTGCGTCTGCTGTCAGGGTGGTGCTCTTACCCCTAAGGCAGCCGGACACAGTGCTATTCTCAGCAGTCTCTCCTGCAGGCAGCCCAGGTCCTTCTGACTCATGATTAAGTCATCCGAGGTATTGGCCTTTCCCTCCCACTAGGGTGTCATCGACAGAGCTGAGAAGCAAACCTCCAAGACTTCATCAGAGTTGTTACTAGATAAGAAATGACACAGGGCTTCGATAGTGGCACAGTGGTTAAGAATCCGCCTGCCAATGCAGGGGACACGGGTTCAAGCCCTGGTCCGGGAAGATCCCACATGCCACGGAGCAACTAAGCCCATGTGCCACAACTACTGACATTGCGCTCTAGAGCCCACGAGCCACAACTACTGAGCCTATGTGCCACAACTACTGAAGCCCACGTGCCTAGAGCCCGTGCTGTGCAACAAGAGAAGCCACCGCAATAAGAAGCCCGGGCACCGCAACGAAGAGCATCCTCTGCTCCCCGCAACTAGAGAAAGCCCGCGCGCAGCAACGAAGACCCAACGCAGCCAAAAATAAATAAATAAAATAAATCAATTTATAAAAAAAGAAAAAAAAGAAATGACACAGGAGGGAATCAGGGGCAGCCCCGAGGCCACCGCCCCAAAGGACTTGGATGCACGAGGGGACCCTCGTAGGCCCAGCTGCTCAGCCAGACACCACCCTCCAGACCAGACTCTCCTCCAGTCCCTGGCCCTCCAGCGTGACCATCAGATAGGAGGCTGATATGCCTTCCAGAATATAAACAGTACATGTACAGGAACACACTAGATAAAACCCATGCATGTGGCAAAGACTGGAAAGAGTCATGCAAAACGTAAACAACCTGATGAGTCCCATTATGATTTTTAGTTGTGTGTGTAGTAAAAACAAAGCTACATTTTTCAAAGCCTGTTGAAATCCCATCTCCAGCCGGTCTCCTGGTCTATCAGGTGAGTAACCTCATCAAGAGGAGAAACCAGACGAGTTTGGTGTGAGAGGTCTTTAGTGGATTCATGTTGGCACCTGGTTCTCAGTACTCTGTTGAACCATGTGTCCTAGGATTTTGCTGGGGATGTGCATCAATCACCCTGTCTCTGGAATAGAATACAACTGTACAATGGCTTTGCGGTTAAGGCTATAAGCTTTGAAGTTGCACAGATCTAGGTTTGAACTCTTGCTGTGCCTCTGCCTTTGGGCCATTATGCAAGCCCTCTGCATCTCAGTGCTGTCATCCGTAAACTAGGCGTTTTTCGCGTATAGTTGCTGTGAGGATAAAGAAAGAGAGTAAATTGAAGTCCTCATATTTAGTGATGGGTAGCAATGATTGTCATCATATTCTTCTCCATCTTTTCACCATCATCACCACCAACTCAGAGAGACAAAGGATCCAAGATTCTGACTGGTTAGCCAACTATCACAAGGGTTCTAAAGGTTCTGTTGCTAAGCCTGGACAGAATAAGCACATTCTGAAAAGATGAGATTCCAAGACAGAATTTTCATAGGAATCTGCTTCTAGAAAACTTCTTAGTGTGACTTCCCTGGTGGCTCAGTGGTTAAGACTCCACGCTCCCAATGCAGGGGGCCCGGGTTCGATCCCTGGTCAGGGAAATAGATCCCACATGCTGCAACTAAAGATCCCGCGTGCCACAACTAAGACCCGGTGCAACCAAATAAATAAATAAATAAATAAATATTTTTTTTAAAAAAAAAGAAAAAAAATTTCTTAGCAAAGAAAAAAGGGCAATTACTGCCCATGAGCTCTGAGCAAACCCCAAATACCCTTCTCACCTCTGCCAGCCAGGGTGAGAATTCCATGAGAATCTTGGAAGTTCCCATTTCCCATTTCTGTACTACCAAATGGTTATTATAAATGTGCTAAGCTCCAGGCATTTCAGAAAAATCCCAAGTAGAGAAAATCCATTTTCTTACGAAATCAAACCCACTCTTACCCTTAGTAATTCTTCCCTTCCTGAGCCCACTGCGCTGCCAGCCCTGCCTCACACTGCAGCAGTCCAAGTAGAATATAGGGAAGCCAGACGGCCTGAGTTCAAATCCTGACCTCAACACTGTTTCGCTGTGACCTTAGGCAAGTTACTTAGCCTCTCTGTGCTACACTTTCCTCACCTATAAAAGGATAATAATGGTCTTACTCTAAGAGGTACAACACCAATACACGGTACGTGCTCAATAAACCCAGCGATGATTATCAGTATTCTAAACGCTCCAGTAGTAGCCAGTGAGCAAGGTCAGAAGCCACATCTTTGGGACCTGGGCTCCTTGGGGGCTCGTCACACCCTCACTCCTCTTCCAAGAACAGACTTTCTCTCTTAGGAGAGACAGGAGCCAACAGCCTGGGCAGAACCACAGGCCAGAGAACGAGCTGGCAGCAGGGGACTCCAGAACCACGGCGGCCACAGGCCGCAGCTAGCAGTGAGAGGCCCAGGTTGGGAAGCCTGTGGTGAGATGCGCCCTCACCAAGGAGCCGGCTCTGGACAGACCCACGCCCGAGTGATTCCCAGGGGTAGCAGGCGACGTGGGCTTCCTCCTTGGGCAGCTGTCAAGCTAGTGTTGTCTTCTCTTACCCTCAGTTTTCCCGTGTCCTAAACGAGGGCCACGGATTTCCAAGTCCTCCCAGGACCGAGGTGGAGGGAAGGGTGTTATAAGGCCCGCAGGCTTCCTGTCCATTCACAGCACCCAGGTCTCTGCCTTCGTTCCCACTGCTTACCAGCGCCCCTGCTCTCTCCTCACCCCTGCACACAGCTCCCAGCACAGGGCCTTCCCCTTCCGGAGAGGCCAGCGCAGGCTCAAAGAACCGAGAAAGGAAGAAGTGCTTGCAGTTCTGTTTTGTGTGGTAGGAGGGAGAAAGGGATGTGTAGCCGGTCTTAGCACCCATTTCCCTTTCACAGGAGGACCTTCCTCATAGAGGCCAAGTAAAGGGAGAGAAATGGAAACTGAAGAGGGCTTGCATGGCTGGGATGCTGTTCCCAGCACCCCTCGAGGACACTCCCTGTGCTCGGCAGGTAGGCCGCACACCTGCGCAATTGGCATCCTGACAACCCGGGTTCTCAGCCTCTTCCCATGCGTCCTGCTGACTCGACATCACCTTACAGTTTGTCTTGAGGCTTTTCCAACTCAGAAATTCAAACTGTGTGATTTGTACACCAGGCTGCAACTCACGAAGGGCTTTCATGTAAGGTATCCCCTTTAATCTCTGCAAAAAACCTGTAACATATATATCATCTCCATTTTATAGCCACAGAAACTGAGGCATAGAGAGATTAGGTAACATCTCTGAGATCACCTGGCGGGAAAGCGGCAGCACCAGGTCTTGGCTCCACGTTGGATACTCCTGTCACCACATCACAGATGGCTCTGGCCACAATTCACCCACCCTGGCCCTTCGAGCCTGGGTTAGACATCCCTCCTAAGTGGCCCGCGGGCTTCTCCAGAACCCAGTCCTTATCATGCAGAACTCAACTCCCTGAAGGTAGGGACTGTGTGACTGGGCTCTTTCTCAGGGCTATTGCCCAGCACCTGGCACATGCTCCATCGGTGGGCACCTAATAAATAGCTATTATGTGGATGAGTGAATGTTTGACCAATTAACAAAGAGATGAGACTCTGAATAGCCAGAGCTGCACAGCCTGGCCCCTACGACCTCTGATTTTGATCCCACCACATCTGACTTCTCAATCCTGGTCTCT
Source organism: Balaenoptera borealis (assembly GCF_965194805.1). Lineage (NCBI taxonomy): Eukaryota > Metazoa > Chordata > Mammalia > Artiodactyla > Balaenopteridae > Balaenoptera > Balaenoptera borealis. The sequence goes on along the minus strand of NC_138868.1, from coordinate 108,115,453 downwards.
GCTTGCCGAGGAGATACTGAGTCTTACCCAGGGCAATGCTGACTTGAGGAGGAACCAAGAGCTCCTTCGAAGCAGCTTCCTAGCCACCATCAAAGGTTCAGCAGGGGCCAGGACACCCGGTGAGGCAGGCTTCCCACTTCTCATTAACAGCCACAAGAACTGGCATCTGTGCCCCTGCTCTCATGCAGGCAGGGCTCACACAGTCCCCAGACACAACACATACATCAGGGCTCCGGAGACGATGGGGAACACAGAGGTGGCCACTTCCCACTAAATAGGAACAGGTAGAAGTGGGGCAGGGGCCAGAGTCATCAGCCTTGGGAAGGAGGCAGCCAGGTACAAGCACCATCAAACAGAATCCTTCTCCAGCCACGCAGGGATGGAAGAGGCCAGGAGCAAGGAACTCAAAAGCAGCAGTGCCCCTGTGAGGCCCAGCAGGACCCAGCCAGGCCCTGCTAATGCCAAGGACAAACCCAGGGACAGTAGCTGCCCCTCCCAGTCAGAAAACAAGTCAAGGGAGAGCCTGCAGACCCTGAATGCAAACACTGCAGGGTGACCCAGAGGCTGAGAGCTCTGGGAAAGCACGGAGTGGAGGGGCACATTTGAAGACTTCCTGGAGAGACAGACAGGAGCTCTGGGCACAGCAGGCTACTTCCTCCAGGACAGTGAGTCACGTTTAATGTTCGCACACAACTCTCAGCGTGGCTCTCAAGAGGGGAAGCTCCTTAAGGGAAACAACCATATCTTATTTGTCTTTGAGAGCCCAGCTCAGGATGTGGTACAGAGTGGGTTCAATGGAGCTTGGCAGGAGAAAAGACAGAGTGACCCATGCGGGGGAAAACGGCAGAAACGGAGTGGAAGGAAGAGCCCAGAGGAGAATGGATGAGCTTCACGGCACGTGAGAAATGAGCAGGGACCAAGGGGGAAGGAAGCGAGGGCTGACGGGTGGCAGCTCCGTGGGAGCTCAGAGGACGGTGTGCAGCGCGGGCGGTGAGAGGCGAATCCAGGAAGACCCAGCTCTCCCAGTGTCAGCAGGAGACAGTCCCAGGAAGGGGAGTGAGGAAGAACAAGTGACGTGGAGGGAGGGAAGAAAAACAGTCCTGAAATAACAAACACCAAACAGCAGGCCCTCTGCTGAGGAGGCAGGAGTCGAGAGCCCCAGTAGGCAATTATCAGGGATTCACAAACATGGCAATTACGGAAAGGAAACAGAAGCCACAGAAGACGGCCACCCAGCTGCATCCACCTCCCGCAGGGCAGACACTCAGTGGGAACACAGACCTCAGCCTCCAGACTGCTGCTGAGTCCACACTTCCTTCCGCAAAGGGGGTGGAAAAGTGGAGAAGACAAGAGTGCCCAGCCTCAGTTGCTATCTGTGGTTCAGGGAACCACGGCAGCCCCAGAATCTGGCCTTCTGCAAGCTCCCTCAGTCAGGATGCCACTTGGAGAAAGGGACTGATTTGAGAGACCTCCAAAACCTGGCCTGGCATGGGAGCAACGGCAGTAGTGCGGGGTAGCAGAGGAGCTTACTGACCCCAGGATCCTGGGGGAAAGGGAGAGGCAGACCATCCATCGCTCCCCCCTGAAACAGCCCCTGCCTCTCAGCGCCCACTCAGTGTGCGGGCCTTCCAGGACACCGGGGTCCCCGCTGGCAGAGAGGTGGAGCCCTGGCTGCTGGTTTTGCCTGGGCACTGCCACCTAGGTGCAGCCATCAATAAAGCAGCTAACAACCCATTCCCGCCTCTCTACGGTAAGACAATGTTCGTTTTTAAGATCTTTTAAGATGTCCTTGTTCTTTCTGCCAAACGAGAGCTTCCTGCTTCAGTGTCTCCAAAAAGCTCAAGACGCAGGTTCTCATATCTTGTCCCACAGAGTTACCTTCCCAAAGGGCTCCATCCCCCCCTCGGAGAAGCCCAAGCAAGCCCCCCCTTGGAGTCCTAAGCTCCAGGCTCCATGGCAACCGAAGCTCTGGTCTCCCAGTTGCCCTCTGCACAGGTCCTCTACTGCCTTCTGACCAGCAAGACAAAAACAAATTCCTGCAGAGGCCCAAGACGCTAGGACTCCAAAGCCCCCTGGAAACATCCCTTCCCCGGCCCGAATCACCCACTCAGAGCCTGCGCCGCTGCTTCCTTTCCCGATGTGCACGGACAGCGCGGAGTTCTTCAGGGACCGAGATGAGCCCGCTTCCAGGCCAGGGAAAGGCCCGAGGGGCAGGAGGGCCGGGACAGGGGACCGCGGGACCGCCGGAACCGGGGCGGGCGCCGCGAGGCTGGAACCGAAGGTCCGGCCGGGAGCCCGCCGAGCAGGAAATTCCACCTGTCGGGTCGGCGCCGCGGCCACAAACCGGCAGCGTAGCGGCTCCCTTGGCCGAGAGGAGCGCGGTGCTGCCCGCCCCCCGGGCCCGCCGGCCCCCGGCCCCCCCAGGCCCCCGGCCGCGGACCCCCGCGCGTCCCGCCCCGAAGGCGCCCGCGCCGCTCGCGCCGCCCGCGCTCGCCCACCTCCGGCCGCGAGGTGTACTTGAGTCCCGCGCCGAGGCCCCCGGAGCCGCCTGTGGCCCTGCGCGCCCGCTCGCTCTTCATGGTCCCGGAGGCCGTGCGGCTCAGGCCATCGCCGCGGGGCCGGGGCGCGGGGCGGGCCTGGTTCCGGTCTCAGGCCCAGCGCTCCGGCCGCAGAGGCTCTGCCGGGCCCTTCCTGTCGCGCACAGGTAGTTTCAGGGTGTGGCTCCCGGGCCGCCCCGCCCGCCGCGCCGCCGCACCTTCCCGGGCCCGGGCCCTCCCCTTCCCCTCCCCCCTCCCCCCCTCCCCCACCCCCATCCCGCCGGGCTCGGGACCGCCTCCTCCCCTCGGGAAGCGGGAAAGCGAGGCCACCGCCTGAACGTGGTGGAAGGGCTGGTGGCCACCTGACTGGGGGTGGCCCTCGGTCCGCGCTGTGCCTCCGCACGGAACAGGCGGGCGGGAAGGACCGAACAACAACTGCGAAACTTAATCCCTCCCCCCCTCCCCCCACCCCCCGCCCTCCTCCTCGAGTAGAAGTGGCCCTTCCCGCTGGAAGACGACCTCCCCGCCGCCTCCTAGAGGCCCACCTTGGTTTCTTTCCCTCCCTCCCCCCTGCATCTTCAATCTCTCCCCACCTTGCTCCACATCCAGGTCTCAGTTATAACCCCTCCAAACCCAAACAAAACCCAGAACCGCCCCTGGCTCAGCCTCCCGCTCTGGCCACTGCCCTCCTCTCGCTCCAGGCCAGCAGCTGCCTCTTCTGCCGCTAGGAGGGCCGCGCTGTGGCCGAGTCCAGCTCCCCCTGAGTTCCTCAACCCAGTGCCCTCTTACCTGTCCCCAGGCTCCCTCACCCATTTGCAGCATCCGATACCGATTGATCCCGTCCTCAAATGCCCGCCTTCCCTGGATTCCGGTCCTACCTTCTGGCCCCTAAATGTCAAGGTTCCCAAAGCTCTCTCTCTTCAGCCTCCTCCTTTTTTTCTCTACACTTTCTTGGCAACTCATCTTGTGGCTTCAAGTAAGTAAATCTGCCTTCCTAGCATTGGCATCATGAAGGAGTGCCACTTCGGCGTTCACAATTGCTTGGGAACTTCTCCATTTGTGTTCTACTGGCGTTACAGAGTCAACAAATATCACTGGGCACATATTATATGCTAAGTACTGTTCTGGGTGCTGGGAAACAAGAGTAAACAAAATAAAAACCCCTGCTTTGCATCAGCAAGCCCTGAACTTCCTTCCCAGCCTTGCCATCTTGCACTGTTTTCTCCATTTATAATATTACTGTTCTCCTAGGCTCAAAACCGTGGAATCGCCTTTGACTCTGCAGCCCCCTTGCATCTCATACCTAATTCGTTCCAGACCTGAGCAAGTCTTTCTCTTCAGTAGCTGATGTGTACCACCTCTCTTTCCTCCGCATTCAGAAGACCCCACTTCAAGCTCTTATCACCCTTTGCCTGGATTAGTATAAGAAGCAAATGGAGAATGTGCCCACCTTGTCCATGGAGAGAGGCTGAGGTGGCCAAGCTCTGGCCCGAGGCCCCGGGGCGCCAGGGCAGCGAGGATGTCGGCTTTGTTAGTCGGGGCCACTGTGCAGGCTGTGAGCCAGAGGAAGCTGCAGCCCACCTGGGCCACCCTCACCCTGATCCCATCAGCAGTAAACTAGATAGAACAACTTCTGAAAGATAAGCCTGAACACGTAGGTGTGAAAGTTGGTGTCCAAACCAAGGGTTGTAATGGCCTTTGCTACCTGCTAGAATATACGAAGACAGGGAAACTCTGACTAGGAGGTCGTTCAAGATGGTGTCAGCATGTTCATCGAGAAGAAAGCACAGTGTATACTTCTAGAAACAGAAATGGACTGTGTTGAAGACAAATGATCCAGTGAGCTTGTGTTCAACAACCCACACATCAGGGCTTCCCTGGTGGCGCAGTGGTTAAGAATCCGCCTGCCAATGCAGGGGACGCGGGTTCGATCTCTGGTCCGGGAAGATCCCACACGCCGCGGAGCAACTAAGTCCGTGCGCCACAGCTACTGAGCCCACACGCCACAACTACTGAAGCCCGCGCGCCTAGAGCCCCTGCTCCGCAACAAGAGAAGCCACCGCAATGAGAAGCCTGCGCACAGCAAGGAAGACCCAGAGCAGCCAAAAATAAATAAATAAAAATAAATAAATTTATTTTAAAAAAAAACAAACCTCAAAGGAACATGTGCCTGTGGAGAAAGCATTAACGTTAGACTTGTCAGGACTACTCGGGCTGTAGGCCCCAGGAGAGTTGTGGAAGCTCTAGGGCTTATTGAAGAAATCATGTGACTGTCACGTGCTTAAGGTTTGTAATGCCTGGCTGCCTTACAAGGAAAGTAAAGTGGTGCGTTTAGAAAAAATAATAATAATAAGCAACTGGCTCTCCTGCCTCCAGTTTGCCACCCTCTGACCTCTCCGGCACACGGCAATCAGGTTACTCATCCTAAACCACAGCTCCTGTAAAACCTGCAGTGTCTCCTGGATCAAATCCAACTTCCTTGCCTGGCTCTCACAGCGTGACCTGTCTTCCTTTGCAAACTTGCCTCCCGGCACTCCTACTAGGACCCCTTTTCTGCAGCCAGACTTCCCCACATTTGCACCTTTCCTAAAGCTTCTCACCCGCTGGGAAGCCCTTCCCCTTCACAAGCATCTCTGCACATTGGGACAAAGTCGCTTGCACAACACTAGTCATTCATGTTCTTCATCGAGTATTTCCAGCTCTCTGCCTTCTGGGCACAGGCTAGGATGTGAAGTTAGGTGTGGCCCTGTGGCTAACTGTGGGCAGGGAAGTGGCAAATGGCAAATGATACACACCTCCTCCAGGTAGGAGCATGAAGAGGCAATGCACGATCCCCATGCCTTCTCTCCCTGGCTAGGCGATCCTGGAAGCACACGCTGAGATAAGACAAGACCCCTATTACCCTGCAGCCCTAGGTGGCTGCAGTGAGCAGAGACTTCTGCTGATGTGCATTTGATATGTAGCATCAATGAGAAGTAAGCTTTTGGGATGTTAAGCTACTGAGAGTCGAGGTTTGTTTGTTATTGCAGCAAGTCTAGCCCATCCAGATTGATACACTACTTTCTCCATGAGGTTTTCCTTCCCTCTAAACCAGAACTAGGTCTGTTTATACCTATACTATGGAATTTATCACCTTTTCTTTGCATTTCTGTCAACGTCTTATGCACCTTTGAGTCCTCAGAGCCTAGCACACTGACTGGCACTATCCCTTGATTAAATAGAAAATGAGTCTGCCCCTTCCATCATATGAAGCATTCCAAAGCTAAATAGGAGATATCAGACAATTTTCTGCGCATTGTGACAAAATCACCTACGGAATTTTGTAGGTACTACCTTGGTACCACAGTCACCAATGACACAATACCCTTCAATTAGTGTAGATGATGGAAAGTAAGCTGGATCCAAAGTAACATAAAGGAGAGGCATTCATGGCACTAAAACCTGCTGCCCTGCTACAAAAGGAGTGTCTCATATCATCTCCCAGGTTCCTGGAGCATCCTCTTTTATCTCATGGAGCTGTAAATGCCTTGCATGTAGAAGGCACTCAGTGCTGTCATTTGAATGCAAAGCACATGCCCTGCATTTACTGCGATTGCAGACTAGGAGGAGGTGATGCAGGCCAAGACCCTCCCCCGACATTGTGTCACGTCAGCTTACTGAGTGCACACCAAGCGTGTGACAGAGGAAGAAGTGTAACCACATGTCCTGACATTAAACCCATGACATGTGAGGTCAGTGATTTTATTCCTAAATTGTAAGTGAAGAAACCCAAGAGCAGAAGCCCGAGCTTCTTTTTTTGTTTGTTTGTTTGTTTTTAATATTTATTTATTTTGGCTGCGCCGGGTCTTAGTTGCGGGCATGCGAACTCTTCGTTGTGGCATGCGTGCGGGATCTAGTTCCCCGACCAGGGATCGAACCCGGCCCCCCTGCATTGGGAGCGCGGAGCCTTAGCCACTGGACCGCCAGGGAAGTCCCCTGAGCTTCGTAATATGCTGACATGCTCGTCAGCTTCATGGCCTCATTCTTCCCTGAAACCACATTTAGAGAGCTCTTATGTGGACCAGGAAAATCAAAACGCCCTGGAGTGCAAGCTCTAATTGAGGAGAGTACCAGATTCTGGAAGAACTGAGGAAGGAGAGATTAACTATGCCTGTGAAAGCTCCACAGAAGTGGCATTTCAGCTGAATTTGGATTTCACCGAGAGGAGGAGAAAAGGGGTGGGGGTGGGGGGTGATGTGGGAAAGATGCCAGGCAGGTGCAGTATTGCTGTCAAGGCCAGGGGCGTGGGTGGGCGTCATGCAGGGGGGAAGGCAGAATTTCCTCGTGACCACTAAACAACTGGTATTTAGAAAGTGCATGTTTACCTTCCACTGGGGAGTAGGTGTCGGGTATACAAATCTTGTTCTAGAAGATTAAGATACATTCACGGATGACGGCTCCCTCACTGGTTCACCCTGCTCTCCGCTCATTCCAAACTTCTCCCACACCGCTTGTCTGCGGACGGGTCCTCGCGGGAGCGGGATTTGCCTGCAGGCCTGGAGTGATCTGCTCCGCCTGGGTTTGCTCCCCTTCTCACCAACTTGGGCAGCAGCAGAGCTTGGTGACTTTAAACTTGGGCTGGGTCTGCCTGACGCGGCCACAATCCCGCCCATGTCATCGCCAGTCGAAGCCAGTGTCTTTCAGCCTGTGGTCAGTCCACTAAGTGGCTCTGGCCCCAAGGACATTGGGGCAGTCGGAGTGGCCTTCTGAGGGGCCCCCAGCGGACAGAGTCCTGGGGTCAAGAAGAGAAGGACTTCCCCGGGGGATGGTAGCTTGGGAGTGGGAGTGTTTGTGGGGGAAGAGAAAGATGGTGATGGAGGCCCTGTGAGTTGGTCATCGCAGCAAACTACATGGGCCTCAGGCTGACATCTGAGTTTGAGTCTGGATTTACCCCCTAGGAGTGTGAGAACCTGGCCATATCCTTTAGGCTGTCTGCTGTTGGGTTTCTTCACTTACAATTTAGGAATAAAAGCACTAAGCTCACATGTCATGGGTATAATGTCAGGACATGTGGTTACACTTCTTCCTCTGTCACACGCATGGTGTGCACTCAGTAAGCTGACGTGACACAATGTCGGGGGAGGGTCTTGGCGTGCATCACCTCCTCCTAGTCTGCAATCGCAGTAAATGCACGGCATGTGCTTTGCATTCAAATGACAGCACTGAGTGCCTTCTACGTGCAAGGCATTCACAGCTCCATGAGATAAAAGAGGATGCTCCAGGACCCTGGGAGATGGTATGAGACACTCCTTTTGTAGCAGGGCAGCAGATTTTAGTGCCATGAGTGCCTCTTCTTTATGTTACTTCAAATCTGGCCATCTTAGTAATAATAGCTTCAACGTTCATTTAGTGAAACAATTCTAAAGGCATCACTGACTTTCTTTATCCCACCCACCCACAAACAACAAATCTGTCAGTTCTACCCCCAAAATATATTTTGAATCTGTCTACTCCTTTTTTTCCTACTGCATCTCACTATTCCCAGCCACCATGTAGTCCTCCCCGGACTACACATCACCTCCTGAAGCCCTGCCTTCTTCCACTCAGCTCCACTCCAATCTGCTGTGATTACAGATACATGGCACTGCATCACCCGTCTTTCAAAACACAAAGTTCCTGAAGGCAAGGATCAGTATCTGCTGGTTCCCCAGCTCACACGCCAGAAATGCTTGTTAAATTATTTTAAAACTAAATGAATAAGTGAAAATGTTTTCTGGTTTTCCATTATCACTTAAAACTTTTTATTGTTAAATGCAACGCAAAGATAGAAAACAGCATAAAGAAAATTCACAGCTTACTGGGTTATTCTAAAGCAACACCTTATCATCACCACTGGAACTTTGTCAACACAGCCCAACCCTGACCCCTCCATGTGCCCGTCCCCAGACAACCCCAATTCCCCCGAGTAGCAGGGCTGTGGACCTCTATGGGGATTACTTGCTCATTTTTCTTACATGGTTTTTATCATCCAGGCCTGAATTTCTGCACATCATTGTTTAGCTTTGGCCTGCTTTTTGTTTGTCTGTTTTGTTTCCAACATGTCTTTTAGGTCTCTTTTAATCTAGAGGTTCCCTTTTTTCTTCCTTTACACTCGTTCTTCCTTTACAATTTATTTACTGAAGAAATCAGACCATTTGTCCTGCAGACTTCCCACAGTGAGGATTTTGTGGACTGTATCTTCAAACTGTTGTCTCTTTAGTGAGTTCCCTTGTGCTCTGTATTTCCTACAAATTGTTGTATTTAGAGGTTTAATCAGATGAATGTTTGATTGTTTTTTGGAGGGAAGATTCTTCATAGGTGGTGGTATGTTTTTCAACGTGAGGCCTACGTCTGGCTGTCTTGTTTTGTTTTGCTAGTTCCGTGCTTAGATTCTAAATTCAGGAAATGTGAACGGTAACATTTCAATTTATCATCCCTTGTTTATTTACATGCTGGAATACTTCCATATAGAGAAATTTCTCATCTATGTGGTTACCCGGTAGTAATGTTTGTACACGAAGGAAAGAGTAAAGGCCTGAGTCTCTCCCTCTGTTGAGTAGTTTTCAAAATAGTCAGTTTTCTAGCATCTTCCAAAGGGAACAGTTGGTGTTTGTTTGCTTGTTTTTGTATTATTATGAATTCTTGGATTTAAATGTATTGATATGTTTTGGTTCATTGCCATTTGTATGCTATTGATGTTCAAACTCTGCCCTCTGTGACCAGCAGGGATGTCTTCAAGTTGGTTCTGACTCTTTTTTTTTTTTTTTAATATTTATTTATTTATTTATTTTGGCTGCACCAGGTCTTAGTTGCAGCATGCAGGATCTTTTTAGTTGCGGCACGTGGACTTCTTAGTTGTGGCATGCGGGATCTTGTTCCCCGACAGGGCATTGAACCCGGGCCCCCTGCGTTGGGAGCACAGAGTCTCTTACCCACTGGACCAGCAGGGAAGTCCTGGTTCTGACTCTTTTTTGACCCAGTCCTACTCATCTTTGATCATTCTTTGCTTTCTGGTCAGATGTTTCGGGTTCACCTTGTACATTCCCTGCCCACACATGCATCAGCCATTTCTTCAAGAAGCCCCATTGTCATTTACTGCGAAACAGCATTTCAAGACAATCAACTGTGCACAAGAAGTGTTTGTTACCACTGAGTTGGTCATTTTTTCTGGGGCTTTTTTTTTTCTTTTTTGGCTATGCCACGCAGCTTGTGGGATCTCAGTTCCCTGACCAGGGCCACGGCCGTGAAAGCCTGGAATCCTAACCACTAGGCCACCAGGGAACTCCCGTTTCTGGGGCTTTTGAAGGACAAAGCTAGGAATTTTTTTAAAAGAGAAAAAATACCCAACAAATTCACATTGATTTTTCTGATTCAAATGTAGGACCCCAGGGTAGTACTGACTGTAACATCTTGTATCTGTATTTTCCTTTTCCCACACTGAGAGTCCTTCTCATGTCACTGGGTTTTTTTTTAGTCTTATCTCCTTTATTAAGTGAAGGCAACAGGTACAATTTTCTCATTAGAGTTCAGTGAATCTGCCCTTAATGGAGTTTTTGTCAACTTGCCGGCTCACAAACAACAGAATGCTCTAGCTGATTTGAGCAAAAAAAAGAGGAAATTATTAAAAGATTCTTAGGAAGTTCATAGAATCTCTGGGAGGGCCAGAGAGGCAAGAAGGGAAGAAACAGAGCCAGGAACAAGGCCAGCCATACCACAGGGCTACCTGGGAAGCCTCACTGCCCCTGTCCCAGGGAGACACCACTACAGCTTACCCCAGTGAGACTGACCCTGGGCGCCAGCCACGCTACCCTGCTGCCCGGAAGCTGCACGTTCTGTTGTCGCTATAACCAGAGAGTGGCCTGTGGGGTCTCTTTGTTCCCTCTTGAGTGAGTCTCTTGTGAGTACATCTCATTGGTGACTCTAAGTGACACCTGTGCCCTCCCCACAAGCCAGCTGAAAAGTCCAGTTCTGTTCCTGCCTTGGGTAGACAGGACACATAATATGGAAATCCTGCCAACATAACAGGGCGGCCCCCAAAACACCCTGGTGTCCACGGACGGTGCAAATGCAGACGCTCTGAGCTGGTAGTCTCGGAGCCTGTCTGGATATGTATTTTATTACCTGGGCCTACTTACCTGCTTCTCTGCTGCGCATCATTGAGAATTTCTGCCCTGTCCACATCATCAGCACATCCAAGTTCATCCTTTCTTTCACCTGATATTTGTAGCTACCCCCTGACCCATGGTGCTGCATGGGCCTATTTATTATTTGTTTTATTTATTTAAATTAATTAATTTATTATTTATTTTTTAAATTAATTTTTATTGGAGTATAGTTGCTTTACAATGTTATGTTAGCTTCTACTGCACAGCAAAAGGAATCAGCCATACATATACATATATCCCCTTCCTTTTGGATTTCCCTCCCATTTAGGCCACCACAGTGCATTAAGTAGGGTTCCCTTGCTATACAGTATGTTCCCATCAGTTTTATACATAGTATCAATAGTGTATGTGTCATATTTTATTTTATACAGAGTATCAATAGTGTGTATGTGTCAATCCCAATCTCCCACTTCCTCCCACCCACCCCTTTCCCCCTTGGTATCCATACATTTGTTCTCTACGTCTGTGTCTCTATTTCCGCTTTGCAACATGGGCTTTTTAAAAACCAAAGTACCTGATACATTTGTTTATATTCTGAGTCCAGTGTTCATTCACCAGGTGAAAGGAAGTTTTAATCAAATAATGTAAATAAATGTGTGTTTTACAAGATTCTTGCAGCATACACTCTTCACTCCACAGAACAAGAAAATGATAAGATTGATGTTTTTACTCTTAGTACAAACTCTTCAATGGCCACATTATCGGGTAAAAAATATTATCTCCTGATAAGAAGTTGGTAAAAAAGTTTTATTTTTATCTGGCCATGTGGCTTGCAGGATCCTAGTTCCCCGACCAGGGATTGAACCCAGGCCCTCGGCAGTGAAAGTGAGGAGTCCCAACCACTGGACCACTAGGGAACTCCCAAAAAGTATTAAATTATCAAGACCATGGACTTACATCACACATTAATAATGTCCATTTACAACGTACATTAATAATGACGTTCCTCACTCTAAGTGTATGTTGGGTCTGGCGGCACTGACAAATATTATGAGGCCAACATGATTAATGACACTTAAAAACTAAATGTCCAGCACATGAAGACAAGCCACTACAATTTTTTCAGTACCTAAAGTCAGGCAATACTCAGTTTTGTAATTTACAAAATTTCATTTAGGAATGATAAATATACGGCTTGAGGTTCTTAATTAAATGCCAAAGACAAAAAGCCATAAACCATCGTAGAATCACCTTGCCCTGCCACAGTAAAAAGGGCTGAAATAATACACAAAAGCAACATGGAAGCAGTATAATCCATGCTTCTGTCAGCAAGTGCTGTCGGAAGGTGACAGCTTTGAAGAAACAAGCAAAAAGCCACATCAGGCTATGGAAGGTGTGGATGAAAGTACAGCTCAGTTTATGGTATAATATTTACCAATTGCTTTAATCACAAAGTACACAAATACTGTTGTTTTATTGAGCCCTATGTACTGGGAGAAGATGTTTTCAACAAATAATACTACCTCACATTCATTGAGCACTTGTCTACACTGGGCACTGGTGTAGCTTTAGCATCTTTCCCTGTGGCCACTCACTCCTAACCCAACAACCTAAGTGCTATCAATCACCACCCCCATTTCTTCAGATGGAGAAACTAAGGCACAGAGCAGTTAGACAACCTCCTCAAGGCCACCCAGCCAGTAGGTGGCCAAATTAGGAAAAGAATCAGGTAGTTTGGCTTCAGAATTCCCACTTGTAACATGATAGCTGCCTTTTAAATTTTATTTGTATTTTATGGGAAAGAATGTAGTATGAAAAATCTCGGAAAATGTAATGCTGATGGATTGGCTGCTTTGGTTGGAGTAACGAAATATTTCCAGATAAAGTTTGATGCTGGAAATCATAAGTGCACGAAATGCTACCAAATGTCTCCAACCAATGTAGTTATTCTGATTAGAATCAGAATATGAATCTTCACAATATTTTTAAATAAGATTGGAAGTGACCAAGAAAACATTTTGTACCTCACAGAGAGATTCATCTTGTGACAAGTAATTAGAGTTGTTGAACTTAATGACGTTATGCTGTTCCCTGTTTGTTTTTTAAGCTAAAAACACCTTTTCAACTTGCTTTTTCTAAAGAAACCTATGCTATGGAGAAATTTGAAAACCAATGTCTGGAAAGGTTTCCATTAGTAGTTAATTCTGCTGTCAAAAGTGATGCCTCATCTGAAAGACCTATCTGTATACTTAAGCTGGGAAATAGAATTGGTAGATAGGATTGGAAATTTAGTATTGTGTTGTTAACAGGCACAGTCAAGGATGACTTATCCCATTCCAGCCTGTTTTTGCAATTTCCCTCTTCCGGCTTAAAAAAAAACCAAACTTTATTGAGGTATAATTGATATACAGTAAACTGCACATATTAGAAAGGTACAATCTGATAAGTTTGACACACGTCAGACTTACACACCCCTGAAACCATCACCACAGTCAAGAACTCTTTCAGCTTTGATAGCCATGAAATACAATGAAACAAGCAGACCTTAGAACCTGACTTTCTAATTGCTGTGTTTCAAAGTGTTAGAACACAATTTAAAAATAAGAAGGTGTGTGGGAACGTAACTCTCCACTCCTTAAGCACATAGCAATGTCCTGCCAGAGAGGGGAGAGGAGAGAAACTTCACGGGGGAGAAACTGACAAACACACCACAGGCAGGTTATCAAGGACGACATGGATAGTGACAATCCTGGCGACAGCTTGTCCCCTTGATATGCTGTGATGAACACGGCACTTGGCTGTGGTCTTCCTCCCCAGTAACACACAATCCCAGGGTCTTATCATGAGAAGAACACCCAACCAATCCTGGTAGAGGCGCATCCTACACTATGCCTGAGCGGTACGCCTCAAAACCTTCAAAGTCATCAAAAACAAGGAAAGTCTGAGGAACCTCCACAGTCGAGAGGAGTTTAAAGAGACACACCTAAATATGTGATATCCTGGGACAGAAAAAGGACACTGGGTAAAAACTAAGGAAATCTGAAAGGACTATGGACTTTAGTTAGAGAGAGAATGAGAGCAATCACTTTGCTTGCACTAAAACTTGTAATATTTCACTGGACCCAAAAGGCTTTGTACCTTTAGTAAATAAAATTTGGAAAAAAAGTTTCATCTTTCTTATGCTTCCCAAATTTCCATTTATGATAGTACATGCATACAGCTTTTCAATGACTCTCTATAGAGGGCGCAAATTTAAAAGGTTTTACTCTTGGAGGTTGCTGCTCTAATCAGAAAGAGCCACCGACTCCAGCATTTTAAGTTCGATCAGACCTGGGTTAAGTTGGCCTGAGAACTCCTCAAGATTCCTCAAGAAGTCATGCCCCATCCATTTCAAGGATTCTAGAAAAACGTTTTTTATTTGGTTAGGTCCTGTCCCCTTCCCTGGATACCTGGGCAATTCCCTGAGGAAAAGCACAGCAGCCTGTGATCGTGAAGGCCTGCTAGACCCAGTGCCCACAGAAGGCAGGAGAGACACCATTTCCCCTTATTCATTCCAGGTAACAAGGCAAGGCACCGACTCTCCCTGTTTTACAAGGACCACTTCACCCTTTGTCCCAGAAAAGTACTGCACGTCCCAGACTCTGGCTCTGTGCTGAGGAGCATGTGAGCTTGTGGCTCTTTCAGCTGTGAAATGGGGGGGCGGGGGGCGGGTGCCACAGGGCCTTCTGGTGCCTTCCATCGATCTTGGCCGTGTCCACTTCTAACAAGTCATGTCAGACCGTGCGCTCCTTTGGAGGGGACCCTGGGGCCTGTCCAAATTAACCTAGAGACTCATCACGTCCCAGTGTGTCTCCGAAATCAGAGAATCAGCGTCATGGCAACTGAAACCAGAGATTACTAGGACACCTGGGCTGGCTCAGACCTCGATTGCCAGGTTCCGATTTGTAACTGAGAGCAGAGGAGGAGGTCGGATGACCTCACGCCAAAGTCCGCAGGGAGCTGCCAGCACCGGAGGCTGCCAGCAAGGTGGGCAGGGCCACGTTCCCCAGAGGGCAAGGCTGAGTCACCAGCAGAAACTAGGGGATGAGCAAGCTTCTCTCGGGACCCCGTGTGGGGAAGGTGCCGCCAGGGGGCAGAGTGGAGCTGGTCGAGGTGAGGCCTGCCCTGCAAGTCCCTGCCTTACATCTGCATATAGCATCTATAGATCTACAGATACAGAGATAGAGCTCTCCGTCAATCCAGGGTGAAGGCGACAGGTGAGCCTCGCCAGGATGTCCGGCTATACCCTCAGCTCCCTTTGTACTGACCCCATTGGGAGTAAAGGAACCCACTGCTATTTCACCAGCCCCAGGTGTTTCCGAGGCCCACCACTGACAGCGGTGTGGGTAATGGACACCAGTCCTAAGAGTTGGCCAGTGGGATAAGTCCTGGTTGACAGGCGCCACTTACGAGGTGACTCCTGGGCCCACTGTCTCCCGGGGCCGACGTACACGGAGCAAGGGGATGGACAGTGGCAGCTGGGCTTGGGTCTCTGCTTCGTCCCTCACCAGGCGGAGGACCTCAGCTTTCTGTAAGGTAACAGCCATGCTCTGAAGTTCAGACAATTAAATGAGGCGCCGTATACAAAGCAGCTAGCAGATGGCGGGCACTAACATACAAAAAGCTGGTCTGTTAGGTTTGGAACTGAATCATAATGAATGTAGACCCACATTTTCCAGCTGGCATTGCAGAGGGTCAAGTGAAAACACTCTTCAGAACACTGGCAGAAACTGGCTTCAAAAAAATGAAATTTCGTCTTTTTCGCGACCTTTCTGGCAGCAAGTTGTGAGGCCAGTGCAGGAGGGAGGGGCAGACGGGGACGTGCTGATCGCTACAGAGGACCAGCCTGTTCAGCTGGTTTGTCCCAAGGTGCTTCCTCGCCAGAGGCTCATAAAATGCACACTCCCTATATGTACATACATGTACACTTATGCACAGGTATGCATGTACATGCAATGGACTCTTAACTGCACCATATACTGTAAATCAGCATCACAGTAAACTAGAGTGAGGACTCTTGAGATTAGCCCCTGAGTTTACTCATACAAGTAGCCAGATGTTAGATCACCAGTGAAAACCACCCCCAGGCACAAAGTGCTGAAAGCAGGCGTGGGGTAAACAAGCCTCCTTCAATGAGAAGAACAGTGCCTACCAGTGGCAGGTTATTTAAGAAACTCAGAAATGGAGGCTGCAAACCTTTCTCTAAAAATTCAGCCACAAGCTCCACTCACTGTTTCCAGGATCAGGAAGAAAAGTCTCATATTAATAAACATTAATTGTACTTTGCTGCACCGAATTCTTAACTTTCTGACTGATTTTATTTCTTTCACCTAATCATGTAATTCATTCTCAAATTTGATCAAATGAATGATCACTACACGTTTATAGGAATTTATAGCACGTCGATAGCTCAAAAGGAAAGTTAATTTAGAGAAGGAAGAAAACTTTAAAAATTCCTGATGTACAAACTCAGATGGATTTGTCATCATAAAAAGAAGAAATGTTATATGAAATATTAAGATAAAGCAAGCAGGGACTTCCCCAGTGGTCCAGTGGTTAGGACTCCACACTTCCACTGCAGGGGGGAACAGGTTCGATCCCTGGTCAGGGAACTAAGATCCCACATGCCATTCAGTGGAGACAAAAAAAAAAAAAAAAGAAGAGAAAGATAAAGCAAGCAGCTCTTATGGAATTTAAAAATATAATTACAGGGCTTTCCTGGTGGCGCAGTGGCTGAGAATCTGCCTGCCGATGCAGGGGACACGGGTTCGAGCCCTGGTCTGGGAAGATCCCACATGCCGCGGAGCAACTCGGCCCGTGAGAGCCACAATTACTGAGCCTGTGCGTCTGGAGCCTGTGCTCTGCAGCGGGAGAGGCCGCGATAGTGAGAGGCCCGCGCACCGCGATGAAGAGTGGCCCCCGCTTGCCACAACTAGAGAAAGCCCTCACACAGAATCAAAGACCCAACACAGCCATAAATAAATAAATAAATAAAAACATCTGATTGTCTTAAAAAAAAAAAAAAAATCCTTAACCTCATTTCATTTTATCCAGAATACATCACTGTGCATTTCTAACTGAAAAAGGCTTTTATTACTACAGGCACTATGTCATTATCACACCTAACAACAAAAAAAGAATAATTCCAAAAAAAAAATATATATATATATATATAATTACAAAATTCACTAGAAAGGCTGAAGGTAAGCAGAGAAATCACCCAGATTATAGACTAAAACTAAAGAAAAAGGAGCAATCAGGGAGGTCTGAGGTTTAGCCAATTACAATTTTAGAAAGCAGAAAAGACAGTGGAGGAAATCATTAAAGAAATAATGAAAGACCAGTTCTCTGAGATAAATAAAAGGCACCAGCTTTGAGGCTGAAGCACTTTCCCTCTTATTTTTTAAATGAAAAACAGAATTCAAGCCCAAGAGTCCAGCTTCCTGTACCAATTCCTGCCTCTGCCGTGCACTGAGAGACCCTCCAGGGAAGGAAGCCACCACTGTCCAGGGCAGGAGGGTTAAAGCCATCACCCGCGAGTAATGCCAGGCCAATAAAACAAGGAGTCCTGGTGGAAGTTAAAGTATTTATTGATGTGTTTAAACTCTGTACATTCTCCACAGATCAGATTAAGGAGTTTGTAGGTGAAGTTTATCTGTGCATAGTGGGAAGAGACATGGATGGGGTAAAGGGGAGGAAGAAGAAAAAAAACAGTCACAGGGAAATAGAAAAAAAAATACACCACAGGTTACCAGAACCTTCAGAATTAAAAAAAAAAAAAAAAAAAAAAGGAAAAGAAGGAGCTGTGAGTGTCAACATCAACTATACAAGCATCACAAAGACTCACGTGAAGGAAACAAAATCTTCAAAGCTTTCCATGGGGTCTACAGAGCATCCTGTGTACAGCCTGGAGCATCCACCGTCCAGAGAAAAGCAAACCTCCCGCATCCTCCCCAGGATGCCGGCCGCCTCCTCCTGCTGTCTTCTCTCAGTGAATGGCGGGGACGGTGGAGACCAGTGCCTTCGGAGGGGGTGGGAAATGCCCAAAGAGGAAAACAGCACATCTGGACATTACTCGGGAGAGAAGTGAGCGGTCAAAAGCTACGGTGACTCAACAGCGGACAGTGGAAGACGTCATGTACAAACTACAGGCTAATTTCTGTGGAAGAACTGGATTCAGAAGGAACGCAGTAGCGGCCCTAATCTGTACACGCGCGGCTCGCTGAAAGATGCTGGAACTCAAATGCTTGCTCTGAGCGCCTCCTTGGTGACAGGACTCGTCTGGAGACACCCAGGTACCCAGTGGTGGGCGCACCAGACTTCCAAGAAACTGGTCCTTCAAAGGAATCTTGAGAGGGGTACCGTGATGTATTTTAAGGATCAATTACGGCTCCTATTTCAGTTAGTTTCTCAGCAACTTTCTGAAAGCTGATTTAAAGCTATAAATGAGGAATACTGCCTCTTTTTTAAAAATAAAAACCAGGACAGTGAGCCGTGAAGAGCTGATTTACACAACGCGGCTGGAACAAACGGCCTGCGTGTAGCATGTACAGTCTATCACTGAAAATCAACATTTTCCATTTCTACAGAGAGCATGTGTGAGACAATACGATAGAAGTGGGACTCCTGATTAAGTTAAAAAAGAAAACTACATCAGTCAAATATCTGTAATAGATAATTTTTTCACTTCATTTAAGGTCTATATATCATATATTGTTATATTAACATTTTTTTCACCCATTTAAAAAGAATGGAAATTGTGATTCTACAGTAGTACTTTATAGTCTTAAGATCCAGGAGGTCTGAGTGTAAGATGAAATCCTCTGGAAGTAACTGTCGGTCAGTCGTAGATCCAAACCTCTGGACATCTGCTGCCTGCCTCACCACCCCCCCCACTCCAGCCGGGTGTCGTGCTTCGCCTGCTTAAATCTGCATCTGCTCCAGGTATTTGTAGGTTGGGTTTTCGTAACCATGATTCTGCATCTTGTTCAGGTGACGCTCTTCTGGGGTGAGCATTGGGTCGACCTGCAGGAACAAAGACGGGGGTTATTGCATGAACCCAAGAGAACTTCCCAGGGCATCAGCAGACCTGAGCTGTGCGATCCCCGGGAACCACGGGGTGGACCAAACAAGAGCAGGCGGTGAGGACCCAGGAGGAGGAAAGAGAAAAGAAGAGGGTCAGAGAGGCTAGGCTACTGAAAGCTGGAGTCCACGTTGGAGAAAACAGTGAGCTGAATCTCCCAGCACCACAGTGACAAGCCTCAGCTCTGCCGCTTCTCTGCGGGGCAGCCTCGGCGAGGGCCAAGGGGCAGGACCAGATGACCTCAGGTCCCCTCCAGCCCTGGAACCCTACAACTAGGCCAGTGTCCAGCAGGAGGTGAAGCCGGATAACTAAGACACATGCATTTGCATTCATTTCCCCCAGCATATTCTATTCTTTATTGTAGTGATTTTCTAGAATCAAGACACTGTGGACATTCCCACCACTCACCAAAAACAAGTGTAAGTAAGCAGTTCTAATCACAGATGAGCAAGAGATGGAAGAGAAGCAGCCTGGTCTGGCTCTTTCCGAATTTACTGTTGCTTTTTTCCCCATTGAAAAAGAAGAGTGTTATTCCTATTTCATATTTTTAAGACTCAATTCACTCACATTGCCATTGTTGCCTGAACTGTCATATACCTGGTTTTCTCCTTATAAAACACGTCAAAAAAAAGCAAACTATGGGGCTTCCCTGGTGGCGCAGCGGTTGAGAATCTGCCTGCCAATGCAGGGGACACGGGTTCGAGCCCTGGTCTGGGAAGATCCCACATGCCGCGGAGCAACTGGGCCCGTGAGCCACAACTACTGAGCCTGCGCGTCTGGAGCCTGTGCTCCGCAACAAGAGAGGCCGCGACAGCGAGAGGCCCGCGCACCGCGATGAAGAGTGGTCCCCGCTCGCCGCAACTAGAGAAAGCCCTCGCACAGAAACGAAGACCCAACACAGCCATAAATCAAAAAAAAAAAAAAGCAAACTAATAAGAAAGAAAGAAACAGTATTAGCAGTGCTTCATTCTCAAACATCTATAACGCACCTGAAAAACAAGGAAACGCTAAGGAAACAATCTGAGAAAACAGTTTTCACCCTGGGCAGCACAGACTGCTCCTACGCTTTCCTCGCATTCACGGTCGAAGCCCAAATTAATGTCAAGAGTTGGCAACAGCTCCTGTGACAGGATCAACTTGACTCAGCCGAGGCTGACTTCCGAGACGTGACCTAATAACCCAGAGAGCCATCTGACTGACGCGCAGCCCGACGAGACGCTCGAATTCTGCAAGGCCCCCGGCGGCTCACCTCCACGATCCCGTGGCTGATGGTGCCGTACTGCCTCTTCCTCAGCATCACCAGGCTGATGACGATGACCGTGGCGACGGCCACCGCAATGACCAGCAGACCGATGAGGGCACTGCTGCTCAGACTGAAGTCCTCCCGCAGGGGCCCCACGGATTCCTACCGTAACGAAGCAGACGGGCGACAGGGTGTGAGAGACGGCAGGCAGCGGGGGAGGCCGTGAGCCTTCGGTCGCGCCTCCAGAAACCCAAGGGGGCGCCCGGACCCTGCCATCCAGGTCGCCGGACAGGTGGGGGGAGCCCCCACCTCTTGCAATCTCCATGGAGATTCGAGCTTGAGCTTTCTTATCCGAAAGCACAGGGGAAATGGGGACGAGGGACCTTTGATAGCGTAAGATAGCGCGAGGTGCTCCCAGGAGGGAGGGAAAATGGCCGAGGCTGGCGTGGGACCAGCCATCAGGTTTTGGAGCGGGACACATACCGGCCCCTCCTCGAGGCCTCCGACCCTCTCGGCGTTGAGAATCATTTCCTTCACGTCCAGGGTCTCGTCAATAACCTGAAACGGGGAGGGGGGGGAGCATGTCACCAACTGGGAGGGAGGGCAAATTTAGTGTGTCAGTGTTAACTGCTTCTCGTCCCCTCCATTTACCATTTGGTGGAGGGAAGCAGACGCCTGATGGACACCCACTAACCCATCAGCTCTGTGCCATTCACCTAAGTCCGTGCACCAGACCCCTGAACAAAGGAGCAGGTGTGGGTGCAAAACTACTGTACAGCAGTTGGTCTTTTAAGGGCCGTCCCCTGCGTTTTCCTTTAGGTAACCCTTGTGGAGATACTTCAGCGCAAATTACCAAGCAGCCGCGTTTAAATATCAAATTCAGTTAAAGATAATCCAGAAATGTAAGTGATAAAAATGCTAGATGAATAATTAATAGGTGGTATAAACCTCAGGCAGCGTAAGAACCAAATTCAACTCTATTCCATTTCCAAGTTATTAAATCTCTACTCATTTGAAATGGCCTCTCATATTTTATTCATGCCTTTAGTTGCAAATATATTTTCCACCGTATAGCAAGAGCCGAGCTACTGCTGAAAAATAATTCTTTATTCACACCCAGACTCTACACAATACAGCGCATCTGTGGGAGCAGTCGGAGCCTACCCGTCTGCTAGCCTGTGGAAACGGACACGTGGAGGTCCATCTGGAAAGCATCTAAAACAGTGCGACTCACTCTAATTATTCCCAAAGTTAACACGGGCACAGAGCAGGGGGAAACGGCTCACCATATTTTCATCCACTTTCTTCTTACTGTTAATCACTTTCTCCTCGGCCCCGATCAGTCCTCCTTCCTGCTCTCCCAGCGCAGATCCTGTGTGGGGAGAGCACACCTGAGTCTCCTGGGACAGCCTGACCTCACGCCAACCTCACAGAAGCAGCAGACTCCCTCCTGAGGGCCAGGGAGCCCTCACCAAATGCCCCCTCCCCTTTCTCGATATGCTCCTTGTTCCCATTTTGGAGGATGCACCGTGCTCCACAGGGGTGAGTGACGCAGGACCGATGGGTGTCATGGAGGAGGAGAGAGTGCTGTGCTCACTGTGCAAGCCTTCAGGAGACGATACTTTTTGTACTATAAACAGAAGCTGGATCCAAAGGCATTCCAGCATCAAAACACCCGCGACCCACCCTGTGACATTACCAAGCACCCACTACCCCTCAACTCACTCCTTTGACACTTCCTCCGAGTGGAAGACCTGCCACACCAGCAGCGAACCTGCATGCCTGCCTCAGGCACCGTCTTTTACGCCACAGGCAATTCTTTCTGCCTGAAATACCCTCCCTGACCTTATACCCTTCCTATCAGCTCTTTTTGGGAGACATTCCCAGGTTATAATACTTAGAGTCACTGTTTGTAATTACTGATTTTCTTCTGCGTCCCTCACTAGGATGTAACCCTCCTGGGGCTTATCAGACGGTCACATCCTCAGTGGTTATGACAGAATGAACAGGAAGGAAGCCTTCCCTACATGGGGAGAATTCTAATGCCAGGGTAGATGGTACCTTTCCATAAACAGAGCAAGAATGGCAACAGTCTCTTGTCAAGGTCAGACACTGCCTGGGCCGGCATCACCTGTGCGTGGCACTCCTGACGACAGTGTCCAAAGGCGCAGCACAAACCCAGGGAGAGGAAAAGTGAGGCGCAATCTTCTCTATTTTTAGCCCCAAAGCATGTGACTCCTAGCTCTCCTACGAGTGCCTCCTTAATAATATTATATACAGTGCTACACAGACGCCTGTGATTTGAACCTTTTATAAACAGATCAACCTGGCGGCATACTCGGCATTCTAAGGTGACCACCCGTAAGTGAGCAAGATGCCGACACGAGTATTTGCAAAGCACTGTCGTCTCAGGCTGCCAGAGGCCCAGCCACAGCAAAGCTCTCCAGCTCGCGGCCAGACTCGCTCTGGACCCAGAGCCGCTAGTAACCGCGCTGCAGCTGCTTGAGCCCCCGGGCCAGCTAACCCTTAACTCGTTAGAATGCAGCCAGAAACGAGGCAGCCTTTTTTCCACAGCTTTCATTTTAAAGAAGAGTTTCACAACTTGATTCTAGGGTGAGTTAAACCAGGGCCGGCTTTTGTAGTCTCAAAATGTCAATGAAACAGCAACAGTGCATTTCAGCTATGTAAGAAAGAGGACCCTCTCTCGGCAGGATGCTCATGACCCAGCCTAACAAATTCTAACTCTGCGCTCTTTCCATCTCTCTCTCTCCTCCTCCTCAGAATTTCAAAGGTCATAGGGCAGGATCCTATTTCAAAAATAACGTGGCACTGAACCAACAGATTTAAAGTCCTACTACCAGCGCGCAGACTCTCCTAACACTTTTATTGGTGGTACAACCCTCATGTTTCTTTAACACGGACCCAAGGCACTTTGGTTTTATAGAATGAATAAACAAGGGAATTTAACAGACCAAAAGTTAATGTTTAAACTATCCCAACGAATAACAGTTGAAGCATAAGGACAAGTTAACCTTTTAGAAAATTCATCTTCATCTAAACGTATCCAAGATGTGCTGCTCAGAGGAACGCCCACACAGTGATGAAGAGGCAGCTCCAAGTAGAATAAAACAAAGCACGTGCACACGAGGGACTTCTGTAGAGCCAGCTCACACCCTTGTGTTCTGAGAAGCAGCACACACACCACTGCCAAACCCTCAGCCAGGGCACAGCACGAGGCAGCCTGGTCAGTCTGTGAACGTGTGCCCTTGTTCACGATGACCCTGGAGGCTGGACTGCCCCCCAACTCCCCCCAGGAAATGTGGCAGCTATACCGCGGTCTATGAAACAGGAACACCACGGGCTCTGAAGACGGAGGAAGCTGAGTTCAGATTCTGGTTCCTCCACTTCTTAAACTCATGACTGAACTCTGAGGCTGCTTCAACTGCCTTATCTAGCAAAGAGAGCTAATAACCCTACCTCCAGTGTGTTCAGTGGGTTAAACGAGATCAAGTGTGCAAGCATTCAGCCTGTGCTCACACGCAGTGAACTTCATCTGAAAAGTGGAGACTCGTTACAGCAAGTGTTCACTTGTCTCAACCTGTTTCATCCATCAGCTTCTACTATGTTCTGAGGGACACTACATCTCGGGGGACATGAGACAGCTGGAAACAGACACTCGGGCATGGACAAAAGGCAAGAAGCTAAGAAGAAAGGGAAAAGATGTATGTGGGAGCAGCAGAGAAAAAGAGGTAAAATAAAATGACTCTCCACCCGACCATAAGCATGTTTTTATTTATCCTAGGAATTTGCAACCAACCTGTTTAAGCTGGATATACTTTTAAGGTCTACCCAGCTTAAAAGGATTTATGAAGGCTCTACTTTGGTTACTCTGTATTCCTCTGTACTCTCTGGACATCCAGAAGGGCAGCTCAGGATGGCCACCGGGTAAGCAAACCCACGGACACTGGGTTCTGGGTGCCGGAGGTCAGGCTCCTCTGGTCCTCCCACAGCCATGTCTGAAGGCATGAGGCGGAAAACATCAGGTGATGGAATGGAACGGAGCGTGAAACTTCCGGGCAAGTGAAAGGAATGAAGGTCTTAGGGGGTACATCTTTGACAAAACCAACCTGTTTTCATTGGGTGATACACTTCCGGCTGAGTGTCTAGCAGAAAGGAAAGCAACAAAAACAAAACAGCACAAGAGGAGATTAAGAAAAAAATCCCTTCTTTCAAAATTCCTACCTTTGACTTGACTTTCTCTATAACGTGAACAAAAGCATATTCTTCCTTACAAACTGGGCCTGAGCTGCCCCACAAGCAAACGGCGGTAAGAGCTACAGCAGAGGACTGGAAGGAAGGGACAGAAGGCAGGCGGTCTTGGGTCTTTTGGGGGAACTTCTGTGAGACTCCCAAATTATTGAGCTTAGCCCCAAGTTATTTTTCTTAGAAAATAACAAAAACACAAGTTGGCACTGGTTGTGGTTTTCTGAGAAGGAGACAAGGTCCTAGTTCACAAATGTCCAAGCGAGACGCGCCCCCATCCCAACAAGCTGAGGAAGTAGGGCCACCCTACGGCCCCGTGGGTGGGGTCTGAGAGAGCAGGCTTAGGGAGAGCGCTGGCACCACGTTATTTCTCTGGCTCCTTCCTCGGATGCTCTTTTACTATCAGAGGGTCAACTGTACTGAGTCGGTACCTCTGAGAGAGCTGGTTTAGAAGGAAGGCACTTGTGTTAGGGTCTGGAGGCCGAGCTGGACGCCCCCTTCCTCGGGCCTCCGTAGCAGCACCACTGGATCTGCCTAGGAGTCAGGACCGCATCAGCTCAGGCTCACATCCTTACTCTCTACCTACAGAACACGTGACCCTGGGCAGACACTTAACCTCTTTAAACCTTGGATCCCCAAACGGGGAGCACGCCCAGTCCCTACCTCAGAGGGTTATTCTGGGAAAACAATATAAACAAGAGTGTCCATGCACAGTGCTTAGCCGAGGCTGGCGTACGAGGAGGACTCTGCAGCGGTGGCCACTACTTTTATCATCACCACCATCAGCCACAACAGCAGCAGGCCAATAAATAGAAACTGATTCCACACCCTGATCTCAGGGCCTGGGCTCGGCAGCTTTTTTATTTCTGGTGCAGACCCACAGCTTTTTTTTTTTTTTTAATTTATTTATTTTTGGCTGCGTTGGGTCTTTGTTGCTGCGCGCGGACTTTCTCTAGTTGCAGCGCGCAGGCTTCTCATTGCGGTGGCTTCTCTTGTTGCAGAGCACGGGCTCTAGGTGTGTGGGCTTCAGTAGTTGCAGTGCATGGGCTCAGCAGTTGTCGTTCGTGGGCTCTAGAGCGCAGGCTCAGTAGTTGTGGCACATAGGCTCAGTAGTTGTGGCTCGCGGGCTCTAGTGCGCAGGCTCAGTAGTTGTGGCACGTAGGCTCAGTAGTTGTGGCACGTGGGCTCAGTAGTTGTGGCTCGCGGGCTTATTTGCTCCACGGCATGTGGGATCTTCCCGGACCAGGGCTCAAACCTGTGTCCCCTGCATTGGCAGGCAGATTCTTAACCACTGCGCCACCAGGGAAGTCCCCAAACCCACAGCTCTGAGAGATCCCTACAGACGTCGAAAACCGGCAGGGAATGGAAGAAAGCACGCCTGTGCAGGAGGAGGCAGAGGGACAGCTTCTCAGCCCACCTCGCACTTGAGTGGGTCAGGTCACCTCTGCAGCCCCCTGTCACCTACCTCCCAAGACTCTTAGGAAGAGATGATGACAGCCTAGAACACGAAAGTGCTATTTAAGCTGCCAAGGGGCTTCCACGTGGAAGGCCTCACACACTGGAGGCAGCTGATGGGACCAGGACAAACAGTGGGCTTTAGGCAAACTGTCCATGAAATGCGAGAAACATCACAAACCTCCCGACGTTACTGAAGGCTCCCCACTCGGTGCCTGCAGGCGGCAGGTGCTCGGTGAATCCCGGCCCCTCCCCTGCTCGACCTGCACCGGGAACACAGCCTCCCCAGCACAAGCCTGCCCCAGATCTGACTTCAGTTTTCTAACTGCATTCTTCCCCGCCCCCCGGCCCCCGCTGCCAAGCTGGGCTGTTAGCGCACACGCACCTTCGTTCTCAGGCAGGGGCGGGAAGGGATGGAGGGGGCGGAACGGCAGGACCTCGTCGCTCTCCTCCGAGCTCACCCGCACGTCCACGGGGGTCTCTGAGATGGAGGCGGTGAACTGGTCCATGTCCGCTCGCTGTTCCTGAAGCAGCTCATCTGACAAAGACAGACACGCAGGAGCCAGCTTTGCAGAGGGATCTGGTTCCTAGGCACAGGACAGCCTGCATGGGGCTAATTCGCGTCATTACGGGTGGGATGCGAGCTCTGCCTAAAGGGGCGTCTCACCAGCTCACAACACGGGCCATGCACGACCCCCTCCTCTCTCCTGAGGGTGTGCCCCCTGACTCCGCTGACTGCAGAACCCTGGCGCTGGGAAGCCCACGGCTGCATCCTGGGCCCCCCTCTCTCTTCGATCAACTCCCTCTGGGTAAGTGGTTTCCTCCTACGGCACAGTTTTAAATACCATCCACGGATCATGACTCCCAAACCTGTTCTTGCACCTGCACCCCCGACCTCTGGCTCACCCACCTGGTAGCCTACTTCACACCTCCACTTAATGTCTGAGGGCAATTTCTATTTTAACAGGTAAAGAGAATGCAGCACCCAGGCAGCTGCTCACGGGGAAACCGGGGCAGAGCCAATGCTTTTCTTTCCCTCAACCCCCTGCCCCACCCAGCCCATCAGCACATCCTGTTCACCCTTCCTCTGACACGCATCCTCAGGACCACTCACATCTCCATCGCCTCCATTCCCATCTCTGTGCACTCAGCCATCCCCTCCCTCCTGGATTTTTACAACTGCTTCCTGGGTGGTTTCCAATTTTCATCAGCTCTCAACAGAGCAGTCTAGTAATTTTTTTTTAAGTTCACACTTTTTAAAAACATAACCCAGATCTAGTCACCTGCTGGTTTAAAACCCTTGAACGGCTTTCAATTATCCTAGAATAAAATCCAAACTCCTTGATTTTGCTAAAATCTCTCTATTTAAACATCAGGCTCTGCAGTCGTTGCTTCCTGTGCTCAGTGTTTCCCCCCGGGGGCCGCCGTGTGGGGGGCTCCTCCTTATCATTCGGATCTCAGGTTTCCCCCAAGGGAGCCTGACCACCAGGCACCCTCCCCGTCCCATCCCAGTTTCACCTCTGGCACAGCACCCATCCCCACGGACACTCGTTTTCCTGACCGTTCCCTCCTCCTAAAATGTGAGCTCCAGGAGGTCTGTCTACTGGTACACATTTTACTCTGTGCCACACAGTAGACACAACAAACGTTTGTTGGATAAATGAAGAAGAGAGAGACCAGAAGAGGGAGAAGAAGTGAGAACGTGAATAAACAGATGCCTTAAAATACACCAGCAATTAAGGGGGGAAAGGGTAACGGGAGACTTGCTTAGTCCCTTGCAAATTCACACTCTAGATTTTTCTTCCGGTAACAGAGGGAAGGTCAATGAAACTCAAGGCTCTGTGGCTCCCAGCCAGGACCTGACCCTGCCACGTGAGCCCCAGACTTCTCGAGCCCGTGGCACGCTAATGCCCGGCTTCATGGCCTCGCGTGTCCTGCTTCTCTCATCTGGCACCGCCATCACTCCTGAGCACAAGCCCCGCCTGACCGTGATGCAAACCGTCGGCACCCACCAATTTCCTCTTGGATTTCCTGGGCCACGTAAGGTACTTTGTAGAGCAGAGAAAGGCTCTGGTTCCGTCTTTCTTCAATCACGTGGAGATGTGTCATCACCTGCAAGCACAGGATGAGCGAGAGGCCGTGTCACCAGAACAGCCGGGCCAGCCTGACACCCACACTCTTCTGCAAAGACCGATGTTCTCTACAGAGTCCAGCAAAGCAGCTGGTCAGGGGGGCAGTATGAATCCTCCCCGTGTTTACTGGCCACCGTAGTGCAAGAATGTGTGTATTACCTCTCGGTGATCTAAGGATTTATCCAGAGAGTGCTCCAAAGTTAAGGGAGAATTTTTAAAATTTCCTTAGCCAAGTATTGATTTGGTTTTCACAGGAGGCACTTGCTAACTGTACTATAAAAAAAGAACCCAAATTTGAACGATGCCAGACACTCAGTAAGGTTCTTCTGAGTGAAAGAGGAGACGAGTTGGTCAATTTTTACCACTGGTCAGACAAGATGAGGTAACAAGGGAATGAAATCACTGGTTAAAAAGCAGATGTGAGGGGTGAGCCCATTCATGGATTTTTGCTTCGTGAAGCAGCTGCTTGAAATGATTATCACAGTGAGCATCAGAGCTAGTTTATTCCTATTTAACTAAATTAGCTATTCCTTCAAAACTGCACACTGAAGTATAAATAAACCTGATTTTTATGGGGTGATAAGGAAGGTATATCTACCATCTGCCTTACATAGCTCACTGCCTTTTCTGAATGCAGAAGTTCCAAGGTTGTTCATCCAAAAAAAAAAGAAGAAAAGTCATTAAAGTGGTCACTGAATTTTATTAAAAAAATTTTTTTTTGTCACTGAATTTGAGAGGTTTTCAGGGTGGAAATGAAAGGAGATTTGGACTACATCCACCCCAATGACACTGTGAAGCACGTGGCTGTACGTCACACAAGCTCCTCAGGAAGGCTAATCCCACCGGGCTACACCTGCAGCCACCGAGCTCTTCCTAAAGAGGGCGCTCGGAGCCAATGGATTAATTATGTGGGCTTGAAGCCATTAACATGAAAGGTCAAAATGAAAAAAAGTTAAATGGAAAGATGCTTTTATTGTAGATTGATGTCTCTCTGACCTATAAAAGCAAAGATGAAAGCCATTTAATTTTATACTTGCCATTCTTTCAATCAAGTAAATTGATGGGAAAGCACCAGAGTGAGTGCTTTAGAGAATAAATCCAAGTGGAAACGGAACCGTGAGCTCCCCAGTTTCAGCAGTGGTGACACTGCCACATGTCAGAGGAATTAAGGAGCCTGGCAGAGGACGGTTCCTACACCCACGAGGACAAGACCACAGGGTGGGATGCTGGGCGCCAGGGTCTTTGGAGGGCCCCCTGGAGCTGCAGTGTGTGGGGGGAGACAGCAGCACATCACTCACACCTCAAATCGAGTGCACACGTTCTAAGAGGCTCAACATATTTGGGGTTTTCTAGAGTTTACATAACAGGACAGGGAACAGGCCAAAGGCCAGTGTAATCCCACGGCCGAGCTGCCCCAGGATTAAGGGCTCCGAGCAGACAGTAAACATCATGCAGCAAAGATGCTCCGCCTCCCAGGGCACTCAGGTGGTTCCCCGATCCTGGCTCGCAGGTTGATTGAACACACTGATCAAGGTCTCACCTTTCCTTCTATTCTCACCATACAAAACAGGCTGTTTTTCTATAAAATACTACATAATAGTCTAGATTTTCTACAAAAAAAAAAAAATTAAAAAAAGATTACATTTTTTAAATTTTAACTTTATTTATTTTTGGCCGTGCCATGCGGCATGTGGGATCTCAGTTCCTCAACCAGGATTGAATCTGTGCCTCCTGCATTGGAAGCGTGGAGTCTTAATCACTAGACCGCCAGGGAAGACCTACGTTTAAAAAAAAAAAAAAAAAAAAAAAATCGGGTAGACCTGAAAAATTCTCACCCCTGTCAGGATGTAAGCTTTTCCCACCTGAGCTTCCCGGAAGCTACCCGAGGTCTGCTGGCCTTTCCTCCTTCTCTTCTACTCCATCCAGCTTCAGACAGAGCCTTAGCTCCAGGCCCCCAGCAGAGGCCCTGGGGGTCCCCAGACCCATGCCCTTCCCACTCTTTAGGACACTGACTTCTTTCATTCCCTGAACACCCAGCTGCTAATGTGGGCTCCGTATGTTTAAGGACAATTCTTCTCCATCTTTACAGTTAGCATAATTAATTCCACACAACTGTGAGCTGCTCAAGGGCAGACAGGATTCAACTATGTGTGGTCAGATGCTGGAGCAGAACTGGGCAGCAGATGGGGCCGTAGGGGAGCCCCCCAGGGCTTCTGGGAAGTTCCCCTACAATCACACCACAGGAGCAACAGGAGGCAGGAGGGGACAGGTACCCAGCCTGTGCACACTGGGTCCCCACAAGCAGCACAGGGCTGGGTTTAAAATACGGGAGGAAATAGAGTAAGATCAGTTATGGCATCACAAGGCCCTCTAGGAAAACTAATAGGCAGACTGTTGTAAAGGAAGCTAGCAGTCTTGTAGGCAAGTTCATTTCTATGAATACAAGACAGTAAAACTCAAGTTAATACATGGTTAAAACGAAAATCAGCAAAGTAGGTCCAGAAACAAACCTCTATAGATGACTGCAAAGACCAGTAGGACGCAGCAGGGGACAAAACCCAGGGATGTAAAGTGTCGAAACACAAAAACTATACTGTACAAAAGAGACCAATTTTTAAGATGTGCTTGATATATTTGCCTAGAAAGAGATTTCAAATATTAATTCTGGTGGGACCCTCAGCCAGAAATAAACTGATATAAAAATGATCTCTTCAATATAATCTTGCATTCCTAAACCTTCAAGAACAGTTTAAGTAGGACATACTTAATATTAAAAAGTATGGAAAAGATATTTTTTAAATAGTACCTTTGCAAAAACCAACTCTTGTACCTACTGTCTTTGGAAATCCAAAATCATTTCCTGAGGACTAACAACAACAAGCACGACCATCCGTGCTGCCCGACCACCGGTCAGAGCGGTCTCTCCTCTGGCTGGTGTACCTGGGACTTCATCTGGGCCGCCTTTTCGGGGTCAACAGCCAGCACGTGCTGGTAATGACGGATGGTGTGGAGGCGATCTTTGTTCTCAGCACGGACGTAGCGCCGCAAGGCTTGGAGAATGCGATGGGGCTACAAGAGAGAACAGTGGTTTTCACGTCCAGAGACTAGGGAACTGAAAACGGGCAGGAAAACAAAGCTTTAAAAACTCACTAAGAAAGCCAGCCTCAGCGAGACCCAGGAATGAAAGCTGTACCTTTAAGAGCTTTCAGTTACCAAGTAACAAGAAGCTACCCTTCTAAGTACCAAAAGCTAAGTTCCACAGTTATAGTGGTTCCTCAACAGACAGCATTTTCCAGAATCTCTAGCCCACCGTCCTCCTCCAATCTGTCTGTTCCCTTTCCTGAGCTCGGCGCCTGCCACCATAATCACAAGCACAGGGTGACCTGTGTCACCCAGAAGACTTTACTTGCTTAAGGAGGCTACAAATACCTCCTTTTCGATCCTCTCCATCCCCCAGAGCAAGGCAAGTTAGAGCAAAGGGATAAAGTTTGACACCACTGGCAGATAAGAACGGCGATATAAATTAACTTATCATCTTATTTAGAATAGAACTGGTTCAAAAGCCTTTGTCCATGGAAGACGTGTTTTTATTCTTTGAAAGTAAGGCTACTATAAAAATGCAACAATTGGGGAACTACCAGCCAACACCCCGAGGTTCTGCTTTTCCGGCGGAAGCCGCGTCCACACCACAGGCGGCCCGCGGGCCCTCGAGCGCGATGTGAGCTCACGCCGGTTCTACACACGCTACTTCAGCGATTCTCACCCGCGGAGGGTCGGACTGCAGGGCAGCCAGGTAGTTCTCCAGCGCCACCCGGCGGCGGTCGTTGAGCATGGCCTCCACCCGCGCCAGGTGCGTCTCCACCAGCTGCTGCTTCTCGCTGGCCGCTTCCTTCTCCAGGGCCTTCACCATGGCTTGGAAGTGCTAAACCATAAAGCGGGAGCCACATCGAGTTCACGCACCTGCGGGCATCTACGCACACGGCGTCAGACCCCGCTCTGTGCCTCTCCGCGCCCAGCGCCCCTGCAAGCGGCACAGAGTCGTGTGGAGCAGGGCTGAGGTCGCAGAACGCCTCCTCTGACTTCCGTCTGGACACTTACAGGTGACCCTTGAACATCGCAGGGGTTAAGGGCACCGATCCTCCCTGCGGTCTGAGATCCCAGTGTAACTTACAGTCGGGCCTCTGTACACGCGGTTCCGCATCCACGGATTCAGCCAACCGCCCATGTGCGGTGCTGTGGCCTTTACCATTGAAAACAAATCTGCGTGTAGGGGGACCCACGCAATTCAAACTCCTGCGGTCCAAGGGCCGACTGCACTTCCCCATCTAACGAGAGCACGTATGTCTGGGCTCCTCCACACCTCCCTAACTGAAATCCCTAGCACGCAAGCCCAGGCCTGGCCTCTCCGTGTGCACCGCGAGGAAAGGAGGGCCGTTCTTCCCGCGCTGCAGCAAGGCGCCCCCAAACCACAGTCCCGTCCTGTGGCAGGTGAGGCCGAGCCATTCACACCAAGTCCTGAAGGGCGAGCTCCCTGCGGGGTGCCTGGCCAGGTCTGCAGGCAGGTTTAAGGCTGCCGAGCTAAAGCTCCCTGCGTAGGGTGCATTGGCTGTGTGGAAATTAACATTCGCGGATTTTCTAGGTTACTTATAAAAAAGCGAAGGTGAGCCGATAAAATATCAACATCATGAGAAGAGAGATTTCAGCTAAACATAAACGCAAGCTGACTTAAGATGTAACTAGTTTTATGAGTCCCAAATCAGTCCTGTAAATTCCTGTCAACAACCTCCTCTAGCCAAAGGGAGGCAGCTGCTGTGAGTCTGATTACATCCTTACATCCAAAGTTAAAGATAAACTGATAGATTTATTTTCTGCCTTTTGACTTTTCAGTAAGTCTGCAAAAAAAAAAAAGCATTCGGTACTGCAGTACTGCCGGAAAACAGGGCACAGCCTAGAAGGAAGATGCCCGAGGACTTCTGCCAGGAAAGCAGAATAAACACAGCCAAGCTAAGGTCCCTTCCAGGCCTGAGTGAGGCGTGCTCTGCTCTGAGCTTTGGCTTCCCTCCACCGTAGGTGAGCAATTCTAGAGAACGCCAGTTGGGAGGTCAGTGAAAATATCCTCGTAACATAAGCGCTCAACCAAAAGGTGGTGTCAAACTCTAACTTGTGGGGACTCTGGCTCCGACCATACTCCAAAGGGTCAGCCTGGGAGCCCCTCTCTGGAGGACACGTCTCACCTGAATGAGAGTCTGCCTCTCTGCTTTGGGGAGGTTCTTGGCTTGAAGTTCAGCCTCTTCCCATTCCTTCTTCACCTGGAACAAAGGTCAAAGCCACTATAGCCAGAATCATCTCTGAAACAATCCCCCCATTTTCTAAAAATACTGCCAAGCCCTGAATGTAATGTGGACAAGTGCACGAGGAAATCACATCCCACAAACTCATGAGCTCAGGGTTTGTCCCAGAACTGCTGCCTCCGAAGATGCAGGGCGTCAGCTCTCCCAGGGGAGCCCCATTCCACGACTGCCTTGTTCATAACCTTGGGCAGGTTATCTACCAGTCTCCGGGCCTTAGTCTCCTGGGGGTGGGGGGAGGGGGAGTACCTACTTCTCAGAACTGATGTGGATAAAACAGAGCAACAAGCATTTCCCAGCATACAAGCCCACCACAGGGGATGTGTGGGATTTTAGGTGGTACCCAGACCTAGCAAAAAATTCCCTTTTCAATTTTTTTTTCAACCTTTCCAAGTAAGTCTAGGAGAAAGTTGCACTCTGGTGCTCTGTTGCTCTGGCACTTATAACTCCTTGAAGGAAAAGAAAGCATCCCTGAAACTCCACAGGCCAACAGTATCTAGCTGGAATGCTTTAACACTGTTTGCTTTCATCCAATATATTTTTCTAGTTACCTTGTTCTAATGGTAAATGATACTAGCTTTCTACTTACAATATTGATGTAAAGTTTCCTTCTTCAAAATAAAAAAATGTAAAAAGCTAGTTCATGGCAAAGAAAAAGAGGCAGAACATAATGTTTACAGGAAGTGCTCCTCGCAGAGTCTGAAACAGATAAGCACTCAGAGGATAATTCCATTATCGTGGAGATAGGGAGGGGGACTAGCTCCGCCCAGAAGGCAGGCCTGCCTGCTTACACTCTCACACCTCACCTGTCCTAACTCAGTTAGCGCAACAACCTGGGGAGGTGGCGTCCCTCTGCTTCAACCACGAACCCCAAGTTAGCTGATGCCTGACAGCACGAAGATACAGGAGCCCGAGGTTTACCCTGTCCATCCGGTTTCGGTGCCGGATTTCCAGCTGCTCCTTGGCCTTCTGGAAGCGCGCATGCTCATTGTCATCTGCAGAGGTCTCGAAATACACGTCGACATCATTGGTTGGCAGTGGAGTTGGGGGAACTGAAACAAAGTGACCAGAGGGTTCTCTCCAGGGGTCGGCCCCACGCGGAAGTCGCACGATGCTCAGGGAACGAAGCCTGGCTGGGCCTGCAGACGGGACCGGCGTGTCCGGCACCGCGCTCAAGGGCAGGCTGCGCCCGTCTGCTGGGACGCCACTCCATCTTCCTCACCCAATATCCAGTCACCGGGCCCGTTCGCACCCCGCCTGTACCTTCGGGACCAGTGAGGCATCTATTTAGGACTTCAGGGGCAGAAAAGGAAACCACTTCCATACCTTCCCTCAGTTCTTGAAACCTTAAAACCTAAACAAGAACTACCCTATTGAGAGCATCTGACCAGAGACAGGGCTGAAGTCAGACGTGCAAAGGCACTGTGGGGCTCGGGTTTCCTCTTTTTCTCTGGCTATTTTTAGGTCACAACTCACTTTGGGCAACTGATTCAACTGAATGTTCTTTGCACACAGACTGGGCAGAGAAAGTCCAAATGCTCCAGCTCCAGCTGCTTAGTTTTCAGTTCCACTGGAGGTCCCTCAGCCCCAGCCCCACAGCAGGGGCAATGTATTGGACAAGGGCTTACCACAAGTGTGAAGATGCTTTGGGCTTTTCTATCCATGGCACTCACTGGCCTCACCAGGCCACCACCCTGGGACAAAACCCGTTAGAACAAACGCTCCGCACTAGTCTAAGTTCCTGAGTTCCTACCAGCCCCAGGCAGACGTGTATCTGCACAAAGGACCTTATCCTCATCCAGGAAGGGTTGAGATGACAGGTTTACTTAGTCCACCTCTTAAGAAATACCTGTGGAAACTCTCATTACCCCAACTCACTGGGGATTTCCCAGGCCAAGGAGGAACGTCAGGCAACCTGCTCACACAACTTGCTCCATCGGGACACACTTGAGAGCCACTTGGAGAGCAAAAGCCAAGATCAACGAATTTTAATTCAAAAACAAATCCTCCCAGTTTCCAGAACTGCGTAACTTTAACACAACATGAGACCAGCTGTGTAACTGATGAGTGTGACCACAAGTAAGTCAGCCACTCTGCAGTCCTTCCGTCGGGGTGTCTTCATTCACCCTCTTTTACTGAGTTTTAACCCTAGAAGCTACGGCTTAAGTCTTGTCAAGAACATCTATCTGGCTCCTACATTAATTTAAATAGGATCTCAACAGCCAATTTTCAGACTATAACTAAATCAGAATATGTACAGTTAGCTTCAGAAACCACATTCCCCACAATACTCAAAAGCTCAGCCAGGGGAATTTCGAAGCACTGAAGTCCACTGGTGCCAACAAACACGGCGCCACTGGCAGCGCACGTCCGCAGCTTAAAGGCTTACGTGTTGGAGACAGAGCCTTTGGTTCATATCGCCGGGCCGGATGAAGGTAATACAAGCGCAAGCTGCCTCCGCCCCACCCACCCCCCTGCCCCCCGTCGGAACGAGAGGTCTGGAAGTTTGGTTCTGAAGACACGATGGGCTCGAACCTAGAACCGCATCCCTCTGTCTGTGTGCAAGCGACCAGCTCAGGAAGCTGGAAATGCGCAGGCCTCAGTCCCCTTCAAGGAGGGAAGCAAACTTGCCCACAGAGCAGTGATGCTTCTAGGCTCCGAAGCCCTCCAGCTGGGCCCCATGGCCTGCCGGGAAGCACGACCTTGTGGGCTTCGCAACCGTTCCCGCTCCAGCAATCTGCCAGCCTCCGGTGTCTTACGACACCGTCCGCCTGATCCTCTGGGTAAAGACCGCACCTCCATATTCAGCGAGGTCTTTAACGACCCAGGTTGCTCAGGCTTTGACCCCAAACAGCGTTTTGCTGCCCCTTAGTTTAAGAAGTTTTACAAAGCAGGAAGGATCA
The DNA here is from genome assembly GCF_965194805.1 of Balaenoptera borealis. Classification (NCBI taxonomy): domain Eukaryota; kingdom Metazoa; phylum Chordata; class Mammalia; order Artiodactyla; family Balaenopteridae; genus Balaenoptera; species Balaenoptera borealis. The sequence continues at coordinate 108,079,327 of NC_138868.1, read as the reverse complement.
CGGTAATTTCTCTCTCTCTATCTCCATCTTTCCTAAATAAAAAAGTTTCTGCCACCAATGTTCCCTAAGGGCTCATTTGTTTTCTCATCTTTTCAATCATTTCAAATAAAAAGTTCACAAAGCAGCAGCTGGAGTGGAAGCACTAAAAGTAAACCAAATCATATTAAGATTTAAAAAATCTTTTGGTTGGGGAAGGAAAGAGGGAACAAGATGGCATATGAACGAAAAAACCATCAGAAGCTACAGCCAAAAATCTTTAGAGCAAATACCAGGAATGGCAGCAGCTCATTATTCCAATGAATTCCAGAATCAGAATGAAGAAGGGTCTGCCTAGCCGGAGGGTTTTCCTACACACAGGTCAGAAGTGCTCCAGACGAGAAAGAGGGTCTTAAACAGGAAAAGGGGGAACTATGAAGAAAGGCAACCTACTGACATCTAAGTAAACCTGACTCAGCTGAACACTGAATTTCTTTGTGACCAAAGAACACATAAACTAAAACTCCTAAAGCTCTGCCTGATCCAGCGCTGCCAGAATACTGGGGAAACAGAGTCACCACCACTTGGCTGCAGAGCACGTTCCCTGGAGTGCATATGGCAAGATGTTCCAATGTTCTCGGCTCCCTGAAGTGTCCTTATTGTCACCTCTTTGGAGAGTAGGTGACCCCCTTAGCTAGTGTGCATCATGGGGGGTCGGCACAGGGCCACTCAAGACAAGAGTGAGAGATAAAACCCTGGACACAAGATGTGCAGAACTCACGACCTGTCCGCTTGTCCTTCGTGAGTTTCAGCCTTGAACAGAGGAGGGCAGGGCTGCCTTCCCAACCCAACCAACACGGAGGCTCCGGATGAGAAAGGGCAGGCCCCGGGCTCTCCCCTGTGGCAGGGAGGGAGCGCCACCTCCTCCACCATCACTGCTACCATTATCACCGCTGTCACCACCTCCATCACCACCATCACCTCCACCACCACCATCATCACCTCCTCCATCACCATCACCTCCACCATCACTACCATCACCTCCTCCTCCACCACCACCATCACCTCCACCACCTCCATCACCTCCACCATCACCTCCACCACCACCACCATCACCTCCACCGTCACCAACACCTCCTCCACCACCTCTACCATCACCATCTCCACCACCATCACCTCCACCACCTCCGTCACCTCCTCCATCACCTCCACCACCACCTCCACCTCCACGGGCCCACGGTGAGCACAGGACACAGAAAACTGAGCTGACAGCTGCCGAAAGGAAAGCAAAGCTAGATCTAGAAAGCACAGAGAGAAGAGCAGACGACCAACAGCAAACACCGAGTGAGCAGGGAGCACCACAGAGACGCAGTCACGAGGACGCCGGGGGACAGAACGCTGGACGGGATGGAGCTGCACAGCCAGGGCGGCGGGACTTACTCATCACTTTACACACAGCCATACAATACTCCTCAGACTCAAAATTGTTCCTGTTGCCGCCGCAGCCGCCATATATAAAGCGCACGCACTTCCCCTTGGAGAGGTCGAAGTACCACCGGGGCATCACGGCCCGGCAGGGCCCCGTCAGCGCCTCCTGGGAGCAGACAGCTGTGTGGAAACGGTCAGAATGTCAGCAGGGGCCGGGCAGCAGCTCCAGGGGTTCACAGAGCTACAGACCAGCAAGGGGAGAAGGACCAGGCGACACTTAACATCAGCGAAGGCCAAGATGGGGCAGCACCTGGCGCCCTGGCCAACGCAGTTGCCAATTCCTGTCAGTCAACCCTGAGGAAGTGGTCGTTTTCCTTCCTGATGCAAGAGAGAGCCCTAGGCCCTGAGAATACGGACTGGTGCTTTCTGCACTGTCTCGAGTCTAGAGCGGGGCAGGGCTGACATGGAGGGGCCTCACGCTTCTCATCTGTGAAGTGGGCACAGCTGCCTGGTTTGGCCGTCCCGGGGGTGTCAAGGGCAGAAGGAGACAGGCAGGTGCAGAGGCTGTTTCAGTGGCGGTAACCATCGTAAACACTACTTAGGCCCCTGGAAAGGACGCGTGTAAGTTCTATGTTCTCCAGGGTGAATCACAAACTTCTAGACTCATTAAGTCATCTGCTCCTGGTTGAATCCTGAGTAATTCTTCAGATCTTAATTGGTTTCGAATATCCTATCAGCAGGAGGCTGCACATAAAATGGTCTAGAACTGTCACAACTTTTTTTTTTTTACATGGTGAAATGAAAACACTGCTGGCCCTGATCCCTTACCAGTAGGTCATCAAATTCCACCCTCCCAGCTGCAAACCTCTTTCTGATGGACAAACAGGGCAGCCTACAGATGGGAACACACTCAGGAAGGGAACCAAGGAAGTGACTTCCACTCCGAAAGGTTGGGGCTTTAGCAGTTACTGAGGAAGGGGATCCCCCTCAGGAGAGACCATTTCCGGCTGAATGTGGAAGAATCCTGCCCGAGGGCAGACCACATGGTCTCTCTAATTCTCTAGTTAAGTCCTTACAATGCAAAGCTTAGTTTCCTGATTAAAATCTGTCGACTGCCTGCAGTGCCCAGAGCTGACCTCACCTTTGGGGCATGAAGCCACCCTCCTGTGACTTACCTGTGAGTAAAGCAGTCTCTAGGCAAATTAAAGAATATTAACAAATTCTAAGTAAATAACTGCCAGGTGGATTTTACAGCCGCGGGGGCTCTCCGTGGGGTTACCTTGGACACCGTGAGAGATCTCCTCTGCAGCGGTCCCGTCGCTGCTGGGCTCGGTCGGGCTCTCCTCGTTGTGGTCGTCTCCCTTGAAGGTGTCATAGTAGTAATCGCGATCTTCCACCACTTCCTCCTCATCTTCCTCATCCTCGTCCACAGCTGCTTCTGTGAAGTCTTCCAAATCTGCTTCGGTAGGAAATTCACTGAAGGTCACAGTAAAAAAGGAAGGTTAATACCAATTGCTATGCACAGAGCACAACAATGAGTCCCTTCCCTGTTCTGAAACACAAAGACAGAGGCAGGAAATAAGCTCAGCCCATGGTGAGCTGTGCTGCTAAAGCGCTCAGCCCGGCCACCTCAGCGGAAGGGGGTCGCCAGGCAGCAGGGGCCGGGCTACCCTGCAGGAAGGCACGTGGCCGGGACGACGCGCTGCTGAAGGCCACTGGCGTGCCTGGGCTCAGCCACGGCCCAAGTGAGATGTGCCGGCCCAGCTCCGGCAGGAACGGGCAGTGCCCGCTTCACCGGGAAGCCAGGGGCCAGCAGCCACGGCCATCCGCAGGCTCAGGACAGGAGGTTACCTTTTATAAATATCATAGTCTTCCTCTTCATCTTCCTCCTCCTCCTCCTCCTCCTCCTCCTCCTCCTCTTCTTTTGACACAGCAGATTCAACAATCTTTGTCTGAGGGCAGCACACATACTCGGTGCCGTGGAACTGGTCCACCCCACAGGGGAGCAGCATGCCATAGCTGTACAAGGTCATTCCCTGAGTCAGGCAGGCCTGCGGGAAACCCACAGACCGACATCAGAGCACAGCAAGTGTGGTCAAAGACCCCCAATCCCTAGCTTTATCCAAAAGAAACCCTTACCAAATCACAATGTTAGCCTTTCTCACGGACACGTAAATTTTTGGCCAAAAAGTTGCGACCCTACTATTTTAAGATTTACAAATTTTGCTTAATTTGCAATGGGGAAACATCATCTGGGCTAAAACCAATGAAAGCCCAAAGTTGGAATAAAATTAAGGAAAGGAGGTTTCTTTTAGTAATTATCCACGCTGGTTAATGGTGGTCAATGGTAACATACATTCCTAATTGGTGAGGAATTCAGAATTACTTCAGAACTAGACAAAAGAAAGGCAACTGGCTGGAAAACCAACTTAACGCAGAGGACAAGCTAAGAAAGGGTCATTCTCCCCACGGGAAGAATGAAATGATATCTAAACCTGTCAGCATGCATGTCCAGACACAGAGTTTCTATAACTGGCTATTTCCACACACGCCTTAGGGTTTGGGTGGCCTTGCTGGGGGCCCTGCCGACAGAATCCTTACTTAACGATCTTTTTCATGTCCTTGACTTCAGGGGCTGAACTGTTAATACTGTACTTCCTTACAAAAATATCTGTTCTTCTCCCAAATAGTTTTAATTTAAAAGATACAAGTAATTGTAAACTTTGATGAGATAAAGGGAAAGAAAATTAATTTAAAATTATGGTAAGGTGTCGAGAAAAAATACTACTTTCCTAAAAAACAACCCTCGACTTTTTCCATCCACTCCTTTACCTCCTTGACCACGGTGTGCCAATGCTGGTGATTCTCGCACACTTCCATCCGCTCCTTGTGGAAAAACTGGCACTTTTCTGGAACTAGCAGAACATCACTTACAAACTCGCCCACTGGAAAAGAGAAGCTTTGTCAGAAGCAAATCTGATCATGATTCCAGGTGAAAACAACCCTGACTGCAGGTTACCGTGGCGGTCACACAGTCACGTGAGGACAGGAGCGGTCTCTAATGCGTATAAGCTGATGTGCACCTCATCTTCCAAAGCCAACTGGACGTTTCAGCTCCAGGCCAGCAGCCACAAGAGCTCAACACTCTGTTACAACCACAAAGCCCGGGACTTCCTCACTCCTTCCTGACCTCAATCCCTTAACTTCTGGTGCAGGGCTACAGCATCCTACGGGGGAAACGGGAAGAGAACTCCCGTGCATGACCTCAAACACACACAGGTACTCCCCACCACCTCCGGCTTCACGTGGACAACATTCCTAGCTTCTTACTTCGATTTCTGCCCACATCAGTTCTAATAACAAAACGCCCAGGAAACTAAGACTGGGTGTTCTCCCAAAGAACAGGTGAATCTTACTTTAGCCCTTTGTGGACCTACAGACACCTAGCTCTAAGACAAACCACCACTGCGATAACTGATTCAGGTACAAATCATCAGTGGAGGGTTAATTATGAAGGGGAAGAGGCGTCTTTGCAGTGGGAAGGTCTGGCAGACACTACTTAACTGGGTGAGCAATAACGGACAAGCTGACAAGCGATGTTCTGAGAACAGATCACCTACACAGTCTTTCTGCCAAAATATGTCATTTGACTCTAATCATACAAAACAATATGACAGGGACTTCCCTGGTGGCGCAGTGGTTAAGAATCCGCCTGCCAATGCAGGAGACACGGGTTTGAGCCCTGGTCTGGGAAGATCCCACATGCCGCGAAGCAACTATGCCCGTGCACCACAACTACTGAGCCTGTGCTCTAGAGCCCACGAGCCACAACTACTGAGCCCGCGTGCCACAACTACTGAAGCCCGTGCGCCTAGAGCCTGTGCTCCACAACAAAGAGAAGCCACCGCAATAAGAAGCCCGCGCACCGCAATGAAGAGTAGCCCCCACTAGCTGCTCTCTGCAACTAGAGAAAGCCGGCGCACAGCAACAAAGACCCAACGCAGCCAAAAATAAAAAATAAATAAAATAAATAAATAAATATTTTAAAAGAATGACAAATTCAAATTCAGAGATAGTGTTAAACATATGACCTAGACTCTTAAAAGATATTATTGTCATAAAATATTCAGGGACTTCCCTGTGGTCCAGTGGTTAAGACTCTGCACTTCCAGTGCAGGGGGCACGGGTTCAATCCCTGGTCAGGGAACTAAGATCCCGCATGCTGCCAAAACAATAAAGTAATATACAATAAAATAAATAAAAGATTCAAAAGAAAAAGCTGAGGAACTGCCTAGATTAAATATAATGTATGATCCTTTTTAAAAGGAAGCTGTAAAGGACATTATTTGAACATTTAGGACAATTGTCCCATGTGTGATCACTGTATCACGGTCATACAGGAGAATGCCCTTGCTCTTAAGAAAAACAAGCTGAAAACTACTTGGAGGTGAACTATCTTAATGTCCCAACTCACTTTCAAATGGCCTAACAATGAAAAGTAAGTAAGACACACACAGTGAGATGGATAAGGCAAAACTGGGAAACCTAGGTAACAGGTATAGAGTATTCACTACTGCGTTTTTTATAGGTCTGAAACCTTTCAAAAATAAAAAGCTTGGGGAAAAATACACATAGCTGCTTAGAAAATAGAGTCCTTATCTCTTAGAAATACATGCTGAAGTATTTACAGGAAAAGAAAACATTATCTGTGATTTGCTTCCAAATAACGAGGGGTAGGCCAGATTGGCCACAGACAGGGTGAGTGGTTCATGAACCGTTACACAGCACACGAGGGTTAATGCGATTATCTTCGCCGTGTTTGGATATGTTTGTCACTTCCATAACAAAAAGCTAAAAACGTAATCACTGGCTCATCACCCAGAGAACCTGGTTCAATAGGTCTAATTTGGGACTCAGTGATCTGCACGGAACAAGCATCCCGGGCGCTTCTGATGCATCACCAACATGCTCTACTGAGGGTCCGAGTGCAAGAGAACCAAGGTGGTACTTAGCTCAGGAGAGACGCAATAGGTAGGGGAGGGAAAAGGAAGCAGGCAGGCTAACCTCTGAGGTTTAAAAAAAAAACGGAAAGTCTAGTAAGAAAGTAATTTGGCCTAAGAAAGGTCTTAGGGGGAGTTCCCTGGCAGTCCAGTGGTTAGGACTCGGCGCTTTCACTGCCGGGGCCTGGGTTCAATCCCTGGTCGGGGAACTAAGATCCCCCAAGCCAAGTGGCAAGGCCAAAAAAAAAAAAAAAAAAAAAAGGTCTTAAGACTTGAACTAGCGGGAAGTCTACATGCAGACCCACTCCCCAGCCTCATTGCAGCTCAGGCCTCCGTCTCTGGGCCCGAGAAGTCTGTCCGTCTGCTGCCCATGCGGAGGCAAAGGGCAGCCTCTGGTCTGCTGTGAGGGGGGGATGTGCTCCCGCCGGCACAGGCAGCCACCGCACATCCAAACAGCCTTCCGCAGGGCAGCGAGGTTTCACTCTGCCATTAGCACAGGGACTTCGGGGACCAGATAGCTCAGTTTGACACTAATGCAGGAGCACAACGGTTAGTTAGACACGGTGCTGCCCTCGAGGGCCCCAAAGGCTCTGGGGAGATAGAAACAAGCTTCACCCCCGAACCAGGCTTAAAATCGAAGCTTAAAAAGCAAAGCCCAGGGGTAAACTAGGATTCGCCTCCATCAGGAGAAGCACCCCAATACTCAGTCTAAGGAGAAATCACTGAAATTCTGACATCCAACCACCAGCTCACACTGTGGATGGCGGCTGTATGGACTAAGCAATCTTTATTTATATACAGTTTTTGTTTTTGTTTTGTCCGCACCTCCTGGCTTAAGGGATCTCAGTTCCCCATCCAGGGATTGAACCCGGGCCTCGGCAGTGAGAGCCCAGAATCCTAACTACTAGGCCACCAGGGAACTCCCCATGTTTGTTAATTTATGACAAAAAAGCAACAAAAGAGTACACGTAAGAGGCAGTGTGTACAGGGCTAAATGCCAGGGTTTAATCTCAGCACTGCTGCTACTAGCAGAGAGGTCTTGGGCGAGTTACTCAAACTTTCTGTGCCTCAGTTTCTTTATCTTGCTGCTGTGAGGCCGGATGTAATATGTACAACACGGGAAAAGCTTAGAGCAGAATCTGGTACATAGTAAGCACTAAGCATTATTTAAGTATTAGCTCTAATTACTGATGTTAATGCTGTTAGTTTCAAGTCCCCGAGTAACTAGTTTTATACAAAGCAAACTATACAACCACAGTTATCAAGAAATCTATAGTTAGGCAACAGTTCATATCCTTTAATTTGTAAAACCTCAATTTTTTATGTACAACTGCAACATCAGAGAAAAAGTTTAGACAGCAATTTCACTACTATATATATTCTATAGAAACAATAACCAAACTGGGTTTTAAAAATATAGTGGAGTACGACATATTTCATTTTAGTTAAAAATGCATTAACTAAATCTGCTTATATTACACCTTAGATAAACCCCAAAATGATATAAAGTAAAAAAGCAAGTTATAAAAGGTCAAGTGCAGTATGACACCATTAATGTCAGTTTTAAAACACAAAAACAAATTGTTTATAGACACATTCGTATGCAGCAAAAGTATAAAAACAGGCATGGGAATGATACACCCTGACAGTGGGGTAGCAGTGACCTCCAAGGGTAGGGAGGGAGGGAGGGAAGGGATGTAAGGATGGGACTCTGGGACATTTAATCCCTTAATTAAAAAATAAGATGGAGATTAAGCAAATATGGCAAGCCCGCACGCAGCAGCAACAAAGACCCAACGCAGCCAAAAAAAAAAAAGCAAATATGGCAAAACGGGGAAGAACTTAAATCAGGACAGTGAGTACATGAGTGACCATCATATTATGTTTTATCTTTTCAGTATGCTTGAAATATCTCAAAATGAAATTAAGTTTAAAATTTAAAAAATTTTAATGCCAGAAATTTAATAATTAACTCCATGCTAAACTGTAAGATTAAACGCCATCAATCTTCTGCTATGGAATCATGATTAAATTGATCTGTCTGACCTCTGAAAACCAAAAAAGAACTAACGCCACTGATTTAAAACAGAATAGCACTCTTTGATTCAACAATTCCAATTCTAAAACCGTACTCTTAGGAAGTAATTAAGAAAGTGAACAAAGATATTCATTACAGAATTGTTAATATCAAAAAAAAAAAAAAAAAAAAAAAAAAAACCAGAACCAGGGCTTCCCTGGTGGCACAGTGGTTAAGAATCCGCCTACCAATGCAGGGGACACGGGTTCGAGCCCTGGCCCAGGAAGATCCCACATGCCGCGGAGCAACTAAGCCCGTGCGCTACAACTACTGACCCTGCGCTCTAGAGGCCGTGAACCACAACTACTGAGCCCACGTGCCTAGAGCCCGTGCTCCACAACAAGAGAAGCCATCACAATGAGAAGCCCACTCGCCACAACTAGAGAAAGGCTGCTTGCAGCAACGAAGACTCAACACAGCCAAAAATAAAATAAATTTATTAAAAAAAAAAACCAAAAACGGAACCAACCTAAATGTTCCTCAATAAGGAATTAGTTAAATAATGGTACTTAATGGAATACCATGGGGTTATAAGAAACATGGTTAAATATCTGTATATAACATGGAAACATTTCCATTTCCATGACGGTTTAATAATTTTAACAATGACGGTTTAATAATTTTAACAATCATTAAACAAATAAGCAAAGGAATAAACACACCCGATATCCCTAACCTCTCCTTAAGCCTGGTTAACTCCTTAAGGCTAAATCTGTTTAAAAAGACAGACTCAAAAGATGTATGCATCCCTAAGAGTGGCACCTAATAGATGTTCAATAAATGTCAACTTTTTTAAAAAGCACTAAACAGGAAAGCATATTTAGCATGATCCAATTTAGGAAAAAAAAAAAAAAAAGCATTTAAAAGCACACACATTTCCATGTGTATCCAAAGAAAAAAAGTCTTGTCTATACACCAAAATGTTAATATGGTTAATGGAGTGCAGAAACTGGAAAGGATTGTTTTTGCTTTCCTTTTTCCCAATTTCTTTTATTTAAAACAAAAACAAAAACTTTATAAACATGTAAATTAAAAGAGGAACACATTTCAATCCCAGCATCAGTTCTGTCATTTCACTGCTACTTTTTGCCTTTGATACAAATAATTATCAGAAACTTCTAGGAAAAAGACTGACCTAAGCAAATCAGTATTACTCTGTTTTACAGAAAAACACTGAAGATGGTTTGGTCTCACTTTAAAAGTTTATCTAAGGTTGTAACAATTCTCAATTTAACCCATTGGAGTACAACAGATGGTGCCCCCAATTCCCTAAGTCACTGGAAACCTATATTGTTTTTACTATTCAAGGCAATAAGCTGGTCAATGAACACGGCAATTTAGCAAAATCTAAACTATAGGCTTTCATTTAAGCTGCATTTATGATTTATCTTCAGTCTCCACTCATTCCCTGTGATACTGTTTCTCTTTCATACCACCTCCCACCAGCAGGGCCATGGCAGCCATCAGGTCTTAGAGCTTTTTCAGAGTTGATAAAATTCCTTTCAACGTAACAAAGGCTGCTCACCCACTTGGGGAAGCCCCTCGATACCAACACTCATATGTATAAATAAACCTACTGCAAAAGTACTCTGCAGTTGGGACTTCCCTGGCGGTCCAGTGGTTAGGACTCTGTGCTCTCACTGCCGAGGGCCCAGGTTCCATCTCTGGTTGGGGAACTAAAATCCCACAAGCCGCACAGCGCAGCCAAAAAAAAACAGTACTCTGGTTGCAAACAGGAAGACCATGTCATTTACGGGGCCCTTGGAAGCTGTAAGCAGCGGGGAGAAAGCCTGCTGTAATGAGAGAAAACCAAGAAAATTAACCTGACCACCCAACGCGAGTTTTTGAGAGGTCTGGCAGCCACCCTTAGCAGACGTCTTGGAGGTAAATAGGGCTCTGAGAAGTTAAAGAGCCTGAACGATCGTCATGAACAGAAACATACACCTTGCATAAGGGTCCACAGCGGGAACAGGGGGAACTGCTGACAGGCTGTCAGGAACTCAAAGGCGGAAGACAACTTGCGGACAGACACCTGCAGCGGACAAGTAAGCTCCAAGCTCACTCCGGGCCCCACCTCAAAGCTTCTGAGAACAAGACCCTTCCTGGCAGTCTTCACCACAGTAATACTCCCCATCCAAATCTCCTTCCAGAAATTACCAACAACAGAAACAGTCATGGGCTCACAAAGCTCTCTTCTTTTGATGCAGGAGCCAGTCTATATATAAATGTCAGAGATGACTAACTCCTTCCCCCCAAATACTAGCAGCTTTGCTTCTTCACAGTTCACCAACTCTGTCCCACTCAGATCATCCTATTTATTTAGATAAAATCTTATGGATAAACAGGCAATTCGTAATAATGTAAGATATAAGACTCATTTTGAGAGGCAAGGTTGAAGTATAACTTCTCACCAAATATACTGAGTATCAGTGAAAAGAGTCACACTGGTGGGTGGTCAAGCATGCTCTCAAAATAGGGCAGAACTGAGTGACAGGTGCACAGGTGTCTACAGACAGTGAGACACCAGGCCTGATGCCAACACTACCCGTTACCTAAATTCATTCTCAAACAGCCTTCAAGAGTGCTAATCAAGACACGTCCTTCCCCTAAAGCTAGCAAAACAATGGCAAACAAAAACAGTGTCTGAGGACATCCATAATGCCCCTGGATCAACCAAACCAATTAGTGTGGGTACCCGACCAATTAGACATCGCCTGTTTTCCCATCTCCTTGCCCTTTGGCCTGCCTGTGCTTTGGGTTTGCTGGGCAGTAATATCTTAAAGGGGGTTTCAGAGCTGAAGCTAAGCACACTATGACCATCTCTTTACTGCAACACGTGGTATTCACCTTAACACGTATAAAAGGACTCACTGTGGTTATTTCTGGTGAATAAAATATATAGGATGCTTGCTTTTTACTGGATTAATTTTTAGTAGTTTGTATGTTAAAAGAATTGTGTATGGTTGTGTAACTCAGTGAATATACTATAAACCATTCAACAGTACACTTTAAAACGGATGAATTATATAGTATGTGAAATATATCTCAACAAATCTGTTTTTAAGAAGCAGAGAGACTGATTATTTATAGGGAATATTGAGCAAATAAATAAATATACTGAGGATAATGGAATTGGAGGTATCAATATGAGCTCACTGCTTTTAATATCCACATGTATAGAAATATAGATTTATATGGGCATGAATATGTGTATATAAATATATTTCCTAGGTCTGTCTGCTGAGTGGGCCTAGAAGCAATAACAGCATAATAGCAGTAAGCACACCTAATACCCAGATTTTGGTTTCTAAATACCATTCCCCACTAAATAAAACCATTTCTTCTTGGAGAAATGGCTGACTCCAGGGGTGGGGTAGGGAACACAGGATGAGCCTGGAGCATCTTTTTGTACCAGAAAGTAAGGAAGCTTTCAAAGAATAATAGGGACATAGCAAAAAGACACAGGAGTCAGCATGAAGGGGGGGGTCCCACTGGACAAATCTGGACACTGAGTCCATAATGAAATGAATAAATGAATGCAGACACCATCTTAGCCAGGTGATAAAAGTTATCACTGGTCATGAAACAAAGTGACATCATGCAGTTCCTAAGATGATTCAGAGAGAAGAACACTTCTGTGACAGTGCCCTCAAAAACGCACAAATCAAAAGGATCCTAAGACAGACCCAAATTGCATTCTACAAAGCCACTGGCCTGTACTCTAAAATCCAAAGTTAAGAAAGACAAGGAAAAGCTACAGAGAGAACTAAATGCAACGTTGAAACAATGAATTAGATCCTGGTGTTGTTGGAACAACAGGTGAAACTTGAACAGGGTCTGTAGATTAGATATTATATCAATGATAATTTCCTGATTTTGATGGCTGTACTATAGTTATATGGCAGAATGTCCTCGTTTATAAAAAATATACAAGGAAGTATTAAGGGATAAAAGGATACCATGTCTGCAACTTAAATGATTTAAAAAAAAAACAAAACCTGGGGGGAGATACAAGTGGTAAGATTAATTTTACCGTATTAATCAAATGTTAACAGTTGGAAAATCTGAGGAAAGGATTTAATGGAAGCTCTTTGTACTATTTTTGCAACCATTCTGTAAACTTGAAATTATTTTAAAACTGTTATTATTTTTAATTTTTTTTCCCCTATTTTTGGCCATGCCGCATGGCATGCGGGATCTTAGTTTCCTGACCAGGGATCGAACCCACGCCCCCTGCAATGGAAGCGCGGCATCTTAGCCACCAGACCGCCAGGGAAGTCCCGTATCATTTTTAAGTTAAAAAGGCAAAAGTAACCCTGAAAGACTAGAACCAAAAGGCTTTCTAAGGAGCCTACGGTAAAAAGAAAGTGGTGCTGATAATTACCCAGTGCCTGGGGACTCTAAAGGGGTGGGGACGGGGACAGAGAGACATTACAATCTTCTGCTTCTCAAATGATGATAAGGAATTGGCAGTACTTTTTTCCTAACCTCCCTTAAACTCCAGTCACCTGGTCCCCTACTAGCTTAGGCTCAGGCAACTGTTTTATTTATTTAAAAATACCAACAGGTAGCTCTCCTTCCTGGTTAAGAAGTTGTCCAAATGGATGCTGCTGTAAACACAATAACTGTGTGAATTTACTAACACTGAAGACTGTATTATGCATTATTCAGTGACCACAGTGCAAAGAAGGTATTGAATGGTTTATGGTCAAATTGTTTTATGCATCTAGTTAGTGACAATATCATGCATCGTCTGGTTCTCTGGCACTGAAAAACTCAAACTGTAACATTTAGAAAAGAACATTTTCGCTGTGCACCAGCTATGGTAGTGGTCTTGTAATCAACAGACAGCATCCTAGTTCCAGGTAGCGTCTTGACTGCGGGGACAGAGAAGACTAAAGCCGTGTCCCTCCTCCCAAGGTGCTCAGAGTGTAGCTGGAGAAACACACATCAACAGACCGGCATCGTGCAGGGTGATGGGGCACTGGTGGCAACAAAGAGGAGCTGAGAAACCTGGACGTCAAGACAGAAATTAGAGCAGCAGGAAAGGCTTCCTTCAAAGGAGGTGTCCCTGAAATGTGTGAAAAGGAGAACTTGCCAAGCAAAGTGAGTATATAGTCACTCCAGTGAGAGCTGGACTGCACGTGGCAGGAGCCACGAGATGGACGTGCTGTGGTGGGAGCACGGAGCGGGGAGCACGAGGCAGGGGCGGGGAGCACGAGGCAGGGGCGGGGAGGACGGAGCGGGGGCGGGGAGGACGGAGCGGGGGCGGGGAGGACGGAGCAGAGCTAAGCAAGGGCCACACCATGCAGTTTCCAAACTGTGCTAAGGCGCTTACACCTGGTCTTTTAGGTGAAGAGGAGCTACTGAAGGGTTTTATGTGCAGGAGAGACAGTCCAGTCTTCATTTTGGATCAGCGAGGGCGATGGACTGAACAGCACTGAGACACGCGCAGAAGCGGTTCACACAGTCCAGGCAGGAAATGATAAAAGGCTGAGCTAGAGCAGGGGACTCGGACGGACCAGCCGGAGGCTCCCAAAGTTTCCCCAGTCACGGTACTCTGGGTATCCCAGGAATTTTTTCACAGCACCCCCCAGGCCAAAAGGGTGCCAAAAAGTTAAGTAGTCAGGGCGACAAGGTAGTAAAAAGCGCCTGTGTCTGACACCTTGTGCCTGCGGGGCACTGCGCAACTCCTCCTGCACGGCAGTAAACTCAGCACCATCACCGAGAATGAATGAAACCTCATACTCAAGAGATTTCTTACAGCCAAAGGGAATGAAAGAACATCTTTAAACCACACCACACAAAATCATTCACAAGCCTCACACTACTGCATGGGGCTCAGTTTTAAGTAAATGGTGTTAAGCACACACCGTGTCCTCTTTTCCCCATACTCAGTACTTTTAAAACAAAGTAACTGCTATGGTAAATACTGTTATTCAGGTGCTGCCTCTTCCTGTTACTTTGCTACATGTGAGAATGAGAAAAGCAATGAGTTCCATGTTAGGAAAGGTTTTTTTGTTGTTTTTAAATAAATTTAGTTATTTATTTATTTTTGGCTGCATTGGGTCTTCGTTGCTGCACGCGGGCTTTCTCTAGTTGCAGCGAGCGGGGGCTACTCTTTGTTGTGGTGCGCGGGCTTCTCATTGCAGTGGCTTCTCTTGTTGCGGAGCATGGGCTCTAGGCACGTGGGCTTCAGTAGTTGTGGCACGCAGGCTCAGTAGTTGTGGCTCACGGGCTCTAGAGCGCAGGCTCAGCAGTTGTGGCGCACGGGCTTACTTGCTCCGCGGCATGTGGGATCTTCCCAGACCAGGGCTTGAACCCGTGTCCCCTGCATTGGCAGGCGGATTCTTAACCACTGCGCCACCAGGGAAGTCCCAGAAAGGTTTTAATGAAGGAGGGAGGGGAACAGGTTAAGTTAATGGTTAAAATTAAATACATCCGCAGAACTACCCAGGCTATGTTAGTGCTCTATGTCAGTCCTATCACGGATCATCTAAAGTTGATCGTTTCACCCTTTTAAGTTTCTACGACCAAATCTGTTCCTGAATCAGCCAGGCAACAGACGCGCGAACGTAACTCAGATGTGTCAATGATCAGTGGTCAGGATGAGCACATTCACTAAAAGAGCATTTGGAGCAGCGACTCTACTTCTGGGTAATAAAATGTTATGGCTGCACTTGAGTTAGGTCTGACTGCTAACAGAAACACACAGAATCATAAACACCCTTATCAGCTGACCCTTCAGTAAGTTAGGTGGCACAGGGCCTGGCCGACGCATCCCTGACTGTCTACAGGCAGCTATGACTCACTTCCTCGGCCTCTGAAAACTGCCACAGGTTTGGTCTGGCTAACAATACAGGATTTCGGTGCTTGCAAAATGTGTGTAGGGCAAAGTAAGGGGAACAAAAGACCACCCCTCAGCTGCTTCGGTACTATCGACACCAGGACTATAAACGGTAATTTCAAACTCTCAGTGTGAACGAAGCTGGACCACTCTGAGGGCAGCACGCTTACTCAGGGGTGTGGAAAAGGCTCATCCTGAAAAAACACAGGACGCCCATGATGGGAGAGGTGGAGTTAGTGACCATCAAAGACAAGTCACCTATTGACACCAGAAAGCCGTTGAGTACTCAAAAGAGACAGTCCCCCAATAAACTCCTGCAGCCCTTGGCTTCTTAACAGACGACGACATCTCACTGTGAGCCAGGAGAAGATGAAATGTAAAACTGGGGATCCCGCCTTCCTGAGAAGTAACCCAGAGGTGCTCCAGGACTCTCACCGAGACACTTGAAGGGGATCACGATGTGAGTCTTGCACTGCTTCTTGTCTCTCCGGCACCAGTTGTCCACGCTGACTGGCTGGTTTGCCTCCATCACGTTTGTGATCTGTAGTTCTGGATACATCTGCAAGGGAAGAGGAAACACACACCGTAGGCTGACTTTGTCCATAAAAGACGAACGCTCGCTGGTGAGCCAGGACGAGCGTCTGTGTGCTCAGCTTCCCCATAGCCCCACGTAAATCTGAAGTCCCCCTGCTGCCTGGTCCCAACGGAACTAATCAAGTCAAGAGATACCGTAACTGTTAGCTTTCTTTTGACAGATAGATTCTGGACCACTTCTAACACATTCTCTTTGAAAAAAGACCTACACAAGCAGCAAGCGTGCAGCCCCAAACAAGTCTATTAGGTATCAAGTCCACTTGTAGGGTGTGTGTAAATAGCTGAGTTCAAGAACTAAAACATTTAAGAGGCAAGTCTATGGACGTGTGTGTTAATGAAATTACAGAATAATATTCCAACCCTGACCCCAAAGGCTAGTTTTGGTAAGAAATTAAAACATCTCATACCCTTTTCTACGTCAAGCGTTGACCCAAAAAGTCTGTTGAATCAGACATGAGATAATCCCTTATGATACTGGTGGCTTCTACCAGCAAGTGCAAAACACAAGCACACACGTGACACTGGGCTTGTTTCACAACTTCCCATAACACGTGGGAAGCCAAGGGAACCAGGCTGCACTTCTAAGGCCCTGCCAAGCTTCTGCAGGATTCCGTCCAGAAAGGACAAAGAGCTCACAGCACACCCAGGCCAAGGGCACACTCAGAACAAAAGCCTGCTGCCCCCATCGTTACCAGCTTGGTCTTAGGTCAAAACAGCAGAATGACAGAGCACCTATTTCTAAAGTAAACAGGTTCAAACGTGACCCAGAAACGTTTAAGTTTCTGGCAGCACGCTTACCTCCTGACAGTACTGGAGAACTTCTTCTTTTGTTCCGAAGCAGCTCTGAGTGCCTGTTGGGTCAGGTTCCCATTTCCCAGTCTGAATGTTCACGTGCATATTTAGCTTTCCACAAAACATTGCAATCTGAGGCTCAGCAACAGCAAACCCTGTTCCGGCGTTGGCTGCGAGGGCCTATCGAAGGGAAAATAAATTCCAGGTTAACTCCCAAGAGGCTGGCACGGAGGGAGAGTCACTTAGCGGTTTGTGACAGTAGAACTGACCTTTTAAAAAATCTTCATTAAAAAAAAAAACTTCATTACTTACTATTTTTTCTTCATAAACAAATCCTCTTCCCAGGAACTAAGCCAGAATAAAAAATGACCTTTGGACATATATAATCAGAGAGAAGTGTGCGTGGGAACTGCAACCACGGCTCCCCATCTAGGTACTTCCGACTTGGGAACACATAATCCACCTGCAGTCCCCTCTAATACAAGCAAACCCACTTTCCATTCCTTAAGACACCAAAACACAAAAGTATAGAACGGCGAGAGTTCCAGCAATTTTACTCAATTCACTTACACGACAAAATTTTATTGAGCAACTACTATTTTTGCAGAGCAACGTGCTAAATGCTCAGGACACAAGGATAAGCAAAAGGTTATGGCCCCTGCCCTCTTGGGGCTTTTTTTTTTTTTAATGTTTACCTACTTTTTTTTTTTTAATTTATTTATTTGTTTATTTATTTTTGGCTGTGCTGGGTCCCCGCCTCCGTGCGAGGGCCCTCCCCAGCCGCGGCAAGCGGGGGCCACTCCTCACCGTGGCGCGCGGGTCCCCCACTATCGCGGCCCCTCCCCCGCCACGGAACACAAGCTCCAGACGCTCAGGCCCAGCAGCTGCGGCGCACGGGCCCAGCCGCTCCGCGGCACATGGGATCCTCCCAGACCAGGGCCCGAACCCGCGTCCCCTGCATTGGCAGGCAGACCCTCAACCACTGCGCCACCAGGAAAGCCCCTCTTGGGGCTCATGGTCTAGTTCAAGAGTCAATTCTCACACAAAAAGATTCCCAGATGTCTTACGAAGGAAAAAGAACACAGAGCGGAAGGAGCATACAAAACAAAAAGGGAATGTGACTTGGGCTCGGGTAGGAGGTGATGGGGAAGCTTCCTGAACTGTGACACCGGAGTAGCTCTGGCCATCCCCGTTGGGGGAGAATGTAGACTGTGAGTCTGTGGAGGGTCTAAGGGAAGGGTGGGTGACACACATGGTCAAGACTGGATGGTCTGTAGACCAAGAAAGGATGGAGTGCTGAGGGTTCTAAGTACAGAGTTAGTATTTTTCAAATGCAGCTCTGATGTCCTCTGTAGGCAGGGGGATGGCTCAGGGAGCTGGAGAGACGACAGTAACTTGGGTAAGGCAGCACCGGGAGACAGCAAGGCAGGCAAGACTGGGTGACGATGGCTGGGGGGTGACCAAGAGGCAGCATGGCTTGCGTAACTCAACACGCAACGGTGTTGTGTGTGGAAAGAGAACACTAAAAGGGATTTCATGAACAATTTTATCTCGTGTTAGGGAAAAAATCAACTATTCGTAGCCATCAATAGCTCACAAATTACAGGTGAGAAAACATTTAGGTTTGATGACAGTAAGGCTCTTCGTGCACCAGAAAAAACACAGGCATCCCTGCATCTAAAGATGTACCAATACTGATGGCTACATTCACAGTAAAGTTCTGTGGTCTCTCCTAATGCGTAAGTTCTTTCAAAACCAAAATTAAACATCTTTTTAAAATGTTAAAACTTGAGGGGTCGGGTTAGACTCTCTGGCCTATTATGATCTTTTCAAAAAGAGCAAAGAGCATTAGTATTAAATGGTTTTCCTATATTAACAAGAAAAAGTAGATTTGACTTTTTTTTTTTTTTTGCCGTACCCTGCAGCTTGTGGGACCTTAGTTCCCCGACCAGGGATCAAACCCATGCCTTTGGCAGTGAAAGCACAGAGTCCTAAACCACTGGACCGCCAGGGAATTCCCTGACTTTTAAAATATATGGAAAACTGTGTGCTTTCCAGGCAAGTCTCCTGTATTTGTGCTGATGGACTGGTTACACAGACATGAATGGTCCTTCCAATTAGGAGCCTACGTTTGATTCTGAAATACATCCCGATCTTCTTCTAGGACAAATTTACCACCTACACGTTTTGCTTAGGAGCTTATTAAAATTAGCCTGCTTTCCAGTAGCGTGAGAGAAGGAAGCACGAACACTTGCTGGATAGCTGGGAGAAAGCTAATCTGGATCTAAAATGTCACCAAGATCAATCAGGGTTGAAAAACACCTCAATTAAATCCAACGAGAACAGTCAGCAACTTTATTAAGTAGAATAGACTGTCACCCCACTGTGATGAATAATCATCTGTTAAAGTAGAAGACAGATCCTGTGCGTTCACAATAACTGCATATGAAGCTACAGACTGGTGTGAAGTCCTGTCTCCCCCAAAGAAAGAAAAAACATTTAAAGGTATCTGTGGAAAGAAGGTATAGGTAGTACCTTAATGGCGTTTAATTCAAACAGATCATTAAAAGGTATAAAGAGGCACACGACAAAGGCACTTAATTCTCACACTGAGCTGGAGATGTGCACAAAAATGCCTCTTCTACTGGCCATTCTTCTTCTGGGAGCCATATCTAAGGATTAAGGCTAGAAACTTGGGTTATGATACAGAGGGAAACGGGCACACAGTACACAGGTGGTACATACAGAGACAAAGGCAAGCAAACCCCAGGGATGCTCTGTGCACCAAAACCAGTGTTCCAGCAAATTCCTTCCTTCCTACTCTTCAAAAGCTCAGACAGAAACGAACAAAGAAAATCCAGGAAGACATGATAAATATGTAAGCAAGAAAGCCAGATCTACAGGTTAGAAGGAAAGTATTTCCTAAACCTGCTATAAATGAACTACCACAGTTAAACGTGAAAGATGCTGAGCGATCCTTTCCAAATTCTCTCTACGGACTGGTATATTTTAACATTAAACAGGATGTCAGGGTGGTATCTAATCTTTCGGAAGTACAGGGGCGGGGGAGGGAGGCATTTGCCTCTTTAATTCCAGAAATGAATACAGGTAAGAATCAGCATCAGTCAATTACATGAGCTCACCCAGGCCACAGCCGGGTCACGGTCAGAGTTGTGCAAGCAGTCGCTCGTCATGCTGAAGATGACAGTCCACGTGTGGCTCGCTATGGCTGTGGGCTGAAAGGCCACAAGAGTTCCAAGTGTACGAATGCTCAGTTTACGGGTCAACCACTGAGGTCAATACATCGGTGGTAAGTGCACTTGATCTTTGTGCAGAGATGGTCAACAGTGCCTTCCCTACGGAGGATCTAAAATACCAGAGGGGGCTTCCCTGGTGGCGCAGTGGTTGAGAATCCGCCTGCCAATGCAGTGGACACGGGTTCGAGCCCTGGTCTGGGAGGATCCCACATGATGCGGAGCAACTAGGCCCGTGAGCCACAACTACTGAGCCTGCGCGTCTGGAGCCTGTGCTCCGCAACAAGAGAGGCCACGATAGTGAGAGGCCCGCGCACCGCGATGAAGAGTAACCCCCGCTTGCCACAACTAGAGAAAGCCCTTGCACAGAAACGAAGACCCAACACAGCCATAAATAAATAAATAAATAAATATTTAAATAAAAAAAAATAAAATACCAGAGGTTAGAGCAGCAGGAAGAGACAGCCTGACAGCCACAGCTCCTCACATCGGTTTCCACCAAGGAGAAGGAGGGCAACTGGAGCCAGTCCAGACAGCTCACAGGCTGCCGTGATTCATTTCTGAGTTCAGGAAGATTAATCTCTGTGGTCATCAGAGACTCTCAAGAAGGTATCATCTGGAATATAAAAAGCCTCTGCGGACCACGTCTAGGGATCAACTAATCAAACATACCCCAACCTTACCTAGGGTATAACAGGACCGCTTTTTCCTGTAATGTTTGTGCTTCTTTCCTTTGAAAATGCTCGTATTTAATGTGCTCTCCATTTTCTGAGGCACACACTGTGCCTTGACCCATTACATCAACGTATAAATCAATCTGTTTCCTAACCTAACATGTTACAAATGGGATTTCGTTGCCAAGTCAGCACTTCTGATATCCTGTGAACCTGAAATCCTCTACGAAAGAAAATTAATGCCCCACGCGTGGGCACTACGGCCAGCCCTTGATCTATGCACACTGCAGCATTTTTAAGGCTTTGAAAACAAATTGCATCAACTGCTTTCCTAGCCCAGCATTTCCATTTTACTTAATAATTCATTCTTAATAAGAAATTCCATTTTATTAATTTGACTCAGCTACCCAAGGATGGAAATTCAACTTGGTAAAAAGTGCTTCTAGTAACTTGGTTGAAAACCTGAAATGGCTTTAAAGCAATAAATAAATAGAAACAAACATAAATCTGAACCTAACTTCAAACAGGGCCTTTCTTTAATCATCACCTCAAGAGAAGCAACTCTTGGGCCCACCTCAGCCCCACCTCCCTTCACAAAGCCTCCCAATCCAAAGCAAACAGTTAATCCATTACTTCCTTCCTCACTAAAGCTACTGCCCCAGATTCCAATTTGGCTCCAGGCTCTGTGAAAGTGCCTGCCACGGAGGGAGTATCCTCCAAAGAGGAGGGCTTTATTCTAATCCTGAGGGTGTCTGTTTCCTGCGACAGGAAGTGCTCCTGTGGTCCATGTACCGCCGAGGAGGAGGGCAGCACAGCTCCAGCTCCCATTAGAGCACTGAACGTGTAGCACCTACTCACCACCGGCACAGGAGTGACATCAGGACACAGACTCTTGCTCAAAGACCCTCCTTTTTAAATGAAGAAGTCAGTAAAATGACAATCTATTCATGGATGTGAAGATCCTGTATTCATTTCTGTTTAAGTTCTGAATGGTACTTCATGATTCCTAAATTAAAATGACTTAGGTCTGTGTCCACAAACCTGCACCTAAGATTTACTTAATCAAAGTTTAAAAAATCCATAGTTTCAAGGTTATCGCCCCAATATATTAACTACAAAAGGGAAGACAAATTACTTCACAGTGGAGACGCTGCCGTCAACCTCACCAGCCATAAATTCGTGTGTAAGAGGACAGATGAGGAAAGACACACCGAGGGACTGTCTCAGACTGGAGGCTATGGAGAAAAAACAGATGCAACGTGGGAGCGCAGACAGGATCCTGGAACAGGAAAAGGACACTGGTGGGAAAACTGGAGCAGCATCTGAATAAGGCCTGTGCATCAGTTAACACTGCTATACCAATGTCAAGCTCCCAGTTTTGATAACTGCACGAGGGTTATGTCAGATGTTAATATTGAGAGAGGCGCAGTCTAAGGGTACAGGGGAACTCCCTCTAGTATTTTTGCAACTTTTTAAAAACTCTAAAATTAGTTCAAAATAAAACAGTTTTGATCTTTTTAAATCCTGTTCATCGCTTGCCTGAATTTCGACTGTAACTGGACGGTTTCAATCTGCAAAGAGAAGACACGCTCTTTGGCAGGGCGACGAGCAAGTATAATCAGAGCAGGCCCAGTACCTACCTGAAAATCTTAACTATTTATTCTGAACATACCCTAATGTAGTAAAACCCCATGCGTATATATATTACATTTGATTTATCTCCAATGGGAGGACTATTACAATTCTGCCCAGAACCTAACGTATGAGAAACTCCACTTCTGTTACTGTCCAAAGGGTGACTGTAGTTTGAAGTCCCTAGTGCATCTTCCTCAGCAGTAGAGCGTGAAGCTTTCAATTTAAAAAAGCTCCAAGGACTTCCCTGGTGGCACAGTGGTTAAGAATCCACCTGCCGATGCAGGGGATACGGGTTTGAGCCCTGGTCCGGGAAGATCCCACATGCCGCGAAGCAACTAAGCCCATGCACCACAACTACTGAGCCTGCGCTCTAGAGCCCGTAAGCCACAACTATTGAGTCCATGCACCGCAACTACTGAAGCTCGCGTGCTCTAGGGCCCGTGAGCTGCAACTACTGAGCCCGCATGCTGCATCTACTGAAGCCCGCACGCCTAGAGCCCGTGCTCTGCAACGAGAGAAGCCACCGTGATGATAAGCCCGCGCAGTGCCACGAAGAGTAGCCCCCGCTCACCGCAACTAGAGAAAGCCCGCGTGCAGCAACGAAGACCCACTGCAGCCAAAAAAAAAAAAAAAAAAAAGCTCCAAACTTCAAACATTTCAACACACTATTTAATAAAATATCAGGATTCTTGTTAAGCATTTTCCAGCTTGAACAGCAAACTGAGAAACCTGTTCTTAAAAGTGACAGTTTACGTTACGCCAACTGAAAATCCTTGGCTTTTTGTTGTTGTTGTTGTTAACATTTGAACTTAATTCTAATTAGAAGCTTGTGAATTAGGGTTAGGCGGAAAAACTCTGAATGTAAAAGGCCATTATTCTTCCAGCCATTATTCTTCCACTGACGTATGCCAGCTGTTAGGTATCATTTTCATAGGCAGTAATTTATACAAATAATCCCTGCTTTTATTAGAGCTGTAAATATTAAAGTATAAATGATGTATCATTTCCAAGACTGAAAATGGTTTAGACTGTCTCCAAGGCTTTTTATAGGAACATGGTAATTTGTCCATCTGGATTACACTGGGAAGGATCCAAGCACCAAGATTTAAGAGAGGTCTGTCTTTCTGTATGTGTCTCTAAGATGAGAGCTAAGAGTCTTTTATAAAGGAAGTTACTGAAATACATAAAACACTTTCAAGTAAAAAAAAAAGGCAGAACAGTGTTTATGGATCTAAAATTCTCAAGTGAACAAGTTCTTTACAGGCTCCTGTGTTTCTTTCCAATTGCCTGTAATAGGGATTCCACGAAACTGACCTCCTCGGGTACAGAGGTCCCAGGGACGTGGCCCGGCCAGCCATCACCTTCCGCTCCTTCCACTCCTGACCCTGGAGGAAGTACGCGATGTGACGGAGAAGAGCACGGGCTGTACGAGGTGGACACACCGTGACTGTGTTCCAGCCCCACCACTGATAGGCTGTGCCACGTTTGGCAGGTTCCCTAACCTCTCTGGACCTCAGTCCCCTGTCTATAAAATAAGGACAATAGTAACTACACACCACAGTGCTGTTTTGAGGTTTAAATGAGTTTAACACACGTAAAGTGCTTGAAACAGTGCTTGTTACATAGGCGTTCTTCAAGTGTTGGTGGCTATTAGTATCAGGCTTTAAATTTCTTTATCTGTAAAACAGGGCTACTGACATACTATCCCTCTCAGGCCTGTTGTGGGATTAAATTAAGAGAATGCACGTAAGCACTAAGCACAACACCCGACTCAAACGTTAGCATCGCTATCGTCGGCTGGCTCCTGAAGACGTCATTTTCTCTGGCCACGAGAACCAGGGCTTAAGTCACGGGCACACCACGTGACCGGTCATCCTCCCCAGACCCACGAAATGGGGTGAAGGCTGCACATTCCTTCTCTACCTTTGAAATGTGGACACGCCTGAAGAGGCCTGCACTCACACTCCACACTTTATTTTCAGGGAATTCAGTCACCAAATGTTTATATGACAATTTAATACTGTCTTACCATTTAAAACCCCCCCAGAAAATCACTGGGGGTTTGCTGGCTTCCTAGTTCTGGTCCAGCTTCCAGCCAAATGGAAGTGAGGTCAAAATGAACCTGGGCTTTCTACAGAGACACTGCTGTGATCACGAGGGCACTACGTTATTTCTCTAAATCTGTTTTCTTGAGGGATATTCCCTTGACTTACAGGCTAAGTAGCCTCACGGAGGTTATTTAGTTTCTCTCCTGACCCCAGTTTTCACTTTTGGGCAACATAAATATGGCGTTACCCAAATGTTAGGTATTACAATAAATGACACCCACAATATTAGCTCTGGCTCACACTACGGCAGACAGAAGTCTACTTTCCTACAGCTCCTGATGCATAAGAAACATGGCTTGCAAACAAAGACAGCTTCTTCACTGAATACAAATCTGCACGATTCCAAACAAAAGCAGTAATATGTCACGCTTTGAAGGCTGCTACCTGCAGAGGTCAGAAAGCCAGGAGGATGGAGTATGAATATTAACATCAGAGGATCTCCATGGTGTGAACCTGGTATTCCCCTTGGCACTCATTGGCCAGTATTACTCAGGCAGCAACCAAGAGCCTGCTAAATAAACAGCCTAGACAGGGTTGGCGGGAGGTGTGTAGCATGTTTCCTAAACCTTAAAAGGCTGAAATGATTTCAAGTAACAAACACCCAGAAGTACAGATGATTAAATATTAGTCATTAAATATGTTCATTCTAAGTCATTCTTATTGATTCACAGATGACAGAAATACTACAAATAATGGAGAGTTTTCTGTTGAATATCCAAGCACAAACCTGTCAATATTCTCAGAAGTTATAAGCTTACTTCTGGCTGATTTGATGCTCTATAATATTTTGTTTATTTTAAAGGCATTAAGACAGTCATTAAAAATTAGGTAATTTGGGGGCATATTTCAAATATTTCATGCACTTGAAACAATAAATCACACCTCTTTTTAAAAAATTCTATTCTTCAGATAGAAATATTTCACTAAAATAAACACTCAACTTAGTGATTTTTACCAAGGTTAAGTTGGGAAACTATCTAACATGTCAGCTTTGGCTGAAATGCTCTGACTTCAAGGTGTTACAAGCACAAACATCAACAGCCAATGTCAGACATCTGAACTGATTTCACTGGATCTTTTTTCCTTTAATACACTATCTGGGAAAAGATAAGAAGAAGTGACTGTCCTGAATTCTAAGGTTCTCTTCTTTTTTACCTTTGCTTTAAAATGTTTTTCATAGGATGGCAGCCGTAATAAATGGGTAGTCTGTTTTTTTAAAATGCTCCTTCCATAATATTAAGAGCTGACAACTTTATCTATCTAAAATGTTTTTCTTAGCTTTTACTATTCCATGAAAACCAAAGAGTTAGCACTTTATTTCTAAGGTTCTGTGACGCTGAATGGCAAGAAAGAGCAGAAATTCCTCCGTGAATAACCCATATCTTTCTTTCTTTATAAATAGAAAATAAGACAATTTGGCAGGATGACATTCACAGGGCAGGGAGAGGAAATGCACATTTAAAAATACAAAATCGGCAATTTCCATATGCTATTCTGCTAAACATTTCACTGTTTACTAGGTCAAGCAATATTCACACACCAATCTTGATGTAACAAATCACTCTGACTTCTAACGTCCATCAAAACAGCTATGAAAATAACACAAATATGAAAGAGCTCCACCCTCTCCAAGTTCAAATCAAGTCAGAAAGGCATCTTTGCCATGATTTATGCAGCATTTAAATGTAAGAGTAAATACTGTATTATCAGCTCACACCAGATCTGCCTGCAGACAATAATTCTTCCTGTCTGGGACCCATGCCCATGCACATTATTGTAATTATCAGCAATTTAAAAAAATAAAGCAGTAAAGCGAGTATGAGCTGCTTGTCAGCATGCTTACTGCTTGCTGTCTCTGCCATTAATTAGCCTTCCTGGGCACCAGCCACCTAACTACTAAATAAATGCATAAAGGAGAGCAGGAAAAGCTACGCCCAAGTAAAAAGAATAAATAAAAAGGATGTAAACGTGTGTGTGCACGCCCCCCAGAGGGGAAAGCCCAGGAGCACTTCTG
Organism: Balaenoptera borealis; assembly: GCF_965194805.1. Lineage (NCBI taxonomy): Eukaryota > Metazoa > Chordata > Mammalia > Artiodactyla > Balaenopteridae > Balaenoptera > Balaenoptera borealis. Next base: position 108,052,928 of record NC_138868.1, on the reverse strand, counting down.
TCCCACTGGTCAGGTGGGCTCCTGGGGAGCTATGTCCACCCTGCCTTCCGAGACCCACTCCGACCACAGCATTCTGAATCATCTCAAGGCAGAACATATCACTCACTCTGGTGTTCCAAGAGATTCCAACTCTTGACGACCCCTGCTTCCTCCCCGCTCCATCAACCCATCTGGCGATGGGCACCACCCTCCTGGGCACAAGCCAGGGTCTCTCCTGCCTCAAGGCTCTCCACCTCGATCTCTGCCCCTGCTCTTCCCTGAGCCGTCACGTCTCCCCTTTCAGGACCCAGCTCGAATGTGCATCTCTGGGGGCCCTTCCCAAGGACAGGCCCCACCCTGCCGGTGTTTTGTTTTCCCCTCCAGCAACAGGAAACCACCTGTTTATTCACCTGCACTGCCCATATCCCTCCAACAGGATGCAGGTTGGCAGGGGGTGGGGCTGTGTTTGGGGGGGGGGCATCCGGGTTTTCTAACCTCGGCACCTGGAAACAGCACCAACTACCTAGTAGGTAATCATTCACACCCAAGGAGGTGACTGTCTGACTCTGAAGGCTGTGCTCTTGTTTTCCCTCCAACACATTTAGTTAAACTAGTAAGAATTAAGCAGATACCACTCAGCAGCGATTTCTAAATGATTAACACTGTGCTAGCCTTCACGTAAGTACATCTGTAATGAATGACAAGTAAAATGAAAACAACTCAGGCAGCATGGCAAGTTTCCATTTTTTATCTTTTGCCACTTGAGTCCATGTGCCCAGCCTGAAAAGCCACCCACCACCAGGTTCCTAGCGGAGTCCTCCACCCCAAGGCGGCCCTTCCAGCCTTTTCTCCCACTATTTATGCCTCAACATTTCTAAATGACAAGCTTTACTTCCATACCTTTTCAGTCCGGACATCATCGATCGACTTCTATTCAAAAGGATTGAACTCTTAAACCACTAGACCCTATGTTCACCCACCTTCTTCCCCTTGCTCTGCTGGTCAAATCAATATTCCTATTTACGTGATTATGCCATAAAAAGGTACTACGGGGGCTTCTCTGGTGGCGCAGTGGTTGAGAATCTGCCTGCCAACGCAGGGGACACGGGTTCGAGCCCTGGTCTGGGAAGATCCCACATGCCGCGGAGCAACTGGGCCCGTGAGCCACAACTACTGAGCCTGCGCGTCTGGAGCCTGTGCTCCGCAACAAGAGAGGCCGCGATAATGAGAGGCCCGCGCACCGCGATGAAGAGTGGCCCCCGCTTGCCGCGACTGGAGAAAGCCCTCGCACAGAAACGAAGACCCAACACAGCAATCAATCAATCAATCAATCAAAAAAATTTTTTAAAAAGGTACTACGGTTTACGGTTCCAGCTCCTTCCTTAGGCATCTATTTTCCCCCCTCGGCCTCTGCAAGGCCATCTCTTCCTTTACCTGCCTGTACTGACCGCTGGCACTCAGCCTGCCAGGAAGATCTGCAGAGAAGATTGGATGGCTCTGATCCCTTTGCCTGAAGACAAGGCACCGTCCTCCTGCTTCAACTGCGCTGATGACTCTCCAGGCCTGAGCACAGCTGCCACTCCTGGGACTGATCACAACCGTCCTGAAAACCCCTTCCCCCTTCTCTCCTGTTCCCAACTCAGTACTCTGCTCCTTCTTGACTTACCGCCTGCGTCAGTGGCTCACCGCTTCCCACAGCCTCCCGAAAACTTTCACACGTGAAACTTTTTATCTTACGCACACACTTTGCTGGCAATTTGGACAAGCACTAAATTGAAACCTGGACACAGTTTTCCCTCAGAGTTTAAGATACGGAGCTAGGGCTTTCTAGCTTCCGGCACTGCTGCTGGTACATCTAAAGCCAATTTGATCCCTCGTTCTTTATGCAGGTCTGGTTTTTTCCTATATGGAAGTAAAATCTTACCAATCTTCGGTATCCTGAGATTCAATTCTAATAGGCCTGGGTCTGAGTTTTTGTCACTCACTTGCCTGAGCGCTCAGTGGGCCACATCAATGTGGAAACACTCAGTCCTGGGTTTCCTCTCTCCTCTTTCTGAAATTCTTACCAGCCGCATCTTACCTCCTATAATGATCTTCTTCCTTTCTTACCTCTTCCAGATTCTTTCTGTTCCCTTTCAGAACGATTTCTAACCAGATTTTTAAATGTCTGGTACCACATTTCTAACCACCAAGAACTCTTCCTTGTTCTCAGAAAGCCTTTTTTTTATCGCAAACTATTGTTTCACAGAGGAAACCCCCTCTCCTCTCTGAGGTAAATATCAAGAGCCTACTGAAGTTACCTGCCTGTTTCCTGCACGGTCTTTAAGCTGCTGTTCCCGCATCTGTTTTGTTCTTGTTCAAGGTGTTCCTGAAGTGGCTGGAGACCCTAAGTCATCTAACTCTGTGTTGAGGAAAGGGACCCTGCTGGTCATGGACAGACGTTGCCCAGAGAGGAATCCTTCAGCTCCCTGACTGGGGCCCCCGAGCCTGGCTGCTGCGGGTCTGGGGGGCCTAGGAAGGGAGCCTTTCCCCTCTCAGTGCCTCCTGTTCTGCTGCTCCTGGCGTCCCGAGGAACCTGAAGTCTTCTCCTGAGGTGCGGCGAGGTGGGCTGAGGTGCGGTATTCAGGGCCCGATTACTCCTGTTTAGCTTCAACCCCTCCCTGCCATTAGCCTCACCCTGATGCTTCCCATCCCTCATTCAAGGTCTGCTCTGCAGATCAGCTTGCTTTTACCTGGTGTCCCTGCATTTAGGTTCCAGCTTTTCTGGTCTGCTGGCTCGGTCACTAGGTCCATCGTCAAGTCTGCATGGACATCTTTTCTTCTCTCCTGTTCTCTGTCCTTGTTGGTCTGTTCACTCTCTCACCAGGACAGAGTTAGAGCTAGAACCCTCCACCTGCACCCTCCACCCTCCATCTCTCTCTTTTTTTAAAAAATATTTATTTGGCTGCGCCGGGTCTTAGTTGCAGCATGCAAACTCTTCGTTGCGGCATGTGGGATCTAGTTTCCCGACCAGGGATTGAACCTGGGCCCCCTGCGTTGGGAGCGCGGAGTCCTGGCCACTGAACCGTCATGGAAGTCCCTCCGCCTGCATCTCTTGAGGTGCAACAATTCAAAAGCCACTAACTATGAATATATTTGAAAACTAGAGATGAGAAGTATTAATAAAATTGAGAGCTTCTATCTTGATTATTTAAACATAATGCCTTTAAGAAAATAAAACTCTGATCCTTTCCTCAGATTATTTCATTTGATCATTTTACAGTTATGTTACAGTCAATATGCTAGTCACTGGGTGTTATGAGCTGAAGTGTGCCCCCCTTAAATTCATATGTTGAAGTCCTAACCCCATCACCTCCAAATGCGACCTTATTTAGAAATAAGGTTGTTGCAGATATCAGTAATTAAGATCAGGTCACACTGGAGTGGGGTGGCCCCTAATCCCACCTGAATGGCACCCCTATAAAAGGAGGAAAAATGTGAAGAGACAACACACACACACAGGGAGAATGCCATGTGAAGATGGGAGTTATGCTGCCCAAAGCCAAGAACTATCAGAGCCGAGAGAAGCTTGGGACAGATTCCCACCTCAGACCTTCAGAGGGAGTGTGACCCAGCAGCACGTTGATCTTAAACTTCCAGCCTCCAGGAACAGCGAGACAATAAATTTCAACTGCTTAAGCCACGCAGTCTGTGGTACTTTGCCACGGCCAGCCTAGCAAATGAATACGCTGGCTAAGCGAGTAGGACTCAGTCTAAGTATTTGGGGAGCTCACCGTCTTAGAGACAGGATCCAGACCCAGGGAAGCCCAGGCCTATAGTGTAACACTTACATTATGCACAAGAGGTAAGGAAGTGGAGACGGCGCCGTCATCTGAGAAGCGCTGCGGCAGGGGTAGGCGTGGGGCTGTGGGGAGTGGACGGGTAAGTCTCCAGAACCCCCTCCCCAAGGAAACTGGGCCGGGGCTCTCCTCCAGTGCCAGCACCACAACGACCCTGCTGGGCATATTTTAGAAGGTGGGAGGGTGTGATGTGGCAAGATCAGGTGGAGACAAGGGGGCCACTTAGGAAGCCTCTGCATTCATCCAGGAGATTATACATGTTGAAATGATAGTATCTCAGATATACAGAGTTAAATAGACTATATTGTTAAAGCTCATTTCACCTATTTTTGCTTTTTAAAAAAAATGTCAACTAGAAAAAGTTACATTTCATATGTGGCTCGCCTTTATTTCTATTGGACAGTGCTGTGTTAAGTGTTCAGCTAACACTGTGCTAGGGGAAGACACGACCGGAACGACTTTTTTTCATTTACCTGTAGATTCTGTTTAACTGCAGTTTCCTTTCTTCCATTATGAAGGCTAGCAAGAGTTTCTGGCATTTACAAGAATGGGGTCCTTGGATGGCTAAATGGGTAAGAGCCACAAAGCTTCTCTAAAGAGGCCAGGCTTGTGCAAAAGAGACAAGTGGTTACAAGTAAAATAACGAACGGGAATTAGACAGGAAAAAGGACCCTGAGACACTTCTTCTTAAAGAGCATTTGGTATGGGTTATGTAAGTGGGTAAAGCAGTGCCAAGAGCCCAAGTTCTTATTTTATCCAACTGCTGGAGGGTGGGGGAGGATGGCAACCCGCCTCCATCCCCCAACTCTTTAGATCCTACAGATAGTAAAAGAAGCCTGATTGAGACATTAACGAACAGACAAAACAGAGAAACAAAAACAAAAAGACACTCTCTCTCTCAGGCTTCTGACAACCACAGAACAAAACCCAAAGGTCTTCCAAAGACCAAAAAAAAAAAAAAAGGCCAGAACAGATAGAGTATATATGATATGGTACTCACATCACACAGGAATTTGAGTCAATACACATTTGCAAGGGCCTTATCAGAGCAGGCTCCAGAGACAACAAATTGAAGTCACAAGTTCTCACCCACATGGAGGCTCGGGCTGGTAAGGGCGACATCACGTGAACAGAATAATCCTAATATAAAAGGAAAAATCCCCAAACTCTACAGTAGTAGTAGTCTTACAAAGTCATCAGAACTAGTTCACCTTGAAGCCTTCAAAAACTGGCAGGCCAAGCAGCTATTTAAGTATAATACTATCCGGTAACTTAGCACCCAAGCCAAATTTGGGCAATCCGTGCTGGCCTATTAGAATGATTCTCCTTCACCTTCCTTGGGAACAGCTATTAAGTAGCTCAATGGAAGAATTTTTGCAACTCACTTCTAACACCTGATGCCAGGATGAAAACAAGTGTTCATATTAGGTTAAAGTGAATTCTTTGGCCCTATGGAAAAAACGGGTTTCAAATATTTCCAAACGTACATAAGACTAATAATAACCCTCACATAACATCACAAAAGCCACACCTTAGTCTCAGTAATATTTAACATGATAATATTTTACTTGGCCAACAATGAACCCTACCTATGCTGGTATAAAATGATGTAATCGAGGTCCTATATTTGTACAGGACACATTACCTCTCTGATCACTTGTCTCTTTGTTTTCTTCCAAACATTTTCTCCCATAAAACTCCAAAATGTTCCAAATACTGATGTGATATCCAAAAGAAATTTATCTTCACAAATTACCAAGTAAAAAGGATGCTAGAAGTGGTACAGCTATAACATTACCTTCTTAATGTTTACTGAAACAAACATCATTACCTCAAATCGACTCGGAGTCTATGTTCTATTTTATTTTCTATAGCTTTTCAGAGACAGGCATAGATGTTGCTCGCCTAGTATCAGATCACCATGGGGATACTTTATAGTGAGGATTCAATCGTCCAGTAGGGACTGGTGCTGGATTTATAATCTGCCTTAACTCCCACCATCATGTGACAAATTTGCTTCTTCACTCGTCACACACCCACACACACGTAATGGCTCAGCTTGGCTGGGAGCTTATCAGCTTTGAGTCTGTGCTTTGTATTTAATCTTTCAAAATCAATACTTAAAACATTTTAATCTGATTTTAATCTGTCCTACTATTTCCATTGTTTAAAAACAACACTAACCAACACTCAGTCTCAATGACTTGTATCAATTCACAAGATTAATCTTTCAAAACAACAGCCCAGCAGGATATTTTATTAATGTAGATCCTGAGGCAGCTAATCAAGCCTCAAGTAATCATTTTTCTTAAAGAGTTGCTATGAGAAAGAGACAGAGAGAGAGAGAGACACACACGGAGGGGGAGGGAGAGAGAGGGGGACAGAGAGGGAAGGAAAAAAAGAGTTGCTGTAAGGAAAAACATTCATACAGCATTAAGAAGAAATCCTCTTCAAAAGGGGGGCGGGGGAGGGCAGAGTCCAACCAGCCAATCAGCGAAGATTCTGCTATGAAATGTGGTTTGCAATTCACTTGAAAATGAGTAATAAATCGTTATTGCAAGAGGTGATTTCAAGCCAACTTTATCCTCTTTTCAACAAGCGTTGAAAACTCTGTGCCTCTAGATGACAGAGAACAGATAGGGGTATAAGACAAAATGACAACCCACACTCAGCCTCCCTTGGGGAGACTAGAGTCTCTGACAAATAAAGGGGGCCTGCTGCTGCCATATCCAAAAAAATAAAAAGAAAGGAAACAAGTGTTGGCCAAGATGTGTGGAAATTGGAACCCTTGCCACTGATGGTGGGAATGTAAAATGGTGCAACCCCTGTGGAAAAGAGGTTGGCAGTTCTCAAAAAGTTAAACATAGAATTACCATATGATCCAGCAATTACACTTTCCAGTACATACCCAAAAGAACTGAAAGCAGGAACTTAATGGCTGACAATGTAAAAATACCTGGAAGTAAACCCTATAAGTAGGTTCTTTAAAAAGATAAGCTAGATTAAAATAATATATTTTTAAAAGACTGGAGAAGTGTTGACTATCATTTTTCCAACCACCTAAAATGCTTTTGTTTATCATCTTAGGATGATAAACAAAAGAAGCCAAAAAGTTGGCTTGGCCAAAAAGTTCCTTGGGTGTTTAAGTAAAAAGAAGACCTTTTTCATTTCACCAAGAACTTTACTGAAAAACATATTCACCGTTTTTTAAAAATTTATTTATTTTTGTCTGCATTGGGTCTTCGTTGCTGCACGGGCTTTTCTCTAGTTGCGGTGAGTGGGGGCTACTCTTCGTTGCAGTGCGTGGGCTTCTCATTGTGGTGGCTTCTCTTGTTGCGGAGCATGGGCTCTAGGCACGTGGGCTTCAGTGGTTGTGGCACATGGGCTTCAGTGTTTGTAGCACGTGGGCTCAGCAGTTGTGGCGCACGGGCTTAGTTGCTCCACGGCATATATTCACCGTTTTATTCCACTACCTTCTGCCATTTTTCAGGCAACTTCCTAATTTCATCTTCCCAAAACTTTTAATCTTTTTTTGGTGAATTTTATTTTATTTTTTTATACAGCAGGTTATTAGTTATCTATTTTATACATTAGTGTACATATGTCCATCCCAATCTCCCAATTCATCACACCATCACCACCGGCCCCCACCCCACCCCAGCTTTCCCCCCTTGGTGTCCATACGCCAAAACGTTTTATCTTTTTGAGCAAAGAACTGTCCCAGGTGCCTTTTAGTCTTCCAGGGAATTGAAATTTTTTCCATTAAGAGAATTTTGTAAAGACTGAAATAAATGGAAATCCAAAGGTGCAATGTCCAGTGAATACAGCAGATGAATCAGAACTTCCCAGCCAAGCTGTAATAGTTTTTGCCTGGTCATCAAAGAAACACGCAGTCTTGCGTTATCCTGACGAAAGATTATGCGTTTTCTGTTGACTAATTCCAGATGCTTTTGGTCGAGTGCTACTTTCAGTTGGTCTAACTGGGAGCAGTACTTGTTGGAATGAATCGTTTGGCTTTCTGGAAGGAGCTCATAATAGAGGACTCCCTTCCAATCCCACCATATACACAACATCACTTTCTTTGGATGAAGACCGGCCTTTGGTGTGGTTGGTGGTGGTTCATTTCACTTTGCCCCACGATCTCTTCTGTTCCACGTTATTGTACAGTATCCACTTTTCATCGCCCGTCGCAATTTGTTTTAAAAACGGAACATTTTCATTATGTTTAAGTAGAGAATCGTATGCGGAAATACTGTCAAGAGGTTTTTTTCTCTTAACTTACGTGGAACCCAAACATCAAAGCGATGAACATAACCAAGCTGGTGCAAATGATTTTCAACACTTGATTTGGATATTTTGAGTATGTCCGCTATCTCCCGAGTGCCATAACGCTGATTGTTCTCAATTAATGTCTCGATTTGATCGCTATCAACTTCAACTGGTCTACCCGACCGTGGAGCATGGTCCAGCGAGAAATCTCCAGCACAAAACTTCGCAAACCACTTTTGACACGTTCGATCCGTCAAAGCACCTTCTCCATACACGGCACAGATCTTTTTGTGCATTTCAGTTGTTTTTACTTTTCTTGAAATAATAAAGCATAATATGCTGAAGATGTTGCTTTTTTTCCCTTCCATCTTCAATATTAAAATGGCTACACAAAACGTCACCGATTTTGATAAGTTTTTTAAAAAATGCACACTGATATGACAGCTATCACAATATACAATCTAACGAAACGGTCTGAAATGAAGTTAAAGGCCACTAAGCGCGACTAGAGCCATCCTACGGAAACAGCCGGATGAGCCCAGTAGGCGTCGCCCTCAGCTGTATGCTATGCGTTCTGCACAGTGCCCTGCATACAGCAGCTTAATAAGTGTCTGCCAACAGCCATGACCACGAAGAACTCCAAATGAACCAGTTACCAGGGAAAGCCTCCAACTCTGCAACAAGTTACACCCAAAGGTTCTTTTAAATGTCAATCTGAGATACAGCTAGAAGGATAAAAAAAAGAGATATCTACTGCATACTGTTTGCATTAAAGAAAAATTAGGAATGTAAACTATAAAGAAACAAATAAATGACAGAATTAGAAGACTCTTGTTTTTACATAAAATCCTGAAAAGACGGGCAACTTCAAAGATATGCATGTTATTTTGGGGGCGGGGGGGGGGCAGTTCTGTCACTAGAAAGCTAATAATTTATACAGATCTCAACTATTTCCAGTGTTTTAGGAAAAAATTATCCTTAAAAACTTAATTCTAGGCGCACCGCGGGCGGGCCAGTGAAGCCAGCGGCCCTGGCACGTGATCCAGGACCGGCTTGGTCACTTGGTGGCTCCATCTGTCTGTCCGTCCGCGGGTGCCATCATGGAGGACGCGGCCAGTCAGGTGCTCCCGGGCTCCGGTCTCACCATCCTGTCCCAGCCGCTCACGTACGTGAAGGTGCTCATCCAGGTGGGATATGAGCCTCTTCCTCCAACAACAGGATGAAATATTTTTGGGCAGCAATTTTGTCAGCTTCCTGGCCTCTCTTGTTATGCTCAGCACATTGCGAGCATCAATGGGAAGTGTGGATTGTTCACAGGCTTAACTCCAAGACTGTGTTCAGGGGTCCTTGGATCTGTGGTCCATGGTAAAGTTTTACCACATTACCAGGAGTGTGACAAGGCTGAGGAGTCAGGATCTGGAAATGTACAGAAAGAAGTTTCATCTTCCTTTGACCGAGTTAGTTATCAAGGAGACAACTCGAGAGGCGATGGCTCATTCTGCTGCTACTCTCGTCATACATCCCTTCCACGTGATCACTCTGAGATCTACGGTACAATTCATTGGCAGAGAATCCAAGTACTGTGGACTTTGTGACTTCCTAGCAACTATCCATCGGGAAGAAGTCATCCTAGGATTTTTTGCGGGTCTTATTCCTCGCCTCCTAGGTGACAGTATTCTTTGTGGCTCTGTAACTCACTGGCCTACTTCGTCAATACTTATGCACTGGACAGTGGGGTTTCCACCATGAATGAAATGAAGAGTTCTTCCCAAGCTGTCACAGGATTTTTTGCCAGTATGTGGACGTATCTCTTTGTGCTTGTCTCTAATCTTACGGCTGTCAACAACCGGGGGCTTGCTGCTGGATGCCCCCCCTACTCCCCAGTATATTCTTCTTGGATAGATTGCTGGTGCCTGCTACAAAAAGGGGGAAATATGAGCCGAGGAAATAGCTTGTTTTCCCGGAAGGTCCCCTTTGGGAAGACTTATTGTTGTGACCTAAGAATGTTAATTTGAAGATGTGGGGCAGGGACAGTGACATTTCTACAGTCCCAGATGCACAGAATTATGGGAGAGAATGTTGATTTCTATACAGTGTGGCGTGCTTTTTAAATAATCATTTAATCTTGGGAAAATGGGAAAAAAAACACTTAATTCTATCATTTTATAAATATTCCTTAGTTCTTTCTACATAACTGAGCCCACTGTGCATTCACCTAAGTTCAAAGACTCTAGATCTAGAAAGCACCAAATAAGCACCAACTCCATCAAACATTGTGCTACTCAACAATAAAATAAGGGCAAAACACAATAAAATATTCAAATTATGGTTCCAATACTGCTGCAAACATTCAACCACTGGCTGGCAGGCAGCATTCTCATGCAATCACTCAAAATATTTGTGCATCGGCTTAAGTACTCCAAATTCAGAGTATGGAAGGCAACTAAAAGTGGTGGCTATTGCATATTTAAAAATGCAGGTAATTCAAATGCCCCAAACCATGAAGGGTGATTCAATTAAAAGTGATGCTGTTGGGCTTCCCTGGTGGCGCAGTGGTTAAGAATCCGCTTGCCAATGCAGGGGACACGGGTCCCGGAAGATCCCACATGCCGCGGAGCAGTTGGGCCCGTGAGCCACAACTACTGAGCCTGCGCGTCTGGAGCTTGTGCTCCGCAACAAGAGAGGCCACGATAGTGAGAGGCCCGCGCACCACGATGAAGAGTGGCCCCCATCTGCCACAACTGGAGAAAGCCCTCGCACAGAAACAAAGACCCAACACAGCCAAAAATAAATAAATAAATAAAATTTAAAAAAAAAATGATGCTGTAAAATATTTTAACGGCTTGGAAAGTTATTCAATATGTCAAAAGGCAGGAAAACAGCTTATAAACATATAAGGGAGAATCCATTCTTTCAAAAAACAAAGATGTCCAGAACACAGACTGGGAAAATTTTAAAGTTACTTACCTGGATGGTAAATTACTGTGAATTTCTTTCTGTTTTTTTGTTTTGCTTTTTGTTTGTTTTTAGCTTTACCTGTGTTTTCTAGATTTTTCACAATGACCATATATTTTTCTTTAACACAGGATACACACTAAGAGTCACCATAATAATCATCTGTAAAAAAATCAATTTAGAATCTCAGTCTTTTTTAATGAAAGACTGTAAGAAGTAGCAAATAGGTTCCTGAGATGATACACACTCAAGTCATAACGTACAATGACTGTAAATCTAAATTCCATGACCTGATAGTGGTTTGGTAGTGGAGAAAGATAGAGAAATAACCTCAGAAGAGTTTTCTCTTTACTTTCTGATTACTAAGAATCACCTACTGCAAACTTTTGCCTAAATGTTGACTGTTTGGTAACTTCTCCATAAACCTTTGGTGGCCCCATGCTGACCTGAGATATCCCTTCTCCAGGCCTCTGACCAGGCCATCTGTTCTACCAGTTAGCACAAACTTGAAAGCCAGTTCATCATTTACTGATTGTGACCTTGGTCAAGTTACTTTATCTGTCCATGCCTCGGTTCCTGTATCTGTAAAACAGGGATAACCATAGTATGTGTCTCAGAAGGTAGTTCAAAGGTTTCAGTGAGCACATGTAAAACACTATACACAGTAATTGCACCATAAATATAACTATCACTGTCATTATCACTCCAACCACCAACAGCATCTGCCACTCTATTCCTGCTTGTCTATTCTTCTTCCCTAATTACCTAAAGTAACACAGGTTCTCTCTATAAATTCCCAGTAGATATCTAATTTCAAGGGAATTAATTTCCAGTTATGGTCAACTAGGTAATTCAGACCAACCCTCCTGATGAAGACAGCTAGAAAAGCAACATAAAATATTTTTTAAAAGCACTTAGTTAGAGACTTCCCTAGTGGTCCAGTGGTTAAGACTCTGCACTCCCAATGCAGGGGGCCTGGGTTTGATCCCTGGTCAGGGAACTAGAGCCTACATGCCGCAACTAAAGATCCCGCATGTCACAATGAAGATTGTAGGGACAGTAGGGACAAAGGCAGTAGGGACCTAAAAAGACAGTGAAGATTTCCTAGGTCAGTAACCAGAGGAGGATGAAAGTCTAAGGAGATGAATATAGCTCACAGGGCTTTTTTCCTCTGGGGATGCTGAAAGATCCTAAAGGGAGTCAAGGGAGTAGCTGAGCAGTGCTTTTAACAGCCTGTAAGGACCAATGGGAAAGGGACTGGAGTCCAGGGCAGGAGGGAGAGGAGAAAGGAAACATATTTGGAAATACACTAGTGGTTTGGAGTTGATACCCCAATGCAGGCTGAACCTAGACGGGTAATCCAGAATTGACAGGACTTCACAGAGACTGCAGCTCATCTTCCAATCCTCTCAATCCGTGAAATGAGAGATCCTGGATCTCTAGTTCATCAAACTCCAGGTAGAAGCAAATCAAACATTCTCTGGAGCATAACATTAGCCTAGGCCTTAAATTAATCTATAAGCATTTGTGTAAATAAAACGTATGGCTCATAATCAAAAATAACTTGACAAACAAGGAAACAAAATAACATGAATAAATAACCAGCAGAAACCGACAACAGGAAAAGATCCACAGGGACCCCAAACACAGGAATTACCAGACAGAGACTCTAAGTATACTTTTCATGTTCAAAGACACAAAAGACAAAAATTGAGAATTTCAGCTCTGATCTAGGAACAATTAAAAAAAACAATTTTAAATTACAAAACTGAAAACCACAACAACTAAAATTAAGAACTCAATGGATGGGACTTCATGGTAGACTAGATATAGCTGGAGAAATCATTAGTAAGCCGAAAGATGGGTCAAAAGAAAAGCTATCAAATGAGGCCTGGAAAAACACACAGGACAGAGTAACAGTGTCTACAATGTTTGTTTTTGGAGTCCCAGAGAAAAGAGAAATCGGCAGAAGCAATATTTAAATACTTAAATACTTAGATAATGGCTGATAATTGTCTAAAACTGATGAAAGACAACAAACCACAGATTCAAGGAGCTCTACAAGCCGAAGACAGTCAGCCTTCCATATCCTCAGACTGTGTATCCATGGATTGAAACTACTCAGGGGAAAATAAATTTCAGAAAATTCATAATAGCAAAACTCGAATTTGCCATGGGCCAACAATTATTTACATAGCATTTACATTATATTTACAACTATTTACATGGCATTTACATTATATTTATAACTATTTACATAGCATTTACATTGCATTAGGTATTTTAAGTAATCTAGAGATGACTGCAAGTATACAGGAGGATATTTGACGGTTACATGCAAATACTAGAACCATTTTACATAACAGACTTGAGCATCACAGATTTTGGTATTGGGGGTAGGGGTGTCCTGGAACCAATCCGCCAAGGATGCCAAAGCATACATTAAAAAAAAATCCAAACCTAGGTACATAGTAAAATTGCTGAAAATCAGATTCAAAGAGAAAATCTACTAAGTAGTCAGAGATAAGGGACACATTATCTTCAAAGGAACAACAATCTGACAGTTAATTCCAATAAGCTATTGATAATATTGAACATCAAGGTATTTACCAGGAATAGAATAAAGAATAAGATCTTTAAAATGATGAAAGAAATTCTATTCCCGATGAACCTATCTTGCAAGAAAGACACTAAAACAGGTATTTGGTGAAAGAATATATGTCACCAGCCAACCTTAAGAAAATTCTAAAGTGTGTTTTGGAAGACAAAAAATTATCCCAAAACGAAGGTCAGAGATACAAAAGGCATGAAGAGTAACAAAGAGAATATGTAAATCTAAATCAGAGGCTTTCAAACTCACTGCATCTTTGAATCACCGGAGTTTTAAGAAACACTAATGCTTGACACCCTCCCTCAAGAGACCCTGATGTAATCTGTCTGAATTGGAGTGCAGACAATCTGTGTTTTATAAATGTTCCCCCAGATGATACCAGTGTGCCTCCAAAGTTCATAATCACTGATCTAAATTCATTTGATTGTATAAAACATGGCTTGTATGAGGTCTTCTGGGGTTTAAATGAAATTAACATACATAACAACAATGGCAAAAATGTTGAGAGGGGTTAAATAGAGTTAAAGTGTTCTAATAACCTTCTACTGAGCAGGAAGAGGGCAAAAATACCAATTAATATAAGACACTGATTAAGTGAAAGATATTGAAATGTCTAAAGTAACCACTAAAGGGAAAACAAAAGATTATACAAGTATGTTCCAAAGTAATGAGAGAGAAGTAAAATAATAACCACCTGCAAAGGAGTTAAATAAGGGAATAAACATAGCAACCTAAATGTCCATTGACAGGTGAATGAATAAAAAACTATGGTGTGTGTACACACACACACACACACACACACACGCACGCGCGCGCTCGCACACACACACACACACAGAGGAATATTATTTAGCCATGAAAAAGGACATCCTACCATTTGCAACAACATAATCCCCTTGAGGGGATTATGCTAAGTGAAATAAGTCAGATGGAGGAAGATAAATACTGTACAATCTCACTTATATGTGGACTCTAAAAACACTGAACTCGTAGATATAGAGAAAAGATCACTCATTGTCAGAGGTGGGAAGTGGAGGTTGAGGGGTGGAGGGTGGGCAAAATAGGTGAAGGTGGTCAAAAGGTACAAACTTCTAGTTATAATATAAATAAGTCCTGGGGATGTAATGTACAGCATGGTGACTATGATTAATAACACTGTATTGTATATTTTAAAGTTGCTAAGAGAGTTAATCTTAAAAGTTCTCATCACACACACATGAAAATATGTAACTGTGGTGATGGATGTTCAGTAGTCTTACTGTGGTGATCATTTCACAACACATACAAATATCAAATCATTATGTTGTGCACCTGAAACTAACATAATGTTGTGTGCCAATTATAATTCAATTAGAAAAAAAGAAAAAAAAGAAACATAAGAACCAGCAGAGCAAACAAAAAACACTAAATAAGAAGGCAGATGAAAACTCACATACTTTAGCAATCACATTAAATGAAAATGGACTAAATATTCCAGTAAAAGACGAACTCTGCCTCGTAAGTTAACAAAAGAAAAAGCAACCATAAACACATCTAAAACACAAAGATGGAAACAGCAGACCAGGTGTTGATAAAGGCAAAAACCTTACTGGAGATAACAAGGGAAACTATAACTCTGAGAAGTCCAATTCTTCAGGAATAGATAGCAATTTTAAATCCGTAGGCACCTAATGACAGCCTCAAAATAAGCAAAGCAAAAATTGTCAGAATGACAAGGAGAAAAAAAACTTTCCCAAAATCACAGTGGGAGATTTTTAACATACCTTTCTCAATAAAAGAAAAAAATATTTAAAAAATCATAAGAATAAAGGTCTGAACAACATGAAAACAGCATGATCAGAATACATGTAAAACACTGGAAGTAACAACTACAGTATAAACATTTTCTCTATGCACACAACAAAAATTCTATCATAAACTAGGTCATAAAGCAAGTCTCAATAAATTTGAAAAAACTGAAATCATACAAACTAATTCTCTGACCACAATGCAGTTAACTTAGAAATAAACAGCAAAAAGACAACCAGATAATCTCCACATCTTTGGAAATTAAGAAGTGTACTTCTAAATTACCTGTGGGTAAAAAAATTAAATCACAATGGAAAAATCTATTTTTTTACTTGAATGATAATGAAAATATTATATATCAAAACTTGCATGTTGTTTAATGGTACAAATTTGTAAACAGCAGATAAACTCTGGAAATCTAACATTCAGCACAGTGATTATAGTCAACAATACTGTTTTATAAACTTCAAAGTTGCTAAAAGACTAGATCTTAATAGCTCTCACCACCAAAAAGAAATTATAATTATGTTTGATAGAGGTATTAGCAGCAATGGTACAATGGTAAACATACTGCAATATATAAATGTACCAAATCACAACACTGTACACTGTAAACTTACACAATGTTATATTCAATTATATCTCGTTTTTTAAAAATAAAAGGAAAGAAATTAAACTGTCACAATTCACAGAATATACTCAGAAATTTTAAAAATTACAGATAAATTATTAGAATTAGTACACAAGCTTAGCAAGACCGCTGAATACATGATCAATTTGAAAATATCAACTTCATTTCAACAACCACAACTAAATGACAATTTTAAGATGCCATTTACAATAGCATTTAAAAAATCAAATATCTATAAATAAATCTAACATAAGATGTACAAGATCTCTATGCAAAAAGCTATAAAACACTGAGGGTAATTAGAGAGGACCTAAATAAAGGTATATGCCATGTTTCTGGATTGGAAGACTCAGTATTGGAAAAATGTCTATTTTTCCCAATTCAACTACAGACTCAATGCAATCGAATCTAAATTCCAACCAGTGTTTTTGGCTAAATGTGGCAAATGTAAATGGAAAGAAAAGGGTTAAGGAATAGTCAAGACATTACTGAAGACAACCAAGGCAGAAGGGCTTGCTCTAGTAGTTATAAAACCTTATTATAGGTACTTCCCTGATGGCACAGTGTTTAAGAATCCACCTGCCAATTCCAGGACACGGGTTCAAGCCCTGGTCCGGGAAGATCCCACATGCCGCGGAGCAACTAAGCCCGTGCACCACAACTACTGAGCCCGCGCGCCATAACTACTGAAGCCCACGCGCCTAGAGCCTGCGCTCCACAACAAGAGAAGCCACCGCAATGAGAAGCCCGCGCACCACAATGAAGAGTAGCCCTCGCTCGCCACAACTAGAGAAAGCCCACGCACAGCAACGAAGACCCAACGCAGACAAAAAATATAAATAAATAAATAAAATTATTAAGAAAACAAAAAAACCTTATTATAAAGTACAGTCATTAAGACAGTGTACTCTTGGTACAGGGATAGAGAAGAGATCAATGGATTAGGAGAGCCCAGAAATAGACTCACCCGTACAGAGATATTAATTAACAACAAAGGTGGCATGGGAGAACAGAAGGGAAAGGAGACCTTGACAATAAATGGTGCAAGTTGGATAGCCATACGGAAAAAAAAAAATAAAAAGACCAATACTTCATATCTACACAACAATCAGTTCCAGGTAAACTGTAGCTCCACATGTGACAGGCAAAACAAAAGGCCCCTAGTAGGCAACAGGAGAATAACTATGTCCTCAGGGTGGGGAAAACTTCTCACATGGGACACAAAAAGCACCTACCATAATTTAAAAAAATAAAACTGATAAATTAGACATTAAACCTGAGAACTTCTTCTAAAGACATCATTAAGAATAGCGTAAAAAGGCAAGCAGCAGAGAGGACAGTATTATCTCAATAATCTCAAACCAGAAACATTCCAAATGTCCATCAACAGTAGAACAAATTGTGGTTTCTTCATACACTGGAATACTATACAGCTGTGGAAACAAGTGAACCACAGCTATGCTCGTCAATCCAAATGACCCTCAAAAACATGTTCAGTGAAAGAAGCCAGATACTCAATATATACTGAGAGATTCCATTTATATAAAGCGAGAAAACAGGAAAAACTAAACTACAGTGTTTAGGGATGAATGCTTGGGTGGTAAAACTATACAAAAGAAAAGCAAGACATCATCACCATAGATGTCGGGATAATAGTTGGGGGAGAGGGAGGGGGAGGGGGAAGTGGGGGAGGGGAATGTTCTACTTCTTGACCTTGGCAGTGGTCACGCAAGTATGTTTTACGAAAATACATTGAGCTATATAACTTTTTTTCCTTTGTGTATTTAAATTTTTAAAAGCTCAAAAGTATTCCAGGCTTGAGACGTGGGTGGAGAGGGCTGCAATGTTGCCTTGAGCGCTCGGCACCTTCACGAGCACAGGGTTACCCTTACTTTCAGTTCAAATATCTGAGCATCGTTGCCTTCTACAATCATCCTAACATGCTCGAACAATTAGCACTCTGCACTGATAAATATTTATTACAACTCTAAGAGCCTGGGTAAGTTTCTTCGGAATCCAGAGAGATGAAGGGGGTCTCTCTCAACACGAAAACATGAGTGGGAATGCTGAATTCCCAACTCAAGGTAAGAGTTACTTCTGGAAAGGAAGGTTAATGGGATGGGGGAAAGTTCAAAGGAGGCCTAACAATGTTTTATTTCTCTACTGATGATGTTTTAGTTCTTTAAAAAAAAACAAACAAACAGGCTAAAGCAAATACAGAAAGTGCTAAAATTTAAAAAAACTGGGTGGTGGATATGAGTATCTTTTATATATTTACTGTACTATGTTGGTCATATTCATAATTAAAGGCTCCTATACTCTTCACACTCTTACTGGCTCATTTCTCCAGGTAAAAATTCTGCTTCAGCCTAGGTAAGTCATCTATTTAGCCTTCCAGAGCCAATATATAAAAATTTGACAATGCTTACATTCTTCACCAACACTAAATCCCACGTTTTCTTCTTCTCCAGGCTAATTACCTCCCTTACAAATTTTTACATACTTCTCCATTCCTGCCTTTCTGTTCTGGATGGCAATATCCCTCAAAAGGATGTGCCGAGATCCTGACAAATCACCTGAGAGGTTCCTTTGAGGTCTCAATTTCACCGGCAAACTTTTAACTCACAGATCATTTAGGTAAGAATAAATTCATTCTTTTTCTTTCCAGCCAGCCTAGCTATATAACCTCCCAAACAGATAATGCCCTGGTAGCAGATGTTGGGTTGCTATCTACCCAACATCCACAGCCCTCTTTTCCAACAGAACCCAGTGTGCAGTCTAAGCCTATCACAGCACCACCATCCCCTCCCCACCCATGACTGGTGTGGCTGGAAGCACCTGATATAATTCTGTACAGTAAGACTTGAGGGGTCTTGTGCTGATGCGCTCTGAGAAAGCCGCACAATCCTCTGGATGTTATCAAATCGAAGCACGTGTTCTGAAACTGCAACAGCCATTCTGCAGCCACAGGAGGCGTGAGGCTGAGGAAGGCAGAGTAGAAAGGTTGTGCTGAGCTATTCGATTAACCCACACCACAGGTGCCCCACTCCAAATGCTGATTGACTTTTTTCTGGACCACAATCTTATTCCAGTCATGTTGGTTACTGTGTCAGCCTCTTCCTAATAGTTTGTCTATCAACTTGGCCAATGATCATAGATCTGGTGCCAGTAACCTTGTCTCTTCCAAAGAATCCCATACACTGATTTTGGTAAGATTCCCCACAAGTGGTCACCGTTTCTTTCCTTAAAATTTATCAGAATACAAAGATAGAACAAGCTTACCCCTCTTAAAAAAAAAAAGAGAACTTGCATATTATATTAAAAGGCATTAGACGTTTTTTTTAAAACCTATGGAAAATGTAAAAAGGCAAAGTCCCCTGTAATTACATCCTTCAAAGATAACCACTGTTAGCAGTTCGGCATATATTGATTCATGATAACATTACAACATCTATGAAATTAGCTTCTTTTAAAGAAAATATTCACATCAGGTTTTTTGATAGTGGAGAAAACAGGTAGACAGGAGTAAAAAGAAATCTGCAACCAAAACACCCTGATATAGAAGAAAGAGTGAGCGACAGACTCCGAATAAGACAGACCAATTTTCACCCTGGCCCTGCTGCACTGCCTTGAACCCTCTGCCTCACCTGACTCCCGTTTTAGGTATGGATACGAATACCTACTTCACCAGACTTTTGAGGACTTACATAAGATAATGTCCCCAGATGAGTTCTGTTGGCTTTTTGTTTGCTGGAGTTTGTTTTTCTCTACCTGCACATAAAAATCCCCTGGGGAGCCTGTGACAATGAGAATCCCAGATATCCTCAATGAGAATCTCTGGGGGTAGGGCCTGGAAATCACATCATGCAAGTGCACTGCAGAGGAAAAGGCCCTATGCATAGTTGCTTTTATTACTGCACTGTTTAGCATCTAACACAGAACCTGGTAGCAGTGTTCAACAAACACCAGTGGGATGAATAACAAATGAAAAGTTGTATTTTAAAAATAGATTATAGTTATGTTTCAAAAAGTTTCATTAAAAAAAAGCCTTCATGATGTTTATTTAAGAAAATTTCTCTCAGCAATAAGGTAGTTAGTTATTAGTTATACTTGATACAAAGGACTGGAACTTGTTTCTATTTGAATGAGCCTACATGGCTCACTTTCCATCCTAGGACATAAACCAAGGTACACTATACGAAACTTAATTAAGAGTCAAGGTAATCTAGTTTATCTCACTAAAAAAAACAACTCATGAAAATTGGATTATGGGCGATTTCGAATTCTCAAATGGCCTCCCTCCACAGACTTTACAGTTACTGTACAAAAATTTATCCCTACTTTTTATCACACAGAAAACTATTTTCTTTCAGTAGTTCATTTTAGAACAATTCAAAATACTAATTGTTAGGTACCAGCTTCAATACGCAATTTATGTGTCACTTTGATATAATGTATGTACCTGAGAGCTCTAGGAGGATACACACCACACCAAAACGTTTACAGTGAGATTTCCCCGGACGACACAATCTCAGATTATTTTTCATTTCTTATTGTTCAAATGCATTTTAAATTTTTACAATGAATATGCACGCCCTATATAATTTTTCTTGTTATTTTAAAAAGAAAATGCAAAACCCCAAGAATTCAGTAAGAGTAATATAATTAAGGAATCTTGAAAGGTTTTTAAGTTTTGATTTTCCAGAGTTGAAACAATATCAGATAAGTTAAAAATATGATTTTTATATTTGGAAAAAAATTAACCCTTCACATATTATTGCCAAGAATTCTAAAGCTCTTTAACAATAACAACAAAAAAAGCATGTTTTCAAATGCTATGAAGGACATTATTGGTTCAGTTGGCAAAATGGAATACAGACAGCAGACTTGATCAAAGTATTGTACCAAAGTTAAATTTCTTTAAGCTGATAACTGTACTAAGCTTATGTAGGACAACTTCCTTGGTTCTTAGGAAATACTCACTGAAGTTTTCAGGGGTAGAGGGACATGATGTATGCAACCTGCTCTCAAAACGGTTCAGCAAAAAATACGTAGTAACAAAATGAATGAAAAAGCAAATGCTGAATAGGAGAAATGTTAAATTGATGAATCTGGGTAAAGGGTATAAGAGCTGTTCGTACAATTTTTATAATTTTTTGTAAGCTTGAAATTATTTCTAAATAAAAATTCTAATTGAAAAAAGTAACAGAAAAATATTCAAAATTGTTCTTAAGATCATACTGGACCAACTTTAAGCAAGACTTTATTGGGGGAAAAAATAGCAACATATTTAAAAATTGTGCTCATAAAAACACTCACGGCAGCACCAACCTTAAGCAAGAAATTAAATTAGCATTGTCCAGTAGATATGAGTTACATATGTTGTATTTTCTAGAAGACACATTAAAATTAGAAGAAACAGGTGAAACTAATTTTAATATATTTTACTTAGCCAATGTGTAATATTATCATTTCAATACACTCAATATGAAAATTATAAATGAGTTAATTTACAAGTTTTTTCATACTAAGTCTTCAAAATTTGGTGTGCATTTTACACCTACAGTACACCTCAATTCAGATGCTAAATTTTCACAAGAAATACTGGATCTGCATTTAGATTTCATAAAATGTATCAAATAGTTTAAAAAGCAGACTCATATACCAAGTTGTTTCAAACACAGTTAAATGTTTTCCAATCACCAGAGTGTTTTTGAATATAAATTAGCTAAAATTAAATAAAATGGAAAGTTCATTCCTCAATCACAGTAGCCACACTGCAAGTGGCTACACTGTGGGACAGCCCAGCTTTAGAGGATGAAACAAACGCCCGCGAAAGGAGGGCCTGATATGCCAAAACTTAGCTCATCACATTTATCAAACGATTTTAACATGGTTATGAGGTTAACAGGCTGATGTCCCTATCGGAGGCATTGGTATCTGTCCAGGTCATAATGTGACATCCCCTCCACCACCAATCAGAAATATCAGCGCAAAGCTTCTTGATCCTCTGCCTCAGACATCATACGTTGAGTTTCCTGAAAATTGACTATCAAAGGGCCCACTCATTGTAAAATGTGGTGGAATGAACTGGCTCTCAGAAGCCTCAATGTCCACTGTACAGAGTGCAGAATTTCAGCACAAATACCGTCTGAGAATCCCACATGGGAGCAGGCCCACGACTGAACTTGTCTCAGATTTAACAGAGGAAGTGACCCTGAGTACAGAGACTTTTTCTTTTAAACAGGTGTAAGAGATTAATTCAGTCAACACCAAGCAACACTCAAGATTTGCCAATCAATAATTCTGTGCCAAGCAATTTGATCAGGGATTTGGCTAGAATCCTTTTGGCTAATCTCAATAAGGACCATCCCAAAGCGAATCCTGATTTAGGCCATCCTCATCTAAATCAAGGCTTAGGCAGTCCTTTGCCTGAAAGCAAATAAACTAAATCAAATTATATACATACGAAGGAAATTCTGCCTCTTGGACAAAAGGAAAAACCATTTGAAAGATAATTTAGCAAGTATGGGCAAAAATACAGTTCCAAAGAAGTTTCATAACACAGCATTCAAAACCCATTTTAGGGAAATGTCTAATTCCTACTTTCTGTCTAGCCAGACTTTCCGATTGAACAATGATGTGGGTAATAATCAAATTTAATCCACAACAGCTAATTCTGATATTGTTCATTTCTCTTTCTCTGCAGGCATCAAGTATTAATATTCCATTTAAACCTGAAAGATGTACTTTAAAATTGATGGACCCTTTTTTGTGAATTCACTAGTGCCTGAAGTTACTCATACCTCTGGGAAGTGAGGTAAAACAGTGTGAACAATGGTTTTTGACATCCTGACCTAAGAGTTAAATTCTATGTTCCATACAAAATCTTCTTCCTTCCCCTCCCATCCCAATGATCTAGCTTGCTTCCCTGCGACACCCTATTGGGGACCAGAGATATAAATCTAACTAACCACTGTGTGGAAACGAAAATAATCCTAATCTAAAAGCATGCGTATATAAACATTAACTATTTCTACTTAAAACTTCTCCCCCCGCCCCCGGCCCCCCAAGAATCAAAGCTTTACGCAGGATGAATACAAACGTTTTAAGCCGTTCCATCGGAGGTTTGTTCTTGATTAGATTTATTCTAATCGTGGAAATATTTACACATTCTGCAGAAGAACACGTTCTAACTGTGGGTTTTTATTAGAAACTTCTCAGTCAATGCCTAAGTAATCAAATCCAGGCTCACTTCTCTCTGAAATTAGCGAACCACGCAGAAATCCATTGTAATTTTTAAAATAGCGAAGGGGGGAAATAAACTACACACCCGAAACATTCCAGTCCGACAGTTCAAGCACTATTTCGAGAAGGCAAGTAAAAATAAAGTCCCACGTCTCCCTCAGGAACAGAAAGGTTTCTGTGAAGCGGCCACGTCCAGGCCACCCTGCAGGACCCACGGACCTCAGCAACGCCGCCTGTCCCCGCGGCCCGACCCCAGCGAATCACCCAGGAGCCCAGGCGCTGGAACATCCTCCCGGCACAGAGATGCCACGGGGTTATCAGGTGCAGAAAAACTACTTACAGCAAAGAAGTACGATTAGACAAGAGTCTTCACAACGTATTCACGGCCACCGCGTCCCTGCTCGCTGAAACCCACCACAAAAGGGAGCAACACAGCACAGCAGCAGAGAGGGGTTTCCCCTTGTTTATTAGACTCAGGCAAACGGCTATATTTAACAATTCCTCCCGAAGGCCCGATGCCAGCGCGCAGGATCTGGAACGCGAGGCACACAGGAAGGAGAGGGCACACCCGCTGCGGGCTGCGGAGCTTCGCCGGTGCAGCCCGAGAGGCGCTCGCCCCGCATCGCGGCACTCCCCCGGCGCCGAGCCGGGACGCCCGCATCCCCGCGGATCGGCCCACCTCGCCAACAAAGGCCGCATCCGCCACTCCCCGGTGGGAAGCCCCGGCGCCGCGCGGGGAGCGCGCTGCCCGCCCCAGCCCGGGGCCAGGGTCTGCACAGCCGCCCCCGGAGCGAGCCCAGCCGCACCGGGTCTCGGGCTGCGGGCCACCCCGGGGCGCACGGCAGAGGCTCGCGTGGTCCCGGGGGAGGGCGGGGTGGGCGTCTGGGCCGCGCGGGGTCCCCAGAGGATGTGGCGCCGCCGCGGGCGGGATGGGGGCTGGGGCGGCCGAGGCGGCCCGCCGCCCCCCGCAACCCCGATGCCTTTCATTTGGCCTCTGCGGCGTCGGAGGCAGCCCGACCTCCAGCGCTAAGCGCTGCGCCAAGCAGGGGCGGGCGGGGGAGGCGCGCCAGACCCGCTGCAGCGCCGGACCACCCCCACCGCCCCGCGCGACGCGCCCCCCCGCCCGGCCCGGACCCCGCGGCCCGCCCGCCCGCCCGCCCGCAGGCCGCGCTCGCTCGCGGGCGCAGGAGAAAGGGCTCGGGCGCTCGCCCGGTGCCCACCTCAATGTAGCCGGCCAGAGCCGCGGCGGGCGCCGTGAGCCCGAGCAGCAGCAGGACCAGGAGTTTGCCCGTGGCCGCGGCGGCCGCGGTCCCGGTGGCCGCCATCCCTCGCCGGGTCGCTCTAGCGCTCGGCGCTCAAGCTCACACACACGGACTCGGGAGCTCACCCCACCGCGACCCAGAAGCATCTGAAGCCTGTTCGCCGCCGCCCCGGGGGTTTTACACCGACCGGAACTGACTTCACAAAACCACGCCCTCCATATCCAGCGCCCAATGCCAGCCCGCAGAACTGCCGCAAGACACCGCCCCTTGTTCAGCCCAGATCCAATCAGGGGACGGAAGGGCCCACACCTCCCGCCGCCCCAGCCGCGCACCCCCGCCCGGCCCCGCCCCCAGCCGCTGACGCCCCGCCCCCGCCGGGACCCCGAGGCCCCGAGACGCGGGGGTGTACGCGGGGGTGTGCGGAGGCTGGGTGGGGGCCTGCAGCTCGGCCCGGGCGGGGGCGCGCTTCGGCCTCTGGAACCGTGCACGGTTGTCTGCCCGCAATGCGCCCGTCTGTTCGCCTGCAGCGGCCTGATACGGACACGCCCCACTCCCCGCCCCTGCGGGGTATTTTCCAGATTCCTCTGGGTACCGCCCTCTTTGGGGTTCTGAAAATGATTTTATTAAAAACAGGATAAAAAAAAAAACCAGGATGAATTGTTCCGAGTCCGGGCAGGTTTGCAGAAGGCCCTCCCCCCGGGCAGAGGAAGGGCTGCCATGAGGCAGCTTTCCTCTGCTTCGACCCCGCGCAGGGCGCGCCCCTTCCTAGCGCGCTGCCAGCCCGGAGCCGGCTTCGCCCTTTCCTCGCCGCTCCGCTCGGCCGTGTTTCCACGCTTTTGACCTCTGTTTATTAGGCCTCATCCTTGCTGTTCCTTCCCAGCGGCCACTAGAGCCCGGGATAGCTTCCTCCCACTGGAGACCAGTAGTGCAAGGACAACGTTGACCTCAAAGCCCAGGTCCCCTTCCTCGTGTATTTTAGGAAAAGATCATTTTTCTTTTTTTCTCCAGTTTAAGATCACTAGCAAGAGACCTGCTTCTCTTTGCCTTCTTGCTCCGCTGCGTTTCCACTTTCAGTCGGGAAACATTCTGCTGCCCGGGTTCACAGCTGGCACGGCCTCGCCGCGGCTGGGGCGCCTCCGGCTTTGTTTCCTTTCAATAGCCGCGAGATTTATGGACCACCCTGTGCATAGTCCTTGCTAGTTTCCAGATGAATAAAGAACAGGGTCTCTACCCCAGGAAACAGACAGTAAAAAGGGAGACACAGCGTCCACGGAGTACACGCAGAGTGCAGCAACGAGGAGAACGCTGGATTTTCCAGCCCCGCTGCGTGACGTGCCCATTCCTGTGGTTGAACAGGCTCTACCCCATTCCCCAGAGACAGCCGGCCCCTTTCCACTGCAGAGCTCTCCCCATGCCTGCACTGTCCTCGCTCCAATATTTACCTGTTGAAAACCTTTTCATCTTCCTCTGCTCGCTTGGAGGTAAAATCATCTGCTTCTGAATACCCAGAGCGCTATTCCCCACTCTGGCACTTGCTCCCCTAGTTATTTCCGAAGCTCTCCTGCCACTGACAAGGCATGGGTATGTAATACTGCAGGGCCCCTCACCCCGGACACCTCAACACATGTTTGTGCAGCGTCACTGAAACCAGTTCTGCTGGGTTCTGGTCCTAGTTCAACGGTTGCTGTGGACTGAAGTGTATCCTCTCCAACATTCACATATGTTGAAGCCCTGACCCCCAATATGATGGTATTTGGAGATGGGGCCTTTGGGAGGTAATTAGGATTAGATGAGGTCATGAGGGTGGGGGCCCTCAAGAGGGGATTAGTGCCCTTATAAGAAGAGACCAGAGAGCTTGTTTCCACCATCCACCCACCCCCATCCCCACGAGGACGCAGAGAGAAGGCCAGGAAGAGAGCCCTCATCATCGGGAAACCAAGCCAGCCAGCACCGTGCTCTTGGACTTCGCAGCCTACAGAATTGTCAGAAAGAAAGTCCTGTTGTTTAAACCACCCAGTCTGTGGTATTTCGCTATGGCAGCCGGAGCTGACCGGCGTAGCTGTATAACTATGGGCAAGCCCTTCATCATGTGGACTATCTTTCCTCCCCTGACAAGTGTAAATATTAAACACCTGTCTTACTTTCCCAATTTGTGTGATTCAATGAAAAATGAATGTACAGTAGAGAAAAGCATGAAGTGCAATTTTCTGTGAAAATATGCATGAAATAGTACCAAGTGACTGTGAAAGTCCTAATTCTGTTGTGGACCCTTGGATGTGTCCTACAGACCCTCTGGGACCTGTTTCCTTGCCCACAAAATCAGGGACTCAACTCAAGGACGTCTAAATTTCTATGAATCTAAATGCTAAGAGAAAAGCAAGTGAAATTCCCTAGGTTCGGAGCAGTGGCCCCAATATTCATGCTTTTGGGACTGTGTATGCAAGGCTGAACTCTAATATCATGGAATAGGGCAAGGAAATGTAGAAAAATGACCTGGGGGTTATCTGTCTAAAATTATTTATGTCCTGAGGACTTCCCTGGTGGCTCAGTGGTTAAGACTCCATGCTTTCAAGGCAGGGAGCATGGGTTTGATCCCTGGTCAGGAAACTAAGATCCCACATGAAATAAATAAATTAATTTAATTAAATAAAAACCTTAATATGTTTTAATTAATTAATTAATTAATTAATTAAAATAGGTCCTGAAAGATGTTTATTTGCATTTTCAGGTCACTGAAGGATCATTAATAAAACTTTGTTGCCCTATTTATCAATGTTCTTTTAAAATGTTACTCTCTTTTTATTAAGTGACACTCACAGGAGCATACTTAGTCTTGCAGTTCTCAAACAATGATTTTTCATCCTAAATATGTTCACGTCAGCGACCAAGTCATTTGAAGAGTACTATGTTTTCACTTCATTACCCTTTGTTCACAAAAGGAAAAGGCCTAAAATAACCTCCTGTTTCTCCTCTCTTCTTAAGAATCAGACTTTCTTGTAAAAGAGTTATCTTTCACGTACACTTAAGATGTGTGCATTTCATTGTTGGGGAAAAAAAGTAGTTTATGTCCCTAAACGTATCCTTATATGAGCAGCACCCACTCATCCATTTGACACTTATTCAGGTGAGTTAAATCCAGGTAGAGCAGCTGCTCCCAAATCAGGATGCTTTTCAAAATCAACTAAGAAGTTTTATAAAAAGGCAAATTCCTAAGCTCCTACCTTGGAAATTTTGAATCACTAAGACTAAGGTGACATAAGAGATTCAATATACATTTTTTTTAAAGCTGTCCAGGGAATTCTAATCCACTAATACTTCTGAGAGCTTGATTCTTGAACATCATGGGTCAGTAAAACAAAATTTTTAAAATTGGAGTAGCATTTAAAGTTACCAGTGTTTCCAGACATAGACAACAGACTTGTGGTTGCCAAGGGGGAGGGAGGATGGGGGAAGGATGGATTAGGAGTTTGGGATTAGCAGATGCAAACTATTATATGTAGAATGGATAAACAACAAGGTCCTACTGTAGAGCACAGGGAACTATATTCAATAGCCTATGATAAACCATAAAAAAGAATGTATACATATGTATAACTGAATCACTTTGCTGTACAGCAGAAACTAACACAACATTGTAAATCAACTATATGTCAATAAAAAAATTTAAAAATAAAAAAATTACCAGTGTTTTAGTTTTCTAAATAAAACGTTGACACAACTGTGTGTTATCACCACTGTTTCATTAAAGAAAGAACATTTAACAACAACAAAAAGTAAGAATGGTCATCATTTTACAATTTAAAAGACAGATACAATGTAAATTTTTGACAACTCACTACATTGCCTTTTTCTCATCACAAATCAGAATGGTGAGTACTTTATAATGGAATGGTCCTGCTCTAACGCAGGTGTTGGAACAATGTAGTATGGGACATGAATATGAACTGGTTATAAGCTTGGCCTTGGCTTATAACTGGTAGCCTTTAAATATACCATACCCAGAATGTATCCTCTCACCCCCAAACCCACCACACCATCCATGACTGACTCAGTACTTAAGACTTGGTTCCAGTATCACCTGCT
Source organism: Balaenoptera borealis (assembly GCF_965194805.1). Classification (NCBI taxonomy): domain Eukaryota; kingdom Metazoa; phylum Chordata; class Mammalia; order Artiodactyla; family Balaenopteridae; genus Balaenoptera; species Balaenoptera borealis. Next base: position 108,024,263 of record NC_138868.1, on the reverse strand, counting down.
CATGGAAGTTTTCTGCTCTCCCCTTCTCCTCCAAGGCTGAGCTGATACACCTCCTTTGTGTTCCCCAGAACATTCTATACATACCTCTGACACACTGTTTGTAAACTAAACATTAGTGATTTATTTTCTTTATTGTCTCCTTAATTACATCATGAGTCCCTTGAGGGGAGGAGTCATGTTTGGTTCACTTCTGTATCTCTACAGAGTGGTTGCACTTAATAGACATTCAAAAAAATATTTGCTGAAGGAACACATAACTAAATGAGCTTTACACTCTGGCAGAGAAGATAAAACTTGTGCATGCATAAGTATACTACTAAGTGGAAAGTCATAAACGGCCCAAGAGAACTGTCTGTGCTTTTTAAGGAATAAATTGGGGGAAGAAGTTGGTTACATCTGGCTGAGGACAGCAGGCAAGTATCATAGAAGAGATTATATCTGAGAGTTCCTGTGAATATACAAAGGATGTCCAGGAGAGGACAAAAAGCATGGAAGGAACAATGCAAGCAGAGGCATGGCATTGGAAAAACACAAGGCATGTAAGAGAACACGTGAGTATTTCATTTCTTTGGAGGACAGGGTTTGTAACAAATAGCAAAGGTAAGATGGTTGGTCCGTTTACCTAAAAGATACTGGGGAGCAATAGAAATCTTTGGAAAAAAGATATAATTAGAGTTGGCTTTAGGCAAATTGAGTGTGACAGCCATATGAGGTATGAACCAGAGTCTAGAGGCAAGGAGGCCAACTAGGAGCCTATTGTGATATCAGGGAAAGAGTGATTGTGGGCAGAATGAAGAGAGATGCAGTGGGACTGGAAAGGAGGAGAAGAGGAGGAGGAACAAAAGGAACTTCATGTGTCCAAACATGGTGCCTGGGAGAATATGGTAAGGACAATGCCATTGGCAGAAATGGGGAAAAGATAATGGGGATAGGGGAGTGGAGTTGACGAAATGCCAACAACATCTCCAGCATGAGATACACTGTCATCACTTGGGAAAGAGCTCAGAGAGAGTTTGGAACTAGAATTAGAATTTGGGGATTTACCTAACCCAAAGTTGTTGAAACCATAAGACAGCCAATGGGGACAGCAACAAGAGAGGTAGAAAGAAACCCAGAATGATATATTATTTTTCTGTTTAACCTATGTTTATCATCACAGCATAGAGTCAAAAGCTAGAAAAGGCCAAGTAGGATGAGGACTAAGAAAGCATCACTGAACTTGGAGATCATAGAACCTGGTCACTGGTCATTTCTTTGTAAGTTGTAAAGCTACATGTAGGAAGTAAAGGTTTAAGTGGCTGGTGAGGCAGAGCTAACAAGCACAGTCATATCCTCCAAGATGTTTCCTGCTGAAAGAGCGAGCTAGTGGAGCAGCTCTTGTGGGGTATGGGTAGAGAGTTTTGTTGTTGTTTTTGTTGCTGTTTGCCATTGATAAGAAGCCACTGTGCTGGGGAAGAGGAGTTGCCTGGTGGTCTAGTAGTTAAGATTCCGCACTTTCACTGCCGTGGCCCGGGTTCAATCCCTGGATGGGGAACTGGGATCTCACAAGCCAGGCAGTGCAGTCAAAATAAAAAACAAACAAACAAAAAAACCCAAGAAACCACTGGGGAAGGGGAGAAATTGACAGTGCAAGAGAGACCATTCAGATTTGTAAGATGCGTATCATCCTCATTTTGCAGATGAGGAAACCAAGGCTCAGAGAGGTTAAATAACTTGCCCACAACCAAAACCGGTAACCAGCAGAGAAGGAAATTGAATCTTGGTTTGTGTGACTCAGAAAATTAAGGTCGTCTGCTCACATCATGCTAACCAGCTCCCTAGCAGGTATCAGAAAACATTCGTCTAATAAGTCCCTCCATGGATACATGGAAAATGTATCAATGGCTGGCCATTCTTTCTGCTTGCATTTTTTTTTTTTTAAAGAGGGAAGGATTATTTATTTATTTATTTATTTATTTTTGGCTGTGTTGGGTCTTCGTTTCGTGCTAGGGCTTTCTCTAGTTGCGGCAAGCGGGGGCCACTCTTCAAAGCGGTGCACGGGCCTTTCACTACTGCAGCCTCACTTGTTGTGGGGCACAGGCTCCAGATGCGCAGGCTCAGTAGTTGTGGCTCACGGGCCTAGTTGCTCCACGGCATGTGGGATCCTCCCAGACCAGGGCTCGAACCCGTGTCCCCTGCATTGGCAGGCAGATTCTCAACCACTGCACCACCAGGTAAGCCCCTCTGCTTGCATTTTAAGGTAGCTTTGTGATATTCTGTAAAATCACACTTCTATTCATAAACAGAGAAGCCGCTCTACAAAATGTAACTCAAGAGGAATTAGAAAGTTCCCTAGCTGTCTCCTATTTGTCTCCTGCTTAGAAGGCTTCCATGTTCCCTCTGCCACTGATGTTGAACAGGTGGCATCACTTCTCAGAGGGACACTCTATAAGAAGCAGAACAGGTTTAACCTTGCATGATTTTCACCTTCACCACATGAGTAGGTAATTAAAATTTAAATATTTTAACTTATAAAGACTTTCTTATACCTCCTACTGGTCTAAATTAAAACAGGATCTGGTTTTCAAACAAGTCAAATAGACAAAAATATCAAGTACTTAAAATCAGTACAGGGCACCCAAATTCGATAATGCCAGGGCAGGGTCTAGACATAAGAAAGACTCTGGCCCTGGAGTCTTCATGTAAATATCTTTTGTTTTCAAAGATAATACCGGTTTAACTGATTACAATCTGGGTATGTAGGTGTGGCTGAAATACAGTGCTTGAAAAATAACTTTAAACACACTACACATATGCTACGCTTTGTTTTGCTGGTCAACTGGTTGACAGGCTTGAAGCAAACAAGTTCTGTAAGGTCTAAAACTTACACAGTTTTGGGTGTCCTCATAAAGACAAACGTTAAATTTTCAGAGTCCCTGCGGAGGTCTCAGGGGAGCCCAGGGCAAAAGAGTGATGGCAGAGCTTAATTAACTCTGCAGAAAAGCTGCCTCTGGCTGCAAATCACTTTTGGAGGAGTTGTTATTGCATGTGGCCCTGCCTATTTACCTTCCTTTATTTCCTGTTGTTCCTGAGTCTTCATTTGAAAGGAGCCATCCCAATCCTTGTATTTGGGCTGTTCTGCCTCTATGCTATGGCTATTTTCTCAGCTGCCCATAACGATGCCACATTTTTTTACTGTTCTTGTTTGGTGCTTCTTCGAATGATTTCCTCTGCCTTCAGTGTGGAAAATATAAAATGATGATAAAAACCTCAGCGCTGGAAACTGCTTGCACTAAAAGTTCTTATTGTTGGTGACTTCTACATGGTACTTGCTTTTCAGACAAGCCGATGTGAAATTACTCAGCTTGAGAAGCCCCAAATCAAAGAGTTTGAATATATTTGGGGCATTTTTTTTACCCTGTACAGAAGTCCTTTCATAATGGCTGTAACGGAAGGATGGAGAAACTCACAGTTCTATGATTAGAAATTTTGTCTGGTGGATGGACCTAGAGACTGTCATACAGAGTGAAGTAAGTCAGAAAGAGAAAAACAAATATATAATATTGCTTATATGCGGAATCTAGAAAAATGGTACAGATGAACTTAGTTGCAAAGCAGAAATAGAGACACATGTAGAGAACAAACGTATGGATACCAAGGGGGGAAGGGAGGGTGGGATAAACTGGTAGATTGGGATTGACATATATACACCACTATGTATAAAATAGATAACTAATGAGACCCTTCTGTATAGCACAGGGAACTCTACTCAGTGCTCTGTGATGATCTAAATGGGAAGGAAATCCAAAAAAGAGGGGATATATGTATACGTATAGCTGATTCACTTTGCCGTACAGCAGAAACTAACACATCATTGTAAAGCAACTATACTCCAATAAAAATTAATTTAAAAAAAAAAAGGAAGAAAAAAAAAGAAATTTTGTCTTTATTCGGCTAATCTTCATCATGTATGTGAAGATGGCTCTCATCTCCCATTCTGCCCCCCACTCCAAAGTCTTTTCTTTAATGTAAACAGACTCATTTCTGTAACCATTTTACATGCAACATTGTTACCAGACCTTCTTACCTTCTTTACACCTCTCTATAAATTCCAATTTACTAGTCAACCTCTAAAAATGTAGACTGCAAAACTGAGCACCATATTTCACGTCCTATATAGAGCATAATGTTGTTTTTCTGGACAGTGTGCATTTCATTAATACACCCTAACATTTCCTGATGAGATATCAATACCAAAGTCACATAAAAATTCATTTGGTGGATATTTATTCAGCACCTACAGCATACCATGTGTCAATCAATACTTTACTTGGGATATAAAGTGAAACAAGATAGGCTTCTTGTTCTCAAGTTGCTTAATAAATAAAGGCTGTCTGTTCAATGTCAAAGAGTGTGATGGTAACAGGGAAAACTTCCCAAAGAAGATGCTTTAACTGAGTTTGAAAAGATAGGAGTCACCTGGACAAAGAAGGCAGCTATGGCTAGCCAAGGTATTGGTCTGGGTATGGACGGGGAAGCATAAAGAGGCATGACACCACAGGGGAGCAACAGGAGAAGAGGGGTCACAAGAAATAAGGATACTCACTAAAGATTTTGAACTTTCTCTTGGCAGATCTGGGGAACCACTAACTGATGGTCAGATTTGCATTTTAGGAAGATCACTTTGTCAGATTCATCAGATCAGGAGACTATTGAAATCATCCAGGGAAGACACAATGAGAGCCCAAACTAGGGCAGAAGAAGTAGAAATGCAGAGGAGAGTGACACAGGGACCAGAAAGTGCCCCACTCAATGACGTGTGGGATACAGAAGAAATGCACACTGGGGAAAAGGGCCTAATAGCAAATAGCAAGTGGTTAAGGCAGGGACTTTAGACAGATGACTTTTAGGGTTCAAATCCCTGCTCTACAATTTCTGGTTGTGTGACCTTAAATTATTTAATTCCATCAAAGCTCGGAATTCTCTTTGCAAAATAGGATACTATCACCTTTTTAGCGGGGATCTTACAAAGACTAAATGGAATAATGAATAAAGTGCTTACCTGTTTAGCTCAATGCACAGCACATGATAAGTTCTTGATACAAGACAGCAGGTAATTGTGGCTGGCTGTTTATGGTGGTGGTGATCATGCTACTGCAATTCAGCAAGACAGAGAATTCAGGAGGAGGAGCAAGTTTAGGGGAAGAGCTAATGATATTACAATAGTAGCTCATATTTGTATAGTGCTTTTCCATTTTTGAATGTCTCTTGTATCCATTATCTCATTTCATGTTCAAAAGAACCCTGCAAGTCTCACTTTCATTTCTAGGACAATTCATTTCTAGGACTCCATCCTAGGAAAATAATCCAAAATGAGAAAAAATGATGGAAAAATGCTTATGAGATATGGTAAATTTTTTAAAGAAGAGAATGCAAAGTTGTATATGTAGAATAATTTCAATTACATATTTAAAATAGACTGGAAGAAAATGAACCAAAATATTACTTTTTCTAGAGAGTGAGATTATATATGATTTTTAAATTCTTCTTAATCTATTTCTGTGTTTTTCAAATGTTCTATAATGGATATGTATTACTTTTACAATGGAGGGAGGAATGATGCCCTTTTCTTTTGTTTTCCATTGTCTTATTAACAATGCTTTGTTAAGTAGATAGGTTAGTCACTATTATTTTCTTTGTTTTATAATACTAAGACTTCTGTCAATAATAGTAACTATAACTAACACTTACATAGCACTTACTACATGCCACGCATTGTTCTAAGCATCTTAATAAATATTAAGTTTAGGCATGAGTTTAGAATTTATTAGAATTATCCCATTTTTATGTTTTTGGCTGTAAATAATAGAAATGTCTACTTAATACAGCTTAAACAAAAATAGTATTTATTGGCTTATGTAACTGGAAAAATCTAGAGGTGGAAACGTAGAGATGGGGCATGGCTCCAATCAGGACTGCAGCTCACGTCTCTGTGATTCTCCTGGTCCTCCTCTTCTGTCAGCTTCATCCACAGGCTAACAGTGAGGCATCTGTGATAGTTTTTGATCCTGTCCTACATCTGCTCAGGAAATTGTCCAGGAGAAAAGACAGCTTCTGCCTCAGGCTTCCAAACGAGAGTCCTGAGATTCTTTGGTTGGACAACTTAGGTCACATACCCACTCCTGACTCAATAACTGGGGTGTGGGGTGGGAAGAGGGGCAAAAATAAAATGTGCTGAGTGTCTTAAGTCAACCAGGACGGCCAAGGAAGTGGAAGTGGGGGGAGATGGGGGAGGGGTGTTAACAGAATGAAAATCACATAGGAAGGGAAAATAGGGGGAAGGATACTGAGTAGGAAATAGACAATATCGATTACTTTATTTCTCAACATTCAGTTTAGGTTGGATCTTACTGCCAAGTTAGCTACAAATTTCATCTTTCCTCCTTCCCAGCTGTCCTTCCTGGGATCCTTATTTTGGTTCTCTATTTGTTATTCTGTGCATCATTGAATAGATGTTGATAAAGTAGTCTATGAAACCCCTCAGCTTTAAATCACCTGAAAACCCTCTGAATTGAAGGTAAGATGTAGAACAAGCTATACGCCATGATTTTTTCTTTGTCTTATATTGACAATATTTGCTTGTTGTTTCAATTAAGAAATGTCAGAGAGTGAGCGCAGTCAGCTCTTCGGCGGAGCCTCACAGGGTAAGAGGGGCTTGGTGGGACCCCAAGGTCTATTTCTGGTTTTTTGTTTGTTGTTGTTTTGTTCTGTTTTTTATATAAAAGCTTTGAGTTGTAGTTCACATACCATTCAATGTGCCCATTTAAAGTGTAGAATTCAGTAATTTTTAGAAAATTCACAGAATTGTGCACTTATCACCATAATCAATTTTAGAGCATTTTCATTATACCCAAAAGGATCACTGTACCTATTAGTAGTCACTCCCTGTTTCCTGCCCCCGCTTCCTCCTCCCAGCCGTAGGCAACCACTGGTTTACTTTCTGTATCTATAGATTTGCCTTTTCTAGACATTTCGTGTAAATGGAATCATAAAATATGTGGTCTTTTACAAATACCATGTGATATCACTTATATATGGAATCTAAAATACGACACAAATGAACATATCTACGAAACAGAAACAGACTCACAGACATAGAGATCAGACTTGTGGTTGCCAAGCAGGAGGGGGGAGGGGAGGGTTGGACTGGCAGTTCGACATTAGCAGATGCAAACTATTATTTATAGGATGGATAAACAACAAGGTCCTACCGTATGGCACAGGGAACTATATTCAATATCCTGTGATAAACTATAATGGAAAAGAATATGGAAAAGAATGTGTGTGTATATATATATATATATATCTGAATCACTTTGCTGTACAGCAGGAATTAACACAATATTGTAAATCAACTATATTTCAATAAAATTTTTAAAAAATAAAATAAAATATGTGGTCTTTTGTGACTGGCTTCTTTCTCTAAGCATCATGTTTTCAAGCTTAAGCTAACAATGTTGCAGCATGTATCAGTGCTTCATTTCTTCCTAGTGCCAGATAATATTCCATTATATGGATAGACCACATTTCAATTATTCATTCATCAGTTGATAGATAGTTAAGTTGTTTCCACTTTTAGACTATTATGAATAATACTTTTATGAATATTTGTGCACAAGTTTTTGTGTGGACCTATGTTTTTATTTCTCTTGGGTATATACTTAAAAGTAGAATTTCTGGGCTTCCCTGGTGGCGTAGTGGTTAAGAATCCGCCTGCCAATGCAGGGGAAACAGGTTCATGCCCTGGTCCAGGAAGATCCCACATGCCACGGAGCAACTAAGCCCGTGCGTTTCAACTACTGAGCCTATGTTCTAGAGCCTGTGAGCCACAACTACTGAGCCCACGTGCCACAACTACTGAAACCTGTGCACCTAGAGCCCATGCTCCGCAACAAGAAAAGCCACCGCAATGAGAAGCCCGCGCACCGCGACAAAGAGTAGCCCCCGCTTGCCGCAACTACAGAAAGCCCCCGCGTGCAGCAACGAAGACCCAACGCAGCCAAAAATAAATAAATAAATTTATTAAAAACAAAAAAAACCCACCTTGTTTATTTAAAAAAAAAAAAAAAAGTAGAATTCCTGGCCCATATGGTAGTCCACTGTTTTGCAGGTCAGAAATTTTATCAGAACCCTTCAAGTACTATCTTTAGGTAACCAAACTCAAAAGAGATTGCCAGGGACTTCCCTGGTGGTCCAGGGGTTAAGACTCCACACCTTCACTGTGGGGGGCACGGATTGGATCCTTGGGTGGGAGGGAACTAGGATCCCACATGCCGTGCGGTGTGGCCAAAATTTAAAAAAAGAGAGAGAGAGAGACTGCCATGTAGAACTAGAAGATAATACATCAATTGACAATGGCATTACTATTTTCAGGGGACCAGATCACTCATGCTAACTGCTTGGAGAACCTCCTTTCCAATATCAAGGTATATGAGAAACTGAAAATTACTGCATTTAATTTTTAGTTTAGTACTCACAACAACTCTCTGAGGCTTAAAGAGACTAGATAATTTGTTCCGGGTTACATAGAAAATAGATGGAAACGACAGGATTGCAACTCATGTCTGCCTCTTTCCAGAACTGTCTGTCTTAAATACTAGACTAGACTCATGCCGCTCAAATACCACCAAATATTTAACTGTCCACTTGTTGGAAATGAGTTGTTTCCAATGTTTTCACCCACAGCACTAGTCCTTCTGCAAATGGCTACTTGAAATAAGTATGTGTGCTCAGTAGTTTTATTCTCAAAGGGTGACCTGGTATCCAAATTCTGGACATGTCTTTATGTGGCTCTGTCTCTACTGACTTTTTATGAGAAGTTGTTCCTGATCACATTTGCTGGCACACCTCCTTAAAAGCACAGTCAGCTGCATTCAAAACAGCTCCTGGATGCCTGCCCTACACGGACTTTTGATGATTTCTGTACTATTTTGAGATAAAAAGGGTTCAGCGTCCAGCAGTCCAAAAACATAGTCTAAATCAGCTTTTAAATCCTTCGTTACATTTTGCAAGATGGAGGCCGCTGAAGACTTGAGTTGTTTCCAGATATACTCCAGTAGGTCTCTCTAGGTCTCGCTCCTTTTTTGGGAATGGGTTGCAGACCAGACGAGGCGCTGTGTGGTGACTAACCCGCCATCATGGCCTCAGCTGTAGCTCATCTTGGAACAACCAGCTTTACAGATCTTTTGAGAAAACCAGGGTTGTATCACCTGTACTTGGCTGGTATTCACACACTAAATTACACAGCCATGGTAAAATATTATGAAATCAAGACTCACTTTGAGAAGTTTTGTTAAATTTGTTAGATGTGACAGTGGTATTGTGGTTAGGTGAGAAAAAAAGATTTTCCTTTGAGATGCATACGAAAAAAATATATCTAAGGGTGAAACTGAAGAATAAGAGGTTGCCCGTAAATGAAGAGCCTGTGAGAGGCAGACGGAATTGAATACTTGAGATAAATAATTTAAAATGCATAACTGTTACTCAAATCATTGAGATTTGACTATGGATGCAACCTTTCAGATCTGATAGAAATTATTTACACTGAAGTGCTCAGAGAACAGTCAAGATAAATGATAAGGCAAACGTATCAACTGCCATATTTGGTGAGGATAAGTGATACTTGAACATCACAAGATTGAGTTAACATCAACAAAGAGAAAGTTTGTAACAGTTTCAAGTTGTAAAGACTGATGTAAGGGGGAATAACCTATCCTTGCAAGAGAAGTTATTCTTGTAATGGTTGTTTATTTTCTCTTTTACTCTTGGTTTCTGCCCTAGATAGATTAACGTTGAAGCTTTCAGGATCTATGAGGTTGAATTTACAGTGACAAAGGGTGCAAATCGGCCTCAGGATTCTCACCTTTGAGAAAAGGTAAAGAATGGCTTTCTCATTCTTCATCATGCCATTTTGCTTAGTTCTTTAAAAGAAATTTGGGCTGTTCAATCCTGCGTTCGGCTGTTTTCTATCACTCAGCTATAAGTCAATTCTAATTTGAGTTCAGAGGTGATTGACGAAAATCAAAGTCAACTCTCAACCATCATCTACTTTTTGTGTTATCTGTGACCTCTTAGTTCCTCAACCTACTAACCACCTTTTGTGCCATTCCTTTGAGGAAATGCAAGGACATTTTTTTGAAGTCAATTTTACCGCTCTTGAGAAATTCTGGCAAAAGGAGATTAGGGAGTGAGGAAAGAAAAGAAACAAAAGTGAGACAGAAAATCGTGGTGAGGCAATTAATTAAAGTGAACTTTGGGGATTGTTTGTGGCTTTCCATTATTTAAGTTCCACTTCTTATCAAAAATGAATACAGGGCTTCCCTGGTGGCGCAGTGGTTGAGAGTCTGCCTGCCAATGCAGGGGACACGGGTTCGAGCCCTGGTCTGGGAAGATCCCACATGCCGTGGAGCGACCAGGCCCGTGAGCCACAACTACTGAGCCTGCGCGTCTGGAGCCTGTGCTCCGCAACAAGAGAGGGCACGACAGTGAGAGGCCCGCGCACCGTGATGAAGAGTGGCCCCCACTTGCCACAACTAGAGAAAGCCCTCGCATAGAAACGAAGACCTAACACAGCAAAATAAATAAATAAATAAATAAGTCAGGAGCTCTTTAAAAAAAAAAAAAAAAAAATGAATACAGTGCCATTTGGCTTCTGTATGCTTAGTAAATACCTCAAAACTTCCTTAGAGTTAGTGGCTATTCTGCCTGCTACTAAGCCACTTTGAACCATTGAGCATTGAGCAACAGTAAAGAAAAGTGGAAATTCTTAAGCCATTGCTGACACCTGAAACATTAACAGGCTATAGTTACCAAATTCCTGGTCCAAAGATGTTCTATATTTGTGTGGTGATTATATATTCTAAAGCTAAGGCATATGATCAAATGAGATGAAATATTTTAAATCAGAGCAGTTAACCACAATACATACTTGACAGTTAAAATATTATTTTCCCATTCTACACCTTGTTCTTAATTGCTTTCATTGTTGTGTCTTGAGCAGCCTTGACCTTAACAAACCCTTCCATTAAGATAGAAACCAAAACAAAGAACATGTGTTAAATAGGAAGAAAACATGTAAAGACAAATAGTCAAATAACTGGAAATCACGGTGCTTAGATACTTAATATTCTTCAGCAATGTTAGTCATTATTTTTAATAAACAATTTTTTCGAACAGTTGTTAGGCCATTTTTAAAAACTGGCTTACAATTGTGGCAGATCTGATTTGCAAGAACAAAAGAGAGAAAAGCAATCTTGCTTATATTCAGCACTAGGAAGATTATTCTTAGAGTATTGTGTTCAATTTTGGTTTTCCTAATTGAAGAAGGTTGTGCACAACTTGGGAAGAGTCCCAGAAAGTCAACCAAAACATTCAGAGGCTAGAAAAGAAGGCATATGGAAGTCAGCTTCCAGAAGTACTCACGCAAATGGAAAATAATGAATGTTCAAATGTATTCACTATAGCATTATTTATGACAAAAGATTGGAATCTACCTAAAAGTTCATCATTATGAGACGGGGTAGATGAATTATAGCTCAGCTATGCAATGAAATTTACTGTAGATGTAAAAAAGATTGAGGAAACTATTTTGTGTTATGGAAAGATCTCCAAGATGTATTGTTAAGTGAAGCAAGCAAAGCACAGAACAGTGTGTGGAGTATGCTGTCATCATGTTGAAAAGTAAAAGGAGAGATGATCTATATTTATATCTATTTGTGTATGCATAAAAATAATCTCTGGAAGTGTATACAAGAAATCAGTGACAGGGAGTTTGGGATTAGCAGATGCAAACTATTATATACAGGATGGATAAACAACAAGGTCCTCTGTACAGCACAGGGAACTGTATTCAATATGCTGTGATAAACCATAATGGAAAAGAATATGAAAAAGAATAAATATATATGTATAACTGAGTTACATTGCTGTACAGCAGAAATTAACACAACATTATAAATCAACTATACTTCAATAAAATTAAAAAGAAAAAAAAACCAATGACAGTAATTGCTTTCCAAGGGTACGCAAAAATTAGATGGATGTGAGATGTACGTGTAAAGAGACTTATACCTTTTGAATTTTGATTCTTACATATGTATTACCTACTTTAAAACTAAATAGATAACTTTAAATGAACGGCAAAGAAGAAAAGATACAAAATGAAGACTGGTGAGACAGATGAGGATTTAAATTTTGTCTACATTTACGAAGAGCCCTAAGTAACGCACCTTATCTGAGTAGCTCCATAATCAGTGTAAATTACCACATGTTAACTTAATTGCAAAGACAAACAATGAATGAATTGATTGTGCCATAATACAGTTCACTCATGATGCAAAGACATGGCCCTAATTCACAGAAGAGAAGATTGAACTAGTGCCTGATTTTTTTTCCAAAATGACGAACAATTAGTCAATGAAAGAATAATACAGTTCTCTATTCCCTGGACCTCATAATGTTTGTAAAGCACTTTGTAGTTTGCAAACTGCTTTCACATATGTTATCCCATTGGATCCATCGTTACAAAAACATTATGTGGTGTACAAGACAGAAATTTCTATTTCTCATTTTACAAATGAGAAATGGAAATAAAGAGAAGTGACCACTTGCTGGTGGTCTCAACCAACATGACAGGATATCTGAAACTGGAACTGGCTTGAAAAATGAGGGAAAGACGATGGCCAAGGGCTTGCCAAGTCCCTGGACTCCTTGGAAGTACTTACAGCTTTAAATTCTTCTGCTTTTTGCCCAGAGTTATTTCTCAATTATTAATTTTTTTTGTTCTAGTTCAGAGATTTAGCTGAATTTCTGACTCATCTTGTTCCTTTATAGAAAAAGGCATAGAAACACTTCTTATCTTCCATCCATTCAATCTTTCCTTTTAGTGAAAGAATCATGGAAGAGAGCTGATTAGAATGCGCATTCCTGACACCTCTCCCAAGATTCTGAGTAGTTGGGTCTTAGGTGGAGCCCGGGAATATGTGTTTTCCGTAAGCATGTGACTATACTTAGACAGGGGGTCTGAGCATCGCCCTGAAAAATATGCACAACATGAAGTGAGATTGTTTGTAATGAGTTACTCTGTGTGGCTGATTAAAATCAAGGAGGCCGGGTAGGATAGGGAGGGTGGGAGGGAGGGAGATGCAAGAGGGAAGAGATATGGGGATGTATACATGTATAGCTGATTCACTTTGTTATAAAGCAGAAATTAACACACCATTGTAAAGCAATTATACTCCAATAAAGATGTTAAAAAAATAAAAAATGAAATATATAAATAAAATCAAGGAGGCCTCTCAGAGTCTCTTTCCAAGCTCATTATTGCTACAGAAGAGGCAAAGGCAGGGAGCTGCGAGTGATGACTAGCCTCTAGTGAGCTGAAGAGATGACAGTGGCAACAGCACACAGGGCTAATATTTGCCTAGCAATTCAGGAAAAGATTCACAGACTTAAATTAGAACTCATCAGATGTATGCCTTTCCCTCTGAAAGTCTCCAAGTATGAGACTGAACTCACCTTGGAGAGTCTGAACAAGTTGCTTATTTGCTTCTAAGGAGAATTGTAAGTGTTGACCACATCTGTAAAGACCTAAGTGGTTTGAGATTTGGTTTCCTAGTGACTGCCTCTTTCCCTCTGCAGTGCTGGAGCAATTTGTGATCTGGTGGGGTACGCCTACTCACAGGTCCCAAATTCCATCTAGAGAGGAGGGACCTGGAAACCACAGAGGCCTCATGGTGGAGGACACTTGTTTACCTAAGTTCTTCCCCACTCCAGCCCTGGTGAAGCCCCTAGTTTGGCTTCCTTCAGAGTTTCTGTACTAACATTGATCTTTTTTCAGCTGGCTTCTCCATAAGAGAGTATTTTGTGAAAGCTGCTTTGTAATTATTTTAAATGGCATAATGCCTAAAGAGTACATTTGTCCTTGGCTGAAGGCTTTTTTAGTTCTGCATAATTTTCTGAGTGTTTTCCACTTGGTACTCATGCCCCAAGATAATTATCAAAAAGGACATACATTTATTAATTGAAATAATAAATACTCTGTAGGTGTTCTAATAAATTGTGGTGATTTAAGGGTTAAGTGGTATATAGACTCATTCTAGAATAGCAGTAGAGCACACTTCTGTAAAAGCTAAATGCAAAAGTACAGAGGGAGAAAAAAACCAAAGAAAAGCTAAATCACGGTGCACTAGGTACACAGAAACAATGGAGAGAATTTGAAGAAAAAATCGCCTCATAAGTTTAGGAAAGGTGTATTCACGAGAAATTTCATTTGCTAACTATTTTTCCTCGGTTCAAAGATTTACAGGTGCTACTTTATCTTGTCACCTTATTTGTCCATAGAGCACGTCCTCTACAAAAATAAGCCGTTCTGAGCTGTGACCGCTTATTGACCTTATGGAGTCATTGGATGCAAATTAGCCAATTTCCTGCTCTCCACCCTTTATTAGTTGACTATTAGTTTACCTTCCAAGAAGGAAGCAGTGACTAGAAGTTTGTCTAAGGACAAAACTGGATTACCGATTACATTTGCCTCAAATCCTCAAACTTTCTTTCATAAATAAACATAAGGAGCCTTGGGTGCGTGGATCTACCTCTGTCTCTTGGTAAGATCTTTCTTTTTTTAAAAATTATTTATTTATGGCTGTGTTGGGTCTTCGTTTCTGTGTGAGGGCTTTCTCTCGTTGCGGCGAGCGGGGGCCACTCTTCATCGCGATGCGCGAGCCTCTCACTGTCGTGGCCTCTCTTGTTGCGGAAGCACAGGCTCCAGACGCGCAGGCTCAGTAGTTGTGGCTCACGGGCCCAGTTGCTCCGCGGCATGTGGGATCTTCCCAGACCAGGGCTCGAACCCGTGTCCCCTGCATTGGCAGGCAGATCCTCAACCACTGCGCCACCAGGGAAGCCCTCTTGGTAAGATCTTTATCTGAAAATCTTACAACAACTCAAAGATGGAGACCAGGACAGAAGCCTGAGTAGCTTATGGGAAATAGTGGTCCCCTAGGGAAGAATGAAGAGGACTCTAATTAGCTAGTTTTGACTTCATCATTCATGTCTTACCCACAGTTTCCTCATCCAGAGTTGCACCTGCAGAAGCTTTTCAAAGTTAGGAAGATGAAGATGGGGAATTTGGAAAGTGCAGGAAATGACATAACTGCTGGCACATGATCTAGA
Organism: Balaenoptera borealis; assembly: GCF_965194805.1. Taxonomy (NCBI): domain Eukaryota; kingdom Metazoa; phylum Chordata; class Mammalia; order Artiodactyla; family Balaenopteridae; genus Balaenoptera; species Balaenoptera borealis. Next base: position 108,009,056 of record NC_138868.1, on the reverse strand, counting down.
CCAGCACCGTCCAACAGTTCTTTCCGAGGTACAGACATGTTCTAGACCTGGGCTGTCCAGCATGGAAGTCACCAACCACACGTGACTACTGAGCACTTGGACATGTGCCTCCTGTAATGGAGGAACTGAATTTTAAATTTTATTCCGTTTTAATAAATTTAAACTTAAAGAGCCACATATGCCTAGTGGCTACTTACACTGGACAGTGCAGTTTTAGACTTTCAGGTGACTTTTTTAGCTATTAGAGACCAAATCCAGATTTCCTGACTGGTTGAGTATTCAAACCTTAACCAACTCCTGAGTTTGGTTCAAACTCAAAGAAGTAGGTGGTTGAAAAGTGAAAGGGTGAAGAGAAAAAAAACATACCCTCATCTACTGATATTACTGGGGTAGAAGGAAGACACATAAACAATTCTAAACCAAGTAGATAAAAAAGAACTTTAGCTGATCACCTGAACACTTGGTATCTATACAATACCAAAAAACTATTTTACTTTTTTAAAAAAACTGAATGGAGTGAATTGGCAGATGAATTTGGCATTATGTAACACAGTAAAATATAAATGAAAAACAAACACCAGGCAGGCCTAAGTGATGTGGATTAAATTAAATATTTACGCTCTACACAACAGATCTTTCGTAAAGAGCAGTTTTATAAACCAGAAGCTTCAATAATAAAAGGGTGGAGGGAATGTTTCATTTTCGTAAGGCCTGCTGTTTGACACCTAGGCCATCCAACCCAGCTGCCAGCAGGCAACTTAGGTACCACAAAACAGAACGATCCAATTGTGTTTAAGTGCATTTGTATGCATAAATGAATTAAAAAGATGGGAGGTACATATACCCATGAATGTTGGGTTTTTATTATTGTCATTGCATTTACCCTTTTCTGTTTTCTCCAGATTTTCAACACTGAGCAGAAACATTTTTTAAGCAAAATTTTTTTTCAAAAGACAAAAACACAGAGAGTAATACAGTATAGTAAACATTCATGTGCCTACCACCCAGATTGAACAGTTGTTCCTAACTTGTTATATTTGCCTTGGCTATTTCTTTCAGCCCCTGGGTACCCTTCCCCAGTCCCATGGCCCCTCTCTCCCCATTAGCATGAGTTTAATGTGTTTTCCCACACATTTGAAGTTCTTTCCCTTCATATGTATATATTCATGAACAACACATAGCACTACTTTACTTTTTAAAAAACTCACAGTGTTTTCCAAAGAAGACATACAAATGGTCAACAGGTACATGAAGAGATGCTCAATACCACTTATCAGGGAAATGCAAATAAAAACCACAAGGAGATACAGTCTCACACCTGTCAGAATGGCAGTCATCAAAAACACAAGAAATAACAAGTGTTAGTGAGGATGTGGGGAAAAGAAAACCCTTGTGCACTGATGCTCAGAATGTAAACTAGTATAGACAATACGGCAGAACCTGAGCTCAAACCCTGGCCGTTGCAGGCAGGAGTTTTTGTTCCCCAACATTTTGCCTCCCATGGTGTCCTGGTTCTCATTTGACCATAAGACCCACCAGTGGAGAGTAATTCTCCCTTGCTGACCAAGGAAACTCAAGAACTGGAAATCAGTAAGAGGGAAGGAAAATAGAACAAGTGAGAGAAATAGAAAGAGGGGGGGAAATTGAGAGAAAAACAGTCACTTTGGTCAAGGATGTAATGTTACTAAATTTTATGGACTCCATAGCTTGGAAAAGACAGACCAAGGTTGATAAAGATGGGGTGGAGAAGCTGTTTAGGTATCATCCTATCACGTTTTCAGCATCGCAGCTGGATTGCAGGTGGGGCTGAAGGCAGCTCTTCACTTTCCCTTGAGCAGTGTTTTCTAAACTGTAGGAGGAACCAGAGATGATTTTAGATGTCACAGTCTAGGCAGCAGTTGGATGGCAGAGTGTGAAAGTGAGATCTTTTTAAGTTGTTTTAATCCTTCTCTACCCAGTTTATTGAACAATCTGAATCAAGCGAGGTACAAACCTGAAATGTTTTCTTTTTTCCCTTCTGCCATGCTCAGTGGAATCGCTTTCTCCCATGATTTTGGGAAAGAAGGAAGAGGGAAAAATGTCTCCTCCCTAAACGATGTCAGATCCTCTTTGGCTCAGATGCCTCTCTGGCTGACATTCTTGGCTGTTGAGGTCCCCTTGTTCTGGGCGTTTTAAATTCTGTTTCTCCCATTAGCGTGGGGACGCATCCTTCAGTAGGCCCTGCGAGGTTCCCCGGCGTCGGAGGGTCACTCTGGCTTGACCGCCTCAACTGCCCTCAGCTCCCATTCCATGTACTCTCCACTCTGTGGGTGTGGGGCTTGGGAGGGGAGCACCAAGGCTCCTCCAAAGCCTCTGTCTCCACACTCCTTGCTGGGGTCGCAGCTCCAGGTCAAGACAGGTTCCGACCTCCAGTGGATGGACGCCGCCTCCTTCCTTACTATTCTGTGGTCCCTGAGAGTGATTCTCTCAGGCCCTTTCATGCCTCAGGGAAGGCAGAATTCCTGACCAAGTCAGGAGTCAGGACTGAAGGTCCTCAACCCCTCCCCCGCCCCTCTATCCAGGCATCTGCTCTTTTTGAGGCTCAGCCGCCTCCGCCTCTGATAACCTAAGAAGGTATCTGGCCTCAATTGTTTTCAACTCTATTGACAGTGGAGACACAAGAAAACCTTCTTTGTTCTCAGCCTGGGATCCCAGTCTCAGGTTCTGATTACATCAAAGCAAAATTCTCCGTTTGTGCTGGTATAAATCACCTGGCTAACTTGTTCAGTCTCCTTTTTCAAGAGAGAGAGCAAGCCTTCCTTAGGTAACAACATGTGTCTACAAACTAAGATCATTTGGCTTTCCTTGTGTTTATTTTCACAGTACATTTCATTTATGACAAATGATACTGATTTTGCATTTACCATAGGGATATAGTGTTTTATTTTTAAATGAATTTCTCTAAGTTTTATGTAAGTAATTTTGTTTAAAGAACAATATTTGGTTGATAATTGGTGTTGATGGTAAGTGAATATGGAAAAAATAGTGAAAGTGGTATTTGAAAGACTGAAACTAAGAAATACGCCTTAGAAATAAATGAGTTAAACTGAGCTACGGCACGTAATGTGTTTAAAGTTGCTTACCAGTAAATGCTTATTAAATGTTAGTGATTTGCTGTAGTATTGAGTATCTACTACATGTCTGGTGGGTTTCTAAAAACAGCTTTATTGAGGTCTGATTTAGATATTAGATATTTAGATATCATAAAATTCCACCATTTTTCAGTGTGTGTTCAGTGACTTTTAGTAAATTTACAGAGTTGTGCATCCATCACCACAATCCAATTTCAGAGCATTTCCATAACCCCGGAAAGATCCCTTCTGCCCATTTGCAGTCTCTTCCCCTCCCCGCTCCCTCAGCCCTAGGCAACTCTAACCTGCTGGAAGTCTGTAGATTTGTCTTTTCTGGGTTTGCCTTTCCTCATGTAAATGGACTCATAATATATGTGATCTTTTTCATCTGGCTTCTTTCACTTAGCGTAATGTTTTTGTGGTTCACTCATGAATAATGCTGCTATGAACATTCACACATCAGTCTTTGTGTGGACATATGTTTTCATTTCTCTTGGGTAGATGCCTAGGAGTAGAATCGCTGGGCTGTATGGTAAATTGATGTTTAACTTTTTAAGAAACTGCCAAACTGTTTTCCAAAGAGGCGGCACCATTTTACATTCCTCCCTGCAAAGTATGAGAGTGCCAGGTGTTGTAAATATATTATTTTGCAGAGATATGTGTGGTCCTATCGTAAGCACTATGTTATAGGTGGGAAATCTGAGGCTGAAAGAACTTAACTGACTTGCAGGAAGTCACACAGCCTTGACAAAGCCAGCATTCAGCCATATCTGATTCCACATCCCATCCTTTTTCTACTGTGGGACAAGGCTCTGTGCTGGGTGTCTGTTTTCTCCAGCAGAGATGGGGGAGGTGCTGCAGTAGCTTTGCTCTTGGCTCCCTCTATGGGGCCACTGGAGACGTCAGGTGAGTAATGGGGCCTCGGGGCAGGAAAGGTGTCTGGTTTTTTTGCCACCTGGTCCTGGACACCTAGACCTGACAATGATTTACATGACTCACGTATTTCTTTCCATTTAGAATGGAACTTCGGTCCTGCTTAACGGATGACACAGCAAATGAGCAAGCTGGGTGCCCACCCCGGTGAACTTTGACAGTCTTGTAATCACTTGGCTGTCCACAGAACTGGGAGAGATTTTTGCTTTCCTCTTGTCTCTGAGTCAGCAAGTAGTTCGTTACTGAAATCACATTCCATAACACGTCCAGGCAACTGCTGACTGTATTGTTCCCGTTACCTTGTTTTGTATGGTGGGTCAAAACACAAACAGCAGGGTGTAGAAATTGATTACCTAAAGACAAGGGAGACAACATCCAATTGAACAGATCAAGCAAGAATTACTGCTTTCTATAATCTCTACCTTCAGCTGGATTTTAATAAAAGTCCATCTTCTCTTATTCATAGCTTTCTACATCACTGGCTCCAGGAGCCTCATGTTGGGGTAAATGAGCATGGAGTTTGGCATTTTTCTTCATTCATCCTTCGAGGCAGGGGCCGTGTCTTGCTCAGCTTCTGTTCCCTGCAGCCCTTAGCAGGACGTCTTGTAACATCAGACTTTCATCTTATCTCACTTGGACTATTGCAGTCTGTCTCCCAATGGTCATCCTCTATCCATATCTCCTCTGTGAAGCCCATTTTCCATGCTGTCTGCTGTACTATCTTTTAAAACACATCTTTTTATTCAAAGAGTAATAGTGACTTTTTTCATTTGATTAGATTCATGGTGTTGCAAATATGGCAAAGGTAGCACCATGCATGACAGTGCATTTAAAGATGCCCACTGATTTATGGTATGGCCAAAAGAAAAAATATATATTTTAAGGCTGTCAATTGCTGCGGGAAAAAAATCCATATTCTTTAGGAGGTTATAAAAGACCATTTGTATCCTGGCTCTGGTACCTGCAGGTGGACTTCTCACTATTCTCTTTCCTTCTCTGCCTTACCTGAAAGGACCTCTTAGTCACTCTCCTTACATCTCCCAGCACCTGCGGCAGGCCTGAACGTAAAGCAGTGCTCAATAAATACCGTGCAGTAGATGATAGTTGTTTTGGCCTGTTAAGAGCTCTATTAATTCTATAAGGCTTCAAAGGAGACTTCTACTAATTCCTAGGAATTCTTTCTTCATAACAGAGGAGGTACAAGAATGGTAAATAAATGTCACTATTTCTTCTTCCCTTCAGAGTGAAACCACTGATTCTTTCAACCTGTGTCTTAAATTTTTTTTAATTGAAGTTTAGTTGATTTACAATATTGTGTTAGTTTCAGGTATACAGAAAAGTGATTCAGTGATATATATTTATATATATATTTTTCCAGTTCTTTTCCTTTATAGGTTATTACAAGATATTGAATTTATGTTCCCTGTGCTATACAACAGTAAACCCTTGTTGTTTATTTTATATATAGTCGTGTGTATTTGTTAATCCCAAACTCCTAATTTATCCCTCCCTTTGGTAACCTTGAGTTTGTTTTCTATGTTTGTGAGTCTGTTTCTGTTTTGTATTATTTTTTAGATTCCACATATAAGTGATATTATATAATATTAGTGTTTCTCTGTGTCTTAAATTTTTTTAAGGCCAAATTTTTATTTTAAAATCGCAGAAGTGCCCACCTCTCAGAGTGGAAGAAATTCGTAAATAAATAGCAAGGGTGCTAAGTTTCCTAACATTAGACGGTTTAGTGAAATGTAATTTGAAAGGATTTAATGGTCATTTAAACTTGAACTGCTAATTATTTTCTTAGGAAAACAAAAATAAGTAAATAAAGGAAAGAAAACATAAATGAAAGTTCTCCATAAATACTAAAGATGGTACATGCTTTACAAACCACATTGGGGTCAGCAGTACCCTAAATGCTGTTCTAGGAAATGGATGATTTAAGACCACCAAGAGAATCTTAAAATTTAGCCAATTTCAGATTAGTATATACATTTGTAAATTTAATGATATATTAATGATTTTACCGTCAAAATATCCTATCTATTATGTGTGACCACCCACATAAGCAAATTGACATTATAATAGAATCAAGTATTCAACCCTTTAATTCTATACTGATAGGCATTGTTTAAAAACTAAACCACGGACCCCGAAAAACCTAGGAAAAATGTGTAGCAAATTTGACAACAGCTTTATTGGAATATAATTCACAAATCATAGAATTCCACTTTTAATTTTTTCTTTTGGCTGTGCCTAGCAGCTTTGTGGGATCTTAGTTCCCCAACCAGGGATCGAATCCGCGCTCCTTGCAGTGGAAGCATGGAGTCCTCACCACTGGTCTGCCAGGGAATTCCCTCCACTTTTAATTTTCCTTTCTTTAAACACTTTGCATTTATTTACATTTAGAAAAGTCCTGGAGGAGTGTATACATGGCACTGTGTAACGAGGGAGCTTCCTTTTTCCAGAGCAGCAGGTTGTAGTCATTCTAAAACTAAAAAACCTTTGTACATTATTCCAATAGCTTATACTTATCGAGTTTAATCAAATGCAAATGAATAATAAAAATCATTGAAGATATTTTTCACAAATTGGTTTTTAAGCAACAAAGTTTATATTAACACTGGTAACGCTTAATTAAAATACTGTCACATTTATAAACACATATAAACACTTATTGACTGTTTACTATGTGCCATATACTGTCCTAAGCAATTTAGTACTGTGCTACCTCATTTGATCTTTACAAGAAGGTACTATTATTCTTCCCATTTTCTGGATGAGGAAATTGAAGCATTTATCCAAGTGTGCATAGCTAATAAGTGACAGAACCATGATTCGAAGTGATTTAGGCCAACTCAAAACTGTGCTATCAACCATTATGCTAAGCCGCTTCTCTGGGAAAATAGTACAGAGAATTAAATTGTGGCTTTTAAATATGAAATCATAAGTTTTTTCTGAGTCCGTCAAGCACCCTGTAAATGGAAGTCACTGTGAAAATTAAATACAGATTGAGCTTTCCTCCCAAATTCTGGACCACCTCTCACTATCATGAAGCTTGACCTGGTTTTTAGTCACATTTTACCCCCTCAGTTTTGCGGACTCAACTTATCTGTGGGGTGCTTTTCCTTACTTCTAGATTTAACAAGATATATTTTAATTTGGGGTCATTTCATTAGGAATGAAAAAGCAAATTCATAAGGAACATAGTTTTTATATAACAGTTTTATATAACAGATGGAAGCACTCCTTATTCTGAAGCTCAGTCTTGTTTTTTCTTGCATTGGTTTTTTCTCCTCAGTTTTACTGACTTCATTGACTTTTCTCTTGGGTGCTCATGTTCATTTCTTCTAGATTTATGAATGCATATTTTTATAACTCTTGACCATATCGTTAGGCATGAAATAGCAAATTGAAAGGGACATAGGTTTTATAACCGATAGAAGAGGTAATTTTTTTATTATTTAGGCTTTAAAAATATTTAGTGTTTTTGAATAGCTGACTGGTATTCAGAAGTCGGTATGAAAGATACAGAAGGGCCTTCAGTGAAAAGTGAGTTCCCTGTTGTTTTTTATTCTGCCTTTGATAGAAGTGACTGCTGTTACCATGTTATTATCATGTTGTGGGAGAGATTTTATCTTCAAGAAAGCATCTTGTCCTCAGTTTCTTAGACTTACTTTTAAATGACTGCCTCCTACTTGTTTTGTTTCAGCATTTTAACGGTAATAGTCCATTGCCTTATGTTGTCCTTTCTTTCCAATAACAGGTCATCAGATATTGTATTGTTGTTCAATGGTTTATTTCTATTTATTTATTTATTTATTGAAGTACTGTTGATTTATTTAATGTTGTGTTAATCACTGCTGTACAGCAAAGTGACTCAGTTATACATATATATACATTCTTTTTCATACTCTTTTCCATTATGGTTTATCACAGGATATTGACTGTAGTTCCCTGTGCTATACAGCAGGACCTTGTTGTTTATCCATTCTATATATACCAGTTTGCATCTGCTAATCCCAAACTCCCAATCCATCCTTCCCCCAACCTCCTCCCCTTGATAAACACAAGTCTATTCTCTATGTCCCTGATTCTGTTTCTGTTTTGCAGATAGGTTCATTTTTGTCATATTTTAGATTCCACACATATAAGTGATATCATATGGTATTTGTCTTTCTCTTTCTGACTTACTTCACTTTTTTTTTTTTTTAATTAACACAACCAGTTTTGTTTTTTTTTTAATTTTTGGCTGCGATGGGTCTTTGTTGCTGTGCACAGGCTCTCTCTAGTTGTGATGAGCGGGGGCTACTCTTCATTGCGGTGCGCATGCTTCTCAATGAGGTGGTTTCTTTTGTTGCGGAGCATGGGCTCTAGGCACGCGGGCTTCGGTAGTTGTGGCATGTGGGCTCAGTAGTTGTGGCTCCCAGGCTCTAGAGCGCAGGCTCAGTAGTTGTGGTGCACGGGCTTAGTTGCTCCGCAGCATGTGGGATCTTCCCGGACCAGGGCTTGAACCCGTGTTCCCTGCATTGACAGGTGGATTCTTAACCACTGCACCACCAGGGAAGCCCCTGACTTACTTCACTCAGTATGATAATCTCTAGTTGCCTCCATGTTGCTGCAAATGGCATTATTTCGTTCTTTTTTTATGGCTGAGTAGTATTCCATTGTATATGTATATACCACATCTTCTTTATCCTCAATGGCTTATTTCTTAAGCTCCGTGAGGATACATGGATTTTCATTCTATTATTCCTTATATCTTTTGGTATTAAATATTTCATGATCAATTTAAAATATTATGTAACTATCAAAAAGTTACATATAAAGCCAATATAATAACATGGAAAACATTGCTATAAAATCACATTGTATAAATTAAAAATAATGACAACTATGTAAAAGCCACCCAAAAATCTGGCAAAGCAAGATCCCCCCCCCCAAAGTTAACACCTTTTCCTTTGGATGGTGGTGTTATTACTTCCTTTTAAAAAATATTTCATCTATTTTCTTTTATGATTGGCATTGTACTATAACTTAAAAATAGTAAACTTATTTTAAAAAACAAGCACAATATATTTATTAGGTAGTAAACCATTTGCACTATTATATTGCATTTGATTTGTAAGTTAATATTCCACTTACCTTGGGATCTAGCATCACGTGTGAGCTGTAAAAGGATGGGGAGGGCAGAGATGGAGTTCACTGGTACTGAAGCTAGTTGACAGAAGGATGTGAAAGCTGGGTGGACCAAGGGTTGCTGCTAGAGATTCTTGAAGTTTATGAGGAAGATTTTTCTGATGTTTATGGATAATTGAAGTTGGCTTCCAGTGAGATTTGAGGTAGCAGCAAATGTCCTCAGACTCAAAATGCGCAACATAGATTAACTTCGTTGCAAGAAAGAATAAATGAATAAGTCGGGGCTAATATTGAAATGGAGGCTCTGAACTCAAGCTTAGATGTTAGAATATTCTCGAAGTTTCCAATGACTCTTTTAGACTTCTAGAATATTCACAGGTCTTTGAGAGCATCTGTTTTAACTTCCTCATGTGATAATTGAGCAAGCTAAACGCCAGCCAAGTAAGCAAAAGAATGAACTCTTCTCACTTCTTTAATTGTATTAGTTCCTGTGTCAAAACCAAACCAAACAGTGCCCTAAAATTTTCACAGGAAAATATACTACAAATTCCTTGGTCTGCTCTTTGCCAGTCATAGAAAACCCTTGACAATCTGGCTCCAACCTCTCTTTCTACCTGATCCCACATTAATCCTCCAGAAATGCATGGAGTTTCTGCTATCCTCTGCTTCCCAACCTCACCACCTGTGTTGACACCATTGTCTCCCTCACCAATAAGGCCCTCATCCCTTCTCTCTGCCCATTGAAAACAATTTATCTTTCAAGATACAACTAAAACACTTGGTGGGTTGGTTATTATCCAGATGCAACATAATGAGTGTCTTGATTTGGCTGACGGTGTGGAAATAAAGTAGAATGCAAAAAAAATTTGTGCTAGAGATGGGGAAGAATGAAGAAGCCATGGGGAATAATAATAATATCGATAATAATAATAATAAATATAATGCCAATAATAACTATTAACATTTATTGTATGCTTACTATGTGCTACACCCTGTGTGAACCATTTTTATATTCATTATCACACTTAATAATATTCTCAATAACTCTGTGAAATAGTGTATCAGTTAGGATTGTGTTACATATAATAGAGAACACTTTTACAAGAGTTTAAGAAGTCAGGTTGGTTTTTTTTCTTCTTCCATTTTTAAAAATTTGTTTTATTTTTTATTTTTAAAAAATTTTATTGGAAAAAAAAATTTTATTGGAGTATAGTTGATTTACAATGTTGTGTTAGTTTCAGGTGTACAGCAAAGTGAATCAGTTATACGTATACAGATATCCACTCTTTTTTTTTTCTTCCATTTAATAAAGAGCCCAGTCAAGTTTTATGTGTTACTCAATGACATCACTAAGAATCTTATCTTCTTTCTTCACTCTTCTCAGCATATGTCTTTCATTTTCATGGTCATAGTATCACTGACACTTCTCCAGACATTGCGTCTGCCTCCCAGAGAGAAAGGACAATGAATATCTCTTCTCAAGGACCTCCATCAACATCTTTTTGGTCAGAACTATGTCTTATCGTCACCTCTAGTTGCAAAAGAGGCTGTGAGATCACTAAATAAAATTTTGTTAATAAGGAAGAAGGAGGATGGATAATTTGGAAAACAACCCTCAAAGTTATCCTCATATTATAGATGAGGAAAGTGAGGTGTAAGAATGCTTAGAAACAGTGTTGGAAGTAGGTCTGACAGCAGAGCCCAAGTTATTAACCCTTTACATTACATGGCACTATTTTTAAAATGGCTTTTGTCCTGCTCTCCACTTAAGATGGCGTGTAAACGATTGGAACACACTTTGTGCCACCTTTTCCTTCTCTGGCACCTTCTCTTCCTCTTTGCTGCTGTCTTTCCCCCTCACATCTCAGAGACGAGGCTGCAGTTTTTAGTTAGGGCTGGAGGGAAAAAAAACTGGTATAGTTCTTCATTTTCTTTCCCATTTGAAATCCTCGATATTGTTTCAGGAAACAAGAGAGAGGATGATTTAATAGGATTTGGTACGTGATTAAGTATGGAGCTTGACATAGAGTCAAACAAAATCTTTTGGTTTTCATCACAAGTTGTTTGGGTCATGGAAGATACATATGAATAAGAAAGGGGAATTGTTAAATTTCTTGTGTTAAGTTTCAGGTATTGGTAAAACTTCCAGATAGGTAATTGGATAATCGTGGGTGAGTCAATCATAAGACGCAGAGGAGAAGAAAAGTAAGGTGAATGTATGAGAAAGTGATAATCCTGTCCCCACCGGAATAATAAAATGTATTTGTTTTGCTTATTTCTAAACTTGTTTGTAACAAGGCTTTATATGGCTGAGGATGAAAAAAAGAGAGGGTAATATTTCAGTTTTGATGATAACAAAACAACGACTTTTTTTTTTAAAGGAGCATCCTCAATTTACATCTATGTCTGCACTGCGGGAACAGACAGCATTTTACGAAACTCTGTGAACCAATTCTATGGACTGGGGCGATGGAAGAAACACAAAAATAGGGAATTCAATCAGAGAGCTCCCATGATGTATGACACCGCGAAATCAGATTCAGACCTCTCAATAGCGGGGAGGGTGTTACTTTTCATCATCTCGTGACTATATTCTTTATTCCAAGTATGGCAAAAGTCAATGCTGTAAGTGTTTACTCTCCTGTCTTTGTCAGACATTAGGGTATATTGATAAACACAGTATTAGAATCATCTTAATGGGTGAAATTTTCTGAGCTCTGCATAGGGTACTCTTAGGGTGTGTCGTATTTTTTGCTGTTACTTATAGTGTGGTCCACGGACCAGTGGGAACAGCATCTGTTAGAAATGCAGAGTCTCAGAGCCTACCCCAGAACGTCTGAATTACAATCTGCATTTTAAACAGGATCCCTACATGATCTGTATGTGAATTAAAATTTGGGAAGCACTGATGTAACCAATTAAGAAAGTGTATGGAATGCATTATAAAAACCCCTTGGTTTTCAGTAACTGTTATAAAGGAGTGATTATTGGTCTTTATGGGATCCTGGACTCCCTGGAATGTGCTGGAAACTATGAAATCTCCCCTCAGAAGAAATGCACATAAGAAGTTGAACATGGTACTTTGCCTAAAAGTTTTTAGAGGGATTCATAGTCTCAAGACTAAAAGCCAGGGTCTTATTTTCCTTTTCTAACCTGGAGGAACACTTTCCAACAACTGACATGTGAGTGGGCTGATTAACTAGGGCATGAACACAATCTGAATAGTTGAGACGCTTCCATGTGTGTGACTTTTGTGTGAACAAACAAAACTAAAAAGTATTTTTTCTAGAAACCTAGTCACTAGCAGTGACTGCATTTGTAGGTATTAGTGATTCATGTTTCTTCCTGGTGAGGAAATAAAAAATTTTAAACGTAAAAAAAAATTTGATTTTTTCTGGACTGAAATGAAAAGAAATTTGATGCCAGCCTAGAATTTGAAAGCAGCCTTGAGGGGAAAGAATCCTGCTTAATTCTCAAGCTCTCCGGTGGTTATTTTAATACGATAAGAAAGAGAAGTTAAGAGAATATTTACACTCCATGACTACAGGAGTAGAGTAAATAGAAAACACTGGAAAGGAGCAGGAAAGGTCTTACTTAAATTTAAATCTATGCAGGACCCGTCTCTTGTTAATATTTACTGAGAAGGAGCAAAAAGCTTAAACAACTTAAAATCCACACATCATGGTTGGCATTAAAAACAATGGAGTTTTTCCCTCATTTCTTACAGTCTCCTATTTTTAATAGGGAAACGTTGTCCTCACTAACAGAGGATTATTTCTCTAACCAATGGGACTCACTTTGCTTCCTCTCAGTCTTTAAAATTGTGCATTCATGGCCCTGGTAACAGTAACGCTGCTCTACTCTTCTTTGTTGCCATATGTGCTAGAAAAAATCCACCCCAATTTTTTTCATCTGATTTGCATCAGCAATATCTATTTCTGAGGATTATTCATGGATTACCCATCAATATTCAGAACAATGTTTCTGTGGATCGTAATCTTTGCTATATTTGGCTTAGGATTTTGTTTTCTAAAAAATTTTCCATTTCCTTTCTCCCACTCAGCAGAAGACTAACCCCAGTTAACTGTTTGGTTGGCCAATATATTTGCAATCTCACTTAGATCAAAAGGTGCCATCCACATGAAAGGCACAGCAAGCTGAAGCGGTACAAAAAGAAGGGCTTAACTCAAAATAGAAATTGCCCAGCATTTATTTTTTAAAATTAAGCTTTAAGTAAACCAAAAAGTTGCTCTGAATGTTTCATTGTGAAAATTCTTAGAAAGTATTTTCTTCAATGTTTTCTAGGAGCTTTTCCAAAACCGGTCATTCACATCTTCTTAGCTTACTCTAGTGAAGTTGTTGTTGGTGGTGGTTTTGTTGTTTGTTTCTTTTTTCATTTTGCTCCCCAATACTACTTTTCCCATCAGAATCTGCAGTTGTCTTTCTCTTTCTCTTCTATCCACGGTCATGTCCTTCTGTCATTTTCTCCCATGATCGTTCAGCTAGAGGGGAAGCCAAATCATGAACAGGAGGAAAAAGTTGGCAAAAGACCACAGCTTTGTTTAAAACAGTCTACATTTAACACAGCTCTTTGGCTTCTGCCTAGAAAGTAACCTTCTCTCATAAACAACCAGCAAGGCAGCAACTCCAGTCGTTTAGCCACAAGTGAAAGCACAGAGGGGGCTTCAGGGCTGCTACCTACAAACCACTTGGGAACCAAACAGGAGGGATCAGAGAAAGGAGAATTGTAGATTGCCCAGCTGTATTTCCTGTTGTGAGGGAGGAGTGCAGAGAGGGTCAGAAGTAACCTTGGCAAGTGGGCAGAGCACAGGCCACATGGTAAAGCAGGTCAGGCGTGCCTGGAGCAGAAACCTCGCCCTGGGATCCAGAAAATCCTTCTGAATAACTGAGCCATCTCGCACTTCTCACTTCTTAAAGGACAAAGCTAAGCGCGTAGCAGGCTTTCCATACCTACATATTTTTCTATGGTGCTTCCTATGCTTCTTGTTACTGTTAAGGAAAACTATTAATTTGTATTTAATTATTGTGTGTGTGGTCACCATTTCAAACTCTCTTACAGACCCAATTGTATATCAACACATATGCTCTGGATTTCTGCACATAATGCTGACTTTTTTCCTCCTTTCGAATAATTATCTCGTTTTTGTTTTTTGTGTTATTGCAGTGGTTTGAGCTTCCAGGGCAGTGTTAAATACTTGCAATAAATGTGACATTGTTGTTCTCTCCTTTTAATAGAAATGTTTTAGTTGATTGTCATAAGTTGTATACTATAGTGGGTTGAGTTGTGTCCCCCGAAAAGATATATTAAAGTCCTAACTTTTGGTACCTGTGAATATTGACCTTATTTGCTGATGTAATCAAGTTAAGGTGAGCCCTAAATCCAGTGACTGCTGTCCTCTCAGGCGAAGGAGATTTGGAGACACACACATACAGGCAGAGGGAAGACAGTCATGTGATGGCAGAGGCAGAAATTGGAGTGATGACACTACAGGCCAAGGAATGCCAAGGCTTGCCAGCCACCAGCAGAAGCTGGGAGAGGGCAAGGAAGGATTCTTCCCCAGGGCCTTCAGAATGAACATGACCTTGCCAGTACCTTGTCTTTGAACTTCTAGCCCCCAGAACTGTGAGAGAATAGATGTCTATTGTTTCAAGCCATCCAGTTTATGGTAATTTGCTCCTAGAAAACTAATACAGATATTGTTTGTGTTTTAAAACAGATATTTAAGAAGAGCAGTTCTCTTTGATTATGTTTTAGAAAACAATGAGTACTCTTTTATCTGTTGAATACTTGCTAAATTTGTATTTTAGTTTTTAATGTCTTTGTATATTTTTATACACATAGATTATTTTATATACATCCACAAATATGATGCTATGATATCCTGGATTTTATGTTTTTAATGTTGTAGGGGGTTTTTTGTTTGTTTTTTGTTCTTTTGGTATTTTTGCTTTTTTTGCTTGGCATTCTCCTCCCCTTCTCCCCCCCATGCCCTCCCCACATTACCCTAACCCAGGGAACTAGATCCCGCATGCATGCCGCAGCGAAGATCCCGCACATCACAACTAAGACCCAGCGCAGCCAAATAAATAAATAAATATTTTAGAAAATAAAGTAATATCTAATAATTAATTTCCATTTTCCTGATGCTTAAAGTTTGAGTATGTTTTATATAGTTTTGGACATTTGGATTTGCTCGTCTGCCTTGAAATTTTAATACACCTTGTCTATTTTACTTTTGGGTTGTTTGCCCTTTCTTACAAATTTATAAGATATTACTTTTTGTGCTCTGTATAGCAAAAATTTTAATATATTGTTTATTGACTTTGTTTGTGGTATATATAGCCAAAGTTTTTATTTACATGCAACTAAAATATGCCTATTGTCTCCATTATAGTTGTTTTCCCCCATTACAGCTCCTTGGTTTCCAGTCTTGGTGAAGAAGGTTGCCAATGTTCCTAGAAGAGATGGCACATATAATGAATTAGATTGTCTTAGAAGACTTTTATTGTTTCATTGTTATATTTAAGTCTTTTAGTATTTTTTGTTTATATTATGTTTACCCAAAAAACCTAAGAGACTTTGGTAAATCCTAATCATATTATAAACAAATGGAGATTAAATTCTCCTTTTCGAATTCATAACCAATTAAAAAAAATTTCTTGACTTACTATAACTGTCAGAAATCCCCAAAACAATCCGAACAGCCTTCCTGAGGTATAAGTGACATTAAGCTGCACGTGTTTAAAGTGGGCACCTTAATCAGCTGTGAAAAATGTACACATCCATGAATCCATCACCATAGTCAAGAAAGTGAACATACCTTCAAAAGTTTCCTTCTGCACCTTTGTAATCCCTCTCCCTCCTCCCTCCCCCACAGGCAATCAGATCTGCTTCCGATCACTACACGTTAGTTTGACTTTGTCTAGAATTTTATATAAATGGAATCATGAAGTATGTACTCTCTCTCCTCTCTTTTTTTTTTTTTTTTTTGGTCTGGCTTATTTTACTCAGCATAATTATTTTGAGATGAATTTACATGATGGCATGTATCAATAGCTTATTTCTTTTTTTAATATAAATTTATTTATTTTTGGTTGCCTTGGGCCTTGGTCGCTGCACGCGGGCTTTCTCTAGTTGCGGCAAGCGGGGGCTACTCTTCGTTGCCGTGCGCGGGCTTTTCATTGTGGTGGCTTCTCTTGTTGCAGAGCACAGGCTCTAGGCACGCGGGCTTCAGTAGTTGTGGCACGGGGGCTCGGTAGTTGTGGCTCGCGGGCTCTAGAGCACAGGCTCAGTAGCTGTGGCACACGGGCTTAGTTGCTCCGTGGCACGTGGGATCTTCCTGGACCAGGGCTCGAACCCATGTCCCCTGCATTGGCAGATGGATTCTTAACCACTGCGCCACCAGGGAAGTCCAATAGTTTATTTCTTTTTATTGCTGGGTAGCACTCCATTGTGCAGATATACCACAATACATTTACCCACTCACCTGTTAATGGACATTCCATTCAGCATTGGTTCTCATGCGTAGAGAGTAGGCTTCTCCACACATTTTACATTCACGTTTATTACCTGGATGGGTTCTTCACATACAATAAGCAGTGGGATTCCAGAGGCTTTTCCACCCTTAATACATTCATAGGGTGTCTCATCTATACGAATGTTGTAATATTTAATGAAGCATGGGTTCTGCTTGAAGGTTTTTGCACATTCACTGTATTTATAGGGCATCTCTCAAATGAGAATTTTCACTTGCCATTGAATACCTTCTCACCTTCCTCCCATGCATAGGGTTTATCTCCAGGAAGACCTCGCTAGCATCTAATAAGGCTTGACTTCTGAATAAAAGCTTTCTCATACCTACTACATTGATAAGCTTTCTCTCTTGCATGGATTTGATGAATACTGAGGTTTTCCCTTTTGTCTGCAGATTTTCCACATTCATTACATTCAGGGAGTTTCTTTCCAGTATGGATGTTTTGATCCGTAATGAGACATTGCATCTAGGTAAAGACATTTCCACATTGATTACACTCAGGAGGCTGTTTCCAGTATGGATATTCTCATGCTCTGTGAGATGTGATTTGCTACTGGAGCGGGGGTTGCCCTCTTTCTTTAGATGCACAGCGTCCCTCCAGCATGCCTTCTTTGATTTCTAATGAGAAATGACATGTGAGTACAAGCTTTCCTTCTCCTTATAATGATGCGTGTGAGCTTTTTCTATGACAGCGGAAGTCTTTTCCACCTTTATCACTTTTATATGATTTCCTCCTTGTATGGATTCTGAAATGTAGAGTGAGGGATGAGATTCAAGAGAACACTTGAGGGACTCTCCTGGTGGCGCACTGGTTAAGCATCCGCCTGCCAATGCAGGGGACACGGGTTCGATCCCTGGTCTGGGAAGATCCCACATGCCGCGGGGCAACTAAGCCCGTGTGCCACAACTACTGAAGCCTGCGTGCCTGGAGCCTGTGCTCTGCAACAATAGAAGCCACCACAATGAGAACCCCTCGGCAACTAGAGAAAGCCCACACACAGCCACGGAAGACGCAACACAGCCAATAAATTAATAAATTAAATAAATCTATTTTTTTAAAAAAAGAGAACACTTGAAAGAGAGAGAGAGAGAAAGAACACTTGAGTCCAGCCAGCACATGCTTGAATGCACAGTCTCCAGGACGCATTTTCTCATGATCTCTGAGGTATTGCTTCAGGCTAAAGGTTTTTCCACACTCATTATGTTCATGAGTTTTTCCTCCAGTATGAATTTTTTTACGCTTAAGGAGATTTGCTTTGGCTAGAGGCTTTCCAACATTCCTTAAATGCTACAGTTTCTCTTTAGTATTAATTCTCGGGTATCTGCTGACATTATATTTCTGAGAGAAGACTCTTCTCACAATGATTACCCCTAGGTGAGATCACTACACATAGGAGGAACCATAGCAAACTCATTATATTCATAATCATTCTTGCTTACACAGATTCCCTCATACTGAAACCTAAGTTGTGGTCCAAATTTTTCAAACTGAGCCATATTCATAAAACTGTTTTCTTGAAGGAACGATGTTTGATGGGAAGTACTTTTCTTTTCCTTTTTTTTTCTTTAAGGAAGTACTTTTTCAACTTCATATATTTTCTTTTTCCTTGACTGTATTTCAGGGAGAAAGATGCAGTTTGACTCAGGGTCTTCCTGCTGCTTTTCTCGCTGCTTATTAACTTCTGCTGGACATCACCTCCTTTGCAGTTCTTTCTCCAACATCTGTGGCTCTAGCTGTTTGAACTGAAGATGGTATATCCACTCTTGTGACTTAAGATCTCTGGGAGTCTGGGACACAAACAAAAGCAGATACCCCATAACAGCTAGTTCTTCTGCAGCCATCTTATCTATCTTTCTTAAAAAGCTGATTTTTATTTTTTAAATTTTTTTATTTTTGACCTCACCGCGCGGCTTGGGAGATCTTAGTTCCCCGACCAGGGATCAAACCTGGGCCCCCTGCAGTAGAAACACGGAGTCCTAACCACTGGACCGCCAGGGATAAAAACCTGCTTGTATTTTCCACTCCATAATTAAGTGTGTCCGATTTTATATAAAAATCATATTTTAATATAATTATCTGCTCAATTCCTTGGCTTTTTCCTTTCACATCTTAAAAAACATACAACCAACAAGGAACTACTGTATAGCACAGGGAACTATACTCAATATATATATATATTTTTTGGCTGTGTTGGGTCTTCTTTGCTGCCCACAGGCTTTCTCTAGTAGCGGTAAGGCGGGCTACTCTTCGTTGTGGTGCACACGCTTCTCATTGCGGTGGCTTCTCTTGTTGCAGAGCACAGGCTCTAGGCGCGCAGGTTTCAGTAGTTGTGGCACGCGGGCTCAGTGGTTGTGGCTCACGGGCTCCAGAGCGCAGGCTCAGTAGTTGTGGCGCACGGGCTTAGTTGCTCCGCGGCATGTGGGATCTTCCCGGACCAGGGCTCGAACCCATGTCTCCTGCACTGGCAGGCAGACTCAACCACTGCGCCACCAGGGAAGTCCCTCAATATTTTGTAATAACCTATAAGGGAAAAGAATCTGAAAAGGACTATACACACATATATATATATATGTGTGTGTGTGTGTGTATATATATATATATATATATATAACTGAATCACTGTGCTGTACACCTGAAACTAACACAATATTATAAATCAACTATACTTCAATTAAGAAGATAAAAAAATTTTTTTTAAAGAATGTATATATACATCTAACTGAATCACTTTGCTGTACAACACGACATTATAAATCAACTACAGTTCAGTAAGATAAATTTTAAAAAGCCAACCTTCTCAGCAAAAACAAACAAAAAAACCCTCAAAATGTTCCTATCTCATAAATGCTCATAATCTCAGCCATCCACATGGAGATGCCCTACACATACACGATCTCGCGCCCTTATAGTTTCTTCCTTACTTTATAATGTTGTCTTAGTTTCCTGTGGCTGTCATAACAAAGTACCACAAACCAGCTGGCTTAAAATAATAGAAATTCATTCTCTCACAGTTCTGGAGGCTAGATGTCTGAGATGAAGGTGTTGGCGGGGCAATGGTCCCTCTGAAGGTTCTAGGGAAGAATCCTTCTCTTCAAGCCCTTGGTGGTTGCTGGCAATCTTTGGTTTTCCTTGGCTTGTAGATGCACCATCTCTGCCCCGTCTTCATATATCCTCCCCTGTGTGTCTGTATCTCTATTTTCTCTTCTTTTTTTTTTTTTCTGGCCGCACACCACACAGCTTTCGGGATCTTAGTTCCCCGACCAGGGACTGAACCCACGCCCTCAGCAGTGAAAGCACAGAGTCCTAACCTCTGGACCACCAGGGAATTCCCTATTTTCTCTTCTTTTAAGGACACCAGTCATTGGGTTAGGGCCCAACATATCCATCCAGTGTGACCTCATCTTAACTCATCATATCTGCAAAGGCCCTATTTCTAAATAAGGTCTCACAGTCACAGCTGCCAGATATGGCACCAGGAAAGCCCATGGCATTAACATTTTAAAGGTGAGTATAGGCCAGTTATTTTGTAGAATATCCCTCAGTTTGGGTTTGCCCATGGTTTCCTTATATCTAGAGTTGAGTTAAGAACTTCTGGCAGCCATATTGCAGAAGTCGTGTCCTTCCCAGGGCATCACACGCAGAGGCACTCGGTCTCAGGGGTCCTATCCCTGAGTATAGTAACTTTGATCACAGTGATGGTATCTGCCAACTTTCTCCACTGTAAAGTTATTCTTTTTACCATTGTAGTTAATAAGTATCTTTTGTAGAGCTATTGCAAGACCACGTTGATATCAAACCATCAAATTTTCATCCATTAAGGTTTATCATCCATTGATCATTCTTGCTTGAAAAAATTTAATAGTTGTTATGGTTCCTGCCAAATGATCTCTCTTCTTTTTCCAGCATTCCTTTTTCTCTCATTAGTTTGTTTTCTTCTGTAATGATGAGCTTTCCCTTTTTACTCACGGACTTTGGTTTTACCCTTTGTACAGTCCTCACTCTGTTGCCAGCTCTGTAGTGCATTAAAAAAAAGTGTTTTACGGAAAGCATGTACAGCATTTTTGTTGTCTTTATTGGCCTATCTTATCTGCTATACTATTGGCAACAGATATCACTCTTCACCTCCCACTCTTTCTTCAGACAATTCCTACTAAGTTTCCTAACCCTCCCCTGAAGCTGCTATTGACAAATAACCAGGTACTTCCCCCTCCATCTTTCCAGGCCCACAGGTTATCTGCCTTTATCTTTCTTTACCTCTCAGCATCATTAGCTGCAGCTGATGACTGCAGCCTTCTTCAAGCACTCTCTTCCCTTGGCTTCTCAGATACCACCCTCCTCTGTTCTCCTGTTTTACTGGCCTTCGTGGTCTCTTTGGTTGGTTCCTCTCCTGTCTCTCATCTCTAAACTCAGCAGCTCCTAAGAGCTTAATCCTGGACCCTCTTGTCTTCTCTATGAACTCTCTCTTTCATCTAATCCTCATTACATGATCTCATCTAATTAGACTTCATGTAATCCTATGTATTGAAATACAATTTAGGGACTTCCCTGGTGGCGCAGTGGTTAAGAATCCGCCTGCCAATGCAGGGGACACAGGTTCGAGCCCTGGTCTGGGAAGATCCCACATGCCACGGAGCAACTAAGCCCATGCATCACAACTACTGAGGCTGCACTCTAGAGCCCACGAGCCACAACTACTGAACCCACGTGCCACAACTACTGCAGCCGCGTGCCTAGAGCCTGTGCTCTGCAACAAAGAGAAGCCACTGCAATAAGAAGCCCGCGCACTGCAACAAAGAGTAGCCCCCGCTCGCTGCAAATAGAGAAAGCCCATGCACAGCAACGAAGACCCAACGCAGTCAAAAAATAAATAAATAAATTTATTTTTTTTAAAAAAGAAATACAGTTTATGGGGGGAGGGATACACTGGGAGATTGGGAGATTTACATATACACTACTATATATAAAATAGATAACTAATAGGAACCTACTGTATAGCACAGGGAACTCTACTCAATACTCTGTAATGACGTATATGGGAATCGAATCTAAAAGAGTAGATATATGTATATGTATAACTGAGTCACTTTGCTGTACACCTGAAACTAACACAACATTGTAAATCAACTATGCTCCAATAAAAAGAAAAAAAAGAAATACAATGTATAATCTGATGAATTCTAAAATTGTATTGCAGCCCAGATCTCTCCTTGAATTCCAACTGCTTCTGCAGTATGTCCAACTGTATTTCTAAAAGATATTTCAAAATTGACATGACTATAATAGAACTCTTAATTTTCTAACCAGGTCTCTCCTCAGTTAAGCTATCCACATTTACTAGGTCACTTGAGTCTCAACTTTAGGCATCGGTCTTGATCACTCTCTTGTCATTACTAGAAATGCCAACTCTCACCCATTCTCTTATTCATTTGCAAGTTCTTTGGCTGTACCTCAAAAATATATTTGGTATCCATACATTTCCCCCATTTACACTACTCCTGTTTTAGTCAAGATCACCATCATTTCTTGCTTAGACCATATTGCAGCAGACCCTTACTATCCTCCTTGTCTCCCGTTTCTCATCCCCTCAGCCAACATGATAAGCTTCCTAGAGCAGCCTGAGTTATCTTTAAAAACAAAACAAAACATTGTATCATACCTTTGCTTAAAACCGCTACTTTAAATTGCACTTAAAATACAATAACAACTCCCATACTCTAGCCTTCAAAGTAATATATGATCTGACCCTTGCCTGTTTCCCCAAGTTTTCTTGAATCACTGTATTTCTTGCCCTGTGTCCTAGCAACTCAGGCTTTCTTATGTTTTTCAGTGTGTTAGAGTGAAAGCTCTCCATAAAGGCAGGGATTTTTATGTGTTGTGTTTTTCCTTTTGTCTATAATGTTAATTGACAAATCTCAAAGCACCTAGGACAGTGCCTGGCATATCACAAGCATTCAATGAATATTTATTCTATGGAAGAATGAATGAATAGGTGCATGTTTCTTTTTTTTTTCCCCTCATGCCTTTACATCTGCTGGTCTCAGACTGGAATGTTCTCCAAGATCTTAGCACAGTGGACTTTTTTCATCAATCAAGTCTCAGCTCAAATGTTAGAATCTTAGAAAGGATTTCTTTGACACCTTTATTTAAATTGCCAGCATTCTTCTCCCCTTTGCATTTTCCTGCTTTGTTTTCTTCGTAGCACTTATCATTACCTGAAATCATCTCATTTATTGATCAATTTTCTTCTGTTGCCTCCACTAGAACGTAAGCTCCATAAGAGCAGGGGCTTTGTTTTGGCTCCCCATTCCATCCTCATTGTTTAGAACAGTGACTGGTAGACAGTACATATTCAGTACTTGTATACTGAAGGGAGAGAATTCTACTGTGTGCAAATTTAAAAATTAATTGAAACATTTATATAAAAGGCAGATTCCTGAGGCTCATTCCAAACCTTCTGGGTAACAAAATCTCTGGGGTGGTGTCTACCTGTAACATTTGTGCACTCTAAAGTTTTAGCTCTAGGGAATTCCCTGGCGGTCCAGTGGTTAGGACTCTGCGCTTTCAGCCCTTCCACTGCAGGGGACACACGGGTTCAGTCCCTGGTGGGGGAACTAAGATCCTGCATAGCTGCGTGGCCAATAAAGTTTTAGACAATTTCTCCAAGTCCATGAGGCCAACTTGGGTCCTCCAGTCCAGACAGCCCCATTCCTCATGGCAATTTCCCCTTTTGTGTTCCTTGCGGTCATTTCTGGTCAGCAGACTTCAGCTGTGATGATCCCAATCCTTCAGAGAGGATGTAATAATGTTAAATCTCAAAAAGGGGGAAATTCTCTCTAGGGGCCGTGGACCTGTCCATTCTGGCATTGTCTACTCGCAGCACCAAAAGAGAACATTCCAGTGACTCTCTTAACTAATATCATCTTTCCTAAGGCAACTGACTTTCATGTGTCTTTATATCCAGCTAAGAGTGAATAGCATCTCTTACTATAAATGTTAAGGTCTGCCTCATCAGACCCCAAGTGTGCTTTCAATTAAATTCAGCAAGTGTTTACTGACAGCCTGCACAGGAGTCTGTGGTGGAACAAGGCATGGGTTAATCATCAAGTTGCTTACAAGGTAGTCAACAGTCCTGAAATTCCAAAAACACTGTTTTCCCAAAATTTCCCAAATTTTGTTTCCAGTTTTTAAAATAAACAGTAAAGAGGATATTGTTGAATGAATTTTACATCCTCCGCTAGCCCACCGCCCCGTGTTTTCTATTCTTAGGTCTTTTGCTTAGTGGTACTTTCTTGGTTAGCCAATAGTTCAGCAATTTTGTATATTTTATCGTCATTGACACTTTTATCCGTTTAAGATCTAGCGTGCTAAGTATTTTACACGGAAATCCCACTTAATCTTCAAAACAAAGTAGCAAGTTAGATGTCATGGACAGGATTACGGCTCCCTGAAGGTCCAAAGGCTCAAGGTCTCTTCAAGATCTAGTTGCCATTAGTGTTAGGGGCGGGGAACTACAGCTGGCGTCTTGCTGCAAAGCCCGAGCTCATTTCTCTGCACTGGGCTGCTGTGAGAAGGCAATTTTAAGGGATGGTACGATGTGGAAGCCTGAGGTTAAGAAAAGAGTGAGTTAAGCCCTTGGTTAACCAGGGTTGAATACCATCTTCATGTTTGTGAAAATCACTTCCTTTCAGCATGGTAAAGGGGAGAGGAGAGACGCAGTGCCGCACTCCGGGCTTCTGCCGGGCTGAGGTCAGACGCCGGGGCCGGCTCCCAGGCGCAGGGCTTCCGCGCGTGGCGTGGGCTCTGCTGGGCGCTCCGCAAGCCGGCCCGCTGCCGGGGCCCGAGCCGCCTCCAAGCCCACGCGCCCTCGGCCCGCCGCGTCCCGGGGCGCAGCTCTCAGGACGCAGGCCCTCGGGGCGCGTGCAGCACCCGACGAGCAGCTCCTCCTCCCCACCTTGGGCACCGAGGCTGGAAGGCTCCCCACCTGGGCCGCAGCCGCCAGTCCTTTCGAGCGGTCTTGACCCTGAAACCGAAGAGTCGGCTTCTCTGATTGGCTTAGAGCACAAACGCAGGCGAGCGGTGCCTGAGACCCGCTCTTTGATTGGACTTTAAACGAACAGCAGAGCACGAAATAAAGAGGCCTTCCGTCATTGGGCCACTGTGTGAATCTCCTTTTAGCTTCTCCGCTGACTGAACAAGCGTCTCAGGATCTTCGTCATGAGTCTTAAATCTGGGCCTGTCAGTTCGCCCCAGCGTTACTCCTCTCTAGGCGAGGCATGGAGTTTACAGAGTTCAACCAATCACATAACGCCGAGATCAGGTTGCCAGGCAGGTTATGCTAATGAGGCCCCGCCTTTTATGCAGCTCCCACTCTGCGGCGGGAAGAACCACCTGGAGGTGGCGGGGGGGGTTTGATTTCCATCACCCCTAGGGAGAGAGGATCGGGGACCCGCTGATCTTCCAGCTCCCCTCACCCAACATCGTGTAAGTACCTAAAGGATTAAGGGAACCGGATAAGCCAGCGTCCAGACTACCCCATCGACTGGGAGGGTGTTTCGTCTTTGCTTAGTCCCACCCAAAATGGCGCCAAGCTCTTTCCGCGTCTCAGAGCCCGGCCGGGGCCAACCGACCGCGGACCCGGGTTGGGGGGGGACTTGATGGTGGTGGTGGGGGAGAAATCCCGGCGGCACCGCCCGATGGTACAGTCCAGTCGGGGCTGGGACGAGGCACCTCACTCGGGGTGGGGGGTCAAACCATCTGCACCTTCCAAGGGGAAAGGGGCAAAATCCCTAAAGGAACCCCTGCTGGCGCTGCGTTCAGCCATGGCTCCGGCGCCTCTTCGCCCTGCCTTCCCTGCTCGCAGCCTCCCCCCTGCGACCCCCGAGCGGCTCGCACGCTCCGCCGGCCGCGCGCACCTCTCCTCCCCTGCCCGCGTTGGTTGGGCCGGGACGGCAGTTGGGCGCCCTGCGCGCTCCTGCGGCAGCGGTTGGGCGGGCGCTCGGGGTACGGCGGGCCGTCTTGGCCAGCGGGCGCGGGGGCGGCGGCAGGGCCCGGAGCTCGGGGACGGCGGGCTCCGTGGACTAGGCGCCCTGCTTTGTCTCGGGAGGCCGCGCCACCGTCCTGCCATTGATTGCTGGTTCCCCGTCCCTTACGCACAAGTTGGCGTCCCGGGACCCGGCGAGGCCCCGCTCGGAGGGCGTGGGGGTGGCCCGTGTGGGTCAGTCGTGGTGCACGGTGTCCGCTGTGGGCAGGGCGCAGGCCGAGGTCCAGTTGCGCTCGGGGTCGAGTGCAGAGGCGCGAGCCCGAGGCCTTTGGGGAGCGGGTTGGTGGTGCACGCTTGGCAGCCGAGGGTCAGCTTTCCTTAAGCACTTTAGCCCATGACCACGAATTAGGTCCTCCACTAAGTAAAGTGTACGCAGCGCTTTGGAATAGTGCGTGCGTACGTGCTTAGCCTTGCTTGGCGGATTGGTTGGGTTTCGATCCATTTTCAATCGATGTTTGTGTAGGTCTAAGCACAAAGCGGGCTGGTTTGGGGTCTGCAGTCGAGGGTTCGGCGTGTGAGGAGTCCCGCCCAGCGCGGCCCTGTGCCATCTGCGCCGAAGCCCGTTCAAATCTTGCCTGGCTAATCGTCCCCAAAAGTTCTTTGAACTCAAAAGCACTTAACGTTCATTAAAAACAAAATCACTCGTGACGCTTTGCGGCCTCTGCTTCAGACCCGCTCCTTTGTTTCTCTCTCCACCTTTTGCTGGAAGCTCTTTGAGGGCAGGAAGGTACATTGCGTGTTTTTGGTATCCTTCCCTCCACTCCACCCACAGCACCGCAGCTTGAGGAACCGTACTTATATGATGCTCTAGAATTGAAAAAGCAAAATTAAAAAAAAAAGAAAAATTGGTTGGGGCAAAGCCATGCTTCAAGCAGTGCTGATGCAATCTGATATGTTTACAAAGTGACTTCTGGGTTTACTTTTTAAATGAAGTGAAATTGACAAAGTGAACCGTTTTAAAGAGAACAATTTAGTAATAGATGCGCATTTTAAAATTTTGGAGCAAGACTTTTTTCCCACCTGTGTCTCTTCCTCATTTTATTCCTTGAGCACTCACTCTTGGCTCTGCTCTTTTGTTTTGCAAGGGCGCTAAACCGCTGTCTTTTTCTAAATAAGCCATTTTTAGTTTTCTAGTGTTTTGCGGCATGCTCCACCACGCGTTAATCTGTGCATAGTGTACTGTATATGTGAGCATGTATCGAGCATGATACATATCGAGCATGTATTACAGATAAGGCAAAGCCCACGTCTTCAAGGGCCCTCAGTGCTTTTCGATAAGAGATTATGATGGTATAAGGGATAGTGTTATCAATCCAGTGTAATCCTAAATTGGTTGGCACTGCCTCAATTGCCACTTGTCTGAATTTATTTTTTTCTTCTAGTTTTAACAGTAGTACATGATCATTGTAGAAGACAGAAAATATAGAACAGTATAAAAAGTAAAAATTAGCTGAAGTACAATTACCAGAGATAATTTCTACTGATATTTTGGTATGCTTCAAATCTTTTCTGTGTGTGCATATAAACATTTTTACAAACTTGGCACATGATATGTGGTTTTCACATCTAGGTTTTTTGTTTTTTTGTTTTTTTAACGTAAATAGGTACCTAATGACGTCACTGATGATTTTCCATTTTCAGTAGTTTTCCCCGTTACTTGAAGGGGGCATCGTGAAATCCTCTGCACTAAAGGAATTATGAAATTTGATTCATTCTGTTTTTCACAAGCAGAATTTATTGATTACTGTTTACATTTATCATAGGTAACCTAATGGGATAGGTTTCTGAGTAACAAGCAGAACTGTTCCAAGAGTTGAGAAATACTGAACTGTAATTTTGGTTTCCTTAATAATTTTACATTTTAAGCACTGGTGAACACATGGTAACTGCATAATTTCATTTGGTGCAAATGATAAACTGTTAAACACCCTGTCATTACAATGTTGGAATTGTTTAGCCAGAGTTTGTTTTAAAATAGAATGCTGATGTACTTTGACCTATTGCCACTAAAATACACAGTCTTCCCCCACCCACCTCTGTCCCAGAGAGTGTAGACACACCCTGTCCAACCTTTTGTGTGGTTTTCACAAGCAGAATTTATTGGTTAAACAATAAATTTATTGTTTAAATTTATCATAGGTGCTTTAATAGATTAGCAAATGAGCATTTGGTCTCTTGTCTAGAAGGAGCCGGTGAGTTAAGAAAAGGGAAGTGTTTTACTACAACCAAATCTTTGCAGAATGGTCCCACTGGATTCTCCAGCGGTACTGGGCAGGGGCAGGAAGGTGAGGGGGGAGCTTTTTCTGACTTTATTATGTTGGTCATTCTCTGTTGAAGCCTTCCTCTCCCTCTCTGGCCTTATACTGTTTACATGAATTACTGCTAAAGGGTGTCTGGCCTCCTTCCTTTTTGTATTCTCAAAGTTATAAGCCTAGTTCAGGACTTATGTGGACTTGGTGCCTTTCCAGTTTATTTCCTTGCAGCCCTACTGTGACACTGATATTTTACTATTAGTACTGAAACATTATTTCCACTCCCTTTCCAAAGTCCATCAGTGGCTTTGGGCTTCCCATTGCCTAGACCTGTGTAGATTTTAAATGTTCAGGTTGTGGAAAGCAGCTGAAAGTAGGTTCTTTTTGGATAACTTTGAAATATTTTAAAGAATTGGGGTTGAGGAAACGGAGAGGGAGGTGGGAGGCTATAGATTACACCAAGTCACAATTATAGCAAGACTAGTTAAAAATGTGATGAAAACACTCATTATAAAATTATAAAATCAGTAATGTGCAACGCTTTAAGAACTCCAAACATATAGATTGCTATTGGGAAAATAGTCTATTATTGTTTGTTATCCATTTCTTAGGTGAACTCATTTATTTCAGCATCAGAACATTGGAGCTAAATGCTCGCTTTTTTTATCCACATCCTTCACTCTCACGGTCTGGCTCTCATGGTCTGGCCTGTTTCCTGCTGTCCCTCAGATCTGTGCTGTCCGGTATGGTTACCAGTAGCCACATATGGCAGTGAAGCCCTTGAAATATGGCTAGTGCTGTGAGTGTGAAATGCATGCCAGATTTTGAGATTTGGTATGAAAAAAATGAAATATTTCAATATCTAAAATATTGATTACACGTTGAAATGATACGTCGCATATCCCATGTTAAATAAAATCCATTACTGCAATTAATTTTGCCTGTTTCTACTTTTAACAAATGTGGCTGCTGGAAGATTTAAAATTATGTATATGGGTTGCATGCGTGGCTTGCCTGATTTGTTCACTGAACAGCTGCCTTAGGCTTAGTCTCATGGGGGGGAGTGCTCCCAAGCGGCAGTAAGTCATCATACAGTGTATTATCTTTTTGTTTCTATAGTTTCAGCCAATAGATACTGCTTATATGTAGATGTGTCTGATTTCTTTTAGTGCTTATGATAGCTCTCACAGAAGCATTATTATTCTTTTGAAGAATACCTTAATCTCAAAACCATTTCCAGGTAATTGAGTTAAGTGTTACTGAATAAATATATTCAATTAATCATTTGAACTTAAAATAATGAAATGACATGTTAAGCACATAATCCATTAAAAAAAAAGTTGAGCTAAGCATAATCAGCTGAATTTTCCCCAGCTTGGTCTGCCACTTACTCACTGATTTTTACAATATACTGTTTTTTCAGAGATTTAAGAAATATTTCTGGGAGAAACTTGAAATTGAAAAAATCAAGCTCATAATTTTTTTTTCTCCTGTGATTAAAGAAAAGGCCACAATAGTTTGCTTCTAAGTGTGGAACACTTTGGACCAGCTCATGGGACAACTATCCTTTTAAGCACAAAGAATCAGAACCTACAGATAAAATCATATTCTTTTTATACCTATATTTGAAAACATTGACCGTTTTGCCCTTACGTACCTTTGTGGATGTGTTTCTTTTTACTACCCTGTATGGGGGTTTGATACGGTGTCAAATTTAACAGTATGGGCTCTGGGGGCAAAGGAACCTCGATTTAGAGCTCAGCTTTATTGGCTGGCTGTGATCTTGGGCCCATTAGTTAACTTCTGTAAGCCTTAGTTTCTTTATCAAATTATTAATCTAGTTTCTTAATAATTAATGGGGATAATAATAGTAGCAACCTCGAAGACTCCATGTGAGAATGCCTGTTATCACTGTCAGCAGTGGTATAAATGGCTCAGAAACTGTTTACTGATTTTGGATCTTCTGCTTCAGCCAAACCAGTCTTCTCACTGTCCCTACATTTCTGGGGTTTTCCTTCATGTTTTCACACCTTCATTTCTCAAATGGAATATTTGTTCCTTTCTGCCCACTTCTCCCTCCTTCCCCAGTTCTGCCCACCAAAATCCCATCCATCCTTCTAGAGCAGTGGTCAGTAAACTTTTTTTGGTAAAGAACCAGATAATAGGGACTTCCCCGGCGGTCCAGTGGTTAAGACTCAGCACTCCCAATGCAGGGGGCACGGGTTTGATCCCTGGTCAGGGAACTAAGATCCCTCATGCTGCACTTCAAGGCCCCTCCCCCCCCAAAAAAAACCCAAAAAACAAAAAACAAACAAACCAAATAACCAGATAGTAAACATTTTCAGCTTTGTGGGCCAGATGGTCCCAGAAGCAACTACTCTCCACCCCTGGTGTGAAAGCATGGCCATGTTCCAATTAAACTTTATTTATGGACCCTGAAATTTGAAGTAATATAATTTCCATGTGTCACAAAATATTCTTCTTTTGTCTTTTCAACCATTTAAAAATGTAAAACCATTCTTAGTTCACAGGCCATACAGACAAACAGGTGTGGGTCTGCCCTGTCCTGGAGCCAGGTGAAAGCCGAGGCGGGGAGGGAGGTGGAACATCTTACCTGAAAGGGATCCCTGTCGTCTCTGAATGCCCTACAGGACTTTTGTACTGCTTTGTAATAATTGTAACATTTATTGAGTGCTTAATTAGTATCGCATAGCAACTATTTGTGTTTATTTCTTGCTTCCTAAACATATTGTAAATTCCTAGAAGCTTTGGATATTTTTTAGTCCCCTCATATAGAATGCAGTACAAAAGTGCCTTTTACTTATTGGGCTCTAAAATGTTTGGAGGAATAAAGGAGGGAATACAATTAACATAAGACATTAAAGTGAGCTCTGGAATTTTCCTCCCTTTTCTTCAAAATTCTTATTTTTGGATGCAAATCTCACCATTTTGTTGGCATTGCTTGAAGATTTTGAGGCCAATCCATTAGGGATTATTTTCAGTCTTGCCACAAACCATGATTATAGGCAACCTTATTATCATGTTCTTCTGATAGAGGAAAACTATAATCCTTTGCCTAATTATTGCTTTGTGTTTGACTGACTTTTTAAGTGTCCTTTCTGAGACACCTGTTTACATTGAATCCTTACTGTGAGACAGTGACAGAACGGTGTTGTAACTACTTTACAAATGAGAAAAAGGAGGCAGTTTAGTGAATGATGTGAGTGGCGGTAGCAGGGTGTCTGGGTCCTCAGTCCCAGGCAGTGGTATGTATCTTCATGAGATTTCAGCCTCTTACTCATCATTTATTCATCATCTCTTTTATTCTTTTTCTCTTGAAGTTGATGAATAGAAAGTATTCTGGGGAATTCCCTGGCGGTCCAGTGGTTAGGACTCGGTGCTCTCGCTGCCGAGGGCCTGGGTTCGATCCCTGATCGGGGAGCTAAGATCCCACAAGCCGTGCAGCACGGCCAAAAAAAAAAAAAAAGTATTCTGGATTTCCAGTACTTCATAATTTGATAAATATAAGGACTAATAGATGTTTAGGACTTGTTTATGTGACACACAAGTTTTCTCAAGTATGTTAAACCCTCTGAAGTGAGATATGACATAACCACAAAACAATAATTCTAGAATTAAAACTAAATTATGGAGCAGTAATTGTGCTTTGATGAACTTTGTTTCATTTAAAAATTTTAAGAAAGTTGATATTCATATTTATATATACTTTTCCCAAACCTTAGGAATCTCATCAAAAAATTATATCTTTTTATACATCATTTAAAAATCATATCTTTTTTTCTGATTTGTGGTTTTTCAACAGTTATAAACTGTAGGAGAAATATTTTAATTCTAACACAATATGTATAAGACCTTTCCAGAAAAAATTCTGAAACTTTATTGAGTGAGTCCAAATAAACTCTAAACACTGGTTTGAGGATTGGAAGGTTTAATATCGTAAGGCATTGATTCTTTGGAAACTGACTTATGGATTTAATGTAGTCCCAGCAAATTGAAAAAAACTAGACAAGCTGATGAAATTTTTGCCAAGGCCCAAGAAAAGGCAAGACACTCTTGAAAAAGAAAAAGAAGTTGGAAACACTTCTGTTCCAGAGATCAAGAAGAGCTAAATAATTAAGACAGTGTGATCCTGGCACCGGGATAGAGCAGTAGACCAACTGAACACCCCAAGGAGACTGGAAACAGTCTCACACACATTCAGACACTTGATTTATGACCCAGGAAGCATGGCAAATAAAAGGCCAAACAGTACAACTTTTAGAAGTTGACATAGGAGAATATGTTCATGACCTCAGTCTCAAAAAGGGTTTTTTTTTTTTTAAGATGTTTTTTATTTAAAATGTTACCTGCACTAACGGAAAAATGGGCAAAAGTCTAGAACAGGCACTTCAGAGAAGGAGAAATCCAGATGTCTAATAAACATATGAGAAGGTGTTCAACCTTGTTAATAATCAAGGAAATGCAAATTACGCCATAGTGCCATGTTACTTTGAGCCTAAATTCAAGTTGGCAAACGTGTACCTCACTTAAAGTCGGCAATACCAAGTCCCAAAGCTTTTGAGCAATAGGACAGTCATACGTGGCTGGTAGGAATAGAAACTGGTATGACTACTTAGGAAAACCGTTTGGCATTACCTAGAAAGTCAAAGACATGCAGACACCAAAGCCCAGCGATTCCACTGTTAGAGAAGTTGATACACATGAGAGAACCAGGAAGAATATTTGGGGTAATTAATTTTCCTGGTATGAGTTGATTCAGTTCATATTTGAGGGCTGCTATGTTCTATACACAGGTAGCTTTATTTTGGCACAAGGGTAAATAAATTATTTATATTTTTTTCCCCTCTCTGCTGGGTATTTTTAATAATATCTAGTGTGTTCTTCATTTCCTAAAACAATGCTGGGCACAGAATAGGCATATAATAAATACTGTTGTGTTTTAAAAAATTATCATTTCAATTTTTATAGTGGGTACCCTTCACTATAGCTTTGTAGTTACCTTAACTCTGGCTATTGACTAATTTGCTCAATTAAATCTGTTTGCGGGTTTGGTAAATTACAACCTCTCCTGGTTCCTTTGAGATCCAGCCTGGCCTACTGATTGCATCATCTGGTGGGAGTCCGAGGAGACAGCACAGTGGAGCCATGCTTGGGTTCTGGCAGCTTTGCTGGGAGGAAAGCTGTGCAACAGAGAAGGGGAAAGATGTCTAAGCTCTGTAGTGAAAGGGATCTGGGTTCAAATCCCACTTACCAGCGCTATGGCCTTGGACAAGTAGTAATTTTTGGTTGTTGTGAGGATTAAGTGAAATTGAGTATTTAATAAGCCACAATGCCTGGCTTATGATGGGAACTCAGTAAATGGCAATAACCATAATTATTACTATGCCAGTAGTTGTTTGCTTAAGTAACATTAAATTTCCACAGTATGTGTTTTCAATCAGTTGAACTATGAATATGCTGATTTTTAAAATAAAGAGCTGCATCTGTTAGGGGATTCTAATTTTGTGGTCTTGGACTTCCCTGGTGGCGCAGTGCTTAAGAATCCGCCTGCCAATGCAGGGCACATGGGTTTGATCCCTGGTCCGGGAAGATCCCACATGCCGCGGAGCAGCTAAGCCCATGCGCCACAACTACTGAGCCTGCGCTCTAGAGCCCGCGCGCCACAACTACTGAGCCCGTGTGCCACAACTGCTGAAGCCCACATGCCTAGAGCCTGTGCTCCGCAACAAGAGAAGCCACTGCAATGAGAAGCCCGCGCACCGCAAGGAAGAGCAGCCCCCGCTAGCCGCAACGAGAGAAAGCCCGCACAGCAACGAAGACCCAACGCAGCCAAAAATAAATAAATAAAAAAACAAAAAACCCCTGATTTTGTGGTCTTAACTCACTTGACGTGTAACCTATATCTGAAGGAAGTGGTCTGGTAAGTGTTTGCAAAGAGTAGATACGGCTGAGCTTTCTAAACAGGAATGGGATGTCTCTCTTCATGGGAGAAAGTGCTAATCACATAGTTTTAAAATTCTATCTGTTTAAAGTTAAAATACATGTGTTATCTAGTGAAATACATTAGTTGTGAGAACCCTTGCCTACAGTTAAGATATATTTATTCCCCAATGAATTGTTTAACAATGAAAATGTATTAAATTGTCTTTTACTTGGAAAGAAGACTTTTCTGGATAAGATACCTTCATGATCTAATACTAAGCATCATGAGTTAAATAGTTACTAACATTTGGAATACACTCTATACCATTGTAGTATACTGTAACAAACATCCCACTGTATCTTAACAGTGAGCCGGAGTTAGGTAAATCAGGTGTTATTATTCCAGTTGTCAAGATAAAGAACTTTTACTTGTCTCACATCCAATATTTCCCCACTACTCTGTACTGAGAAAACACTTTAAGAAACGTCCTGGCTTGTAGAAGACACCTCTGAATACCAGGCCAGTGGTGGATGCTGGCCTTTTATAGTAGTTTTATTAAGATGGAGGAGGTTGAAATTAGATTATAATGTTAATTATATGCCATTAATATAGAGTTTTTATGAAGGCAATAACTGCCTCACTATGTCATCTGTCTGGGCTCACCATCTTGTTAATTAAATGCTTATTTTTGACCATTCTGTGTTTCATACTTAACTTTGCAAACGAGGGGCTGAGTTTGAGGAATGAGAATTTGAAAATGAACAGAAGATGAGGCCCATATTACCTGTTCACAGGGGGACTGAATTGGATACAAAGGGCATTACTTCAAACCAGTGTCAGTTTGCTTCTTAGTCCTGGGGCAGAGCCATGGTCCAGTGTGTTTGAACAAAAGGCTGTGCCTGTTTCAGGAGTTGAGGTAGAGTGAACGAGTAGTTACACTGTCTTCTCTTGTATTATATCCAAAATGTTAAATTATGAAAATTGTGCCCTAGAATAATTTCTTCTAAGCAATTTTAATATTCTTTTTTTTCCAGTTAAAACATTTTAAAGCGCTTGAATTTATTGAGGAAACAGCTTAGTACTTGAGATTATGCCTCTTAACATTATCGAGTATTTTATCCTAACCTGGATTTGTGATTGTCGAGTCATAGTTACCCCCCAGAACCCTCTGTAAGAAAGGCTTTCAGGGTCCCAGAAGACCCACCTGCAAGTCTCCTATTTAGTTACTGCAACTGCTGATTCAACAAAGAGCTTGCGATATGTGGACCAGATAGCTTTCTGTGTATAGGTGCGCCCGGGCCAGAGATTGTATTTGTACCCTTGCCAGTTCTCTTGCGAATAAATGCTACTGTTGAGAAAGGGAGCTGGAAGGATTGTGCTCAGAGCTATGCCAACCATTATCCGTAGTCAGAAAACATGGATGCTCGATATTATTTGATGAGTCATTTGTATTAATCTTTCTTTCAGTCTTCAGATGTTCCCCATAAATCCATATTTGCATACAAAGCTTATTTCCAATATTCCCGGTAAGTGCACGGAATGGATTTGCTTGTTATCATGTGGTGAAGGGAAGCTGGAAAATCAAATGTGCATGAGAGTAATCTGCTTGGCAAGGAAGACCTCCTGAACTAACAACCACACAGCCTTTTCCGAATTCTAAGACATTCACACCACAAACGTATTAGAGAAGCTGCTAAGTTGCATATTTTGAAGAAAGGTGTAAGGATTCTTGCTAAATGTTTGCTTAGTAACAAAAAAAATCTCTTTTTTAGAAGGTGACTTTGAGCACTAAAGGTCTATGAATAGCTATTAATATCATGAAGTTGGAATAAGAATTCAGAGCTCTAATCTTTGCCCAGTGCTTCCAGAAGGCAGTTCTTGGCCTCAGTATAATCAGTCCTTCATGTTACTTCTAGAATGATCTTCCAAAAGGTGTTATTGCCATGATAAAATATTTTTCTTCCCTTGCTGTGCAAGAGTTAGCCAGATCTGGTTGACTTCAGAATCATCTGGAGAGGTTTATAAACAAAGCTTCCTGGTCTTCCCTTCTACCTTTGCGATTGAGAGAATCCAGAATTTCAGGGGTGAGACTCTGGAACTTGTCTTTTTGCCTAGGTCCTTAGGTGAATCTGATAAAACCAGTGTATAAACTTCGGGAATTGTAATTCTTCAACTTGAAGTCTTTTGCGGGTCCGTCCTAACTATGGTTTGAGGCTTTTCTCTCTTATACTTACAGTCCCTGAGCATATCCTCAACTTCTCTTGCCTCTGGAACTTTCTCAAGCTGCTCTCATCAGAAATGCCCTTACGTTTGCTCCAGTAGCAAGTATTATTCTCTCTCTTTCTCTCTGTATCTATCTCCCTATATAGAAAGGTTCTGATGTTTATTGCCAGTTTGTTTCCTAGAAGGTTTGCATTGATTTAAATGCCCATCTTTTTTTCTTAAAAAAAACCCAACAGCTTAATTGAGATATAATTCACGTACCATACAATTCACTCAGGTAAAGCATACAATTCAGTGGCTTTAGCCTAATCACAGTTATACAACTATCACCACAATCCATTTTAAAATATTTTCATAATTCCATAAGGAACTCCACCTCTTAGCCATCACCCCTTAATTCCTCATTTCATCCCAACCCCTGGGCAACCACTTATCCACTTTCTATCTCTGTTGATTTGTCTTTTCTGCATATTTCATATAAATGGAATCATTCAATGTATGGTCCTTTGTGACCAGCTTCTTTCACTTAACAGAGTTTTAAAGGTTCATTCTTATTGTAGCATGTATCCGTATTTCATTTCTTTTTTTTTTTGCTGAGTAATATTCCATTATATGAATGTACCATATTTTATCTCTCTGTTCCTCAGTTGATGAATGTTTAGGTTGTTTCCACTTTACGGCTATTATGAATAATGCTGCTATGAATGTTCGTGTCCAAGTTTTTATGTGGACTTATGTTTTTATTTCCCTTGGGTTTATTATATCTTGGTGACAAATCTCTGGGTCATTTGGTAACTCTACGTTTAGCCTTTAGAAATTGCCAGACTGTTTTCCATAGTGGCTGCAGCATTTTACATTCTTACCCA
This sequence comes from Balaenoptera borealis, assembly GCF_965194805.1. NCBI lineage: Eukaryota > Metazoa > Chordata > Mammalia > Artiodactyla > Balaenopteridae > Balaenoptera > Balaenoptera borealis. The sequence continues at coordinate 107,971,995 of NC_138868.1, read as the reverse complement.
GCAGTATATGAGGGTTCCAGTTTTTCTGCTTACTCACCAACACTTGCTATTATCTGTTGCTATCTCAGAATTTTGAATGAAATTGAGAAGATTAAAGTATACTACAAAACTGAGCATAAAAGAAACTAGGATATCATTAAAAAAGGCAACTTTGTGTAGTTAGTGGGCATAAAAGATGTTGCCAGTGTTAAAGATACAGATTAATATTTTGCTGAAGTTGAGGGTACATAAGCTATGTTCAACTATAATTCTGAAGCTCCATATACTATAGATTTTCTTAGTCGGAAAAACCTTTCCTGTTAGTGGAGAGTTTACAGTCTGTATGATTTGAATTTCAAGAATGTTCCGCTTACACAACAGCAGGTGAAGAGCCCGAGGTGCTTAACCCTAGGAATGAACATGCATTGTTAAGGTGTATTAATAATTAGTATCAGTAACCAGGACAACCACAACCATGAACGTCTGCTAGTGTTTCCCAAGTGCCGGGTATGGTGTTTTGTTTCACTGATTTCATGGTTTCACATTATTATTTCATAGTTCTACCTTAGCAAGTGGCTCTCTCGTTGTTGTTCCTGTTCTATAGATGAGGGAGTTAAGGCTTGGGAAGTGAGGTGACTTGTCTCTGGTCATGTAGTGAGTGGATGGTGGCGAAGATCGTGAACCCAGGCTATCTGACTCTGGAGCTCAGTTCATGCCGCCATGCTAGAGATGGGGGAAGGGGACGTGGGGTGGTAGTAGGCTAGCGGAAGATCCTGATAAGGCACCAGGAATTGTGTAAGGACTGACCATGGCTCTACATGAGGGAAGACTGTCCAGGTGTGATTTCCGACAGTTCTGATGGTCACCCCTGAACCTCTGTCCATCCTGTCAACTAAAGCAGGTTGGAGGCCCCAGGGGAGGGGAGAGATGTACATTCTAGTCCCTAAACTGCCCTACCACCAGCCTTGGCTGTGCTACCTTGAGCCTGGGTTTATCCACTGTGAGGTTGGCTCCTCTTAATATCTGACCTACTGTGACAGTGCTGTCATGGGCATGATACAGGTCATGGATACAGAAACTTCAGAAATTCTACAGTCAGACGTCAAGATCTATTCCTTGGGTTGTAATAAGTGGACTTCTCAGAGAATTTCTTTTAATACCATATTTGGCCCAGTGTACTCTGTGTTTATAAGGACTGATTTTGATTTGGGGAGCAGCTGAGTTCCATGCACCTTTGCAGTCTTATAGTCGGCGTGGGTTCAAGTTCCCTCAGAATATTCGGATTTGCTAGTTTATGGTACTAGATAATGTCTTGAGGAATGTGCTTTTTCCCCCTCCATGTTTTTTTCTTTCCAGCTCATTAAAGTTCAGTTATAAACATTGATATCGTACATATACTTAATTTCTTAACTGTGGAAGTAGTTGTGCACCATCATTTTAATGCTGACACATTTTTTAATTTATGGGCATTCATCCTAAGAGTGTTTTTGTTAAGAAAGCGGTTCCCTCCTAAGGCAGGAGACTGGACCATGCGTTCATCCCAGAAGCAGTTGTTGACGCTCTGCTGTTGGCCGGGTTCCAGGTGCTGAGGGCCCTGCGTTGTCCCACTGGGCGAGGGCGCTCTCGTGCAGCTGCGTTCCCCCGTGGTGGGTGGCAGGGGACACAGACGCACAAAATGCATGCATCACTTAATTGATGGTACATGCTTTGCAGAGCGTGAAAGGAGAGCAACGTGGGGACGGGGAGCAGGAAAGGCCTGCTGAGGAGGTGACACTGACCCTGAAACCTGAATGGGGAGGAGGAGGTGGCCATCGGAAATGCTGGCCGGAGCATCCAGGTGGAGCCACTGCAAAAGCCCTGAAGGCTGGCCTCAGCCCTGGGAGTGTGTAAAGCTAGAAGGAGGAGAGGTCTGCCAGCGCAGCCTTTAGAGGTCGGGCCAGCAAGTGAGCTCGCGAAGGAGGTGCCATAGAGGTGGGAGAAAACCAGGACAGTTTAGTGTTAGGAGGTGGAGAGAAGAGCTCAAGGAGGGTGTGAATGTTCCGGAGGTCAAGGGAGCTGAGAACCTGGAGGGAACCTGGGGTTTGGCTGTAGACTTTTAAAAGGTGCAGCCTTGCGGCGGGGCAGGGTGGTGTGTTGGCAAGGGTGGAAACCCAACTGGGGAGGGAATGTGGGGCGAGGAAGTGGAGGTGGACCAGACAGCTCTTTATTGTGTGTGAGAACAGCAGAGGGAAGTAGGTGAGCAGGGAGATGGGCCCAAGGGAAAGGTTTTTTTTACTGTAAACATTTTATTGAAATATAACACGTTTAGAAAAGCGCACAGTAAAGATAGGAGATCCTGTGCGCATTTGCTGATGTGAGCGTCCGGTAGGGAGGGAGCGGTGACGCTGCAGGGGGGTGGGTGTGGGGACGCGGGCGCAGCGGAGCAGCCCCTGAGGGGACCGGACAGACAGGCTGCCGAGCAGCCCGGGTGGAGAGCCCTGGGCTTGGGTCAGACTGGGGACGTTTCCTCCACTGCAGTGTATGGGGACGTTTCCTCCACTGCAGTGTATGAAGAAGGAATATTTGATTTCAAAATTGGGAGAATCACATTTTAATAACAACACAATATTTTTAGATACTGCCTATATTCCGAAGCTTTCTCATTGCTTTTCTGCTCCTTGATAAAGCAATGACCTCTTTAGTGATTCTGGGTGTATCTTGATTATACTTTGTCATATCAGCTGTGTCATATGACAGTTTTTTCTTACCAGGGTCCACCATTACTGGTGTCCACAAGTTCTCAGATTTTGATAAACACAGTCACAAGGTCAAAGGGGAAATGTTTTCACAGTCTCATACCCCTGGGATTGCCCTCAGTTTCCTACCAAGGCAGCCAGTTCTGAACGGTCAGACCCAGGAGAGAGGGGATGCTTATTGAAACGTGCCTGGATTTCTGCACCTGCTTTTCCCCTCGGAGCATTTTCTGATTCCCAGGAGGCTGGGAAGCTGGTTGGAAAGGGCTACTAAGAGACAAGAGAAGCAGGTAGTGCTTTAGGCTACTTTGTGGGGCTGGAGAGATAAGACATTCCAGGTGAAGGGCTGCGAAGGCTATCAGAACAGAGGGGCCAGCGTCCCAGAGGCCAGGAGGCAGCCTGAAGCCCGGCTCTGGTTTTCTCCTCAAGCTGTTTGTTGACCTGGCTGTGCTGGCCAGGAGGCTAACAAGTCACGCCAAAAGCAGCTGAACAGCAGAGTGGGATTCTGGTAGTTTCACTTTGCTGGGAAGAAAAATATTGGAATTCCGGGCCCACCAAGGAAGAGGCTCCCTAGGAAACACCTACCTAGAAATTTCCGTTGCCACTCCCGGGAGGTCCAACCTAGGAGCAGACTCTGTCTTACAGGCCTGCAGAAACTGCCGAGCAGCCTGGAGTCAGCTTGGTGGGGTGGAGGGCCCTTCTGCAGCCTGCCGGAGGATGGGCAGAGGCTGGAGGCCGCTGGAGGCAGATCGCCTCTCCCAAAGGTGCCACAAGGCTTCCAGACGCTGGTGGCTTTCTGTTCCTTGATCCACATGCATTTACTTTGTGAACATCCCTCAGGTCGGACACTAATGATCTGTGTGCTTCTCTGTAGGCCTGTGATACACCGCGGTTTGAGGTTTCCACCGGAAATCTTGTAAGAGCAGAATGGAAGACTCCTGATAGAGTCCTCTTTGGAATTGCCTTCGCATTTTACCAGCCAACCAGCGATTCTTTGTAAAAAGGAAAAGGCAAACATCAAGGTCTATCATTCTTTAGAACTCCCACTGAGTGCTGGCTCCTTTTGAATTCTCAAAGATATTAATGTAGAATTGTTAGGCTAAGACCCCCAGCATGTCCTTAGCCTAGGTTTTTCTTTTCTTTGAGTGAATGGTAAGAGTTCTTTTGAATGACTTGATGGGGTTCGAATGCATTGCTGACAAACTATTAAATGGGATGGGAGGATCAATCTTTGTTTTTTTTTTGGTGCATGAAAAGTTCTTATCTGAACTAGGAAAATAAAGCCCGTGTTTCTTCGGTTGGCACAAAGAAAGATTTGCTTGCATGCCTCTTTTGAGGCATGAAGAAAGGAGTGCCACAGCCCTAACTGGAAAAAATAACCTTCTTTCAAAGAAGAGAACCCTTAGTTGATAGTCTCTGAAGCCCTTTGTGTGCACAAGAAAAGTAGGAGGAATCATTGCCTAATGTGGAGATTTCTGTGGGAGAAGTGGAAGGCAAAGGGACACAAATGGAGAGGCAGAGATGGCCTAGGTGACCCTCGCAGACCTGTTTGACACACCTCATTCCCCGCTTGCTGTTGTCATCCTGTGTTTTCTACTCTGTGTTTTTTTTAAAACCTTAGTTCAGCTCTCTTCCGGTTACACAGTGTTGTCCTTGTTTATGGCCAGAAACAAATTAGGAAAAGTTACTTAGGATATACTCTACAATAGTTTTTATTTTAGTTTAATTTAATTTAATTTATTTATTTTTATGTTTTGGCTGCGCCGTGCGGCTTGCGGGATCTTCGTTCCCTGACTAAGGATTGAACCCGGGCCCCGGCAGTGACAGCACCAAGCCCTACCCTCTAGACCGCCAGGGAGGTCCCTCTACAATAGTTTTTAGACTGTAACAGATAGTTCAGTCTCATAATATTAAAAGTGCAGCTTACTCCGACACTTATCTGCCATTGTCCCCTGCTCACGACCCAGTTTCTGAAGGTTTTTTCTGGAGTTTTTTCCCCAGTGGCATAAAATTTTATCTGGAGTTTTTCTGCAGTCTTGTGCATTTCACTATTTTCTTCATTGCCAACATTTATAACAAATGTGAAATGTGAATGGCATCGGTAGAAATACCTGGAGGACCCCATTATGATCACTTCTTCATCCTTTATCTTTACCCTTAGACCTCTCTGCTTATACGGAAGTATTCCAAATCCATAACTGCTTAATTAAGAACCCCTTTTTTATTTGGAACCTAGTCAAAAGTTTATTATTATAATTTTAACAATTTGTTGAAAGCCTTTCTGAAAGCCTTGTTCCCTGATTATTTATTTTCTTAGAAGCTTTAAGTTCCTTAGGTGTACTTCCCTTCACTGGAATTGTGCTTATTTTATTTCCTCGTGGAATTAAAAAATGATATTTTAGTCCTACTACTCCGCCCTCACTTGTAGGTTTCCAGGAGCTCTTTAGCTGGGGTCATAGTAGCCCCTTAAGATGGAATTGGGCTCCGACAAACGGAGGGACCTCAGGCCGACCAGACCCAGGACTGTGGGTGAGTCATCACCCTGTCTGTGGTCACTTCGTCCTTTGTGAATTGTAGGCCGGTCCTGCGCTAGCCCTCCCACTGGCCCCTGGCTGGGGTGAAGCTCAAATGAACAGTGTCTGCCGGGGCGTGGGGCACCTTGCTGGGCAAGGAGAGGGTGTTGCTGATAGTTTTCACTTCTCATTTTCATTTTTTCTCAGTGGAAATACTAATTTGTTGTGAATTTTTAAAATTGAGAAACTATGGGATGGATTCTTTGGGCTTCCCCTTTTCAGCAAGAATGGGGAATTTGTGTTGAAATCTGTATACGTTTGTTATTTGTCCATTGTTACTTCCTCTACCAGTTCCCGTTCACCATTTAGAACCAAGTTCAGCTTTTTTTCCCTTCTGAGTTCCAAAACTGTTTCTTCCAGAAATCAATGAAATGTAAAATCTCAGCTTGCCATTCTAAATGAGTGAACATTGTGGAAGCCTTTTTTTCCACATTTAATTAATTAATTAATTAACTGAAGTATGGTTGATTTACAATGTTGTATTAGTTTCTGGTGTACAGCAAAGTGATTCAATCATGCATATATGTATCTAGTCTTTTTCATATTTTTTCCATTATAGGTTATTATAAGATATTGAATATAGTTCCCTGTGCTATACAGTAGGACCTTGTTGTTTAGCCATTCTCTGTATAATAGTTTACATCTGCTAATCCCAAACTCCCACTCCATCCCTTTCCCACGCCCCTCCCCCTTGGTAACCACAAGTCTGTTCTCTAGTCCATGAGTCTGCTTCTGCTTCGTAGATAAGTTCATTTGTGTCATATTTTAGATTCCACATATAAGTGATATCATATGGTATTTGTCTTTCTCTGTCTGACTTACTTCACTTAGTATGATCATCTCTAGGTCCATCCATGTTGCTGCAAATGGCATTATTTCAGTTCTTTTTTTATGGTTGAGTAATATTCCATTGTCTATATGTACCACATCTTCTTTATCCATTGATCTGTCGATGGGCACTTAGATACAGTAGAAGCCCTTTATTTCCAGTCTGCTTGGTCTGATTTGACAGCTCTCACGTTTACTGTAGCACCTCAGTCGTGCAGTGGTGATCAGCTGTGCAGAGCAGAGCGCTTGTTGTGATTCTGTCCTGTTATGTCTTCTGAGTCATGAGGATACGGGTTTAAACAACTTTGTCGGCTGTCGTGACATTAAATCAGCTGAAGGGGTTGATGAGTGATACTTCTCAGACTGGTGCTGGCGCACGGTGGCACATCCTGTCCTGAGCTTGGCCTTTGAGTACTGTCTTCCCTCGGGCATGCCATGGCCACAGTGCCAGAGCCAGAGCGCTGAGCTGGATGATAGCTTCTGTAAAACGGAAGCTGCCCGAGACGAGTGGTTCCCAGAGTACCCTCCCCCCAAACAGTAGTGTTCTAGAGCTAGACCAAGGTGTTTTTTCATTTAAATAAAAATAAAGGATAGAATTTTCTTTATTTTGAGTTTCTGTCCCATGAAATTTCATTAACTCTTTGTTGCTATTACTGCCAATCGCCTAAGTCAGCACTAGGAGGTGACAAATGAACAAGTAGCAAAAAAAGTTAGTGGAAAACTTGGGAATACCTAGTCTTGCTTAATCTGATAGTTTAAAAAAATTATAAAATGAGCTTGGATGTGATTTTTTTTTTTTTTTTTTTAAAGAGGAGTTAATTTATTTATTTATTTATTTATGGCTGTGTTGGGTCTTCGTTTCTGTGCGAGGGCTTTCTCCAGTTGTGGCGAGCGGGGGCCACTCTTCATCGCGGTGCGCGGGCCTCTCACTGTCGCGGCCTCTCTTGTTGCGGAGCACAGGCTCCAGACGCGCAGGCTCAGCAATTGTGGCTCACGGGCCTAGTTGCTCCGCGGCATGTGGGATCTTCCCAGACCAGGGCTCGAACCCGTGTCCCCTGCATTGGCAGGCGGATTCTCAACCACTGCGCCACCAGGGAAGCCCTTGGATGTGATTTTTATATAGCTCATATAATGGAGCCATTTATGCTGGAATCTTAACACAGGTCAAGTAATCTTAGTTTACGGAACGAGAAGCAGGGTGGAATGGTGGCCACCACGTGGGCCCGGTAGCCACAGGCCTGGGCTTCTGGGCATCACAGCTCTGCCACATGATAGCTCTTACCAGCTCTGTTACCCTGGGCAAATCACTTAATCTCTCTCTTTCTCTGTCCCTCACCTATAAAGTAGAGACAATAATGTACCAGCTTCATGGGTTATTGTGAAGATTAAATGAATCAATACATGTAAAGTACTTAGAACATGCCTGGCACATAGTAAGTGCTATACAAATGTTAGCTAATATTGTTTTGTGACGTAAAAAATATATATGTTAATGTTTCATGGTGCTTGGCAAAGAACACTGTGGTCCTGTCTTGTGAACATATTTGAGAACCATGGGCCTGGAATTTCTCTTCTAGTTCTGCAGTTCTGTTATTCTGTGTCACAGAATTGGATTCCCCATAATCTTTCTTTTCCCTTTTTATGTTAGTGCTTTAATGAACATGTTTGTTTTTTTCCCCCCGCCCCTACATAGAGTGAAATCACTCTTACCAAGTGGAATCTAATCTTAAATATGACTTCAGAAGGTGTCCTTTCTGTTTCTTGACATAAAGGTGTTTTTGTATCGTGTACATTAGTTACGGTTGTTTCCTACTATTACACAGCTAATATCCTTCAGTTCTTTATCCTACAGGTGAGAACACTGAAGTGTAGAGAGAGTAAACCAATTGTCAAAAGCTAAGTGTGGCAGGTCCGTGATTTTAAGCCAGGCTGTCTGAATCCCAGGCCTGCTCTCATATAAGTACGGCAAATCCAAGCTGCGATTCCAGTGGCTGTGTTCCTATTCCAGTGGAACTAACCTAAAGCAAGCTCAAGCAGCATTCCTTTAAATGGAGACGGATTTCTATGTGAGTATTCCTGAAGGATGCTCTTTTTATACTTGGGTCAGCAAAAGTCACCAGATAGCTGTACCTGTTCATTCCAAGAAAGGTGAAAGGTGAAGCAAACAAAAACAAGCAATTGCTTGTACATCAGGCCAGAGAGCCTCTGGGCCCAGCCATTGCCTGTTTGCCCCGGGAGAACCTTCCTGTCTGTGCACACTGCTGCCCTAGGCCTGAGGGGAGGCGGCTGGCCAGCCTCCTGGCCTTGGTGTCTGTTTCCCCGTCCAGCCTTCTCACGTGTCCTGAGGTCTCCCCACTGCTGGCCGCGCTGGGCTGGCTGCTGAGTTTCTGCACTGCGGGGACGGTTGTTGCAGGCTGGGCAGCAGGAGCTCAGGGAGAGAACAAGAAGGAAATCTGCCTCCTCACCCCCTCTCTGCTGGCTGGTCCCCTTCTGTTCTGAGCTCACCCACAGCTCCCTCCCTAGATTGCGAATCCACCTCCTCCACTTTCTTTCTCACAGTTTTTATATTCATTTTGCAAGTCTATCAGCCTCCCTCTAACTTCTTTCTATGGCGTGTGTCGTGTAGGATTTCAGGGAAGGAGTTAGCAGTCTCTGCTGGTTAGTTTGTAATGAGCCAGAAAAGTTGATTTGCAAGTGTACTGTCTAGATTGTGGCACACTTCTTTCCATGTGAAGAATGATGCATCTGGAAGGCACCTCACCAGTGCAGAAACCTCTGTTGCATTCTTAGTGTTTCTGAGGTTCAACAATGTGCCATAGTCCCGGGGAATTTAACAACTATCTATAACAAGGTTTTAAAGTGAAATTGTATTTATAGTTCATCCTGTCATCCCGGGTGCACATCTACCTTTGAAGGTGGATCTGGGCCTCTTCTTCCACCTCTACGTGCAGGTGATGAAACGGGAGCTTCTTGACTCCAAGTCCTGAGTGGTTCTGGAGAATTGGCTTCTTTCAGCCCAAAAGGGCTGGTGATGGTGGGAACCGGGCTGGTGGATGGTGAGGGGATACGGCTCTGGGGTGGGAACTACGAGGAGGGCAGGCGATGTGGAGGCTGGATCACTGGGCCACTCCGTCGTCTGGCTCCAGGCCAGCCTTATTAGTGCAGTGGCTGGAAAGGCAGGCATTTCTCTTTCCTTCTTTCTCCCCCTCACGTTTCCTCACTGTCCTTCTTACCACGCAGGCATCCCCGGTGAGCTGGGATGCTCAACCTTTTATGCTCGATGTTCACAAAGCATGAAAAGAATTGCTACCATTTCTCGAATGTTCGTCATTATGCTACATGATCCCAAATGCTATCATGTTGTCTTGAATCTAAGATGTCGGTGGTAAGAAACAACAATTATTTTATGTATCATTACAAAAGGAAAAAGCCTTGCCAATTCAACTCTGATTCAAGTGCTTTTTGGTACTTAGAATTTTTATTAGATACTTGTTGAAAGAGCTCTTTTAGAGTTATTTAGGCATAGATTTTTATCACATCACTCGTGCATACATAAAAGGGAAAATATAAGTGAAATAAATTGTTTAAGATATTCCTAAAATGTTGTCGCTTTCAGAGGCTGACTCTTCAGAATCACTTTTGGCTCAGGGTCATAGATGTCTCTGTGCCATCAAGAGTGCTGGTGACACAGCATTTCTGAAAAGAGGGCGCACTGCTGTCACCAGGAATCTCCTCCAAACAGCTTGTACCCATTCTGGGAGTTCTGATCGCGGTGTTTTTTTATTCCGCCTGTGGCAGGCCTGTCTTTCCACGTATCTCAGTAATAACATTGCACAAAGCAGCATCATTCACGACGCTGTGTCTTATACCCAAGTCCCATAGGTTTGTTGGGCAAGGTCATTTTTCCAGTGATGGATATTTGCTTCCCTAATCAAATTTGTGCCCAGCTGCTGTTCCCATGGCTTTTAGTTTCAATGCCAAATTACAGTGTCATCCTTCTGCATTTAAAATGGCAGTTACACTCAGGGTGTCTAGTGCTGACAGCACACGTGACTCGGTGGAGCGAGGACAGAACTCATGAAGGGCCGTGAGCAAGGTCACACACGAGCAGGCAGTGCATTCGCAGCCTCCCTGCCACCTGGGTGAGGGCGACTGTGGGACCCCAGTGTGGTAAAATAGACCCCTCATTCAGAAATGTTAACAGGTGGGAAAAAGTGCATTAGAGACTTGATGAAATGCAGACTGTTAAGTCTTAACAACAGCCATGCCGGGCAGATAATTTGGATTTTCCAGCAAGGAGACTGAGAATCAGTCTGTGACTTTACTAACATCACACCTAGTAAGTCCGTGGTAGATTTGGGGGCGTAGAACCCAGATTTGTCTGATGCTAAAGCTCCTACTTTCAATTATATAACACTAGTCATTCATTCATTCGTATATATATATATTATATATGTATATATATAGGACCTAGAACAGTATCTGGCACATTTAATAAATATTTGTTGTTAATAAGTATTTAATAAATATTTGTTGAATAAAATCATTAGAGAGGATAGAAATGCTTCTCCTCCTGGAAGTGAAGTCTCTAACATTTTAGACAGTGGGTGAGAGAAGGAAGGTAGGTGGCCATTTTCTAGACAAGGTCCAGCTTGTGGATCTCGGGTTCTTTCAGGTCAAGAAGAGGAGTGGAGGAAGTCTGTCCCTAGCTCACAGAGCCTGTCAGCACTTGCCTGTTGGACAGCGCTAAGGTAGTTCCTGGAATCATCCTTCCGCCTCGCCTATAAATCAAGATCAACAGGGTTCTATAAATTGTGCAGTTAAAAAAGTAGTAATAAAAAAGGAAATCAAATATGACAAGCCTTGCCATGAAGAAAGTTCAGGTACAGGGCATTGGTTATTTGATAAATTGCTAGGTTTATAAAACTACGAGGACTTCCCTGGGGGCACAGTGGTTAAGAATCCGCCTGCCAATGCAGGGGACACGGGTTCGAGCCCTGGTTCGGGAAGATCCCACATGCCGCGGAGCAACTAAGCCTGTGCACCACAACTACTGAGCCTGCGCTCTAGAGCCCGTGAGCTGCAACTACTGAGCCCGCATGCCACAACTACTGAAACCCGTGTGCCTAGAACTCGTGCTCCGCAACAAGAGAAGCCACCGCAATGAGAAGCCCACGCACCGCAACAAAGAGTAGCCCCCGCACGCCGCAACTAGAGAAAGCCTGTGCCCAGCAACGAAGACCCAATGCAGCCAAAAATAAATAAATAAATTTATAAATAAAATAAAAAAATATGAAATGTTTTGAAAATTCTGAAGCTCTTATAGCTCATCAGTAAAATATGATAGTTGACACATTTGAGCACTACCATGTGCTAGATCTGTGCCTGGGATTTTTACATATATCATGTAACCCTCACTGTAACACCAGTAGGTAATTATCATATCCATTTTACATAGGATAATATCGAGGCTCAGGGAGTTTAAGTGATTTGGCAGAAGGATGTAACTACTGAGCAGCTGAGTCACTGGGGAAGCCCGGATGTTCAACTCCGAGTCTGTGGATTTTCTACTATACTCTGCTGCTTCCCATATAGGCTTAAGGCTAGAAACCACTTAATACTCTCGTTTTACAGGTAAGGAAGCTGATGCTAGAGGATTTTAAAGTGACTTACTTAGTAGCAGAGTCATACCTAAAATTCAGTTTTCTTGAACAATTTATTAAACAATAAATAATTGCAGAATGTCACACTGTTTTGAATAGTTTAGTAGTTACAGAAGCTCAGTAGGTCTTATAAGTATCAATATATCTTAAAGAACAAGAACTGGGTATTCTGTATCACTGCTTTAGATTCCAGACACTTTTTGAATTAAAGAATTTTCACCATCTTTTTTTAATTTAATTTTTTATAATGTATTTTTTTTAAATAAATTTATTTATTTATTTATTTTAGCTGTGTTGGGTCTTCATTTCTGTGCGAGGGCTTTCTCTAGCTGCGGCAAGCGGGGGTCACTCTTCATCGCAGTGTGCGGGCCTCTCTTGTTGCGGAGCACAGGCTCCAGACGCGCAGGCTCAGTAGTTGTGGCTCACGGGCCCAGTTGCTCCGCGGCATGTGGGATTTTCCCAGACCAGGGCTCGAACCCGTGTCTCCTGCATTGGCAGGCAGATTCTCAACCACTGCGCCACCAGGGAAGCCCTATAATGTATTTTTAAAATAAATTTATTTATTTATTTAGTTTTTGGCTGCGTTGGGTCTTTGTTGCTGTGTGTGGGCTTCAGTAGTTGCGGCACGTGGGCTCCAGAGTGCAGGCTTAGCAGTTGTGGTGCATGGGTTTAGTTGCTCCACGGCATGTGGGATCTTCCTGGACCAGGGCTCGAACCGGTGTCCCCTGCATTGGCAGGTGGATTCTTAGCCACTGGACCACCAGGGAAGTCCAAGAGTTTTTACCATCTTGGGCTTCTTTATGTGCTAACAGTATTCTAAATTTATTGGGAGCTGACACTGTGGGCAGTATTTCACATCCATGTTGCTAAATTTTACTAGCAGGCTTTCCTATGTGTCGATGAACTGTTCTGTTATTTTGCTCCCATCTGCCAAGTAGTTATTTTCTTTTTTTCTCCCCCTTTATCCTTGCCTTCTGCAGTCTCTGGTATTTTATGTCATGTAATGTGTACTTCCTTATTTTGGTAAGATTAGGATAAAGGTATTTCAGTCTAGAGTAAATATCCTGTCCCTTCCCATCTCTTCTTTCTTGTTCCTGTTCATCCTTGAAGATTCACCTTCTCTGAGAAGTCATCCCTGGACACCCCCATTGGGATCAGGTGTCTTCTTCTCTCTTCCGCCTGCGACCGATCTGTACAAATGATCAAGGACGAGCCACACGACAGATCTAGAGTTACTCATATTCCTTGACCTGAAGGAACTTCGAGTTGAGATGGGGAGGCAGACATTTAGACAGAAAAATGCAATATGATCGAACCTTTTTTTAAAATCTAATACGTGAGTGTTTATCATGGAGCAGGCATTGTGCTAAGCATTTTATGTGCATTATTTCATGTTCTGTCAATAACCTTATGATCCCGATTTTACAGAGAAGGAGAGGGATTTAGAGACTGTCCTTGCTTTGCCTGAAGTCAGTTAAGTCACAGAATTGCTACCGAAATCCGGGTCCAGAGCCCAAGCTCGTAGCCACTCTGCCTCTTCTACTGACTTCTGCCTCTGCACAGATGTGTCCCCTGGGCCCTCGCACGCTAGGCACAGGGAGAGGACAGCCCCAGCACTGGAGTTCAGAAACTAACAGTTACTCTACAGTCATACAGCCACTGTAACTGACTCCAGATTATCCCTCAAAAGACTTCAAAAGAATTCAAGATATAGCACATTGTATGTCCAAATGCATTCATCACAAAAGATTAAAAATAACCTGTTTATCAACACAAGATTAAATACATTATGATATATTCATATAATGAAATGATGCAGCTGTAATAAAGAATGAGGAAATGCTATATGGATATGGAACAATGTAAAGGGTATGATATTATATGGAATAAATAAGGTTTAAAAGAGATGCTGCTTTGTATAGAATCAATAGCATGCTGCCGTGTGTGGCTGCAAGAGGCGTGGAGTGTTTGAATTTTGCTTGTATATGCATAAAGTATCTTTGGAAGAATAGATAACAAATTGATGGTATGGGTTGATTCTGAAGAATGGATAAGGGATTCCAGGTAGAGAGAAATAATAAGCACCTTTCTAGAAATGAAAACAAATAAGAAAGGCACTCTGGGCTGGTGTGTTTCCAGAGCGTGAGGGGTGAGCCTGCCTGGATCCTCGCTGCGTCCCCGTGTGCACTTGAGTGATTGTGCAATTGACAAACTAAGCTGAAAAAAAAAAAATCTCAAATTCCTGTATGGGAAAAGCACAACATCTCTTCTGTGGTATTAATTCCTGTTGAAAATACATGTCCTGAATCTAACCACGAAGAGACATCAGACAAACTCACATTGAGGGACCTTCTGAAAAACAAATGGCCTCTGCATTTCCAAAATGTCAAGGTCGTGGAGAGCTAGGAGAGACTGGGGACTGTTCCCGATCCGAGGGGACAGACGGGACGTGTCCGCGGGACGCACCGTGTGCGATGCCAGATTGGATCCTTGGCCAGAAAAAGAGGGGTTTCCTTCTCTGCAAAGGACGGTAATCAGACAATTGGCAGAAGTTGAATGTGGTCTGTAAATTAGGTAATAGTACAGTTTTCATGTTAACGTCCTGATTGTGATAGTACTGTGGTTATGTGAGAAAATGTCCTGTTTTTAGGAAACAGGCACTTAAGAATTTAGTAGTAAAGGGGCTTTGTGTCTGCAACTTACTCTCAAATAGTTCAAGTTAAAAAGACAAAAGAGAGAGAGGGGAGAGAGAAGGAGAGAGAATAATAAAGTAAGCATGGTAAAATGTTACTGTTTGGGGAACCTGAGTGAAGAAGTACAGGAATTCTTTGTACTATTTATGCTGCTTTTCTGTCTGAAATTATTAAAAAATAAAAAAATTTTAAAAAGCACTTCTGATGTGGAACATTTTATGATTTTGTAATACTGAGCCTTTTATGTCCTTTTGTACAATTTTGTGATTTTCTTCCTATAGATCTTTATATTGTTGGTGACATTTATTCCTAGGTTTCTTAATATTTTTGTTCCTTTTTAAAAAAATATAAGTTTTGTTGAGGCATAATTCACATACTGTGCAACTCACCCTGACCATCTTTTTATGTATGCTTAAACAGTACCATTATATAGGAAGGCATGCTTTTTTTTTTTAAAGACAGCTTTATGGGGTATAATTTACACATGGTGAAATGCACATATTTTAATTGAATAGGTTGATGACTTTTGACACATGAATTCCCCATGTAACCACCCCCCAGTCTAGATGCAGGATAGAGAACATTTCTATTTCTCCAGAGTGTGCTCCCAGCCCCTTTGCTTATACAGTCACCTGTTGGCGACACAGGCATCTTTTCCAGGACCCTCCGGTGTGTGCAGGGCGAGTGTGTGTGTGGTGGGGTGCCTTCGGTCGGGGGTGAGGATGGTAGCGTTGCCGCCGAGCAGTCTCCCAGGCTGTTTGGACGTGGCTTTTCTGTATCCCAGACTTAGGCCCTGACATTGGGTGTTCCAGTTTCTTTTCTTTCTTCTATGGGCCTTATTCTGGTTCAGAGGTTGGAGCATGTGTAGCCTAAGAATGTTTCTCAGCTTATTTCCATTAACAATGGAGAAAATTCTGGCTGGGTTCTGGTCTTCTTTTTTTTTTTTTAAAGAGATGTGCAATTTATTCATTTTTATTTATTTTTTAAATTTTTTGGCCACACCCCGAAGCATCTGGGATCTTAGTTCCCTGACCAGGGATCGAACCCACGCCCCCTGCATTGAAAGGCAGAGTCTTAACCACGGGACCACCAGCGCAGTCCCTGGGCAGTGGTCTTTCTTACCTTTAGTTGAATGGTGTTCTGAGCAGTTTGGCCTTTCCTGTCTATTCTGCTACTTAATGGGCTGGTGGGAGGAGGTGTATCAGGCCTGGCTGCCCTGTTAAACAGCAGATCTCATGTGACCTTTAAAATGTCAGTGTTTTATCATCATCAGAAGGGAAGATTGATTAAAGCATCTATTTTGGAAAATAGTAATGTTTCGAGATGTAGATTGTGTGCACATTGATGTTTAGTTGATGTTTGATTTGCTCACTCATCACCCCTGTATGGACCCAATGGGAAACAAACTTTATATTTGTATTCACCAAATTGTGGCCCAGAAAATTCAGCTCCCTCCGCCTGCCATTTTTTCCTCGTTTTGTGACTTTTATTATTCTGCTGTTCATTTTGAGTTGGTGGTATAGGAAGTCAGTGTCTAAACAAGTGTGCAGGGACTTCCCTGGTGGTCCAGTGGGAAAGAGTCAGCTTCCAATGCAGGGGACTTGGGTTTGATCCCTGGTTGGGGAACTAAGATCCCACATGCCTCGGGGCAACTAGGCCCGCATGCCACAACTACTGAGCTCTCGCGCCTCAACTAGAGAGCCCGAGTGCCACAAATTACAGAGCCCACGCACCACAACTGGAGAAGAGAAAACCTGCACTCCACAGCTAGAGAGAAGCCTGAGTGCCGCAACAAAGAGCCTGTGTGCCACAACGAAAAGATCCTGCATGCCTCAATAAAGATCCCGCATGCCTCAATAAAGATCCCGTGTGCCTGCAACTAAGATCTGACACAACCTAAATAAATAAATAAATAAATAAAATATTTTAAACAAGTGTGCAAGGGAGGGACGCGCTGGCCGAGCAGCAGCGAGTCTCGGTTGTGAACCCAGCACGTGCCTGCATTTAGCATCTGGGGGCCTCGTCCTCCTCAGGAGAACTAAGAGGACTGCCATCAGCATTTGTGATGAAGGTTCCATCCACCTAACTTGTGCCCAGAGCAGAGCAAGTATGCAATACATTGCATCATTATTCCAAATAATTTCTTCATTTTTACCTTTTTGCCCATGTGTGTAACCTTTCACAAAGCTTTTTTTTTTTTCCTTTTTGTGGTTGAAACTGTAATTTATTAAAATGCATTCATTTATTTAAAGTCTTGGGTCCTTTTCTCTCTTTTTTCAGGCACGTTGCAGAGAGGCCTTTTTGTCCTTGATGAACACTCGCGGGGTAGGCAGATGACTGTCCTTCACCCCGAGCTGCTCTAGGTGCCCAGGACGCTGTCCAGCAAGGAGAGGATGGATTCCAAAGATGAAAGCTCACACGTGTGGCCTCCAGCTGCAGAGCATGAGGAGAATGCCACACAGGTGAAGAGTGGTCTTCCAGCTGGGCCTTGACAGCAGTTTTTTAGTTGGTACAGTTTGCTGACAGCTAGAGAAATAGCAGCGCCCGTACAGTGATGAGTGGTTGGGAGGAAGCTGGCTTGCAGAACTGGTGCCGAAGGAACGGGCAGCGTTTCAGCGCTTCGGACGCTCCAGCCACATGGGTCGCTGTGACTTTGAGGAGCTACATACCACTCATGGCTTCTCTGCCTTTCCCTATCTCATTGTCATAGTGCATTTCACTGCTCCGTTTTGTTTCATGGTATTGGTGCTGAAAGCTTCAAACTGGAGGTTTTCTTTATGTTATCCTGGAAAGGGTTTTGTTTCTTCATGTGTAGTGAAGTACTAAAGGTATGCCTATAAAGTGAGTGGCTTTTCCTTTTCTTCTCAAATTCAGGATGTAAACCTCTAATTGAAAGTTGTCCCACTGAATCCACAGCTCGGGAGGTTAGTCGCTTATCCAGATGCTGCTGTAACGAGTGATCTCTGCCTTTCAAATTGCTATCCTAACCAGCCACACGTTCTTTTGACTATTCTTAGCAAAGGCGGACCTCTGCATTTTTGGTATGCATTTGAATTTTGAGAAGAGTCAGCGTTCATAGGGAGCCGTGTTTACGTGTGACCAAAGTATAAAACTCCATTTTAAAGCATTATAATATATATGTAATTTTAATTTAATTTCTGTCAAATTATCTAACCATAGTATTATTACCAAAATCAGAAAATTAACATTGAAACCTTTAAATATACACATTTTATTTAATTTAAGCAATATAACAAATTTACAATACATAAAATTGATCATCTGGTATGATTTGAAAGTCTGAGTTTGAATACTGAGCAAAAAAGTTCCAGAGATGCTTCCAGCAGAATAATTGAGAATGCTGTTTTGGTTCTCATGGAAACTATTTGGAAGGCTACTTTCATGTAGCTATATAGTTTGGTGTATTTTGTTTATAAACAAAAATGTAGTTCGTTAATAAATAGGGTCCACATTTGTGGGTAACCAGATGGTAGACGGCAGAGCTTAGCATCCTTTATTGCACCCCTCCTCCCAGTGTTCCTTCTCCCAACCAGGAATTCTGATTTAGCCGAGTACTGGGTGTTGAAGAGTTTGGCTAACTCTTAAGGAAATTTTTTTTTTTTTCTTTTTTAAGCACTGAAACTAGTTCAAGATTTTGATGTCAATGAACAAATCTAAACTCACAAAATTATTTTGCAGCACTTAAAACTGCGCAAATATCTTAGAAGCCTAAGTCTTGTATGGATGCAAACTGTATCTTCATGGACAAAGCAGATTTATGTAGAAGCTGGACTAAGCGCTTAGTATAGAAGTGGAGGTTTGTTTTACTTATGTGGTGCTTGACTGCATGGGGTCTCCAGTTTTCTTTCTGGGGATTGAATTAGCTTATGTCATCTTCGGAATCTACTATTCTCCACTGGAAAAAAACTGAAATAAAAAAGTTAGGTCTAAAGCCAAGACAGTGTAAGAGTAAGGAATCTGACCTAAGAGGGTCTAACTTCAATATCAGCACATAAACGATTTCTCTCCCAAATGTGTTCTTTGACCATCTGCTTTGTACCTTCAATATCAGATACTAGGCTGTATGCCAGCCTTCAAGAACCTCCAAAGCTAACTACTCAGAAAGCACTTTACAGAATCCAGTTTCTGCTTTAGTTCTTGGTAGATAGAAAATTATTTCCCCTGATGACAACTGAAATAGTTGTTCAAAACCCCTTAAAAGTACTTTCTTAGAATTTTTTGTATTTTTACCTAGCTGGCAAGGAAGAGTTCTGTTACGTTCACCGAGTCAGCAAACGTTTACCAGCTCGCCTCCCGAACGGCCTTGGAGTATGAAAGAATTTGTAGGAAAGAAAGTGACCTTGTTTTAATGTGTTTGCCAAAAGGCACTGTTAGTTATAAAGTAGAATTCTTATGATGTGTTGAAAGCAATTGGCTTTTGAGTCTTGACATATTTTTTCACATTACAAACAATTTGTATTTTGTAGTTCAGTAATGTTGTCAGCCAGGCATCTTCTGTCACATTTCCAGGGTCAGTGAACCACCCTGTCAGTACTCCCCGAAAGAGATACCTGCATTGGACATTTGAGGCAAAGGGAACTTTAAATCGGTTGCCTAATATTGAGCAATAAATCAGTGACAAGGTCCTCGGATCCTGTTGCCAAGTCACTAACTCAGCATAGATGAAGGCGTATCAGTTGAGTTCTCCTTTCAGTGGGGATCTTTTAGAAATGCAAGTGTGTAATGTTCTCGGTCAGTCCTGCGTCTTTGTGAGACAGGTTTTGTTCCACAAGGGTGGTTGCTACATACTTGCTGGTTATTTTTTTTTTTTTTTTTGTCCCAGGTGCATTTTGTTCCAGACGCTGGAACTGTGGCCCAGATTGTCTACACCGATGACCAGGTCCGTCCACCGCAGCAGGTGGTGTACACGGCAGATGGTTCCTCTTACGCGTCAGTGGATGGTCCGGAGCACACGCTGGTCTACATCCATCCGGTGGAAGCTGCACAGGCACGTGGAGGATGATGGTTTATAGTTTGTTTGTTAATCAGTTAATTCGCCAATTATTTAGGTTTACTCTCTGCCAGTCACTGTGCTATTTGCTGGTGATGCAGGAAATATTCATATAAGATTTATGCTCTCAAGGAGCTTATAACCACCTGGGCAGAGGAAGATATGGTTTATTTATTTAAATTAAATGTAATAAGGAGTTAGAGCACTAACCTCGAATGAGTTCTTTCCCCAACTGACTATTGATATTGATTTTTTTTTTAAATTATAGATTTATTTATTTTTGGCTGCGTTGGGTCTTCATTGCTGCGCCTGGGCTTTCTCTAGTTGCAGCCAGCAAGGGCTACTCTGTGTTGTGGTGCGTGGGCTTCTCATTGCAGTGGCTTCTCTTGCTGTGGAGCACGGGCTCTAGGTGCTTGGGCTTCAGTAGTTGTGGCTCATGGGCTCAGTAGTTATGGCTCGTGGGCTCTAGAGCCCAGGCTCAGTAGTTGTGGCGCACGGGCTCAGTTGCTCCGCGGCATGTGGGATCTTCCTGGACCAGGGCTCGAACCTGTGTCCCCTGCATTGGCAGGTGGATTCTTAACCATTGCGCCACCAGGGAAGTTCCTGATTGATTTTATTAACAAGATTATCAGCTTTTACTTTTCCTAAGGTATCAACAACCAGGCCATACATGGTTACTTAATCAAGACAGATCAGTGAAAACATGCAGATTATTTCAGTTAAACGAGGGATCCTACTAGCTTATTAACCGCTATTTACTAATAACTTACTGATGTGTAGAACTGTAATAGAAGCGCAGGTAAAAACTGTACAATTACAGCTACTTTCATTTTTTTGCCAGTGACTCTGAATATTAGTTTCCAAATGCATGACACGAATATTCCCCAATATATAAATGTTAGTTTGTATGGGACTTCCCTGGTGGTCCAGTGGGTAAGACTCCACGCTCTCAATGCAGGGGGCCCGGGTTCGATCCCTGGTCAGGGAACTAGATCCCGCATGCATGCTGCAACTAAGAGTCCGCATGCTGCAACTGAAAAGATCCCGTGTGCCACAACTAAGACCTGGCGCAGCCAAAATAAATAAATATTAAAAAAAAAACAATGTTAGTTTGTATTGTTAGCACTTTACAGTGTACAAAGCACTTTTCAACATATTAAAAGAGAAATCAGTTCCATGGTTTATAGTAGGATCCTGGTAATAAAAATTTGCCCTCATGCAATATTTAATCAAGAGACTCAAATCACTCCCAAGAAAACATGGGACCCACCTAATAAATACCTTTCAAATCCACATAAAGATGAAATTGCCTAATAGTCAGATGGTACTTTTGGAATGTCCCTTCTTTGTTTTAGCCCCCTAGCTGTATTAAAATAAGTGCATGTAGATTATGTGAAGAATGTCCTGTGACCAACTTTTGGTTCATTACTGTGTTACTAAATGTCTGAATTATGATAATTTTTTTTATTGTCAAATATAAGAAATCTGACACTGGCTGAAATTCTCTTTTACAGTTCTCTGGAATCAACACTTAACCTTAGTTCTTATGCCCATAGGTTTGCTAAAGCCTCAGGCAAATTAAAGTCTCTCGGAAAGAATACTTTTCTGGACTGGAGATTTTCTGTGATACCCTGGCTAAGATCATTTTGAAGATTTTCCTTCTTTATTTATCTTTGCTGCACCATGACCCAAATTATGTGTTTATAATCAGAACTTTTTTTTTTTTTTAAGTTTTTTAATTTATTGATTGATTGATTGCTTGATTGCTATGTTGGGTCTTCGTTTCTGTGCTAGGGCTTTCTCTAGTTGCGGCAAGCGGGGGCCACTCTTCATCGCAGTGCGCGGGCCTCTCACTATCGTGGCCTCTCTTGTTGCGGAGCACAGGCTCCAGACACACAGGCTCAGTAGTTGTGGCTCACGGGTCTAGTTGCTCCGCGGCATGTGGGATCTTCCCAGACCAGGGCGCGAACCCGTGTCCCCTGCATTAGCAGGCAGATTCTCAACCACTGCGCCACCAGGGAAGCCCCTATAATCAGAACTTTTAAAATTATGATTTTACTGGCTTTTATCCAAAAAAGAATCCGTGGAACATTAAATTCAATTTATTTTCCTTCTACTTCTCTTGTGATAATGAGTGTGCATTTATATTTGAAAGAGTTGTAATCCTTGGGTATACAGTACTCTTCTATTTGCCGGTGTATCTCCAACTATTTTCATTTAATTGCAAGTCTACCCCTGTGATAGAGTGTTACGTGTTGAATGCATGCCCCCTTGTTCATGGCATGCCTTTTTAATTAACTGTGACATTCAGTCTCAGGAGAGGCTTTGCTTTAGAGTAAACTCCTGAAGTATGAAGTATGTTAGCCAATAGAGATGGTTAGCTTTTACAATCTCTTTGGAGCCATCTGAATGAAAGGCTTTAGCAACATGTAAGATGACTATCTTTATCTTCTTTGTTAATGAAAGATTATTACTAGCTATTTGGTAGTTAACTCTCAGGAATTGGTGCTTAGCAGTAGTATAATTTTTCCTGTGTAGATGAGCTGTCTAACGATCTATTGATAAGTTTTTGTTGTTGTTTGTTTAGACGCTGTTTACAGACCCAGGCCAGGTAGCTTATGTCCAACAGGATGCTACAGCTCAACAGGTAATGCGTTGCTTTTTTGCCTTTTTGTTGATTGTGGATAATACTGAAGTTACCCTTCCCTGGAATGCCCCCAACCCTCTGTACTGTGCATTCTCTGGATGTCTATTTCTCATGTGTTTAGAATATTCTCAATGTCCGTTAATGAAAACAAAGCAGAACATGACACTAACACACTCCAACCAGTATATATTGCAATAGCGTGGTAATAAAAAAATGATTTGTCAGGGAAATTTAAGCATTAAATTAAAATAAGCATATGAACTGGATATTGGTTCAAGTTCCAAAGAGTAATCCTGAGTTTCAAAAGTGTCTATGGAAACTGGGAAACACTTTAGTACTTGGTCTTTTTTTTAAATTATTGAATTATAGCTGATATACAATGTTGTGTTAGTTTCTGGTGTACAGCAAAGTGATTCAGTTATATATATAATATATAATATATATATTCTTTTTTCATATTCTTTTCCATTATGGTTTATTACAGGATATTGAATATAGTTCCATGTGCTATACAGTAGGACCTTGTTGTTTATCTATTTTATATATAGTAGTTTGTATCTGCTAATCCCAAACTTCTAATTTATCTCTCCCTCTCCTTTCCCCTTTGGTAACCGTAAGTTTGTTCTCTATGTTTGTGTATCTGTTTCTGTTTTGTAAATAAGTTCATTTGTATCATATTTTAGATTCCACATACAAGTGATATCATATGATATTTGTCTTTCTCTTTCTGACTTACTTAGTATGACAATCTATTTTTAAATATTAGGGAAAAATTCCTGCTTAAATTACATATATATTTAGTGGCAACCTTCCTCATTCTACTTTCAGAGAATTGAGGTTCTTCTTGGTTTTCTTTCCTTTTATCTATATTTCTAATATGTCCTACTTGACTTTGAGGGACTTCTTCGTTATTTTCCTCCAGGTTGCAAAAGTGATAAGGAAGGTGCAGAAGCTAGATATTGTCAGTCTTACCCTCAAGGGAATGTGAATCCAAATAGTTTTATTTTCATATTGGCTAGTATGACTGTTATTTAGCTATACCACTGAGTGTCATGAGTAATTATCAAGTAAATTCTCATTAGTAAGCACTTTCTGCTTTTAACATTTTTTAGTAGGTGATTTGGAAACTTGCGTTTTAAAATTTGGAAAATGAACAGTAATTGTGTTGATATTATTTATGAAATCTAGCGAGAATTAGGAGTCTTCCTAATATCAGTCATGGTTGAATTTATTCCTGATTGGTAGTGACCTACAATTTTGTGGGTCTGCCATCTTGAATGAGAACTTGTCTTAGCCCATCTGGGCCGCTATAACAGAGTGCCATACACTGGGTGGCTTACAAGCAACAGAAACTTATTTCTCACAGTTCTGGAGGCTGGGAAGTCCAAGACCAAGGTGCCAATAGATTTGTTATCTGGTGAGAGCCCTCTTCCTGTTCACAGATGGCTGTGCCCTCACATGGCAGAAGGGGTGAGGCTGCTCTCTGGGGTCTTGTATAAGGGCACTAATCCCATTCATGGGGGCTCTACCCTCATGACCTAA
Source organism: Balaenoptera borealis (assembly GCF_965194805.1). Lineage (NCBI taxonomy): Eukaryota > Metazoa > Chordata > Mammalia > Artiodactyla > Balaenopteridae > Balaenoptera > Balaenoptera borealis. The sequence continues at coordinate 107,948,327 of NC_138868.1, read as the reverse complement.
TCACCTCTCAGAGGCCCCACCTCCTAACACCGTCACAATGGGGATTAGGTTTTGACATATGTATAAACTTCGGGGAGACAAAAATGTTCTGTAGCAGAGTTACTATTTTATTTTAGTAATTTTGTACTAATTAAGTTTACACTTGATAAAATAAATCATGTCCATTTCTGTGAATATTTATTGATTCCACCAAGCAAGCAATGGATAGATTTATTTCATTTTTACAACTTGGCAGGAGAAAAATAAAATTAAATGCCTTTGTGTTTCATAGATGATTAATTCATTCACTAATATTTGGAGTAATGTTTTTTTTTTCATAAAAAGTTGAAGTAATACAAAACAAACGAGAAGTACATTAAAAAGCCCAAACAAACAAATTCTGCCCAGGAGCATCCTCATTAATTTACAATTGGTAACTATTATTCTAGACTTCCTTCCAGATATAAAACAGACAAAGATAAACAAGCAGGGGAAAATTGTGCCCTAAATGCTGTTATTAATCTAAATACTTTAAACTTAAATTTACTTGAGTGTAGTAGAAGGAAAGCGAATGGAGGTGAACCTGAAAGATGTTGGAGTCCTCACAGTTTCCTAACCGGCCTTGGGCTCCGGTCCCCTGTGTCCTCAGCTCTTACTGTGATGACCTGACATCAGCACACTGACACTTCCTCCCCCTCCTCCCCTCCCCCACTGTTTGGTGTTAGTTGCATTATTATTGTAACTAATGTATTTATGTTCTGTTCAGTAACCACAGCTATTTAGAATTTTGCTCCATTATCTCCTGGCATTTAATTTATACAAATCTTGAGTCTAATTTTGATTATTTTCCTCATTCCTTTTCTATCTTAATGCCTGTTTGAGTCTTTCTTTATCCTTGAAGTTTTTCTTTGAAGTCTAATGACTTCACCAGCATATGAATCAGAATTCCCTAGGACAGGGTGTGTCCTTTTCATGTATAGGTTAAGACTCTGTTTCGGGAACATTTTCATCTATTAGGTTTTTGAAGATCTATTCAGTTTCATTTGATATGTTCACTTTTCCAGGAATATCAGTGTGAGTATATTGACTCTGCTTTCTATATCTAACATTCTCTCTGTGATCATTTTTATATCTATTCTTTTCCATGTTATTTGTGTAATGTCCTTTATGTCCCCCATATTTCCTTACTGTTTTTTAAACTTTCTAATTAAATTATAACATACATATGGAAAAGTGCAAAAACTTATAAGCAATAGTGCAATGATATATCACGAAGTGAACACATTCTGTAACCAACACCCAGATTAAATAATAGAACATTACCATCTCCTAAAAGCCATCCTCACGCTCTCTCCTAATCACTTCTCCTTCCCTTCTCCTCAAAGGTCACACTCTCCTGCCTGCTGGCACTGTAGACTGGTTTTCCATGGTTTTGAACTTTATATGAACAGAATACCTTAGTATGGTTTCCTTTTTGTCTTTTTTTTTTTTTTTTTTTTAATTTTTATTTTGGCCTTGCCACTCAGCTTGCGGGATCTCAGTTTCCCGATCAGGGACTGAACCCAGGCCACGGCAGTGAAAGCTCCAAATCCTAACCACTAGACCACCAGGGAAGTCCCAGTAGGTCCTTGTTGGTTATCTATTTTATATATCATAGTATCCTTGAGTTTTAAATAAAAGTTGAAAATTGTCTTCTAGGTAGAGGTTTTTTGATAGATTTATTCCTAGATATTTGGTGTCTTTTGATGGTATTGTAAATTATGGTATGATTTTTTTAAATTTTATTTTCTAAGTTCTATTTCTGATTTTCTTGATAAATAGTCAGGTTGTCTATGATTACTGACATTTTTACTTCTTTCCAATATAAGGAAAAAAATCCCAAACTGGATTTTTTCCTTCTTCCTGATATAAGCATAAAAAATCCAAAGCTGGATTTTTTCCTTCCAGTTTTATTGAGATATAATTGACATATAGCACTGTATTATAAGTTCAAGGTGTATGGCATAATGATTTGACTTACCTACATCGTGCAATGATTGCCATAATAAGTTTAGTGAACATCTGTCATCTCCAAACGTAAACAAATAGAAAAAAAATTTCTTGTTGTTGATGAGAACTCTTAGGATTTACTCTCTTAACAAGTTTCACATATAGCACACAGCAGTGTTCATTATATCTATTGTGTTGTGCATTACATCCCTAGGACTTATTTATCTTGTAACTGGAAGTTTTACCCTTTGACCACCTTCCTCCAATCCCCCCTCCCCCATCCACCACCTCTGGTAACCACAAGGAGCATCTCTTTTTCTATGAGTTTGTATGTTCGTTTTTGAAGTATAATTGACCTACAATACTGTGTTAGTTCCTGTTGCACAACATAATGATTTTTTTCTATACATTTCATACATTCCACGATGTCTAGTTATGATATGTCACCATACAAGGATATTACTCACTGACTGTATTCCCCACACTGTACATTTCATACCCATGACTCATTTATTTTGCAACTAGAAGTTTGTACCTCTTAATCTGCCTCACCTATTTCTTTCCTTCCCCCACCCTCCGATACTCTGGTAACCACCTGTTTGTTCTTTGTCTATAACTCTGTTTCTGTTTTGTTATGTTTGCTCACTTACATCTTTTATTTTTTATTTCTTCTTTTGTCCCCCCTTGGTCTGCTGGCTAGGATCTCCAATACATTATTGAACAGAGGTGGTGCTAGTAGGTTTGTAGGTTTCTCATTTTCCTTCCTGATCGCAGAGGAAAAACTTTCACTACTTTACTATTAAGAATGATGTTTAGTGCAGGATTTTCTTTTCTTTTTTTTCTTTTTTTTTTTTTTTTCTTTTCTTTTTTTTGGCTGCACTATATGTCTTGGCCTACGGATCTTAGTTCCCCGACCAGGGATCGAACCCGCGCCGTCTGCGGTGGAAGCGCAGAGTCTTAACCACTGGACTGCTGGGAAGTCCCTAGTGCAGGACTGTTACAAAAAGAACACATTGATTAAGAAAGCTCCCTTTGTTTATAGTTTTTAATGCATGTTTATTATTGATTGATGTTGATTATTACTCATGGATGTTGATTTTTATCAAATGCTCCTTTTGAATCTGTTGAGATTTTTCTCTTTACTGTTAATAAGGTGGATTATATTAATTGATATTTAAAAGTTAATCCAGCCTCGCATTCTGTAATAAACTCTATTTGATCCTTTTCATATATGTCTGGATTTGGATTTGGTCTGCTAATATTTTGTTTGGGGTTTTATATGTTTATTCAATAGTTCATTGTATTTTAACCAGTGTATTTGATATTTTTTTTCTTTTAAAGTAGCTTTCATCTTGATGATATTTTTTTCTTTTAATAACATCCTGAAAAGCTACATCATCATTTTTGTTGGCTGTATAGTATTCTATCATGGGGATGTACTATTATTTATATTCTCCATCTATTGTTTTATATGTAGGTTCTTTCTTTCTTTCTTTCTTTTTTGCTACTATAAAGAACATTCTCACAGATGTCATATCAGATTATTTCCTTAGAATAAATTCCCCAAAGAAAAATGATAGAGACTAAAGGTATTCATATTTTAAATTATTTAAGAACCAAGATTTTTGTGAAAGTGAAAAAAGTACAAATATAAAAATCAAACACTTTAAATAAAAAGTTAGACTCCTAAATTTGAATTAGAATATCAGTATGAACTCATGACTTTTTTTTCTCTTAAAAAACATGTTTTCTAGTTCTGGCCACTGAAAAGATTTAGATGAAGTCATCAGTCCAGTAGCAATGATCCTATGTGGTCTCTAAATACAGTTTTCCAATAAAAGGAATCAGGGCTACTTAGAAAAATGACAGATTCTAGCCCTGGGGCAGAAAATGTACAAGATGTGCCTGAAACATCTTGTCTTATCAGAATGCAAGGAAGCGAGTAAAAACTTCTCTTCTGGGGTCCTGGGAAGGAACTCAAGATCTAACTCGAAGGGTCCAAATGGGACAATTTGACTCATAAAAAAGGAAAAATATCTACAGTAGATTGAAACACATTAAATATATTTAAAATCCACAAGTCGTACTGATATGAAAAGAAATAACTCTTTGGTCACTCTTTGAGGCTGCTAGGGGACCACCACATTATAAGGAAAAGTGGTAAATGGCCGGAAAGAATCCAGCCTTTCCCCCCGAGTGTCCTCAGGTAAACAATCACTTGATGAGGGAAATTTCATTATAGAGGCATCTAACTAATAAAGAAAGGGGGGATGACTGGCTTAGAGTCTCACCATTTTTCATCTCCTATGATCAGAAAAAAGCTGATGAGGCACTTTGTAGTGAACGGATCCACTTACCCCTCTGAACATTGTCAATGTCATTAAAAGGAGAGAACATTCATTACAGGGTTCCTGGTGTTGTGTACCTCCTCTTGACATACAGCACTATATTTTTCCACATAAGAGGTATTCCTCCCCCAAAATTGAACCTGAATCTGATCGAGTCTCTAGATTTCACTGCCAACTAATAGGAAGCACAGTAAACAAAATGGAACAAGTTACAAGACACACAAGGATGCAGTTAGCACCATCTAGACTGCGGAAAGCAGACAAATTGCAGAGGAAAAGAAGAGAAATGGAACTTACAGATTAAAAGAGACTTCAGAGACATAGCAGTCAGATGCAGCACGTAGACCTTGTTTGGGTCCTGATTTGAACAAACCAAGTGTAAAAAAAAATTATGAGACAATTGGGGAGATCCTAGCAATAACTGGATATTTGATGATGTTAAGGAATGATTATTTTTTAGGTATGATAATAAATAAAATATAAAAGTCCTTTTCTTGTAGAAATATCCACTGAACTACTTAGAGATGAAAATATATAATGTTTGAAGTTTGCTTCAAAACAATCGAGTGAGGGGGAAAGTGGGCGGGAGAACAGTTGAAGGAAGGTGAGCTCTGAGTTGATAATTGTTGAAGCCGAGTGATGGGTACATAACATGTATTATACTATTCTCTCTATTTGATATAGGTTTGAAATTTGTCATTATAAATGGGAAAGTCATTTTGATAGGACTTTCTAAATTGCTTTTCAGATGCTGAAAAAGTTTACATTCTCACCAACAGTGTATGAGATCGCCCATTTCCACACGCCCTTGCCACATTGGGTATTTGCATTCTTTGAATATTTTGCCAATCTGATAAGCAAAGTGGTATTTTGTTGCTTTAATTTTAAGGTATCATTTTAATTAGAGGTTTTGTTGCCATGCGCACCTCAGAGGGCCCTTCATCTTCTCCAGTCTCCAGAAACAATCTGCCTGTTTATGTTTTGTACAAAAGAAAAGTTGTCCTCAGCTCTGTGAACCCGGCATTACAGGCAGGACAGCCATTGCCTTAGCATCTGTCTTTATTGCAGTTTCCTTTCAACCAGCACGGTTTTTATTTCTGGCTATAACACCTCAGTGATTATCAGTTTATTCCACGACCTGGATAGATTCTGGATAGAAAGTTAGCGTGAGGGTTTAACATAGATGATGGGTGGGGTTTTTTTTTAATCCTTAGCAAAAAGGTTCCTGTTTTTTCAATTGTCTGTAGTGGTGGCAAAATCCATTTGAAGCCTTTTTCATATACGCATTCCCTCTTCCGTAAGGAAGGCGAGGGACTCTCCAGACCTAGAAGCACAATCTCCGCTTTGTTTCTGAAAAGGAACATGTGTAGCTCCCCACACACTGAGAGGAAAATATGCTGCCCTCATAATTGGTCTCAGTAGGAACCGGGAGCATTCTGTTGTGTTTGCTGCTGTCCAGTGTAGTTTCATGTTTCACTCTCGGATAAATTGTATCCTGAAGTGCATTATGTCGTTTCAGAAATAACTACTGAGAGTGATGTTAAGTGGGAAGGAGAAAGTATACCACGAGTTTAACAAATTCCTTTTCCTCTCGCCATGCTTTATTGTGCGTGACAAAATGCACGGGCGTAAACTATTTTTATTACTAATCTTTTCCTCTAACTGAAGTTGGCACCACGGCTCCCCGCCCTGCTGTTGCCTCAGGAGCAGGTGTGTTACCTTGTTGCTCCGGTACTCACGGTGTGTGTGCTGTTTACCTTCTCCTTGAATCCACTCAAGTCCGCAGGGGCCATTGTGATGTGGTAGAAAAGCAGGGCAGAGTCAGAATGTGGATTTCATCTCTGCCACTTAGGAGCTGGGTGGTAAAGTGATCCGGCCTCAAAGGAATTTAGATACATGCCTGGCACGCAGTAAATGTCAGTTGAATTTGAATTATTAATGAAACAAATCTGTAACACATGCCTACTGTGTGTTAAGGTCCATGCCATCTGAAATACACAGTTCTCACCTACAAATGATTATCCTCCCCGCTTTCCATCCCTTTTCGACGGTCACTTGCATGATTCTGGTATATGTTCCACCTGTGCTTCAGCGTCAGTCCCTCTAGGAAGTGCTGAAGGCTTCAAGCCTTTTCTTTGCCACAGCCTTTGAGGAGAGTTCCAGCGCAGGCACGAGGAGGTTGTCGGTCTGTTTTGATGTCAGCTTTCTCAGCAGTGGCGAGAAGCCAGCAGTAACTTGCCTGACCGCAGTCTTTCTAGCAGCATCTGTTGGGGAAAAATACAGCTCAGCTTCATGGGAGTAACTCCCAATTGCTGAATCCATTCTTTCAGGTTGGCTCTGCAAAGAGATAAAGAATTTATGAGGAGTGGAGGTGGATATATGCTTTGGTTTGTTCAGTGTGTGATAACATTCATCACTAAGGCTGGCATAAACTTTGAGTGGCTTAGAGTAAAGGGTGATATCGAAGCTGCTCTCTGAGACAGCAAGTGGGAGCCGATCAGATGAGGGTGCAGAGGGGGTGGCAGATGCAGTTCTGTTGCCAGAAGTCCCTGCTCTTTTGCTTGTTGACCCCTCATGTCAGTGGGCATTTTATTGTTGTTATTGAAGTTGAAGCAGAAGCATCTCCCAGAATTTTGTCCTCCTGTCTACACTTCTAAAAGACCCTGAGCTACAGATGGAATGTCACGCAAGAGTCTGGCTCCTGGGTTAAGTGAATGCATGTTAAAACACACATGTGCTATTTGAGGTAACTGATTTTATCTGCTTTCTTCAGCCTGAGGGTTTCACATGTTGGGCAGTGACCTTTAACTGCCTTGGCAGGTCACATTCTATAGTGTTGTTTCTTTACAGAGTTTGAGAGGTTCTTAGACTTAGATGCACAACTGAGAAAGGATGTTTCTCTGAAGAGCTGCAGAATGTCATTTCCCAAAGGGCCAAATGTATTTCCACAAACTAATCTTCATTGGATACCTGCTATGTGGCCAGCAGCCTTTTAAGGTTGTAAAGGAAATACATGCTGTCACTTCGGTCCTTAAAGAACTTAACGATAATAATAATAATCTATTATTATTAATATTAAGCACTTACTAAATTCCAGACACTCTACTACTGGCCTCATATACACATTGTTCCACTTAATCCTCACAACAACCTATGAGGTATGTATTACCATGCCCATTTTACAGATAGAGAGACACAGGTTCAGAGAAGTGCGTTAACTTGACAGCATCTTAATCCAAATCTGTCTGACTCAAAAGCCTGTGGTCTGCTTGCGTGAGGTACAGTTAGAGAGGCAAGCTGGGCTCACAGGAAAATGCACACGAATTGGCAATGGAGACAAAGCTACGAGGAACAGCTAAGGTGTGACATGTCAGAACCAAGATTCTGAAAGATCTTGGCAGACTGAAAGAACAGAAAAGACAATAAAATGAAATTTACTAGAGATACATGGCCATTTAAGTAAAAATCAGCTATGTAAGTCCTGAGCAGGAGAAAAAGGGTTCAGTAGCGCTCTCTGAGTGGACAAGAGGACCCAGTGACCTGCCACTTCCAAACAGGGCAGCACTAGGACATGGCGGTCTCCAGTAAACGCTGGTGCAAGCTGACGGGGATCCGCTGAGGGGTGGATGGACACAGCAGGGCCGTGAGCGATGGGTCAGTGAATTAGGGGTTTTGGTCTTGAAGTACTGGAGAAACTGTCTTCATGTGGCACAGGGGGGGGCACTTACTCGGTGTAACTCGAGAGGGAAGTCGGGGAGGTCTCGACTCCACGGGAACATCCCTGAGCTGTTCAGAACCATCCGGGCTGCCTGGTGGGCACCGTGAGGACACGTGAAGCCCAGGCTGGACAGTGTCGCTGGGTGGGATTCTGTGACTCCAGGGGCTGCAAAAGGTCAGAGCAGAGAGCGGACGCTGTTCCCAGAGAAAGCGGGCGACGAGGGCGGGGTTTAGACAGTTGCCGAGGGAAGAGCATTCTAGGCGAGGAAAGACAAAGAAAAGGGAGTAGGCACTTGAAAACCCCTGTCTTACTTGTTGAACAGGGGGAGGGCATGGCTCGAGTATGAGTAATGGTGCTAACGGGGCAGGAGAAATGCGCTTGCATCAGAGGGATCTGAGTGGTAGATTACCCGAGGCCGCTTATTTAGGAGGTGAGGACTTTTAAGGTACCATTATTTTCTTACGGTGTATTTGGTAAAGTTGCATTAATCGAATCCATGACCCAAACCGTGTCTTATTTGCAAAAGACTTATTTCAGCATGATGATCAAAATAGGCATCTCTTTCCTTGTTACTTACAAACCTCGGCCTCTCTGAAGTGTCTGAAAGGAGAGCTGGTACCCACTGAATTTTACCAACTGCGTCTTGCACCACGTGTTCAATTTTAAAGCCACGTGGTTGAAGGTGGGTCAGATCTTTACCTGCATTATGGTGGGGCCACCTGCAAAGGCAGGAGGGTCCCCACCCCAAACCAAATTGAGGCTGATGATACCACACATGCTCCAGGAGGGTTTGGAAGGGTTTGTTCCTTTCATATTTGAAGTCTCCCGGGAGACAGGGCAGGCCCCTCATGCAGGTTTGGAAAGGCTGAGAGAGCAAGGAAGTGGGACTTGAGGTGAAGGGTGGGATCAGCACGAGAGTCCCCAGCACCTGGTCAGGGGCTTGTGGGATCTGAAACTCCTGCTGGCACCAGCGGAGCCCAGATGTTGGGCAGAAACAGCAAAAAGGAAAACAGATTCCTTATTACAGCCCATAGATGGAAATAAAAGTCATTTCTGCAGGGCCTTGAAGGGAGCTGGTGAGAAGAGTATCGCGCCAAAATCTTGTATTCTGCGTGTGTGTCCCAGCTAACCCCAAACAGGCTGTACTAACGTCACGATTAAACGTTGTCCAGGCCTCGTTGCCGGTGCACAACCAGGTGTTGCCTTCGATTGAGGGCGTGGATGGCTCGGACCCTTTGGCGACCCTGCAGAACCCCATGGCCAGGCTGGAGGCCAAGGAGGAGGAGGACGAGGAGGAGGAGGAGGATTCTGAGGAGGAGGACGAGGAAGACGGCGAAGACACAGACCTAGACGACTGGGAGCCTGACCCCCCTCGGCCCTTCGACCCACACGACTTGTGTAAGTGGCGCTGCCGCTCGGGAGCGTGTGCGGGCGCGGGGCGGGCTGGCCGCTGCCGGGGCTCCTGGTGCGGACGATGCTCCCGATCTCCGTGTCCCCCCCCGCTCCGTCCTCAGGCGGCCTGTGAAGGAGGCCCTGGCTGTCCCTAGAGTTCTGAGCGTACCGACGAGTGGACTGAAGCCCGGAGGAAGCTGGGCAGCCACAGGGGGCCGGGGCTGGGTCAGGACCGAGCCTCAGTCTCTGATCCCAGAGCTCCAGCTGCCAGACTGTGATGTTGTCCAGTCCTGGCAGATCCGGCCATTTCCGAGTCCACAAGTTCCTTTCCTGCTTTCCCTCTCTTCATACCAACCTTAAAAAATGCCTGTTATAAAAAGACGCCTGTTATAAAAAGACACCCCAGGCACCAGAGCGCTGCATCTTCTAACTCGACTAATGCTCTCCACAGTCTTGTGAGGTCAGCAGCTTTCCCAAGGTCGTGCTCAGTTGTTCAAGAGTTAGGGTTCAAACTCGGGTGTCTGATGGCTGCAGGTGCCCACGGTCAGCCGACACTACTGTCCGTCCTGCTTGCTTGGGGGAGCGGGTCCTGCTTCCACCCACCAAGCCATTGCCGCTGCCCATCAACTTCGTGCCTAGATGGCAAAGTCCTTATCTCCTCTTGTGAGTTACGAGACTCTGCAGAGCTTTGAGGGCTCACCGTATTTCCCCTGGGCCTTCCGTGTAGTGGTGGTAGGCCTGTTTGCATGGGGCCAGTGTTCATCTCCACGCCCAAACAAGGGCTTCCTCATTTTGCTTTTCTTTGAATTCATAAGTTTTCAAGGCAACTCCTTAGTCAAATACACACAAGGTCACTTTATCTTGTAAATATTAATACAAGGTAGCTCTCCATTATTGGAGAACTGTGGAAATTGAAAATACCCATTTTCTAAGTCAGGTCATCACACAGCCAGAGTTGGGTAAACTATAATTGGTTAATTAGATTTCTTTAGGGCCATGAGTGTGCTCTCTGTGTGGCCCGGTCACTTTTCTCTGTTTTGTGGCTGTGCCTATCTCATTCTGGCCGTGAGCTGACAGATGGGTGACACTGGGAAAGGGGGTGAACGTGGATGCTTAGTGCCAACCGATCACTCGCAGAATGAGCTGAAGGTACATATCAGGGCTGGGCTAGTTGTGTCATCCAGGTGAATGAAGGATGGGATGCTAAATTCATTCATTTCAGCATTATCTTCACACAGTACACATGGAAATCTCAAACTCAACAGCGCTTTTTCTGTTGATTTAGACATGCCCAGACAATAAGGCTTCTATTAACTCCCTTTGAGGAAACTGATTAAACATTATTGTCAGGTTTTTAAAAAACAGCTTTATTGTGATATAATTTACATACTGTAAAATTCACCTAATTTACATATTATAAAATTCTCATCAGATTTTGCAACATTTAGCCTAATAAGCTCTTCTTTTCTCTTTTCAGACATGTTATAATTGATTTGTAAGTTTAATGCCGCTATTTGAATGAATATCCAATAGAGGAATAAATCACGGCCTGCAAATTATTTCCGGCAGGCCGCAAGCCAATTCTGCCTGATTTTAGAAGAAAAGTACAGGGTTTTAGTGGTCTCTGAGGAGTGATGTATTCCAATGGAATGGGTATTGCGGTTGTAGGAGCTCATTGAGTTTGGGCTGGGAAATTTAGCTTTGGGGATTTTTCAGGTTGGAACTTTTCCCCTGAGACTGTCACGCTGAGGATTTCCTTCTCATGCAGGGTGCGAGGAGTGTAATGACGCACACTCTTCCGTGTGCCCGAAGCATGGCCCCTTGCATCCGATCCCCAACCGGCCGGTGCTGACTCGGGCGCGGGCCAGCCTCCCCCTGGTGCTGTACATCGACAGGTTCCTGGGCGGTGTGTTCTCCAAAAGGCGTATCCCCAAGCGCACCCAGTTCGGCCCCGTGGAGGGGCCGCTGGTCAGGGAGTCGGAACTGAAGGACTGTTACATCCACCTCAAGGTAATTTATGCTTCACCAGAGTCCGGTCTCGTTCCGATGATTTTTAAGGGGCATGCATGTTCCCACCAAGCCTCTTAATGCAATCTCATAGCAGTCCGCTAGTATTTTTCTTTCTATGCTTGACTTGTTTCAAATGGAGACGTTTTCTCTCTCACCAATGACACAGAGGGTACAGTTTCAGTCCCCGAAGTCTTACGTGAATAATTCTGAGAGGTGTAGTTCTCAGGGGCTGGATTAGTCTGGGAGGGCTGCCAGAACCAAACACGACAGACCGGGGGAGCTTAAAGAACCGATGTTTGTTTTCTCACAGTCCTGGAGGCTGGAAGTCCAAGGCCAAGGTGCAGGCAAGGCTGGCCCCCTGTGAGGCTGCGCTCCTTGGCTTGCAGGTGGCCGCCCTGCAGCTGCCTTTGCACAGGGCTGTCCCTGTCTGCAAGGTGCCTCTGGAGCTTCTCTGTGTGTCTTGATCTCCCCTTCCTATGAGGACACCAGTCAGATGGGATTGGGACCCACTTTTTCAAAGCCCTGTCTCCGAATGCAGTTACATTCTGAGCTACTGGGGGGGCTAGGGCTTCAACATACGAATTTTGGGGGGACACAGTTCATCCCATAAAAGGGACTCGACAGCTTTTATTTATTTATTTTTTAAAAAATTTATTTATTTATTTATTTATTTATGGCTGTGTTGGGTCTTTGTTTCTGTGCAAGGGCTTTCTCCAGCTGTGGCAAGTGGGGGCCACTCTTCATCGCAGTGCGCGGGCCTCTCACTATCGCAGCCTCTCTTGTTGCGGAGCACAGGCTCCAGACGCTCAGGCTCAGCAATTGTGGCTCACGGGCCCAGCTGCTCCGCAGCATGTGGGATCCTCCCAGACCAGGGCTCGAACCCGTGTTCCCTGCATTGGCAGGCAGATTCTCAACCACTGCGCCACCAGGGAAGCCCACGACAGCTTTTTTTTTTTCAAATTAACTTTGACTGGAACACAGAGAGAATTACGTCGACTCATGTTATCTGTTAAGTGCCCATAATGTTTTTAGGAAAACCTCTTTTCAGTTTTTGAAACAGGTCTATCCTATTGAATCTTTTGTTGAAGAATAGTTCACGGTGTGTTACGGTATATTTACACTGATGTCTGTTCCTCACTTTTGATGCTTTTGCTTCTATCCAACCCCTCTGCTGTCTGCTTCTTGGAGAGCCACTCTGTAGAACCAAGAAAGGGCAGTGGGGAGGGAGAATTTTGGTGGTGTGTTTTTGAGAAATCAGCAGCTGTCATGGGGAGATTTTCTTGGTGAGTGCTCAAGGTGTCCTAGAAAGAATATAACTTTGTAAAGAGAAATACCTATATCACCAGGCTACACATTATAAATGAAATGCAGTTGAATCCCCAAAGGAAGTAACTTGTAACGAACTGGAGAGTATTTTGCTTGCATTTTCTGGCTTATTAGTAGCATTTTTTGATGTGTTAGTTAATGATGAAATATCAACCGAAGCTGTACACTCAGGGTGCTAACTTTTAGATTTTGCTGAGTAATCCTCCTGTAGGTGAGTCTTCAGAAAGTATCTTTTTCCTGTTCCATTCGGCAAGACACAATTCCAGTATCTTTCTGGATACAAAGGGGAGAATCAACATGTCTGGTTAATTTCAGGAACAATATCTTGTATATCATTCCATGAATATCTATCATATTAGAGGTTTCGTGTATGTGTGTCTTTTTACTTTCGCTCTGGTTGCAGGTTTCTCTGGATAAAGGTGACAGAAAAGACAGGGATTTGCACGAAGACCTGTGGTTTGAGTTGTCTGACGAGACCCTCTGTAACTGGATGATGTTTGTACGCCCGGCCCAGAATCACCTGGAGCAGAACCTGGTGGCTTATCAGTACGGCCACCACGTGTACTACACAACGATCAAGAACGTGGAGCCCAAGCAAGAGCTTAAGGTACAGTGCTGGGTCAGTGGCGCCTTCGCTAGGAATTGCAATTGCTTCATGCTTTTCCTACTTTTTTCTTCCCTTTGAAGAGGGATCCTTTAAAAAATGGTCCTCTTCTTGTAATTCACTTACTTACTGAGCACTTGCTGTGTACTGTACACTTCTAATAATCCCACCAATAAAACAGAATGAAAAGTATATGACTTTTGAGCTCTATCACAGGGATTCATGAAGGTATTAGGCCCAGGGGTGAGGAAGTAGTTGTTTTGGGGGCACAGACAGGTCTGTGTGATTAAAGATGGGCTTACTTCAACATCATTTACACATTCTAAGGAAGAGTTCGTTGGGAAACAGGAGATCTTGTAAAATGGAATTCAGATGTATGGGCAAGATTTCTTTATCTGAAGACTCATTTTACCCAAAGAATTCTATGTACTGACGTCTGATTTTAGGAGTATATTTTTTGGGGATAACGCTCTGTAGGAATTTGTCTAAATATTAACTCTTGATGATTAATGAAAATTCCGCTATGATTCTAAGGGAAAATCCCCTCCGCCCTCCACCCCCGCCCCCGTTTTTAAAGCTATGTTAGGAACATGGTAAAAAGAGGGGGTCAAAATATTAAAGTTATAAATGAAAAATATGTTAGAAATGATTGCTTTTGTACATGAACACTGAATAGCACTGTGTCTCAGTGTGGTAAAGTGAGAAATAGATACGTCTTTGGGGGGAACAAAGACCTAGACTTTGTTTTAAAGCTGTACAAACCCTGCGTCTTTGAAACCATCAAGTAGATAGTCCATAACCTCCAAAGAAAATGTGTAGAAGGAGATTCACATCTCACACCTGTATTCCAATAAATTTTTGATACTGAATGAATACTTTTTAACTGTGGAGGGGAGATTATTTTCTCTTTTAATGCAGTAGAAGGCAGACAGATACAATTAAATAAGAATATAATAGTTCAATATAATGAACAACCAAAACAGCAGATAAAAAGAAAGCAACAGAATGGGGGAAATATTTGTAATACATGTTAAAAGGTTTGAGTATACAAACTGAGAGAAAGTTGTGTGCCTCTAACCTCACTGCATCCAGATGGACAATAAATAAGTATTGGGAATAGACTTTATTTGGGGAGGACTCAAATAGTAAAGAAATGTTAAAAAAATTTTTTAAATGTTGATAATTTAAAAACCCTTAAAGCAAGTATGAGTTAATATTTTTGTTAATTTAAACTAGCAAAAATAAACAGATATAATACAAGGAATGTGAGGGTTTAAAAAATAGGGACGTTTGTTGCAGAATTGCAATATTTTATAGAATATTTCTGACAGTAGGCAGCAAAAATGTTCTTGGCTGAGTAAACCCAGTCCTTGAAAATGAGTCTGAGGAAATAATTATAAGCAAAGATAGAGCTAGATACATTAGAATTCTGTAATTTTTTTACTGACTCAGACATTAAGATGCACCATTATTTTACACACCATTAAGAAAAAAATACACTGCCAGCTGAGCTGTGCTACAGTGCTTATTTTAATCAACAGAAGTAGTTATTTTATATTTATTGCAGGAGGTATTTTGGACTTATTTAGACATAATTTTGAAATCACATCACACTTATGCATATTTAAAAAGGCACACTATAAGCAAAATAAATTGGTTAGGGTATAAACTGCTTTCTGTGCAGTCTGACTTTTTTTTCTTTAACTGGATCATTGTTTTACTTTATCATGGATGTTGTACTTTTGTATATCTGTCATCTTCCGTGCCATCAAGGTGTTGATGATGATGCAGTGTTTTTAGAATAAGTGCTCCGCTGTCACCTCTGGGATATTTTTCCAAGCCACTGATAGCTTTTCTGTAAGTTTTGATGCTGTGCTTTCCCATTGACTGAACCCATATGTGTCTTTTTCCTCAATTGAAACACATGTCCTTGGAAGTTGAGAGTTTTGATCAAGTCAGTGGGAAGTTTCTGATCACTCGATGTTTGATACCTTAATGAGAGTTCCTCAGGTATGATCACACCAGCCTTGCATTGCTTTGAAATTTCTTTCGTTTATTCTGAGGGAGATGGCAATTTTTTTTGGCCTTCATTTGCATTGCTTGGCAAGTGTAGCACCTCATGGAGTGCCAGTGGGACACATACCAGAATGAGGTGAGAATAGAAAGATCTCGGCTAGGTTTGTGCAGGAGCAAATGCAGGTGGTCACGGCTACGTCAGGGCAGTGACCACAGAATGCCATGGATTGGGAGGCACACTCTGATTTCTGAATCAGAGAATGTGAGAACATACCTCTTGGAATCGATGAACAAGGTAGAATTTATAACAGCAGAATGATAAACTACCTAAAAGTCCAACCACAGGGTCATGGTCAAGTAAAGTATAGAATACAGACTCTGTAGAATATTATTCCACAGTTGAAAATGAAGTCTCTCAGTGTGATTATTTCCATATGGTTAAAATAATGTTCTACAACAATTGTATATGACGAATTCATTTAGTGACCAAAACATGGAGCTTGTACTATGTTCCAGACACTAGGAGAAGACAGACTGGTGCCCTGCGTTCAAGGAACTTGTCCTCTAGAGGGGAGGTGGGCAGAAAGGTGTAAATAAGCAAATAATATCAAATAGTGGGAAGTGCTGTGAAGGACACAAAAGGTGTGAAAGGAGCAGATAACAGGAAAGGCCCCAATTTAGGTGTGACGGGAGAGGGCAGGCCTTGCTGAGGAGGTGACAGTGAAGAACCCAACATTCCTGGTGGTGGAACAGCAAGGGCAGGAACTCTACACGCTGGAGGAACTGAAGGCGGGTGAAGGAGAGTGGTGGGAGCCCTTTGCAGACCAGCATCAAGCACTTGAGGTTTACTGAGAACCAAGCAGCTGTTGCAGGCCATTTAAGCACGGGAGTGAGTGATGAAATCAGACTGTGTTTCCAGAAGACTGCGCGGGCTCCTGTGTGGGAACTGGAATGCAGGGAGCAAGAGTGGAAAAGCAGAGGCTCGTTAGAAAACCAGGCAAGAGCTCACCTTGGTGAGCGTCTAGGTGGGCGGAGCAGACGGAGGACGTCTGAGCCGCCGAGAGTTCTTACTGAGGCATTACAGAAGAAAACAGAAATACGGTGGTCCAGGGGCTAAGGCTCCGCGCTCCCAATGCAGGGGGCCCGGGTTCGATCCCTGGTCAGGGAACTAGATCCCACATGCCACAACTAAGAGTTTGCATGCCACAACTAAAGATCCCACCTGCCACAACTAAGACCCAGTGCAGCCAAATAAATAAATATATTTTAAAAAGGTTTAGCTTTTAGATTTCAAGTCTGAGCAACTGTGTGGAAGGTGGGGTATTTACTGAGATGGGAAGGGTAGGCAGGGGCGGGGGGCGAGGAGGGGAGCATCTGGAAGTCAGTTCTGGACAAGCGCCATCAGGCAGGCAGTAGAATGTAGGTAGAGGACAGGAGGGGAGGGTCTGGGGTAGAGGCAGTGACTGGGGAGTCATTAGCACAGAGTTGGCTGCAATGGATGCGATCGCCTCAGGGAGAAATCAGAAGGCCCTGGACTTGGACTACGCTTCGAGGAACAGCACTGTTCAGGGGTGCGGGAGGGGAAGGAGAGCCAGGCAGGGAGACTGAGCAGAAACAGCCCGCGGCTAGGACGGAGGAAGAGGCTCGGGAAGGTGGGGCAGCTCTGGTGACCCAGCAGTGTAGGGGTGGAGCCACCATGGTCACAGCTGTGGAGAAACCTGTGTTTAAATATAAATAAAAGAATTGGAAGAGGCTCTGCTTCATGCAGATCAAGAGACTATTGATGTTATCTCTCGTGAAGTTGTCTAATAACAAAATCAGTTTTCTATCTTTTTATTTTTTAAATTTTATTTATTGATTTTTTTGGCCTCACCGCGCGGCATGTGGGATCTCAGTGCCGCGACCAGGGATCGAACCCGTGCCCCCTGCAGTGGAGGCGTGGAGTCCTAACCACTGGACCGCCAGGGAAGTCCCACAGGTTTTTACAAAGGAGAAAGAAAACACACAGTGTGTCTTGGCAGACGAACTTCCTGACTGACCGTCTGCGCTAACGGGGTCACCTCACAGTTCGGCTTCTTTTGTTTGTTTGTTTGTTTTCCGTGGGCTGTAGAAAATCCTGAATTGTTTCCTGTGAGCAGCAGGAGGAATTGAAGCACGGGAAGCACATCCGGTGATGCCCTTCGTCCTTGATGTTGTACTTGACTCTTGCAGGTGTGGTATGCTGCTTCCTATGCCGAGTTTGTGAACCGGAAGATTCATGACATTTCCGAGGAAGAAAGGAAAGGTGCTTGGACTTTTTCATTTTTTTGTATTTCATATATTGATTCTAAATTGTATATATTACTTACATCTTTATGCAACGTCTAATTTTTCTATCTCTCTGTATTTAAGATATTCTAATAGGTTCTTTAGAGCCGCACATCCCTGTCTAATTCTAGGGTCAAATGACAATGACATATTTACATTTCTTTCATGGGTGCTGGAAAATAGTATTTACTATAATGAAAACCTCCAAATACTAAATTAGGACCTAGATCAGAGGACGATCCCTATCGAGATGTAATCATCTCTGAACACGGCAAGGTAGGCATTGACTTTGTTTTCAAAGTAAATGTCACTGAAGTACAACCTACATACAGAAAAGTGCACAAATCCTAAGTAATGGCCCAATGAATTTTCACAACGTGAGGACACCTGGGCAACCTGCACCCAGATCAAGACACAGAGCGTGGCCATGGCCCCAGGACTCCCTTGAGCCTTGTAATTCCTCCTCACTCCCAAGTGTAACTAATCTCCCGACTTCAACACCACGGATATGATGATGTGCTTGTTACTGAACTTTTTATAAATGGAATTATGTGATATGTACACTTCTGGTGTCTGGGAATCTTTTGTTTGTGAGATTCTTCCATACTGTTGTGTATTATTGTAGTTTGTTTCTTCTCATTGCCATTTGGGTTTCTATTGTGTGAATGTACCACAATTCATTGATCTATTTCTACCATAGAAATGTGGGCTGCACAATGCAATCCTGACATTGACTAGCTGGAGTTAGGTCACCTTCCGCAGGTCAAGGGCAGAGTCCTCCACAAGACTCTCCCGACTTCAGACAGCAGCCTCAAGCCCTGGGGGTCCCACGCCCCCTGCACTTCTGACCAACTAGGTACAATTTAGGGAGTTCCCGCTAACCCCCTTATGTCTGGTAATTCCCTAGAACGATTCATGGGACTCAGAAAAGTGCTATACTTTTGAGTACCATTGTATTATAAGGATGCACGTCCGGACCAGCCAAATGAAGAGACATTTAGGGCAAAGTTTGGGAGGATCCCAAATGTGAAGCTCCCACGTCCTTAGGCCGTGTCACGACCCTGGAGCACTGATGTATGATTACCAGCCTAGAAGGCTCACCTGAGCATCTGTGTCCAGAGTTTTTATCAAGGCATCCTCACATAGGTGTGATTGATTGGCTCCTTGGCCTGTGATTGAACTTGCTCTCCAGCCCCTGCTCCCCTCCCTGGCTGATACCACCTGGCTCAAAGCCCCAACCCTGTAATCAGATGGTTGGTCTTCCTGACACAGCCAGCCCCATCCTGAGCCATCTTATTAGCATAAACTCAGGTATGGACACAGATCACCAGGAATAACAAAGACGTGCCTGTTACTTGGAGATTCCAAAGATTTAGAGGCTATTTCCCAGGGACCGGGGACAAATGCCAGCAAAATTCTTCATTATACAGCAGGGTCGTTTCCAGTTTCTGGCTAAAAACTAAGAGAACTAAGATGACTCCTTTCTTTCTTTTTTTGTTGTTTTGTTTTTTTTGCTTTATTGGTTGGATATTTTTAATGTGGAATTAGACAAAATATTTTTGAAAATTAAAGAGAATTTAATAGAAATAATGCCATAGAAACAAAGATATGAGGGTGCCACTGTGCACATTCTTGCATGTCTTTTAGTGAACATATGTGCGTAGTTCTGTTGCATGCACATCTAGGAGTGGATTCCTGGGTCATGGGGTATACACATAATCAGCTTTAATGGGTACTTCTGAACGTTTTGCTAAAGTGATTACATTGGGCATTGATTTTCAAGTTATTTGTGATACAATATACCATCTGATTATGAAACTTGGATCTGAATCACTGGGTTATCTGCATACAGATTTCCATTGTAGCACTCCTTGGCTTTCCAGTGTGGTAAGGTCGTGTGTGTGTGTGTGTATGTGTGTGTGTGTGTGTGTGTGTGTGTATGTACTGCGGGGTGGGAGAGGGTAGCACAAGGGTGTTTGTTCCTTTGATGTCTTATGCAAATATATCAGAAAACATGATCCTAAAAATTATTCTCTGTCAAACTTTAGCCTTTGGTTTTATAGCAGAACAGCAGACACTGGGTATTTATGAACGCCGGGCTACGCTGAGGTGGGAATGGTGTGGGTCCGGGGCATCTGAATTTTACTGGTGCCTGCTGATCACCAGCCTCCGTGGTTTCTCTCCCACGACTGCAGTTCTTCGAGAGCAAGAGAAGAATTGGCCCTGCTACGAATGTAACCGCCGATTTGTAAGCTCAGAGCAGCTGCAACAGCATCTCAACTCGCATGATGAGAAACTGGATGTGTTTAGCAGGTATAATAAGAAGGGGGAAGATTTCAAAAACTTAGTTTTTAAAGTTCCAGGGTCGTTTCTATATCACCTGTGAATTTATGAGTGTGTGTTTGTGTGTATGTGTGCGCTCACACGTGCACTTGTGTGTAGACAGGTAACCAGGTAGGCTGCTGAAGGACATTTCTTATCCATCATTTCCTTTTTTCCCCTGGTCCTCATTACTACTTGTGTCTTTTCCAGCATAACCAATACCCAGCAATAGGACATCTTTTCACCTTAGTAAAATCTCCCCTAACTAGAGATTCTGAAATAGGAATTCTTCTGATTTTCAAACTCTTTTCAGTAGTAGGATTCCTTCATCAGACTAAGTCCTATGTTTATTTTATTTTTATTTTTATTTTTTTTAAGGAATCCCTTTTATTTTTATTATTTATTTATTTATTTTTAGCTGTGTTGGGTCTTCGTTTCTGTGCAAGGGCTTTCTCTAGTTGTGGCAAGCGGGGTCCACTCTTCATCGCGGTGCGTGGGCCTCTCACTATCGCGGCCTCTCTTGTTGCGGAGCACAGGCTCCAGACGCGCAGGCTCAGTAGTTGTGGCTCACGGGCCCAGTTGCTCTGCGGCATGTGGGATCTTCCCAGACCAGGGCTCGAACCCGTGTCCCCTGCATTAGCAGGCTGATTCTCAACCACTGCGCCACCAGGGAAGCCCAGTCCTATGTTTAATTCCCACTATATAAGAAAGGTAGGTGAAGGAGAATTCCACAGGATAGGGTAGGCAGCAGCTGGATCACATAGGCCTGATGGGTAGTGGTAGGAAATTTGAATTTAATTCTATGTGTGATGAGAAGTCTTTAGAGTCTGCTGATCAAGGGGTATTGTGATGTCAGTTACATTTATAAACATCACTGTTGATAAAAATAAAAACATCACCGTAGCTTGTATTGCAGTAAGAGTGAAGGCAGGGAGTCTATAGTTAGAAGCTATTTCAACAGTTCAGATGAAAAATGAGAGTGGTTCCGGGAAGAGTAGTCCCAGTGGGACAGATGTAGGGTTGCCAGCTTTTATGGGATTTGAAAAGAGAGGAGATGGTGTGAAATGGCATTTAGGGAAGTGGGAGAGTAAATATTCCAGGGAAGTCCGGTGTGATTGCCTGCAACGTGAGTGAGGGCTCACGTGAGTCACGGCTGTGTCGTCGCCAAGCGTCTTTCGCTGCGAGGGTGCTGGTGCAGAGCCGGCAGGGAGTCGGTTTCACCAAGCGTGTGCAACGCAGCGAGAGTGATGAAGCAGCAGTGGGGAGGGAAGAGCATGTACAAGGGAGTGACTCCCGTGAAGGACCTTGGAGCTTATGAGCGGAAGAACGGAGAGGAAACATGAAGAGGACGCAGGACTGCAGACAGGGGACAGGACTGGAGTGGAGCTGGTGGTGAGGGGGAAGGATCGCTGAGTCCAGGCGCCTAGGGGGTGAGCTGGAAAGTCAGGACACCGTGTAGCAGCGGGCGAGGCATGGCATCAGGACAGTGGGGTTCCGCACCTACCAAGGACGACAAGGCTGAGAGTGTGACCACGGGAGCAAACGTCTGGGGTGCGTGGAGGACACAGCAGGAGTTCCATCGCTCCCTCCTGTGTATCCCAAAAACTCCGACCATGGCTCTGTTATAGCATTTTTAAAAAAATTATTTATTTATTTATTTATATATTTTTGGCTGTGTTGGGTCTTCGTTTCTGCGCGAGGGCTTTCTCTAGTTGCGGCGAGCGGGGGCCACTCTTCATCGCGGTGCGCTGGCCTCTCACTGTCACGGCCTCTCTTGTTGCGGAGCACAGGCTCCAGATGCACAGGCTCAGTAGTTGTGGCTCACGGGCCTAGTTGCTTCATGGCACGTGGGATCTTTCCAGACCAGGGCTCGAACCCGTGTCCCCTGCATTGGCAGGCAGATTCTCAACCACTGCGCCACCAGGGAAGCCCCTATAGCACTTTTTATATTCTGTTGTGAGGTTTGGTTTATATGCCTGCTGCCTCTACTGGACATCTGAGGGTAAAAACTGTTGCATATAACTTACCGTCTTTAGTGTCATGCTCCATGCATGACACATTGTAGATAAAAATGTCTGTTAGCCAGCTGTTAAAAGAAATTTGAGACAATTAGGCAAATTTGAACTTTGGCTAGATTTAATAAACGTTGAGCAACTATCACTTATTTTTTAGGTGCGATAAAGTTGTTGTGGAGATATGTGTATTATATATACATATATATGTCCTTATGTTTTAGAGATACATATTGAAATATTTACAGATGAAATGATGTCTGGGATTTATTTCAAAATAGCCTAATGGGTATGTGTGTGTGCGAAGTGGTGAGGCTATAGATGGGATAAAACTGGCCATGAGTTGATAAGTATTGAAATGAGGTAGCGGGTACACTGGGCTCCTTGTATTCTCCACATTTGCCGAGGTTCAGAATTTCCCATAATAAAGAATGGTGTTTACTGGATGCGCTATGGAACCGGTGAATTAGAAATTTGTTCTGACCTTCCAGAAGATTATAGTAAGACAAGGGCGTTCCTTTGACTCTATTGCCACATTCCATGGAAGGAACATGAGGTGAGCAAGGGGAAGACTGGAATCTTGTCTCCAGGACACACACGAGGCGTGTTCTGTCCTGTCTGCATTGCTCACAGGATCGCAGAGATGTGTGCGAGCTTTCAGAATTTTCGGTAGCAAAATGGTGTCAGTGCTTTGACTTTTTAAAGCTCCTTTTATTCTGAATAATTTAAGACATCTCTTTGAGCTATATAGATGGCAAAGATGAGAAATTTGGAAAGCGTGTATTGACAAAGTGATTGTTTCCATTAGAAAAAAAGAATCAGGAAAAGAAATAAAGTGAGAGGAAATCAAGATTTGGGGTGAATCCGGATCATTCAGGGAAATATTTGTTGTGCAGTATTGTGTAACCAGGACTATCTATAACCCAATGTCTTGTCCCCAGAACAAGAGGCAGAGGAAGGGGGCGAGGCAAGAGGCGGTTTGGCCCAGGTCGACGGCCGGGACGCCCTCCCAAATTTATCCGCTTGGAAATAACCAGTGAAAATGGGGAAAAGTGTGATGATGGGACACAGGTATGGGGGATGGGAAAGCAAGAGCTCTTCTTGGATGCTTGATTAGAGAACTTACGAGAAGCGTTACTGGACTCAAATACAAACGCCTTTCGGAGGGTGACAGTCCTGCCTGTCAGTGCTGTGCTGCCTGTTTATTAAAGTCTGACTAGAGAAAGACTAAAAAGAACGTTTTTTCAAACGTTACTTACAACAGAAACCCAACTCTGCTGCCCTATAGGTTTGAAATTGTCCAGAGACATTATTGGGGGACTCTGTTTAATTAGTTTAAACAATTAAAATGATGATATTCAAGAAGAGTCCTGTCATAGTCTTTTCCTCACAAAGTGATCTGGAAATGTCTCACGGTTTTTACATCCTCTGGATGGTTACCTAACTAATTTTCTCAGAAGGAAAATATTCTTTTCTGAGCATAACGACGCTAGTCATTTAAAAAATAAAGCAGCAATTCTAAATCCTAGCACTGATGTCTATCTAGGTAGGGAAATAATGGCTGGTGATTGCAATTTCAGGACTTGCTGCACTTTCCCACCAAGGAGCAGTTCGATGAGGCTGAACCTGCAACTCTGAATGGCCTGGACCAGCCGGAGCAGCCCGCGCTCGCAGTCCCTCAGCTGCCGCCGGAAGCCCAGTCTTCTCTGGAGCACGAGACGGAAACGCACGAGCTGCACCTGCAGCCCCAGCACGAGGAGAGCGCGCTGCCCGCGCAGAGCACCCTGACGGCCGACGACATGCGCAGGGCCAAGCGCATCCGGGTAAGCGGGATGCCCGCCCCGCCCCCTCCCGGCCCTCCGCCCCGCCCTCTCCCGGCCCTCCGCCCCGCCCTCTCCCGGCCCTCCGCCCCGCCCTCTCCCGGCCCTCCGCCCCGCGGGCGCTGACCTCTCTCCAGGCGGCCAGCCGCGTAGGTGCCCGGCCGTTCACCACCACTTGTAAGGCTTGCTGGCCTCTAGCCTATCACAGGCTCAAGCCCCTTGTTTTGGAAGAAAGTACGAACTGTTTCTCTGGGTCTCTGGGTCCCGGGGCAGGCTGGCATGGCCGGTCCTAGATTCCATCGATTGAGCAGCGACTCAGAAGCCTGGCTCTTGGCGGCATCCGGACTAGCGTAGTTAGAGTAGGATAACTCTCTGGATCCCTAAACTCACAGGTTGGAAATGGAGAGATAAGTACACTGAGTTGTAACAGTTACTTACATTGAAGCCGGGCTAATCTGTGCCTAATCATAGCTCTCAAGTCAGTTTGGGGTTTCGAATTTGTTTATCAACGGTTTCCAAGGGGAGACTGGCAAATGCCAGGACGCGTCAGTGCACAGGGACCGGAGTCCAAGTTGATCTGGCAGGTGCAGCCCACACACGGGGACAGCTCGGAGCTAAGCTCCAGGTTCGGGGGTAGGGCACTGTCTCACCCGCGTGACCCGTGACTTGACTTCAGGCCATGCGGCTGCAGGGCCTCCACGGCTGCCTGGCCGGGTGTGTTTTGCCCCTATTTCACAGACAGCGTTGAGTGTGCGTTAGGACCTGCGGGGGATGCGTGTGGAGAGCACCGTGGTTTTGTGAGATCAGTGTCTGTGCGGACAATTGACATCCAGAAAACAATGACTTAAACCTGTGTTTGTGGTAGCAGGACGTTTAAAGACTTTTCTTAATCCTTTATGTGGATGAAGGAGACTTTTTGTATAACTTCCCAGGCTTTACAGTTTCTAGGTGGATGATCATTTTAGCTTATGTTTCTTTTGGTCTTATTTGCCTATAGGCTAGAAGGGACCTTGAACAATAGTCTAGTCCGCGCCTTCATTTAAAAATACATTTAAATGTTTGTTCTGTATGACATTGTGGAAGAACTCTGAGCAATCAGGCTAAATAGACTTTATAAGGGTCCTGAAATGGAAACTTATAAAACTTATGGCTCCATGTATATTCTTTCAAAAGGATATGTAAACCTACATAAATATAGACCAGAAAGGCAAAACGCTGTGCATACCTTCCATCTGTCATGCCACAGGATTCCCAATCTGCATTTCACTCTTTCTTGGGCAATTACTATTTTTTCTGCTTTGGCCATTCTGATTTTTCACTAGGTCCATAGAAATGCTTTGTAGATTTAATTTTTTGAAGGAAAAAACTAAAGCCCACATGTTTCGTGAGGTGTGGATGTATAAGCATAGTGTAGCCGTGATCGTACTTGTGTTCTGGAATGAGCTGGGTTACTGGTTTTGGAACAAGGTTCCTTGTGTCAAAGCAAAAGCCATGTGTATGTGGCTTTTGGAGGTCAGTCTTAGGTGAGCGATTTTTTTTTTTCCTTTCACACATTCTAAAAAGCAGGGGCTATGTATTTTTTCATCTTTTCTATCCAGGTTGGTAATGACCAACTGAAGGGAAGCCTTCCAACCCCATTGGTAATGTAACTATTTTTCTCTCCTCTAATGCTGCCTGCTCAGTTGGAGCTGCAGGTACGTTTGTTTCCTGTGTTTCACTCACATAACAGAATGTTATTTAAGTGTTTGCCTGACCTGCTGTTCTTTGCAACCTGTACTTACTAAATCCTGGTGGAAACGACAGTTTGGTTGCTACAGTCAATGCAAATTAGTTAATGAATAATGATAATTTATTTTCAAATAGTAAGTGAGTGGGCTGCAGTTTGCTCATTCACAAAATGAAGGGTAGGACTAAGTGATCTCCAAGGTCCCTTCCAGCTCTGAAACAACTGAATGACTTCTGCAGTGGCACCAAGTTCTGACTGTATGTTCAGCACCACCTAGGTATGCAGTAGAATTTTCACTGGTGTCCTGTCCTCTGGGATCTTCCAGTCTAATTAGGGAGGCAATGCTAATGTAAGGTGGGTCACAGTTAAGTGCTACACGTAAAGGTAGAGCCTATAATTGCTATCAGAAGTTGGAAGAGTGAAAGGCCAAAGAAAGCTGGAGTTGGGGAATAATTCGTAGATGAAGTGAGAGTTAATCTGGTCCTTGAAAGAGAGACAGGAAGAAGGGAGATGGTTTCAGAGGACGGCAGCTGTAGCATCAAAGGCCGACACCCAGGAACTGTTTGGTGTGGTTGCTGGCCGGACCTGAGCACGGGTACCGCCTGGAGGGTAGTGGAGAGTAGCACATACCGGGCAAAGCTAGCCCATTAGAGGTTTTGAGAACTGGGCAGAAAACAGGCCAGAGAAAAGTTGTTTAAAAAAAAAAAAGCCAACAAACATGACTGATTTCCTTTCAGTGTTAGGATCAAAATAATATGAAAATTAGTCAACTTAGGTTCCTCTAGCTATTAACATCCGACTTCAGAAACGTTTTATGGTTTTGTCTGCAAAGACTCTGTTGACTCAGAATTCATCTCAGTGTGAGTCGAATCCCTTGTCACAGGTTTTAGCAACGATACCGTTTTGTCACCTTTCGAGGAGCTTATGTTCCATCCGGTACAGAGTGGTTGGCCAACGGCAGCTCCGCGACCCATCTGTGCTGCTTCCGCCCTTTCTCATGATTGCTTCTAGAAAATGTGTACCAATTGCAGCTCTGAACTGCAGAAGATACTGTAGAGTTGAAATGGCCTGCAAGTGGGTTGGGGGGGGCGGACAGTTTCAGCATTTCCACTACCTTGTAATGAGAGGGTTACATTAGGATCATTTGATCAGAGAAACAATCTAGTTCTTGAGTACTTAGTTCAGTGTTCCATGGAAATCAAAAAGACAGTAAGAACAAGGTTTGTCGATAGAGCTAAGAAAGTGGAGCCTGGCGGCTGCTGGGTTTAGATCAAGGGTCTGAGGACACTCACACTAAACAGAGATGACAGGAGACTTATTAGCATAACGGACCGAAACAAAACCACCATCCAGATTTGGTGCCCAAGGGGAAGTGGAATCTCTGTGGGACCAAGATCAGTTGTTGTGCGTTATGTCTGCCCTTGGAAATGTCACTGAACTTGGGTAAAGGAAATGATGCTTACATTCCCCGAGCACTATAAGTCTTGAATCTCCGAACCTCAGGATAGCATCTGTTCTTTTGCAATATTTCCGTAAAGCTTGGAAAGTAGCCAGAATCGTGAGAGCTTTTATGTGAAATAAGTATCTGTCCAGATAAGGTAGAAAGATTAGGTGACCGCTAAACCGTATAATGAAGTGAAAGAAAGCTCTGTGGCTGATTTGAAAAAGGTCTGTTGTTTATGATCTCTTCAGGTGGTACAGAAAAGATCTTGAAATAATTCTTTTTGATTTTCATATTAAATACATTTCATTAATTTGCAAACTTTTATTGACACTTCCTATGAGCTCAGCTATTTTTTAAGAGATCTAGATAGAAAGGAGAATAAAATATGATGCAACCCCAGTCAACCTGGGAAGATGATGGAATTGCAAAATATTTACTCAAGATAAATGAGTAGGTAAAATCTCTCTCCCAACCCTATTAGAGAAGCCCTGAGAAAGATGTTCTCTGCTACATAGGAACTATGTTCAGAATTTTCACTAAGTCAACAATAATTATTTTGCTTTTTCCCTAAATGATTATTTCACATTACAGTTACTTCAGGAGTTGCTGCTTGTGAATAATCTGAAATTAAGGGTTTAAGCATTGTTCATTGTACTTTTTTCATTGCACAAATAACGCATTAAGACCTCCATTAATTCTTTAATTACTAGTCTCTTATAGTTACATAAGCATACCCATTCACAGATATATTTTTTTGAGGGATTTTTTTCCCCCCACCTCATAGCTATCTAGAACTTTCCCCCTGGTGTTTTGAGGAATTTATGAATGAGTTTTCATTATAGTAGAACTAAAATATTGATTCTGTATTCTCTGTGTGAAAGATGATTGTGTTGGTTTGCTCTCAGTAGAACATGAGTTGTTTTCTCAGTGGTGGTGATGAATTTGCACTAAGTAACCATCTTCCCTCACTGGGATTCCCTATAACAATTGCATGAATTTACAAGATGGCTAATCAGCATTAGAAGTGCAATCTGTGACTGAAAAACAAAAAAGAGCAAAATTGACTGGTCTAGACAGGGAACAAAGCAATAAGCTTAACCCAATTAGCAAGGCATTCTAACCAATGGAACTAACCAGCTACACTGAGAAGCTGTCCTGTGCATTTCCTGAGTAGGAAGGGATTAAGGCACATATTCCATTTAGAACGTGTGCTTACATATCTTGTCTCAGCTGCAAACACGTTCATGTAAATCTGTATCTTCGTTCTCTTTCAGTTCTTTTTCATAAATTGAGATATAATTCACTTACCATAAAATTCACGTTTTTTGTAGTGGTTTTTAGAATAGTCCCAAAGTTGCACAACCATCACCATCACCACTAATTCCAGGACATTTTCATCACCCGCGAAAGAAACCCCATATCCGCTGCCTCCTTCCCCCAGCCCTTGGTACTTACTGCGCTTCAGTTCTTTTTATTATCTTTATTTTTGCTAAGCATTTGAATCAAGCTTCAAGTTCTTTTTCTCAAGGACTTCAACAGGTAACATTTGGCTGACTCACTCCAACCTCATCACGCATGTGTGACTCAACCCAAGTCATTTCTTCCAAATCTTCAATTTTTATTCTACTTGAACCTGGGGTTTGTTTTACTCTATTGGGTTGGCCAAAAAGTTTATTCGGGTTTTTCCTGTAACATCTTATGGAAAAACCCAAATGAACTTTTTGGCCAACCCAATATAAGTCCTCTATTTTTTGAACGTTACTTAGATCCTTTCAAAAGAAAACACACACACATAGACATAAAACAGCACACAAAAGTTTGTCTTTTCAAGATGAACTTCTTTGGGGATGGCTTCATTTTTAATGTCTTTACCAGAAAAATCTTTCAACTGTGTGTCCTAGAGTTTAATCTCTGTGGAAAGTCTGTGATTGCAGAGATTGTCCTCTTTTCCTATAAATGTGCGAGCTGCTTACACACTTAACTCACTAAATAATCTCATTTGTGTGTGTCTTTCAGAATGCAGCTCTTCAGCATCTGTTTATTCGGAAGTCCTTCCGGCCTTTTAAATGTTTGCAGTGTGGGAAGGCCTTCCGTGAAAAGGACAAACTGGACCAACACTTGCGCTTCCATGGGCGGGAGGGGAGCTGCCCGTTGACCTGTGACCTCTGTAACAAGGGCTTCATCAGCAGTGCGTCCTTGGAGAGCCACATGAAGCTCCACTCGGACCAGAAGACTTACTCTTGCATTTTTTGCCCAGAATCCTTTGACCGCCTTGATTTGTTGAAAGATCACGTGGCCATTCATATCAGTGATGGCTACTTCACCTGCCCAACTTGTAAGAAACGGTTCCCAGATTTTATCCAGGTGAGTGTCTGCTACCGCGATGCCTGAACACTTCCTCTTTTAGGTAAAAGAAACTTCGAGTTTTGGAAGATTGAGACAGCCTGTCATCTGCATTTCCATCCCTTCTTTGCAGCATCTTCTTAGTTGAGCATGATATTTCTTCAGTCAACCTACTTTTCATAAGCAAAAGATTACTATGACCCTTAATTGTCCAAATAAGACATTGGCATTTAAACATTTAAGTTGTATTACAAGTAATAAACACCCAGATCTGGTTATAATCTTTAAAAAGTCTTTCTTAATCCTTGTCAATACCCACTACTCATAAAATATATGGCGCGTGTAGAAGGCATACTCCCATTTCCTGGCTTGGAAACATTTTCTCCCCATCACTTTGGTTTCCTGTCTTGTGCTACTAAGGTGGTGCATTTTGGAAGGAAACAAAGAGAAAGTTGGTATATAACATACTGCTTTTTTTAAACTTTTTATTATATATTGGAGTATAGTTGGTTAACAATGTTGTGTTAGTTTCAGGTGTACAGCAAAGTGACTCATATCTATTCTTTTTCAAATTCTTTTCCCATTTAGGTTGTTACATAATATTGAGCAGAGTTCTCTGTGCTATACAGTAGGTCCTTGTTGGTTATCCATTTTATTTTATTTATTTTTTATTATTTATTTATTTATTTTATTTTTGGCTGCGTTGGGTCTTCGTTGCTACACGCAGGCTTTCTCTAGTTGCAGCGAGTGGGGGCTATTCTTCGTTGCAGTGTGCGGGCTTCTCATTGTGGTGCCTCCTCTTGTTGCGGAGCATGGGCTCTAGGCACATGGGCTCAGTAGTTGTGGCACGCAGGCTCAGTAGTTGTGGCACACGGGCTTAGTTGCTCCGTGGCATGTGGGATCTTCCCGGACCAGGGATTGAACCCGTGTCCCCTGCATTGGCAGGCGGATTCTTAACCACTGGGCCACCAGGGAAGCCCAGGTTATCCATTTTAAATATAGCAGTGTGTACATGTCAATCCCAAACTCCCAATCTATCCCTCCCCCCGCCCCACCCTTCCCCCTGGTAACCATAAGTTCGTTCTCTAAGTCTATGAGTCTGTTTCTGTTTTGTAAATAAGTTCATTTGTATCTTTTTTTTTTTTTAAGATTCTGCGTATAAGTGATTTCTCTTTCTCTGTCTGACTTACTTGACTCAGTATGACAACCTCTAGATCCATCCATGTTGCTGCAAATGGTGTTATTTCATTCTTTTTAATGGCTGAGTAATATTCCATTGTATATATGTACCACACCTCCTTTATCCATTCCTCTGTCAATAGACATTTAGGTCACTTCCATGTTTTGGCTCTAATATACTTCTGTATTAAGAACTGACCTCCTCCTCTGTATTATATTCTGGAGCAAAATGGGGTGAGGATAAATTCCAGAATATTCATGATTTCATTTGGACTTCAAGTGATAATATTGTTACATGCTAGTGAATGAACAAGTTAAGTCTAAATATCTAGTAAAAATATTGTGTCTCTCTCTTTTTTTTAAAAAAATTACCAAAGCAAAAGGAGACTAGGATTTAATCATAGTTCTGTTAGTGTTGGGAGTCTTGGTAATTTTCTCACTTTACACAGACAATTAGAGAAGTTGCTTTAAGGTGGAATTTAATGGCAAAAGAGACTCCAAAAATAATGAAGGAAAATGTCTTGCAGGAGTGGTTTGATGTGACTCAGTACTTAGCTCCCATCCATAACTCTTATTCACTGGGTATGTATGGCAAAGAGAGTTCAGAGGCCATATTCCTTTGTTTAAGTTATCTAAAAGTATAGGGAATAAGTCACAATTAAGGGGAAATGATGCTGGTGTTGTATTGTTCTCATATATGGGTAATGTGTTTTCTCTTGTCTAATTCATGTCTTTAATTCTTCAGAACCTGATTTGATAGAAAGATGTAAAAGGACCAATTACTACAAGGGGCTAAGTTGCTTCTATACATGTTGGAAGCAGGAAAAAGTGAGAAAGAATTATTTTTTGTCCTCTTATAGGTAATTTTTACCAAGATTCATTTAAATCCAAGGGAACTTTTGCTTTTAATCTTAAAAAAAAAAAAAAAAAAAAGGACAGAAAAATGGGTTCCACATGATCAGGGCTTGGACTAAGCAAACATTTTCTTCTTCCTCTTCAAGTCCTGTGGGAGATCGAGGTTGGTAAGGCTTCCTGGCCTCTGTGACGGGGATAGTGTTACTGTGGCCCGTTATCAGTCACACCTGATTGGCTCCCAGGCCAGGTTGATGAAGATCCACGGCACAGCGTTTGGCTCCCTCTAGCGTCGCTGAGCTGCCTTTGGTCATTTCCCCTGACTTTCTGTGTCCTCACTGCCAGGTGAAAAAACACGTGCGAAGCTTCCACTCGGAAAAGATCTACCAGTGTACGGAGTGCGACAAGGCCTTCTGCCGCCCCGACAAGCTGCGGCTGCATATGCTCCGGCACTCAGACCGTAAGGACTTCCTGTGTTCTACGTGTGGGAAGCAGTTTAAGGTAGGAACCAGCAGGCAGCCTGGGTGTTCTCGGGCCACGGAGATTGACAAGCTGAGGATGCGCCTGCCCATTTCATGGGTGTATCATCGATGCTCAAAAAACGGACTTGAGATGTACTTTGTGCCTCATGTTTGACTTAGCTGTTAAGATAAAATTAAGGGGAAAGCTCACCTTAATTTCCCAAAATAATTAATTCAAATCCCCAGAGCACTAATGCACCTTTTACAAGAATCCAAGTGTATAATGAATAGAACTAAACTGCTATCGAGGAACTCCTAAGAGGACAATACATTTACCCACCAAATTTTTTACTGAGCACTTATTAAGTGGAAGAGCCTGATAACTGAGCCCTGGGGCATGAGGACTGTCATCCAACAGAGGTGGGAAATCTGTGGGATGCTGAGAGGGCTTAGACTATTTTGGGAAATGTTAATGACTTCCAGAATTAAGTTAAAAAATAATAAGTATCAGAAACGTGCCTGGAATTTAGAAGAAAGCAACGGAAAAACCCACGGGAGACTCAGAGATAAGAGTTAAACAAATAAATGTGAAAATGGTAAAATATGCTTCGTTGGGAAACCAGATGATTCTGCAATGATGTCACTGAGAGACACTCTGCAGAATATGAGTAGGTCATGCTGTCATAGAAACTGGAAAAGAATCCGAAATGGATTCGGGGGGGAGAACTAATTTTAAAAGGAGGCATTTGTGTAGAATGTGGAGGTGGTGGGGATGCCTGGTGTTGCACCTCTGAACTCAGCATGGTTCCAGATACACGGTGGTCATTCAAGAAATGTTTGTTAAATAAACGTACTGAAAAATGAAGTAGTTACAGAAACATCCTCGTACCAAAATGTGGAAAGAACTGGTCTGGTAGAAAGGTTCAAAATCTTTATAAGACCAATAGCAGTGAAATCGTATGTCCAAGAGCAGAGCCTCACTGGATAAGGGAGCTGGCAGTTTTGGAATTTGTCTTTATTCAGGACGGGCTCTGCTTCATTTTCTGTCTGTGGACTCGCATCAACATGTATCACTAGAAGATTAGATGATCAGACTAAGAGCTGTGACCTAGACCGTGTGCCCCATCCACAGCAGGCAGTGTAACTGCTTACTTGAACGGCTAAATTTATATGATGAGAGATGCTTACTTAAATTCATTTGGGATTTAGAGGAATGTCATTATGTGTGTTAAAACGTGTGGTAATTGAGAACACACATGGCTTTGTAAATCCAGTATTACCTACCATTCATTATCAGTTTCTCTTGCAGTTCTTTTTTTTTTTTTTTTTTAACTTTTTGGCTGCACTGCAAGGCATGTGGGATCTTAGTCCCCCCGACCAGGGACGGAACCCGCACCCCCTGCAGTGGAAGTGTGGAATCTTAACCGCTGGACCGCTAGGGAAGTCCCTGTCTTGTAGTTCTTAATACCAAACTTATTCCACGTGCCCTTTGATCACTTCTACATAAATGCAAAACCTTTCTTCTCAAAAATCATTGTGTAGCTTTCAAACTGAATGGTCATTTTCAAGCAAGGCTCATTGGAATGCACTTACTTGCTAGCGAACAGAGTAATTCCCAGCCAGGGTTGCCGTGTCCTCGGATGTAGCCTGGTGGGTTGTGTTACTGCTAACTTGTATTGATTTTTTTTTTACCCCTTCAATTAAAAATCTTCTACTCCCACTCCCCACCCCTCTGCCTTCTCAAAAATTCTCTGTAAACAGCGAAAAGACAAACTACGGGAACACATGCAGAGGATGCACAACCCTGAGAGGGAGGCCAAGAAAGCCGACCGCATCAGCCGCTCCAAGACGTTCAAGCCGCGCATCACGTCCACCGACTACGACAGCTTCACGTTCAAGTGCCGCCTGTGCATGATGGGCTTCCGGAGACGAGGCATGCTGGTCAGTGCCAGGCTCCGGACCGCCCGCCCCTGCTCAGGCGATGGCTCTGGCACAGTATTCTGCACTAAATCTGTCCCTGGGTTTCGTCCCTGGCCGGGGACAAAGCGGAGGCGAACAGTTCCCAGCTTGGGGCTTCTCTCCCCGCTGGTCGCCCCTTGCCGCCTTTGCCATGGTTCATTTCTGGTGTCTCTGGGAAGAGGTCCGTTGATCACTTTTCGTTGCTCGTTTTGCTTTGCTTTGCCCCTCTCCGGCTCTGCTCTGTGCTGCCTCTTCCTGTTCTCTTCTGTGTTCCCGAACGTACTCTCTGGCGGGGTCGTTGCCTTGCAGCCCCCCACACCAGTTGTTCCAGATATGACACAGCAGTAGGAGGGGACTTTCCGCCAAGGCAGGGTATGCGAACCGGGTTAGCTGAAGCACCAGGAGAGCCGGGTCTCCGCTCTCGACTCATTTGGCCCTGATGACAGTTTTTGCAGAATATATCTGTATCTCATTCAACGTCCTCGGTAAGGCCAGGGCACTAAATAACGAAAGAGACGCTTGCATCAGGAGAATTCTCGAAAGAAATTCCTGCTAGTGTGATTTTCCTTTTTTCCACCAGCAGCTCTTTCAGTCAAAGGCTATCGGTGGGATCCACAGCAACCCAATTCACCTTCAGTAATTTGCTGAATTACTGTTAACTCCTGTTAACGTGTCGGTGTCAGAGGGACCTGGCAGTGCTGGTCCTGGCCAAAGGCCTTATGTTTTGGGGTGTTGCTTCAGAGAATTTCAGCTGCTCACAGTTTTTCAGCTGCTCACATTTTTTCAGGGTCTGCTTGTCACGGGGTCTCCTCTTCTCATTTGCTTTTTTTCCTTTTAGGTAAATCACTTATCAAAGAGGCACCCAGACATGAAGATAGAAGAGGTGCCAGAGTTAACTCTACCCATCATAAAGCCCAACCGTGACTACTTTTGTCAGTATTGTGATAAGGTAAAAGGAAACCGTCCATAGGAGGATACCTCTGTGGGAGCCCCACTCAGGGCCAGTTTGTCTGCATGTATAAATATATAGTAGGATCTCGCAGTTTCTCTTAACAGATGGTTCCCTGTCTCTCAGTAGTCTTCCATTCAGACAAGAAAGGACTAGAAGTGCAGCCTCATTTTAAGCCAAAATTTTTTTCTTAAGAATTAGTCAACTGTGTTTTTCTTGTTCCTTCTCTCTGTGATTTTTGCTGTTAAAGAAGAGGCTTATTACCAAGAGCTTAGTATATGAATTCGTTTTAAATTCCTAAGCTCTAAAATGAGGGTGTTTGTCATCCTACTTGTAAAATATAGAGTAGATTTTGGATTTCTAGGAGATTGAGTAGGATGTGAAAAAGTCTTGTGGTGGAATACTCTGTTTGTACTATTCCATTCTTGATTTTTGCATAGTTACAAAAAACACAGGAATAGAATATACATTTATTGTTTCGTTGTAATATTGTTTCCTTATACAATGTCAGCTGTATCGGTTATAAGCTGTGTATAAGTAGTGTCAACTTAAAAGTAAGAAACATTTTTTAAGCACAGATTCACCACTACAGGTTCTAGTTGCTATTAGACTTGCCATTTTGGAAGATTCTTTGGCATCTAGTAGTCAACTATGTACATCACATGAGAGCTTTCACAGAAAGACTAAAGGGTGAACTGGCCTTAAAAGAAATTGTTTCAAAAAAAAAAAAAAAGAAAGAAATTGTTTCTATGACTATATATTCACCTCTTAAACTTTAGGGTAAAGGTAAAGGTGTTTTTACTATTCCTATCTTAGATGTATAAATTCAAGGCAGATGCCTCACATATGTATGTTATGTTCTTACGTTAATTCTGATTTATGTTATATCTTCATTATCCTTCAATATATCTGTTAATATATTTTATTTTGGACTATGTGAATACTTCTTCTCATTTCCTTGTAATGAAATTGTTAAATTGCCTTAAGCAAGAAAGTGGAAGTATATACTGCTTTCATGGCAAAGCTTTTGAATTTGCAGGTTTATAAAAGTGCCAGCAAGCGAAAAGCCCATATTCTGAAGAACCATCCTGGGGCTGAGCTCCCACCAAGCATTCGGAAACTTCGTCCTGCTGGCCCTGGAGAACCAGACCCCATGCTGAGCACTCACACCCAGCTCACAGGCACTATAGCTACCCCGCCCGTGTGCTGCCCTCACTGCTCCAAACAGTACAGCAGCAAGGTACGGGGAAGGCTTTGGGCCACGTCGGAACCCAGGTCATGGTTTAAGGGAACATTGCTTAAGAGAAGATGGTACTTATCCAGATGCCGTGATGGCGTCTTCTGAATTGATGGGGGGGGGCTAAAGGAGCTGCTTCCTGAGAACAGGGAGCATAGCACAGAACGGGAAGAGAATACGGTGGACCTTCCCGGGAATTAGTGCCATCTGAGCACTTGAATGGTTTCCTTTTCCCTTGGCCCGAGGTGGGTCTCCGATTTGAATATTCTCTGCTCGTGGTTTATGAGCTCAGGCTTGCAGCAGCGCTATGTAAGAACTTAAATGATGGTTCTTGAAAAGGGGGTCATTTTTGCTGCGGGGCTTGTCATTGACTGCTGCAGGTATTGGTGGGATCAGGGGATGCTGTGAGGTATTCTGACCTTGCCTGAGAGCGTGGGGGTCACACGAGTCTTTACTTTCTTTCCAGCGTCTTCTTTTTTCCCTTTCATACCTTTGTCCCGCTTCAGGAAGGGCAGGCAGAGCCAGTGTTCCTCTTTTTTTTTTTTAAACATAACATGAAGGACCCTAGGAACCATTGGAGGGCTTGCATTTGAGAAAGATCGAAAATAACCTATTCTAGTAATTCTTCTTGGTTTTTGCCATCACTTTTCAGACCAAGATGGTACAGCACATTCGAAAGAAGCATCCAGAGTACGCCCAGCTCCCCAACACCGTACACACACCTCTGACAACAGCCGTGATCAGTGCGGCTCCAGCTGTTCTAACTACAGACAGTGCTACCGGAGAGACTGTGGTGGTAAGTGCGTGACCGGTAAGAGCGACTCCTGTCCTCCGCTGCCCATCGCAGCTTCAGTGCCAAGGCCATGTCTGTCTTGGTGTTTAATTGGCTGCAGATGTAGCCCACCACCCTTCAGGGTTCTGTACCAGGCATGATGCTTAACGATTGGGTCTCCCAGTCGGCGCTTTCCAAAGCTCTCTGTAAAAGGAGTAGCAGGAAATTCTCAGTGCTGCTTGTTCACTGCAAGATTGTCAGCACCTCCGGGGTAACTCCCTGGGCCTGACACAGACAGACAGCTACAGGTATATAGGTAATCTTCCAACACCTTCTCAACTCTGGCTATTTTTCTATCTGAGCTCAGGGCTTATCTGTGGTCCCATGATCCCACCAGTTAGACAAACCAACTTTTTGTAGGATTTCAGAGCACCGAAATAGCTACAAGCAGCAGTGTTATCAGCTGATGTGCTTTTTTGTGATTTTTGCAGACAACAGACTTGCTAACCCAGGCTATGACAGAACTGTCCCAGACCTTAACGACGGATTACCGAACGCCACAAGGGGACTACCAGAGAATCCAGTACATTCCTGTGTCGCAGTCTACATCTGGTCTACAGCAGCCTCAGCACATACAGCTTCAAGTGGTGCAGGTGGCCCCGGTACTGTCCTGCGTTTATTTCTCTTTACCTGCGTGAATGCCCATATTGCCACCACCCAACACAGCAGCTGGGGTCAACTAAAACACCTAATTCTCAGAGCTGGGACTGGGCCCTACACACTGTGCATGTCAGCTTGGAGTCTAAGACATTTGTAAAGCCCTGGCTGTCGAGGGCTCTGGACTCAGCAGTGTAAGAGATTTCTGTCAGTAGTATCCAGAGATTTTTGGCTCCAGTGTATACCACTATCCTGCCCTACTGCAGGCCAGCACTGAGCCTCTTCTGAACCCTTACCCTGGGCCCCAGGTGGGCTACCTGGTGAGGAGCCCGTCTGATCAGCCCCTACCCAGGCATCGAATGACATCTATCAGTGGGAGGTTGTAAGGAATAACTGTGAATTTTGAATATCGATTAGTACCTTATTAGTAGCAAGTTGTAACTGTTCCTTCTGCAAAGTAATTAATACCTCATTCTTACTGATTCAGGAGCTAAAAGAAAAAAGTCCTCCCAGAACTATTGTTTCATTTAATTATACTAAGGAAATGTACTCAAGGCACACATAAACAAACATTTTGCTTTGAAATAAATTGGACTCTGAAAATTTAAAACTAATATGAAAGCAGGAAAGAGGAAGTTGCCACGGTCATTGACTATCTTTATCTTTTTTTTTTTTTTTTTAATAGGAGGGTTCTTAATTTTAGGCTTTGGAGGAATCTATGAATCCCTGAAGTTGTCTGTAAATTATGATATATATGTACATTATTTTAGAAAAAGGGTCTGTACTTTCACCAGATTCTGATGTCTGTGATACCTAAAAGGTTAGGAACCACTGTTCTAGTGGTTAAGTGTGACAAGCTGAAAACAAATTTTCTCCTTTGATCTCTTTTAACTGATAAAGGGTAGGCCATTAAAATTAATTGAAACTTAAGGGAAAAAAGATTTTTGATTCCTGAGAGCTTCTCATTCAGCTTCTTATTACGAGCTGTATTCCCTCATCTCCTCCTCTTCCAGAATGAAATCGCGTTACTGTCTTATGGTTAACAAGCATAATTTTTAAAACTATTTTCTCCCCTGATGCTTGCCAGCTTGGCCCCAGTGTGGGCCCTCCGGGAGCGAGCCCTGGCTCTGAAGCCCTGCCTGTTCTGCTGCTGGGATGTTGTTTTAGCTACACCTTTGCTCTGGAAGGCTTTCCTTTAACCTTAATCGGCGTGGGTCTGGGTTTCTCCTCCCGCAGGCCACTTCCCCTCACCAGTCTCAGCAGTCCACGGTGGACGTCGCCCAGCTCCACGACCCTCAGACCTACACGCAGCACGCCATCCAGGTGCAACACATCCAGGTCACGGAGCCCCCCGCCCCGGCTGCGCCCGCCTCCCAGGTACGCTGCTCCAGGGACTAGTCTCAGGTTCACGTGGCCTCAGGGACCCTGAAGATGTACTAAGAGCAAAGACATGTGATCTTCAGACCTGGTCTCCTTGACTATGGAAATGATATCATTATTTTGCGGGCCTTTAAAGACTCTTATCTCTGCCTCCAATTTTTCTGTTGGTATTAGGGACACACTTCCATTAAGTGCTTAGCTTCCCCTGTCCAGATGGAGCCCTGGGCTCTGATCTCCTAGAGACAACATTGGCCTTTGCTTCCTGTTCTAAATGGCTACACGACAGTCGGCAATTGCTAGGTTGTTTCTATAATTTTGGAACAGTGACTTTGTGGAGTATTACTGTGTTTGTGTGATAGAGACTATCATTGAGATAGCAGAGCTACACATCCATTCAAAAAACGTTTATTAAATTCTTAGTCTTTGCAGGAAACTTTTCTAGGTCTTGCCCTCAAGGAGCTTAGAGTCTAGTAGGGATATAACACCTATATATAAGTAAATAGGGCATGAAATGAAGGTGTCTGAGCCATAAAGGATGCCTGTAGACCCACCCCTGACATTCCCAGGTTCCACAGCACAAATGAAGGCCGGCATACCATCATCCTGAGTAGTTAAAAGTTTCAATCAAGTTCACAAATCATTAAATAAACATGTTCTGTCTTCCCTGCTTGACATAGGTACTTTCATAATGATAAAATTGAAAAATATACATAAAGTAACAATGGAAACTAAATAACCTGGATAGTGCCAATTCAAAATTCAATGCATTTTTCTGCCAAACACATGGCTGGCGCTGGCAGCGGCCCGGTAGGGGTGGGAGGAATGCAGGAGAAAGGATGTCTCTCTCTCTTTTGCTGGCTCCAGTTGCTGTGGAATCCATAGGATAAACATGCACTTTCTCTGCCTTCCTATTTCTTGGGGGGTGGGGGGATGCTTGACATCTGATTGCCCCTCCTTCCCACTCCCCCAGTAAGGTTTCTGGTGACTTCTCCCAGCCCAGGACAGGCAGCCTCTATCCACAAGGGGCTGTGAGTTTCCCACGCCCACTAGCTTCACACTTCTAAGTTTCTCAAAGGAAGCCGAGGCTGGAGGGCCAGGACAGACTCAGAGTTCCTTGTCAGGATGAGGTGGCCCAGGGACAGCCGTCCCCAAGCCTGCTTCCCCTTTCTCCTCACTCAGGCTCCTTCCCGCACTCACAGGGCCTGTGTACCACGTGGACACCCCATCCCATGTGTCTCAGCTCCATCCACAACCCTGCAAATGGCGATCCATGGCCACCCCTTTGGTCCCAGGTGCCCGAATACTGTTAGAGGGGCCACATCCAGGAGACAGGACCCCTGCAGGAGGCCAAGCCTAGGGAAGAGACTTGTGCGGGTCCCAGAAGTGGGTGCAGGGCCATTTCCAAGGTCTGTGAGGCCTCACGTGAGAAGGGCACAGCTGGAGAAGGGCCAGCCAAGATCCCTGCAGGGCTCCCTCTGGCCTGGGTCTGAGGACCATGTGGATGTGTCATTAGGTTAGTGGAGTTCAGGTGAGGGCAAGACGCTGTTTAGCAGGGAATCAAGGAAAATTTTGTAGAAGTGGTGTTTGAATTAGGTCTTGAAGGAGGGGTATGATTTTGATATGGTAGCTGGGGAAGCATTATGATCTGAACATGCGCTCACTGTGAGTAAAGACACAGAGGTGGGAAATTGAGGTATATTTGTAAAGACTGTGTAGGTTAGTGACAGGAGATGGTGTTTGCAAACAGCACCGGAGCTGGAGCGTGGAGGGCTTGAATGGCAGATAGTGGGGCGGGGGCTTTATCCTGTAGGTGGGATGTATCCCCGTGTTTATCTCCACTAACTGGGGGAGTATCCAGTGCACATCAATGGGGATTCTGACTTCCGGGTTCTACTTCAGTTTGTGTTACAGGTTAGCTTTGTGACACCGGCAAGTTATTGGGCTTCTCAGGTTTTTTTTAATGTCATGAAGATAATTATACTTTCCTTCATTTACTTTTATAACAAGCATACGGAAATTAAGTTTTTGGATACCCTTGTAGATAATCCTTTGGAAACTAATTAGGATTTCCTTGTTATGATTGCTTGCCATTAATTCTGTTCTTATTTAAAATATTACTATTTTAGCAGCGCCACCTTCAGTGTTACAGTCCCCATGATCACGATGTACTTTCTTCAGTGGCTAGTTGACAGTTTAACGCATCCTGGTCTCTTTTCTCTCGAGGTGGCAGGGCAGCCGCTGAGCCCCTCCCCGCAGCAGTCTCAGCAGGGGCTCAGCCCCTCCCAGGTTGCAGGCAGCTCCTCGCAGGGCCAGGCCCTCCAGCAGCAGCCCCAGAGCACCACGGTCCAGCACACGTACCTCCCCAATGCCTGGAATTCCTTCCGCGGCTACTGTAAGTGAGGGTGGCCCTCCTGGGTGCGGGTGGGGAACCTGCAGCCACGGGGAGGAATTTCATCAGCTTTATCATCCATTTTCTGGCTTAAAGGATCATTGGCCATTTTCTACACTCTGTAGAGCTTGTACTTCAGTGAGTTTCATGACACAATTCAAGGTGGCGTCTGATTCAGGGCCACCCTGAAATGACATTTTTCCAAGACTTCAGGAATATTGCTGGAGGACGTGTAGGCAGGTGGTTTAAGTAATAGAGTAGGTGGATTGAGGGTATGAGGTCATGATTCACCTCTTCCACCAATATTTACTGAATATCACTGTGCTAGACCCTGCGTGTACGAAAGATTAATACTGACATTCGTATAAGTAACACCACGCAATAATAATGTTAGCTAACTTTCATCAAGCTCTTACCATGTGCCAGGAATGATTCTAAACTGCATCCATATCACATCCAGTATTCACAACAACCTCCTAGGAAAGTACAATCGTTACTTGCATTTTACAGATAAGACAATTTAGACACAGCGCAACTCGTCCAAGGAACATAGCTACTAAACGGAGGCGTGGAACCCAGGCAGTCTGGCTCCAGAGTTTACACTGTAAACCAGCCCACTGTGCTGCCCTTCCCAACGAGACAGTGTTGGGCTCAAAGAGACCATTATCTCGTGGAGATAGATATATGAGTAGCTGATTTCAAAACCCTGAGGTTAGTGCTACCAGAAGCAGTTTAGCCTGGCTGCCAAAGGTCAAACAGGTAAAAAATCTTGGTGGGGACAACAGCCTTGGGTATGAGCTGAAAAGTTTGAGACCTTATCATTGAAGATCTGGAAGAAACAGTAACAGTTAGAGCTCAGTAGTAGGAGCTAGGAGGAATAAGGGCTGTGTTGATCTCTCTCCTACTACTACTGATTTCTTTTTTTGGGTCCGTCTCTGCTGTGATTGATCTTTGGCTGTGTTATGTAGATTTGGTGTGGAGACCAGGCTCAAACGCTACCATTTAGTTATCTTTACCATCTATTCTCCTAAATATTGGTGGTCACAATGAGAGCTGAGTCTAGTTTCTGTCAGGGAAGGATTCCTCCTCGTGATAAATCCCAATAGAATCCTGGTAAATAGATAGACATTTATACTCAGTTTAATTCCTGTGAGAGGAACGTGGAAATGATGCTGACAGCCACTGTAATAATAGTAAGAACTAGCATTCCAACTTGATGAAACAATCTGAAAATTTTTATTAGGAAAAAAGTTTAAAATATACAAAAATAGGGAATTCCCTGGCGGTCCAGTTGTTAGGAGTCCGTGGTTTCACAGCTGAGGGCCTGGGTTCAATCGCTGGTGGGGGAACTAAGATCCTGCAAGTTGCGCGGCACGGCCAAAAAAATATACGTGTGTGTGTGTGTGTGTGTGTGTATATAGATACACACACACACACACACAAAATAGAACAGTATAATGAGCGC
This sequence comes from Balaenoptera borealis, assembly GCF_965194805.1. Taxonomy (NCBI): domain Eukaryota; kingdom Metazoa; phylum Chordata; class Mammalia; order Artiodactyla; family Balaenopteridae; genus Balaenoptera; species Balaenoptera borealis. The sequence goes on along the minus strand of NC_138868.1, from coordinate 107,905,671 downwards.
GCCTGTACCCATTATCCAGCTTCAGCAGTTATCATGGCCAGTCTCATCTGATACGTACATGCTCTCATCCTCTCCCAGTCCTCCAACTATATAATAATTCATATCATTTCATCCATAAATATTTTTTAAAAAACCCCACAACTGTAAGTGTCGTTATCACACCTAAAAATAAATTACAGTAATTCTTTAATACCATCAAATATCCAGTGTTCATATTTCTGTGATTATCTCATAAATGTCTTTTTAAAAAAATATTTTATTTGTTTATTTGGTCGCGCTGGGTCTTAGTTGCGGCAGGCGGGCTCCTTAGTTGCGGCAGGTGGGCTCCTTAGTTGTGGCATGCGAACTCTTAGTTGCGGCATGTGGGATCTAGTTCCCTGACCAGGGATTGAACCCAGGCCCCCTGCACTGGGAGTGCGGAGTCTTAACCACTGCGCCATCGGGGAAGTCCCATAAATGTCTTTTTAATAGTTGGGTTTTCAAATTGGGTTCCAAATAAGGGCCATACATTGCAATCGATTATACCTTTTGAGTTTCTTTTAATACATGTGCTCGCCTTCTCTCTTTTAAGTTGCAATTAACATGTTGAAGAAACTGGGTCATTTGTTTGTAGAGTTCCCCACATTCTGGGTTTTGCTGTTGACATCCCTGTATTGTCATTTAAGATGCTTTCCTCTGTCCCTTTTATTTCCTATAGATGGGCAGTTAAACCTAGAGGCTTGATCAGATTCAGGTTCAGTTTTTTTCCCCAAAAACACTCCATAGCGGTTGGTGTGTAGTTCCATCGGGAGGCACATAATGCTTGTCTGTCTTTTTCCTTTGCTCCACTATTTCAATAGGGATTGCAAAGTTGTCATATTCTATCATTCTTTATATACTTATAGCTAGAAAACTTCCATAACGAAAACAATTTCACCTTAACCATCAGGTTACTCTGAGGTACAATTTGTACAGGAACGGCAGAAGAGATGCTTTAAATACTTGGCTCATCTCCTTTATTTACCAGTTTTCAAAATAGTGAGTTGTTTCCTAGTATTATCCAAGGTGACCGATGCCGGGCGTGTGTGTGTCTTAGTATCGCTGGGTACTTGTGAATTTCAACCCACTGGATGTGTTTCAAACCATTGTAGTCAGGGCTTCCCTGGTGGCGCAGTGGTTAAGAATCCACCTGTCAATGCAGGGGACAGGGGTTCGAGCCCTGGTCTGGGAAGATCCCACATGCCGCGGAGCAACTAAGCCCGTGCACCACAACTACTGAACCTGTGCTCTAGAGCACGTGAGCCACAACTACTGAAGCCCGTGTGCCTAGAGCCCGTGCTTCGCAACAAGAGAAGCCACTGCAATGAGAAGCCCGTGCACTGCAACGAAGAGTAGCACCTGCTTGCAGCAACTAGCGAAAGCCTGCACGCAGCAACGAAGACCCAACGCAGCCAAATATTAAATAAATAAATAAATAAATAAATTTATTTTTTTTAAAAAAAAACATTGCAGTCATTATCCTTGTTGATGCTCAGATTATCCCATCTTTGGCTAGTGGGAACATCTTTCTGTATCTTTCCCACATGACTCTGCAGTCTTTTATAGTGTCTTACACGCTGGTATGACACCAGATTCCAGGCTCACCTTGTACATTTCTGACCCAGGTTTGGAATCAGCCATTTTCCCAAGAAGTCCTGGTTCCTTTGAGTAGAGGATGTGATTTAGAGGCTGTCAACTGGGTGCTAGGGTGAACTCTGTTTTTAATTAGCTTTAATAACACGGTAGTGAAGTAAAATTCATGTTAGACTAAGTTGTGATTGCTAGGCAATAGTGGATACATTGTGCCAGTAATCAAATGTGACTGTAAAAGATAAAAATATTGAGCTAACAGGTGAATCTTTGTAACTTATCTCAAGGTTTAAAAATTTTTGAGTATTTGTCTTTCTGGATATTCAGAAGCCACATTTTGAAGGAGATGCATTGATTGTTTCCGACATTTGGTAACTCTCTACTAGCCTCATGTGATCAATTCTTAATCAGAGGTTCTTTTGCTGTATCAAGAAATCATATCAGCCTAAGACGCTCAGAGCAAGCAAATCCATGGAAAGTGACTCAGCAGGGAATGTGGTCACTGGTTAGGTATTTGTTTCTACAACTTGTATTAAAATCTGAGACCACTGAACTATGGCTCCTTCCTGTTTTTCAGCATCGGAGATTCAGATGATGACGCTCCCCCCGGGTCAGTTTGTGATTACAGACAGTGGCGTGGCAACTCCGGTCACCACTGGCCAAGTGAAGGCGGTGACTCCAGTAAGCTGTGCTGCTTGGAGGGTTTTCCTGTTCCCCACGCTGCACCACCCTCGCCCTCCCCCATCTTCTCCCAAACTCTTCACATCTGAGTTAGAGGCACCTCCTCTGTATTCCTATAATTTCTTGTGGTGCTATATTATAGCACAGTTTATTTTTTTTTTAATTTTATTTCTTTTTTACTTTTTTCTTTGAAGTGTAGTTGATATACAATGGTGTGCCAATCTCAGCTATACAGCAAAGTGACTCAATTTTACACATATATACATTCTTCTTTACATTAAAAATTTCTGTATTTTTAAAAATATTCTTTTCCGTTATGGTTTATCCCAGGAGATTAGATATAGTTCCCTGTGCTATCCAGAAGAACCTTGTTGTTTCTCCATTCTAAATGTGATAGTTTGCATCTGCTAACCCCAAACTCTCAATCTGTCTCTCTCCCTCCCCAGCCCCCTTGGCAACCACAAGTCTGTTCTCTACGTCTGTCGGTCCGTTTCTGTTTTGTAGATAGGTTCGTTTGTGCCATATTTTAGATTCCACATGTAAGTGATATCATATGGTATTTGTCTTTCTCTTTCTGACTTACTTCACTTAGTGTGATAATCTCTAGTTGCATCCATGTTGCTGCAAATGGCATTATTTCATTCTTTTTTTATGGCTGAGTAGTATTCCATTGTATATATGTACCACATCTTCTCCATCCATTCCTCTGTCTATGGACATTTAGGCTGTTTCCATGTCTTGGCTATTGTGAATAGTGCTGTTATGAACATAGGGGGTAGCACAGTTTATTTTAATTATTGGTTTACTATCTTTTCCCAGTAGGCAATTAATTCCTTGAAACCTAGGTCTTTGTCTTTATCTCTTTATCCTCAGTGCTTTTGCACAGGAGGCTGGGCTATAGCAAATGCTCAATAAAGATCTATTCAATTAATAACTATAATGAACCTCCTAGATCCGTATACATATATATACATGTAGATAATCATCTTTTTAATGTGCTTCTTAGAAAGTATATGAGTCTTCATGACTATTGGTCCTCAACTGGGTTGGAAGAAAATAATATGATGAATCTATTATGGAGCTCTTTTAAATTATTTTAAACAATTCACCCACCCCAGGTGAAAAACATTGCCATAAATTATTTTGTTATATTTAGGTTAGGCCTGTCAATGTTGATTATATCTGCTACCTCTGTTTTTATCTTCACTGGTTTCTTTTGGCCTGCCTCTGGAAGACAGAGTATGTAAATTAAGAAAAATACTCTTAAGTGACTAGGGATATTGAGATGTTCCCAGGGGAAGACTATTTCCCAAGAGGCCTCAAAGAGTAGCAGGGTAGTCTAGTGGCCTCAGAAACCTGATTTATTTATTTATTTATTTATTTTTCAAAGCACACTGAGAGCTCACCCATTTCTCAGCACATGAATTCACATTAACTAGACTTAGGAGAGATGTATAAATCCAGAGTAACACTATTGTCAATGGAAACAATAACTAATATAAAATGGAATAGTCTCATTGGCATAATCAGTGAAATTTTTTGCTCTTTGTGGGGACTCACTGATTCTACCCTTTTTTGGCCAGGAACCCATTTGGGAAACTGATTATATAGCCAAGGATGTTCCCTTCCATCTGCCACAGTATACATACAAATTTGATGTACAGTTTTGTTTATAGATTCTCTGAAGCCTACCTATGAACTGCCTAGGTGTCCATGGACCCTTGGTTGAGAACCAGCCCCCTCCTGCTAGAGAAGGACCCACACAGGAAACCAAATCCTGATCAAAGAGTGGCTTGATGAGTGTGGACTCAGAACATACGGCCCTCGATAAATCAAATGGGTATTTGGCTGTGGCTTTCTCTCTGGACAGTGCTTGGAAAGGATGCTGCCCAAGTTTTCCTCTGTGACTTCTTTTTTTCTCAGCCTGTGTAGCTGACCAGTTCTCCCTCTTACAGACACATTCTGTCTTTAAAAATGTTAATGTAGGGACAGAGTTAGCTGCAGGTCTATGGAGACGTTTTTTTCATGATCAGAGGGAAAATGAAGAAAAATTAAGACAACATATGTTTTCATAAAGTTAAATTTATTCAATGCAAAAGACTTTCATTCTAAGATTGTGTTCTTCCTATGCTTTTGAGTGTTAAAATGTCTCTCATTTGACAGTAGCATTTAAAAAATGATTTTACTTGGCAAAATAAAATTTGGGAACATTTATTCTTACTTTAATTTTGCTGGTCTTTGAAATTCTGAAGTCTGGGAACCATTGATCTTGACTTGGGCATCATTCTGCCTCTTTAAGGAGAATTTAAATATCTCTCCTTTGATCCATTTTGTATTAATCTTAAATATTAATTGACAGATAGTCACCTTATTTTATGAATTTCTAAATTCTCAGGGACAATACCATAGCATATTTTCTTTGCCAGGTAGGTTACCATCATGATGCAAATTTCTGTCCCTGAACTTCCTCACTGTATCATTTGGTATGACGACCAAGGTGCTCCCTTAAGTTAACTCTGTAGTCTACTTCTCTAAAGGAATTAGGCAAAGCATCTCCCATAGGTGCCTAGTTTGGTTCCCCATGTAACATTTCTTTGCATATTCCTTCTCCCCACCGTGCCCCCATAACTCTACCCCCCACTTCAGGCCTCAGATTTCTAAAGATCCTTTTCTTCCTGCTCTAGGGTCATTATGTGCTATCAGAAAGTCAATCAGAATTGGAGGAAAAGCAAGCTTCTGCTCTCACTGGTGGAGTCCAGGTTCAGCCAACTGCGCATGGTGACTTGGACCCCCAGACCACCAGCCAACAGCCCACCCAGTACATCATTACAACCACCACCAACGGGAATGGGAGCAGCGAAGTGCACATCACTAAACCTTAACTTCCATCCTTGAGCCAGAATCAAACAGTCACATCATGTCTTTTCTTATTCATACGTCTGGAACGTCTGGAAGCTTCTGACACTTAGAACTCTTTTTTTAAGATTTATCACTCAAGAGTTTGGAAATCACAGTTTTGACGCTTATACGTACACTGGGGCTTATTTTATCCAGGTCATCTTTACCAAATGGACTCTTCAAACCCTAGGAGTTTCTGCCACGGAATGGAGATCTTTTAGGGGAAAGTAGATTTCAAGACAGAGAAACCTTGCCTTGCTCTTGAGTTGGTTTTTTAACACATAGATAAGCCTTACTTTTCCTTTGTGGAAATATTAAGCAGTGTATTGTGTTTGTACCAAAGGTGGATAAAGGATGTGCCAAGTCCATGGCCACTGGACTTGTTGATTCCAAGCCATGGCACCAAAGGCGAAGGGGCATTTTATGGGTGTGTATTAGGTCGGAACTGCTTCATCTTGAGAGTTTGCATTCTCAATAACTTAACAAAGGGAGCCCATTGCACATGAAAATGAAAATGATGAAGCAAAGGTTTCATCAGTGATGGTCTGAAGGAAAACCTGTTACCTAAATTTTTCTTATTGCTGATTTTTAAAAAACTTGCCTTTTTTGAAAAACCGTTGTTGGGCTATTGGTAGTGCTTTCCACAGACCCTGGCCCTCAGTGGACTAGGCCAGAACCTCATGTTCTGATAGATCTTACTTTATTACTCCACAACTGTGGACTCCCTGTACAAGAAAAGGATGCTTGGTGTCAACAGAATTTAGACTCCCAGGTTACAGGTTGGCCTCCCATTCTCTGGTTGTACTTGTATGAAGAAGGAGATATTGGAGATGACAGTACCAAGAAAAATTATTGATACTGAAACAACTATATAGAGCGTAAAAAGCACTGAGACCTTGTCCTGCCTTTCAGGATCCATTTACCACTCATTGGTAAAGGGTGAATCCTTGCTCGTACTAGGTGTACCTGCAACCCTCGCTCACAGCATGCAGTGTATTTTAGTACTTCTAATTCTGTCTTAAAATGAACATTCTTTCAGGTTGGATGCAAAGGTGGTCCTCCTTATTTCTTAACACTTTCAACTTTAAATATATTGCAATTCATCTGGACCTTTTGGTAAGATGACCAACTTCACACCTAGGGGAAAAATAAAAATGTGGGGACCATTTATAATATGTTAGAGTAATTATAAGGGATCTGGAAGGAATCTGATCTTAATATTACATTGTCAGTTGGGAGAGGGAGAAAAACTGCCTCAGTGATAGTTTTTCTTATCATTGTTCCTGTTTGGGAGCCTTATTAGCTGTGAATTCAATGGGGAAAATATTTCCCTTCTTTTTACTGTACATTCCAGTTGTGCACATAAAACACTGCAGAAATCAGTATGTAGTTTAACAACTTTTTGTGACATACTAATACATTTTTAGAATAATTATGGCATGGTAGAATTTATCATTCCAGAACAGAAAGACCTACCTTCAGTTTCAAATGAAGTTAAATAATTTTTTTATTGACATTTCTGGGTAAAAACTGGTTCTATAAATTAAGAAGTATAGTAGCTTCTTTATGGTAAAGACACCTTTTTGAAAAGTAAACAATTCTGTAAAGTAACTTTACTAATACGTAGACTTTGCACTTTATTATTGAGACCTCAGTCATTTAGTTATCCCTGACAATTTAGGCACTAAGAGAACTTGAGAGTTACTTGCTAATTGTGTAGAAAATGAAAATGGACTCTATATCTTTGGTAACAGAGGTAATGCTGATGTTTTCAATAGAAAATATTGACTCTGTATCACAATATAGAGATTTTTGAGTCCCAAAGTCCTACAATGTGATGATTATAAATATCCTAGTGTCCAGTCTAGAGAGACTTGCTAGGTAAAGCATATTAGACTTTCCCAAAGGTCCAGTTTAGTTTTTATAACTTAAATTTGGCCCTGTTGGTTCCTTTTTAATTTGAACCAGCAAGGTATTCCTCCCTCCCCTCAGGAATAACTTACTGATTAAAATGGAAAACTATCACTGAATGGAATGTTCATTTTATGCCAGTTATTTCAAGTTTTAAAATACACAGAAGAGAAAAAGTATTGCGGAAGGACCTCTGTTTCTTTCCCATCTAAGTTCTTTTTTTTCCCTTTTGTTTTTTTGTCCTTATGTGGACTAAGTAAAGACTCTAAAACTAATTTGTATATTATCAACCAGAGATGCAGGTGTGGCAGTCAAGCCAAACAACATTGCTTTAAGATCAGGTATTCTGTATATTTATTCTAAGATAATGGCTTTTCAAAAGGACTTGGATTTGAAGAGATGGCAGATTATAAGCCATCTGAAGACCCAATTTGGAAAAAATGTCTGTAGCCAATGTTCATACTGTGGCCTCGCCTAAGACACACTGGCACTGTAGACTTGGATCAGTGCAGTGTGAGCATTTTGGAGTAGGTTACATAGAGATTTTACATTTTTACTGTTTCATTTGTGCCCACATAAACAGATATTTCATCATGTAAAATTCCTGTTATTCCAGAGAAACCTATTGTTTTGATCTTCTGGAACTGTTTTCTGATTTGGAATTATCCTTTCAAAAGACTCTTAAGATATGTAGGGCTAAAAAGCACTTCATGAGATGCTGAAGCTGACCCACAGGTTGAAAATGTTGACCTTATCCTGTTATTTAAATGTGAACATTTACTGTACATTCAGTGAGTTATAGTGTTAATAGTCTTGTGCTACTCAGCAGGTGTAAAAATTAATAAATATTTTTTTTTAATAAACATCTTTCTTGTTTGTATGTGTACAAGTTACAAGAGCTTCTGAGATCATTACTTTTTTTTTTTTTAAATAATACAACTTACATTGTTTTGACTCTGGTTCACTCTGGTGTGGTCAGAGACGTAAGGTCAGGGAATTTATGGATGGTAATATGGAATGATGTTCCCCTCCCCTTAGTGGCTTCCAGTTCGAGACCCCTCCCAACAATCTAACAGGAACTAGGGGCAGGCACTCAGCCAGCTAGGGAAGAGCGATTGGCTTTATTTGGAAACCACTATTTGCCAACCAGGGAGGAACACCAGCTTGACTGACGTGTTTCCATCTAGCGGAGAGAACTGAGGATGCTCTCTGCACGACAGGTTGGAAGTAGCTGTGAAAGAAGTTTGAAGCGGTTCTAAGTAAAACCTAGTTTATAAGAAGAAAGCGGCCTAGATTCTTAACGAGAGGAAGATTAATCGAGTTTGATTAAGAAAATGTGTTTCTTCGATGTGTGTACTGTCTTTCCGGACGTCGAGGGTCCAGGGACAGGAGAGAGACGGGAGAGAGAAGTGGGGCCACGCCCGGGTGGGTCGCGCGTCACAGGCTCTGGTTCTTGTTCTCCCCAACGAAACTCGAGAAATCGCAAAATGGGAACTAATAGTGCACACAGCTGTGGTACAAAGACAATGATGGAAAGTGCTCTCAGCCTAGTGCCTGGAGCAGGCTATGAGATATGCAAACGTTAGCTGATAAAACGGCATTCACTCACTCATGGGCTCCGGAGCCAGGTGACTAGCGACACCGCCCTCCGGAAGCTTCTAAGCCAGGTGAGACCAACGAGACGCCGGCAAACTGCATCCCAAGGCCCAGCCCCGCGGGCTCACGCCACTCTAGGTTATGCCCCGCGAGCCCCTCCCCGCCCCGCCCCCGGCACTTCCAGGCCCCGCCCCCGGCACTTCCAGGCCCCGCCCCATGCAGCTCAAGGCCCCGCCCCGCACAGCCCTGCCCCTTCCGCCGCCCGAGCCCGGAGCGTGCACGCACCGAGACGCCTTGCGGGAGCGAGCGCGTGCGGGAACCCGCGGGCCGAGAGGCGCAGCGGGTTCGGAGACCAGCGTCCGCGGCGCAGGTGAGGGCGGGCCGGGGCGGCGAAAGGGTTAAAGTGTTGCCGGGGAGCGGAGGGAGGGAGCGAGCGAGTGTCTGGGTCTCCGAGGGTCGCTGCCCCTGTGGGCACGGGACAGGGGAGCGGGCGTGTCGGGAGGCGGGCGGCCCGGGTGGGTGGGGGTTAGAGTTAGGCACGGTGTGGGGGGAGGGGCCGTGGGCGCGGAGGTGCCTGTTAGCGGGGCGGGACCCGGGCCTCGGGCTTGTGAGAGGCCGGCTAGGGAGGGGTTTAGCAGTTTGGAGCCGGCGGTTGCTCCGGAAGGAGTCTGGGGTTTGGCTTCTGAGTTGGGGAGGGTCCAGGAGGGAAGGTTATCCCAGGTGCAGAGGAAGGGCCATTGGGAGAGGCCTTCCCGGTCTAGTAAAGATGGGCCTCTTTGGTCCAGGACGCCGCAAGACTTAGAAGTCCTTGGCTTCCGGTTTTCAACCCTTTGGAAGCTGCCTGCTTTTTGTATTTTGAGATCCTCTTCAGAATAGTAGCAGGGCACAGGTTGCCACTCGAAGGGATTAAATTTAGCTACACGTTCACTAATTGAACTGAATTGAAGTGAAGCTAATTGAAGAAACTAGCTTCACTAATTGAAGTGAAGCTAATTGAAGAAACTTGTGAGCAAGTTGTGAAACAGGTTATCCTCCTGAGAGTCAGGTAAAACACTGGCTTTGTAGCTGTTACCCTATTCTGTGCCAGTTCTGGCTTATAAGAGGACTTTATTCTGAGCATCAGGTTGCATCTACATTTCTTTTCTTTTTAAAAGTTTTGTTAAATGCAAATGCCATGTGCTTTCTTACCTGCAGTCAGTTATTTAGGCAGCCGGGGTGTTCAGGATGCGGTAGTTCATCATGTGCTGAAGGGTGATGGGACACAGTTGCTTGGCGACCACGCAGCTGCTTTGAACACGAATCTTTCCACTGTACCTTTACGTAGATATGACATCTCTTCCAGATAACTTGAAATAATCAGTGCAAACGTGCTTATTTTAGCAGTAGTATTACAAGTCTACTCTTTATCATTTGAGAGTTTCAGGATGAGAAGTCATTACATGACTACGTGAAGTTACATAAATGCATCCACCTGGAGGTTATTCATTGCAGGATTCCAGGATTGGAAATAACAGTAGAGAGGACCGGGTCCAGCTCTCCTTCATCTTATATAGATAAGGAAATTGACAGCCTGTGAGGTAAGATTTGCCCAAAGTCACTGAGATGAGGCTAGGAGTTTGGTGTTTTAACTGTTAAATCTTTTGTGTGTGTGTGTGTGTGTTTTTTTTTCTCCTTTCTATTTGGTAGAAATCAGAGAGAGAGAATGGTTTTAGCAAATGTTTGTGGAGTGGTTGAGTTCAGCCTCCCTGTGGGCCTATTAACTGTGGCTTCAGCTGTGCACCTGATTCCAGCCATCAGCCTTATGAGATGCTCTCTGAAAAAGTTTTCCTGTGTACTTTTCTAAAGGTAGCCAGCAGTGTTTAGTTATGACAGGAAGGAGAAAAATAGCATTTCATCTACATGGTTATAAGTATCAGCTGGACCAACTAAAGTGGGTTGGCCGCTGACTTTGCTGGCTGTCCTGGTCAGGTGCTTGGATCCTCCAGAGTTTATGCGGACTGATAAAGTCATATTAAGATGCTTGCTTTTCCTGATTTAAACTGAGAGTTTATCCAGGAGGTATTGTATGTAGTGTTAAGAACATGGGTTTGCAGTCATGCAGACTGGAGTTTCATTCCTACTTCTGGAGTTGGGCAAGTTGCTTATCTATTTTGATCCTAGGTTTTAGTATCTGTAGAATAGATGTAATAACCCTATCTTGCACACTTATAAGAATTAAATCAGGTGTATGAAAGGCCTGGCACTTAACAGGCCCTCATTAAATAACTTAGTGTTACTGTCTGAATTTTACTACTCTGTGGATTTTCAGTGAAATTTCTTTTGTGAAGGAACAACAAAGAATTACTTGCTAAAAAAAAAAAAAATTAAATATATTAGAGTGAGAGATTACTGGCCTGGGAAGTCTAAATTATGGGCTGTGATCTAGTTATTTAATCTTTGAGTCTCGTTGTACTCTTGTGTAAAATGAAGGTGTAAGAAATTCTATAAATTGGGGAGTCACTGTAGAAGTATTCTGAGTAATGAGAGACTTGCTAGTTGAGATCTGAAATTCAGATGAGGATGCAGTGGTGGAAGGGAGGGAGAAGAGCTGTCTAGCTGTCTTTAGGGTGTATGGATAAGGTAGAAGAATAGGTTTGAGATTGAATATTTCCTGGGCCAGAATATTTTGTGAAAGAGCGTTAGTATCAACAGATCCCTGGGACTTCTGCCTTTCTGTCTCGGGGTCTGACTGCATTTATTTGTCTAGGTTACCTGTGGAACATAAGCAATGGATTCCTTGGACCATATGCTGACGGATCCCTTGGAGCTGGGCCCATGTGGAGATGGCCACGGCACGCGGATCATGGAGGACTGCCTCTTGGGGGGCACTAGGGTTAGTCTGCCCGAGGACCTTCTGGAGGATGTGAGTAGTGACAGCGGCACCATCTTTTCCTTTCTAGCACTTCCTCTCAGCCTTTTCCACACTCTGCAAGTTTTCGGTCTTTTGTGCTCCCTTCTTTCTGATTTTCTACATTGCAACCAGAGTGATCTTTTTTTTTTAAAGTTTAAGTCTGTTTAATAGTCTGATTAAGGAAGAAAGTATAAGCTACATTCTGCATGTTTAATAACATGTAACTTGATAATGACATACGCCATATTTTGACAAGATAATTTTCAGCGGTTAGCAAATGTTTTATATTTAAGGGCAGAATTGTGTATATCTTTACATTAGAATGTTTACCCATGTTGTGAATCATGAAACAAGACACAAACATATTATCTCTGTCCATAAGGTGACCAACTTGCTAGTCAGTTAATAGTACCTTCCCTGGGATAGCATTAATAGTGTGCTTTTGACCACTTTTCACAGGCAGTCATCATGATTATTATGGTGGCATTTATTTAGTGCTTATTATGTGCAAGGCACTAGGTTTGCTGAAACGTGTTTATCGTCTTGTTTATTTTGCCATAGTTCAAACGTACGGACAGGCGTAGAGTATCATACGGCAAACATCTGTGCATCATTCAGTTTTGGGAGATAATTTCATTTAGTCATATTTGGTTCAGATTTTTCTTTCATAATATGTCAAAAATTGTAGATAAAATTAAAGCCACCGTTTTGCCCTTATTCCCTCTCCTACCCGAAGTAACAGGTACTGAACTTGGTGTATATCTTTCCCATTCATGTTTTCTTTGCATGCTCTTTCAAGTAAACCTCTTCATGTCCTTCATTCAGTCAGCAAACACTTGTTTTATTGAAGTACCTACTTTATGCCAGACACTGAGATGCCAGGAATAAAGTGGTATGCAGAAATAGGTTTGCAGGGGGAGATCTCGGACAGGGAGCCAGAGGAGCTTTGGTGCCTGCTTGCTGAGACGCCTGGCAGGTGGTTGGTTTCTGGGTTCTCTCCTGCTTAAACCCTTCAGTGGCTCCCCATTGTCCTTAGGATAAAGTCACAAGTACTTAACATGCTTATAGGTCCCTTGCTCCTCTCTCTGCTGTCTGCTGCTTCCCTTTCCCTCCCTGTTGTTGAGTTAGCCAGACATTGCCTGAACTCTTTTTTTATTTTTTTATTTCATTTATTTATTTTTAAAAATATTTATTTATTTATTTGGCTGCATCGGGTCTTAGTGGTGGCACACAGGACCTTCGTTTCAGCATGCAGGCTCTTCTGTTACGTCGCACGGGCTCTAGAACGGGCAGGCTTAGTAGTTGCAGCACGTGGGCTTAGTTGTCTTGTAGCACGTGGGATCTTAGTTCCCCAACCAGGGATTGAACTTGAGCCCTGGCAGTGAAGTCCTAACCACTGGACCATCAGGGAATTCCCAACAGATCTCTCAAGTTTTTTATTTTTTATTTTTTTTTAAGTTTATTTATTTGTTTATTTTATTTTTGGCTGCGTTGGGTGTTTGTTGCTGCGCGCGGGCTTTCTCTAACTGTGGCGAGCGGGGGCTGCTCTTTGTTACGGTGCGCAGGCTTCTCATTGTGGTGGCTTCTCTTGTTGCGGAGCATGGACTCTAGGCACGCGGGCTTCAGTAGTTGCAGTACGTGGGCTCAGTAGTTGTGGCGTGCGGGCTTAGTTGCTCCGCGGCATGTGGGATCTTCCCGGACCAGGGCTCGAACCCGTGTCCCCTGCATTGGCAGGTGGATTCCTAAGCACTGCGCCACCAGGGGAGCCCTGATCTCTCAAGTTTTGAGAATTGAGTAAAGATCAGTGGAATTTTAGTTTGTTTAAAAAACGTAAAAACTTGGATGACGGTGATTTTTGCACAACTTTGTGATTGTACTTAATGCCACTGAACCATACACTCAAAAATGGACAAAATGGTAGATTTTATGTTATGCATATGTTACCCACTTATGCACAAAAAACTTAAAAACTTCATTTTTTTCTTGCTCACTTTCCTCCTGCTTTTCCTGATTCTCCCAGCCCGAGATCTTCTTTGACGTAGTCAGCTTCTCAACGTGGCGGGAAGTACTGAGCGACTCGCAGCGTGAGCACCTCCAGCAGTTTCTGCCGCGCTTTCCGGAGGACGGTATCGACCAGCAGGATGAGCTCGTCCTCGCCCTGTTCAGTGGGGAGAACTTCCGCTTTGGAAACCCTCTGCACATCGCCCAGAAGCTTTTCCGAGGTGTGTAGCTCAGCGTTCTCGTTCTGAGAGGAATGGAGGGTGGGAACACACCCACTTCTGTGCGTACTCCTTTCTTCGTTTTATTCTATTTTTATGTGTAGACACTGACTCCAAGTGCTTTCATGCAACACTTTGCTGCCTAGGCCGTTCTTTTTTTTTTTTTGTCTTTTTTTTAATAAAAATTTTTAACTTACATAGGAAACATATAAATCATAATTGTATTGCTCATTGATGTGTTATATGAACTCAGCTGGGTAACCGCCACCCAGATCAAGAAGTAAAACATTATTAGCGTCTTAGAGGCACCCTTTATGACTAGTGTTCAAAAATTATTAAAAACAGTTTACCATTTGGTTTATCGCATGGATGTATGTGTGTGTGATGCACAGACACATTTTTTTCTGCAGAAAACCTGACACTTTACCACCAAGCACTTCAGCGTGTGTGTATCTCTTAGCAAAGACATCCTTCCACATAATCACAGTCTTAAATTCACACCCAAGAAACTTTACATTGAACAAGTGATAGCGTAGAATATCCCATATTCAGATTTTCTCAGTTGTTCCCAATGTCCTTTATAGTTGGCTTTTAAATCCAGGATCCACTCAAGATTCATGTGTTGTGTTTGGATCTTCTGTCTCTCAGCTCCCTGAATCTAAGGCCCTCTGCCTTTTTTCCCTTGTCTTTGAAAATACACTTGTGAAGAGCCCAGGACACTTGAATTGTAAAATGTCTTGCTTTCTGGGGAGTTGTCGTCTTGCTTCCTCATAATTCGTTTTCGGTTAAACATTTTGCCCAGAAAGGAGATGGGAAATGTCATTTCTTTCTCATCCCTCCACTCAGGGGATATGTGATGTCAGTCTTGCATTGTTGGTAGGGAGGCTTTCGATCACTTGGCTCTGTGGTATCTGCCAGAGCTACTAACTGTAAGGGCACCTTTTTTCCCCTATAATTAAGAAGCAATCTGTAGGGTGATATTTAGGGTGATATTTAGGGACCATGTGATAATCTTATTTTCCAAAAGCATTTGTTTTACCCAGCGGTTTTAGCATCCACTGACCCTTGCCTGAACTGGTCATTACATTGGGGATTCCAGAATGGTTTGGGGCCACTCTTCAGTCACAGTTTGCTTTCTGTCCAGTGGAGAGGAGCAGAGGATGCTTCTTCCCTTCCCGCTTTCTGGGGTGACTTTGCATTGGCTGGAGGCCCTGAAAGACAGCACATCTTGAATTTGTGAAACTGGACAGCTTGACAGCTGTAAAAAGACTGGAGGGAATAAGCTTATCATTTCAAACTGTATTATCTTAAGGTTTAAACTGAGCATTCCCTCCTTTGGTGGATCATTAAGGAGGATTTCCCTTCTGGTTGGCCAGTGTTTTATGTCACTGAAGCCAGGGTCTCAGGTGGGATAAGCTGGTAGGCCTGGTTGGTAGTAGAGGCCGTATCAGGGACTGTCTGTAATGTTGGCACGTTTCCCTCCAAAACAATGTGATGGTCAGGTAAGGATGCAAACAAGGAATGCAAGGCAGGAGTTCTGCTCATGTTTCAGGTCCCTTGGTGTTGCAGACAGTTGCGTTACCATGGTTATTGTGGTTATGCGTCTTGACTGAGCTGGCATTGCTTTCGGTGTGCTTTTACTTTTGCTTATCTTGTTCTGTTTTAAAAACTCACCTTTTCCATAAGTTCCAAGTGCTTGTCGAGCTCCCTTGCCTTCTGTTTCCTACAGGAAAGGGTCGTCGTCATGAGCTCCAGCTTCCCACTTCCAGCCTCCCCCCAGCACACTGTAGTCGTTTCCCTCCTGACCTACTTTTACTTGTCTCAGAGGAAGGATTTTTTCGTCTGTTTAAGGTTAACCTCTGCTCTTGATCCTCTCATGTTTTACGTCCTCTGGGACCTCGTTTCTCAGTGAACCGTTCTACCACGTGTATTTACTCCACTCCTTCTTTTTCAGCCTGTAGATGTGGTCGAGGGTCTCACACGAAAAAAGTCCTTAACCATCTGTCCCCTTCGTCGTCCTCTGTCATTTTCCCTTTTCTCGGAACTTCTTGAAAGGCATCCATAGCCGCCGTCCCCTGGTGGCTGTTTCCTATGCCTGCCAACACCTTCGACTTTCTAAATTTTAAATTTCAAACCTACAGAAAAGTTGCAAGAATTTATAATTGACACCCACATACTCCTTACCAAGTTCACTAACTATGAATATTTTGCCACATTTTTTTCTTGTCATTATTGTACCTATTACCACTATTTTTATTTTTGCTGAACCACTTGAGAGTATTGCAGACCTAAGACTCCTAATTTTTCAGCGCTCATCTTTGAAGAGCAAGAACATTCTCTTAGGTAACCAGAAATGATCGAATTCAGAAATTAGAAAATACTGTATTTAATTTAAATTCTGTACTTAAGTTCTGTATTTCAGTATAAAATTTAACACCGACGTGTTGTTATCTAACGTGTGGTCCAAATTCCTATTTTGCTAGTTGTTCCAGTGCGTGCTTTTTCCTCTGCTCCATTTCTTTTCAGTGAATGTGTAACTTGCAAACCAGCATATGGCTCTTCTGTTCTCTCCTTAACCCGTCTGTAGCGTTTGATGCCTTGACCTCTGTCGTGAGACTCCCCCGCTTTGCAGCTGTGGCCCTCCCCTCCCCGGCTTCCTCCCGTACCTCCGACGCCCTCCCCGCACCCCTCTCTCTGCTGAGCCCTCATCCGCTCGCTCTTCCTGCCTCTGCTCCTGCCGTTAGGCCCCCTCTCCCTCCCCGCCTGCCTGCTCTCACCCACCAGCTCTTCTCTGGGGGCTCTCGCCGGGGCTGCTCCAGCCACCATCTCCACACAGCCACCAGCGCGAGCATCTCAGAACTTTGCTTTTCAGAGTGTTTACCAATTGCCTTCACTTGGAATAAAATTCACAGCCTACCAGGCTCTGTTGCCCCCAGTTTACCAACTTCCCCTGGTGCTGCAGTCTCTTTTGCCGCTGCTCTCTGGCCCAGTGCCGCCAATAGAAATGTTACGTGAGCCACACGTTCAATTAAAAAATTTCCAGTACCCATATTAAGAATGGTAAAAGCAGTTTAATTTTAATAATATATTTTCTTTAAGTTGATGTACTCGAAATGTTATTCATTTATTTTTAAAAATAAATTTATGTATTTAATTTATTTATTTTTGGCTGCATTGGGTCTTCATTGCTGCACACGGGCTTTCTCTGGTTGTGGTGAGCAGGGGCTACTCTTCGTTGCGGTGCACGGGCTTCTCATTGTGATGGCTTCTCTTGTTGCAGAGCACGGGCTCTAGGCACGTAGGCCCAGTAGTTGTGGCTCGCAGGCTCTAGAGCGCAGGCTCAGTAGTTGTGGCACATGGGCTTAGTTGCTCCACGGCATGTGGGATCTTCCTGGACCAGGGCTTGAACCCATGTCCCCTGCACTGGCAGGTGGATTCTTAACCACTGCGCCACCAGGAAGTCCCTCGAAATGTTATTTTAATAGAGCATTTGACTGTCTTGGTGGGGGAAACTAAAGACTGAAGGAAGGTGACTTTGGAGAAGTACAGAGGCAAAGAAGTAGAACTTTCATCCAATTTGAATTCTTGCCTCTTTTCTTGAAGGTCAAATTCCCTATCTCCCTGCAACAGGCAGCATAACGCGGTGGCTAGGAGCGGCTCTGGAGCTGGACTGCCCAGGTTCAGACCTAATTTCCCCTTTTATTAGCTGTGTAACCTTGCGCCAGTTATTTAATTTCTCCATGCTTCAGGCTCTTCAGTAAAATGAGGATGCAGTAGTACTTCTTTGTGGGGTGGTTGTGAAGACGAAGTGAGTTAATATATGCAAGGCCCTCCTTATGTGGTGACAGTTCCATGTCAGGTCCTGTTCTAAGTGTTTGCTGTTTTTCATTACCTTGGAATATCATTAAAGTGGTTGGAATTTAAAAAATAAAAAAAGAAACACCGTGTACTTCAGTGCCTCATTTTAGCCTTCTGAGGTTAGCGTCTCCATCTTTCCCCTTAGTTCACTTCGTAGCAACCTACTCAAATCTAATATTCCAAAACGGACCTCTCTCATTGCAGCTCCCGCAATGGTACGAGTTGCTCGTGTCCAGTGATCTAGGTACCATGTTCCCCTTCCTGCCCCAGCATCCAAACTAACAGCAGGTCTAATCTTTCTCCCTCGAAATATATCTGAAGTCTCTCTACTGCCATTCACATAACCACTACTCACTGATCGGCTAATATGTGCCAGACATTCTTCAAGGTTCTGGAGATACAGTCATGACCTTACTTTCTAATAGGGGAAAACAAGATAACAGACAAGCAGGTGTTTGTTGGTGTCACGCAGGAAGGGTAATGGGTCTGGAAGTGACGGGAGGGAGCTGGTTCAGAGCTGGTGGTTGGGCAGGGCTTCTCTGTGGAGGTGCGTTCGGACAGAGAGACTCAGTGAAGGTACGACGAGCAAGCCGTGAAGTACTGGGTGTTAGTAGGAAGCCTTGCAGGCAGAGGGGACTTTAAGGACAAAGCCTTTGTGAAAAGGCAGAGGGGACTTTAAGGACAACGGCTTTGCAAAAAGTACGGTACTTCAGGAAACAGCGTGGGCCGCGGTGGAGTGAGCAAAAGAGAGGCTGTTGGAGGATGAGGCCGAGATACACGGGACCCACAAGGAAGGACCCTGCAGGCCTCCTGGCGCCTTGGCTCTACCCTGGGTATGGGGGCAGAGGTCCGACCAGGCCACTGTCGTCCCTCTCCTAGATCACTGCAGTGGTTTTCTTCTTTCTCTTTTGCTCTCGGCCGTGTTATTCTCCTGCTTTAAACCCTTCAGCTGATTTCCACTACACTCAGGATAAAGTCCAGACTGTGCGGTGGTTTCTGTGTGGTGTGACGTCTGCCCAGTTTCACAGGTCATCTTGGCCCCTCCTTGGCTAAGCCCCTCTGGTTTCCTCACACCAACATTTCTTCAGGGGTTGGAGTGGGCACATTGTTCCTTGCTTCAGGGCCTGCCTTAGCACATGCTGTTCCTTCTGCCTTTTCCCTATTTTTATTTTAAAAATTCCTACTTACTTAATTTTCCTCCCAATTTTTCGTTTTGAAAATTTTTTTTTAATTTATGACTGTGTTGGGTCTTCGTTTCTGTGCGAGGGCTTTCTCTAGTTGTGGCAAGCGGGGGGCACTCTTCATCGCAGTGCGCGGGCTTTTCACTGTCGCGGCCTCTCTTGTTGCGGAGCACAGGCTCCAGATGCGCAGGCTCAATAATTGTGGCTCATGGGCCCAGTTGCTCCGTGGCATGTGGGATCTTCCCAGACCAGGGCTCGAACCCGTGTCCTCTGCATTGGCAGGCAGATTCTCAACCGCTGCGCCACCAGGGAAGCCCTGAAATTTTTTAAACATACAGAAAAGTTGAAAACTAATAACGTATGATGCACATCCGTAAAACTTACCTATGTTTATCAGTTGTTAACGTCTTCCCACAGTTGCTCTGATCGGGTCTCATTTTATGTCGCCTTCCTTAGGGGCTCCTTTCCTGGTGTCACTCTTCTTGCTCTCTTCGGTTGTTTTAGGTTGGTTTCCTGGCAGCACGTCAGAGAGTCGAGTACTGGCTTACGTGCTTTCTGTCTCTCCCCCTGGACCGTAGGCTCCCCTTTCCCCACGCTATCCTCCCATTGGTGCAGAGCTGGCCGCCTCCCCCGCCCTCGCTGATGGGTGGCTGACAGATACGCGTGGCTGTGCCTCTTCTTTGCAGACGGACACTTCAACCCCGAGGTGGTCAAGTACAGGCAGCTGTGCTTCCGGTCGCAGTACAAACGCTACCTCAGCTCCCAGCAGCAGTACTTCCACCGGCTGCTGAAGCAGATCCTGGCCTCGCGGAGTGTAAGTGCCCCTGGGAGCTGCGTGGGACTCACACCTGGTGACCCAAAGGGGCGGATCAGGGGCAAGAACAAAAGATACCACTGAGGAAGGAAGCTGCCCATCAAGCCCCGACACGACCAAGTGCATCCTTTCTTCTTATGATACGTTTTAAGATGTATCCTGATTTCAGATACGTTAGAACAGGAACAGAAGAAGGATACATCTTAAAATTGATGAAATATTGTAGCTTCTGTATTTACCCAGAAAAAGAGGTAGCTTTCAGATCCATGGTGGGTCGTGCAGGAGAACCAGCTTGCCCTCAAGTTCACGTTTGGATGCCTGATGGGTGCCAGGCTCAGCGGCTCCGGGTCTGGACCGGCCTTCGGATGCCTTGGGGCAGAGTAGTTCTGGCTCTTAGTGGTCCCTTAAGCTTCGGTATGGAGATACTTCGGTGTCGGGTGTAAGGATTCATTCTCGATGGAGCAGCGCAGCGCTCAGATTGGGGACTTTCCGTCATAATCAGCACAGGCCCCTTTGATTTGGAAGGAGGGAACCGAGCTCGCTAACAAAGAAGAGAAGAACGTGTAGACTTGGGGAGCGTGGCAGGACAAGCTGTGGCTGAGGCCGTGCCCCCATCCCATCCGATCTCTCCCAGGACCTGCTGGGGATGGCCCGGCGGAGCGGTCCCGCCCTCCCCTTGCGGCAGAAGCGCCCCTCACCGTCCCGCACCCCCGAGGAGCGGGAGTGGCGCACCCAGCAGCGCTACTTGAAGGTCCTGCGGGAGGTGAAGGAGGAGTGCGGGGACTCGGCCCTGTCGTCGGACGAGGAGGGTATGTGCCCTCCGTGCCCCGCACCGCCTGTATCTCATCGGTCCACACCTGCAGCTGCTCGTCCGGTGGGAGGCCGTGGTAGCCATTTCCCCGCGAGGAGGCCGTCCCTGTGGTTTGTCTGGGCGCCTGGTGACGCTCAGAGCCGTTGGGTGGCTGTGACTGCACACCTCGCCGCCCTTGGCGCTCAGGCGCACGCGGGGCCCTCCCAGCAGGCGCGCTGGTCCAGTCGGCTGCTCGAGAGAACCACTCTCCCCGCGGGAGAGTAATAGTGACTGTGACCTCGGCAGTGTGACCCGCCACTGTTGAAGTCTGTCCTCCCGGAAGAGCCTTTGCACTGACTCAAGTGCCGCAGTCCGTCTGGGGAAGGGTCAGGAAGGAATGGTGGAGCCTGGCCTCCCTCTTGTTGGCTTAGCCTTCTTGAGCCCAAGGAGCCACTTACCCAGTCTCCCCTGCTGGAGTCCACAGGCAGGTTGGATTTACAAGAAAACTTTTCTTTTGCAGATCTCAGCTCGTGGCTCCCGAGCTCTCCAGCGCGCTCTCCTAGCCCTGCGGTGCCCCTCAGGGTGGTGCCCACGCTTTCCACCACGGACATGAAGACTGCAGGTGAGTGGGGCTCTGGGCGTGGGTCTGAGGACTCCCTCGGGGTGGGAGACTGGGTTCTGCCTGCCAGGAAAGCAGAGCGTTGTTCCTTAGAATGAGGAGACTTGGGGAAGGTTTTGTGTAGCTCCACTTTTCCGCAGGTAGGTAGGCCAGCTGGCCTTCTGTCCTTTGTTTTGAAAATTTCTCTTAGGAGCTGATCAGCTGGCATTTTGGCCTCAAGAAAGCAGAATCTTAAAATAACAATATCGGGACTTCCCTGGCGGTCCAGTGGTTAAGACTCCACGCTTCCACTGCAGGAGGCTCGGGTTCGGTCCCTGGTTGGGGAACTAAGATGCTGCCTGGCGCAGCCAAAAAACAAACAAAAACAACAACCAAAAAAAACCCCCAAAATAATACTAAGGGATAATTCAATAATAGAACAAAAGGGGTAACCAGAGCCACAGCAG
This sequence comes from Balaenoptera borealis, assembly GCF_965194805.1. Taxonomy (NCBI): domain Eukaryota; kingdom Metazoa; phylum Chordata; class Mammalia; order Artiodactyla; family Balaenopteridae; genus Balaenoptera; species Balaenoptera borealis. The sequence goes on along the minus strand of NC_138868.1, from coordinate 107,884,160 downwards.
TTTCTTGGCATGTCTGTGAAATTAGAGACTATTTTTAGTTGGGATAGGAGTCAAAGAAGAATGTTAAGAAACTTCTAGGTGTTCTAGGAGCAGCTGAGTACCGAGGTCGTTGTTATTGACGAGTGTACAGAAAAGCTGCAGAGTAGAGCCTGTGACTGTTTCAAGGTTGTTGGTGCTTGTAGTACACAGGTCAGAAGGGAAACGCAGAAAGTATCTCACTTTCCAGTATTACAAGTGACCAGAAAGATGTGAATTTGAGCGTTGTGGAAGTGAATGACCGTCCATGTGGTTTGGTTCCTTTTCTCTCAGATAAAATAGAACTGGGGGACAGTGACCTGAAGATAATGCTAAAGAAGCACCATGAGAAGCGGAAACACCAACCAGTAAGATTGGAGGGGGTGGTCAGTAGGTTTTCAGTCTTAATTCCCCGGATCAGCTGTCCTGAGATGATAGAGGCAGTCACTACGTTATTAGTCCCTTTTCCTTATCCTTGTTAGGGGACAGGAGCAGCATGGGAGGCCCAGTAACACTAAAGATGTGCGGAGAAGACAGATGCTTTGACTTTATAAGGCACGCTTACCGCCGTGTCTGATCCAGTCTTTAGGACGACACTGCTGTGTGAATCCTTTCGTCCGTTTAGCAGGGCTTGGAGAGCCCAGGGAGCTTGTGTGACGCCCGACGGCCAGTAAGTGGCAGAGCCAAGCGTCAGAGCCTGTGCTTTTCCCACGTTTTACGTTTCTGTTCCTCTGCTCCACCAAATCGAGGTAACGCTGAGCCAGAGATCATGGTGGAGGAAGGAAAGGCAGTTCATCAAGGCAGAGTGGTGAGATGGGAAGAGTCTCATGCTGGGGTTAGAACTGAGTTCTGTCTCTGTCTTTTCCACTTACTGTGATGTGGGGCAAATCCCTTAACTTCTCTGAATCCCGTTTTCAGTCTTTGTAAAATACCACTTAGCAAGACTGAAGAGCATATAAGATAAGGAATGCAAAAGAGCTTTATAAACTAAGTGCCACATGTGAAGGGTTGGAACTCGGTTCTCCCCTGCCCCATTATGAAGAGCAATAGTTTTTATCTCTGTACGTTTTAAATTCAACACAAGTACCTCAAGTACACATAACCTCTAGTTTTATGTGTAAATTGGGAAAATCAACAGTTTTAGCTCCTCTTTTGGAACTCCATAACAAATGTCTGAATATCACGTCTAGGATCACCCAGACCTTTTGACGGGGGACCTGACTCTCAACGACATCATGACTCGAGTAAATGCCGGCAGGAAGGGCTCTCTAGCAGGTAAGTGACGTCCCCTGTCGGTGGCCATCGACTGTGGTGTTAGATTACGCAGGCCTCTGTACGCATTGCAAAGGAAAAGGAAACCGCAGCATTCTTCTCGCTGGTAGCCTTGACATCGCTACTGCTGCTTATGGGTTTGTAGGTGGGGAGTGAGCGTAAAATCAGTACAACAGATCATTGACTCTTTAAAGCACTCATTGAGTTTGGTTTAAAAAACAAAATGAAACTATATGTCTTATTACTGAGACTTTTCTTTGTTTTTCTGGTGGGCCTTGGGAAAATAATACACTCCTGATAAGACTCCTCATTTCCTGATGTAGAAAATGCAGTTCTATGACTTGAGTTGCTTTTCTTCCCCAGCACTATATGACTTGGCTGTCCTTAAAAAAAAGGTTAAGGAAAAAGAGGAAAGGAAGAAGAAGAAAATAAAAATGATCAAATCAGAGGCAGAGGATCCGGCGGAACCCCTAAGCGGTACTGAAGGGCTCCCACCCCTCTCACAGGCACCGTCTCCACTGGCCATACCCGCTATCAAGGAGGAGTAAGTGAGCAGCGGGGGTCGTGGCTCAGGGCTGTCCCCAGAGCTGGTGCTTCTTGAGAGCCCTCGGTCCCAGAGGTCCTGCTGGGGTACCTGTATGGTGTGGGCTTTCACTGAGCTTTTTTATGACGGCTAGGAGGCTTGGAGGACCTAAAGCAACCTAGGCATGTGTTCTTGGTCTTTTTGGTGGTTTTTTTTTTTTTTTTTTTAATTTATTTATTTTTGGCTGCGTTGGGTCTTCGTTGTTGCACACGGGCTTTCTCTAGTTGCAGCGAGCGGGGGCTACTCTTCATTGCGGTGCACGGGCTTCTCATTGCAGTGGCTTCTCTTGTTGCGGAGCACGGGCTCTAGGTGCGCAGGCTTCAGTAGTTGTGGCGTACGGGCTCAGTAGTTGTGGCACACAGGCTCAGTAGTTGTGGCTTGCGGGCTCTAGAGTGCAGGCTCAGTAGCTGTGGCGCACGGGCTTAGTTGCTCCACGGCATGTGGGATCTTCCGGGACCAGGGCTTGAACCCGTGTCCCCTGCATTGGCAGGCGGATTCTTAACCACTGCACCACCAGGGAAGCCCTTTTTGGTGGTTCTTATATTTTTCTTCCCTCATTAGGCCTCTCGAAGACCTCAAGCCTTGCCTTGGAATCAATGAAATATCTTCCAGCTTCTTCTCTCTTCTCTTGGAGATCTTGTTGCTGGAGGGGCAGGCTAGCCTTCCTATGGTAAGAGTTCTGGAAAAGCCAAGTGTGTCGCAGTTTCATATTGTAGACATCTTCAGCTCTGGGTTCCCCGCAAAGCTCCGTAGCTGACTTGCTTTGTGACGTGAGCAGACTGGACAGACACAGCCAGTCCGTTCGGGCACAGCCTTGAAATCGCTGGCGTGGAATAGAAATCTAACCGCATTCTGCCTTTACTCTCCCTCAGCTAGAGGAGCGAGTTTTGGACTGGCAGTCGTCTCCAGCCAGCTCCCTCAATAGCTGGTTCTCTGCGGCCCCCAACTGGGCAGAGTTGGTGTTACCAGCCCTGCAGTATCTTGCTGGAGAAAGCCGTGGTAAGGTACTTTGTTCTGTAGGGCCCAGTATTCACCCCGCTTTGTCGGATTCTCCTAGTAGACCGCAGCTTTACTGGTTACATCTGTCGTGGCTTTGCATGCTGCGATGCCGTGCCTTGGAGGTCTCTGCTGTCCTGATACACCATTAACATACAGAAGTTATCTCGGAGCTCACGGGTGTCAGTTATTCTGAGTTTAGCAATCTCTCTGACCTGTGTAGCTTGTTCACGAGATCCGTTTCTTGCAGCTGTACCTTCCAGCTTCTCTCCATTTGTTGGCTTCAAAGAGAAAACCCAGCAGTGGAAGTTGCTTGGTGAGTAACGCACGTCACCTGCCTGTCACAGTAGGTTCTCTTTCTCTCGTTTTCTCCCCTGAGCTTCTTGTGCCTTGCAGTCAGTGTGTGCCAGGAGGCTGTTGAAGAAGGCAACATTACACCTTATTCTGCTCAGTAAAAGAGTCCTTCAAGAAGTTCTCAGGGTCTGAGTTCACCCCCGTTGGGATTTGGCTGAGGTGACATTGCCCTTCAGTTCCGATGCACTCTGGGGCTGGCTGAATTGAAATCTGTGGGGTTTTTTTTTTTTTACAATAGCACCTACATTTATGTCAACCGTATCTATGGTTTTAGGTTAATTTGTAGTAATATAATTGTTTTTCTTTCCTAAAATGGGTTTTGCTATTGAGAATAATGTGTCGGGCAGCCCTCAGTAAGCTATTTCTAAAGAACAGTTTCTTTTTCTTATAAATTTGTGAAGTCCCACTTACTGTGTAAGTTGTAGTAACATGTACCTGAAATAACTTGGTGATGAGAGGAAGATTCAGTGTTGATTTCCTGTGGAAATGGACAAACCTTTCTCCACTCTGTCCAGTGGTCTATGACGAGAAACATGGAGAGAAGGTTGTGAAAGTAGTGGATGCGTTCATTGCTTACAGCGTGGATTAACCTTCTAGGTGTCACGCACTGTTAGGTGCTGGGGGTGTAATGGTTTGTGAGGGAGGCAGCGTGCTCCCCTCGTGGAGTTTGTTTGGGCAACAAGTACTCATTCGAATGAAATGACAAACTTAGCCATTCTGTAAGGGGAAAGTGCCGGTAGGGGTGGGCGTTTGTAATGAGGCACCGGTGTGGCATGCGTGTGGCGTCCGGGAGGGCCTTCTTGGGGAAGGTTGTCTGAGCAGCGGTCTTAACAACGACTAGGGATGAGCCAGGCAGGCGGAGGGGAGCCGTGGGGGTCAGTGACGCAGGGACGTTCCAGCGGAGGTCACACAGGCCTGCGCAGAGAGGATGTTGCACCTGGGTAGAGAGGATGGATGAATTTGAGAGCTGTAGGTGGTAGAAGCCGGGGGATGTGGTTGTGGATTGGGTGTGGCGAGTGAAGGAGGAGGGCAGTCAGGTGTCACTCCTGCTAGATTTGCACCTGGCGGATGGGGGTCCGCCATCGACGTAGGCAGCTGGGGAGGACGTCCAGGCCTGGGCGAGGGTGAGGCGCGTGAGTGTAGCTGTGCACATGCTGCCTTTGGGGTGTTGAAGTGGACACGTTAAGTAGGCAGTGGGTTTAGAGTCCAGACCCACAGTCAGGGTGGAAAGCTGTGGGCACATGTGCAGTAAGTGCAGTCAAAGGCATGGGGAGAATGAGGAGGAAAGAGGGCCTGGGACTAAGCCTTGATAAGCTCCGAGGTGGCGGAGGCTGAGCGGGGACACGGGAGAGGCCGTGACCGCAGAGTCAGGAGGACGCTGTGAGGTCCGAGAGTCAGCAGGACGCTGTGAGGTCCGAGAGTCAGCAGGTGGGGAGTGGTCGTTAACCTTCGTTGTTCCTAAGGTTCAGGAAGGTCAAGACTGGATTTGTGGACATGGAAGAAATGATGACTCCCTTGGAGGAGTGATTCCTTAGTGGGGCGACGCCGGTGGCGGGCAGAGGAGAGCCGAGGCCGCTCGTGAGGCTGGCTGCAGCTCTTCCCGCCTGTCTGGCTGGTGGCGGGGAGTCGGGGAGTCGGCCGGGGGAGGCTGCCCTAATAGGACCAGGTAGTAAGTGTCTCGGGCCTGTGGGCCAGATGCTTTCCGCTGCGGCTACTCAGCTCTGCCCTGTGCACAGCAGCCGGAGACAGGGTGTAAACAAACGGCCACAAAACTTCATTTCCAGAAGCGGTTTGCTGACCTTCACGTACACCGCAGAGGTCTGCACGTGCTACCGATCAGGCCCCCTTTCCTGCAGGCAGGAAAACGTTTCCCAGTCCCCCTGGTTAAAGGGACAGTGAGCGTGGACAGCGCTTTCTAGAGGTTTGGCGGCGGAGGGGAGCAGAAGAGGCGGGGCTCGTGGCCAGGAGAGGACTTAAGTGTCGGTGGAAAGGGACAGCAGAGAAGGGGACACCTGTCATAGGGTGGATTCCCGGCGGGGAGGGGCCGGCCTCAGCTGGCGGGAGGCAGCACATCCGTGCGGGGGGAGGAGGAGCCGCGGGGAGGTTGAGGGGGTGGGTCTGTGGCCTTCCTGTGGGAGGCGGGAGGCCTGCGGTGCGCGGGAAGGGCGGTGGAGAAGGGCGGGGCAGCCGCTGTCCAGCGGGCAGGGAGGCCGGCTGGCGCGGGGCTCGCGGGCAGATTGAGGGCCGGTGACGGGGGCTGTCCGCTCCTTCACGGAGGCGTTCCCTGCCTGTCTCCGGGCCTTGTCGCAGGCAGCCGGCAGCTGCCCCAGTGGAGGGTGTGGCTGGTTTAGGACGCGAGCTTTGCTCGAGGGAAGTGGTGCAGAGACGGAAGAGAGAGGTGTCAGGTATTGATTGCTGTGTTGCTCGGCGTGTCGTTGAAGTGACGGGCGTGGGCCCTCAGCCGAGTGGGGGGGGGGTGTGAAGGGAGGGGCTGAGGGGGCAGGAAAGTGGGGTGTCTGGACCAGCAGTGCTGTGGAGTCCAGGTAACGTTTTGGAGGGCGAGGGTAGACAGCGGGGAGGGGAGGGGAGGGGAGGGGAGGCCGCTGCGGCCAGAGAGCAAGATGCGGGCTTAGTTGAAGGTTCCCAGTCCTGGCCGTGCGCTGCCGCCAGTTGGGAAGCTTTTTAAAAATGCTGGTGCCTGGGCCTTACCCCCAGGGGTTCTGATTAATTGGCTGAGTGGGGCCCGAGCCTTGGCATTTTTAAAAGTTTGCAAGTGATTCTTAGGCGTAGCCAGGCTTGAGAAACTGGATTAGGCATTTTGAAGTGTCCCATTTTGGGGAATGACAAGGTCCAGTTGTGATAGTGGGAGTGAGAGGCTGGAGTGGGGGGAGGGGGCCAGTGAGGTCACGCGACTGAGGAGTTCGGGGGCTGCTGGGCCTTCCGTACGGGTGTCCGTGCGGACCCTTCACGGTAATCCAGCAGGGTAAGTGTTTAATCCCTTCCAGCTAATTTCTGCGAGCGGTGTCAGACAGGGGTCCAGTTTCACTCTGCCTGTGGATGTCCAGGCAGAGGGGTGTTCTGTGTACAGGACCATCGCTACAGGTCCAGATGTAGATACAGCAAGTAAGGAGGAAGTGGCATCCTTAGGTCATATCCTTAGATCATGTTATTATTTTTTGCCTTTTTGTTCTAATAGGCCAGTCGCAAGATAATGAAAAGGAATTAGCTGCACTCTTCCAGCTGTGGCTAGAAACTAAAGACCAGGCCTTCTGTAAGGTATGGTTGTTGAGAACTACCAGCTCTCTCGTGTTGGGCTTCCAGAACCCTGAGTTAGCCAGAATCCTTCAGTCCATTTACCTGTTCCTGCTTTCCTTTTCTCCAGCAAGAAAATGAAGACAGCTCAGACGCCACAACGCCTGTGCCTCGGGTGTGAGTATAGTACCCTAATGGAGGGTGGTGCCCCAAGAAAGCATCATCTAAGTGCTGCCCTGGTTGTGCTGACACATCCGTGTATGTTAGAGCCAGAGTGGGCTTGAGATGCCGGGATCCACTGGTCCTCGTCGGCCTCAGCCTCCCTAAGGCGCAGCACGCTCCCAGCAGTGGACGTGTTTCCCCGTGAGTCTCTGAGGAGGTGGGACCCACCTGTAGGTGCATGCTCTTCCCCGGTCCCCCCTTCGGTTCCCGCTGGAGAATGGGTCATCCAGCCCATCTTCCTCATGTTACCAAGAAACAAAGAAATGGAGGTGTGAGGGTGAGTGACAGGACCCAGGCTGGGATTTAGGTCTCGACCTCGTCCTGAGCCTTTGTATCATCTCATGTGACTGTTTCCAGTCTGTCATGGTCCCTTTTCCCCCCAGCTTTGTGGAGATACATTTGACAAAGCATTGTGTAAGTTTAAGGTGTATGGTGTGTTGATTTTATTTATGTATATATATAAACACACACACACACATATGTACATATATATATATAGTAAAGTGATTACCACAGTAAGGGTAGTTAACCCATCTGTCACCTTACATAATTACCAGTTCTTTTTTTGTAGTGAGAACATTTAAGATCTTTCTTAGCAACATTCAAGTATATGATGCAGTATTGTTTTTTTTTTTTTCTTTTTTAAACATCTTTATTGAAGTATAATTGCTTCTCAATGGTGTGTTAGTTTCTGCTTTATAACAAAGTGAATCAGCTACAGATATACACACGTTCCCATATCTCCTCCCTCCCACATCTCCCTCCCTCCCACCCTCCCCATCCCACCCCCCCAGGCGGTCACAAAGCACCGTGCTGATATGATGCAGTATTGTTGACTGTAGTCACCGTGCTGTTTGTTAGATCCATAGAACTTTCTATAACTTTAACCAGTGTCTCCCCATTTCCCCCATCCCCTGGTAACTACCATTCTAGGCTCTGTTTCTGTGAGTTAACGCTTCTTTTCGGTTGCACATGCAAGTGAGATCTTACAGTGTTTGTCTTTCACTGACTGATTTCACTAAGCATAATACCCTCTAGATCCATCCATGTTGTTGCAAATGGCAGAATTTCCTACTTTTTTTAATGCCTGAATAACATTCCACTGTGTGTGTACGTACGTGTACACACACATTTCCTTTATCCATTCATCCACTGATGGACACTTACCCATCACAGTGGTTTCCACGTCTTGGCTCTTGTAAATAATGCAGTGAACATGGGGGTACAGATACCTCTTTGAGATAGTGGTTTCATTTCCTTCGGAAATGTTCCCAGAAGTAAGATTGCTGGATCAGGTGGTAGTTCTGTTTTCAGTTTTCTGAGGCACGTCCATACTGCTCTCCATAACGGCTGCACCAGTTTGCATTCCCACCATAGTGCACAAGGGTTTCCTTTTCTCTGCATCCTCGCCAACACTTGTTATCTCTTGTCTTTCTGGTAATAGGTACTCTAACGGATGTGAATTGATATTTCATTGTGGTTTTGATTTGTATTTCCTTGATGATTAGTGATGTTGAGCACCTTTTCGTGTACCTGTTAGTCATTCGTGTATCTTTAGAAAAATGTCTGTTCAGGTCCTTTGCCCGTTTTTTAATTGGATTATTTGGGTATTTTGCTTTTGAGTTGTAGGAGTTCCTTAAATATTTTGGATATTAACCTCTTACATATGTATGATTTGCAAATATTTTCTGCCATTCTGTAGGTTGCCTTTTCATTTTGTTGATGGTTTTCTTTGTATGGAAGCTTTTTTTAAAAAAAAATTTATTTATTTTATTTTTGGCTGTGTTGGGTCTTCGTTGCTGTGCACGGGCTTTCTCTAGTTGCAGTGAGCCGGGACTACTCTTTGTTGCGGTGCGCAGGCTTCTCATTGCGGTGGCTTCTCTTGTTGCGGAGCACGGGCTCTAGGCACGCGGGCTTCAGTCGTTGTGGCACACAGGCTCAGTGTTGTGGCTCACGGGCTCTAGAGCACAGGCTCAGTAGTTGTGGCGCACGGGCTTAGCTGCCCCGAGGCATGTGGGATCTTCCCGGACCAGGGCTTGAATCCGTGTCCCCTGCATTGGCAGGTGAATTCTTAACCACTGTGCCACCAGGGAAGGCCCCTGTACAGAAGCTTTTCTTTGAGGTAGTCCTACTTGTTTATTTTTGCTTTTGTTGCTTGTGCTTTTGGTGTCATCTCCAAAAAATCATTGCCAAGATCATTGTGCAGGAGCTTCTTCCCTATATTTTCTTCCAGGAGTTTTAGTTTCAGGTGTTACGTTGAAGTCTAATCCATTTCAAGTTAATTTTTGTGAATAGTTTAAGGTAGCGGTCCAGTTCCATTCTTTTGCTTGTGGTTGTCCAGTTTTCCCAGCATCATTTATTGAAGAGGCTGTTCTTTCCCCATTGAGTATTCTTGGCTCCATTTGCCGAGTATTAGTTGACGATATATGCAGTGGTTTATTTCTTGGCTCTCAATTCTGTCCCACTGGTTTATGTGTCGATTTTTATGAGAGTACCATACTATTTTGATTACTGTAACTTCGTAACATAGTTTGAAATCAGCAAGTGTGATGTTTCCAGCTTTGTTTTTTTTCAGGATTGCTTTGGCTGTTTGGGGTCTTTTGTGGTTCCATACAAATTTTAGGATTGTTTTCTTCTATTTCTGTGAAAAATGTCATTGGAATTTTCATAGGGACTTCATTAATCTATCGATAACTTTGGGTGATATGGGCATTTTAACAATATTCTTCCAGTCCTTGAACATAGAGTATCTTTCTTTTTACTGGTGTCTTCTTCAATTTCTTTAATCAAAGTCTTGTAGTTTTCGGTGTAGAGATCTTCCACCTCCTTGGTTAAATGTATTCTAAGTGTTTTATTGCTTTGATGCTGTTGTATAGCTCTTTAGTTAGATTCCTGAACACCAGTACTCAGGACCAACCTGAAAGTGGCAGAACCATTGCCTTACATAATAGAACGCAATTTCTTTTTTTTTTCTTTTTTCTTTTTTTTTTTTTTGGCTGCACTGTGTGGCTTGTGGGAGCTTAGTTCCCCAACCAGGGATCGAACCCGGGCCCCGACATTGAAAATGTGGAGTCCTAACCACTGAACCGCAAGGGAGTTCCCTGATCTCAATTTCTTGGTACTTTTGCCTAGGAAGCAGAAAAACCACCCTTGTCATCGTACAAATTTGAAGTCCTTTGTTCCTCTAAAGCTGAATTCTTTGTTGCCTTTAGATTAGGCTTACTTAGCAACAGTACTGAAAACAGTAGGTAAAACATGGCGTCAATTTCTTTCCCACCTACCCAGTACCTTTCTGGATTTCTAAGAATCAAGTAATTTTGGAAATAACCAACAGGAGCTACTTGGCAGGGTCTGGAAAGTGGACTTCTGACCTTTGCAAGATAAGAGCACTCACTAATGGACAGATAGAGCACTCGTGTTGCAAAGGGCGTGGTTCTGGGTGCTGGAGAGGGGGCGATGGACCCAGTGGTTCTGGGTGCTGGAGAGGGGACGATGGACCCAGTGGTTCTGGGTGCTGGAGAGGGGGCGATGGACCCAGTGGTTCTGGGTGCTGGAGAGGGGGCGATGGACCCAGTGGTTCTGGGTCCTGGAGAGGGGGCGATGGACCCAGTGGTTCTGGGTGCTGGAGAAGGGGCGATGGACCCAAAGGTCTTTGTGTTCCAGAAGAACTGACTATGTGGTGCGGCCCAGCACGGGAGAGGAGAAGCGAGTTTTTCAGGAGCAGGTAAGAAAAAGCTGGAACCCAGTGTAAATCTCTGTATCTGTGAGGCCATGAGGTGAGAAGCTCTGAGCCTGACTGTCCTTGAGTCCAAATTCTTGGAAGCAGCTCACACCCTTAACCTTGCTATTCCGTGGGTTGGGATTGCTTTTGGGGGGCAGAGATGGTGTGAGGAAGGGAATGAAAAATGTTCTGATGGTTTTTCTTCTAGATACAAAACAACACATTTACCTCTTGATCTGTTTGCTAGTGACTGGCTTTTGGGGACCATCCTTTTCCTACTGTGGTCGGCTCAGTGTTCCTAGTGGAATAGCCTGTTTGCTTTTTGCTTTAGTTTCTCCGGGCCGACCCCTTCCTGTACGGGGTGACTAGAGAGAGCCCCCGTGACTGACTCAGGAGCCTCGTCCCTTCTCTTGGCAGGAGCGTTACCGGTACAGCCAGCCCCACAAGGCATTCACCTTTCGCATGCATGGCTTCGAGTCCGTCGTGGGGCCCGTGAAGGGCGTGTTCGACAAGGAGACGTCGCTCAACAAGGCACGGGAACACTCCCTGCTGCGCTCCGACCGGCCCGCCTACGTCACCATCTTGTCCCTGGGTGCGTGCCTCTGTCTGCTGTCCCCCCCCGCCCCCATTGCAAAGGCTGGAGGGTCAGCGTAGCTTCAGGAGGCTTTGCAGTTCGGGACGCGGAAGGAGGGATTCTGCCCCAGAGATCTACACAGAATCCGTGTTTCCTCCCTGGGGTCTGGGCTCATGTTTGCCTTCCTTCAGGAACTGTTCACAGGCTGCTAGACAGTTAGCTTAGGTGTCGGAATTTGCTTCCTCCAGACTAGGATTCCTTCAAAGGTGAGGTTTTTAACCTTTTTTAGGCCACAGGTCGCTGGCAGTCTGGTAAACTCTGGACCCCTTCTCAGAATTAAGTTTTTAAATGCCTAAAATAAGATGCACAGAGTTACAAAAGAAACCAGTCATATTGAAATTGTTATCAGAATATTAAAACAGATTTATGGTGCAGAAATGTATGTTTTTATTACGATATTAAATGACAAGATCTAGTGGCAGGTCTTATAACTCCTCTAATTCCCAGCTCGTGATGAGTGGAAATGATATTTTGGGTTGTCTGCAGCAGCTGTGCTGTGATAAGAAAACGTCTGATTTCCATTACAGCATCACGGCACTGCCATCATATGGTTGGCAACATATGCCAACAAAGGTTATGCCAACCTTGGTTCACAATGGAAGGAAATGCTGAATTTCAGTTAAAGTTGTAACTTTTTTCTGCCTGAGTTCCTGGACGCACTGAACTCTCAGGGGTCCTGGGTCTTCAGCCTTGGCTGAAAGTGTGAAGGGTGTGGAAGAAGCTGCCCGCAGAGGGCCGTGTCCACCTGCTGCTGGTCAGCAGTTGGGGGCAGCTCCCCCGGGAGCCCCGCAGAGGGCCGTGTCCACCTGCTGCTGGTCAGCAGTGGGGGGCAGCTCCCCGGGGAGCCCCGCAGAGGGCCGTGTCCACCTGCTGCTGGTCAGCAGTGGGGGGCAGCTCCCCCGGGAGCCCCGCAGAGGGCCGTGTCCACCTGCTGCTGGTCAGCAGTTGGGGGGCAGCTCCCCCGGGAGCCCCGCAGAGGGCCGTGTCCGCGTGCTGCTGGTCAGCAGTGGGGGGCAGCTCCCCCGGGAGCCCCGCAGAGGGCCGTGTCCACGTGCTGCTGGTCAGCAGTTGGGGGCAGCTCCCCCGGGAGCCCCGCAGAGGGCCGTGTCCACCTGCTGCTGGTCAGCAGTGGGGGGCAGCTCCCCCGGGAGCCCCGCAGAGGGCCGTGTCCACGTGCTGCTGGTCAGCAGTGGGGGGCAGCTCCCCCGGGAGCCCCGCAGAGGGCCGTGTCCGCCTGCTGCTGGTCAGCAGTTGGGAGACAGTTCCCCCGGGAGCCCCGCTGACGCTCGGACTCTGCTGTTTCTGGTGTCAGTTCGCGACGCGGCGGCCCGGCTGCCCAACGGGGAGGGCACGCGGGCGGAGATCTGTGAGCTGCTCAAGGACTCCCAGTTCCTGGCTCCAGACGTCACCAGCACTCAGGTAGGAGGGCAAGGGCTGCTCGTGTTTTGTTGCAGGATGGATTTAAGGGAGCTTACAAGGAGACACAAGAGAGAATAACGTAAAATAAAAAAAACTGATGGGGATTCCCTGGTGGTCCAGTGGTTAGGACTCGGCGCTTTCACTGCTGAGGGTCCAGGTTCAGTCCCTGATCGGGGACCTAAGATCCTGCAAGCCGTGCGGCGCAGCCAAAAAAAAAACTGATGGAGAGGAAAGGAGGCCGTCTTGAGAAAGGTGAGCGGTGCTGCTGCTCGACCTTGCCATTGGCGAGGCTCTCCTGCTCTCAGCTCACCATGTTCGGGGCACAGCACCTCCATCTCTTGGGACTCGTAGTTTCTTGTTCTGCCGGGTGATGGGGTGAGCCATCGGGAGGTAGGATCTGTGTGTTGGCTGTGCCTCTCACCCAGGGATTTTCCCCGAGTCTGAGCCTGCGTGGTCCTTCCTCCTCTTTGTCCTGGGTCTCAGGTGAATACAGTGGTGAGTGGTGCCCTGGATCGGCTGCATTACGAGAAGGACCCGTGTGTGAAGTACGACATCGGACGGAAGTTGTGGATCTACCTGCATCGGGACCGGAGCGAGGAAGAGTTCGGTGTGTGTGCCCAGCCAGCTGAGGGCTGCCTCTGCCCTCCTGCCCCAGCTCCACTCTTCTTCTCACTGGCATGCGGGCAGGACAGAGCTGTGGAGGCGGGTTAGCGCCCTGGCTCTCGGTGAGACCACCCTCCATACTGTGCTGAGGTTAAGCTGTTGCTGAAGCTCCCACTCTTGTCCGCAGAGCGGATCCACCAGGCCCAGGCAGCTGCAGCTAAAGCCAGGAAAGCCCTTCAGCAAAAACCCAAGCCCCCATCCAAGGTGGTAAGTGACCCCGCGGGATGGCGGCGGAGGGGCTGTGGCGTCCCCGCGGGCCTTGCTCACGCCCGCGTCCGTGCGCACCCCGTCCTTGTGCAGAAGTCCAGCAGCAAGGAGGGTTCGGTGAAGGTCCTCGGCGCTGGCCCTTCCGAGCAGAGCCAGCTGAGCCTCAGCGACTCCAGCATGCCCCCCACCCCGGTCACGCCTGTGACCCCCACCACTCCTGCTCTGCCCGCCACGCCCATCTCCCCCCCGCCCGTGCCGTCAGTGAACAAAAGTGGCCCCACGACTGTCTCGGAACCGGTGAAGTCCACTTCGGGGTGAGCGCTTCCATTTCCTCTCCAGCTTTCTCCCTCCAGGGTTCTTTTGAATCCGTGTCCTAAGTTGTCTGCTGTGTTTCCCCGTGTGTTCCTTACAGTGTTCTTCTCGTGTCTTCGCCGACGATGCCGCAGCTGGGAACCATGCTCTCCCCGGCGTCCAGCCAGACTCCACCGAGTTCTCAGGCCGCCGCCCGTGTCGTGAGCCACTCCGGCTCAGCTGGACTCCCCCAGGTGCGGGTGGTGGCCCAGCCCAGCCTTCCTGCGGTGACTCCGTCGGCGGGGCCGGCACCGACGCTGCCGCAGATGACAGCAGGACCGCAGATTCGCGTGCCGGCCACCGCCGTGCAGACCAAAGGCGGGCCCCAGGTAAGGCGGGCCCCAGGTAAGGCGGGCCCCAGGTAAGGAGGGCCCCAGGTAAGGCGGGCCCCAGGTAAGGCGGGCCCCAAGTAAGGAGGGCCCCAGGTAAGGCGGGCCCCAGGTAAGGCGGGCCCCAAGTAAGGAGGGCCCCAGGTAAGGCGGGCCCCAGGTAAGGAGGGCCCCAGGTAAGGAGGGCCCCAGGTAAGGCGGGCCCCAGGTAAGGAGGGCCCCAGGTAAGGCGGGCCCCAGGTAAGGCGGGCCCCAGGTAAGGAGGGCCCCAGGTAAGGCGGGCCCCAGGTAAGGCGGGCCGGCGCCCAGGGGCCGGGGTGATGAGTCTGCCAGGCAGTCTGGGTCAGGACCCAGGACCCAGGTGACTGTGCTGACGATGATGTTTATCACAACAGCTCATTTAATGTTCAAAGCCTGGTAAGCAAGTTGTAAGTTGTGTTTTATTGAATACGTGTCGGGAATTAGAACGTTGGGAAGTTTAGCGATTTACGCAGGATTGTGACATCAGGACCCTGGTAGATAGAGGTGCGGTGTAAATCCAGGCCTGTGATTCTAGGTCTCAGCCTCCTTCCCTCGTGCCTCTAGCCTTAGCCAGGCCACTAACTGCTGTGCTTTAGACAAGGGTCTCCTGCCTCAGGTCCCTCTGCTGTAAAAGGGGTATAATGTTTGCCCTCAGTGTGTAGGGGTGAAATGAGATATTAAATGAGAAAGTATTTCTGAAAGTTAAGATGTTCTACCTAAGGATAAGAACTGCACACTGTTCATTTTAGAGGGTAGTGCGCCCTTGGCGTTGTTGGATTAGAAGCCCTCTTACAGGAACGCTTCCTGGGTGGTGACAGGTGGAGACCACTCCACGTGCTGGTCTGCGGCTTAGGGTCTAACTAAGCTCTTGCCCTCCTGCCCTGAACTAGACAGTAATGGCCACAGTTCCAGTCAAAGCTCAGACTGCGGCGGCCACCGTGCAGCGGCCGGGACCGGGGCCGGCGGGGCTCACGGTGACAAGTCTCCCTGCCGCAGCCAACCCTGCGAGCAAGCCGGCCACCAGTTCTCCTGGGGGCTCCGCTCCGAGCACCCCCGCGGCTGCCGTCATTCAGAATGTCACAGGACAGAACATTATCAAGCAGGTAGGTGCACGGCTGTCCTGTCCGGGTGGGTCTGGCTCCTTTGTCCAGAATCAAAGGATAGTTTGAGATCTTAGTGGCTTGTGACCTTTGATCCTTAGTTCGTAGGTATTTCAAGCGTGAGTTTCCAGCAAGGGCAGTGCAAGCTTGGTAGATGCCAAAGAGGTTTGTGGTTTTTTTTCCTGTTTCTTTCCATGTAATTCAGCATTTAGTAGCTGAGTTTCTTGATTTGGAGTAGACTCTTCATGAATTTACTTAGCTAAAACCCTATAGAATAACTTGAATGTCATTCCCATAACACCTCAGGGCAGGCACTTTTGTTATCCCTATTTTACTGTTGAAATGGAACCACTAATGATGAAGTAACGTTATTTTTTTCATCAGATGTTTATTGGGTGCTTTTTGTGTGCCGGCCACTGTGCAGAGTGTTGGGGGCTGAGTCTGTGCATCACCCAGACCAGGCCCCTGCCTTCCTGAGGCTCCTAGTGTCATAGAGAAGACCTCTCTGGGGAGGAGGCTTGCGAGAGCGGTGAGCGAGGCTGGAGAGCGTGCGGAGCCGTGCTTGTCCGGGGTCAAGCATCCCAGGCGTGGGAACAGCACGTGAAAAGGCCTCGAGTTGGGAACGCTTGAGGAACGGCAGGAAGGCTGTAGGAGGCTCGTGAGCAAGCGCGCAGGTGTTAGAAGGCGAGGTTGCCAGTGGTTAAGTCACGTCAGACTTTGCTTTCACTTTAAATGTGATGGGAGCCATCGAAAGATTGTGAGCCAGGATGACTTGACCTAGTTTACATTTAAAGAAATCTGAAGTCCATTCCACTGCTTTTGCGTGGCGTGGACTCTAGGGGCCAAGGGTGGAAGCAGGGAAGCCAGGTGGGAGGGAGTTGCAGCCGTGCAGGTGGGCGGTGGGCCGGGCTTCGAGCAAGGGCCTGGCGACAGAGCAGTGTGATTTCCTGGTGGTTTGAGGACGGGGTCAGGAATGACGCTGTGGCTCTTGGCTTGAGTGACTGGGTGGGCGGTACTGTCGTTCACTGAGACAGAAGGAAACACTGTGGTGTGGAGACTGAGACAGGCTGAGAGGAAAGTGTGCTCACGAAGTCGGTAGCAGCACCAGGCGTGTGAAGGGCAGTGAGACGAGGCCTGAGAACTGACCGCTCAGTGGAGGTGGATAGTGAGTGAACTCGACTGATGGCATGAGTGGTCCAGTAGAGGGGGGACGGCTCGTGAGACACAGAGCCCCCCCGCCTAGAAGGACCGCACCTGTTGCACGTGGACATTGGCCGTAGGTAGGAGTTGGCGTGGGAACCCGGGAAGCCTGGCCCCGGGGCTCATGCCCTTTAGTGCCGGGCCCTGCTGCTGCCTCAAAGTGGAGGTCAGCACAACAGTGAGGCATTTCTGAGTCTGTAGGGGAAATGCGAGTGTGTGTTATAATATTTACAGGTGATTATGAGGGGATGATAGGGGATTACTTTTACATTTAGAAGTCCTCTTCTAGGTTAGAGACATGTAGAAGTCCAGTCGGCCCTCTCTTTCCTTGGGTTCCACCTCCACGGATTCAACCAACCACTGACTGAACTTTGGTTTTGAACCCGCAGGTACGGAGGGCTGAATGTCCCGTGCCATTTTATGTCAGGGACTTGAGCAGCCCTGGATACCCAGGGACGAATGTGTTGATCAGCAGAATGATATTTATTGGTTTACTTTAAAATATCCCAACTCCTCCCTCCCCCCACCCCAGCTCCCTGAAGAGTGGGGAAAGATAGATAAAATTGGCCAAGTGTTGACTTGTGAAATTGCGTGATGGGTACATGGATTTGTTAGACTGTTTTCTGCTTTGGCGAATGAATGTCTTCCATATTTCAAAACAGAAAGTTAGAAAAATACATGAGGCCCACATTCCCCGCAGTGGAGGTTCCCCCAGTCACGCTCCGGGGGAACATGGAGGCTCGGCCTCGCGAACGCCTTTGTCAGCGCTCTCCTTCCCCTCCAGGTGGCCATCACCGGGCAGCTTGGCGTGAAGCCCCAGACGGGCGGCAGCATCCCACTCACAGCCACTAACTTCCGTATCCAGGGCAAGGACGTGCTGCGGCTACCGCCCTCCTCCATCACCACGGACGCCAAAGGCCAGACTGTTCTGCGGATCACTCCAGACATGATGGCCACGTTGGCCAAGTCCCAGGTCACCACAGTCAAACTGACCCAGGACCTCTTTGGGACAGGCAGCGGCCCCTCGGGCAAAGGCATCTCCGCTACCTTACACGTCACTTCCAACCCGGTCCACGCAGCCGACAGCCCTGCCAAGGCCAGTGCAGCCAGTGCCCCCTCGTCCACTCCACCAGGGACCACCGTGGTCAAAGTGACTCCCGACCTCAAGCCGACAGAAGCCTCGAGTTCAGCTTTTCGCTTGATGCCGGCGCTTGGCGTGAGTGTGGCTGACCAGAAGGGGAAAAGCACTGTGGCCTCGTCTGAAGCCAAACCAGCTGCCACCATCCGCATCGTGCAGGGCCTGGGGGTGATGCCCCCCAAAGCGGGCCAGACCATCACCGTCGCAGCCCATGCCAAGCAAGGGCCCTCCGTGGCCAGTGGGTCCGGAACTGTCCATACGTCCGCGGTGTCCTTGCCCAGTGTGAATGCTGCCGTGTCCAAGACTGTGGCCGTGGCTTCTGGGGCCGCCAGCACGCCCATCAGCATCGGGACGGGAGCCCCTGCCGTGCGGCAGGTCCCCGTCAGCACCACGGTTGTTTCCACGTCCCAGGCTGTGAGTAACATTGGTGGTGGAGACCAGCCCTTCTGCTTGGGAAACTTCTCTTGTTGGGAGTGCAGACTAGAAGCCCTGTCTGTCTCCTCCTTTGACCCAAACAGGCTTATTTACTAAAATACTTGGCTGTTTAATTCTGAGACAAATTTACGAAAGTGTAGCACGGGCATACGTTCTCATAAAAGTAAAACAGTGCAGGGGATATACGTATGCATATAGCTGATTCACTTTGTTATACAGCAGAAACTAACACAAGGTTGTAAAGCAACTCTACTCCAATAAAGATGTTATAAGAAAAAAAGAAAAGTAAAACAGTGCAGAGGTACACGGAGTAAGTATGAAGTTCCTCTCATCACCTCTGATTCTCCTTTCGTGAGGCTCATCACTCGTCGTGTTTTGGCATTTATTCTCCTAGTTCTTTTTCTGAGCGTTTTCGTATATATTTACGTGGTTTTAAAATGCCTATGAGAGACCTCAATCTGTGATTTGCTTTATTTAAATATTTAAAAATGTGTCTTGGGCCTCATTCCAGATCCTACGATACTTAGTATCTCGTTAAAAACCATTGCTACAGTGCATGTTTGTGTATGTGAACATGTATCAGTATTTCAGGAGCAGAGGTTCCTGGCATGGGTCTGGGAGGTACACATTGAAAGTTCTCATACTCCAGTTGTATTAGCAAAAAGGCCACACCAGCCTACGCTCCATCAGCTAGTTTCCTGTTTCCCTCGTACCCTAACCTCGTGCTGGATATCCTGTTTTTTTAAACTTTATGTCCTTATCTTACTGGTAAAAAGAGAGTTCTTTTTCTGTTTCCTGGATCTTTAGTGAGGATGGCAGCCATTCATCCAGAGGTTGGCGTGGGCTCTCCAGGGGTGAATAAATCTTTGCCAGTTTTCTTCTGGGGTATTTGGCCTTTTCGTATTGTGTGAGCTGGCACCAGCCTTTGTGTCTTCTGCATATTAGTTCTTGTATGTGTAGAAAATATTTTCTTCCAGTCTGTCAATTTTTAACCTTGCATGTGAAGCCTTTTGCTCTACAGGTATTTTATCTGATTAGAGCCATCAACATTTTCTTTTATGGCTCCTAGGTTTCCTGTCTTGTGCCTTTCTTATTCCAGGGTTATAAAGATGTCAGCCCTCATTTTCATAAAATATTTTTAGAGTTTAAAGAAAGTGTAATTGAGAAATCCATTTGAAATATATTTTTGTGAATGGCATGTGGTATAGCTCTCATATTTTTCAAATTATTCCAACATCAATGACTAGTCTCATCCCCACTAACTTGAGGTACTACCTTTATCATAAACCAAATTTCCGTATCAACAGGTGTGTTTCTGGGTGCATGTGTTTATTCTTTAACCTCTAGATAAGGGGCACTGTTCTGTATGGGTACATCTGGACAGTATAAAATACAGTTTACTTTTCTAAGCAGGCAATATAGTAAAACCTCACTAATTTGGATAAAATCCAGAGGATTAGTGGGAGGAAGGAGGACCTACACGGTAGTAAAGCCAACCAGCCAACCCTGAAGTGCAGTGTTGCTTTAAAGGAAATGTTTGTTTAGGTTCTCATATCAGAGAAGTTAAAATAAGGAAGCAAGGAGACGGTGCTTACTTGATCCACTTTTGTTTCTCTTGAGTTCTTCTGAAACAGGTGAATCCAGCGGTATCTACCCTGCTGTCATCAACCAGGGTGACTGTAACCGGAGAGCATTTGGTGGGGCAGGAAGTACTGAGTGGTGCTGCCCGTCTGTCTAGGCAGCTGGTAGGCTAGTTCGTGGAGGGACACAAGCTGGTGGACAGCTGGTCTGAAGCGCTTTTGTCCTCAACACTAGGGATTCTTAAGGTGACAATACAACCCTAGTAGGTTCCCCTGGAGGCCCCATCTGGCCGTGTTCTCTTGCCCACTGACATCTTTCCGTGCTTTCTAAGGGGCTGCAGTTGAGTTCAGCTGTGGAGATCAGTGTGGTCCCCTGGTATACAGTTTTCCTCCTGAAGGCCTGGCTTCTTTAGAACCAGCTTGCCCGTAGGAAATGTTGATTCCTTTTCTTTGCATCTTGTCAGCTGCCCCTCTTGAATCATTTTTTAAAGTTGTATGTACACAGGATCCTACTGTATGTAAATTATATCATCAACCAAGGGTTAAAAACCAGGCAGCCTAAAAACAGGCTAGTGTAGTGACCGAACCTCAGCCATCCTGAAATCCCAAAGATACCAGCTCTTTCCAGCTCCTCTTGTGTTCCTCTGGGCCTTCTTATTAGCTGTGGGTTGGACTTTTCATGTGGTTGAGTTTATTACTAGCGTCCCCTGACTAACCTCCCTTGTCTCTGGGAGAAACAGAGCACTCGGGGAATGTGTCCTGCTGTGTGCTCCCCAGCAGTGCGTCTGCTCGAGGGGCGCGGCAGTTATGCACCTGCTGTATTCACTCCTGAGTGCCTCTGTCCTTGCTCAGTTCCTCCGCCTGGCTGTGTCCCCAGTGTTGGGGGGTACGTGGATGAGAAAGACCCTCCCCTCTGGGAGCTCAGGCTCATACTGTGCCTAAGCGGACACACGCTTTCCTTGGTGGCTCAGGCACACGTCTTGCCCTGACGACGGCAGGTGTGCGCGGCTGCGCTGCTTCCTGAGGCGGGAGAGAGGAGGCTCACGGCAGCTGGGTGGCGCTGGGTGGCGCGGGGTGGCGCTGCGTGGCGGTTCTTCTCTCCTTCTGTTCCGTAAACCCAGTTGCTTTGTCTCTCTAGGGGAAGCTGCCTACGCGGATCACGGTTCCGCTGTCTGTCATTAGCCAGCCCATGAAGGGCAAGGGTGTGGTCACAGCCCCCATCATCAAAGGCAACCTTGGAGCCAAGTAAGTGCTGTAGAGGGTTGGGTGGGCGGCTGGTGGGACGCCTGGACGTGGAGGGGAAGGCGGCTGGTTTCCCGGGCTCCTTCGTTGTGCTCAGCAGTGAGTCTCGAGCACCCCGCGTTGTTGTGGGTGCTGTGGATACAGCAGTGATTAGAACAGACGGAAGTTGGTGCTGCCTTCAGGCTTACACTGTAGAGTGAGTGGGGAGAGGAATAGTGAGTTAAATTACTCTGGCCGGTGACGTGCTCTAGGGAAAAGCAAGGGAGGGCACAGGAGGAGCTGGATGGGGTGGGTGGTGACACAGCTGGGGGCAGTCCCCCTCATGGGCGTTAGGGAAGGCCTCGCCTCGATGTCTGAGCCCTGGGCTGTGATGACGGCTCAGAGGGGAGGCCCTCCTGGGGGCCTGGGCGTCCCATGGTTCTGACTTAGATGGGGATGGAGGGCATGATGAGATGAGTCTGCTGGTCTCAGGGCGGCTGCCTTGGCAGGGCCGGGTTTCTGGTCAGGAGCGCACACCTGCTGGGGCCCCGTCCCTTACTCCTGCTGGTCGCGGAGCGGATACGGGGCCATTTCATCCAAAGCACCGGGAGCCTTTGGCCTCGCTCTCTTCTCTGACACGGGAAGCATGGAAGCTGGAAGAAAGGTGGTCTCGGCAGCCGGTTTCCATTTCAGTCCAGAGTGCCGGGGTGTTCCGCTGGCCCGGCCCGGCCGTGCCTCACTCCCGCTTCCCCTCTGCAGCCTCGGCGGGCTGGGCCGCAACATCATCCTCACCACCATGCCAGCGGGCACGAAGCTCATTGCTGGCAACAAGCCGGTTAGCTTCCTCACCGCCCAGCAGTTGCAGCAGCTCCAGCAGCAGGGTCAGGCCACACAGGTGAGGTCCGGGCACCCGCCGCGTGTGTCGGGCGGCCCTCTTGCCCGTGCCGCTCGTCCTCAGCTGACGGGCCGTGGGCAGTCTGCCGACCAGACGCTCTTTCTGCAAACAGGTGCGCATCCAGACCGTCCCCGCGTCCCACCTTCAACAAGGAACAGCTTCTGGTTCCTCCAAAGCCGTCTCCACGGTCGTCGTGACCACAGCCCCGTCTCCTAAACAGGCACCTGAACAGCAGTGATTCTCAGGGAGGAAGACGGTGGCTGCGGAAGCCACACCCGGTCGGCCTTCTGGCTGAAAGGGAGAGCGGGGTGGTGCATCGCCCCCCGGGCACGTCTGTCTGAGAAAGGCCCGCGGAGGGACCGTGGCGGCCCGGCCGCCGCTCGGCGGGGAGCGCACTGCGCCAGGTGCGCTGGGGTTCCGAGGTCTGTTCTGTCTGGTCCAGGAGAAGCTTCTCTGGTGGGGTCGTGTGAGCGCGTCGTGGCCACGCAAGCCCAGCTGCCTCCTGGAGCGAGGCTCTGAGGACGGGCGGACGGTGAGAAGGTGTGCAGACGGCAGACGAGGCTCGTGCTGTGTGGGCTCTGTTTAGCTCTGGGCTTCTCTGTGGCTGGTGGTCTAGTTAGGAGCTCTGTGTCCAGACATTTTTATGTAACTTATTTTTTTAAAGAACATCTTGTACATCCTTACCAAGTAGAAACCTGGGCTTAGCACGCCTCCTCCCCCTGAACTGATTATTTATTCTTTTGACCAGAATGAGAGAAGAGCAAGATTCTTAGTAAGTTGGAGGCTGACTTGATCTCTGCATGGTAACAGAGAGGCCGTGAGGTGGGGGAGAAACGTGGGAAGTGAGGTCACGTGGGCCCCCTGAAATGGGACTAGTTTGGCAGCCGCTCTTCAAGACGGGCTGTCAGGATCTTGACTGTGGTCCATACCTTCACCTGCAGACTTAGACCCCCTTATTGAGCCTGTTCACACGCGAGCCCAGGGCCAGTGGACAGAGCAGGCGGACGCCAGCAGAGATGCTGCTTTTGCAGCACAAGCTTTATTGCAGAGATGATATGTTTTGCTTTGTTCCAGAGCAAGAGTCAGCAAACCATGCCCCTTGGGCTGGCTACCCGGTTTTGTAAATAAAGCTTTATTGAAACACAGCCCGTGCCCATTCATTTACGTACTGCCTGTGGCTGCTTTCAGTTAGAAGGCAGAACTGAGTAGTTGTCATTGAGACCACACGGCCTCAAGCCTGAAATGTTTCTTATGTGCCCTATTAAGTAGAACTTGGCTCGCTTCTGCTCCGGAGTAGAGGTGGGGAGAAGGGGTAGGGGGTGGGTGCAGCCACGAGGCAGCACCAGCCACAGAGGAGGTGGCTCTGGGTTTACAGTCATTTGCTCCTGGCTGCTTCACGGTTCTCAGCCTCCGTCGAGCTATAGGCAGAACTCAGAATGATATTTTAAAATGTAATTAAAAACACTGATTATTGACAGTATACGCCTCTTTCGTATTGGAGCAGGGGTTGGGTGGTGAAGCTTTTCTGTAGCGACAGGGCTTCCCTGTCTTTTTTGAAAGTATCCAGATTATTAAAAATGTATCCCTAACTCATGGAAATTTAGTGATGATCTTTGACGGGGTCTCTGTGAGGAAGTGGAGTTGGAGGGCAAAGAATTGGAATGGCCTCCTTTGGAGGGGTTGCTGGGTGGAAGCTGAGTGATCAGGCAGGTTGCAGTGGTGCAGAGAAAGAGTGGCTCACTGGGTACACAGACATTGGATTCGTAAAGCAGTTCTGTAAAATAGACATGGCCATCCCTGTTGTAACTGTGAGAAAATCCAAGCCTGAGGTGAAGTTAAAGAGAACCAAGCTGTGAGTGCAGTCTTTTAATTCGAGTGCCCTTTCTGCTGCCTTCCTGTGCGGACGTGGCTGTGATGTGTCCTGGTGAGACGTGGGGACCGTCCGGAGCTGGGAGTGGTGAGCCTGGATCATAAAGAGCAGAGGTGAATTGGCGGGGGTGAGATTGAGCTTTTGGTGGGTGGTAGCGGGCTGGCGCAGAAATAAGATTGGTAATGGGAGAGGCGGAGACTGCAGGGAAGGAAAAGACTGGGTTTTGACCTGAGTGGAGGAGAGCGCGTCCGCACGGCATTGTTTCCTAGAGCACACGTCACGTGAAAAGCCCGTGTGCCGGTTTCCAAACGGGGAAGAGGTAGAAACTTGAGGGATCCTGGCTCTGGCATTTACTGCTGGTTAAAACAAACCCCTTTTGAATTTACTTAACAAATGATTTCATCATTTGTTCAGCCTCAACCCTAACCTCCACTTTTATTTGCTGAAGTCACTTGACTCTGCCTGTCTCCTTGGTGCCCGCAGATATTTACATCCTAGCCCGCGGGTTAGTTTCAGGATGCCGGTGGTAAGTGTGACCTGGTGCTTCCTGCCCGGCCTGCCCTTGGGTCCCAGAGGATGGCATCCCCTGCCGGAGCTGCTTGGGTGACACCACCGGCGTTTGCACCAGGCATGGTGCCTTGCGTGCAGACCTCAGGGGTCTTGTAGAGACATGGTAGCTGGTGGGTGTTTTGGAGGGAACAATTCCAGAAGAACCTGGTTCAGAGGCTCAGAGGCTGGTGAAATTATTCAGACCATGTATCTGAGACTAGATTTGGTGACTGGCGTTGTGATCGGTTTGTACTTTATCACCACATCTGAGAATATTTATGCAGGCTGATCACGTCCTTGAAGGTATCCCAAACAGTGCTGTGTCAGGAGCATCAAAACAAACTTTAATATTTTGTATCTGACTGTCACACCTCAGCCCCTCACTGTCTAGAAAATGCTGCATTTCCTTAAAGTGTTCTGTCCCCTCCCCACTTTTAAAATCTAAAATGGAGATCTTTACTGTGAAAGTAAAACTGCGACTATGTTCCTTCTTCCCACCTCCAGTCCCTGGGGCGAGAACATGTTTTACATTAATGGCCAACAGTAGAACTTGCTGAGTAGAACATGCTTCATTCAGGACTTGCAGAATGAACATTTGGGTTCCTACTCAGCAGGCAGGCCAAAGTGGGTCCTGAAAGGGTGCCCCCGGGTTCTCTTCTTAAAATTCAGTGTCTTCAAGTAGCTCATTCTTAATCCCTAAGATGTGGCTTCGACCCTGAGATGCTGGCTGACCGTGGGAGGTTGCCTTTCGTGTAAGTACAGCATTCCTTCCAAAGAGCATACGTGCTTCACACAGGTGATCCCTGCCGTGTTGGTGTGAAGTAGCGGAGAGCATAGCGGGAGAGAAGCTGGCCTCTGAGTCCTACTGAAGGCTGGCTTTAGGACTTCCTGGCTGTGTGGCCTCAGGCTGATCCGGTTCTCTGAGGAGCCCTGGTGTTCTTGCAGTACAGGTGGTTGTGAGAATCAGACGAGATAGAATGCAGTTTAAGGTCTGGGAAATCGTGTACAAATGAATGGCACTGTGGGTCCCTACGACCTTTCAGATTTGTCCTAACCCACTTGTATCAGTTTACAGAGCTTGATTAACTGTCCGCGTTCTTTCGTGTTCTCACTGTCTTTGTGCCTGGATTCTCTGTGCCTGGAATGTGCTTTTCTGTAGGGCACCCCCCAAACACACACCTTCCCCTCCCCTCCTTCGTTTCCCATGGTATCTGTACTTACCCCTTAGGGCATCAGTCACCCTGCACATAACCGCTTATATCTCTCCCTTTAGACTGTGAATTCTTTGCTGGACACATATTTCGTTAATCCTTACAGCCATTTCAGTGCTGGTGCAAAGTAGATGGTTAATAAATATTTGTTGAAGGAAACGTAAAGAAAAAAAGAACAGGTCCAGAACCAAGATTCGAGTATCAAGATTTTATGTCACTAGTTCAAGATTCACATCCTTTGCAGGATTCTTATCTTTTGCTTTCAGCTATGTTGAAATTCAAGGCCTTCCATAACCTGACATTTTTCTCTGTACCTCATTATAGAGGTTTCCTGTCAGCACCCTC
The DNA here is from genome assembly GCF_965194805.1 of Balaenoptera borealis. Taxonomy (NCBI): domain Eukaryota; kingdom Metazoa; phylum Chordata; class Mammalia; order Artiodactyla; family Balaenopteridae; genus Balaenoptera; species Balaenoptera borealis. The sequence continues at coordinate 107,858,577 of NC_138868.1, read as the reverse complement.
TTACTAGGGTACTTTTGAGAAGTCAGAATATCTGGGTTCCAGCTCTCAGCTGGACCACTCACTGGCTTCCTGATTTAACCAAAAAAATCACCTTTGGCCCAGCTTTGTCACTCATCAACAGTGAGTGGTATTGCAGTACTCCGGAACATTATGATTAGTTAGGAGATGCTTGGTAAGTAATGTTTAAAATACTAAAGCTCGTGAATTATTTTACTTTAAACAATACGGATTAGAATTATATCTCTAAAATAAGGGCTCTGTCATTCACTTTCGGATAAGAAAGTACCTGCCTTCTTGAGGGAAAAAGGGCTAAATTATCAAAAGCAGTAAATTCTGCTGGATTCATATCCTGAATTCACCCACGAGGTCACTTCCTGTTCTGAAACTTTCAGAGTCTGAGTTCTCTTCACACTGAGACACAAAGACTTGCTTTGTTTTTCTCTACGAAGTGTACCACACCAGCACAGACTTTAGTTGGTTAAATGAGCAGGTGCAAATATACAGACCCTTGAGAGTGGATCACAATGAGGGTTTCAGTGGAGGAAGTGAGCTACACCATTGACCACCAGCTGTGCACCCAGAGGACACTCCATCCTCCGTTGGTGACCGATGGCCGCCCCTAGTCCTCATCAGAGCCGCTCAGGAGGGCCTTCTGGTAGGTGTGATCTGACTTCAGCTTCTGAATCCCAATGATCTCTCTGTCTCCAGGCCTCTTTACCCGTGTCAGGAAGCTGTAACGGGGAGACAATAATTGCAGATGGAGTGAGCCCTAAGTTGCCTTATTCCCTCACCCGAGGATGCGAAGGCGTCCGCCGGCCCTTAGAGCATGTTTTTTATGTCTCTATCAAATACTGTGCTGACTCGTCTGCATCTCCGATTTCTTAGACAACGCTCTTTGGTGGTGAAAGGACTCACGGTCACTTAAAGGTCAGTGATGTAACTGAGACTCAACTTAGTTCCCCCGCCCCACAATTTGTTGTTTCACTGGCTGGGCAGTAGAACTCAAGGAAACCATGGCCTGCTTTCCCTTCTGTTTGGTCTGTGTGGAACTCTCTCTGGGTGAAGTATCCCTGCTTTGGGTAGGGAAATCGGGAACTAGGAAAGAGCAGGGGCGGCTCTGATGACACAGAACTAGCAGGGCCGGGTGTGCAGTGGTTGAAGAGCCGGGCTCTGCCGTTTACCCCTTGGGTGACCTTGATCCAGTTACTCAGTCTTTTGAAGCCTTGGTTTCCCCGTCTATAAACATCGCATGCATCCTTTATAAAGTGAGCATTAAGAGGGGTAGTTTACACACTTTAAGCGCTGACCACAGTGCTGGGACACAGTCAGTGCTTAGGAATTACTAGCTACTCTCGTAACCTCGGGAGGGCGAGCGCTGTCGTGAGCGCTTGCTGCTGTGGTGTCTTACCTGACCGTCACATGTCCCTGGGAAGTAGGGCAAATCCAGGAATAAGGTGTTGGGCTCTGAATGAACCAGGGACACAGCAGGGACTGCGGTTCAGTACTGATGCCTGATGCAGAGTTTTTCCTATCAAACTGCAGACTTAAAATCCGTCAGAAGTGCATTTGAAACCTGGGTCTTGTCAGGTCGCCGTGACCAGACAGACAGGTCCTTTAACTTCTCAGACTTCATCACCCTCACGTGCAGGCATAGGGTGCCTTGCACAGAGCTTGGCATATAGTTGGCCCTCATTAAGTGGTAGACGCTAGCACTGCTTAGTTATGAAGGGTGGGGCGTGGAGGTAGAGAGGATGCAGTGTAACACATTTCGGGGACGGGGCGGGTTAGGACAAACTTGGCAGAAGTCATCTTCTCTTGGACGTACCCGTAAACCAGCGAGTAGCTGACGGCCACAATGCAGAGGGCGGCCAGGTAGTGCCAGCAGAAGCACATGGTGATGAACATGATGTTGGCGTCATCTTCCTGGTCCCATTCGGGTGCTCCAAAAAGCGGGAACAGCACAAACCCGATCTGGTGGATTATACAGAGAAGCCAGCCTTGTCATGAGGTGGGCCTGAGAAGCCCCCGAGCCTCCTGTGGCTGCCAGAGTGTCTGTAGTTGCCCAGACAACTCATCCCCCATGCCTCTGTTGGCATCGAACGGCCTCTGCACAGGAAATTGCTCTGTTAGCTCTGGTTTTAGTGTAGCCTTACTTAAAATTTCAGGGCCCACATTTCAGAGGAACAGTTTTTAGCAAGTAGAGGCTGTAAGTGGTGTCAGTAGCTCTGCTGGGAGGGGCAGGCAGGGAAACCCTCAGCCTGCTCGCTACCTGTGCTCTGTTGATGACGCTTGTTCATGCGTCAGCAGGATATGGATGGCTAAAGTCACGTAGGTCAGGGGTGGGCATGGGCACAGAAGTGGCTTCTGACCCCCTTCGAGCGGTGTGTCAGTGCTGCATCTCCTGGACGCACTCAGCGGGCCTGCTTCGTCCTTGCACCAGGTGAGGAGCATGGTTTTGAGTAATTACCTGCCAGAACCAGGTGCCCTGAAGAATAACGAGGCTGGTACGGAAGAGTTCCAGCACGATGTTGTCCCGGAGGATCACTTCCAAGGTGAGGCTGACAGCCCCTGCGAACACGGCGCACAGCAGGAGGGAGTGGATGTGCTGGTCCAGCGGTGGCCGGTGGTGGACGTGGTGGTACAAGAGGAAGCCTGTGTGGGGCAGGAGATGCTGTCGGGCCCGCCCCCCCGCACCCCCACACCCCCCGCACCCCCACACCCCCGTCCCCCACCCCAGGGGATCTGTTCCCAACTTCAGCCTGATTAGGAAATGTCTGCCTCAAAGCTAGATTTTCTGGCACTTAGGAAATCAGTTTATGTGACAATCTAGGGCAACAAGCCAATGCAGGTTATAGTGTGTGTGTGTGTGTGTGTGTGTGTGTGTGTGTGTGTGTGTGTGTGTGTAAGCAGATATAAGCAGCAGAGGATGAATCTTAACATCTCTTTACCGAATCAGTGGTAGAGTTCAGTCCAGGATGGGAAGGTGAGATGGTGTTGATTTGTGACCAGCTGTGTGTGTGTACTTGACATTCAGTTTTACCCTCATTCAACCTTTTTTCAGTTCTTCTGAGGTTGAGAAGTCAATGAGGGGGTTGGATTACAACATGCTTTCTCTCATCCAGTTAGCGTGAGTTGCGTGGGGAGATGTGTCCTAGCCACTGGGTGGGAGTCCGGACAGTGACAGAGCAAGGTTGGGGTGGAGCACGGAGAACCTCTCCCCTAACCAGAGGGTCACCCCCTTGCGTGCTGGCACCCCACCAGTCTTCGTGCGGAGGGTGGGGCGGGGGTGGGCGCTGGGCGGGCAGGGGGAGTTGGTGCTGTGTCAGCCAGAGCTCTGGCTAAAAGCCTCGTGCTTTTCCTGTGCCACCTGTACCATCCAGAGCACAGGATCAAGTCCTGTGTAGGATTTTGAAGCTCAGAGACTGGGGTTTTCTGGGGAAGATGATTAAATTTGCAGTGTTTCTGATCTGCTGCGCTCCAGTCCCTCTAAGGCTCCGTCCACACCTCCCAGTCACCTTCGTTGGCAGCTGCCACAGCCATGACCAGTCTGTCCAGCCCCAGGGGGATGTGGGTGAGGAGGGAGGTCAGCACGTCCACGACTCCCGAGACCCCAAAGAACAGGTACATGGTGCTGTGCTGCCAGTTACTGAGCTTTACCCAGTGGTCCTCGTGGGACAGGTGGAGGTGGGGCCCGTCGGGAACAAACTGCTCTGCCAGCATGCCTGCAGGGAGGCGGAGTGGAGGTTAGGGAGGGAAGAACAGCTCCGAGACAAATAGACGGCGGAGTGACCCCCAGTCATGGCGAAGGCGGCCCACAGCTCTGTGGACCTACGCTGCTGCCTCAGATGCAGCTGTTTCAGGATAAAATACGTATTTGCTGAGGAACCTGTGCAGACATGTTGCCTTTGTTGCCGTTCCTTTGGGGGAGGGGGGAGAAACGGCAATAGGAACACAGCCACACAGGCCCCCAGGACATTTGTCGAGCAGTTGAGATGACAGCAAGGCATTGTCTCTTAAGCGAGAGTGTGGCTGATGTGTTCTCTGTGGGTCCCCTCTGCCGAGCGAGCTGTGAAATAAACCTGGAAAGGAACAATTCGGTGGAAAATGATACAATCCCAGCGAGACACACTGCTGGTGAACATAGCCGTGGCAAGCCCAGCGACTCCCGGGTGTGGGCTTTTCCTGCACCCGGGGCGAGCTCGGAGCTGAGGGTCCCTCCCATGGCGCTTGGCCTCTGTCCCAGATGCTGGGAGAACAAGGCCAAGGCCACACCTTGGTGATCCTGGCCACCCTGTAGCTCAGGAGACGGGGCCGGCACACAGGTGAAGCAGTGCCACAGGGCAGCTCTCACTTCTCGGAAGCAAAAGATTGGCCTTTTGCCTGGTACCCAGAATGTTCTCGGAGCCTAGAATAAGTCCTCCGTGACAACGTTCTGGACCCTGTTTCCCAAACATTTCTTTCTCAACCCAGATCCCCCCCCACGTTTTTTTTTTTTAATATTTATTTACTTATTTGGCTGCCCTGGGTCTTCGTTGCGGCACGTGGGGTCTTTGTTGCCATGTGCGGGCTCTTGGTTGCAGCATGTGGGATCTAGTTCCCCTACCAGGGGTCAGACCCGGACCCCGTGCATTGGGAGCACGGAGCCTTAACCACTGGACCATCAGGGAAGTCCCCAGCCCTTTCTGAATCATGTATAAAGGATGAAGGTGCTGGTGGAAGCAACCCAGGAAAAGGACCTCCCAGTGACAGGAGAGAAGACCTCCGAGAGCAGGGACTGTGTCTGTTCCCCCTCCTGCACCCCCGGCACCCAGACAGCGAGCTCCTGGCACGTGGCAGAGGCCCAAGAGACCGTTGTTGAGTGAGTATTATTTTCACATAGGAAGGAGGCCAAATATCATTTTTCTAGCTTTTCTAAGGCCAAGTTGATGCTGTCCTTTACCGTTTAAGCCACATGGGCCCTATCGCTTCTCAGCTTCAGAGAGATGACAAAGCCTTTCCGATGCTTGGGTGACCGGTGAAGGGGGCATGCAGCTAGACTGTGACCTTTGCTCACTCCACGGGGAGCTACTGCCCTTGCTTCCGTTCTTGGAGAAACTAGGCCAAAGGGGACAGGAGGCAGGACGTAGCTGCAGGGTGAGCTCCCTCCTCACTCGCGTGACGGGCTGGTCCTGACAAGGAATTCTGTCTGCGCTTGACACCGCTTGTTCCGCGAGGGCCGCCAGTGGGCTGCATGGCTGTCAGGTGGCCATGGGAGTGGGTGGGTTTGTTGGAATGGGGCGCAGTGAAGGAAAGTCCCCCTCAGACAGCTGTCTGTTGGCTTTTCTCACTCTCTTCCACTGCCTCTCTGACTAGCCTTCCAGCATGAATCCCCATCTCTAAGCGCTTGAGATTTGGGGATGGAGGGTACGAGCTGGGTGTTAACCACTCCTGAGCTTCTAGTGGAGGGAGACAGCTTGGGGGGAAAAAAGATGACTCTTCTAAAACTAAGCTCCGTTTAGTACTTTCTCATAACTCACGTACCTGAGCTTAACTCTAATTTGTTCTTTTTTTTCTCTTTTTCTGTTTTGTCTTTTTCATAAAGTATGTCTTCTATTTCTACAACTTATGCCTGTGTTCCTACAAATTATACCTGTATCCTTCTGGGGCAAAGAATGCTGTAGTCTATGTGGTAGTTTTTCATAGTGTGAAACTTAGAACTATGATATAAGGTGCTATTAAACTGTCAACGTTACCAAGCTCGGTACACAATAGATGCAATGGTAAAATATTTAGCGCCGAAAATTCTTGTTATGTTATCCCTGCCAGTGGAGACATCCATTTTTCACAGGGTCCAGGAAGTGGGTTACGGGTTCTGGGTATGACAAGGAGATCCCTGGGCCAAATGACCCCCCTCCTTACCGACGACTGAAAATAAAGTTCTGATGGCGGCCTCAGTGATCTCAAGACGCTGATAGTGGTGCGTCAGTCGGCTGCTCTTCCCCTTTTGGTGAAAGTACTTCAGTGGGTACTTCACTGACCACCACAGTCCAACTATCAGGAAGAAGCTCCCTGGGAGAGCGTGGCCCTTGAAATTTGCCATCAGGGTCCCAGGATACCTAAACGATAAAGGGACAGCTGTTAGGTGGCTGAATGGGGAAGACATAAATGGATAACTTGGCAGGAAACACAATCCATGACCAAGGATTCCGAGCTGTAAGCCATATTGAGAAGGAGCCCGTTATTCTCATAGAATAAGCTTGTGTTATATCATTGAAGTCTTGTCCGCTCAGTGAGTTACAAGCCCAGGAGAATACCACTGGCCCTGAGGCTTTAAAAACGTGGGTAAAATAGAAGGGAGGAGAAGGAGGATGGGTAAATACTTCCTGATCTTAGAGTAGAAAAGCGTTTGTAAACATAGAGGTGTAAAGGAGGGAACTAGAAAAGAGAAAGTCATCTGCATAAGCAATTTACATATAAAACACATCAAAAGGCAAACCATTTGGGAAAACGTTTGCAATAGCTGTGATAAATGGATATTCCACTACAGAGCCTTTACAAGTTAATAAGAAAAAGACTGTAGAAGAATGGGCAGAAGACACAAACCACATAATTCACAAAATAACACAAATTGATAATAAATCTCACTGTAAAGATAATGCAAATGGAAAACTATTTTTCACCTAATTTGAAAAATTGAGGGTTTTTATGCAGCCCTCTAAGTATAAATGAATACAGTCATTCAGATTTGGTAAAATGACAGGCTATTCAGCCAGAGATGTGTGGAGAGCTTGTATCAGCCCATCCATGACTCATTTCTAGGCTTTTCCCTGTTAAATTCCTGGTTGGTCGGCCACTCACCCCAGCTGTGCGTTTCCCCTGCTCATTCCAGAGTGTTCATTTCCATGCTTAGCTCGTGAAGCCAGGCGTTTCTGACCCCCGTCACTGCCCTGAGCCTGTGTCTGTGTCCTGGCAGCGGAGCAACTTGTTTTCATGGCCAGTACCAGCATATTTAAAAGTCACTGAGTGAGGGGGACTCTTATTAGGGTGTGGCCACAGAACCCACAGCCTTCCACTGTTGAGCTGAACTGCTCCATAATATTGCCGCCTCAGCATCCTTTTGTGTGGCCCGTGGCCTGCAGGGGACTTGAACTGACACGGGCCCTTCCTGTGAGCATGCCCTTGAAACAGCTGCAGAGCCATAGTGATAAACAGTCTCTTCCACGTCCCGGGGACTTCCCCCTGGTGTACCCCTTGGATGAGCCCCCTGCAAAACTTACCAGAACCCTGATCTTTTTGGTTTGAATTGACCAGTCTAGCTTCCCTGGGAACCCTGAAGCACTCCGTCTGTGGACCTTAATAAAGGCGTATGTCCCAGTCTGGCCTCCTTCTGCCTGCACCCTGCCTTGACCTCCCACCCTGTACTCCTCCAAGACTGTGAGTAGTCAACTTCTCTATTTCGGTTCTCTTGTGGGCTTTTGTCGGACTGAGGCTCACGATGCGACATCCAACATTCCAGGACCCTTATTTAACAAGTAATTTAACAATCACCACGGCTCAATTTGTTGTCTACCTTTGGTCAATTTCCAGTTCCCTGCAATTGTTGGTTTTGATAATTTTGTCTAGTGCTGTGCTTATATTTTTGCGGGGGGCGGGGGGGGTGTTTTGCAGAAAGGAATTGCCTATCTCTTTATGCTGCCGTAACCGGAAGGCCTTCTCATTCTTTTTTAATCCTCTACTGAAAAACATTAAAAAAGAAAAAAAGCTCCACTTTTCATTTAATGTTTAACACAGGTCCCTTTCCAGGTCAAGCCTGTTACACTACTTTGTTTTCCTAGTCAGAAGTGCAGAAAAACCAGCTTTACAAATTCTCCCTGCCCTTCCCTATTTTTTCTGAGAGGCAGAACCCTAAGTGGAGGCACAGTCCTCGTCTGCTTGTGTGGCGTCCATACCAATTTGTCAAGCCTCACCCTTCCCTTTTACCTGGTTTAAAATTCATGCCAGGGGATCGTAGGGCCTGCAGCATGTCTGAAGAAACTACTTTTAACTTTCTGAGTTAAGACTCAGAAAGTTAACTCCTTTTAACTTTCTGGAAGTCTGAGTACGTTGATTTGATGGGGAAGAGGAGCAGGGGAGGTAGATTTCTTCCATTAACAATAGGTTATTAGATTAGCTACATTATAGAACGTCTAGAGAGAGAGGATGGGTCCAGTTTTAAAAAAGAAACAAGACAGTAACTTCAAACAATAAAAATTTAGACTTCCAATAATTTGAATAATACCATTCAGATAGACTAAGTCCCTGAGAAGTCTAGCTTAAAAAATAATTTAAAAATATTAAATAAGAAAGCAAACATTTAAGGGGTGAGTGCCCTTGAATACACAGAATGGTGGGGCCATTGCACTGTAAAATACGTCGATCTACAGAAAAGCCACAGATAGGAAAACATTAGAAAGTGCTTCCACAAAGACAAATTCCCTTATTTTTAATATGTTTACTCTCTTTTAATATTACATGAGATGGAATGGGAGTATGAAGGGAGGATTAAATGTTTTGAGGGGTAGTAGCTTTGAGTTAAAGCTGGAAACCAAGAAGGCTAGAGGTTTAGGCAACTTTTCATTTCACGTCTGGGGAGATCACTGGAAAAGGAACATCGTCTGAGTAAGGTTTCACCAGCTTTCCTTGTACTCCTAGTTTTTAACCATTTTCCCCAGTCTGCATTCCCTTTTTTTCATTTAAAGTAATTGAAATGGAAGACAAGGTAGAAGGTGTCAAAAAGAGAAAAAGGAGGTGAGAGTGGGGAAGAGTGGGGAGCAAGGAAAGAGGAGGAAGGGAGAATTCTAGGAGTAGGGGGTGATGGTGCAGAGGAGAGGAGAAACCGTGGTCGGTGCCATTTGCCTGTAGTTAAAAATAAAATGATGTGGTGCCTTTTCTTTTTTAATAAATCCAACATTTCCCCCTATTTTAGAGTTAAAGCCAATTTCCTCAAATTCGTGAGGACAGGATACAGATACATAGACTACCAACTACACAGCCTGGACCTCTGCTTAGTTCCAGTCACACCTGTGACTTAAGTTATCTTCACCATGGAATGTTACGTAACCACTAACAAGAATGAATTAGCACTGTACCTGCTGTTCTGGGAGGTTTTGCACGAGTTACTGTTGGGGGAGACATGAAAGATGGAAAAGACTGCTTATAATGCGACCCTGTTTTGTGCTTATAATGCGACCCTGTTTTGTGCAGCAGTGAACGTTCCGCATATCTGTATACACATGTGTACAGGTGTATGATTTGCATGAACAGGGAAAGCAGTAAGGAAGATAATTCGAGGGTATTTCATGTTCATTGAGCATTTCTGGCTCTGTCTTCTAGGCACATGGTATGGTTGCACTTTCTGGCCCCCTTGCGGTTGGGTGGGGTCTTGTGAGTTGTGAGCGTAAGTGACGTGTGTTGCTTCTGGGCTGACGTGTGTAATTGCCAGTTCAAGACCCCCAGAACCGTCACCTCTCCCTCATCACTATCCGTGTTCATGATGGTAGCTCCTCCGTCAGCCTAGATCCCAGAGTGAGGAGACATGGAGCAGAGCCCCAAATCAGCCGCGATGAACACGTGGCATGAGAAGTAAACGGTAAAGCATCACTGAGCTCTGGGGGCTGTTATTATCCAGCAGAACCTAGCCTGTTCTGAATCATACAGCTGTATTCTAGGCTAACGTTAACAGGTGGGACACTCAGGCTTTCATAGTTTTGTTTTTTTTTTTAAATATTGACAATCTTTATTAAATCCAGGGAAGAAGTTGTGGTGCCATAAGAATGGCAGAAATTGTACCAAAAAGGTACCAAAGACAATTGTGGTAAATTCTCTCTGAGCTGCCCTGACTCGTCACCTCCTTTCCTACCTGATATCACATAGATGCATTTCCTCTCTTGAAATGGTTCTTCCAGCCCCACCTTACTGCCCTGCCTAAAAAGACAACCTAATTTGAATTCAGGCACGCAGGGGTCTGTCACATTGCAGGGCAAACCCAGAGGTCCATTTCTCGAGTCCAGCAGTCCTCTGCGGGGGACCGTTTGTCTGAAGAGAGAGATATATATATATATTTATTTATTTATCTATTTATTTTTGGCTGCGTTGGGTCTTCATTGCTGCGTGCAGGCTTTCTCTAGCTGCGGCGAGCGGGGGCTACTCTTCGTTGCAGTGCACGGGCTTCTCATTGAGGTGGCTTCTCTTGTTGTGGAGCACAGGCTCTAGGCCCGTGGGCTTCAGTAGTTGTGGCCCGTGGGCTTCAGTAGTTGTGGCACGTGGGCTTCAGTAGCTGTGGCTCGCGGGCTCTAGAGCGCAGGCTCAGTAGTTGTGGCGCACGGGCTTAGCTGCTCCGCGGCATGTGGGATCTTCCCGGGCCAGGGCTGGGACCCGTGTCCCCTGTGCTGGCAGGCGGACTCTTAACCACTGCGCCACCTGGGGAGCCCTGCAGACGTTTTTGACGGTTACCGCGCGGCTGGTGGTGGTGTTACTGGCATCTGGTGGGCAGAGACCAGCCGCTAGGCATGACATCTTACAGCGCACAAGACAGTCCCCCACAGCAACAGATGTGCAGCCCCGAGCTCCTAGTGATGGGGTTGTGAGGCCCTGCTGTATTCGAGGTCAGCTTCCTATTTTCCTTTTTTCTGGAAGGAAATAGAAATCAGGCTGCCTGCCTTTCTTTGTTATTTATGCCAGGGTGTTCTTCTCCCTTCAGAATTTTACGGAGTGTAAGCCCACTTCCCTAACAGTTTTTTTCTTGGCTGTCCATATCCTTTTGTTTTTTGTTTTTTATAATAACAGGTTTATTGAGATATAATTCACATACCATACAATTTACCTAAAGTGTAAAATTCAGTGATTTTTGAGTATATTCACTGAGTTGTGCAACCATCACCACAGTCAATTTTATAACATTTTCATCACCCCCAAAAGAGACCTGTCACCCATCAGTCACTCCGTTTCCCCCAGTCCTCCATCCTGTCCCCCACAGCCCGAGGCAACCACTAATCTACTTTATAGATTTGCCTATTCTGGACATTTCATATAAATTGAATCATACGGTATGTGGTCTTTTGTGCTGGCCTCTTTCACTTAGCATGTTTTCAAGGTTCATCTCTGTTTTCCAAAGTGGCTGCACCACTTTACAATCCCACCGACAATGTATGAAGGTTCCAGTTTTTCTACATCCTTACCAACACTTATTATGTCCATCTTTTTTAGTTCAGCCATCCTAGTGGGTGTGAAGTGGTAGCTCATTGTTTTGTTCAATTTTGCTTCCCTAATGATTAGTGAGGTGGAGCATCTTTTCATGCACTTATTGGGCATTTGTATATCTTCTTTGGAGAAATGCCTATTCACATCCATTGCTCATCTGAAGTTGGGTTATTTGTCTTTTTATTGTTGGGTTGTCATAGTTCTTTATATATTATAGATACAAGTCCTGTATCAGATACATGATTTGAAAATATTTTCTCCCTTTCTGTGGGTTGTCTTTTTACTTTCTTGATTGTGTCCTTTGAAGCACAGAAACTTTGAATTTTGATGAAATCCAGTTTATCTTTTTTTTTTTTTTCTCCTTGTTTGTACTTTCTGTGTCATATCTAGGAAACCACTGCTTAACTCACCATCATGAAGATTCACTCCTATGTTTTCTTCTAATATTTTTCTAATTTTTGCTCTTATGTTTATGTCTTTGATCCATTTTAATTAACTTTTTAGGTACGAATCCAACTTTATCCTTTCGCATATCTAGTCATCCCAGCCATTTGTTGAAAAGATTCTTCTTTCCCCCATTGAATTGTCTTGGTGGCCTTGTCTCCCCTTTTACTCTTGAAAATGGATTTCATCAATCTTCAGGGGAGGGCTTTGCCTATAATAATGTCAAACTGTGGTGAAAAAAGAGTAATTTAGCGATTGTGACACATATATTAACTATTTTAATAGAGTGTTGGGACAATAAAGGGAGGACTCCAATTCAGCCTGAGGGAAAGAGGAGGAAGATTACAGAGGGAAGTGTCACTGAAGCTTCCTTGAAAAACAGGTAAACACAGGTAGTATTCGTGGAGTTCTAGGCAGAGCAGACAGCACATGCGAAGGCCGAGCGGCAGCTGCAGCTGGTCACCCCTGGGGCTGGGCGGTGCTACTCACTGTCTCTGCCCTGCCATCCCCACCGTCTTTACCGAAAAGACCAGGTGTCTTTCTCTTCCATGGGGGGAATGCATTAAGCCTCGAAATCGTCTTCGATTGGGAGTGGAAAAAGACAGTCTACTTAAAAAAGTCAAAGACCTTGGCTGAGTCCTATAAACTCGCTGAATCTCAGTACCCGTCCTTCTAAAAAGGGACATTAATGTCTACCTCACAGGGATCTCGTGAGCATTAACTGAAAATGTCCAGCAGCTAACTAGAACAAGTGTGTAATAAATGTCAGTTTCCTCTCTTCTCTGGTGCTCTTATACCCATTCCCGCAGTACATGGGGGAGAAACCTGGGCTTCTCTCTTAGGAGAAGTAAATGATTGAACCAAAGCTGCTGTCCTTTGCTTTGAGTGGCTGACCCTAAAGTGGGGAAATCACTGTTGAACCTTTACCTCACCTTGGAGAGGGTGGTGGTTGAGTGTATTTTTTTTTTTTTAATGGGAACAGGGAGTGTGTTTGGTCAGTAGGGAATAGGTTATGGGAAGAATATAGCATATTCTTTTACGGCAGAACATGGTTTTTATACTTTCTGAATCTGTCCTTGCCAACAGAAACACTCAGATGGTTTCTGGTCTGTGTTTACTTTGGAATACAACCAACCGTGCCTGACTCAGCTTTCTGTTCCTCTGCAAATAACAAGGTTGATACCCCTCCTTGTTCTATGAGCTGCTTAGTAATAAAATGTGGAAGAAGCACAAGGTGCAGTGTTGGAAGTTCCAACAGGCAGCTGTGACCGTGGCTTAGCCCTGAACTTCAGGCACCGTGTATCCCTGCTCTACACTAGCCTGAGAGGCCTTAAGCAACTCTGAAGTCCATCACTCGTCTTCAGATTTTAACAGCTACTGTGTCATTTTTATTTTCTCTGTGGGGCGGGTCCTCGAACAGCATGGTCAGAAGGAGTAAGATCAGAATGAGTCTGAACCTTGTTCTGGCATGAATTCATGATGACATGGAAAAAATCACCATGAACAAGAGCTCAGTGACCTCCCAGCTCGGTTGGGTTCCTAAACAAAAGATGTTCTCATTTCTGCTTCCCTCCCCCTGCTCAAGTGCACCTATGAAATACAAGAGTCAATGCTGCATGCTGAGTAAATAATCAAATGAATAAGAAGGGATCCCTCCCGTCTGGGAGTTTAAAATCCAGCAGGGAGCTATATACTTGTGAAAAATTGAACGTCATGAGATATACTGACAGCAGTGCTTGGGGACATGAGTAGAAAGTGAATAACTTTCACCAGAGAGTCTGAGAAGGCTTCACAGAGGGGGCTGGCATTGGAGCTGGGCGTTTCTCGATTGCCTCTTTCAAACTCATGAGAATTAGGCGATCTTACTGGAATCTTGAATTAAGGACTGAAGAACAAATCTAGGCTAAGTTCCATTATTTCTCAAGCTCTAATAAAGAACTTTGGCCTCTGAGTCAGAAGACCTAGCTTCTAGTCCAAGTTTTGCTGTGAACTTACTCTGTGATCTTGAGCAAGATATGTAAGCTCTCAGGATCAGAATGTCCTTGTTTGTTAAATGGGTATAGTTTGGAAGAGGTAATCTCCGTGGCCCTTCCTAGTTCTAAAATCCCTCTTCTGAAATGAAAAATGAAAAGAAATTAGAGCAGGTTGAGTCATGGCAAGGGAAAATGGAACTCAGGTTACGGATGTCACCAACAGAGAGGCAGTTACCAGTTGCCGCTTCAGCATACGTTAGAGTGAAAGGGGCATCTCTGGACTTGAAAGGTTGGCTTATTTTCCAAGCAACAAGCAAAAAAGTTTAATATATTTCCCTTCCTTCCCTCCTTTCAGTGAACTTGTCCAGTACTTGCCTCAGTGAACAAGGTGGCTGCTGGGCCTTCTGCTTCACTAGCAGCCCTTCTTGCCATGTGCAAGCTTTTCCTTCCGTCTCCCGTAGACTAGTCTTTGGAAACGCATAGCTTCCCTCAAACCTGAGTTCAGCCAACTCCAGGTCAACCTTTTCTCTCATTCTGTTAACACTGAGAAATGGAATATTTCCTACCAGGTCAGTAAGCCAAGGATACCAGACAGTGAGCTGGTGAGCCCTGAGGGGACTCAGGATGAGAAAACACAGGATACTGGCCCCAGATAGCTGAGGTGCACATCAAGGGAATGATGTCAGTGAGCCCAGAGTCTTGCATCTTCCCATACATAGAAAAGCGCTAAATTCCTTAACTTGGGATATCTGGTTTTCTTTAATTTACAATAATTGTTTGATGTTCAGACTACCTGCCCTTTGTTGCAAAACTCCTATATATCCTGGCTCCCCCCTCACCTCCTCGGAGCAATTCTCTCAGGGTTACTTGAGATGCTGCCTCGTGGGCTTGAAGTGCTAAAAATTCCCGCCGAATAAAACATAACTCTCAACTTCTAGGTTGTGAATATTTGTTGACAACATCATTGAGACTAAGGCATCATCACCTCAATTTCCTCTCCTTCACCTACAAATTCATACATACCCACACCCATTCTTCTCCTCAGACTCACCCCTCCTCTCATGGACCATCCTCCATCTGTGCTTCCGATTTCATCCTCACCTGTGCCCTCTGGGCCTCGTTCTGTCGATGTGAACTTCTCTCACCCTTTATAGCCTTTTCCCCTTCGACTATGACCAGGCCCAAGACTTTTTCACACAAAATAATAACAGAAAAAGGAAAAAGAACAACAGTGTGTCTCTTCCTATTTACTATTTCAATCATAAGAATGATACATCTAATGTATATAAAAGGTGCAAAGAATAACTTAACAGCTGTGTCCCACGAGCCAGCTTAAGAAATAAAACATTCCTAACATCCTTGGGGCTTCCTGTTCTTTGACCCCTCCACCCCTCCTTTTTTTTTTTTTTTTTTTTTTTTTGGGCCATGCCATGCGGCATGTGGGATCTTAGTTCCCCGACCAGGGATTGAACCCATGCCCCCTGCATTGGAAGCACGGAGTCTTAACCACTGGACTGCCAGAGAAATCCCCCATTGACCCCTCCTTGACCATCTCTCCCTACTTCCCCCTGAGAAGCAACCATCATCATGAATTGTGCGTTTAGCATTCACTTCTTTCTGTTTTACTATATAGTGCATACATTTACTATGTACATTATCTCCAAACAGCATATAATTTTGCAAAATTTTACGCTTTATATATATTGTCAAAATATGTGGATCTTTGGGGAGAGGGATAAATTGGGAGATTGGGATTGACATATCCACACTACTGCATATAAAATAGATAACTAATAAGGACCTGCTGTATAGCACAGGGAACTCTACTCAATGCTCTGTAATGACCTATATGGGAAAAGACTAAAAAAGAGTGGATATATGTATATGTATAACTGATTCACTTTGCTGTACACCTGAAACTAACACAACATTGTGAATCAACTATACTCCAATAAAAATTTAAAAAACAGAAAACATGTAGATCTTTTCCTCATCATCTCACCCAGTTAGTAGCCAATAAATAACTTTGATAATTACTTATAGATAATTAAAACAATCTTTAATATTAAAAATTACTTGAGAAGTCATTAATTATTGAACTCAATTACCACTTGAATGACATTTTCTTTGGATAGAAAGGAATTTGGGTGGTTTTGTGTAATGCAATCAAATATTGTCAACATCAGTTAAGTTTCTTGAAAAAAACCTGGAAAGACAATTGCTGACTCCATTTGGTCCTCCCTCTTCACCACCACACTGAAATTGTATTCAAATGCCCTCTGTATTGTTTCATCCAATGGAAATCTCTAAAATAGTATCTAATAGACCTCTCTTCTGTTCCCGAGGCAACTCTGTAGTTGACACTGTCAACTAGTCACTTATCTTTGAGATTATCTATGCCCTTTGGCTTTTGTAATGCATCTCTCCTGGCTCTCTCTGTTCATCTGCCATAACCTTCCTCTCCTTTAACACAAGCAGCCTCGGGTCCATTTTATGTGTCTTCTTGTCTCAAGAACTCACACCCACCCACGGTTCACCTACCACGTGCACGCTGATGACTCCGGGACTCTGACCCTGACTGCTGAAATTTCAGACTCACATATCTAACCACCTGCTGAATGGACAGACATGCATGGAAACACAAAGCTGCTTCTTAGACACCTCAGAGTCAACATGTCCCAAACTGAATTCCCCATCTTCCTTCCCCACCAGATCAGCTTCTCTTCTGTATCCCAAACTCAGGTAATGGCTTAGCATCCAGTCACTCTCAAAGCCAGAATCCTGGGAGGGGGCGGTCATCCTAGATTCCTCTTTGACCTTCACTCTGCCCTGCAGTGTCCCAGTTCCCCAAGAGACTAGACATTCTGCTTATTTTGCTTCCCCAAATTTTCTGGTGTTCTCCCTTTTCCTTTGATTCCTACAGCAGTGATCTCATTTAGGCTCTCGTGGTCTTTTGCCTGGACTACTGCACCCCCTGTAGTCCTGCCGTCCATAAATCCTTCCACTCTGCAGCCACCATCACCTACTTACAGTGTGAATCTGACTAAACGATGGAATTTAGAATATTTCTTTGACTAACCACCTCATGGATTTGCATTGCGTGTCCCCAGCTCTTGGCTGTTGGTGTGTGTATCCAGCTTCGTCACCCATTTCTTCCCACCACGACCTTTACAGTATGCACTTGACCCGTGCTATTCCCTGCCCCCTAGTATGTTGTTCTCATTTCCTCTTCACCTGGCTTACCTTTACTCAGTTTTCAGTAGGTGGGCTTATCTCCTCTGGAAAGCCTTCTGGAACCTCCAGGTCGGGCTATGTGCTCCACCTCTGTGCTACCATACTACCTTAGACATCTTGATTTTTATCACTTACCGTGTCATATTAAAATTGCACAGTTACATGTCTTACTCACTAGACTATAGCTCCTCAAGAGCAGAGACCTTATCTGCTTCATCTTCAGCTTCCCATGGCTTAGCACAAGCCTCAACATACAATTATAGTTCTGGTCTGAACTGAACTGATGCAACCTAGCTTTGATCCTGAATCGTGGGGAAACTATCTCCTAATCCAAGCATTAAGAAGGTTGCTGGTACCATTGCTTTTCCATATAATTTTTCAGCCTAGATAAGTCCTTACAAGAGCATCTTACAAGTGCTGTGCCTCTTTGGCTGGTGTGGGGAAGCCCCTCCTCCCAAAGGAATATCTGAACTCACAGGTCCAATATGGCGTACCGTTTTAGAGTGTCAGTTTCACCAAAAGATTTTTGGAAAGAGATGTGTTTTGAAGTAGCCTATGTGGTTTTTTTTTGGCATTAAGAGAGGCTTCAGCTTATGCCAGGCTGTTCCCTACTAAGCCTCTGTGTCGTGGGAGCACACGTTCTATGGTGAGTGGTAGTGTTTGAGAAACAGTAGTCTACAGGGCACTGTATTATGCTGTAGCCTAGTTCTTGTTCTAGAGCCTTCCATATAAAAATAACCCCAGTGAGACCAAAGCATAGAAACGATCTCAAAAACAGGCAGAAGAGAGATTTTTCATCCTGGGCTGAGTGAGGTTTGAAAAGGTGTCTGCCTCAGGCAGGGTAGGTCTTCAGAAATTAGTACATCACCGTGCTTTGTACAATATATGCCAGGTGGTAGATAAAGGAAGGGGAGGGAAGGCAGGAAAACAATGTTAGAACCAAACAAAGAGAAGGTTTTGGTCAAAGTGGGGACCAGATCAAGGAGAGTGGAAGGAAGTGAGGGACAGGACAGCAAGGCATGGAGCACGAGGAGAGAAAAGAGTCAAACAGAACTGTGGCCACAGATGGGATGGAGGTGGGGTGTCTGCCGAAAACCCAAGAAACGATTACGTCTTTAGTAAGGTGATAAGGGGCGTCTTCACCCCCGGAAATTCTACCTGGAGTCCTGAGTTTGAGATCTTCCCAGTCTGGGTTCTGACAGCCGTTTCACAGATCAGATTTGAGAATGAGGTAGCATCCTCCCAGAGGGAGTGACATAAAAAGATGCAAAAGGAACAGAGGAGACAGCAAGGGGACAAGTAGGAAGGGTTAATTTAAAATGGATAATGGGAAAAAACCCCAATAAATTGACAAAGGAAAAAATAAATAAAATGGATAACGGAGCCAATTTAATTCAAGCCATGTGTATTCAGTGCCTGTTACGTACGAGGCATTGTTCCGGGGGTGGAGGAACAGAGGTAAGACTGGGCCCCAGCCTTGAAGGAGTTTGCAGGCTTCTTTGAAGGTGTCTGAGAAGGAAAAGCCAACAGTAGAAAATCCAGTATCTAATGCTTTCACCTTCCAGTTAAGAGGTCTTTGAAAGCTAAACCAAGAATCACTCCTGTACCATTTCTGTTATCTGGTGCTGTAAAGCTTTCCCAGCAAAAAAAAAGTGACAAATCTGCCCCAAGTTTTGATTGTCACACGTCAGGCTGCACAAGGGGAAAATGATACGGATTTGGAGAGTGACCTTCAAGGGCAGAAACTCTCTCCCCAGATCTATCACCAAGACATCCTCCAGAGGTATTAGGAAAATATTTTCCCAATATAACCTCCTGAAGAAAAATACTAGTCTAATATACTTTTCCATCATAATTAAATCTTCTCCCAAATGACCTGCTAAGACAAACACTATCCTGATGTGGAACTTCTCCAAAAGCCCTAATTTATCCTGGATTAATAAGTATTTCCTTGTAGGTGGGTAATGAATGTTTTGCAAATGGTTATTACAAAACAATTACTCATACATGTGTTCACAGGACTTTCACTGCCCTATGATCTCAGACTTTTCTGTGTGTGTAATAGAAAAGAGCTGTGTCTCTGGAAGGCTTCTGATGGTCTCTGTGCTGCTGATAGAAGGTGATGCACAGAGGGGCACAAAAGCACCAGGTACTTCAAAGTGGTGGGGGGGGAGTCAAGAACAAATTCTGGTTTTGAATGCTAGACTACCACGGAGCCACCTCAAAACAGGAACCTCTACTATTAAACAAATTACATAATAAATCAGTCTAAGTTATCAATGGCCTTCTCTCAAACAAGAATAAACAGCTTTCTAATGAGAAACTGATTGTACTCGAAAGCTGCTAGAGACATAATGATAAGCCATCAAAAAAAGCCTGCTCTGCCTAATCACCCTGCAATGAGGCTCTCCCATCTACGAGACACGCTCACAGACTGCGTGTTAGTACAACATTCTTAAACATGGACATTTGAATACTGCTTCCAACATGAAAGACAGAACCAAAACAACAGAAAAGGGGACTTTGAAAATAAACACAGACATTGTAGGCAGCTGAAGAAAACTTTTAAAATGCAGAAAAGATACAGAGTTAATTTAATATTTTCAGAGAAGTATGAGGAGATACTGCATCCATGAAATAAGAATGGGATGCTATTAAAAAAAAAAATTGGAAGTTCCTCTCTACCCCAAATTAAAGCCCTTGGGAATTAAACATATGATGGTAGAAATGCAAAAATTTAATAGAAGGGTTGGAAGATTTATTAGAACTAAATGACAAGATTCAAGACAGATTCAAGAGATCCAACATCTAAGTAATTAATATAGTTTCAGAAACAACAGAGGGAATTATATAACACAAGAACTGAAGAATATGATTTTTAGATTGAAAAGGTCTTTAAAGTACATAGAACAATGACCAAACCAAACAAAAAAAGCCCAACATCAACTTACAACATTGTGAAATATCAGGACATGAGGGAAAAAAAAAAACCCTACAAACTTCCAGAGATTAAAACAAAATATAAGGGATCAAAAATCAGAATGGCATTAGCTTCTCAAGAGCACTATGAGAAGGTGGAAGGAAATGGAGCAATGCCTTCAAAATTCTGAGGGGAAATTATTTTCAGTTCATCAAACCATCAGTCAAGTGTGAAGGAAGAAAGATGACATCTTAAGTGCGCAAGGTCTCAAAAACCAACCAGATCTTGTGGGGCCTGAATCTTACCCACTTTAAGAAAAAGTCCCCATTAGGAAACTTGCACAAGCCTCTTAGATAGCCTCATCCACCAGAGGACAAACAGCAGAAGCAAGAAGAACTACAGTCCTGCAGCCTATGGAACAAAAACCACATTCACAGAAAGACAGACAAGATGAAAAGGCAGAGGGCTATGTACCAGAGGAAGGAACAAGATAAAACCCCAGAAAAACAACTAAATGAAGTGGAGATAGGCAACCTTCCAGAAAAAGAATTCAGAATAATGATAGTGAAGATGATCCAGGGCCTCAGAAAAAGAAAGGAGGCAAAGATCGAGAAGATGAAAGAAATGTTTAACAAAGACCCAGAAGAATTAAAGAACAAACAAACAGAGATGAACATACAATAACTGAAATGAAAACTATACTAGAAGGAATCAATAGCAGAATAACTGAGGCAGAAGAACGGATAAGTGACCTGGAAGACACAATGGTGGAATTCAATGCTGTGGAACAGAATAAAGAAAAAAGAATGAAAAGAAATGAAGACAGCCTAAGAGACCTCTGGGACGACATTAAATGCAACAACATTCGCATTATAGGGGTACCAGAAGGAGAAAAGAGAGAGGAAGGACCCGAGAAAATACTTGAAGCGATTATAGTCGAAAACTCCCCTAACATGGGAAAGGAAATAGCCACCCAAGTCCAGGAAGCACAGAGACTCCCATAGAGGATAAACCCAAGGAGAAACACACCGAGACACATAATAATCAAATTGGCAAAAATTAAAGACAAAGAAAAATTATTGAAACAGCAAGGGAAAAACGAGAAATAACGTACAAGGGAACTCCCATAAGGTTAACAGCTGATTTCTCAGCAGAAACTCTGCAAGCCAGAAGGGAGTGGCATGATATACTTAAAGTGATGAAAGGGAAGAACCTACAACCAAGATTACTCTACCCAGCAAGGACCTCATTCAGATTTGATGGAGAAATCAAAAGCTTTACAGACAAGCAAAAGCTAAGAGAATTCAGCACCACCAAACCAGCTCTACAACAAATGCTAAAGGAACTTCTCTAAGTGGGAAGCACAAGAGAAGAAAAGGACCTACAAAAACAAACCCAAAACAATTAAGAAAATGGTAATAGGAGCAACATATCAATAATTACCTTAAACGTGAATGGATTAAATGCTCCAACCAAAAGACACAGGCTTGCTGAATGGATACAAAAACAAGACCCACATATATGCTGTCTACAAGAGACCCACTTCAGACCTAGGGACACATACAGACTGAAAGTGAGGGGATGGAAAAAGATATTCCATGCAAATGGAAATCAAAAGAAAGTTGGAGTAGCAATACTCATATCAGATAAAATAGACTTTAAAATAAAGAATGTTGCAAGAGACAAGGAAGGACACTACATAATAATTAAAGGATCAATCCAAGAAGAAGATATAACAATTATATATGCACCCAACATAGGAGCACCTCAATACATAAGGCAACTGCTAACAGTTAACAAAAGAGGAAATCGACAGTAACACAATAATAGTGGGGGACTTTGACACCTCACACCAATGGACAGATCATCCAAAATGAAAATAAATAGGGAAACAGAAGCTTTAAATGACACAATAGACCAGATAGATTTAATTGATATTTATAGGACATTCCATCCAAAAACAGCAGATTACACTTTCTTCTCAAGTGCACATGGAACATTCTCCAGGATCACATCTTGAGTCTCAAATCAAGCCTCAGTAAATTTAAGAAAATTGAAATCATATCAAGCATCTTTTCTGACCACAACATTATGAGATTAGAAATGAATTACAGGGAAAAAACCAAAAAACACAAACACATGGAGGCTAAACAGTATGTTACTAAATAACCAAGAGATCACTGAAGAAATCAAAGAGGAAATAAAAAAATACCTAGAGACAAATGACAATGAAAACACGATGATCCAGAACCTATGGGATGCAGAAAAAGCAGTTCTAAGAGGGAAGTTTATAGCTATACAAGCCTACCTCAAGAAACAAGAAAAATCTCAAATAAACAATCTAAACTTACACCTAAAGGAACTAGAGAAAGAACAAACAAAACCCAAAGTTAGCAGAAGGAAAGAAATCATAAAGATCAGAGAGAAATAAATGAAATAGAAACAAAGAAAACAATAGCAAAGATCAATAAAACTAAAAGCTGGCTCTTTGAGAAGATAAACAAAATTGATAAACCATTAGCCAGACTCATCAAGAAAAAGAGGGAGAGGACTCAAATCAATAAAATTAAAAATGAAACAGGAGAAGTTACAACAGACACCGCAGAAATAACAAAGCATCCTAAGAGACTACTACAAGCAACTCTATGCCAATAAAATGGACAACCTGGAAGAAATGGACAAATTCTTAGAAAGGTATAACCTTCCAAGACTGAACCAGGAAGAAGTAGAAAATATGAACACACCAATCACAAGTAATGAAATTGAAACTGTGATTAAAAATCTTCCAACAGACAAAAGTCCAGGACCAGATGGCTTCACAGGAGAATTCTAACAAACATTTAGAGAAGAGCTAACACCCATCCTTCTCAAACTCTTCCAAAAAATTGCAGAGGAACACTTCCAAACTCACTCTATGAGGCCACCATCACCCTAATACCAAAACCAGACAAAGATACTACAAAAAAAGAAAATTACAGACCAATATCACTGATGAATATAGATGCAAAAATCCTCAACAAAATACTAGCAAACAGAATCCAACAACACATTAAAAGGATCATACACCATGATTAAGTGGGATTTATCCCAGGGATGCAAGGATTCTTCAATATACACAAATCAATCAATGTGATTCACCATATTAACAAATTGAAGAATAAAACCCATATGATCATCTCAATACATGCAGAAAAAGCTTTTGACAAAATTCAACACCCATTTATGATAAAAACTCTCCAGAAAGTGGGCTTGGAGGGAACCTACCTCAACATAATAAAGGCCATATATGAAAAACCCACAGCAAACATCATTCTCAATGGTGAAAAACTGAAAGCATTTCCTCTAAGATCAGGAAGAAGACAAGGATGTCCACTCTCGCCACTTATTATTCAACATAGTTTTGGAAGTCCTAGCCACAGCAATCAGAGCAGAAAAAGAAAGAAAAGGAATACAAATTGGAAAAGAAGAAGTAAAACTGTCACTGTTTGCCGATGACATGATACTATACATAGAGAATCCTGAAGATGCTACCAGAAAACTACTAGAGCTAATCAATGAATTTGGTAAAGTTGCAGGATACAAAATTAATGCACAGAAATCTCTTGCATTCCTAGATACTAATGATGAAAAAACTGAAAGAGAAATTAAGGAAACACTCCCATTTACCATTGCAACAAAAAGAATAAAATACCTAGGAATAAACCTACCTAGGGAGACAAAAGACCTGTATGCAGAAAACTATAAGACACTGATGAAAGAAATTAAAGATGATACCAAGAGATGGAGAGATATACCATGTTCTTGGATTGGAAGAATCAATATTGTGAAAATGACTATACTACCCAAAGCAATCTACAGATTCAACGCAATCCCTATCAAATTACCAATGGCAGTTTTTACAGAACTAGAACAAAAAATCTTAAAATTTGTACGGAGACACAAAAGACCCAGAATAGCCAAAGCAGTCTTGAGGGAAAAAAGCAGAGCTGGAGGAATCAGACTCCCTGACTTCAGACTATACTACAAAGCTACAGTAATCAAGACAATATGGTACTGGCACAAAAACAGAAATATAGATCAATGGAACAAGATAGAAAGCTCAGAGATAAACCCACACACCTATGGTCAGCTAATCTATGACAAAGGAGGCAAGGATATACAATGGAGAAAAGACAGTTTCTTCAATAAGTGGTGCTGGGAAAACTGGACAGCTACATGTAAAAGAATGAAATTAGAACACTCCCTAACACCATACACAAAAATAAACTCAAAATGGATTAGAGACCTAAATGTAAGACTGGACACTATAAAACTCTTAGAGGAAAACATAGGAAGAACACCCTTTGACATAAATCACAGCAAGATATTTTTTTATCCACCTTCTAGAGTAATGGAAATAAAAACAAAAATAAACAAATGGGACCTAATGAAACTTCAAAGCTTTTGCACAGCAAAGGAAACCATAAACAAGACGAAAAGACAACCCTCAGAGTGGGAGAAAATATTTGCAAACGAATCAACGGACAAAGGATTAATCTCCAAAATATATAAACAGCTCGTGCAGCTCAATATTAAAAAAACAAACAACCCAATCCAAAAATGGGCAGAAGACCTAAATCGACATTTCTCCAAAGAAGACATACAGATGGCCAAGAAGCACATGAAAAGCTGCTCAACATCACTAATTATTAGAGAAATGCAAATCAAAACTACAATGAGGTATCACCTCACACCAGTTAGAATGGGCATCATCAGAAAATCTAGAAACAACAAATGCTGGAGAGGGTGTGGAGAAAAGGGAACCCTCTTGCACTGTTGGTGGGAATGTAAATTGATACAGCCACTACGGAGAACAGTATGGAGGTTCCTTAAAAAACTAAAAATAGAATTACCATATGATCCAGCAATCCCACTACTGGGCATATACCTAGAGAAAACCATAATTCAAAAAGGCATATGCACCCCAATGTTCATTGCAGGACTGTTTACAATAGTCAGGTCATGGAAGCAACCTAAATGCCCATCAACAGATGAATGGATAAAGAAGATGTGGTACATATATACAATGGAATATTACTCAACCATAAAAAGGAGCAAAATTGGGTCATTTGTAGAGATGTGGATGGATCTAGAGACTGTCATACAGAGTGAAGTAAGTCAGAAAGAGAAAAACAAATATCGTATATTAACGCATATATGTGGAACCTAGAAAAATGGTACAGATGAACCGGTTTGCAGGGCAGAAACTGAGACACAGATGTAGAGAACAAACGTATGGACACCAAGGGGGGAAAGCAGCAGGGGGGTGGGAGTGGTGGTGGGATGAATTAGGAGATTGGGATTGACATATATACACCGATGTGTATAAAATTGATGACTAATAAGAACCTGCTGTATAAAAAAATAAAATCCAAAAATTCAAAAACAAAAAAAAAATCATTGAATTACAAAGTTGGGTGTGAAGGTGAATATTTATTTACATTGAGGAAAGAAATCACAACAAACCGGAGCCATGGAGATTCAGGGCTCTTTCTTTTAAAATCTCTTTAGAAAATTGACCAAAAATGCCTCTCGAAGGCAACCTGGCTCCCTTCCCACACCCCCGACAGCTTGCAGCGATTTGCAGCCCTCACAGTGGCCCTGTGGCTTCATCAGCTCCGGGTAAAGCTGCCTCTACCTCCACGCATCCTTCCTCAGGAAGCTATGCTCCAGCAGAACCAAGGAACGAAAAGGCATGGGCTCCAAGGGACAGGAATCCTGTACAATCCACAGGATGCCAATGAGGGAGCTCCCAGGGTAACAAGGGGCTCAGAGAAGGACCAGTTCCAGAGAATGGGGGAGCTGGCTGAGCAGGGATTTCCCAAGGAAAAAAAAAAAAAAAAGAAAACTGGCTACTTACTTGACATTGACTAACTCTACTGAGAGGAATTTTACCATCCTGTCAAAGGTTGAGCAAGAATTAGTAATGAGTACTCAACACTTAAGTAATTGAAGATGTAGCAGTGACTTACTCCAGGACGGTAGAAAAGGTTGTACAAGAGAGGAGGTATAAAAATCATGGTTTATCATATGGCTCAGTTGTGAATAATATTTACATAGTCATAATAATACAAACACTAAACATTACTATATCAAAAAATATTATGATATAACTTGATATATTGGGACCTTGCAAGAAAGGGAAGTGAATGTGAAGTAGAATTATGAGGGTATAAGAGAGCTAAAGCCACATCCTTCAAGGTAGGATGTCAGTAGATATTATCTAGAACTGTGTGTGTGTGTGGCCGGGGGGTGGGGGGAAGAGCCAATATTTGCATGTTATTTGGGAATATGATGGTAAACATGAGAAAAATGTAGCCAAAAGCATGGAAAGTAGTTGCCTCTGGGGATGCAGCTTTGTATAAACTCCATAAAAACCTTGTAGAACTTTTAAGACTACACATTTATTTGTTTTGACCAAAATAGAGAATTAAAAAAAGAAAGTGATGCCCCAAGAGGAGTGAGACAGAAAGCTGTTGGAAATAAAATGAAGGTGCCTCTGCTAAACTACCCCAAATTCAGTGTTTTTCAAGTTGTGGTCCTGTGACCACCTGCATTCAAATTACCTGCAGTGCCAGTTTATCATTCAGATTTAGAGACCCATCCCAGACCTAAGTAATCAGCATTTCTCAGGGCGGGACTTGGAACCTACAATTTCAAAAAGTTCCCCTAGACCCACTGCATTATCTATTGCTTTTTAGTAAACCAAACAACAAAAAATAAAATGAAAAAGAATAACAGATGTAGAAACAGAGTCAGTGACCCATAAAAAGCACCATGGCAGACACTGCTATTTGCTTACCTGATATCCATTCTTCCTTATTAACAGAATCCCTATTTTGTTGTATTGGCAACATGTCCAACGAAAACACTGGATTTTCTCAGGCTCCTTACAGTTTGGGGTAGTTGTGTGACATAGTCTTTATACCAGTGAGATGTATAAGAGGTCTACTGGGTGGAGCTTCCAGGGAAGATCTTAATATTACAGTAAGTCCCCTACATAAACGAGTTCCGTTCTGAGAGCGCGTTCGTTAAGTCCAATTTGTTCGTAAGTCCAGCTAAGTTAGCCTAAGTACCCAACTAACACGTTCGGCTATATAGTACTGTACTGTAATAGGTTTATAATACTTTTCACACAAATAATACACAAAAAATAAAACATTTTTAATCTTGCAGTACAGTATCTTGAAAAGTACAGTAGTACAGTCCAACAGCTGGCATCCAGGGTCTGGCATCGAGTGAACAGGCAAGAAGAGTTACTGACTGGAGGAGGGAGAGGAGGTGGGAGATGGTAGAGCTGAAGGACTGTCAGCAATAGGAGACAGAGGGCAAGCTGCAGTTTCACGTGAACTAACTTACGTGATTGGACATGCGAACACATGTTCGCATCTTTGAAAGTTCGCAACTTAAATGTTCGTATGTAGGGGACTTACTGTATTATCAAAAAGGGACAGACTCAGCTGGTACATGCCTTCTGCCCTTCTTTCTGTTAAGCACAGAAGAGGTGCCTGTCCTTCAGTGAGGACGAAAGCGTGCTAAGGGTGGAAGGAGCCTGCTCCGGCCCTGGACTTTGCACCTGCAGACCTCTGGTTCTCTGAGAAGAATAAACTCCTTACTTATTAAGCCCCCAGAGTGGGGTCTTCTGTGACTTGTAGCTGAATGAAATCCTGATGACATCTCATACTTGTTCAAATGTGTATTTGATATACTGTATATTGAACACATTTTTTTGAGTGCTTTGGGCACTGTGCTAGGAATAATACAATGGGCCAGACAAATAAGGCTCTTTCCCCCATGGAATGTGGAATACAGTTAGAGTAGAAGAATCTACAGGTGTCTGAGTCCAGGATTCAGAGGGGCTATGGTTTGCTGTCACAGACCCTAAAGCAACAGAGTCAATCGAAATAAACCACTTGATTTATGTATGTAGGAAGTCCTCAGGGGACCACATGCCAGAAGGAGCAATAGTCTGGACATTGGGAGACCTAGGTTTTCTCTGTAATTCATTAGCAAAGTACATTTCGGGAAGCTACAGGGGGTGATGGCTTAATTTTTCCCAAATCCACTTTTCTTCTTTGAAAAACAAGAAGATTGGGCTCAGCTCTAAAATATTTTGTGATTACATTGAACAAAGATGGCCATGAAATATACCAGACAAGAGTGTTTCTAAATTTAGACTCTAAGAGTTCAAGTCAGAGGATATATTAAACAAATCACAAACAACTGCCCACTCCAAATTAAACAAACAAACAAAGGGAAAAAGAACACGCTGGAGGGAGTTCTGGTTTGAGACCCAGCTCTGCCACGTAACAGCTGAGTAACCCTGGGACGGACACTCAGTGTCTCTAAGTCTCAATTTCCTCATTTATAAAATATGAAGCAATTATACTCCAATAAAGATCTATTAAAAAAATAAAAAAAATAAAAAGCATACTAAAAAAAAAAAAATAGGGCTATTATTCTGACCTCAAAGTGCTGCTTATTAAGGAAAATGCCTGGTACTCTGTAAAGCCCCATTATGATTTGATACCAGCAAGATATTGATGATGGCTTAGAAATCTAAATCCTGCTAGGGGAATACATGAGTGTGCTTTGATGTTTTCAGTTTAATTCTGCATTACACAAGGCAGATAGATCTTTTGAGTTTCCTTCTGCCTGCCATAGTGTACCTTGTGACCCATTTTATTTTTACATAAGAGAACAGGCAAGAGAAACAAAAACAGCTAAAATTGAAATCATCTCTGTTTCTAGCCCCAGTAAAGGTTGGGCGAAAGGGCTGGCTGGTTAAAAGGGAAGCTGGGTTCAAACGAAGTGTGGGAATTACATCACTTACCTGTGGCCTCTAATTGTCCACATTCAGTATTGTATAGTATTGTGAATAATCTGGGTTTTGCCTTATAACCTGTCTCAAGTGTAGATGGGAAATTTGTCTACATATGCAGCCATTAGCTGATGACACAGTCATGACTTCCATTCTCTTACAATTATAAAAAGTTTTGCAGTAACAGGAACTTTGGCTATGGGAGTGGTTCTACACACGGTAAAATTGCCCGTATCCATTTTCAACAGCAGATGCATTTGAGAGAAAGAGACAATCTTTTGATTACAACCAACGTAGGTAACATCTGTACTTTGACCAACTGAGCATGGCAGCCAAAGTGAATGTGAAGGTGGTGGGGAGATAAGAAAGCAGAATTCTTTCTTCCTCTTTATCCCCCTTTCACCTCAGCCCTTGCCAAATCCTGACAATTTCAAAGTGCTATTTGCTAAGATTAGGCAAGGCACATAACCAAGGATATATTGGGGAATACTTTAAATAAAATTACTGGTGCCAAACGTGAGATTCAATAACTTCACATAGTCCATCACAACCAACATGCCCCAGAAGGGTCGGGGAGGAACCCATAGAATATAAGGAAAAATGCAGAGTATGTGGTAAGTGGTAATACTGTTTCCACCGTCCATGGAAGAAGTGAGAGGAAATCAAAGGTCTTTAAAAAGAAAACTGAATGCTTGCCTCCTGTAGTACCAGAACAAATAATGCATAACCAGAAATAAAGCCTTTTTCTCTGCTTATGTCAGGTGCTCTCCCCTTGTAAAATTAAGGGGCCTTATTCAACAAAGCCCTCATATCAGTTCCATATCTTTTCCAGAAACTTTAGGAACAGAGGGTAACTACAGAGGAACTCTCAGTCAGGAAGAGCTCAGTCTGAAGCAGGCCGCACGCCCCTATCTCAGAGTGTATTATTTTTCTCCCCAACAGTGTTCAACATGGTACAAAACCCAGAATATATTGAATATGTTGCAATCTGGTTAAAAAGAGTACACGTTTCCTTTAACAATAAGCCATACTACTTATTAAAGTGAATGTAAAAATACAGGTAAAATTCTTTTGTCACTTTATGAGCCCAGCAGAGCGGTGGGTAGGGCAACGAGGCAGACGGTCAGGGATGTGGGGAAAATGGCAGACGAGGGCAGTGGTGGAAGAGAACAGGAAGGAAGTGGTCATTTCTGGCTAAAATTTTTAAATGGTTTATTTCATAAGGGGCTTCCCTTGCTGCAGCACAACCCTTCTTACATGGAGGGCTAGCTCCTGTCTCCAGAGGCTATCACTCTGGACCCAGACGGGGACACCTAAAACTATTTTCAGGTCCCACTAAACCTCTCCAACCACTGCTAACCTTCCCCCCTTGACCCCTCGCATCCCTCTGCCCACTGGCCTGTCGGTGAAAGCTAAATAATGGCTCGGGGGACATTATCTGTCAGTCGCCTCTCGCTATTAGCCTCCAGGCTTGCTGGCCTAAGGAGAGTATGTGGTGGGCGCATTCGTGGGGGGGCGGCGGTGCCGGCCCGGGGAGGGTCGGGGTGGAGGTGCCTCCGCTGTGAGCCGCGGACTCGAGACAGCTCCGGTCTCCGGGCGGGACACGAGCCATCACCGCCGGGGTTTCCGATCCTCGGGGCGGAACGGAGGGCAGGGGCTTCACACTTGGAAGCTCCTCTCACCGGGCGACACTGTCGCCCTGCCAGGCCGGGGTCGCGCCAATATTCACCCCAGGGCCGCTGGCGATCCCTGGCGATCGGCCACAGGTGCGCGGGCGCGGTGGGAGCCGCCCAGTGCGGCCCCACCTCCAGCCCCGAGGGGGCCCCCGGGTCAGCTTCCCCATCCCTGGACCTCCAGCGCCTCCCTGCCCTCCCCAGCCGAGCCCCTCCCCTGGCCGAGCCCCTCCGCGTCGGAACCCCTCCGGGCCGAGCGCCCTGCCCGCAGCCGGCGTCTCACCTACGCCGAGCGCCTCCGAGCCGTCAGTCCGCGGCCGCTTTGCGCGCCGAGTGCAGCTGCCGTCCCGCAGGTGCGAGCGCCCCTCCCCGCCCGGCCGCCTCCCCGCCGCCAACCGGCCCTCCCCCAACCCCGCCCGCCCCTCCCCGCACCTTCCCCGGGGGCTGGGCCGCCCGTCTCAAAGTCCGCACTGCCCTCCACGCCCCTGACCCTCCCGCCGGGTTGTTCCCTGGCTCCAGACACTCCCTAAGATGTGTGTTCCAACGGGGGCCGGTTCCCAGACACGTAAGGCCAGCCGTGACTAACCTTGACCTCCTATGATGCAAAGCAATTACAGAGCCTGGGAGGTGACAGCGGAGGCTGGCTCAAGGAAGACTGTTTACCAAGCCAAGCAATCGTGGTGAACAGGCCTGCCAGCTAGGCACGGATCACCCTCCAGCAAAGGAAGGCTCTGGTGTCATATCCCGGACCAGTTTTCTAGTTTAAGCTTGGTGTCATATTCATTAATTCATTCATTCATTCAACAAATCTGCCAACAAATCTACATGCTAGGTAGACACAGTTCTAGGTTCTGGAGACACAGCTGCAAAGGAAATAACGTCCCTGTCTTGAAGGAGCTGCTTCTAGGAAGGAAGGCATGACTTTGTAGTGTCATGTGGTCTCCATGCTCTCATCTCTAAGTTAAGGGGTTGGCCTAGTTGTATAGTTTCCCATGCTGTCTGTTGCTCATAATCGCTTGTGGAAGTTAAAATAATGCAAGAGCTACGGCTCCATCTCAGACCACTGATCAGAATCTGGGGGAGGAGTGCGGGCAGATTCAGGGGAGCAGAGGAAGTCAGGGCTGAGAATGGAGCCTCCAGGTCTCTAAGATGCCTTCCAGCTTATTCCATTGCTGTAGGCACTGGAAACCAGGAAGGCTTCATGGAAGAGGTGCTGTATTTAGGTTTTATGATCACGTAGCTTTTCTTTTCTCTAAAGCCAAAGTCAAAGGAAGGCACGTTTGAGCATAAGGCATAAACCTGAGCAAAATTTTCCTCTATAAATAGAGTGCATGAGGCCTGGTGGAAGGAGATAAAGCCAGAGACAGTGCTATCAGTTAAAAGGCTAATGGAGCCACATACTTGAGATGGATAGTGTGCCAGAGCCAGGAGCTGGAGAGTACCACTTTAATTTCCCATCAACGTGGGAATTGATTTAACCATTAGGCCTCATCCTGGCACTTGCTCACACCCACTGTTTGTGAAATGGATGGTAAGGCGGAGTCCTGCATGCCTGTTACCCTGGGAAATGCTGTCCCTCTCACCAGACCCTTGCTGTGGTCAGGCTTTCTCTTTGGTAATGGTCTCTTTTCCTCTAAGGCAACGATGATGAAACAAATGTGTGACCTCTTAGCTGTAGTCAAAGGTGGGTGGAGATGCTTCTTAACATTGAATACCTAGAACTAAGAAAATTACTTCTGCCTCAAATGATAATATCCAAGAGCCAGGACAAACCAGTTTTTACAAAATAAGTTTGACCGTCTTTATCTTGATCTGTGGAAATAGTATAAATCAAACAGCTTAAATCAAACAGTTAACAAAAGCTAAATTACTAATGTATCAACAACTATAATACAATAAGAGCAGCTAACAATTATTACAAAGTTCACTTAATATAAAAGTGGAGCAGATTAGCATTTAGAAACAGATCGGTTGTATGTGCCTAAATGAACACAAGGATGGCATTTTAATTCAGTGGGAAATGGTTATTTTATAAATATTGCTGACATAATTGACTGTTCTTTCGGAGGATCTTATCATAGAGTTGTTCATCATCCCATCTCCTCTTGGCCATCATGGTGCTAACGGGGCACACGGCCACCCAGCAGGAACACTATCTTTCTCAGCCTCCCTTTTAGGTAGGATGGGTTATGTGACTAAGTTCAGGAAAATAGGCTATGAGTGGAAGTGGTTTAGGCAACCTCTGGGTAGAGTCCTGAGAGAAAGGGCTTGTGCCGGGCTTCTCCTCTCCCCTCTCCTGCTGACTGGAATATGAACATGACAGTGGGCCATCAGGGACCATGAAAATGAATGGTGGAGTAAGAGAATAAAAGGAGTCTGGATGCTTGGGTGATCTCACTCAGTAGTCTCTATACCAGTCCTGGAATGCCCATCTCCAGACTGTAATGTGAAAGAGAAATAAAATTATATTACAGCTGTAAGTCACAGCTATTGGAGGTTTTCGTCACAAGCAACCAATTCCATAACCTAACTAATGCAGAACATCTTCCCTCCTGCTTGATACCTTGAACAAACAAAAATTGAAAATGGATTAAATAAAGATCTAAATATACCATTCACCAGGAATCACAGTTTGGAGACGCCATTGCACAGAACAAATACATCGTAAGAACCTTAAAGATTCTGACTGCAACATTATTTATAACAGCAAGTGTTTCTCAATATGGGAGTAGTTAAATATGGTATAGCATGCCCTTTCTATGATATATTGTGCAGTGATTAAAAAGGGTGAATTAGATTTATATTTGTTGACCAGGAAAATAGTCATAATGTATTGTTAAAGTTAAGTCTGCAGAGTGGTGAGAGATTTTTGTTTTTCTTTTTTTTTTTCTGTGATAAAATATACATAACATAAAAATTAACATTTTAACCATTTTAATTGTACACTACAGTGGCATTAAGTATGTTCACATTGCTGTACAACCATCTATCTATCTATCTCCAGAACTTTTCATTGTCCTATACTGAAACTGTACACCTATTAAACAATAACTGCCCATTCCTTGCTCCCCAAGCCCCTGGTAACCACTGTTCCACATTCTCTATGAATCTGACTACTCAAGGTATCTCTTTTAAGTGGAATCATACAGAATCTGTCCTATTAGGTCTCACTTATTTCATTTAGCATAGTGTCTTCAAGGTTCATCCATATTGTAGCATGTATCACAATTTCATTGCTTTCTAAGGCTGAATAAGATTCTGTTGTACGTGTATACTATATTTTGTTTATCCATTCACCTGTTGATGGACATTTGTATTGTTTCTGCTTTTGGCTACAGTGAATGATGCTGCTATAAATCTTGGTTTTATTTGGTGTACAAATATCTGTTCGGGTTCTTGCTTTCAGTTCTTTGGTGTATATACCCAGAAGTGGAATTGCTGGATCAAATGGTAATTCTATGTTTAAGTTTTTGAGGAACTGCCATACTGTTTTCCACAGCAGCTGCACCATTTTACATTCCCACCAGCAGTGCACAAGCGTTCCAATTTCTCCACATCCTTGACAATGCTTGTTTTTGGTTTTTGGGTAATAGCCATCCTAATAGGTGTGAAGTAGTATCTCACTGTGGTTTTGATTTGCAGCTCTCTAATGATTAGTGCTGTTGAGCATCTTTTCGTGTGCTTATTGGCCATTTGTATATCTTCTCTGGAGAAATGTCTGAACGCTTTGCCCATTTTTGAATTGGGTATTTTGATTTTTGTTGTTGAGTTTTAGAAAGTCTCTAAATATTCTGGATATTAATCTCTTATCAGATATGTGATCTGCAAATATTTTCTCCCATTCTGTGGGTTGCCTTTTTACTCTGTTGATAGTGTCCTTTGATGCAAAAAAGTTTTAATTTTGATAAAGTCCAGTTTGCTATTTTTGCTTTTGTTCTTGGGATTTTCATGTCATATCCAAGAAACCATTGTCAAATCCAATGCCATGAAGATTTCCCCCTATGTCTTCTTCTAAGAGTTTTATAGTTTTAGCTCTTATGCTTAGATCTTTTATCCAGTTTTAAAATATTTATTTATTTACTTGGTTGCGCTGGGTCTTAGTTGTGGCAGGTGGGCTCCTTAGTTGTGGCTCCAGGGCTCCTTAGTTGTGGCATGCGGGCTCCTTAGTTGTGGCATGCACGTGGAATCTAGTTCCCTGACCAGGGATCGAACCCACGCCCCCTGCTTTGCAAGCACGGAGTCTTATCCACTGTGCCACCAGGGAAGTCCCCCTTTTATCCATTTTGAGTTAATTTTTTGTATATGGTGTTAAGTGAGGGTCCAACTTCACTATTTAGAATGTGTATATCCAGTTTTCCCTGCATTATTTGTTGAAAAGACTGTTCTTTCCCCATTGAATTGTCTTGTCACCCTTGTAAAAAATCACTTGACCATATATATGCATGGGTTTATTTCTAGGCTCTCTGTTTTATTACATTGGCCTATATATCTGTCTTACCAGAACCATACTGTTTTCATTATTGCAGCTTTGTAGTAAATTTTGAAATCAGGAAGTGTAAGCCTTCCAAATTTGTTTTTCTTTTTCAAGATTGCTTTGGCTATGTGGTGTTCTTTGATATTCCATATGAATTTTAAGATGGATTTTTCTATTTCTGCAAAAATAAAATCTTTGGGATTTTGATAGGGTTTGCATTGACTCTGTAGATTGCTTCAGGTAGTATTAACATTTTAAAATTAAGTCTTCTAATCCATGAACACAAGGTGTCCTTCCATTTATTTATGTCTTCTTTAATTTCTTTCAGCAATGCTTTGCAGTTTTCAGTGTACAAGTCTTTCACCTCCTTGGTTAAGGTTTTCTTTGTTTGTTTTGTTTTGTTTGTTTTTCTTTAAAATTTTTTTTTTTTTTTGGGCTGCGTTGGGTCTTTGTTGCTGCGTGCAGGGTTTCTTTAATTGTGGCGAGTGGGGGCTACTCTTTGTTGCAGTGTGTGGGCTTCTTATTGCGGTGGCTTCTCTTGTTGCAGAGCACGGTCTCTAGGCACATGGGCTTCAGTAGTTGCAGCATGCGGGCTCAGTAGTTGTGGCTCATGGGGTCTAGAGCGCAGACTCAGTAGTTGTGGCACATGGGCTTAGTTGCTCCGCGGGATGTGGGATCTTCCTGGACCAGGGATTGAACCCGCATCCCCTTCATTGGCAGGCAGATTCTTAACCACTGCGCCACCAGGGAAGTCCCCTTGGTTAAGTTAATTCCTAAGTGCTTTATTCTTTCTGAGTGCTATTGTAAATAGAATTATTTTCTTAATTTCAGGTTTTTGTTGTTAGTGTATAGAAACACAACTGATTTTTGAGTGTTGATTTTGTATTCTGCTACTTTGTTGTTTGTTTATTATTTCTAAAGTTTGTTTTTGTTTTGTTTTGTTTCGTTTTTTGTTGGTGTGTGTGTAATAGGGTTTTCTACATACAAGATCATGTCATCGGTGAATACAGATCATTTTATTTCTTCCTTTCTAACTTGGATGCCTTTTGTTTCTTTTCCTTGCCTTATTACTCTGGCTAGAACTTCTAATACTATGTTGAATAGAATTGGAAAAAGTGAGTATCCTTGTCTAGTTCCTATTTTTAGAGGAAAAGCTTTTAGTCTTTCACCACTGAGTATTCTGTAAGCTGTGGGTTTTTCATTTATGGACTTTATTATTTTAGGGTAGTTTCTTTCTATGCCTTGTTTATTGAGTGTTATTTTCATAAAAAGCTGTTGAATTGTTTTCAAATGCTTTTCTGCATTGTTTGATATGATCATATAGTTTTCTTCCCCCTTTTCATTCTGTTAATGTAGTGTATTACATTAATTGATTTTCATATGTTGAGCTACCCTTGCATTCTAGGAATAAATTCCATTCGGTCATGGTGTATAATCCCTTTGATATGCTGTTGAATTCTCTTTACCAGTATTTTCTTAAGGATTTTTGCATCAATATTCATAAATAATATTGGTTTGTAATTTTCTTGTAATGTTTTTATTGACTTTGGTATCAGGACAATGCTGACCTCATAGAATGAGTAAGGATGTATTCCTTTCTCTTCAATTTTTTTGAAAGTTTGAGAAGGATTGGTGTTAATTCTTTAAATGTTTGGTAGAATTAACCCATGAACTTATTAGGCCCAGGGCTTTTCTTTGTTGGGAGGTTTTTGATTTTTGATTCAATCTCCTTACTAGTTTTAGGCTTGTTCAGATTTTCTGTTTCTTCATGATTCAGTTCTGGTAGGTTGTGTGATTCTAGGAATTTGTTCATTTCATCTAGGTTATCTGATTTGTTGGCATACAATTGTTCATAGTACAGTTTTTCTCTTGTAATCCTTTTTATTTCTATAGAATTGGTAGTAATGCCGCCACTTATATTTCAGATTTTAGTAATTGGAGTCTTCTCTTTCTTTTTAAATTAGTCAGTCTAGCTAAAGGTTTCTCAATTTTGTTAATCTTTTTCAAGAACCAACTTTTTGTTTCATTGATTTTTTTCTATTGTTTTTCTGTTCTTGATTTTACTTACCTCTGCTATAACTTTTATTATTTCCTTTCTTCTGCTACTGTTGGGTTTAGTTTTTTCTTCTTTTTCTAGTTCCTTTTTTTCTTTTTTTTTGGCCGTGCTGTGTGGCTTGTGGGTTCTTAGTTGCCTGACCAGTGATTGAACGCACGCCCTCAGCAGTGAAAGTGCAGAGTCCTAACCACTGGACTGCCAGGGAATTCCTCTTTTCCTAGTTCCTTGAGTAGTAAAGGTAGATTGTTAATTTGAGATCTTTCTTGATTTTAGTGCAAACATTCACAGCTATAAAATTTTCTCTTACTACTGCATCCCATAAATTTTAGTATGTTGTGTTTTCATTTTCATTCATGTATAAGTATTTTTAAATTCCCCTTGTGATTTCTTCTTTGACCCATTGAGTGTTTAAGTGTGTGATGTTTAATTTGCCACAAATTTGTGAATTTTCAAGTTCTCCTTTGGTTATTGATTGCTAACTTCATCCTGTTGTGGTCAGAGAAGATACTTTTACTTATTAATTTTTAACTTTTTATTTTATATTGGACTATAGTTGATTAACAATGTTGTATTAGTTTCAGGTATACAACAAAGTGATTCAGTTATACATATACATGTATCTGATATCTGTCTTTTAAAATCTATTGAGAGTTGATTTGTGGCCTAACATATGGTCTATCGTACAGAATGGTCCATGTGCACTTGAGAAGAATTTATATTCTGTTGCTGTTGGGTGTGTATGTCTATTAGATCTAGTTAATTTTTTCTTTTCTTTTTGTTTGTTCTTTTGTTTTGCAATAATGAGATCATATTACATACATACACAAATGTGTGGTGTGTGTGTGTGGTACATGAATGAGCATAAAGGAAGGTATGGAAAGCTACCTTGGTTACCTCATGGTAGTAATAACACTGGACAGGATAGAGGTAGGGGTGAGATTGTTAACTCCATTTTAGAAGTGTGTTCCAAGCTGAAGTGCTGGTGGCAGTGAGGGAATCTAGATTGGGTTGTATGTGATGACTGTCTCAATCATGGTCTCAGGACCAGCTGAGCTGTGAGGACTTTAGTTTTTTCCACTAACACTCTTTCACAGAGTCTTGCAGAAATCCTGATTGACCACTACATGGAAGAAGGCTCTGTGATGAATTGGACTTAAGAGAGGCATGAGTGGCTCTAGTGGACAGCGCTAGACACCTCTGCTGCAACGCTACAGAACCCTCTCAGCCCCACCTCTTATTCAGTCATGATTGTGGTGACAGTTCATGCAAACTTTGACAGGCTTTGTGCAGGTGTGGTCAGAGAGATTTACATGAATGCTTATGCTATGATCTCTTCTTCCTGACTTGGGACTTCTCTGAGGCTCACAGGGTGTAGACTCTTGGCACAAACCCACTTAGTGGTCATGCATGTGCAACTAGGAGTTTGGGGGGAATAAATGCCCTTGAGGCCATTTTCCATGAATGGGGAATAGTAGCCAATCCATAAATGCTTCTCTTCTGTCCCATGGGCAGATAGTTCTGAGACATATTTCAAAAAAAACTCCTCAAAAAGTACTGGTCAGAAAGAAAGTCTTGGTGGCTGACCTGTCCCTTCTTCCGTGTGACACTCCCTACATCTCTCACTCCTGCTCTCTGGAATCAACTTCCCAGAGACACTACCTGCACACAAACTTTTTTCTCAGGCTCTGACTTGCAGAAACCTACGTAAAGGCAGGAGCTTTGTTAAAAGGACACAGGAGCTAGCTTGAAGGAACACTCTAAAGATGGGACCATTTGAAAAACCAATAGAATGCCAACAATATAAAAAGCATATTGGATATATTAAAAACCATTCATTCATAATGATATTCTAAAGAGAAAAATAAAATTTGTCGAGTAGAACACAATGAACCCGTTCCCAGTCCCAGGGAGGACGCCCACTTCGTGGAGGAGAGCAAAGCCCATCACACCACCAGCCACCAGCAGTAGATGTCCAGACATGCTGCCCACTGCATCTTGGTGTCAGAGTCGCCAAGGAAAACAACACGGTACAGCCGTGGGGGGGGGCATCGCTGTGCTCACATAGAGATAGAGCGAGATCAGCCTCAACAGCGCGCATTGGTCCCCCGTGGCCAGCGGGTCCCTCTCCACCCTGGCAGCCGTCACAGGGCAATTGGTCTAGAAGCGCCCCTTTCGTGCTGGAGCAGAAGGACCCCGACTCCCCCCTGTGGAGTCTGGGGTTGTGCACGTGTGCAAGCAGGACAGACGAGCACAGGTTGAGTCTGAATCAGGGAAAGATATTCCCATACAGGCCATAGGCCGGCACAGCGGTGTGGGCCCTCTCTCTTGGTAAGATGTGGTCCAGGCCCATGGCCCATTCTTATGGGGCCACGCACGGGTTGAAAGACTGCCCATGAGACCGCTTTTCCCAACAAAAACAAAACTGATGAGATGGTTTTGCGGGTTGCTGGGACACCAACTCATTAGGTTAAAAATTAGTAACTACAGGGAAAGAAGAGGAAGCATTTATCCTGCCTTTCTGGTATGAACTATGCATCAGGGAAATTAGATAGTCTTAGAGGATGAAGGAGATCTTTGTAGAAAAATTCTAGCTAAGTGCATAATGAATGATAGAATTAGAAAATCACCATTTGGCGATTTCTAATAAAATGATTGATTCAGGTAATAATCACTAATAAATAGATCTAACAAAATATATCTAAGACTTCAACACTGAAACCTATAAAACAATTCTGAGAGAATTTAAAGAAGACCTATGTAAAAGGGGGGTATACCATGCTCGTATATTGAAAGACTCAGTATATTAATGATTTAATCCTCTCCAAATTGATCTATAGAGTCAGTGCAATCTCAGTCAATCGCTGGAAGATTGTTTTCATGTGTGGTCGAAAAACAATAAACTGATTTTAAAACAAACATGGAAATGCAAAAAGGGTAAGAATAGCTAAGACAAACTTGAAAAACAAAGCGGAAAGACTTGCATTATCAGATGTCAAGGCTTATTATGAAGTTGTATAAACAAGAGAGTATGAAAATTGGTACAAGAGTAGACCAATTAACAAAAAGAACAGGAAACGGAGTCTAGAAACTGACCCACACAGATACAGTCACTTGATTTATGCCAAGTTTGCAGTGCAGTGCAGTGGGTGGGGTGGAGAGGGTAGTCTTTGAATTAACAGAGCTGGGTCAATTGTACACCCATATGGACATTTTTATATATTGATCTATCCCTCTCACTGGTACACGAAATCAGTTACAGTGGACTGTAGATTGTTAACTGGAAAAAAAAAAGCACAACCTAAAAGCTGAGAGTTATGTTTTATGAGGCAGACATTCTGAGGACTTTAAGCCTGGAGCCCGGGAGACAGGACTCTCAGATAACTCTGAGGGACTGCTCTGAAGAGGCGGGGGGGGGGGGGGGGGGGGGGGGGGAAGGGGGTGGAAGCCAGGAGATATATTAGGAGTTTTTGCAGCTAAGACCAGGTAGTCGGAACATCAAAAAGTTTACTGTTAATTAAAGAAAACCAGATATCTCAAGTTAAGGAATTTAGTGCTTTTCTATGTATGGGAAGATGCAAAGTCTGGGCTCACTGAAACATTCCTTTGATCTGCACCTCAGCTATCTGGGGCCAGCATCCTGTGTTTTCTCATCCTGAGTTTCCTCAGGGTGAACCATTGCCTGGGGTGGCTGCAGCAGTTGACAACTTGATGGTGGGCATCCTGTTCTACCCTGAGTTCCCTCAGGGCTCACCTGGGGAGGCCGTAATGTGATGGCTTGAAGGCTGCAACATCCTTTGTTTACTGATATGGCAGCAATATTTTTCATTCATAAGATCTAAGTGTGAAAGGTGAAACAACAAAGGTTTTAGAAACAATATAGAAGAATATTTTTACATCCTAGGGAATAAAAATATTTTCTACAAAGGGCACAAAAAACCACCAACCATAAAAAAAAGACTGATAAATGAGACTTCATTGTAATTAAGAACTTCTGTTTATAGAAGGGCAACATTAAGAAACTGAAAAGGCAAGCCACAGACTGGGAGAAAATATTAATATTTGCAATACATATCTGATAAAAGATTCATATACAGAATGTACAAGAAGCCCCTACAAACCAGTAAGAAATAGGCAGAGCACACATTTAAAAAATAAGCAAAGGAAGTTAAATAGCTACTTAAAAAAAGAGGAATAATAGTCAGTAAAATAGGTGCAAATTCTCAATCTCCCCCTCACCCAAGCTTTTTTGAGATATGTTTGACATATAACATTGTGTAAGTTTAAGATGTAAAATGTAATGATTTGATATATGTATATATTGTGAAATGTTTATCACAATAAGGTTAGTTAACACATCTTTCACTTCACCTAATTACAGGTTTGTTTGTTTTTTGGTTGTTGTTATAGTGAGAACATTTAAGATCTACTTTTTTAGCAGCTTTCAGCTATACAGTACAGTAATGTTAACTATAGTCACTATTCTGACATTAGATTCCCAGAACGTATTCAACTTATAACTGAAAGTTTGTACCCTTGGACCAGAGTCTTGTCATTTCCCCTACCCCCCAAACCCTGGCAACCGCCAATTTACCTTCTGTTTCTCTGAGTTTGGATTCCACGTATAAGTGAGAACGTACAGTATTTGTCTTTCTCTATCTGACTTATTTCACTCATCATAATGCCCTCAAGGTGCATCCTTGTTGTCACAAAGGGCAGGATTTCCTTCTTTTTTACGACTGAATTATTTTCATATTTATTTATATCTTTTGGCTGCATTTGGTCTTCGTTGCTGCGTGCAGGCTTTCTCTAGTTGTGGCGAGCAGGGGCTACTCTTCATCGCGGTGCGTGGGCTTCTCATTGTGGTGGCTTCTCTTGTTGTGGAGCATGGGCTCTAGGCACATGGGCTTCAGTACTTGTGGCACTTGGGCTCCGTAGTTGTGGCTTGCGGGCTCTAGAGTGCAGGCTCAGTAGTTGTGGCACACGGGCTTAGTTGCTCCGCGGCATGTGGGATCCCCCTGGACCATGGCTTGAACCCGTGTCCCCTGCATCGCCAGGCGGATTTTTAACCACTGTGCCACCAGGGAAGTCCCTGAATTATTTTCTTCAATCATTCATCCATCAATAAGTTGTTTCCATGTCTTGGCTATTGTGAATAATGCTGCAAAGTACATGGAGGGGCAGATATCTCTATAAGATAGTGATCTCATTTCTTTTGGATATATACACAGAAGTGGGATTGCTGGGTCACATGGTAGTTCTATTTTTAATTTTTTGAGGAACCTCCATAATGATTCCTGTAACAGTTTACATTCCCACCAGCAGTGCACAAAGGTTCCCTTTTTTTCACATCTTCACCAACATTTGTTATCTGTTGTCTTTTTGATAATAGCCATCCTAACAGGTGTAGGGTGATATCTCATTGTGGTTTTGATTTGCATTTCTGCAATGATTAGTAATGTTAAGCATCATTTCATGCACCTGTTGGCCATTTGTATGTCTTCTTTGGAAAACTGTCCATCCAATTTCTTTGCCCACTTTAAAATCAGATTTTTTGTTTTTTGTTTTATTTGTTTATTTTATTTTTGTTATTGAGTTGTATGAGCTCCTTAAATATTTTGGATATGAACCTCTTATCAGATATACGATACAAATATTTCCTCCCATTCAGTGGGTTGCCTTTTTATTTTGTTTATTATTTCTCTTGCTGTGCAGAAGGTTTTAGTTTGACGTAGTCCCACTTATTAATTTTTGCTTGTGTTTCTTGTGCTTTTGGTGTCACGTAACGTACAAAAAATTGTTGCCAGGACCAATTTCAAGGAGCTTTCCTCCTGTGTTTTCTTCTAGGAGTTTTATGGTTTCAGGTCTTGTGTTTAAGTCTCTTTAGTTCTTCTGCCCATTTTGAGCTAATTTTTGTGAATGGTGTAAGACAGCAGTCCAATTGCATTCTTTTGCATGTGAATATCTAGGTTTCCCAACACCATTTATTGAAGAGACTATCCTTTCCCCACTGAGTATTTTTGACTCCTCCATCAAATATTAGTTGACCATGTGTATGATGGTTAATTTCTGGGCTCTTGATTCTGTTCCATTGGTATATGTGTTTATTTTTATGTGTTTTATTTTTACCATTTGACAATATCATATGTTGTAATTACTGTAGCTTTGTAGTATAATTTGAAATCAGGAAGTGTGATGCCTACAGCTTTGTTCTTCTTTCTCAAGATTGCTTTGGCTATTCAGAGTCTTGTGATTTCATACACGTTTTAGAATTGTTTTCTCTATTTCTGTGAAAAATGCCACTGGAATTTTGATAGGAATTGCACTGAATTTAGAGATGGCTTTGGGTAGTATGGACATTTTAACAACATTAAATCTTTCAATACGTGAACATAAGCTATCTTTCCATTTCTTTGTGTCTTCTTCAATTTCTTTAATCAAATTCTTGTAGTTTTCAGTGTACAGATCTTTTATCTCCTTGGTTAAATTTAAAGGCAGTCCTCATTTTATTGTGATTTCCTTAATTGAGTTTTTCTTTATTGCACTTTACAGACATTGCGTGTTGTTTTTTTTTTTTTTTTTTTACAAAATGAAGGCTTGTGGCAGCCCTGTGTTGAGTAAGTCTACTGGTGTCATTTTTCTAACAGCTTTATTTTTAAGTTAAGGTGTGTACCTTGTTTATTTAGACGTAATACTATATGCACTGGGAAACCAAATAATTCTTGTGACTCGCTTTGTTGCGATATTCGATTTATTGCGATGGCCTGGAACTGAACCTGCAATACTTCTGAGGTATGCCTGTATTCCTAAGTATTTTATCATTTTTGATACCTTTTTGAATGAGATTGTTTTCTTCACTACTTTTTCAGATATTCTGTTGTTAGTATATAGAAATGCAGCTGTTATCTGTATGTTGATTTTGTATCCTGCAATTTTACTGAATTTGTTTATTAACAGTTTTTTGGTGGAGTCTTTAGAATTCTCTATAAGATCATATCATCTGCAAACAAAGACAATTTACTTCTTTTCTGATTTTGATACCTTCCTGGCTGCGCTGCGAGGCTTGAGGGATCTTAGTTTCCCGTCCAGGGACAGAACCCGGACCCTAGGCAGTGAAAGCTCGGAGTCCTAACCACTGGACTGCCAGGGAATTTCCAATATGTTTTATTTCTTTTTCTTGCCTTATTGTTCTGGCTAATGCTTCCAGTACTATGTTGAATAGGAGTGATGAGAGTGACCACCCTTGTCTCACTCCTCATC
Organism: Balaenoptera borealis; assembly: GCF_965194805.1. Taxonomy (NCBI): domain Eukaryota; kingdom Metazoa; phylum Chordata; class Mammalia; order Artiodactyla; family Balaenopteridae; genus Balaenoptera; species Balaenoptera borealis. The sequence continues at coordinate 107,814,469 of NC_138868.1, read as the reverse complement.
TTAGAGGAAAAGCTTCATTTTGCCTGCATCATCCCATCCCCCAAGCCAGCATTGCTCAGTGGCAAGAGGAAACTGCAGCAAATTCTACCCTCCAAAATAAACTATAAAACTGGACTAAATTGTCAAAAACAACCATTTCAAAAACAACCAAAGCCATCTGAGCAATTTACAGGTGGTTATTAATGAAACACTGAACTCTGACTAAAAACCATAGGTCTGTGGCAATCTTACCTGGGACTGCTCTCATTTTCCCCACCCTCCATCTCAGTTTGTGGGAGGTCTTACCAGGGTGTTCAAGCTGTAAAAATCCACACCTTCACTGCCAGAGGGGTCACACTTGATTCTGAATGAGCAGGAAAAACCCGCCCCAGCAGCACTGTAGGTAATAGCTGTGATCTCAGTGGCAAACAAACATGTAAAACCAGTGCCTCAGCTAGCCTGAAGTTGCAGTCCTGGCTGGAACAAGCAATAAAGTTAGCCAAAAATTTAATAGGAAGATTTGGAATATGAGACAGTCATAGGGTCTGGATAAGTTTCCACACATCTGCACAGGATAGACTGGAGAGGAGCTAAGCTATCCACACCAACAGAACGATCCACGAAAAAAAAATTTGATAAATTGTACATCATCAAAAGTAAAAACTCAGAAGATACCACTGACAAAATGGAAAGTCAAGCCACAGGCTGGAGGAAACTATTTCCAAGTTATATATCTGATAAAAGGACTTGGATCTGGAATATACAAAAAAGTCTTACCACTCAGTAATAAGGAGGCCCCATTAAAAATGGGCAAAATAGGGACTTCCCTGGTGGTGCAGTGGTTAAGAATCTGCCTGCCAATGCAGGGGACATGGGTTCGAGCCCTGGTCCGGAAGATCCCACATGCCACGGAGCAACTAAGCCCGTGTACCACAACTACTGAGCCTGTACTCTAGAGCCCGCGAGCCACAACTACTGAGCCCGTGTGCCCCAACTACTGAAGCCCACGTGCCTAGAGCCTGTGCTCTGCAAAAAGAGAAGCCACCGCAATGAGAAGCCCATGCACCGCAACGAAGAGTAGCCCCTGCTCGCCGCAACTAGAGAAAGCCTGCGCGCAGCAACGAAGACCCAACGCAGCCAAAAATAAAATAAATAAATAAATTTTTAAAAAAATAGGCAAACTATTTGAATAGACATTTCATGCACAAAGGTATACTAATATCTGAAAGTCACGTGAAAAAAATAGTTAACAAAACTATTATTAGGAAATGCAAATTAGACTATCATGAGATACCGATGTACCCACTAGAATAACTATAATAGAAAATAAAGAGGGAATCCCCTGGTGGTCCAGTAGTTAGGACTTGCCGCTTTCACTGCTGGGGCATGGGTTCGATCCCTGGTTGGGGAACTAAGATCCCACAAGCCTCGGTCGGGCCAAAAAAAAAAAATACAGAAAATAATAAGAATTGGGGACAATATGGATAAACTGGAGCCCTCATACATTACTTCAGGGGATGTGAAGTGGTTTAGCCACTCTGGATTACAATCTGGCAGTTTCTTAAAAAGTTAAACAAATTTATATGACCCAGATATTTTACTCCTAGGCGAGTATCCAAGAGAAATGCAAATATGTAGCCACACAAAGACTTATATGCACATGTTCATAATAGCATTATACATAAGATTCAAAACTGGAAACAATTCAAATGTCCATAAACTGGTGAATGGATAAACAAAATGTAGTATAACTGTAAAATGGAATATTATTCAACAACAGAAATGATTGAACTAATATATGCTTTAGCATGTATAATCCTAAAAAATATTATGGTAAGTGAAAGAAGCCAGATGGAAAAGACCACATACTGTATGATTCCATTTATAAGAAATGTTCAGAGAAGACAAATACTTAGAGATTGAAAGCTGAAGAATGGTTGCTGGAGTGGGAGAGGGGGTAGGTATTGACAGCAGTTGAGCAAGATGGAATATTTTGGGACAATGGAAGTTTTCTAAAACTGAATTGTGGTAACGTTTTCACATGTTTAGAAGTTTACTAAAAATCCTTGCATTGTGCAGTTACAGTGGGTGAATTTTTTGGTAAATAAGTTATACCTCAATAAAGGTGTTAAAAATCATAACTAGCAATAGGTAAGAGGTGGAGAAGTATAGATGAAACAAGATTATTGAAGCTGCAGCATGGGTAATGAAAGTTCGTTTTACAATGCCTTCTACTTTTGTGTATGTTAAAAAAATTACATAATAAAATGTTCTTTAAAATTGAGGGCTAGCTCTGTTACATGTGAATAAAGTTGGAGGATTTACACTGTCTGATTTTAAATTTTAATATATTAGTGAAGACAGTGCAGAACTGGTGTAAGGATAGTCATGTAGATCAGTGGAACAGAATTGAGCGTCAAGAAATAAGCCCTTACATTCACGCTCAATTGATTTTAGACAAAAACAATTCAAAGAGAATTAACAAATCGCGTAAGGGAACAGAATCGAGAGTTAAGAGGTAGACCCTCCTGTTTATATAAATCTGATATATGATAAATTTGGTGCCACTAATCAATGCATAGTAGATGATGTTGGAGAAATTGGCCCATAAATAGCAAAATAACACTGGATCTCTACCTTATCCTTACCTTATTTATAGAGGTGGACTTCAGATGGGTTAAAGGTCTAAAGGCACATCTTTAAGCTTATATAAAAATATGGTTGTGACTTCTTAAGACCACAAAAACACAAAGCATAAGGCAAAAAAAAAAATTCAATGGATTTCATTGCATCAAAATTATAGATTTCTGTTAAATGAAAGACCCTATAGACAAGGCCAACATGCAGGCGATAGATTGGGAGAATACATTTGCAATAGTTAAGACAAGAGACTATTAGTCTGTAGCTATTAGCTAGAATGGTACAAACAACTCTTGTGAATCAACACGGAAAAGCACGACAGATAACTGGGCAAGTGATAGAAACAGGAATTTCCAAATGGAGAGACCTAAATTAAAAAAAAGATGAAGAGATACACCAACTCATTACAATTTAAAAATGTACAGTGTATTAAAACACTGGACATCAGATTTGCAAAAATTAGAAACTGGATAACATCAGATGGTATAGGACTTTGGGGAAAATAGGAACTCTCCTGCATTTCTGGCGGAGTGTTGACTGGTACGGTTTTTTTTTTTTTTTTTTGGGTTTTTTTTGCAAAGTAGGTTGTAAGTATTTGGCTAAATTAAGCATTCATAAGTTCCAGAGAAATTCCCACACAGGCTCAGAGCAGGGCATGTGCACAAACGGTCATTGCAATTCTATTTGTAATAGGGAGTGGGAGGCATTTATTGTGCAGCATTAGAAGCAACAGTGAAATGGGGGCTTCCCTGGTGGCTCAGTGGTTAGGAGTCCACCTACCAGTGCAGGGGACATGGGTTCGAGTCCTGCTCTGGGAGGATCCCATATGCCGCGGAGCAGCTGGTCCCGTGCACCACAGCTGCTCAGCCTGCGCTCTGGAGCCCGCAAGCCACAACTGCTGAGCCCGCGTGCCACAACTACTGAAACCCGTGTGCCTAGAGCCCGTGCTCCGGAAAGGGAGAGGCCACCACAATGAGGAGCCCGCACACTGCAACCAAGAGTGGCGGCCGCTGCCTCAACTGGAGAGAGCCCGCGCACAGCAACGGAGACTCAACGCAGCCAAATAAAAAACAAAAAAACAGACAAAAAAAACACAGTGAAATGTACACAACAGCGTGCGTATGTTGTAAAAAGAGTGCTGAGTAAAAATAGTAAGAAACAACACAAGCTCTACATAGTAAGATGCCCTTTATATAAATTTAACACACACACATACCACCACCAATATGCATTTTACAAAGAAATATGGAAATTCAAAAATACATACAGGGACTTCCCTGGTGGTCCAGTGGTTAAGACTCCATGCTTCCAATGCAAGGGGTGTGGGTTCCATCCCTGGTTGGGGAATTAAGACCCCACGTGCTGCGCAGCGTGGCCAAAAAACAAAAACAAAGAACCATGCAAAATGCATTAGACCAGTTAACCATGGAGATGAAGGGAATGGGGATGGAGAACAGGGATAGAAAGATACACATAAATTCATTTACATAAAAGACGGGGGTCTTGTGTGGACCCATGGGGGTTGTATGCTAAGAACTGGGTATTGTCATTCACTCAGTCATTTTCATCTGACATCCAAAGGTGGGGAGAGGAGAAGGGAAAATCACGTGTGAGAACAACCTACATCTTCAGATTAGTGGTTCCTTTGGGGCAGGCATGTAGGGAGGAAAAAGAGTGTGAGGAAGCTGTATTAGTTCCATCTGTGCAGTTTTATTTTTTAAAATAATCTATCCTATAGCTTCTGTGTTAGTCAGAGGAAGTATAGTATCGGGATTAAAATCATGGGCTCTGGGGTAGATGATCTGAGTTGAAACCCAAATCTGCCAGTTATCAACTGTGTGACTTAGTGTAAACTTCTGAACCTCTCTGCGCCTCAATTTCTTCATCTGTAAAATGGGACAGATGATAATATCTACCACATAGGACTGATGTGACAACCAAAATGTATGTATTTTATCTGAGAATATACACATATTTACGTGGTACTTTCTGTGCTTGGCACAAAGCAGCGTGTTACATGTGTTTTCTATTGTTAGACCTAAAGCAAGCATGACAAAACAAGCATCTGTTTAGTAGTAGACATGCATAAATTGATATATATACTATTTTTGTTTTTGAAATATTTTTTATTAAAAATAAAATGGGAAAATACTTACCAAAGGGAAGGAAGGAATAAACTGAAAGCAGAAAGAATGAAAAGGAGCTGAGAGTGAAGCAGGGTTTGAAATTTTGAAGATCAGAGAATTCTGAGGAAATAACCTATGTCAGTAGGGCTTTTGTTTTTCTTTCTTCTTAATAACTTTTTGGTTTATTAACACCAAAAGTTGGGGAAAGGAAATTATCACTTTTGTAATTTTTTAAATTGAAGTAGTTGATTTACAATATTGTGTTAGTTTCAGGTGTAGAGCAAAGTGATTCAGTTAAATATGTATGTATATATTTTTTCAGATTCTTTTTCATTATTGGTTATTACAAGACATTGAATATAATTCCCTGGCTATAGAGTAAATCCTTGTTGCTTATCTATTTTATGTGCGGTAGTTGTATCTGTTAATCCCATACTCCTAATTTATTACCCCCTTTCCCCTTTGGTAACCGTAAGTTTGTTTTCTACGTCTGTGAGTCTGTTTCTGTTTTGTATATAGATTCATTTGTATTGTTTTTAGATTCCACATGTAAGTGATATATAATATTTGTCCTTCTCTGTCTGACTTACTTCACTAAGTGTAATATTCTTTAGGTCCATGCATGTTGCTGTAATGTTTGAGTCAGCATCTACCGCTAAAAGCTTTGTGAGGCAAGAGTGTGAAATCGTGGCCACGACATGGTTAATGGGTGTTCTCTGTGCTCCTTGGAGTTGATTTATTTGGATCAACGGATTGATTTTGATGTCTTTTCCTGGTTAAGGTCATTGTTCCTGTTTATTTGCATACCTGGTAATGTTTGCTTGGATGCCGGACATTGTACATTTTACGCTATCGAGGGCTGGATTTTTGGAATTCCTTTAGACTTTTATGGGCTTGGTTTAGGATGCAGTAAGTTCCTTGGAATCAGTTTGATTCTCTAGGGGCTTGCTTTTAAGCCCTGATGGGACAGGTCTAACAGAACTTTTCATCGAGGACTAACTTGGCCCAACGGAGGGAACATGCTTCTGAGAACTGTGCCCAGTGCCCCGGGCGTTAGGCGGTCTTTCCCCCCTGGTTAGTGGGAGCGCTGTTCCTGGCCTCCTGTGAGCTCCTAGGCTGGCTCCGCCTCCCCCTTTCTGACGCTCCTTCCGCGGCCTTGGAGATGTCCTCACACACGCCCACTGCAGCTCTCAGCCGAAGACTTGAGGGACCCCCTGCGGATCTTGGGAGCCCCGCCTCTCAGCGGCTCTTCTCTGGATGCTTTGCCTCACACCTTGTCTCCACCTTGCCCTCCTTGAGCTCTGCACCTGTCTCCTCAACCCAGTGAGAACCTTGGGCTCTGTTTTTTTTTTTTTTTTTTTTAATATTTATTTATTCCTTTATTTGGTTGCACCAGGTCTTAGTTGTGGCAAGCGGGCTCCTCAGTTGCAGCTCCTGGGCTCCTTAGTTGTGGCATGTGTACTTAGTTGTGGCATGCATGTGGGATCTAGTTCCCTGACCAGGGATTGAACCCAGGCCCGCTGCATTAGGAGTGCGGAGTCTTATCCACTGCACCACCAGGGAAGTCCCTGGGCTCTGTTTTAGTTTCCCCTTTCTTCGTTCAGCCTGGTGGTGAGCTGGGGCACTCTTAGGGCTCACTTCATTTGTTTCCTTCTCTCAGGGATCGCTGAGATCCTGCATCACCTGTGGATCTCAGGCGATGAGATCTTTTGTTTCATATAGTTAGTTGCTTAAAGAGGGAGGGTAAATCCAGACTCTGTTATGGCATCAGGATTGAAAGCAGACGTCTAATGTTGGTTTTTGGTAAACAGTCTTTCTTCATCATGTTTAAGTAGTTTCTCTATATTCCTATTTTAATGAATGTTATTTGTTTTTTTATTAGAAATGATATTAAATAGTAGGAAAAAACTTTCTTCGCAATAAAATCATGTGAGCTTTTTGCTTTAGTATATAAACCTAATGATTTATGTTGGTAGGATTTCCATTGTTGAACAACTTTTGCTCATTCCTGGAATGAGCCCTTCTTGGTCATGTATTATTATTACTGTTATTTTAAAATTTTTATTGGAGTATAGTTGATTTCCAATGTTGTGTTAGTTTCTGCTGTACAGCAAAGTGGATCAGTTATACATATACATATATCCCCTCTTTTTTAGATTCTCTTTCCATCTAGGTCATTGCAGAGTATTGAGTAGAGTTCCCTGTGGTATACAGTAGGTCTTTATTAGTTATCTATTTTATATATAGCTGTATTATTTTTATATTATTTTAAAATGTTACTAAATGAACAATGTGATGGTAAGTCCTGGAATGACGGCTGTGTCAGCATAAGAGCAGAGTGCCTGGATCGGTGAAACCTAAGAGAGTGCATCACAAAGATTTACATGTTAGGATCTTGGGCGGCAAAATAAAGTTTTTTCTCCAATAAAGCTACAGACAGTCCCCGACTTACGACGGTTTGACTTACAATTTCTTGACTTCAGGATGATGCTGGAGTGATATGCATTCAGTAGAAACTGTATTCCAAATTTCAAATTTTGATCTTTTGCAGGGCTAGCAATGTGAGATACGAGTCTCATGATGCCAGGCAGGGCGGTGAGCTGCAGCTCCCCATCAGCTCTGCCATCACGAGGGCAAACACTTACAACCATTATGTTTTCCACTTTCAGTACAGAATTCAGTGACATGAGATATTCAACACTTTATTACAAAATGGGCTTTGTGTTAGATGATTTTGCCCAGCTTTAGGCTAATGTAAGTGTTCTGAGCATGTTTAAGGTCGGCTAGGCTGAGCTATGACGTTCAGTAGGTTAGGTGTAGTAAATGCATTATCAGCTTACAATATTTTCAATTTATGATGGGTTTATTGGGATGTAACTCCATTGTAGGATGAGGAAGATCTGTATTTAAAAACGGGCTCCCTGGCATTTTAGACCAGGAGTCCCCAACCCCCGGGCTGAAGAACCGGGCTGCACAGCGGGAGGTGAGCAGCGGGTGCGCGAGCGAGCGAAGCTTCATCTGCCGCTGCCCATCGCTCCGCATCGCTCCCCATCTCTCCCCATCGCTCGCATCACCGCCTGAACCATCCCCGCCCCCGCCCTCCATCCGTGGAAAAATTGTCTTCCACGAAACCGGTCCCTGGTGCCAAAAAGGTTGGGGATTCCTGCTTTAGAAGATTCCTTTTTACATTTGGAAGCTTTTTAATGTCTTTCTTTTCACAATTAGACGCTTGAAGTCATTCCACAGTGCACGGGTGCTCTTTTCCTTTTTTTCAGTGTTTTTTCTCTGTGTGTTTCATTGTGGATGGTTTACATTGCTATGTGTTCAAGTTCACTAGTCTTTTCTTTTTGAGTGTCTAAGCTGCTGTTAATCTCACCTAGTGTGTTTTCATCTCAGACGTTTTAGTTTTATTCTCAGAAGTTCAAAATATCTACCACTTCTCTATCAATATGTTCATCTTTCCTCTAACTTCTGGAATGTGTAGGATATAGTTATAATAACTCTTTTAATGTCCTTGTCCACTAATTCTGTAATCTGTGTCATTTCTGGGTTGGTTTCATGTTTGGTTTTCTCTTCATTATGGATGGTATTTTCCTGTTTCTTTTTCTTTTTCTTTTTTTTTGCATGCCTGATAATTTTTGACTGGATGCATGACATCGTAAATTTTACCTTATTGGGTGCTGCACCTAAAAGAGAGTAGAACAAGTGTCCTGCTGGCTGCTAGCCTGGCTGGAGAAGCTGGCATGAGGCTCCCTCTTGTGGACGCAGCCAGGAAAGGCGAGAAGTGGCCACCCTCTCCAGGAGCAGCTCCTCCAGTCCCCACTCTGGACCGAGGCTCCCAGAGGGTCTGAGGTTCAGGCCAGAAGCAGTGATGGTGACTAGGAAAGAAGGGTTTATGGGAAGGGTAGTGTTCCCAGCCCCAGGACCCAGCAGAGCTCAAGTGCAATTAGGGGAGAGGTTTAGTATCAATAAAGTGAGCCATGGAGAGAGAGAGGAAAGCAGCTAAAGCAAAGAGAGGAAGAACCAACTGGCCAGAGGAGGGGAGCTGCTTTCAGAGAAGTTGTAGGTAGTGTCTACAGGCTGCAGAGATCATTCTTGAACCACCCAGGAACTGGCAAGTTTGGGAGGGAGTTGGAATTTCACTCTCTTCGCTAGAGTGAGCTCAAGACAGAGGGAAACATAGCTGGATGCCAGATAACTTACCACCTATGCCTGAAAGTTCGGTGGACACACAGGAGGTCCCCTGTCATTTTAGTACGTACTTATTTTTTGACTGAGATCAAAGAAATTTACCACATGCCTAAAGGTCACATGTGAGAGCAATATTCACTTTGATCCTTGTCTGTGTGGATGGAATATTCATGGAAAATTTTCTATTTCATTTTTCGTCATGTGTTTTCTTTGTTCCATTTTCTTGTCTGCCCCCGTCTCCACAACAATATCAACTCTTTAAGGGATCATGCTTTGTAGTTACCACGTGTGGAGTGATTACTAAGTTGATAAACATTTTTTATGCCTTATGTTGCTTAACTTATATACTCGTCTGAGAAATTGTAGGAGTTTCTTCCTTTCATCTCCATTTTCAGGTTTAGGAAATTGAAGCACAGTGAGGTAAAATAAGTTGCCCAAAACAATATGACGATTAAAACTTGAACTCTAAAACTGTCTTACTCATTCTGAATGTCCTGCATCTAAGGTAATGAGGGAGGCATAGTACTTACGTACTTTGTACTCAATACTGAATAATACTCGATAGAATAAGGGCAAGAAAGGTAGCTGCCTCGTCGTGAACACCAGGTGGCGCTGTCGGCTCGGCGTCGCTGCCTCGCGGGTGGAAAGGTGAGCCTGGCCCCGAATGGTTCACAGGCTGCGTCCTTCAGTTACTAGGACAGAACTTCCAGGATGGTTGACTAAAACTGAACTTAGAAAACGCAGATCCCCTTGGGACTTCATTTTTCTATTTTTAAAATGGGAAGATTAATTTTGCCCCTTACAAGACAGTGAGGATGACATAAATATTTTGCGACTCTCAGTGAGGGGATCTGACAGCATTAATAAGTTCTTTCCCTCACACACAGTCGGAGGGCTCAGGACAGAGAATGGTGACATGGAATCTTCTTTCCTTAAGGTAACAGAATCTCACCGGCCTCCTTACCTCGGTCCAGGATTTTTTTTTTTTTTTTTTTTTTTTTTTGCTCAGCTTGGCATGCTGAACTTCCCAGACCAGGGATCGAACCTGCGCCCCCTGTAGTGGAAGCACGGAGTCTTAACAACTGGACTGCCAGGGAAGTCCCAGGAGTATTAAAAATACTCCCAGGGCGGAGTTTTTAGAACCCATGTGCACATATCGGACCACCCCCCGCCCCGCCCTGTTTGTCTCCTTTTTCAGTGACTTGCAGCTCTCAGTATCAGAAAGTTCTGCACATAAGAATGAAGCATTAACTGTATGATCTCACACAGATTCTCTGAAGGTAGTTATGGGCCCCACCCACCAGCCTTATTTCCCTGAATAATCATTCAGAGCTCTTTCCTTTCATCTTAAATAAATCGGGTGCTTCTCTGAACAACTCCTGGGGATCTGCGTGCCTCCGAATGTGATAGTTGTCCTTTACCAAGCCCTGCTCTTGGCCAGCTTGGGTCCACTGCAATCACAGAATCCATTTCAACTCTATATCAAAGTTGAATTTGTTTTCTTCTCTTTGAGCTGTGTTTCTGGGAACTGCAATCCCACTCCAAGATATATACCCAGCAGAACTGCATGCGTATGTTTACCAAAAACACATGTTCTGGAATGTTCACGATGCTTTATTACTCATGTCTCCAAACTGGAAACCACCCAAATGCCCAGCAGCAGGATGGAGAATGGACAGTGGTGTATTTATTCCTTGGAAGACTGCACCACAGTGAGAATGAATTAACCTCAACTACACGGGAGAAGGGTGAATTGCACAGACTTATAGTTGAGTGAAAAAAGCCAGGCACCAAAGTGTACACATTCTGTGATGTTACTATATAAATTTCAAAAAACAGGAAAACTGATCTACTATGTTAGAAGTCAGGACAGAGGTTGCCCTGGGGTTGGTGGTACAGTAGTGACTGGAAGTGGGGTTGGGAGCTTCTGGTGGGGGTGGGGTGGGGTGGGGTTTGTAGTATTCTGTTTCTTGATTTGGGTGCTATTTTTTTTTTAATTGAAGTAGTTGACTTACAATATTGTATTAGTTTCAGGTGTACAGCAAAGTGATTTGGTTATACATACACACATATATAAATATATATTTTCATATTCTTTTCCATTATAGGTTATTACTAGATATTGAATATAGTTCCCTGTGCTACCTAGTAAATCGCTGTTGTTTATCAGTTTTACATATATTGGTGTGTATCTGTTAATCCCATACTCCTAATTTATCCCTCCCCCCTTTCCCCATTGGTAACCGTAAGTTTGTTTCTATGTCTGTGAGTCTGTTTCGGTTTTATAAATAAGTTCATTTGTATTGTTTTTTAGATTCCACATATAAGTGTTATCATACGCTATTTGTCTTTCTCTATCTGACTTATTTCACTTAGTATGATAATCTCTAGGTCCATCCATGTTGCTGCAAATGGCATTATTTCATTCTTCTTTTATGGCTGAGTAATATTCCACTGTATGTATGTACCATATCTTCTTTATCCTTTCATCTGTTGATAGACACTCAGGTGGCTTCCATGTCTTAGCTATTATAAATAGTAGCTATTATAAATAGTGCTGCTCTGAATATAGGGGTGCATATATCTTTTCGAATTAGGGTTTTCATTTTTTTCTGGATATATGTCCAGGAGTGGGATTGCTGGATCATATGGTAGCTCTATTTTTATTTTTAAGGAACTTCCATGCCGTTTTCCATAGGGGCTTGGATGCTGGTTTTACAGATGTGCTCACCTGGTGACTTCATGACTTAAACGTATGTTTCTGTATGCATGTTTTACAAAACTCGCAAAAAATACACAAGAACTATATTGCCATGTATAATTGGATTCCATCCTGGGCTATTTTGGTGACTTTGGAAACTGAGTTTGAACAGTGCTTGTGCTTAGAATAGGCCCTGACTTGCTGTGATCCAGGCCCGTGATTCTGGTCATCCTGTGAGAACAGTACAGCATTTTAAGGGAAGCTATCCCCCTGTTTTTACAGTCCTTGTGTATTTAAGGGATGGGAGCTGTAGGGACATGTCTTTTCTCCATTGTCCCGAGTCTTGGCCACACAAGACCTTCCAGAATAACTGTGCAGTTGTCATCATTGTTCGGGAGGCCGTTTTGGAACATTGGCTTAGGCTGGTGATGTGAGGGGATCCAGGAAGGGCCCAGCTGTCGGGAGGCCCAGGGACAACAGGGAGCCGAGGGCAGATAGGAAGTCATGGGGCGCTGGGCTGCACGAGCTTCCGAGCGGCCCCGGGTAGCATGGTTTCTGGCAAGTGTTCGGTCTTGGCGAGGGGAATTGGGACAGAGGGAGGAGAAAGGATGGGGAGGATTGGGTGTAGGTTGGAGGGACGCTATTATCTGAGCTGGAGGAAGAGGCAGAAGAGGAAGGTGGTTCACAGAGGAAAGGGAGGGAAGAGACAATGGTGTCGAGGGCACATATTGTTTGGAGGGTGATTTCTGTGGCCTGGAGAAGTCGTCCACGGGATGACAGAAAAGTGAGTGGAGTGCAAGGGGGCATAATGACTACCAGCTTGATGTTGAGTCAGATGACACCTGCCAGCTTTAGCAGTGTGATTGGGGTCACACTACCCCAGAGCCTCCAGCTCAGCAGAGAGGGTGGGCCGAACAGATCTCAAAGGTGTTGTGATGGAGGAGAGGGGCAGGTGAGTTTTAAAGGGACAAAGGTGAAATTCTCCTTTCTATTTACATTTTCTCTCGACTTCACAGGCCTGTGGAAACAGCATATCATGAGTTAAAAACTTCCGTTTCACTGGTTCTTGTACCGCCAGGATCTCACAGAATCTCTAGCCCCTTCAAAGTCTGCTCCAAGTGTCTGAGATCCTGTGACGTGTGATTTATGATAAGAAATATTATATATATTTGGTCTTTGTCCCCCTGCCTGGCACAGAGCTCCTAAAACTCTTGGAATTTCTTGTGACCAGAGTGATAAAGGTGTCTTCTGTTACGTTAATGAAAAGCTTTTAGGAAAGCCCCTAGGTCATCTAGGGATGGGGGCTGGTTGCCAAGGGATCAAATCACGTGGTTAGAAGGTTGGCACTTTCAGTCCCACCCCTACGTCGGGGAGGGGGGAAGGGCTGGAGGTTGAGATCAGTCCCCAGTGGCCGATGAAGTCATCCACCATGCCTCTGTAATGAAGCCTTTTTGAAAACCCCAAAAGGACGGGGTTCCAGGTGTTGGAGAGGAACACCTCTCCGCCCCCTTCCCGCATACCTTGCCCTTGCATCCATCTGGCTGTTCCTGAGTTATATCCATTTATAATAAACGATGACCTAGTGAGCAAAATGTTTCCCTGAGTTCTGCGAGCAGCTCTGTGGTATAAATACGTTCACCATAGTGGATTCCAAGCCACCAATGTGATTGTCAGCTGGCTTGCAAACTTCCTGAAAAGTGAACCATCAGTACTGCTGGTGGTTCCAGCGGGCTGCAGCGCACCCCTGCCTGTATACACCTGTGTAACCATCACCCAGGTCAAGACTTAGAACATTTCCATCCCCCCACCAGTTACCTAGTGCCCCCTTGGAGTCAATTCTCACCCCGACCCTGAGCAAACTACTATTCTGATTTCTATCACCACAGATTAGATATTCTAGAACGTCATAAAAATGCAGTATACATATTTTTTGGTCTGTCTTTTTTTTTTTTGGCTGAGATTTGAGATTCACCCATATTGTTGTGTTTATCTGGTTGTTTGTCTTTTCTATTGTGCATTTGTACTTCGTTGTATGGATAGACTACAATCTAGCCCTCTATTAATGGACATTTGGGCTGTTTCCAGTGTTGGGCTTTTCTGAGTAATCTTGAAAGTACTTGAGAGAGTATGAAAGCAGGAGGTTCTAATATTCTTGGCAAAGACTTTTCTGGTGGAAAAAAGGGATGTGTCTTGATGCTCTAGATTTTACTGGTGAAAATGAAAGAGCGGCTCTGAAAGTGGCAGACGTTCGATAAATGTTAGTGGAATCTCAGTTTGATAGAGTTCTGTTTCTAGGCCCAGTGACCAGAAATAGACTGGTTTTTGGAGAAGGGTCAGACTTAATCTGTCTAGAGAAAAGAAAATCTAGACTATTAAAAAAAAAACACCTCAGAGATCGTCTTCTCATTTGATACATCCATTTCAGAAATATTTCACAGTTCTAACAGTTAGGGGAAATTTTCTATGTTAAAATTGTATGCTATACTTTTAACACCTAATTATTACACATATTATCTGATTTACTTTATACACATTTCCTTTTTAACTTATGTACATTATCTCATTTAAATTTTGCTGTCACACTGCAAGGTAAGCCCCTCCCCCCCTTTAAAGATAAGGAAAACTGAAGCTCAGAGACATTAAGTTACTTTCCCAAGTTCACAAAGCTAATGGAAATTTGATCTCAGTTGTATGACTCCAAAATTCATGCTTTTTCACTGTAAGGTGCTGCTTTATATTCACACCTCAGGTCGGATGGGCAGCACATACTATGGAAATAATTGCTGCCCCATTTCCCTTGATTCCCATTGTTCCAGTAAGCAAACTATGTTGTATTTTCACTTTCTTTTTAGATTTCACCAGTACACGCCCAACAGGCCCAATACTGCCTCATTTAAGCCAGCAAATTCATAGTACCTGCAGAAAACTTGAGTTGGCAAGTCAGCATGCTGCCAAGTGCTCAGCAGGTGGCGCTGTTTCCTTGCTATTGCGATGACGTGCACACCCATCCTGCCACCAGGGGGTGCTGTGCTACCCGGAGAAGTGTCACTGCTGAGAGCGCGGTCCATTCTTCCTCCCTGCAGCTGGGACCAGAGCCCTGGAGCGATCTCAGTGTATTCTCTTCTCCAGCGTGGGACCCCGCAGTCCCATCTCCCCGTGTCTCCATCCAGCCAGAGCTCTTATGTTAATAGGCTTCTGGAGCAAGTTTAACCCACGAGACAGGCTTATGTTCAACTCTCCTAGAGAAGTATGAAACCGTGCAGAACTCCCTGCACCAGCCACTGGGTCCATCTCCTCTTTTCTTATCCTGTTATCTTCCAAGATATGGTTTTCTTTAAATCAATTTTTAATTGAGGTATAGTTGATTTACAATGTTAATTTCTGCTGTACAGCAAAGTGACTCAGTTATACATATACACACCTTCTTTTTTAAATAATATTCTTTTCCATTATGGTTTATCATAGGATTTTGAATATAATTCTCCGTGCTATACAGTAGGACCTTGTTGTTTATCCATTCCGTATATAATAGTTTACATCTGCTGATCCCACACTCCCACTCCATCCCTCCCCCAACTCCCTCCCCCTTGGCAACCGCCAGTCTGTTCTCTATGTCTGTGATTCTGTTTCTGTTTCACAGATAGGTTCATTCATGTCATATTTTAGATTCCACATATACATGACCTCGTATGGCATTTGTCTTTCTCTATCTGACTTACTTCACTTAGTGTGGTAATCTCTAGTTGCCAAGATATAGTTTTGATCCTACACAACCCAGGTCCAAGACAGTTTCACAACAGTATTCTATCCTGGCTTCTTAGGCTTGTATCACTGTGAAAGGTGAGAGGCATGAATGGGTGTTCTGAACAAGCAGACACAGTGATGGATAGAGGTGTCCCAGCCCCGCCTTGGCGTTTGTCCGTCAGCAGAAGCCTGCCGTTGAGACACAAACCTGGATTCTGTTAACACACTGTCACTTAAGGCAAATAGAAATTTCTGTGGCAAGTCTTTGTTTTCCAGGGTGAAAGGAGCATATCTTTTTGTCCTGTTCTTGCCCTGTTAGCACCTGGAGTTTCATCAGAGCGAGTGGGAACATGAGACCGGGGAGGCTGCATGACCTCAGTCAGAGGTGAATGCTGCAAGCCTGCCTCATCCTTCCCAAAGCCTCTTCTCCACTGGCCCTGGGCAGAGGGCAGAAGACTGCAGGCTTTGAGGCGTCTAACCCCCTCAAGTTATCCCAGCTGTGCAGTCAGCAATTTCCTGGAGTCCAGAAGTCTTTCATTTACCTGCACATGTGTTGACTTCTAGGAGTTGACTCTCTCTCAGGCAGGAGCAGGAGGGAAGAGGGAAAATCCAACATGGGAAATGGAAGGGTGTGAACCTGGTAGGAATTGGGCCAATCAGAATGTTAGAGGAGGGACTTCCCTGGTGGTCCAGTGGTTAAGACTCGGCGCTTCCACTGCAGGGGGTGCGGGTTCGATCCCTGGTTGGGGAACTAAGATCCCGCATGCCGCACTGCAAAAAAAAAAAAAGAAGAAGAGTGGATGAAATTTTGGATCGAGAGGACCCAAAGACAGTGGTGTCTTTCCTAGACCTTTGCTCTGTTTCCAGGAGTGATGTAAGAAGGCCAAGAAGGGGAAGAATGCAGTGTTCACTGAACTCACGTCTGAGACCCTTGGCTGAAAGCTTGTGGGCCCTGTGTGAGCCCCACAGCCAGCCCAGGGTATAAGTAATGGAGCGGACAGAGCCCAGGCCAAGCACACCTGAGTTTGAATCCCTGACCTGCCTTTTACGGGGCTTTGACTACAGACTGAGCTGGCTTTCTTTATGTGCAGAATATGGGTGGAATATATTTATGTATTATATAATATATAAATTATATATCGATATGAATTATAATTTATGTATAATATAAATATTATATAGATATAAATATATATTATATATTATATATAATATATATTATATAAAATATAATTATATATATTATATAATATATAATATATCTCAATATATACTATATATTATATATATGTATATAAACGTACAGGGCCTGACAGGCGTCTGACAGTACATAGTGGTGACCAGTGTATTTCTCTGCCCTCAGTCAGTACCTTTGCTCAGCCATATAGAACTAATACAGAGAAAACGTGGCCTACTGTCCAAAAGCGATCACATAAAAAAAGAAACACAAAACTTTTGGGCCAGTTAATATTTATGGTGTGAAAAGTATTGGAAATCCTTGAACTTTAGGCAAAATCAAGTGTGTGAAGCAGCCAGGACCGCAAGGCGCGCCTACTTCCCCGGGGACGGTGAGGGCACCAGCTCCCTGGATCCTTCGTGCCACACCCTGGCCAGTCCCCTGGGGCCCGTCCACCGTGACCAGGCCTCCCTCTGTGAGAGTGGAAGGTTGTTCCCTCCCTTGAAGATGTCCAGGGACTTCCCGGGCGGTCCAGAGGTTAAGACTCTGCACTTTCACTGCAGGGGGCACGGGTTCGATCCCCAGTGGGGGAACTAGGATCCCACACACCCCGCAGCACAGCCAAAAAGAAAAAAAAAAAGTCCAGATGAATTTACAGAGAAGGACTTCGAATCAGGTCCTTGGCTACTTCAGATGGACGTGCTTACAGGAGCTGAATTACTGGAATAATTCTGTAAATCCGTGACCTGCCTCCCGCCCACCTCTCCAGTCCCCGTGCTCCCCCATCTTTACCCCTGCTGCCCGCCTTGCAGTCCCCTGACCTGTGCCGGGTGGGTGCCTGCATCTCCTCCGATTTCCAGCAGCGCCTTCTCCATAGCGCCCTTCCCAAGCCCCTTTGCAGCTCTTACTGTCCCCGCCTTGAGGCCTTCAGGATCAAGTCCCTTTGTAGACATCCACCCCAGAAACCCGAGCCTTCACTTCTCCATTCGCGTCTTCTGGGCTGTCAGCTCCTTGAGGGCGTAGCCCATCCCCAACTACAGCAGACAGCCCAGGAAGAGCCCAGCCTGCTAGACGCCAGTAGGGGTTTGCTGAGTGAATGAACGAAGGAATAAAAGCACGCTTCACTTTGTATTTAGAAAGAATTTACACACAGAGATTTCCATAAAAACCAAACCAAGCCAGTGTCTCTTTGAACTGTACTGATATTTTATGCCTTGGACAGTTGGTCTGATGCTTTATCCATTGTTGATAAATCTATTCAGGGATATGTTTAAATTGCTACCAGAGCCAGAATTCACTTTTACTTCATATATTCATATATTAAAACCTTCAAATAGTCACTGCCTTCAAAGGAAAGTCTTCCCCACCTCACTGGAAGTTTCTTCTCTGGCTCCACGCGGCAGGGTCGTTTCTCGTGAGGCGGTAGCTGCCACCTTGTCTCCTGGTGGCGAGTGGCCCTGGTGGGTTGGGACGTGGCCAGCTGAGGTGGGCGGTAGGGGTGGGATGCAGGGCCATCCCACTACTCAGCGTTAGAGGGTTTGAAAGAAAGTCTGTGGCAAGGGGCAGGAGGTGGGTGAGGGATTGTTTTAAATTGGGGCTGCTTTTCTAGGGCGCTGGGGGGTCTCCTGCTGCAGCCCGGTTGGGGATTGTCCCCACCAGGTGACTCCAAGGCGCCAGCTGGGGCTCTGACCTGGAGCCACTCTCCACTGACAGGTGCCACCCTCTCCCCCGACCACCCCCCATCCATGCAGAGGCAGGAGGACCTCTGGGAGGTGGGGAGTGGGAGGCTGCCGTCCATGGGCAGAGGGAAGAGCTGCCCTCTGGGTAGACTTGTCAGGAGCTGGAAGCAGAGCTGAGTCACTGGAAAAAGGCTCCTTGCCGTTTTGCTGCTGGTTGTTACAGATTGAGTTGGGGTCAAGGTGCTGGGGTCTGGTTTCTTTTTTCTGGGAAGCGTGTACATTCTCCATTTCTCTGGCCTCATCTATTATGCTTCTCACGAGTCCGTAGGAGTTCGCTCTCCTTCTGCAGTATTGGGGTGTGTATGAGAGCGTGGGCTCTGGAACTAGGCTTCCTGCCTTCAAATCCTGGCCTTTTTTCTTAGTAGCTGGGTGCCCTTGGGCCATTCACTTAACTTCTCCGTAATGATGATGATTTATCATCTCGTCTGTAATGTGGGGTTCACCTCAAAAGGGTGTTGTGAAAATTAAGTAGATTAATATGTGTTAAGTCCATACAGCAGTGCGGGCACATCAGTAAATGATGGGTACTCAGTAAACACTGGCTGTCACTGTTATTTCCCCTTTGCTGTGGTCTCTCTGTTCAGCAGGGACTCTGACGCTGTCTCAGGCAGAGGGAGGTGCTGAGGTCAGATGTGGTCTCTGCGCTCAGGGCTTACCATGTGGAGAGGTGGAGACAAAAGCAAAATACTGAACATGATGAATTAGTTTGTGCTAAAATGTGTGCTGCTGACACACACGTGCGAGGAGTTCAGGAGAGAGTGGTGTGAGCTGAAGGCTTCGTGGAAGAAGCAGAACTGGCTCTGGGTCTAAAGAAGGGCAGAATATGGAGAACTGGTTTTATGACTTTACACGCTGCCACTCACAGCTCTCTGAATGGTCCTTGCTTCCGAGTCAGCACTGCAAAACTGCTTCACTCAGGGAAATTCCCATGATGCCACTTTACCAGGTAGCTTAGTCATGGCCTTAGGCCACTGCTGTCTTTTTTTTTTTTTTTTGGCTGCTTTGGGTCTTCATTGCTGCGCGCGGGCTTTCTCCAGTTGCGGCAAGCGGGGGCTACTCTTTGTTGTGGTGCATGGGCTTCTCATTGCAGTGTCTTCTCTTGTTGTGGAGCACGGGCTCTAGGCGCGCGGGCTCAGTAGTTGTGGCTCACGGGCTTAGCTGCTCCGCGACATGTGGGATCTTCCCGGACCAGGGCTCGAACCCGTGTCCCCTGCATTGGCAGGCGGATTCTTAACCACTGCGCCACCAGGGAAGCCCACTGCTGTCTTTTTAACTGTGGGAAAAGTGCAAAGGTTCAGGGGCTCTGCCATCCCACCGAGTCACAGCTGCAGGTGACTGACCTCCTGGTGGGTAAATCCCAGGCCTCTGAGCTGCCCTGGTTCCCTGCAGAAGCCTGCAGGGCATTATACACTACATTTAAAGGAAAATGCTGCCACTGTGTGTCCAGACTGGAGAAAGAGGATTGTCACCTCAGAGGACACTCAGCTATTGTTCCCCTGGAGCCACAGACACCCAGGCCTGAGGTTTTCATCTCCTTCTGGCTCTATCTTTAGCTTTCGGGGGGGCTCAGGTGACGCTGAGCGCTTTTGGTGGGAGTGCTGGCGAGAGCCCTGCGGTAGATCCCAAACTCAAGGCCGCGTGAGCGGTGTGTGAGGAGCTGGTGGAAGCTGCACAGGATGGGAGGTCATGCCCGGTGGTTCTGAGTCAGTAGGCCTGGGGTGATGGCCAGGAACCTGCATCTTTAACAAGCAAGCCAGTAATTCTGGTGAGGGTAGGTCATGGACCATCCTCCAGCTGCAGCCAATGGGGACTCTGTCAAAGGAAACAAAGGAAGTAAAGTAGCCAAAGGTGGACCCTGTAGCAAAAGAGTGATTCTGAACAGAGTGAAGAGCATATTCATTAAGGAAAACTGTCAGCTCACAGGCTCAAGAATGCCAGGTACAGGGGTTTCCCTGGTGGCGCAGTGGTTGAGAATCTGCCTGCTAATGCAGGGGACACGGGTTCGAGCCCTGGTCTGGGAGGATCCCATATGCCGCAAAGCGACTAGGCCCGTGAGTCACAACTACTGAGCCTGTGCGTCTGGAGCCTGTGCTCCACAACAAAAGAGACCACGATAGTGAGAGGCCCGCACACCGCGATGAAGAGTGGCCCCCACTTGCCCCAACTAGAGAAAGCCCTCGCACAGAAACGAAGACCCAACACAGCCAAAAATAAATAAATAAATAAATAAATAATTAAAAAAAAAAAAGAATGCCAGGTACAGAGGTATCCAGCTATATTTGAAGGAGACCCCCAGTCCTCTGGACTCACCAATGTGGGGATGCTGAGGTTGGGGATGATGAGGGGATGGTGGTTTGGGATCAACCCTGCTTCACCCAGAGCATCTTCACGCTGATCTACGTTTATATATGTGGCTTCCATGTCAGACTTCGTTTAGTGGGCACTGCTAAAAGAAATGAAAAAAGTCTCTAACCTGGAGACAAAGTTTCAGTCCTTGGAAACAACACAATCTCCTCAGGTAACTTTTGGAGCAGGATGCCATCAGGTCTAGCTTGTTCTATCTGCAAAAGCAAGACAACTTTGGACAGGATGCTTCTGTCTTCCCTTGTTTCCTTTCTCCCTGTAAGCCACTTGTTCTGTAATTTTTGTGTCTTCCAGATCCATTTGGGAATCATATGAAAGCTTTGGATCTTTTCTTAGAAAAATATGCACATATGCACACACCTGTAAACTCTGGCATTCAATTTTAGTGGGGTTCTTGGGCTCCATGAAGGCATCCATGAGTTTGGCGATCACTTCCCCCTCTAAACTTATTTCATTTTATTTTATATTTTTTCCAGAAGTTCCAGTGTTGTTTTTTTTTCAAGTCTTCTCAACTAGACCATAAGTCTGTTGAATGTAGGAACTGTATATCCTCTACAATGGCGTTCTCTAAAGTGGAAGAACAAGAAGATCCATTGTAGTATAAGAAGAAAATATTAGAACTTCTACTTATTTTTAATCTTTACCCCTTTCAAGTTTCTATTTTTCTGTATGTTCCGTAATGCTCATTTTATTATGAGAATAGGTCGTGTTATTTAAATAAACACATCTATATTGGGGATGCCTGTTAAAAACTTACTGGTAAGGGTACCTGATTTCAAAAGTTTGGAATATCCTGCCTAATAGAGCTTTTCTGTTTTGTTGAGGCTCGCTCTGAGCTTTCTGCTAGGCGTTGGAGATACACCAAAAATCTGTGGGATTCCTACTCTCTGGGAGCTTATGGTTTACACTTGTACACAGTAGGTGGAGCTGAGATTGTGTCTGGTTTATTTGACTCCAAGTCAGTAACTTCGTTTTTTTAAAGAAGGGTCTCTCAGTGAGTATTTAGAAAGTACCTCTCCATACCCTGTGCTCACATTGCTGAGATGCCTGGTTTCTAGGGAAGGGATCCCGTAGGGAAGCCTGAGTTGGTATGCGATGTGAGGGAGGGTGTCTGAGTTTATAATCATCTTAGGTAGAGAGGCACTATTGGTAGTAATTCTAGAAATTTTTTTTAAAGATTTTTTGATGTGGACCATTTTTAAAGTCTTTTTATTGAATTTGTTACAATACTGCTTCTGTTTTATCTTTTGGTTTTTGGCCCTGAGGCATGTGGGATTTTAGCTCCCCAACCAGGGATCGAACCCGCACCCCCTGAATTGGAAGGTGAAGTCTTAACCACTGGACTGCCAGAGAAGTCTCTATAATTCTAGAATTTTTATAGACAAAGTGCTGAGGAGTAGCAATCTTTTTGGAAAGATGAAGCTTGGGGGCTCATACAGCGATTCCATTCCCGTTACTTAGATTTTGTTAGACTGGGTCTCAGGGAGATGATGGAGATTATGGGGTGGAGATGTGTACGGCTATCCCAAGCCACTCCTCAGTGCTGCCTCTGGATGTCCTGAGAAACCGAAATAAAGACCGGGCAGAGGGCTGGAGATGAGAACTCAGCTGAGGAGTCAGCATACCAGCAGCGCTGCACGGACCCTGCAGCAGCCTGGAGGATCAAACCCAAAAAGAGAAGGTTTCTCATAGCAACCGCCAGACTGGACCCATCTCTCAACAGCTGTCAACCATTTATTAGTGGGTCTCTACTGAAGCCAAGGGAAGGCGGAGGGAGAGAAGACAAATGGAGAAAATAAAATTGTGTTAATTACCAGTCCATTTCCATGATGGAAAGGTGACCCGGTCTGCCACCTCCCTCCCCAGGGCTGGGGTTTTGTTGGGTCTGACATTTGCGGCCAGCGCTCCCAGCCGGGCATCTGTTGCCCCCATTGCCATGGAGACAGCAGCTGCAGCAGCGTCTCCTTTGAGAATGTGCCGCCTGAGATTTCAGGGACCATTCTGGAAGCAGTTGTCCCAACAGTGCCAGCTAATCCTTCTTTTCGTTTGTAATTATTTTATCGCCTTGATTCTCTGCTTTGGCATCGTTCCCAAAGCGAACTCTGCTCCCCGACACTGGGGTCCGTGGGGAGGTGTCAGCGCCCCAACCCCGTCTGGGTGGAGATGAAAGGCCCGTGGAAGCAGAGGCTACGGGGACCACTGCCGTCTTCAAACAGGCCCTGTCTCCTGTCCGCAGCCCTGGGAGGGCCCCAGGCTGATTGAAGTGGCCCGAATTATGAAGCCCAAAGCCTTTGAGGCAAGCCGCCCCATCGAGGCCAAGAATAATTGAACAAATAGTTTATCTGGCTAACCAACAGCTGTAGAGCCCGGGCGATTTGGACAGGATTAGGGGCGAGCCGTGAGAGGATACTCCCACAGGGCCCTTCAAATCCTCATCCTGAACTCTGCCAGCGAAGAACACACGTCGAGACACTGGAATTGCTTTTAAGTCCGTTTCTCTCCCTTTCCAAGTGACGCTGTTCAGTGCCTCCAAGAATTTTAAGTGACTGAGGCAACCAACTTTGGGGTCCCTGCTATTGGGTTCCTTCAATCCCCCCAAACCTTGTTTGATCCCAGACAGCTCGGACTCATGTGGAAATTCTGATCCCTCTGGGAGGGGCCTGAGGGCTGCCGCCTTCCCCTGAAGTCTGCATTGCTGGCAGCTGCTGTAATGTCTAAAGGTGGTGCCAGGGCCAAGTTCAGGTTAGGATAGAAGAGGAGTCTAGGGGGGCTGCATGGAGAGAGAGGACGCAAGGAATCCTCTTCCCTGTGCGAGAAGAAGTTGAAAAAAAAAACTTCAAACAGACAAAAGATTTAAATGTTTTTTTAAAAAAAAAAATCCAAGTACAAACAAGAACCTGGGAAAATTTCTGGGTTAAAACCTTTATAACCTCGAGGTGAGTAATATGTTTCTAACTCTGATTCAAAATCCAGAAATCACAAGACTATAGAAATCATAGAAGATTGACAAATTTAACAATGTAAAAAATTCTGCCTGGCAAAACATCACTTGTAAGTATGATAAACTAGGAAAAAGATTTGCAACTCATATCACAGAAAAAGGCTAGTCTTCCTAATGGATAAAGAATTCATAGTTACCGATCAGCAAAAGATCAGAAACCCCAAAGGAAATTGGGTGAAGGATATGAACAGATAGTTCATAGGGTGGAAAACAGAAATGACCCCTAAGTATATGAAAATGATGTTCAACCTCACTCATAATATGAACAATGCAAATTAAAACTACACAAAGAGGACACAAGGAATCCTCTTCCTTGTACAAGAAGAAGTTGAAAAAAAAAAAAGAAAGCTCCAAATGGACCAAAGATTTAAATGTTAAAAAAAAAAGAAACTCGTATAAGTACAAATGAGAACTTGGGAGAAGTTCTGCGTTAAAACCTTTATAACCTAGCAGATTGGAAAAATTCCAAAAATTTGACAATGCGCTGTGTTGGTGTATCTGAGAGGAAATAGAACTTCCTTACATTAATGCTGGCAAGTAAAATGGAGAATACTTTGGCAATATCTATCAAAATTACAGATGCATGTAACCTTTGACCCAACAATAACACTCTTGGGGATTTACCTAATAGAATATTGCATGGTGATGTGCAAAATGTATTAATTGCCACTGGTTTTCAACAGCAAAAAATTGGAAGGGAATAGTTAAAAATAAATTCATCAAGAGGGGAGCATTTAAATAACTTATGGTACCTCCCTACAATGGAATACTATGCAGCTGTAAAAAAGAATGAGGGAGCTATCCAGGAGCTGATTTCTAAGGAATGTTAAGTGAAAGAAGTCCAAATGCAGTGGGGGTACATACAATAAGCTACCTTTCCTATAAATAAGAGTGAAAATCAGAAAAACATCTGTATTTGTATTACCTTAAAGAGACTCAGGGAAGGACACACAAGATACTAGTGAAATGGTTTAGCTGTGGACAGGGAGGAGGTGATAACTGGGGTGGGCGTGCACAGACTTCACTGTGCACCTTTTTGTGTGAATTGATTTGGGACCAGTGGAATACCTATGCTGAAACAAAATAAAAACCCTGCATATAAAAGACAGAAACAGAACATAACGAAAACAGGACCCCAAACCCAGCCATGTGGCTGTCGTTCTGCTTCCTGAGTTGGGCTGGGGGGCAGCAAGAACACTCCCCCCCGCCCTTCCTCTTCACAGGTGCCGGCCCTCCTGCTGGGTGCTGGGGTGACCGGTGCCCCAGCGCAGCATGGCCGCCACACCGCCTCCCGTCCCAGTGGCCCGGAAAGGGGGCCGGAACCGGTGAACTCAAGCTCCTCATGGACGTCGGCCTCTAAGTCTGCTTGTGCGGCTTCTTCAGAGCACCCCCAATCTCTTTTTCTTCACAGGGATCTCACAAGTCCTTAAAAACAAGGCTCGGCCCACAGAGAGTCCCGTACCCTAAGGCATTTGAGAATTTGGGTCCGGATTGGAAAGCTCTTGTTTGTTTCCATTGCGTGAGAATCTCTGAAAGAGGAGCAGTCACCTGGCTGAGCTGATCAGCCTCTGCCTAGCACCGGGCTCCCCAAGGAGGCCATCCTGTGAGTCTGAGAGCCGCAGACCTGGAGGCCAGGACCCCGGGTCTGAGCAGCCTGCGCGGAGTGGGCTATGGGGCTCAGGGATCTACTTAAAAAACCTTTACATGACTCTTAGCATGTGAAACATGGGTCTATAGGTGCTTTACAAATGTAAACTCACTTATTCTTTATAATAACTCTGTAAGGAAAGTGTTTTGGGTACCCCCAATTTAAGATGAGGAAACCGAGGCACAGAGAGCTTAAGCAACTTGCCTGAAGTCACACAGCTGGCATATGGCAGAGTCAGGATTCCAACCCAGGCCGTCAGTTCTTAACCAACACACTGTGCTGACTTTTATATTTTAAATTGAGGTAAAATTCACATAATATAAAACTAACCACTTAAAATGTACAGTTCAGTGGCATTAAACACATTCACAATGCTGTACAACCACACATCTATCTAGTTCCAAAATATTTCATCTCCCCAAAAGGAAACCTTGTACCCTAGCAGTCACTCCCCATTCTACCCTCTCCCCTGCCCCTGGCAACCTCTAATTACTTCCTGACTCTTGGGTTTGCCTATTCTAGATATTTTATATAAATGGAATCATAGAGTATGTGACTTCTGTGTCTGACTATTTTACTTAGCAAAAGGTTTTCGAGGTTCATCACATTTGGAGCCTGTATGAGTATTTCACTCCTGCTTATGGCTGAAGAATGCTCCATTGTGTGGATATGCCATATTTTGTTTACCGTTCATCAAGGATAACGTTTGGGTTGTTTGCACCTTTTGGTAAGATTGAAGAGTGTAGCAGAGATTTCTTGAGTGCCTGTTTTCAGTTCTTTTGGGTATTACGCTGCCTTTTTTTTTCTTTTTTTAAATTTTTATTTATTTATTTATTTATTTATTTATTTATGGCTGTGTTGGGTCTTCGTTTCTGTGCGAGGGTTTTCTCTAGTTGTGGCAAGCGGGGGCCACTCTTCATCGCGGTGCGCAGGCCTCTCACTGTCGCGACCTCTCTTGTTGCGGAGCACAGGTTCCAGACGCACAGGCTCGGTAGTTGTGGTGCACAGGCCTAGTTGCTCCGCGGCACGTGGGATCTTCCCAGACCAGGGCTCGAACCCGTGTCCCCTGCATTGGCAGGCAGATTCTCAACCACTGCGCCACCAGGGAAGCCCTACGCTGCCTTTTTGATGGAAGTAAGGAGCAAATGCTCCTACCTTCCCGAGCCTTTGCTCTTGGGGCCTCTCACCTCCGCAGGACTCCTCATCCTCTCTCCTGGAGAAAAACAAGACAAGGATGACTGAGTAGGGAAAAGCCTGCTCTGGGGGAGGAAGGTAGGAAGGAAAAGGTGATGGTGGCGACAACATTCACCCCAAAGCCAAGGCGTTTCTCAGCTGCCATTCACGCGCCTATTGCCAGGGGGCCGAGGGGCGGAGGGATGAAGAGCTTGCTGAGGCTGAATTCTGTCGCCAGGGGCCTCCTGGGGCCCCACTGGGCCCCCTCTTGCCCTGGAGACTCGGAGGTGAGGCTGTGTTGGAAGACTGACAGTGGAGAGCTAGCCTCCAGGCCCCTCCTGCCCGTGACCCCACGCACGGTCTTGGCAGTCAGGACGTCCATTCCTTCCGTGTTCTGCGAAGTTCCACGGCTGTTCTTTCTGCACTTCCAGCGTTGTGCAGTTCCTCATGAAATTATCTTTCAGTGTTTTTCTCCCCTGCCGCTCTGGGGCTGACCCAGTCCAGGCCCTGGCTGGTCCACGTGGGCCTCATCTTCTAACCTCAAGTCCTTTGCGTCCCTTTATCACCAGGCGACCCCGAGAAGACCTGGTTGGAGTTTTTTTTTTTTTTTTTTTTAATTAATTAATTGATTTATTTATTTTTGGCTGTGTTGGGTCTTTGTTTCTGTGTGAGGGCTTTCTCTAGTTGCGGCAAGCGGGGGCCACTCTTCATCGCGGTGCGCGGGCCTCTCACTATCGCGGCCTCTCTTGTTGCGGAGCACAGGCTCCAGACGCGCAGGCTCAGTAGTTGTGGCTCACGGGCCTAGTTGCTCCGCGGCATGTGGGATCTTCCCAGACCAGGGCTCGAACCCGTGCCCCCTGCATTAGCAGGCAGATTCTCAACCGCTGCGCCACCAGGGAAGCCCGACCTGGTTGGAGTTTGATCGGATGGAGATTAAGTCAGGGGCGCTCACAGCGTTTCAGAGCCCAGGACCTCTCTGCACGCCTGACATTTAGATTTTCTCCCTTTTTTTTTCTTTGCCCCCTCCCCCCACCACGGTTTTCGTCCTCTTTCTTTTTTCTTTGAACTTCTAGAACAAAAGTCACCAACTGGTGACTTTCAGGTTGAATCTGACCTACAGACCTGTTTTTAAACATGTTTTAAAAAGTGCTCTTGGGACTTCCCTGGTGGCGCAGTGGTTAAGAATCCGTCTGCCAATGCAGGGGATATGGGTTTGAGCCCTGGTCCGGGAAGATCCCACATGCCGCGGAGCAGCTAAGCCCGTGTGCCACAACTACTGCAGCCCGCGTGCTGCAACTACTGAAGCCCACGTGCCACAACTACTGAAGCCTACGTGCCTAGAGTCCGTGCTCTGCACCAGGAGGAGCCACCGCAACGAGAAGCCCACGCACCGCAACGAAGACTAGCCCCCGCTCGCGGCAACTAGAGAAAGCCCGCGCTCAGCAAACCCAACACAGACAAAAAAAAAAAAAGTGCTCTTAAAGAATATGAGCTGCCTGTAGCACAGGAAACTACATTCAATAAACTGTGATAAACCATAATGGAAAAGAATATGAAAAAGAATGTATATATAATATATGTATAACTGAGTCACTTTGCTGTACAGCAGTAATTAACACTACATTGTGATTCAACTATACTTCAATAAAAAATAAATTAAAAAAAAGAATATGAGCTGCCATTGAAAAATTGGTGAATTTTGCGTAAAAATCAGGTTATGTAGCTTCTCCTAAAAACGTGGCCGGTCTGGCCATGCAGGGCCTGTGTTCCACCGTGGAGCAATTCACCAGAGACCTTCTCCTCACAGTGTGAGCTCGAGGCCCTGTCCTGGTCCAGGGACCTTCATTTATGTCACCTTCCTGACCCCTCATCTACATTTATATGCAGAACAGAATCACATTATGTTAAAGGTTTTGGGTAAAGAATTGCAATTTATTTTGGACAAATGCCCTTGCGTTTTGGCGACTTCCTAAACCCGGCCACGGCTGCAATCAATGATCACTGGCCTCAGAGGTTTATAGTGAGGGCTTCTCCGATGCAAGGACAGTGAACCCCAAGGAAACCCTGTGATTTCAGTCACTTCTACTTTAGTTCTGTATCTTTTGTTAACTTTGCAAGATATTCAGGGCCAAGTTGCACTGGTATGTAAAATTCTTTATAAAATCAAGCCAATTATGATTGTTTTTGGAGGGAAGACATCTTTTTTGCAGACGCTGGAATGGTCACAGAAGAGAAGGGAGCATGAAATCGTGAGTTTATTCTGTCTTGAATTTGACACCTGAAGCACCCAAGGAATTTAAAAAGAAGGAGCAGAAAGGATGGGAATGACAACATTTCAGGAAAGGATGAGGGAAGAATTTTAAAAGGAAAAATGTTTACGAATATGGGTACACGTTTGTGTTTGTGTATGTGAGTGGATGTGAAATTGAGGGCATGTGAGCTTGTGTATGAGAAAGTGATTGTACGCTCATGTGTCATAGTGAAGTCATTTCTCTTGACTTCCCCTTTTAAGAAGTTTACAGGGGCTGAGCAATTTATGAGGCACTTCTGTAACGGAGCAGGACTGTATGGGGCCCCCATGTCCTCCGCCTGCCTTTATCTGTAGAAAAACTTTAGTCAAAGAATAAATTTAGGCACTTCCCTTGTGGTCCAGTGGCTAAGACTCCCCGCCCCCCCGAGCTCCCAATAATGCAGGGGGCCTGGGTTCGATCCCTGGTCGGGGAACTAGATCCCACATGCCGCAACTAAGAGTTCACATGCTGCAAATAAAGATCCCGCATGCTGCAAGGAAGATCCCGCATGTGATAATGAAGATCCCGCATGCCGCAACTAAGACCTGGCACAGGGATTTCCCTGGTGGTCCATGGTTAAGAATCCGAGCTCCCAATGCAGGGGGCCCGGGTTCAATCCCTGGTTGGGGAACTAAGATCCCACATACTGCAACTAAGCCCGCATGCCGCAACTAGAGAAGACCGCGTGCTGCAACGAAGAGCCCGCACGCCGCAACGAAGACCCAGCACAGCCAAAATAAATTAATAAAAAAAGAATAAATTTAATCAGAGTAGTGAGAAAATGCAGAAACAAAGGAAAATAGTCAAGCAAGACAAGATAATAATAGTTTAGTTATTAAGCAAAGTCAAGGACCTTTAGTTCCTCCTCAAGGGCTATAGATAAAATTCTGAGCCGCATCCTTTGAGCTGTTTTACAGATACTAAAACCTCCACCAAGTGGAAGAAGTTAACTGCATGACGACCAGACTGTAGCCATGACATAAGCTGCCACAATTCCAAGAATTGGCCTCCAAGAAATGGGAACAAAGCGACACTGGAACTGAAGATTAACTGTACTTGAAACAATCAAGATGACGCTGATCAGACCACTGCATGACCAATTTCAAGATGACTGTCAGAGCTGACTGTGCTGTTTCTGCTTGTAGCCCCCTCCCTCCACCAGTGCACCCCTGAAATTCCCCATTAAGGGGCTGTGCTCCTCATCAGCAGTGAGGAATTTGTTCTTTGGGGCATGAGTCCACCTTCTCCCCAGGACTGCCAGCTTCCTCAATAAAGCTATCTTTCCTTTTACTCAATACTCATCTCTCAGTATTGGATTTTTTTTTTTAATATTTATTTATTTGGTTGCATCAAGTCTTAATTGTGGCAGGAGGGCTCCTTAGCTGCAGCTTGTGGGCTCCTTAGTTGTGGCATGAGAACTCTTAGTTGCGGCATGCATGTGGGATCTAGTTCCTGGACCAAACCCAGGAGCCCTGCATTGGGAATGTGGAGTCTTAACCACTGTGCCACCAGGGAAGTCCCAGTATGGGATTCTTGAGCAATGAGCAGCCAGACCTGAGTTCGGTAACACCTCCATCACTGTTGTCAACTGACTTTTGATTCTTGGCTGATGTGTCCATCCAGAGACCTCTCACCCAGTCCTTCTTCATTCTTCCTCCCTTTCCATGGTCTCTGCGGCACAGGAAAGATTTATTAATTCAAAGCATTTATTTTGATCCTATGACGTGCCTGGAATTGTTCCACATACCGGAGCTATAGGGATAAAAAAGGCAGACAAGGCCACTGCCCTCATGGAGCATTTATTCTGGTGCAGGAAGACAGACAATAAACGCCAACACTAAAAACACAAATAAGTGAGATGATTTCAAGGAGTACAAGTGCCACGCATAGATGCTGCTTTGGATGGAGGTTAGTGGAGGGTCCTGAGATAGTGGTGGTGGCCTGCACGGTGACCAGGCCACCATGCAAGGGTCTGGATGAGTAAGTGCAAAGACCTGAAGTGAGAGCAGCTTGATGTGGTCTGGAATAGGGAGCCAGGGGCTGTGCTGGAGCTCAGGCTGGGAGCCCCAGATGATGGCAGAGGCTGGCCCTGAGTCTTGTTCAGTGCATTGTTGGCTGCAGAGAATGGTTTGGATTTTATTCTAATTGCAATGGAATTAATTAAAGGAATTTTAAGTAGGGGAGTGATATAGCTTGATTTATTTACAGCTACTCGGGAGATAAGCATGAGAGAGAGAGAGAATTTTTTTTGTTCATATATATCAAAAATGCAAACTGAGAAGTTTAAAAAAGTGTTAATTAAAAACAACATCGAAAAACCCATCAAATGTTAACATAAATGACACAATTTTTATTAAAAATATTTTCAAAGCAAGAAATTTTAATGAGAAGAGTGGCATTGTTTTACATGTTTATAACTCTAATGTCTGGTTTAAAAGAAGACAGTTGAACTCTCATGTTCACTTCTGAAGAAAATGTGTTGTGATGTGTTGTTTCCATTGAAATATATTGAGAAAATCTGGCTTCACACAGATGCATAGTTGAAAAGTATTTAATAGATAATCAGGGATATTTTTCTACTCCCAAAATTGACAAGTAATTGTTTCTGAAAGGTTAGTTGCAATGTGGAATCTGAAACCACATGGGAGAATTTCATACTCTGTTAGATTAAAATCCACTGGTCAGTCATGCACTTGAGTCGATCTTCTCCCCTGTGTGATTTAGTGACATCATGCACTGGCCATTTGGAAAACAGTGACTCACTGAGTTATGCAGATCTTCCAAATGTTGACAAATTTCATTCAACAGGATAAAAAACATCACATTTGTCAATGTCACCACAGACTTCACTGGAAAAGTCTTTCAGGGTTGGGAAGCGGTCTACTTTACAGTGGCAGATACAAGTTTTCCGAAATTGTATTTTTGCTTGAAAAGTCAAGTTTTATCATTGGCAACAAATGTTGTCAACTGCTTTCACTGAAGTGACAGGTTTATTTTATTTATTTTTCAGAAGATGTCTCTAAATACCCATGTCTGAATAAGCACAGTTTGTCAGTCACTCTTTCAAGTAGCAATAGTGTTCTGTGAAAAAGGTGACTAGTGCAGCTGGCAATTCAAATGAACCACGATTGCTTATTCTTGAGACAGGTTCATGCTTCAGTACAGAACAGAAGTGCTCAGTGTACCATGTTGAAAAAGCGTGTGCTCAAGGACTGAGACTTCATAAGATTCCTATTTTTTACTGTTTCATCAAGGACATTTTTCTTTTTAATTGAGGTATAGTTGATTTAGAATATTGTGTTAGTTTCAGGTATACAGTAAAGTGATTCAGTTATACACATATATATGTATATATATGTAATTTTTTTCAGATTAATTTCCATTATAGGTTATTACAAGATATTGAATATTGTTCCCTGTGTTATATGGTAGATCCTTGTTGCTTTTCTATTTTATATATAGTAGTGTAAATCTATTAATCCTGTACTCCTGTATTCCTCCCCCTCCTCCCTTTCCCCTATAAGCTTGTTTTCTCTGTCTGTGAGTCTATTTCGTTCTGTAAATAGGTTCATTTGTATTATTTTTTAGATTCCACATGAGTGATATCATATAATATTTGTCTTTCTTTGTCTGACTTACTTCTCTTAGTATGATCATCTCTAGGTCCATCCGTGTTGCTGCAAATGGCATTATTTCATTCTTTTTTATGGCTGAGTAATATTCCATTGTATATGTATATATCATGTCTTCTTCATCCATTCATCTGTCGATGGACGTTTAGGTTGTTTCCACATCTTAGCTTATTGTAAATCGTGCTGCTATGAACATTGGGGTGCATGTATCTTTTCGAATTAGAGTTTTTGTCTTTTCCAGATATTTGTCCAGGAGTGGGATGGCAGGATCATATGGTAACTCTATTTTTATTTTTTCAAGGAACTTCCATACTGTTCTCCACAGTGGCTGTATCAACTTACATTCCCACCAGCAGTGCAGGAGGGTTCCTTTTTCCCCACACTCTCTCCAGCATTTGTTATTTGTAGACTTTTTGATGATGACTGTTCTGACTGGTGTGAGGTGATACCTCATTATAGTTTTGATTTGCATTTCTCTAATAATTAGCAATGTTGAGCATCTTTTCATGTGCCTGTTGGCCATCTATATGTCTTCTTTGGAGAAATGTCTATTCAGATCTGCTCATTTTTTGATTTGGGTTTTTTTTTTTTTTGATATTGAGTTGTATGAGCTATTTGTGTGTTTTGGAAATTAACCCCTTGTCGGCTGCATTGTTTACATATATTTTCTCCCATTCCATAGGTTGATTTTTTATTTTGTTGATGGTTTCCTTTGCTGTGCAAAAGCTTTTAAGTTTGATTAGGTCCCATTTGTTTATTTTTGCTTTCAATTCTTTTACCTTGGGAGACTGATCTAAGAAAATGTTAATACAATTTATGGCACAGAATGTTTTGCCTAAGTTCTCTTCTAGGAGTTTTATGGTGTCATGTCCCATATTTATCTTTAAACCATTTAGAGTTTATTTTTGTATATGGTGTGAGGGAGTGTTCTAACTTCATTGATTTACATGAGGCTGTCGAGTTTTCCCAACAACACTTTCTGAAGAGACTGCCTTTTCTCCATTGTATAGTTTTGCCTTCTTTGTCATGGATTAATTGACCATAGGTGTGTGGGTTTATTTCTGGACTCTCTATTCTGTTCCATTGATCTCTATGTCTGTTTTTGTGCCAATACCATGCTGTTTTGATTACTGTAGCTTTGTAGTATTATCTGAGGTCTGGGAGGGTAATGCCTCAAGGTTTGTTCTTTTATCATCAAGGACATTCTCAAGTGAAACTGACTTTTTTTTTTTCTGTGAGTGCATGGCAAGGAATGCAATGTCTACTGGTGAAGTTTGGTATCACCACCTTGATTCATCCTAAGGCACCAGCAGTTTTACCCACCAGTGCAACTGTGAACACAGTGAAAAAGTCAAATAACATCTTAATATTATTTTGAAAATAGTCTTGACCTCACAGACCCCCAGAACTGTTTGGGAGACCTCTTAGGGGTCTGTAGATCACACTTTGAAAAACACTGATATAGGTTACCGAGTGTTCAAAATATATAAGCATTTAATGTCTTGACTCACAGTAGCATTGTGATAGAAAAAGCAATCTGATAAATTTGGCATGTGCCACATATGATAAAGGGAAAGTCTTTTCTTTGTGTGGAAGTCTCTTGCCCATGAATACCATGCCTACTCTTCTCCTTGTACAGTTAACTTTTTGCTACATATTTATATATATATATACATATTTTTATTATATATATATATACACACACACACACACACACACATATATATATAAAATTCACAGCTCCCCCATTACCTTTCCCAAACCCTAATATCCTCCCTGAGTACTGACATTGAAATAGGTTCCTCTCATCTCAGACTCAGCAGACATGGGGTAGAGCTGCACCTGACTTAAGAAAAAAAAAATCTGAAAATATCACTCATTTTATCATGTAGGTCCCATAAAAAGTCTATAAGTAAATATTTCTCATTTCATATGATTACTAAATTTGACCAGAGTGCTCCAGGTGTTTTATTACATACGTGATGGAGGTCTGTTAGGAATGAAGTTTTGCAATGTGATCCCATCTTGCATAATTCTGGGAAAGAGATTCAGGGATCGAGTTCCTGTATGTTTCCCCACAAAAAGGACCTCGGCTCTCGCTTGGTACTTTAGACTCTGTGTTCTTGGCTGTAAAACAACTGTCAGTAAGGACCATAACAGTTCTTCACCCCTGTTAGAGAGCGAAGGAAAGCAGACTTGTGTCCATCCCAGGTGTTCGTCTCGGCTGATTCTTTGAATTTATAGTGGGGGGGTTTAAAATGCCAGGGGGGCTGGGAGGGACAAGGAGGGACATCAGACCAATATTTACACCATCTTTCCTCTTCAAGATCTTATGGGCCAAGTTTTTCATCTGTAAATGTGGACAGCTGGGCTAGAGGACGCCTATCAGTCCTTCCAGATTTGCACTTTGCGATTCTGGAATTGCTGACGGGGGTCCAGAAGGAAGCCCAGGTGACTTTACAAAAGTTCTCACTGTCACCTCTAGGGGGCGCGCCAGCCCTCCCTACGGGCTTGAAAAGTTAAGTAGGCAGTTCTTCAGCATTTCTCAAAGTTTCTGGGAATTTCTGAGGTCTTTGGTGGGATGGGATTTCCTGACTAGGGGAGGAATATGAAGCTGGGCCAGTGACGGGGTAAGGAAAAGTGACGACAGCAGTTACATTGCAAGGAAGTAGAACAGGTAAACTGGTCTCGAGTGATTGAACAAAATTCTGAAGTGAACCTAGAACTAAAGGCTACCGTTGGGCAGAGTTTTGGGAGGTAGCAGAGAGGTGAAGATTCATAGCTGTTCTGAAATGAGCACACCTACTGATGCAAGACCGTGCTGGGCATTGCTAAAGCGGTAAGGAGCAAACAAGCCAGACCAGGGCTGGTCCTCAGTCACTTGAAGCCGGTCATTGCAAAGTGTTAATAAGGTTGACGGCTAAGTTCAGACAGATGGTAATACACAGCAGGGGAGGTAACTGGTCTGGGGATCGGAAGATCTCCCGCAGGCAGCAGACTAGAGGATGAGCAGAGTTAGTAGGTGAAGAGGTGGGTTGAAAGCAGTGGGGAGGGAGGGAGGCAGATGAGTGCCAGGGGGTGCTGCCATGAGGGACGTAGTGTTCTAGACAGCCTGGAAGGGACGATGTGGATATGGCTCTTTCGTTGAGTAAGAGATGGACGAGGGGGTAAGAAGAGAGGCTGGAGTAGTTGGGAGGGGTCAGGTCACGTTAAGGAGACTGAACTCAACCCTGAGGACAATGGAAACCATTGGAAGGCTTTAGGGAAGGGATTCAGGGGAGATCTTTCCAGCTGGAGAGGTGAACGGATGGGAAGGGGGCAAGATTTCAGGGACGCCAGCTTGGGCGGCTATGGTCACCCAGATGAGAGGCGACGTGGACGGGAGTGAGATGGAGGGAAATGGAGGGAAGTGAGACACATCAAGAGGTAGTCACACTGGGTTTTAGCCGAAGAACTTAGCGGGATTGTTTTCAAACTTACAGGTTCATTGACAAACAAGCACAATTCGTAATGTTCTGTTCCCCTGAAGCAATACAGATAGTGCGCGGACATACTTGCTTGCAGGGGACCTCCTCCCCGCAGAATCAAAGTGCTGCCTCTGTGTGGACAGGTAACTGTAGAGACCTGCCACTCTTCCTAAGGGGTCCTCTCTGCGTCACCACTAAAGTATTGCACTTTCAGCCTCATTCAAGAAAGAGATGAAACTGGATTAATGCGACAGTGTCTGTGACCAGGGAATGGTTGCACATGACTCTCAAGTCCGTTTAAGAAGCATTTTCTCCTTCTGTGATCTGTCAGTATTTTGCAGCCCAGCTCTCTCCATCAGAGAGTAGAGGCAGAGCACGTGTGCCCTGGAGCCCTGACGTGGGAGGAGAAGAGCTCGCTCCTCTCCCAATGGGAGATGCTGTCTTTGTTGCTTCTAGCCAGAAGGGCTGAGGGGCACTCGGAGGGCTGCGGGCCAGGAGCTGTGCTGTGTGCGAGGGGCGGTGGTTGGGATTCTAATAAAGGGGTTTCCATCAGGCGCGGAACACGCTGCTTGCTGCATTTCTGCGGTGCAAGATTAGCCGGTCGGTGTTAGGAACGGCCAAGGCCTGGGCCAGAGCAAAGTTGAGTTTGCTAGAGATGTGGTCCCAGGACCCCCAGGGGAGGTGTGAGTGCACGTCCTGTAAGTCCCAGCTCCTCACAGGCACTGGCAAGTTCGCAGGGTCCCCAAGCAACCGCACAGGCTAGGATTGTACAAAGGCTGCTGTGGTCTCCCCTGTCCTTTCCTTCTTCCCACAGATCTCACTGCAATAGGTAGACAGTGATGCCGAGGGGGAACAAGTACCGCTGTGATCAGGTGCTGTTTCACCCTTAGAATCCTACACAACTTGTACGATGTACTCCTGAAGAGTTCTTACCATAATTTTCTTCACTGTGTTATTCAACAAAATATTTATTGAGTGTCTACTATGTGCCAGGCACCGTTCTAGGTTCATGGACCACATCTGTCCATAAACCAAAGCTCTCCTGCGGCCCTTTCTCTGTAGTGGGAAATAACAGGTAACACACAGTAAATGCAATCTGTTCAGGAGGATGCGGGGTTCTCTCCTGACTCAGGAGTGGCGAGGGGACCAGTGTCACCATGTTCTCAGCGCTGGTTTTGAACCTGACCTCCTGGCAGACATGCTATGTGGTTGCAGAGTGAGGAAGGTCAGTTCTGATCATGACCTGGGGAGAGAGGAAGCAGGGCCAGTGGGCAGATGAGTGATTTATGCAGTATGTGAGCAAGTGAGCGAGCTGGGAAAAGAGAAAAACATAGAACTGATTAAACGCAAGTTAGATATAGTTCCCATTTCCAATCATCTATAAAATTTTTTCCAGAAGCCCTTCAAATTTAGTCCAGACGAAGGTGGGTGGATGGCAGAGAGTTGGGGTAGTGGTCCCAGAGCAAGGAAGTGCTGCTTGGAAGGTGGGGAAAGCATCAGCTGAAGCGTGGCCTGGTTATTACAGGATTGATGTCCCTTATTTCTGCTTTCCCCATCAAAGTGTAACGAGAAGCCTGTGGTTCTTCTACCGAAGGACAGATGTGCTTTAAAAATTCTCAAATGGATAAAATAATCAGGCAAAGGGCTGAGCCTGGGCTGCCACCTCGAATGTTTCAGCCACGTGGGCTCCACTGTTTCCTTCTGACCTTAAGATGCAGGGGTTTCAGGGTTCAGTTCATCGTCAGTGAAGCGGGGCTCAGGCGCACTTACTAAACCTCGTCTGTGTTTGCTAATAATTATCACCCAGTTCATTATGGGCCCTGCAGTGCTCCCACTTCCTTTAATTAATTTGTCCTGTATTAATTATGGGGGTGTTTTATTTTATAAGGGTGATGACTAACCCAGCCGGCAGGTTCAGAACTGCCCTGTTGGTGCTTGACTGACAAGGGCTTGGTCTCCCAGTTCAGCCCAATCTGTTTGGGAGGAGGGCATCATTCTCTCCTGACATCAGGCGTGGCGAGGGGGCCAGTGCCTGCCAGGGAACTGGGCCTCCTGGGGCAGAGATCTTGTTGGAGCTGCTGACTTGGGAAGCTCAGTTCTGTTCATGACCACGTAGAGCCTGCCAAGGCAGCCAGGGAAACACACCCCACGGGCTGGGGTCCTACGGAGGAGTGGCTTCAAGGCAACGTAGTAGATGACCTTCAGACTGGAGGCCCCTCCACCAGAGGCTCCTTGAAACTCAGATACTTGAGGAGCCTGGAGCGTTCTTTTGAAATTCAGCTCCGAGCTCTTCGTGGAATGCAAGGGTTGTTTCTGCCCA
This sequence comes from Balaenoptera borealis, assembly GCF_965194805.1. Classification (NCBI taxonomy): domain Eukaryota; kingdom Metazoa; phylum Chordata; class Mammalia; order Artiodactyla; family Balaenopteridae; genus Balaenoptera; species Balaenoptera borealis. The sequence goes on along the minus strand of NC_138868.1, from coordinate 107,776,276 downwards.
GCTTCTTGAGTTCTTTAAGTTCTTTCCCAAAGCTGCTCTGAGTCTATCTTGCAGTAACTGCATTTCTTTTCTGGAGTTTCTGCATTTTTATTGCAATCTTATTCTCAACTCCTACTTGACATCCACAAAGTTTAAGATCATTGGATTCACAGTTGTGATGGGCGAGGAGGACGTTGATCTCCAGTATGGAATAGATTCCAACACACAGCCCTCTCCACCCAGACTGTTGCAGGAGCCTCCTAATGCCTCTGCCTTCTCCGTACACACTGCTCTCCCCCTCTGCAGGCCAGCCTTCCCAGGCGGATTTTTTCCGGATCTCAAGCCGAGTGTGTCCCTCCTCTCCTTAAAGTTCCCCAGTGGATTCCTGTCGCCCCCATAACAAACCTGTACGTCTTCATCTTGGAGCGCAGGGCTCTCCGTGACCTTGACCCTGCCCCTCCCCATCCCTGACTCAGCTCCTGCCACTCTCCCATGGTTATTCAGTCTTAGAGGTGAATTTTTGGAACACGTGATGATGGTTCAGCCTCCACACTTCTGTGCATCGTGTTTGCTCCCAGGACTATCCGGTCCCAAACTCGTCCTCTGCTTGAGCTCCCTGTGAACTTGATCAAACGTTCCGGCATCCGTGAAGGCGTCCCGACTCAAGCCAGGTCCAGTGCATCCCCCAGCATCTTCCAACAGTGCCCTGCATCCCAGAACCCCTCCATCCTCTTCCCACAGCGCCGTACATCCCAGAACCCGCCCGAGCAGTAGTTAGTCGCTCTCGTGACTGCTCCACGTGTTTTATGATGCCCTCCTCAGGGCCAGGGTCTGGACCTTATTTGGCTTGATAATTCCAGGCCTAGCTGAGTGCTTTGCCCGCAGTAGGAAATGAGTTTCTATTTCTTGTAGGAACGAACGAATGAAGGAATGAATAAAGCAGGAATCTCAATCCATCCTTTGTTCCAATAAAGATGTTTCTCTTTTGAGAAACATAGCAGTCTTCTCGTGTCCATATTTATGAGGGAGAGATTGCAGGGAAGGAGGGAGAAGTGAGCTCTGAAAGCAAAGTTAATTAAGAGAGTTAAGGTAGTGTGATCTGGAATCAAAGTGGTTGCACAAGAACAGCTGGTGGAAGAAGGAGATGGGGGTGGAGGAGATGAGCGTGGAGTCCTGAGGAGGTAACAGGAGATGGTGGGAGTCAGCCAACCTCCTACAATGGGGGGTCTTGTCAGAGGCAGCTAAGGTTGCCGCGTCTGAAGCAGACTCTGGGCTCTGGGACTTTGGGAGAAGATGTAGCGATGAGTGGATATGGGCAAATGGGTGACGCCATCTGGCAGGAGTACCTCCTTGGACCCAGGAAGTTCTGCATCAGGCTGGGTTTAAAGGTGCAGTTCTCTCTCTTCCAGAATGGATCTCATATCCTGTGCCAGAGCATTTCTAGAAAACCCTTTGGCCTGGGTCAGACATTTTGAGTCTGGTCCTCTGTCCATCCCTCCATCCCTCACCTGATCCTCCCTCCATCCCTCACCTGCTGGCCTCTGAGGAGCCTTAGTCTCTAGACAATCCTGTACCCCTTTCTCCCCACTGTTCCCATCTGCCTGACTTTCTCCGGGTTGCTGCCCTCAGAGAATTGATCAGGGCTCAAAACAAAGTGGGAGCAGCCAGAACTCCTGGGTCTGGTCACTAGGTCTGCCTTACCAACCCGCTGAGTTCCGCTGAGCCTTGATTTTCCCCTTCTATAATGTGGGCAGCATGCCGTTTCACCTCCCTTGAACTGCCCAGTTAATGATCACCCTGAGTTCCCAGGGAGTGCAATGCCCTGCAGTTCTCCAGGATGCAAATTTGTAATTATTATTTTTTGCCAAGCCTCTCATATCATCCCCAGTTTCATAACCTCCGTCACCCTGCCCCATCCCCTCCCTTCCTGCACGTACAGAGCCCTCCCCTCTCGCCCAGATGCACACCTGCAGGAAAAACTGGCAAGGACTCCTTTCCATCTGTCACAGCTTCAAATAGCTTGAGTGTGCTGATGACAGATAAAGTAATTGCAGAGCATATGAATGACAATATTTGATGTGTTAAAATAATTTTTTAATGCCAAGCATTTGTATAATTTATAGCTGGAATCCAAAGTTTTCTTCTTGCTTCCCACTTCTCACCTGGTCACTCCACATCGGAGTGGCAGGCACGTTGGCCCCATGGCTCTTGTGTTTGTTCAGTGTGTTACAAGGAGAAGGCAGGACGGGCTGCAGCAATCCGTACGGTTCTTACTGACTTCTGAACCCCCAGGCCTCACTCAGATCTTAGCATGTTGAGGTGCTTACGGATATTTGATAAATGCATTATTTATTTTTTTAAAGAAATTTATTTATTTATTTATTTATTTATTTATTTATTTATGGCTGTGTTGGGTCTTCGTCGCTGTGCACGGGCTTCTCATTGTGGTGGCTTCTCTTGTTGCGGAGCATGGGCTCTAGGCACGCGGGCTCAGTAGTTGTGGTTCGCGGGCTCTAGAGCGCAGGGTCAGTAGTTGTGACGCACAGGCTTAGTTGCTCCGCGGCATGTGGGATCTTCCCAGACCAGGGCTTGAACCCGTGTCCCCTGCACTGGCAGGCGGATTCTCAACCACTGCACCACCATGGAAGTCCCGATAAACGCATTATCAAATAGAAGTTGGGGAGTCATCTGACGACTGTTCAGTCAGTGCTTATATGTGCCAAACACCAGTCTAAGAAGTAGAACACAAGAGCGACAAGACAGACGAGGTCCCTGCCTCCGAGGAGTTTAGAGTTTGGTGGGGGGTCATAGCAACAATGCATGCTGAGTCTACTGTGGAGGAAAGAGGGGATCCTGGTAACTTAGGCATCAAGGTGTCATCTAGAGGTCAGGGAAGTGAGTTAACTGGAAGACCTAGAGAGGGGTTTAGGGCAGTCAAGGAGGGAGGCAAAAGAGAGTCCCAGGTAGAAAAAAGAGCCTGCGGGAAAGTGGAGAGCTGAGACAGAGAATGGTTAGTTTGAGCAGGTGGAAGCCGTTCATTAGGACTAGAATTCAGGTCAAAAGAGAGAAGTGAGGCTGTAGTGGTGGGCGGGGGAGAGACCACGAGTGACCTTATCGACTGTGTGAAAGAAACAGGGTGGGATGGAAGCATTTTAAGGGAAGTGACATGGTTAGACTTTTCTACGAGAAAGATTCCTATGCTGAGACCATCAGAGAAGGGTGGTCTGGAAGTAAAGCTGCTCTAGGAGGTGGAGGTGTCCATCACTTCAACTCTGAGAGCTCCTTCTGGCTCAGATTTAGGCTTGGGAGGTTAGGAAATACAATAAAAGCCATCAACCACTCTCTTTAAAAAAGGCTTTCGAACAACAGAGGACATTCTCAGCGAGCACACTTTGGCCCTTCCACTCCTGACTTCTGTTATTTAAATGCCTCATCGCCTACGGGTGTGTGCGAGATCTTGCTCAGATAGTGAAGAAGGACAGATGAGAAGCATTATGTGTCGTACTAGGTGCTAATTCCTCCTCTCTGCGTTGTCCCTTTGGCTTCCCTGGTCCGAGGTCCTCCAAGGCTGGGCTGGAGCCAACTTGAGAGAGCTGGGAGTGGGGTATGTGCCTCTCTTCCCAGCTCCACCATCAGTGACATCACATTTGAGTTTGAAATTGGCCAGGGGGGTAGTATTTACAGCATGGAAGGCAAGCAGATGCTGCTCTAATTCAGGGTTTCTGTTTTTCCTGGAGAATTGGTTGTCAAACATTTACGAGCACACCACTGCCTGCCACTCACGTGTGACTCTACAGGGCAGCAGCCTAACTCCCGGCTGGTGAGGGGCTTCTGCTGTAGCACTGAGGTGGCTAATTCCTTTCTTACTGAGGTTTGTGATTTCTCACCATCTCAGCCTGGCTGGTTTTGAACTTGTCTCTGAGTTTGAACTGGTTGCCCTTTCCCTACCCACCTCAGCTTGCTGATTCTAAAGGCAACACAGGTGAGGGCGCTGGAACGGGGGGAAGATGTGTCTATTCAGACTGCCTCCCTTCTGACCACCATCCAATTGTGAGCTGGCCTTCTGCACTTGCACTGGTGTGAATCCTACTCTGTGGGCCATTCTTCAGCCTGTTCACTGATTTCCCAGTCTTTCCTCTGAATTCTTCTCCATTGCCCACTGGAGATGCTCACTTATTGGACCAGAGAAATGGGGAAAGGAAACCAAATTAGTTTTGCTATGCAAAGTGCCCACCAACAGATGAAAATATGTCAACCGCACTCATCATCAAAGAATGCAAAATAAAATGGGATAACAAGAGTTCCTGGAAATGAACCTATGGAAAAGCAGAAGTACAAAAAGATGCGTGCACAAAGATTCTATTGCAGTTTTGTGGGTAGAGGTGAATAATTGGAAACGACGTAACTGTACATCAATAGGGGAATGATTAAACATATTATGGAACACCTCTGTGATGAATGCTGTAGCAGCTACTAGAGCAACGAGTTAGCTTTAAATGTCCTGCCGAGGAAAATGTCCGTGCAACATTCAAATAAGCAAAGTGCGGAACAGTTTGTATAAAGTGTTCCTGTTTGTGTGAAAGAATTCTATGTGGGGTGTGTGTGTGTAAAAGAGTAAAAGGATACATACCAAACTGTTAAGAGTGGACACTTCTGGGGATTGAGATTAAGGAGGAGTAGTGTGGTGGGAGCTATTAATTTTTTAATTGACATACAATATTATATTAGTTTCAGGCGTACGATATAATGATTCAATATTTGTGTATATTGTGAAAGGATCACCACAGTAAGTCTAGGTAACATCCGCCACCATACATAGTTACAGAATTCTTTTTCTCGTGATGGGAACTTTTAAGATCTACTCTCTTAGTGACTTTCAAATATAGGATACAGTGTTATTAACTACAGTCACCTAGCTGTACACTATGTCCCCAAGACGGGCAGCCCTGGAAGCTTGTCAGGGTGTCACAAGCCTTCGACACCAGCGACAAGGCTGACACCTGAACGAACGGGAGGGCAGTCTGGAAGCAGCAAGACCTGAGAAATCAGGATCTGTAGAGGGGCCGGCAGGAGCCAAGGGGGCAGGTCCCTGGCGGGTGTCCGTGGTGCCTGGTACCAGGACAGCTGAGCACTTACTCCCAGAGTGTTGGGCTAATTCTGGGGACAGGGGCCCGGCCTGTGAGTGAGAGTCAGGTGGTCCGGCTGCGGGGATGCAGGGCTGCGAGCCTTGGAAGGAGGCCCCCCGTGGCTGGGGCCTGGGGTGGAAGCTGCCCGCCACCTCCCGCTTCGGAGCCCGGAGCTGTGGCCCAGAGGGGCCCCTTCCTTCTGAGCCGCGTGCATGGGGCCTGTTTGCAGACAGGCTGCTGCGCGGGGCTGGCCTCCGGGCCCCGCCACCACTCCAGGAGACCCCAGGGGTCGGAGAAGGCGCGGCCTCGGGGGCTGTCCAGCCTGCCTCTTTGCTGTCTTCTCTGTTCATTGTCTCCTAATCGCAGGCCTGGAGGAGTCGGCCAGGTGGAAAGTCTATAAAACAAGCTGGCGGTTCTCCCTGGCGCCCTGACAGCCTCGGCACCGTGGGAACCCTGGCCAGGAGGCTCTAGGAGCTGACCTCCCCGCAGGCGCTCAGGGCCAGGCTGCCTGCGTGTCCTGCTCCGCAAGTTCTGGGCTCACAGGGCAGGCAGGGAGGCGTCAAGGCTGCGGTGACAGCAGCTTCTCTGGGGTGAGTCCCCTGCGGGCTTCCCTCCCTCCCCTCTGTGCAGAGCGGCAGAAGAGGGGGAGACGGCCCTGGAGTAGGAGTCAGAAGGAGATCCGAGTCCGGGCTTGGCCTGTGCTGGCCGTGTGGCCTTGGACAGGCGCTCAGCCCCTCTGAGCCTCAGTGACACACCTGCAAGATGCTAGTTGTAAGCCTGTCCACCGGGCAGGGTCGCTGGGAGGCGGGGTAGTAACGGCTGGTGTTCTCCCCGTGCTTCGGCGGTGCCAGGCGCTGGGGTCCCACCTACCAGCTCAATTTAGTTCACAGCCTGCGTCACTTCCTAACATACAATACAGTCCGCTCAATGTCAGTTTTCTGTCCCTCCCACTAGAGAGAACGTTTCACGAAGAGAACGCTTTTGGCATAATTTGTTCCCTGTGCTTAGAGCAGAGCTTGGCATGTAGGACTTGCTCACAACTGTTTGATGAATGAATGCATGGGTGGATGGGCATCTCATTTAGTCCCCATTCCGACAGCCTGAAGAGAGTATGATTAGAATCTCCATCATACAAATGGGAAACCTGAGACGCAGGGAAGAGAACTGTCTTCGTAAAGTCACGGACAAGTACGTGGTGGGGCAGTTTAACTCCGGAGCCTGGGCGATTCGGGTCTCTAAAGGAAATGACGTACATGAAAGCGCTGGGTAAACTGTAAGGCGCTGTAGAAGCGTAAGGTGTTGTGACACGTCACCTTCCATTTACTTGATGATCTAAAACTAAACGGCACCTTTGTACCGTGTCTCCCGCCTCCCCCCTCAGCCCTCACACCCCCTTGTTTGAGGTCGCATGGTCGGTTCTGACTTTCTGCTGGTCTTTATTTTGTAAATTATCCGTAGCCAATCCTTAATCCGACGCCGATTTCCCAGACCACCCAGCACATTCTCTGCCACCTCCCGCCCTGTCAGCTGGTGGGGAGCGCCCCGGAGGTCACACTGCCTTCTGTCACCAGCCAGAACCAAACTTGGTTAAGCAGTCGGGTCCGATAAGAGACAAGCTTCGTTCCAGAGCCCAGTGGATCCTCGAGGTGTGTTTGGCTAAGACGTGTTCCCAGATCTCATCTCCCTTGTTCCCGAGGACGGCTTGTCGGTCTTTCCAGCGACTTTAGGGACATCAGGCACTTATGGGCACCGTCTCCTCTGTCATGCCCTCCACTGTGTCTTGCCCTCCGGGGTCTCGCAGCCTTGCTCAGACGCCTTCCCCCTGAGTTTGCCCTGCTGCTCCGCGCTCCCTGCCTCTCGCTTCCTTTCCGAGTCACCCACCAGCACCTGCTTTTCTGCAGCTGTCAGGATGTCCCGGGTGGGAGTCACCTCAGGGGGGCTGGAGGCCGAGGGAGAGGGGAAGCCGATGAGGGACGTGGAAGAACGAACGCAGGAAGGAGGCGGGTGAGAGAGTGAGCCTTCGCCTGCCCCGAGTTCTGTGTGCGGCTTCTTTCCGGATGCTCCTTGTAAAGGCCTTTGGGAGACTGTGGCTATTCCTTGGTGCTCCTGGAACCAGGCTTCCCCTGGGGAGGGCGTGGTGTGGAAGCAGGTTCTTCGCCCTCCTGGCGGGGTGAGGGGGTTTGCCCATGTCCTCCTGGGAGCAGGTGTTCATCTGGGCCAGCCCCGGGGGGGTTCCAAGCCTTGAGGACCAAGGAGCAGGTGGTGGAAGGAAAACACGGGCTTTGGAGTCAGCCTGGCTTTGAATTCAGGCGCCGCTCTCACCCAGGGGTGACAGGTGCTCACTCCACACCTCCCAGTCTCCGCTTCCCCGTCTGTAAAACCACACTTCTCAGGGCTGTCGCGAGGGTGGCATGAGATGGCCTGTTAAGGGCCCCATGAGAAGCACGCCGGTGTAAGTTACTCTAACTGTAACGAGATGCAGGGCGCTTTATTCACCAGCCTCTCCCTTAGAAGGACAAAGTTGGGTTGTTGGCGAAATACTTTGATCTGTGCTTTGTTACAGAAGCAGGAATTTAGGGGGACCTGGGACCGGTGGAGCGGGGGTTTGTGCATCCTACTAGGTAGGTTTGGGAGGGGTGAAGGCTGCAAGGTGCCTGAAGTGACCCCACTCCATGGCCACTTCCCCCGTATTCGCTTTCTCTCAGTTCACAAGTTGCTTGTACATAAGTGCATTTTTCGTGGCAGTCGGGCTGGGCTGACATCGGGGTTGATGTGGGGCAGAGTGCAGCTAACACGCACAAATGAGGTACCAGGGGCAGGGGAATCACGAGGAGGTGAGCCCAGGAATTCACGGAAACCGTGGGGAGGATTTCGGACTTCTACAGGCCAAGGAATTGGGGTTGTGGGCCAGGGAGTTGCAGTGGATGTCCTGTAACTTCCCAGCCCAACGTCATCATCCTTATTTAGGAGCGAGAGAGAAACGGGTTCAAATTAAGTACTTTCTCAGTCAAGGTCACATAGCACCAAAGGTGACAAAACTGGTTTTAAATTCCCTGCTGCCTGCTTCCAGCCTGTGGCTGTAGCCTCTGAGCCAGACCACCTGTCCAACATGAAAGGCTGCCGTCTCAGGTAACAGACGAGGAAATTAACCTCAAGGGCTTGCCCAATCTGCCCAAGGTCAGACCTGGGCTTAATGCAGGGCTCTTACAACCGCGGAGAAGCCAGCGGGGATCAGGCCCCTGGCAGGGCCTCCAGGGCCATGGGGAGCTGTTTTCCTTTTGGACAGATTACTTCACTTATCTGGGATGATCACCCCTCCTAATCCTGTCTGCTAATTGTACTGAAGTTTCCCCTCCACGCAAGTGGATGAGGATTCATGTGACCGGACTGGGCACAGAACCCAGCAGCCCTGCTGGCACACCCTTGCTTTGACTTCACGGCTGCACCTGTTTCATTCTTGTGGCTCCCGCTTCCATGTGGTCACACTTCAAAGCATAATCTCACATATAAAGCCTAAATTTAGCTTTAATCAAATAATTGCTGGACACTAAATCATCAGATGATCATCACCAACCCCGATTATCGGTGACTAAGAACGAAAGCTCCAGGAAGAGAGTAGTCGGTTACATAATTGCATCCTCACGGAGGTTGAAGACATAATCCTGGGTGCGTACGATTGTCTTCTTATGTCACAAAGCTTAACGTTCAGAGCAGGTGCCCTCTGAGAGGCCGTGGAAACCCCACTGGCTATGCAGAGAAAGAGGGTGACCCCAGGAAGGTACTGAGGTGCTGAGTGGGGTGGGGGTTCAAAGGAAGAGAAGAGAGAGAAAGTTTAGGGTGGCAGGGATTTGGTCTTGTGGGAATAAACCATTTTAGATGACTTGGGGGATAAGTTTCCAGAGATTGGAAACTCTGCTGTAGCACCAAGCATTGAAGAGAACGGCTTACTGATTGACGAATGCCCACTTGCCACCATTAGCATCTTGGTCATTAAGACAGACATTAGCCTAGTTAAGCTTGGGTTCTGTAGAGGCAGCTGCTTACATGGTTTCCCCACTCTGATCACCAGGACAGCAACTGTTAATGATCAAGCAGTGGCCGCCAGCCTAAGAAGATGACAGCGGGACTTGTCCAGAATGGCTAAGCGCACTCTCTGTGCTGAGTGTGTGTGTGTAGGCAGTGATGCTGAAGAAAGCACACCCCCGGCCCATCTCCTTCCAACTCTGCGTTCAGTGACGTCACTTTGGTTGCTTAAATTGGCCAGGCTGGGAGTATTTACACCGTGAAATTTGACAAGCAGTTTGGGGCTTTCCCTTACACTGGAGAGCTGGTTTTAAAAAATCTACCAGCAAAACACTTGTGAGAATGGCTAAAAATCAAAAACATGGAGGGAATCCCCTGGCGGTCCAGTGGTTAGGGCTCCACGCTTTCACTGCCAGGGTCCGGGTTCAATCCCTGTTCTGAGAACTAGGATCCTGCAAGCCATGTGGTGTGGCCAATAAAACAAAACAAAACAAAACAAAACACTGACAACACCAAATGCTTGTGAGGATGTGGAGCAACAGGAACTCTCATCACGGCTGGTGGGAACGCAAGACGGTGCAGCCACTTTGGAAGACAGTGTGGCGGTTTTTTACAAAGCTAGACACGGTCTTACCATGTGATCCAGAGACTGAGTTCCTGGCTATTTACCCAAATGAGCTGAAAACGTTTGTCCACACGAAAACTGCATGTAAATGTTTATAGCAGCTTTATTCATAACTGCCGAAACTTGGAAACAACCAGGATGTCTTTCAACGGGTGAATGGGTAACAAACTGTGGAATACAGTAAGCTTCTTTGCCATTCATATGGTTGCCACATTTCACAGTTTCACTGCATAAGTAATTGGCCATAAGCAATTTTGCCGTAAAAGATAAAATCACTGGTTGACAGTTTCTGGTTTGACAGTTTGGTTACAACTGGTTGAAACGCGTTATCGACCTTTGATGACTTCGTTGGGCTGACGGATGACGGTGATTTGCCCCAAGAGTTGGTTTCTTTGTTTGAAACACACTGCACCAGAGGAGAAAGAGGCTGAGGCTCGGAGGCACAGACTTGGACCCACATTTCCCACAGAACTTTGGAACGTCTACCAGTGGACACGTATGCCGAGAGAGCACAGCAGTACAAAGCTCAGATACAAACATGCATCCTGCTATCTGGAAACTGAGTCTACGGCCATACCACCCTGAACGCGGCCGATCTCGTCTGGAAACTGATACCTCTCTTCCTGAGGACGAAATTTTAGTGAAAAAAACAACCAGTGCAACGCCGACGGGGGAGACGAATTAACAGCAAAAAAAAAAAAAAAAAAAGGTATAAAATACAGTGAATGAAAGCCTTGGAAAGTTATTTGCGAAGTGTTGCCATGAATCTACACACATTTAAAATGTATTCAAATATTTTGTACTTAGCAATAAAGTTTTTAAAATTTTGTTCTTCACGTCTCATGTTTCATTACATCCTATTTAACATCCCTCTTTTATTTTTTGTTATTTTATCTTTTACGGGAAAATCACCTTAAGGCCAATTAACTATGTAGCGAAAATGTTTGTGGCAAAAATCCTGCAAACATGTTTATGGCAAAGATGTTTACAGCACAAGAACCTGGAACCGTGGAATACAAAATTTGGAAGACATACAATGGGATATTATTCAGGGATAAAAAAGAAATGAGCTATCAAGCCATGAAAGGACACGGAGGAACTGTAAATACACATTACTAAGTCAGAGGAGCCAGTCTGAAAAGGCTATGTACTGTATGAATGCCACATGGCATTCTGGCAAAGGCAAAACTATGGAGACAGTATAAACATCAGCTGCTGGGGGCTGGGGGGAGGTGGAGAGGGATGAATAGTTGGAGCACAGGGGACTTTTAGGGCAGTGAAACTGTTCTGTATGATACAGTAATGGTGTGAAAGCGTCACTATATACTCGTCCAAACCCACAGAGCTGAACAACACAAAGAATGAACCCTCATGTAAACTATGGATGTCGGTTAATGATAACGTATCAGTATTGGTTCATCAGTCTCACACTACTGCAAGCTCATCCCACGGGGCAACGGTGGGCGGTGGGAGGGGGAGAGGGTGGATGTGGGAACTCTTTGTGCTTTCTGCTCAATTTTTCTGTAAACCTAAAACTGCTTTTAAAAAGTATCTTAATTTGAAAAATTCACCAGCATACCCCTGTGTCTATGTGGTGACTTATTGAACAAACTGTGCTGGGTGCCAGCAGAAAGCAGCTTTATTGTGTCACATGACTGCTTTTGTCTGAACCTCTTTTTCTTCTCCCTGCTGATGTCATCGGTAGATCCCAACACTTTCCTGGTCCCTCTCAACTATTAAGAAATCTTGTTTTTGAGGTATTACAATGTCAGATCCACTGACTTATTCCAGCTTCAGTCTCTGGCTTGCTCCGAGCTTGTCCCCTCCCCAGGGTGGGTCTGATTCAGGCTGGGAGACCAGAGGTGAGGAAGGGGGCAGGCGGGGGTTTCCTCGATATTTATTTCCGTCCCTTCCTCTCTTCCTTCCCAACTCACAGGCTGCTTTTGCTCTTCTGCAGACAGAGGAGGGGAAGCAGGTCTTGGTGGCCTTGGACGGGCAGAGCTCCTGGGGTTTCCTGAGGCCTCTGTGCTGGGCTCCTGGGTCCAGGGTGGCCCACCTGCGTCTGGTCCCTTGGACGCCCCTCAGCATGCGTTTCCACGGCAGAGTGTCTGTCAGGCCCCGTTGCCCTGCAGCGGTTCTGCTCCAGGCCGGTCCCCTTCCTCGGGGTCACGCTGGCTCTTCCCAGTCTGCCTGCTCCCCTTCTCTGCGGCCAGGCGGCTGGGCCGCCTCTCCCTTTACGGGCGTCTGAGGTTCCCACCTTGGGACGCTGTCATGGTTTGTGGCTGCAGGTGAGGGAGAAGCACCTCCTCCTCCATGAGTGATGCTCTCTCTGAGCAAATTCTGACTCCGACCTGTGCCCATCCATCCTCAAGCTGCAGTGAGGGTTAAGGGTCGCTGGACTGGTGTTGGCATCATGCTTAGCAAGGTCTGTACCAAAGCTCTGCTGTTTGCATCATGCGTAGCAAGGTCTGTACCAAAGCTCTGCTGTTTGCATCATGCGTAGCAAGGTCTGTACCGAAGCTCTACTGTTTGCATCATGCGTAGCAAGGTCTGTACCGAAGCTCTGCTGTTTGCATCATGCGTAGCAAGGTCTGTACCAAAGCTCTACTGTTTGCATCATGCTTAGCAAGGTCTGTACCGAAGCTCTACTGTTTGCATCATGCTTAGCAAGGTCTGTACCGAAGCTCTACTGTTTGCATCATGCGTAGCAAGGTCTGTACCGAAGCTCTACTGTTTGCATCATGCGTAGCAAGGTCTGTACCGAAGCTCTACTGTTTGCATCATGCTTAGCAAGGTCTGTACCGAAGCTCTACTGTTTGCATCATGCTTAGCAAGGTCTGTACCGAAGCTCTACTGTTTGCATCATGCGTAGCAAGGTCTGTACCAAAGCTCTACTGTTTGCATCATGCTTAGCAAGGTCTGTACCGAAGCTCTACTGTTTGCATCATGCGTAGCAAGGTCTGTACCAATGCTCTACTGTTTGCATCATGCTTAGCAAGGTCTGTACCGAAGCTCTACTGTTTGCATCATGCTTAGCAAGGTCTGTACCGAAGCTCTACTGTTTGCATCATGCGTAGCAAGGTCTGTACCAAAGCTCTACTGTTTGCATCATGCTTAGCAAGGTCTGTACCGAAGCTCTACTGTTTGCATCATGCGTAGCAAGGTCTGTACCAAAGCTCTACTGTTTGCATCATGCGTAGCAAGGTCTGTACCAAAGCTCTGCTGTTTGCATCATGCGTAGCAAGGTCTGTACCGAAGCTCTACTGTTTGCATCATGCTTAGCAAGGTCTGTACCGAAGCTCTACTGTTTGCATCATGCGTAGCAAGGTCTGTACCAAAGCTCTACTGTTTGCATCATGCGTAGCAAGGTCTGTACCAAAGCTCTACTGTTTGCATCATGCGTAGCAAGGTCTGTACCAAAGCTCTGCTGTTTGCATCATGCGTAGCAAGGTCTGTACCGAAGCTCTACTGTTTGCATCATGCTTAGCAAGGTCTGTACCGAAGCTCTACTGTTTGCATCATGCGTAGCAAGGTCTGTACCAAAGCTCTACTGTTTGCATCATGCGTAGCAAGGTCTGTACCAAAGCTCTGCTGTTTGCATCATGCGTAGCAAGGTCTGTACGAAAGCTCTGCTGCCCCTCTCTAGAATGTGGGACCTCAGACACCCTTCTCTCACAGCTCTAGGTCTCAGACAGTGAGCTGAGAAAAAACAAAAGGAAGCATAGTCCTGACATTGAGAAGTGGCCTGGCACGCAGAGCTGGGTCGTGTTACGCCCCTACCAGCCGTAGACGCCAGCGGGAGTGTCCTCCGACACCACGAGGAGCCAGGCAAGGCCAGGCCCCTTCATAACCGCGTCTGAGCACAGACAGAGCAAGTCATGGCTTCACAGAGAACGCCAGACACCCCCTCTCTTGGCCGAGAGGAACGTCTGCTTCTTCTCTCTTCCTTCCAGTGCGCGCTCCCCAGAGAGACGACTTATTGGGACACCCAGTCATAGGCTTGCCTCCACTTTCTGATTGCACCTGGTCCCTCCCACAAGGCACGAACAAAAGCCTACATCCTACAACCAGTTCTTCCTAACACCGCCTCACTGAGACACCCTGAGATTCCCTCCTGGGGCATGGCTTCTCTCCCTGCACAAGTCATGAACCCAACTCATGTGTCTGGTGGCCTTTGGCTGAAGAACTTTGACAGAAAGACAGCAAAAGTTACGTTTTAACCTCCTATTATGTATAATTCACCCTCGATACCCCTTCCACGACTTTTTTTATTCCACCCAGATTATAAACGTTTCCTTTTTTTCCCCCCTCCCTCCCTCCCTCCCTCCCTCTCTTCCTCCCTCCCTCCCTTCCTTCCTTCCTTCCTTCCTTCTTTATTTCCTTCCTCTTTTTCCCTAATCACAGAATATTGTCCACAACACCTTGTCTGAAACCCTTGGGGGCAGATGCTTTGGTGATCAGACATTTTTGGGTATTAAAGTGATACATACACTGGCTATTATGTGACCCCTCCAAGAGTTCTGGGGCAGCATCATTTCTGCAGTGAAATATAAGCTTGTACACACTACATGAGATTAAATATAGACTCCGTAAAGACTAATAATTATAGACTATAGAAAGGCTTGTGGCTGTTTAGGTTAGGTTTTTGTTGCTAAACAAATTTGCACTAACTTTATGAAAAACTTTCATTTTGAAAGCTTTTTTTCATTTCTGAACTAAAGATAAGGCCTGATGGGCTTATACAGATACATATAGACATATATACATATAGACATATATATATATATGTATGTATGTATTTGGATAAAAGTTGGAAAATACAGAAAATCACCAAAAAAATATTCACAATCTTACCATTCAGAAGTAATAACCATCCATTGTGACTTTCTGTCAAAATGGATTAAGAGTGTGTATATGTGTGTGTGTTTGTGCATCCTCTCCACTGAGAGGTCCTGAGAACAACCATCAACATTTTGTTATTTACATATATAAAAAATACACACATATTAAAAACACACAGATATGCATGTGTTTATTTCCCCCGCCAGAGAAATGGGATTATATTCGTACTATTTTTTTTACTTAAAATATGTAATGAACACTTCTCCATGACATTAAATATTCTACAATAGTCTAATGTCTATTTTAAGTTTTGTTGTATTGTTATACCATAATTTAGATTAATTACAATTTTTCATATTATAAATAACATTGTAATGAACGTACTTATCCATATATCTTTGGGTGTGTCTGTGACTTCATTCCCAGGATAAATTATTAGATGTGGAATTATTGGATCAAAGAGTGTATAAGATTTTTTTTTTTAAAGTGGCGCTTTTTACCTTTTTTAAAAAATTATTTATTTATTTATTTATTTATTTTTGGCTGTGTTGGGTCTTCGTTTCTGTGCAAGGGCTTTCTCTAGTTGCGGCAAGCTGGGGCCACTCTTCATCGCGGTGCGCGGGCCTCTCACTATCGCGGCCTCTCTTGTTGCGGAGCACAGGCTCAGTAATCGTGGCTCACGGGCCTAGTCGCTCCGTGGCACGTGGGATCTTCCCAGACCAGGGCTCGAACCCATGTCCCCGGCATTGGCAGGCAGATTCTCAACCACTGCGCCGCCAGGGAAGCCCCTGTATAAGATATTTTAAAGAGTATATTTGAAGTATATTTTTTGGTCACAAAATTTACAAAAGAAATTACTAAATGTTTTTACTGCATGCAAATGACTTTGCATAAAGTTATTATTAATTTTACTTGTTATCATTGTTTTAGAGAATTCACTTAGAATTAAAATTTGGATTCTGAATACATTCCCATTTTTAAACATTATAAAAAACTCCCGGGACTTTCCTGGTGGCGCAGTGGTTAAGAATCCTCCTGCCATGCAGGGGACATGGGTTCGAGCCCTGGTGTGTGTGTTTGTGCATCTTCTTCACTGAGAGGTCCTGGGAACAGTGACACTCCAATAGTAGGAAGCAGACTTAGTGCTCAGATCTCAGTTTCTACATATCATTCGCCACTAAGCAGAGCCAGGGCTCCTTGGAGAAATGGCTGATTCCATGAAGGGTGGCAGGAAAAGGACATCACAATCCTGGAATATTTTGTTGTGCTGGGAAGTAAGGAAGTGCTCAGAGAATGGTGGAAGCAGGTCTCAAAGACATAGAAGCCAGCCTGCAGGAGCTCCTATGACCAAATCTGGTGTAATTTGAACATGAAAATGATGTTAGTAACCATTTATATCCCATTGAATAAAATAAACTCCATGAGTCTGTACTGATGTAAATATATAAGTGAATAAATAAATGAAGAGAAGAGACAGCTTTTCCTTGCAGTGGAATGTCAACTAATATACTGAGAAGGAATGATGAAATTAGAAGATCACCATTTGGCAACCATCATAACAGTTTAACAGTTAATCATAACAGTTAATTCAGCCAAGAAACACCAATGAGTTTTAGAACTAGTGGGTGAAAGTTTGGTAGGATTGGTGTGTTTTCTTAGTCTCAAATAGTCTCATACTTACAAAGAGAAAAGGAGCAAGTTTATAGGGGAGAAACCCAGAAGATACTACTTGAATGGATGACCAAAGTTAACATCTGCTGTAATCAGGCAAACCGTGATCACTCAATGGGATACAGCATCACTTCTGTGGCATTCCTGCCCAAAACACGTCACCTGAATCAAAATGAAGAAACTTTAGACAAATCCAAATGGAGGGGCATTCTGCAAAATAATTGTCAAAGGTGCCCCAGCCACAAAAGTCAAGGACAGACTGAGGAAATAGTCCAGATTAGAGAGAACTAAAAAAGACAAGACAGCTAAAGCCGTGGGGGATCTTGGACATAATTGGGACAATTAACAACACTGGAATGGGTGTGGGGTTTCGTGATAGGATCGCATATGAGTTAATTGCCTGATTCTTAGATTGCGTTGTTATTATGTAAGAACATGTCCTTGTTTGTAGAAAATACACACTAAAATGTCTGTGCTATTCTCGGAACTGAATTGAACATTGTTGGACTCAGTTGTCTCCTGGTTCTAGTGTTGCGGGATCTCCAGCCCCCTTGGGGAGGCCTGATCCTTCCCTTCTCTATGAAAGCTTCTCTGAGGGTCCCAGGGAGCAAGCCCGGTTCTCAAGGCCTAGATGCCAAGGACTATTTGAAGGATGGTATGAAAGTGGGAAGTAAAGCAATTGAACTTTGTTCTGTGCCTGGGACTTTCCCTACTCCTGCTGGAGAGTTGAAACCAGGAAATTTCTTCATGACATCTATATCATATCAACATAGCATTAATATTAATATCTTCTGCGAAGGCTGGATTGAGTTAATTCTGGGAATTCCCCATTGCCATAGACACTATCCCCAGAAGGACTTGGCCATGAGCTAGGAGGTTATTAAAGCTATAGTCTGCACAGGTAAATATTCAGCCATCAGATCCTTGCTTCTCAAAGCTGTACAAAATCTAGCTATATCTGTTTTATATTTATAAATTTCTTCATATTGTTTTATAAAAATTAACCCAGCATCAAACTCCAGAAGCTGGAATTTGTTGAAACGCAGCAATCTTCACGTGGGTAGGGCAGGGGACAGACGCATCTCCTCCCCTGCGCTGGTCCCGCACCTGGGCTACCCTCTGCGCACATGGTGCCCTCAGAAACCTTTCTACTCGTGACCCTTCCTGTCACAGGTGAGTCGCCAGTGACCTCATTCTTCACAATCCATGCTGTCCCTTGATTTTCTTATTGGTTAACTGCAGGCCATTTGAGCTGGTCCCTAACCTGGGTGGGCCATCCCTGGACCTTATCTCTCAAATCATCTGCAGAAAATGACTATCTCCTGTCCTCTGCACCAGCCCCTCCCCGGACTACACCCACCCCTGCTTCACACTACCCTTCAGTCACATTCCTTTCCCCTCTCTAGGGCCAGTCATGAAATTCCCGCTCCAAAAAACATTTTAGGTTCCGTCATGCTTATTTGTACTCTTTCCAGCCCAATCAGTGGCAAGACCCTGTCCTTTCAGTAGAACTATTTTTTTTTTAATATTTATTTGATTGCACCGGATCTTAGTTACAGCAGGCTGGCTCCCCAGTTGCAGCTCGTGGGCTCCTTAGTTGTGGCACGCGAACTCTCGGTTGTGGCATGCATGTGGAATCTAGTTCCCTGACCAGGGATGGAACCAGGTCCCCCTGCATCGGGAGCACGGAGTCCTATCCACTGCGCCACCAGGGAAGTCCCCAGAGGAATGTTTTAATTAGATGGAACTTGGGAGATAATTTTGGTGTGACATCCAGATGCTGGAAGTGAGTTGTTATTTCATGACAGCTGGAACCAGAGCTCCCAGACTAGTGTTCATTCCATGACATCACACCATCCTCTCCTGCTCGTTTACCCTTTCCTGGGGTGTCCAGCCTCTGGTTTATCCGATAGAGAGAGACGATCGTTTTTATGCCCAACGTTACAGGGCTTGCTCTATTCAAGACTTTGTGAAATATGACAAAAACAAATGCCAGCTTGGTAAATCTCATGTCCAAAGTCCCTCTAAATAAGTAAAAAAGGATGAAGGCAGAGGGACAGACAAGGGGAGAGCAGTGTCTCAGGGCTGGGGAATAACTCTGTATTAACGGAAGAGGATCCAGAGCCAGAAGGGATGAATGGGGAGATTGTGCATCTTCCCAGCTATAAAACACTCCCAAACCCACCTCCTCAGCCCGTCTCCCCATAAAAAGTGATTTGGGGTAAGTGCTGGAAAACAGCCTGTGTGTACTTGGGGAAAGAAACTATTCATGACATAATGATTTTGGATAAAATCCCATTAAGCTGTGCCCTGTGGCTGTTTTTTCCATTAAGCCATTTAAGCCATTTCACAATCCATGATCTCCTCTTTGGGAGAAAGAGGGAAACTTGGTCATGGGGGCCTGAGTGGGGAGATGGGCAAGAACTGACTTGGTTCTGTTTCAGCATGAAGGTACCTCGAGGTTCTCCAGTAATGTGGGCTTTCCTTGAGCAAACACTAGGTGGTCCTTGGCTTGGCCCTGTGGGATTAGCAGTCTTGGGCTCTGCACAAGTCAGTTCTGGATGGAATACAAGAAAAATGTCTTATGGAAAATAGAACCTTAACAGGCTGGATAAACAATATCACAATGGTAGCTGTGGCACCAGCCACTAACAAAAGAATGACAAAACCCCACTTCACCAAGAAGGACTGTATTCCTATCATAGTTCGGTTGGCTCTGTGGTTTTGGGCGAGAGGAAAATACTTTGGATATGATGACGGTGTTTCCCGAGTAATGTGTGGTGACCTAAGGGGTGTGGGATTCAAGTGTTTTGGGCTGGGGGCCCCCTGGTGTGAGTCACAGATGCCTCTTCACGGTTGGCTCAGATAGACGAGGCCGTGAGCAGACATCACAGCGCAAGGAGACCATCCCTGACTCACAGAGGGTCCTGTGGAGAGCAGGAGAGGTGGTCGGCCTGTAGAGGACAAGACACAGGAAGCAGAGGAGGGCCGTGTCTAACAGTAGCGCATTGTGTGTCTCTAGTGCTTGACAGCTGACAAAGCACCGTGTGCATTGCCTCATCTACAGAAACCTGTGAGGTCAACAGGACTGATACTCTATCTGCAATTACAGGTGAGGAAGGCCAGGTTCACAGAAGTGAAGGAGTCTGTCCACAAGCACACAGCAAACAAGAGGCGGAGCCAGGGCTGGAACTCAGAGCTCTTGACCTGAATGCAAGTAGAGTATGCTGGCACTTGAGGGGCGTTAATGAGCTTACCTTGTAATCTTTGCCTCTACTCCCCTGCTCTAGAGCCCAGTTTTCCCTCCCTGGACTTGTTCTTTTAGGTTAAGGCATGGTCTCCAGCAAAGTCCCAGTTAGAGGCAAAGTACAGGCATGAGAGGTTACACATTTCACAAGTCTTTGGCCCTGGTGATACTTTAAAGGATGTGTCTGCCGTGCCGAGCTGGCAGGATCTCCCAGAGGCACAAACGTGTCTGTGGCCCCAGCCCCTTGATTCCTCACTGTGCTCTCTCAGAGCTGCATGGGAAAGTCTCGTGCGCTGCCCTGTTCTTCGGCCACTTTGGACTCCTTCTTTGTTATTTCACGGGTACGTCTTCCCATGCTCAGCTTCGTGCCTTTGTTCAAGTACTTCTGTCTGCCTTCCTTGCAGAGCCCTCTTTATTTGGCTTAGGATGAGAGTACTCTGTAAGCCATGAAAGGCCACCTCAACATCCCATCTTTGAACATTCTGAGCTCTTAGTGCGGTTCCCGATCAATGGTGGGTGCCTGTGCATGGAAGTTTGGGGGGCACTTGTTGGAGGCCGTTTCATGCTCTGTGGTGCAACCAGTTAGACTTCAGTAGCCAGAGGTTGTTGGTGACTGTCTTAGGGATGGGCAGATGTTCTAGGCGACAGGTAGAGTTGAATTCTGCTACTGGCGTGGAATGATTGTATCAGGCCTGCAAAGGCCATGCAAGATTTTTGAATTGTTCACTCCACTTTTCCCACAGCTGAAAGAAATGATTCTGTACTCTGGCCTGGGGTCATCTTTCTGTTTGGGAGAACGCCCAACTCATAGTGAGATGGTTGATGGAAAAGGAATTTAGACAGAGAGAATAGCTATAAGAAGATAGTATATAGAGGCAGCAGAGTGTAGTAAATGAGGTGCAGACGTTGGAATTGCTTAGAATCTGGCTTTGACACTTTCACCTGGTGACCTTTAGTGCTTTAGTTATCTTGTCTCTACAGTGAGGATAATAATTATACCAACTCCACAGAGTTGCATGAGGATGGAATCAGAGAATTCATGTAAAGTGCTTAGCAGGGACCCTGGCACAAGGTGAGTACTCAGAAGAGATGCTCTTCCGGGGGAATCCCCTGTCGAGCAGCATGGAGTCGCAGCCATGGGGTCCGGACACGGCTGCACTGAGCAGGGGGCAAGCCCACTTCAGGTGCATCAGCCCTTTGGACCTCAGTTTTCCTGCCTGTGAAACGAGCTCGTTGACCTGAGGGGATCGTTCCAGCTCTGACATTATAGCATCCTATCACCAAACTACCTTAAGAAAGCGAGGGCGGGACGGTGTACCAGCATGTTTGATTTCAGGTTGCTTGTAAGGTGGGTGCAGGATGGTGTCTCTGAACACAGTTCTAGGACAGGATATCGGAGTGAGAGGACCACACATATGATAGTAAGAAGGAATCCTACTTACTTAGTGCTCCATGGTTTGCAAACCATGGTTTGTCCACGTTCGTCATCTCATGTAATCCCTACAACAGACTTACGAGGGAGGCATTTTTTCCGGTGAGTTCCTGGGGCTGGGAGAGGTGAAGTGACCTCACTTCTAAGTAGCAGAGGGAGCGGGACTGGGACTCTGAGTGAGCCCCTGACAGTGCCCTTGACCCTGGGACCCACATGCCAGCTGCATGGCTCTTCCAAGAGGGACAATTCCAAGTGCTGACTCATGGTCAGCTTTTACTGACCTTCTTCTCGGCCACTCCAGCTGACTCCAGCTGACACCCCAGCTCTTCTCTAAGACTCTTTGCAGCCACACAAGTGCTTGATATATCTGATACAGAGCAAACAGGACTATTGCCCTACCAGGGCTTAAATCCTAATGTGAGAAAACAAAAAAAAACAAACTAGCCATCAATAGACTTTGTCATTAAGATAATCACCAAAGGGCACTGAGGGGGAAGGGCGAGTCAGGCATTGGGTGGGGGTAGTCCGACTGGTTTAATCTAGGAGAACTTCCTAGAGGAGGTGGCACAGTTGATTTATGATTTAAAAGAGGGGAAAATGTAGTAGTTGGGACTGGGGGAACCAAGCCATCTAAGGAGTCTTCTCTTCCTTCCTCGCCCTCCCCATCCTGCCACCTATAGAGCTGACAGGGCTGCTCAGTGGCAAAAGCCGGAAAGAGATCCCAGGACATTTGATGTCCCTTGTCTGAGGCCTGGAGAGAGACTGTGCTGCTTCCCCACCCCATTGTTAATCTTGCTCAACCTCTTTTGCAAAACGGGACTCTCAGCACTTAGGGAGGAGATGTGAGAAAGAGTGCCTGCAAACTCCCCAAGCTTTCTGGAAGAAAGAGGCAGTGTTCGTGGAGGCTCAAGCACTCCCATTCATGCCCTGAACCTGGGGGCTGGGCACCACGCCGATGTCACCGCCACACACCAGTGAGGCTCAGGGGGAGCAAGTTTCAGCAGGTGGCGGACGGGGGCCAAATACCTTCAGGTTACAGTGCAATAGATGATGGGAGAGCAATTAATTTCTTTACAACGGAGACATAGCTGAAAGATTACCAAGCAGTAATTATTTATTGAACTGCTGCCTCTGCATAAATAGGGGGAAAATTGCTCTGTATGGGGAAATTAATCTCTTCAATAATCTCAGCTTTTGGTTGCTCTCTGCCTTTTCTTGGAGGTCATGTAACGATCTCCAGGTCATTCAGTAAGCACGGAGTCACTGTAACAGGCTCTTTCAGGGTCGTCAGAAAAACTGTTTAGAAATCTAGGGGTTTTCACCTTTCTATCTTTCCATCTTTCCAGCCCCTGCACAGAAAGAGCAAGCTCTAGAACCCGACCTCCATCCCAGGTAGGCAGTTCTGACCCCCAAAAGAGGCAAGTTGAGACAAACACCTGCACATCACAGGTGCAACTGGGTAAACAGCAAGCCCAGGGCATGTGGGCTCAGAGCAGGGGCAGGGAGGAAGTAAGGACAAACCTGTTAGTCAGAGGCTGTCTTAGGATAACCTGTGAAGAATTTGTTTATTCACTAGTTCATTCATTCATTCATTCATTCAGTATATTTGGAGAGCCTCTGTTGTGCTCTCTATAATATTGCTACCAACGAGATGAGACCCTCTATAGCTTACACTAGGATTTCTGCACTATCCCTCTTTGTCAGAGGAGATCGCACACTGTCACTATGCTGTCTTGCAGTACAGAAGCCCCAACATAGTCAAGCCAGAACGGGCCTCCCAAGGGAGCGACATTAAGGTGACTTGGTGTCCTTTAAGGTCATGGGTTCAATTCCCCTATGGGGAGGAACTTCCTTCAGTTCTTGAACCCACCCACCCTGCAAATAACCCTCTGACTGCCAGGGGGCCTGGTTGAGACGCCTGGCACAAGCGCAGCCCTCCCAGAAAAACCTTGCCCTTCTGTTGGCGCTTGCAGGTGCCAACATCTTCCTCCAGAGGTCAAGGCCACCTTGAGGGTACACGGTGCCTGGTCCCTCCACACAGGGAGGCTGGGCGGGGAGTTCTTCCAGCTGGGCCAGTCCTGATGTCCTAGAGCTCTTAGTGGGTGATCCTGCCTGCCCTGGGGCTTCTGCCTTTAACCCCATTGTCTCCCCCAGAGTCACCGAGGAGCCCCTTTCACACAGTTTTCCCAGCATTTAGGCTGGGTCTGAAGGTGCAGAGTGAGATAGAGAATCCACAGCTGGAATAACTGATGCTGTTTGGGGCTCCGCTTCCAGCTTGCAGTTCTGTGATAAAGTCCACCTTCCTCTCAGGCAGCTGCAGGCACCTCCTTCCCGCACCCGAGGAGGAAGACATCTGAGTCCACCTTAGGTCAGGAAGGGCCGCTTGTCTGAGGCTCCTGGCCGGCCATTCCCAGGACCCGTGGCAGGTGGGAAAGAACGGAACAGGTTCCTTCCAAACCCATCTTTACACCTTGGTGAGATGGGTGAGCATGTGATTTGGGAAACACCGAAGAGCTTCAACAGAACCAAAATCTCTTCCTCACCAAGATTCAATCACACCAAAAATTCCATAGCTGGGAATTAATTGATTCAGGCCAGGAGGTGCCTTCACTTTAAGGCATCCTTTAAAAATCACTAATAATTGAGATTTCCCTGGCGGTCCAGTGGTTAGGACTCTGCGCTTCCACTGCAGGGCGCACGGGTTCCATCCCTGATCGGGGCACTAAGATTCACACAGTGTGGCACAGCCCAAAAAACCCCCACTACTAATAGCGAACCTTTCTTTGCTGTTCCGTAGTCTATAAAGTGCCCCAGCGCCCCACCAGTCCCAGATGCCCCAGCTCTCTCTTCTGCCTATAGAGAGTAACAAGAGCTATTTTCTTCATTTTTTAAAAAAATTGAGGTATAACTGGCATATAGCATTATATTAGTACCAGGTGTACAACATAATGATTCTATATTTGTATGTATTGTGAAATGATCACCACAATAAGCCTTGTTAACATTTGTCACCACATGGAGCTGTAAAGAAATCTTTTTCTTGTGATGAGGACTTTTAAGATTTACTCTCTTAGCAACTTTCAACTATGCAATACAGTATTGTTGTCTATAGTCACCACGGTGTACATTACATCCCGATGAATAAATTATTTTATACCTGGAAGTTTGTATCTTTTGACTCCCTTCATGCATTTATCCTGCCCCACTCCACCCTCCACCTCTGGCAACCACCAATCTGTTCTCTGTGTCTATGAGCCTTAGGGTTTGGTTTTGTTTGTTTGTTTAGACTCTGCATATAAGAAAGATCATATACTATTTGTCTTTCTCTGTCTGACTTATTTCAATTAATATAATGCCCTCAAGGTCTATCCATGTTGCTGCAAATGGCAAGATTTCATTATTTTTTATGGCCGAGTAATATTCCATTGTGTATAGGTACCACATCTTCTGTTTCCATTTATCTGTCGATGGACATTTAGGTTGTTTTCATAACTTGGCTATTGTGAATAATGCTGCAGTGAACATGGGGGTGCATGTATCTTTTTGAATTAGTGTTTTAGTTTTCTTCAGATAAATACTCAGAAGTGGAATTGCTGGATCATATGGTAGCTCTATTTTTAATTTTTTGAGGAACCTCCATACTGTTTTCTACAGTGGCTGCATCAATTTACATTTCTACCAATAGTGTACAAGGGTTCCCTTTGTCCACATACTCATCAACACGTTATTTCTTGTCTTTTTTTGATGATGGTCATTCTGACATGTATGAGGTGATATGTTATTGTGGTTTTGACTTGCATTTCCCTGATGATTAGTGATGTTGAGTATCTTTTCATGTACCTTTTGGCCATTTGGATATCTTCTTTAGAAAAATATCTATTCAGATCCTCTGCCCATTTAAAAAACCAGATTTTTTTTTTTTTTGCTGTTAAGTTGTATGGGTTCTTTATACATATTGGATATTAACCTCTCACCAAATATATGATTTACAAATATTTTCTCCCATTTGGTAGTTTGCCTTTTCATTCTGTTGATGGTTTCCTTTTCTATGTAGAAACTTTTAAATTTGATGTAGTCCCACTTGTTTATTTTTGCTTTTGTTGCCTTTGCTTTTGGAGTCAGATCCAGAAAGTCTTTACCAAGACCAATGTCAAGGAGCTTACAGCCTATGTATAGTTCCCGGAGTTTTATGGTGTTAGGTCTTACATTCAAGCCTTTAATCCATTTTAAGTTAATTTCTGTGTATGGTGTAAGATAGTGGTTTAGTTTCATTCTTTTGCCTGTGGCTGTCCAGTTTTCCCAACACCATTTATTGAAGAGACTGTCCTTTCCCCATTGTATATTCTTGGCTCTTTTGCCATAAATTAATTGACCATATAAGTGTGGGTATATTTCTGGGCTCTCTATTTTTTTCCATTGATCTATGTGTCTGTTTTTATGCCACTGACAAACCGTTGTGATTACTATAGCTTTGTAATATAGTTTGAAATCAGGGGGCACGAGGCCTCCACCTTTGTTCTTCTTTCTCAAGATTGCTTTGGCTATTGGGGGTCTTTTTTAGTTTTGTACAATTTTAGGATTGTTTCTTCTATTTCTTTGAAAAAATGCTATTGGAATTTTGACAGGGATTTCATTGAATCTCTAGATCGCTTTGGGTGATGTGGACATTTTGACAATATTAATTCTTCCTATCCATAAGCATGGAATATCTTTCCATTTATTTGTGTCTCTTCAATTTCTTTCATCAGTGTCTTATAGTCTTCAGTGTAGAGGTCTCTCACCACCAGGTTTCTTTTCTCTTTGCACCCCTCTGAGTTGTGGCGCCAGCTCCTGGCAGGGACTGGTTCCCCACTGGGCTGTAAGGTGTTTCCACCACCTCCTAAGCAGGGAGTTGGGAATAGACACTGCCCTCAGCTCCCACCTGGACACTGGAGGGACCAGGCTCAGGGACAAGGACACAAGCCACCTGGCAGAGGCCATTTGGCACCAGTGCTCCAAGGTATGGG
The DNA here is from genome assembly GCF_965194805.1 of Balaenoptera borealis. Classification (NCBI taxonomy): domain Eukaryota; kingdom Metazoa; phylum Chordata; class Mammalia; order Artiodactyla; family Balaenopteridae; genus Balaenoptera; species Balaenoptera borealis. Next base: position 107,750,325 of record NC_138868.1, on the reverse strand, counting down.
CAGCTGAGCTGGGTGCTGTAAAATTTTGTACATAGTGCTAGGCCCTACCCTGCAGGAGTTTATATGTCAAAATGTCTTAGATATATTACTGTCCCTCCCTGGGCTCGTCTCCCTCTGAGTGTGGCTGCTACTTATTGTTACAATGAGATGCGATTCTCTTTATCTAGGAAAGGTGAGAACACTGGACTTTGGGGATCATAAGACTTGAACAGAGTTCCAGATCTGCCACTAAATTGGCCCTGTGGTCTTGAGCAAGTTGTCTGGGCTGGCTGAGCCTCAGTTTTCTCATCTGTGAAATAAGAAAGATAATACCACCCCACAAGATTGTCCTGAGGCTGTAATGAGAAAACGCACTGAAAACATATGAGAGCCACAAAAGGCAGTGGGTGGGTGAGATGAGATGCAGCTATTCTTAGGGAAGAGGCAAGCAGAAGAGCCAAGTGGACAGATCGTCTACACCACACCTCCCCACTCTCCTTCCCCACGTGCTCCTGGTCGGCATCTCCTACCAGTTCCCTTGACATGTGCCCTCGACATGTCCCAAACAGTCCTGTTCTCGATGCTCTGGCCTTTCCTTTACCCCTCCTCTCTCTTCAGAGCTACCTAATCTCTGCTTCAGTCCTTTAGATTCTTGCGCCTTCAATTATTTATTCTTGTAATAAATGTTTATTGAGTGCCCTGTAGAAGAACCCCTGGTGTATTAGATTAGAAAGAACAAGACTTTGCATCTTTTGCCTTCTCCCCAACTAGCCGCGACTCTAGGCAAGTCCCTTGCCTTCTCTGAGCTTCAGTTTCCTAAAATAGAAGACGGAGATGACACCTACATTACAGGGTTGTTAGGAGGATGATGGGTGATAACGTGTGTGGAAACCAAGGCCAGCTGCTCAGTAAACGTTAACTCCCTCTGCAGCCTGCTTACCGTCAATCAGATAAACGTTCCAAGTATCAAGCAGCAGTGGAATGACGAGGACCTACTAGGCTGATCCTTTAGAAATCAAAGCGAAACAAAAGCCCGTGCATTTTAACGGGATCCCGGGACCCATCGCAAATTCTGGCCTGACAACAGCTGCTTGAATATATGACTGTGCCCCCAATGTCACCTCCAAAAGAAGTAAGTGTGGGAAGCATTCCAAGTCCCATGGCAGGGCCACGGGAGCTCAGTTGCATGGGCACCTTGTTGCCCAATGAGGTGTTTTGTCCCGTGCCCACCAACACCACAGCTGTACAGTGCCAGCCCTTTCTAACTCAAAAATACAGCACCTCTTCATCCAACGGAGGTCCCGGATGGGTGGGGAATGTCTGGGCTTCAGTCATAGACATCCCTTTCTGGGGACTAAATTTAAAAAGCAGGTGTATCATTTGGTAAGTTTGATATTAAGCCTCTGGGGGGGATTTAGAAAGACGAGTAAATATCTAGCACAGGGTACTTTAAAAGGCTCATTTAATCATTCATTCAGCAAATACTGGCTGAGTTAGGCACCTCTGTAGATGCTGGGGTTCAGACCGGCTGGGACCTGGGACTTTTGCTGCAGGGTTGCAGTACTTGCACCTGGACACACCTCTCCTCTAGCAACTAAATTTGAAGAAACTCTACGGGACTAAAAATAACTGCGTGCATGCGCAGTTGGAGGCAAATTCTGGACAAAAGCTACAAAGAGACCAAAAAACCCAACTGCCACTTTTGAAGAGCCTGGAGCTAAAACAGGGTGTTGGGAGCAAATGTGGGGAACTGCGCATGCCCCCTGCACACAACACCACCAGAGGGGTTGGGCAACACACCTAAGCCACCCCTCCAGCCCGAGCCCTGGACACACCCCTACCCTCACCCCATGTAAGGAACCAGCTCGCCAACCGCCCCCCTCCCCGCTCAGGGAGCGAACAAGCAAGGGAACCTGTTGTATGATCTCACTCCCACCCTGCTGCAGCAGGGGCCCCAATAAAGCCTCGCCTGAATTTCTCGTCTGCCCTCTGATCAATTTCTATCGATTGGGGAAGGCCAAGAACCCTGGTCCGTATCAGCGTCACAGCAGTGAACAAAACAGACGGCCCCCTGCCTTGTGGAGCCGGCACGCTGGCGCCAGAGGCAGACAAGAACAGGAAACATCATAAATAAGGACAGTGAAGGGTGTGTTAGGAGTGGGAAGTATCGAGAAAGAAGAAAAAGTAGAGCTGGGTGAGGGGGATCAGAGCGCCAGAGGGGCAGGGGGGATGGGCTGAACTGTGAAACGGGGTGTTGGGAGAAGGCTCACTGAGAAGGTGAGATTCAGCCAAGACTCGAAGGAGGGGGGTGCAAGTGCTGCTGATGTTGGGGGTGCAGTGTGGAGCTCGCCCGCCGTGCTCAGGACCGCTAGGGCGGAGGGCGGAGCGAGAGGATGGAGGCGGCGGAGGGGGCCGTGGAGACCACCATGAGGACTTCGGCTTCTACTCTGGGAGAGAAGGGAGCCGCCAGCGGTTTTGAGGTGAGACAGGCTCCACCAGGAGCATTCGTTCCAGTCCTGGCTCTGCCAGGCACCCGCCATGACACTTGGAGCAAATCGGGTCACCCCCCCCACCCCACCCCGCGGGCTGCACTTGCCTCAGGAGTAAGAGGCCACGGATGAGAGGTTGGCTTGGGTTATTTCCAAGCGCCATTCTAAACCCAGTGGTGTTAGATGCGGACCAAGTCACGCAAACCCTTCAACAGTGTCTCTGCTTACCACGGAAGGGCCGTGCTCCCTGGCATTCGCTCGTTTTCCTTCCTGTTCGTTCCCAGTTTGCCCCCGAGGCACCCTCGGGTCCCCAGGCACATCTGGAAGGGAGAGCCAGTGGTGCTGGGAGAGCCGGCTGGGTTTCCTGCCCTGCCCGCCTGGAGCTGAGTACAACTCTCCCGAGGCAATTACCTTTCCTGGCTGGGACCAGCGGGAGGGCAGTTTCCCATGGCGAGGTAAGCCCGTGGCCTGCTCCCAACAACCCCTGCTGGGCTGGCGGGATTAGGAGAGGAGAGGAAACAAGTGACAGGCCTGGACAGGCCTCCCCCCGGCAGGGGAACAGGCAGTGACCGTTCCTGGGCAGTGTGGCAGGATTTGGGCGCAGCGTCAGTGATGGGCCTGCCACCAGAAGTGCATCTGTTTCACTCCGAGGGTATCAGAGACACAGGCACCTCAGCCAGGAGGGACCGTGCTTCCTCGCCTGATTGAGGGGAACAGCTGCCAAAGACTCTTTTGACGGAGGATTGTCAGAAAGGAGGACCTTCCCCTGTTTTAGCGGAGGGGCTATGAAAGGAAGAATGCGGAGCTCAGGGCCCCTCCTCCTCCTCTGTCAGCCTGCCCTGCTCTGCCTTTGCGTCCATGGCCTCCAGCCTCCAACCAGCCATCACCTCCCGGTCTCCTCCATCACCAGCCAGCAGGTTCCCATTCACCAAGCTTCCAGAGCTGGAAACTTCCCCAGCCTAGAGACTTGTTGGGAATTAAAAAATGCCATCCAGCCAAGAGCTTTCAAACGCATAGCCGTCAGTGGGCATGGCTGCTGGGCTGCATGAGAAGAGAATCAAATTACAAGAATAGGTTAACTGCTGAGATTGGACTAGTGCATCCGGGGCTTTCCACCAGCATAGGCCGGCGTCCCTGCAAGGAGTATTTTAAAAATCAGGTTATTGAAGTGTCATTTACATAGAGCAAAACGAATTTTTTTTGGTGTACAGGTCAATGAGTTTTGACAAATGTAGATAGTCATGCAACCCCTACCGTAAAAAAAGTGTAGAACATTTTCATCACTCCCCCCAGAATTCCCTCCTGCCCCTTTGTATTCAGTCCCTCCCCACCTGCAGCCTTTCCCAGGAGTATTCTTCCTGACTCATACTGAATCATATTCTCTCTTTTCTCTAGATGTCTTGATACCTGTCTCCTTTCAGTTAACATTGTTTTTGAGATTCATTCAAGTTGTTTTGTGTATCAGTAATTCCTTCTTTTTTATTGCTGTGGAGGACGATCGCTTTGTTTTTTTATTTTAATTTTTATTGTGATAATATAACAAAATTTTCCTTTCAAACAATTTTTAAGGGTACAGTTCAGTTGCATTAACTATATTCACATGTGCAACCATCACCACTATCTGTTTCTAAATATTTCTAAAACTCTTTATCATCCCAAACAGAAAGTCTGTATCCATTAAGTAATAACTCGCCCTTCCCCCTTCATAGCCCCTGGTCACCTATAATGTACTTTCTGTCTTTGTCAATTTCCCTGTTCGTCATACTCATGTAAGTGAAATCATGTAATATTTGTCCTTTTGTGTCTAACTTATTTGGCTTAGCATAATGTCTTCAGGGTTCATCCAAGTTGCAACACGTATCAGAATTTCATGCCTTTTTGTGACTGAGTAATACTCTATTGTATGGGTATACCACATTTTGCTCATCAGTTCATTAGTTAATGCACATTTGGATCATCTTCACCTTTTAGCTATTGTGAATAATCCTGCTATGAACATTGGCATACAAGTATCTGAGTCCCTCTTTTCCTTCTTTTTTTTTTTTTTTTCAATATATACCTAGGAGTGGAATTGCCAGGTCATATGGTAATTCTATGTTTTAACTTTTTGAGTAACCACCAAATTTTTTCCACAGTGGCTGCACCATTTAACATTCCCACCAGCAATGCACCATAGTTCTAATTTCTCTACATCCTTGCCAGCCCTTTTTATTTTCTGTTTTTTAAAAAGTACGGCCATCCTAGTAGATGAAGAGTGGTATCTCATTGTGGTTTTGATTGCATCCTAATGACTATAATGTTGTGCATCTTTTCATGTGTTTATTTGAAATTTGCTTATCTTCTTTGGAGAAATGTTGAAGTCTTTTGTCCATTTTTTAATTGAGTGTGTTATTTTATTGTCCAGCTGTAGGAATTCTTTATATATTCTGGATAGGAAACTCTTATCAGATATATGATTTACAAATATTCTCTCCCTTTCCGTGAGTTGTCTTTTCATGCTCTTGATAGTATCCTTTGATGCACAAAATTTTTTAAATTTTAGTGAAGTCCAAATTGTCTGTGTTGTTCATGGTGAATTATCTTTTTAATATGCTGCTGAATTTGGTTTGATAGTATTTTGTGAAAAATTTTTGCATCTATGTTGTTAGGGAATATTGGTCTGCAGTGTTCTTTTCTTGTGATACCTTTATCTGCCTTGGTAATGCTGACCTCACAGAATGAGTTAGGAAGTGTCTCTTCAATTTTTTTGGGAAGAATTTGAGAAGGATTGGTGTTAGTTCTTCTTTAAATATTTGATAGATTTCACCAGTGAAGCCATCTGGTCTAGGGCTTTTCTTTGTTTGGAGGTTTTTGATTACTGATTCAATCTTTGTACTAGTTATAGGTCTATTTAAATTTTCTTTCTCTTCATGACTCAGTCCTTGTAGTGTTTCTAGAACTTTGTCCATTTAATCTAGGTTTTCCAATTTGTTGGTGTACCACTGTTCTTAGTACTCTCATCCTTTTTGAATAAAAATATGCATACATACATACAAACGGGAGAGTTTAAAACAGTGTGTGTGTGAGTATGTGTGTATGAGTGTGTGTTTGTAATAGCCTGACTGAAAGTTTAAGGAAAGAGAGAGGAGGGTTTCACATTTTAGCAATTTAAATAATTTCACATGGAACATTTGATATCCCTGTGTTCAAATCCTCATTTTACTGACTAGCCACCAGGAAATTTCATCCAAATAAATTCCCATCTTATAAGCACGGCACTGATGCTTTCATCTTCTTGTAGTGGAATGAATGATGACCCCCAAAAGATATGTCTCAACCTCTGCGGAACCTGTGAATTTGACCTTACTTGGAAAAAAATCATGTTTAAGATGTAATTACGTTGCAGATGTAATTAAGTTAAGGATCTTGGAATGAGGTCATCCTGGGCTTAAGGTGGGCCCCAATCCCATGACAAGTGTCCCTATAAGAGACACACAGAAGGGAGATCCATAGGAAGAAGGAAGAGAAGGTCACGTGAAGACAGAGGCAGGTATCAGAGTTGCGTGGTCACAAGATGAGGAATGCCTGGAGCCACCGGAAGTCGGAAGAGACCAGGAAGGAATCTTCCTTAGAGACCTCGGAGGGGAAGTGGCTCTGCCGACCCCTTGATTTTGGACTTCTGGCCTCCAGAACTGCAAGAAAACAAATTTCTGTTGTTCTAGCCAAGAAGTTTGTGGTAATTTGTTATGGCTGTCCTAGGAGACTAATACAACCATTCTTCTTCTTTTCCTTTGTGTCTTCTCTTCTCTTTCTTAGGAGGAGCAAAAATAGTTTCCTCTTACTGTCCCAAGCACGATGGTTTTCCATTTGCTGTGATCACAGAATCTCGTCCTCCTCTACCTGTGTTTCCCAAAGTGAGTGATGTAGGTGATATAAGGACATAGCATTCAATTAAATGGAATCACAAGATGAGACGTGACACTCTGTTTATTACGAAGGCTCAATAGTCAGAGAGAAAGTCTCAGTATGGTGGGAATAGGCACGTAACATTTAACACCAATCTCCCTTTTTATCAAAGAGAAAGCAGGCTTCAGGCTCAGCTCTTTGAAAGCTGGCAAGAGTATCTTGCTAGATATTAATAACATTGTTTTGGTTTCAGTGCATTTATTTTTATGCTTGGCTATCTTCTATTTATTGTAAGCGATGCCAATTTTTCTTTTAGGCTTATAATAGCAAGTTTCTTTTTTAAACAAATAAATCTAAATTAAAGCCCGAGTTATTTTAAAGAAACATATTAAGTAAAAAACAGGGATGTTATACAGATATGGAAAAGTCTGTGAAGGTGGGAAGTACTATACTACCCCCATAATCTTATCAAAGTATTTTTTTCTAGGGAAAATTCCCTCTATACGAAGAATTCTGATGCCAGAAATGGTCCATTTCCAAACTCTTTTGATTCATCTCTTGGTTGAGTGTGTTTCATTTTTATTTACAAGAAGGGTTTATGGATATTATGTTCCCTGAGTTTTTATATGTTTGACATTGTCTGTTGCCTCTGTGTTAACAATAACTTGTTTGGTGGAAAATTCTTGGGTCCCACTTTCTTTTCTTCAGAGCCTTATGGACATTGTTTTACCACCTTCTTGCATTAAATACTGCCTGATTCTCAGCCTCCCCGCCAACCCACCCCAGACACCTGCACTGTAAGTGAATCGCTTTTGTAAGACCTTTTTCTTTTATTCTGAAGTGCGGCAAATTCATTGAAATACATCTCAGGGTTAAGCACTTGGTATCACTTTTTCCCAGAGCCCAAGGTGCCCTTTCAATTTCCTGATACAGTCCTTTCTTCCTTTTCTTTCATATTAGTAAATATTTTTTTCTGTTTCATGTGTTGTAGTATCTCCTTTGGGAACACAAGGACCCATATGTCAGATCATTTTCTATCTTCCATATCTTTATCTTCCTCCTCATCATTTCAACTTTGTCTTTTCCTATGCGTTTTCTGTGAATTACCTCAAGTTTTCCTGAATATGATGAATTTAGTATTTAGGTATGTTAATTTTGTTTCTTGCTGTTTCAAAATTATTTAACTCTGGAATTGTTATTTTGCTCCTCAATTTTTTTCCTTAGCTCTTTAATGACCATTTTTCATCTCATTTTATTGTCTCATCTGATGACTTATATTCATTTCATTGAATTCGTGTTTTTCTTATTTTTTTCCCCTAAATCCAAAACACTTGGATTTTTTCCTGTTTCTTGGCGTTGTGTTATCTTCCAGAATGGATCCTTCACTGGTGAATTTACACTATGTTTCTTCCTTTCTATTTTTGCTTTAACATCTTTGCATAGTCACCATGAATTTTATTCTTGAAAAAATATAACATAAACAGCTTTTTTTTTTTTTAGCACATTCCATTTGCCTGCATATAGTATGAGTCAGTTTTACTTGGTCTTCATCTCAATATGTCTGAGTCCTGCTGTCTTCCCTTCAATATTGTTTGTTTCTAGTCGTACAATATTTCTTGCCCTTAGCAAGTTACTTCAACTTTCTGTCTCTCAGTTTCATCAGTCTGCAGTATGAATAATAATAGTACTTAATGTACAGGTTGAGCATTAAATGAGCTATAAAGTTCCAAGTGCTTGTAACGGTGCCTGACATACACTATGAGGCTAATATCCCAAGGGAGGAAGTCTCTCATCTCCCCAACTTCTATGTGTTGGGTGCCCAGGACTCAGTCCTTAGACCTCTTCTCTATCACCACTCACTCCCTTGGTGATCTCACCCGCTGCTGGGTGTTAATATCATGCATAAGCTGATGACTTTCAAATTTCTGTTTTCACCTTGGACTTCTTTCTATGGACTTGTCTTTCTACCTCCCTGCATAATATTTCCACGTAAGCCTCTGTTAGCCATCTCAAACTTAATATGCTCAGAATCAACATTCTGATCTCCAGTCCCCCTCCTCCCTGGAACCTGCTCCTCTTGTGGTCTTCATCATCGTAGTGAATGCTGACACCACCCTTTCATTTGCTCAGGACAAAAATGTGGGGATCATCTTTTTTTTTTTTTTTTAAACTAACCATTTTATATATTTATTTTACAAAATATTTATTTATTTACTTATTTGGCTGCACCGGGTCTTAGTTGAGGAACTCGGGGTCTTCGTTGCCACGTGCAGGATATTCGTTGCCTCATGTGGGATCTTTAGTTGCGGCATGCGAACACTTAGTTGCGGCACGCATTTGGGTTCTAGTTCCCTGACCAGGAATTGAACCCAGGCCCCCTGCATTGGGAGCGCGGAGTCTCGTACCCACTGGACCACCAGGGTCATCTCTGACTCATTCCTTTATCCCTCACGTTCAACTCAGTCCTTCCAAAAAGAATCCAGAATCCGAATGCTTCTCATCACTGTCTCTACCACTGTCCTTGTCCAGACCACTGCCATCTATCACATACCTCACTGCAAATGCCCCCCCCCCCCCCCCCCCCCCGCCCAATGGAGTCTCTGCTTCTGTCCGCAGCCCCTTCATGTGTATTCTCAGTACAGCAGTAAGTGTGATCTGGTTAACACTTAAATTGAAACAATGTTGCTTCTCTCCTCAAATCCCCCCAGTGGCATTTTATGTCACTGAGAGAAAGACAATGCCAGAGACTTTACAAGATCCTACGTGACCTTCCCCTGCCCCCTCTCTGATCTTATCTCTGCCTACCCTCTCCTGCATTCTTTCCATACCAGCCCCACTGACTTTGCTGTTCCGTTCCTTCAACACATCGGATAGACTCTCATGCATCAGAAATAGATGTTGGATTTCATCAAATTCTTCTCCTGCATATATTGAGATGATCATATGGTTGTTAAATATATCCATCAATATAGTAAATTACATTGATTGATTTTTTTTTGAATTTTTGAATTTTATTTTATTTATTTTTTATACAGCAGGTTCTTATTAGTTATCTATTTTATACATATCAGTGTATACATGTCAATCCCAATTTCCAATTCATCCCACCACCACCACCACCCCCCGCCACTTTCCTCCCTTGGTATCCATACGTTTGTTCTCTACATCTGTGTCTCTATTCTGAAGTAAGTCAGAAAGAGAAAAACAAATACCGTATATTAACGCATATATGTGGAACCTAGAAAAATGGTACAGATGAACCGGTTTGCAGGGCAGACACTGATTGATTTTTGAATGTTAACCCAACTTTGCATTCCTGGGTTAAACTCCACCTAATCATTATCTATTTTATATATTGTTGGATTCTATTTGCTAAATGTTGTTGAGAATTTTTGCTCTGTAGTCTTCTATTCCTTTAATATCTTAGGTTTTGTTATCTATCAGGGTTACTTTTGTCTCCAAGAAGGAGTGGAGAAGTACTCCCTCTTCTTCAGATTTCTGGAAGAGTTTGTCTAGAATTTGTATTATTTCTTTTTAAAGAGTTTGATAGAATTCAACCAGTGAAGCCATCTGAGCCTGTAGTTTTCTTTGAGGTAACGTTTTTAATTAAAAATTCAGTTTCTCCAATAGATATATATGATTATTTAGGTTATCTGTTTCTCCTTGAGTGAGTTTTGTTTCTTTCAAGGAATTTGCCCATTTCATTTAAATTGCAAATGTATTGGCAAAAAGTTATTCATAATATTCTCTTACTACCTTTTTGAAATCTAAAGAATCTGTGGTGAAGTAACTGCTTTTATTCTGGATATTGGTAATTTGTGACTTTTTGATTTTTTTCCAACCAGTCTAGCTAGTGGTTTATCAATTTTATTGATCTTCTCAAAGAACCAACTTTTGATCTCATTGATTTTTTCGATTGTTTTCTATTTTTATTTTATTAATTTCTGCTCTGATACTATTTTTTCTTCTGCTTACTTTGGATTTCATTTGCTTTTCTTTTTCTAGTTTTGTAAGGTAGCAGCTGAGATAATTGATTAGAAACTTTTCTCTTTTCTAATATAGACATTTAGTATTATATATTTCCTTCTAAGTATTGCTTTAGCTCTATACCACTCTTTAGATACTTCTTTTTTTTTTTTTACTTTTATTCCTTTTTGCTTTATTTTACCCCATAGGTTATGCAGGAGTCCATTAGTTAGTTTCCAAATATTGGGGGATTTTCCAGAGAACTTTCTGTTATTGATTTCTAATTTAATTCCATTGTGGTCATACAACATACTTTTCATGATTTGAGCACTTCTGAATTTATTGATGGCTCAGAATATGGTATAACATGGTCTATGTTGTTGAGAAGAGTGTGTGTCTTGCTGTTGTTGGATGGTGTGCTCTACAAATGTCACTTAGGTCTAGTTAGCTGAGAGTGTTGTTCAAATCTTCTGTATTCTTACTGATTTTCTGTCTACTTGTTCTATCAATTATTGAGAGAGGGGTATTGAAATCTCCAAGAATAATCGTAGATGTGTTTATTTCTCTTGCAATTTGATCGGTTTTTTTCTTTGTGTTTGAAGTTTTGTTATTAGGGGAGTAAACATTTAGGATTTTACGTCGTCTTTATGAATTAACCCCTTTACCATTGTGAAATGACCCTCATTATCCCTGGTAATATTCTTTCCTCTAAAACCTATTTTGTCTGATATTAATATAGCCACTTCAACTTTATTTTGATTAGTATTAGTATCTTTTGTTATTCATTTCCTTTTGACTTACTTGTGCTTTTATATTTAAAGTAAGTTTTTTTGGGCAGCATATAATCAATAGTTCCTTTTTCATCCAATGTGACAATCTCTAATTGTTATAATTGACAATCTTCCAGTTGGGTTGTTTAGACTACTTACACTTAATATATTTATTGATTTGGTTGGGTTTAAATCTGTCACATTGCTATTTGTCTTTTACTTACCCATCTGTTTCTTACTTCCTTCGCCCTTTATTTTCTGTCTTCTTATGGATCATTTTTTATGATCCCATGGTATTTTCTTTGTTGGTTTATCAGCTATACTTCTTTATTGTATAATTTAATTTCCAAATTCTCAGCAACTATATATGAAAAATTCTACCTCTTTTTCATTGTTTACTCTCTCCTTTTGGGGGTCCAGCAATCAACTGGTGGATGGCAAAGAGCCCACACCTGCTTTGTCTTGGAAGTTTGTGATGGAGGCGTGAACAGCATCTCATGGGGGCGTAGAGGAGGAGATGGAGCCAGCTAACTATGCACTGTTGTCATTCCCTGCTACCGGGAATCAGACATCGCCCCAAAGGGTTTATGTTCACCCGAGGCAGTGCTCCTGGACATAATGAAAGCCAGCCAACACTTCTCATTCTGAGAATTCTTTCTGGAAACAGAAGTCATTCTAGCCACAAACACTTCTTTATCAGAAAATTAGAAACTGCTTCCTACTCTCATCCCCTAGAGCCCTCCCCTTCACCTCCTAATTTTCCACACATTCAAGATTCAAAACACTTCAAGACGAATCTAGATTATAACTCCTTTCCTGCTATTTCTGAAGCAGCTGCTGTGAGAGAAACAAGTGTCTGGTTCACAGATTTGTAAGACACAGAAAGTGAAAGAGAAACAATACCAATGATTTCTAAAAATTCTATAAGAGAGAGGGGTGAAAAAAACTCGGTATAGTCACTGAAGTTACACAATGAGTAATGAGTGTCCAATTACAGATGTTCCCCTTTATAAATAGATTTATTATTATCACCAAAAGGTATTAAATTTGATACTCTAGAGAGCAATACTGTCTAACAGAAATAAAAAGTGAGCCATATTAATAATTTTAAATTTTCTAGTAGCCTCATTAAAAAAGTAAAAAGAAACAGGAGAAATTAATTTAAAAAAATTTTTTAAATTGAAGTATAGTTGATTTATAATGCTGTGTTAGTTTCAGGTGTACAGTAAAGTGATTCAGTTATACATATTTTCTTTTTCAGATTCTTTTCCATTATAGGTTATTACAAGATATTGAATATAGTTCCCTGTGCTATACAATAGGTCCTTGTTGTTTATCTATTTTATATATAGTAGTACGTATCTGTTAATCCCAAACTCCTAATTTATCTGTCCCCCCCTTCCCCTTTGGTAACCATAAGATTGTTTATCATGTCTGTGAGTCTGTTTCTGTTTTGTAGATATGTTCATTTGTATCATTGTTTTAGATTCCATAAATAACTGACATCATATGGTATTTGTCTTTCTCTGTCTGACTTATTTCACTTAGTATGACAATCTCTAGCTCTATCCATGTTGCTGCGAATTTCATTATTTCATTCTTTTTTATGGCTGAGTAATATTCCATTGTGTGTGTGTGTGCGCACGTGTGCGCGTGTGTGTATGTACTACATATTCTTTATCCATTCATCTGCCGATGGACACTTAGGTTGCTTCTATGTCTTGGCTGTTGAAAATAGTGCTGCTATAAACATTGGGGTGCATGTATCTTTTCTAATTAGAGTTTTAATCTTTTCTGAATACATGCCCAGGAGTGGGATTGCTGTATCATACAGTAGCTCTATTTTCAGTTTTTAAAGGAACTTCCATACTGTTTTCCATAGTGGCTGCACCAATTTATATGCCAACCAACAGTGAGGAGAAATTAATTTTAATGTTAAATTTTAACCCAATATATAAAAGTATTATCACTTCAAGGTACTATTAATATAAAAATTATTAACAAGGTATTTTATATATTTTTTCATGCTAAGTCTTATATGCTTAGTGTGTATTGCATGCTTGTAGTACACTTCATTTAGGACTAGCCAGAATTCAGAGGCTCAATAGACATATGACTAGTGGCTACCTTGTTAGAGAGGGCAGCTTGAAATCTACTTGAGTATTTTGACTTCTCCAAGGGGTCTTAACTCAGGGCCTAAGGAACCTGCACTTGCTTTCCTAGGGCTTTTTTTCCCAACGAATGCGTGCACAGTTCCAGTGGGGCACGGGCAGGGAGAGTGAGAAGAAAAAAGGAGGAAGGAGATACTCAGCCCAGTCCATCCAATATCCAGTGATGTACTGGTGTCAACCTCAAACTGCCTTGGTGAGGACCTGTTGTCACAGATGTTACTGAGCCAAAATCAGCAGGAAAAGGAAGCCTACGTTGCATTGGGGCAGATGAGACCCAGCTCATCCTCCCACTCTGGTGGCCCATAGCACTTTTTTACCTGGTTCTCAGAACATGTCTAGTTCATGTTCCCTGCTATTTACCTATAACGATCCTTCAGAAAAATCAATAGCCCCATAGAAGATTAGAGCTGGGAGGGACAGTAGAGGTCCTTTGGTGCAAACTCCCCATTTTACAGTCAAGGACAGTGAGCCCTGGAATGTCAGAAACCTGCAAAGGGTCCCATAGTTGGTTAGAAGCAGAGCCTCTCTTAGTTTTGGGAAACCCAGGCTGATGTCTCATCCTCTGCACCATATAGATTCAAGAATGTGCCCAGCTGGAACAACCCACAGCTGATGCCAGAGTACCCAGGAAAAAACAAATATTGTCATTAGTGCAGGTTGGATTAATGCACCTGGACATAATAGCTGTTGAGAAACTCTCAGGATAAAAAGCAAGTGCCAGAAACATTGACATACAGGCCAGGGAAGAGGAGCAAGTGCAAGGATAAAGAGCCACTAACACCTGCCCCTCCCCGTCCCCCCCACTGACCAAAAGTCTGCACAGTTCAAATAAGAGACAAGTTATACAAAGAAAATGTACTCAAATATAAAGAAAAAAGTTTACTGAAATCAAGATCTTGAAGGAACGTCTGCACCCCCATATTCATTGCATTTATTTACAATAGCCAAGACATGGAAGCAACCTAAAAGTCCATCAGTGAAGCAGTGGATAAAGAAAATGAGGTATATACATACAATGGGATATTGTTCAGCCTAGACTGGAAAAGAAGACAGAAGACAAAAGTTGCCAATATTGGGAAAGATAGAAAGTCACTCTAGAACTTAGAGACAAAAGGATAATAAGGATAATAAAAATATTATGAATAATTTTATCAAAATAAATTTGATAACCTAAATAAAATGTACAAATTCCTTGAGACATAAATTACCAAAATTGATACAAAAAGAAATAGAAAATCTGAATTGCCCTATTATACGGTACCTATTATACTACGGTGACTATCCTATAAGTTGAATTTATAATTTAAAGTCTTCCATTAAAGAAAACTACAGGCCCAAATAGTTTTACATTTGACTTCTAACAAATGAGGAAAAAATAATATGAATTCAACAAAATTTTTCAGAAAATAGAGAAAGAAGAAACACTTTCCAACTCAATTTATGGGACCAGAATCACCCTTATACTGAAACTAGACAAAAACATTACAAGAAAAGAACACTAGAGCAATACTCCTCATGAATATAGACTCAGAAATCCTTAACAAAATATTAGCAAATGAAATCCAGAAACATATGGAAAGGAGCCTTGGTTTTTTGTTTTTTAACCTGTTAACTAAAAAGGTTAAACTAGAACTAGATAATTTCTGAAGTCCCACTCAGGTCTTAAACTTTATGGTTTTTTCATCTTCGCCTCTAGTCCAGACTCATCTCTTTTAAAGGGTTTTAGAGTTGCTAAAATTCCAGCTTCTGTTAGACCTAACTTGAAAAAAAGGCAAGTTTAAATGGCATATAAGAAGGTTTTAATAAAAAATACAAGGTGATGCCTCCTCCCTCGCCCACTGGCTTAAGTAGCAGGAATTTTAGGCCAGAAGAAGGGGAGGAAACGACACTGGGCAGAAGAGATCTGTTGGGGATGGCCCCTCACGTCACACAGCATAAGTAATTCCCTGCGCCATCTGGGGTTGCCTTGGGCTGCTGCAGTGTACGTAGTAGTCAGAATGGCCAGTGACTCCTTCAGGGCACGCTACTCAACCTCGGGTGGGGCTCGACCTGAAAGTCAAGTTTATCCTGACAAAAACAAAGGACCCCCATAGAACCTCTTCTACCATCACTTAGAAAATCAGGGGAAGGAGAAGCCATTCCTGGGGTAACAACAGATGCTAAACTTCCTGTGTTCCAGCATTGCATGTAAGTGCACGGTTCCAAAATAGGATAGCAAGAACTGGAACTATAAAAATATAATGGTTATCTCTGTGTTTATTTAAATTGAGGACTTAAAAAGTTGCAGGTAGAAAAATGATAATTGTTTGCAATTTGTCAACAACCTAATATATGAAAGGGCCAAGTCCAGTGTAGACTTGTGGAATATCATCCTAGGACACAGAATAGGATTGGCAGGAAGAGCCAGGAGGAAGAAAGAACAGGATCTTGACAAAGCTGAGAAAAACCAGGCAGAGTTTCACTAACTCCTTAACTGAGGAGGAATTGGAATTAATCATAAACCCACCTTGTATGTTGCTTCAAGTTTACTGTAGAAATAACTTTAACCATTTAAAGCATAGTATGTATAATTCATTCAGTTGTGTGGATTCAGTCTTTTTTTATCTAACCCTTTCTGTCGTGTTTATATAGCCTCAACTAAAAGAACCCCTTCAGGTATTTTGAATCTTGGTCACGTGGAACCCAAATCATTTATTGCAGTCAAGATTTTAGTGCTCTGAAAGGGTGGCACAATAGAAACACTTACAGATGGCACTGAGCAGGGCTTTCTCCTGCCTGAGTGTGCCACATGCCACACTGGTGCACTTGACGAAAGGCAGAAGGCGAAGGAGCACTGATGACTTTGGAATCAAGGTCATGAGCCTTTTTAATTTCATAATATCAGACTTGCTCCTAGCCTCCAGGGAAAGCTATACTTTGGAGGGTCTGAACAAACCACATACCTCTCTATGCCTCTGTTCATGCCGTGACCTACGCACAAGATCCTTCCTCCCTCCTTCCACCTCCCCAAATCCTAGACATCTTTCCACGCTCAGCTCAAAATATATGCTCTCTGTTATGCTCTTTGTCATGGCAACTCTCTCCCTCAGTCATGGGGGTAATTGATCATTTAGTTCTTCGGGCTCTTACAACTATTACGTTACTTTGTGGTCCTACTTGTCTTTTGGGGGGAAGGGTGTGTTATCTTTTCTTTGAGGATTTTTCTCTTCGTCTTTGATGTCCTTTAGAATCACTCCTAAATGTCTAGGTTTGCACTGGTTTTTATTTATCCTGCTTGCAACTTGGTGTATTTCTTCAACCTGGGGTCTTATGTTTCTATTCAATTCTGGAAAATTCTCAGCCATAATCTCCTCGAATATTTCGTCTCTCCCTTTATTCTCTATTTTATGCTTCTGGAATGCCTAATAGATGTATGATGCACCTACATACATCATTCTAGTCTCCATACGTCAACTGCCTTTTTGGTATTTCCACCTTTTTATTTCGCTCTTTATCCCTATTTCGCCTCCTTACCTCTATGTGTAATTTCAATGATCCTTCTTTAGTTGACTACAGATTTTAGAAATCTCTGGTACACAGAATTAGATTGACGTTAGTCCTAGGTTCATTATATACTATCATCATTTGTTAATGCGTAGTCCTTTTTTGTTTGTTTAGATATGTATCTATTCATTAATAATATAAAAAATGAAGGGACTAGATTGTTAGCAATAACTTATAAGTACCCATGTGCTTCCTCCCATCTTGTCCCAGTCCTTCCTCTCATCCAGGGTAACCACTACCCTGACGCTTGTGCTTATTGTTCCTTTACTTTAAAAATTAACCTAATGAAACTTAAAAGCTTTTGCACAGCAAAGGAAACCATAAAAGAGACGGAAAGACAACCCTCAGAATGGGAGAAAATATTTGCAAACGAAGCAACTGACAAAGGATTAATCTCCAAAATATACAAGCAGCTCATGCAGCTCAATATCAAAAAAACAAACAACCCAATCCAAAAATAGGCAGAAGACCTAACATATCTCCAAAGAAGATATACAGATTGCCAACAGACACATGAAAAGATGCTCAACGTCACTAATCATTAGAGAAATGCAAATCAAAACTACAATGAGGTATCACCTCACACCGGTCAGAATGGCCATCATCAAAAAATCTTCAAACAATAAATGCTGGAGAGGGTGTGGAGAAAAGGGAACCCTCTTGCACTGTTGGTGGGAATGTAAATTGATACAGCCACTATGGAGAACAGTATGGAGGTTCCTTAAAAAACTAAAAATAGAACTACCTTATGACCCAGCAATCCCACTACTGGGCATATACCTTGAGAAAACCATAATTCAAAAAGAGTCATGTACCACAATGTTCATTGCAGCTCTGTTTACAATAGCCAGGACACGGAAGCAACCTAAGTGTCCATCGACAGATGAATGGATAAAGAAGATGTGGTACATATATATAATGGAATATTACTCAGCCATAAGAAGAAACAAAATTGAGTTATTTGTAGTGAGATGGATGGACCTAGAGACTGTCATACAGAGTGAAGTAAGGCAGAAAGAGAAAAACAAATACTGTATGCTAACACATATATATGAAACCTAAAAAAAAAAATGGCTCTGATGAACCTAGGGGCAGGACAGGAATAAAGACACAGACGTAGAGAATGGACTTGAGGACACGGAGAGGGGGAAGGGTAAACTGGGACGAAGTGAGAGAGTGGTGTTGACATATACCCATTACTAAATGTAAAATAGCTAGCTAATGGGAAGCAGCTGCATGGCCCAGGGATATCAGCTCGGTGCTTTGCGACCACCTAGAGGGGTGGGATAAGGAGGTTGGGAGGGAGACGCAAGGTGGAGGGGATATGGGGATATACATATGTATATAGCTGATTCACTTTGTTATACAGCAGAAACTAAGACAACACTGTAAAGCAATTATACTCCAATAAAGATTTTTTTAAAAAAATGATGTTTTAAGAATATATTTGTTCCTAAAAAGCACATTATTCAGTTTTTGGTTGTTAACTTAAAAAAAAAAACTTTGTGACTTTATAAAAATGATTCTGCACTGAAATCATCTTCTAGGACATTATTATTATTTTTTTAAATAAATTTCTTTATTTTATTTATTTATTTTTGGCTGCGTTGGGTCTTCGTGGCTGCGCATGGGCTTTCTCTAGTTGTGGTGAGCGGGCTTCTCATTGTGGTGGCATCTCTTGTGGCGGAGCATGGGCTCTAGGTGTGCGGGCTTCAGTAGTTATGGCACGCTGGCTCCGTAGTGTGGCACGAGGGCTCTAGAGCGCAGGCTCAGTAGTTGTGGCGCACGGGCTTAGTTGCTCCGCGGCATGTGGGATCTTCCCGGACCAGGGCTCAAACCTGAGTCCCCTGCATTGGCAGGTGGATTCTTAACCACTGCGCCACCAGGGAAGCCCTGGACTTATTTTTTCATTCCCAGTTATGTTGTTAAGATTCCTGCATACTGCAGCACGTAGCTGTAATTCATTTGTTTTGACTGGACTATAATGTTCCATTGTGTCTTCATGTGACTATATCACAGTTTATTTATCCACTCTTGGTGTCAACAAGCATTTGGGTTGTTTCCAGGTCTTTGCTACTATGAGCAGCATTACTATAAACTTTGTTATTTATGGCTCTTGGGTTTCTCTTGGTTGTGTTCCAGGAAATGGAATTGCTGAGATACAGAGTATGGGATTGCTCAACTTTCAGAATAATGGTGCACTCTTCTCCTAGGTGATTGTACCAAACAAATCTGCTATTTATTACCTCTCTATTGTGTTTTGAATTTTCGGTGACCATATTTTTCACTTGTAAAAGTGTTATGTAGTTCTTCATCGAATTTGCTTTTACGTTTCTAAACTGTCTTCCACTGTCATTGTGGTTTCCATTCCTTCATTTATCTGTCTAATCAGCTTAAATACCCATATATTATAATCTTTTTCAAGTTGTGTAATTGTCTCCAGTTACTGATGTGCTGAGTCTGCTTGTTGCATCTGCTTTACATCCATATACACTCCCCCACCCCATGGTCGTTTGTTTCTTCATATGGTTTATAAATTCTGGTTTTGAGCTTATCTTCAGCACAACATTTTCCCTCTGGGAAGATCCTGTCTATTCTGATGTAAGTGTCTCTACAAAGTTAGTTTCCAGTTGCTTCTACTAAAGCCACATGGATTTCAATGGTTTAAGATGTGTCTTTATGTTGTGTTGATGCTTTGCTTTGGAGTTCCTGTCTGTATGTACAGGATGTACATATGTCTGTATATACATCTAGAACCCACACCCTCACAGGGCACAGGTCTGGAGTTTTACCTTCTCATAAATGACTTTTTTTTTTAAACGCCATCAAAGCCTCAAATGGATGTCAAGATTCCTTGCCACTTCCACAGGTTGATGGATGAAATTTTCCTAATTCCCTTTCCAGGGACTGGGAAACCCTTCAAGTCACTGGGCTTTATGAAGGGGATTCATTTACAGTTTCCAAATGTATGCATGCCCAAGACCAGTTACACCATGCCAGTATAAATATGAAAATCAGTCTGCAGTCCCTGGGACCCATATGCAGGCCTAATAAACTGTTTGGCCATTATGATATTAGCTCCCACTTCCCATTCTCCCTAGGTTTGAGTTCTTTCCTTCGTTTTTTTGTTTAGCTGGCGTATCTATGTGTAGATGAAATAAGGGAGAAAGCCCAAGTCAGTGCAGGCAGGCTTGCTGCTAGAAATTCTACTGAGATATATACATATCATATATATACAGATAGATAGATAAATATATATCACATATATTTATATATATAAATTTAATTTTTATTTTATTTTGGAGTATAGTTGATTTACAATGTTGTGTTCTACTGATATATTTTTACTAGAGCATTTATGTCATTCTTCCTTGAGTTTTTGTTAGTTGATTAACTCAGGTCTCTCATGCTGAGGGCAGGCTCCTTGAGGGCAAGCCCGTTTTACTCATCTTCATCTCCTGCCCACATGTGACTTTCGCAGCAACACATTAACACTTAATACACATTCAAATATAACTGTGAAATGCCGACGTAATGAATGAACACATGAGTGAATGACGTCACAGGCCAAATTCACTTTCCAATAAAACACCGTTTCTACATTTCATTCAAAGAACTCCCAAGGTATAAAAAGCCAGAGACTTGTTCAAGTTCGTAGATGATCAGTCCAGGAGCACGGCAGAGAATTTGGGAGTCCTGAGCCCTGGATAGCTGACAACCGGCCATCTCTACTCTCCAGGGAGAGCGAGAGGCCGGGACGGCTGCCGCATGGAGGCCTGCGCTGTGCGTTTTCCTGGATTTGTACACTCCCGTTTCTGTTTCAGACGGAGTGAGCCAGGGCTCGTGAAATTTCAGGAGTGAGAGCACCTCTAAGAAAGAGGCAGAACACAGTCAGCGCCGCTCCACCTGAAACACGCCTGCCGGTCCTGTCGCGACCGGGGACCTGTGACGACCCAGAGCGTACGTTCTGAGTGAGGACGCGTGTGCGCGTGCTCGGGCCACGTGCGTGTTACCCCGGTTCCCGCTCCACGCAGTCTCGGCACTTCCCAAGCGCACGGGAGCTCTTTACGTGCCCGGCTCCCCTACTAAACTAAGAGTTTCTCGAAGGTGGGTACTATGTCGTCGTCATCTTTGCACGCTCAGTGCCAACAGAGTAGATCAGATTATGAAAGATGAAGCCTGGGACAGGACCCGCCCAGACGGCCCAGCGGCTTTTCCGGGCCAGGGTCTGTGTCTCCCGGGTTAGCCCAAGTCTCTGAAGAGGCAGTGTCCCCCTTGCTCCTTGCTCAACAAGAAGGGCAGAGGTCAGACCAACCGCCTCCCTTCTTGCTTAGCTTAACTCTCTATCAGCTTCGTACTGGATCTTAAGCAGACCTATTCCCACCTGCTTATTTGAACGCGAGAACCAGCTTGCGGCTTCTTCATGAGGTGTGTAGCAATGGTGTCCCCAGATAGCTTGGGGTGATGAAAGAAATCGGCTTGGGAGACACGCCTCCCTGTTTGTCTTCTCAGCCTTGGCAGTGGAGTGGGCCCCAGTGCAGCTCTGCCCCAACCCTGGCCTCCCTGTGCCCAGGGCTACAAGGGACTCAGAGGTGCTGCTTCGGAGTGTGTGAAAAAGAGCAAAGGGAATGTGAGTCAGAGAAATAATTCCCGGACCAACCTCACCCTAGAATTGTTTCATTAAAATGGGGAGCTGGAGGGGGAGAAAGTCTTTTGCCAAAGTCTCCACTCTGTTCCAACTTGCCTTTGACGTGAGGACTCAGCAGACCCAGGGCTGACGAACCGAGAAGGGCTTGATTTACAGAGCCTTCCTCTGTCCCGGGAGGACATCAGCGTTGTAAATGGAGGCTCTAAAGTGTTTGTGAACAGTGTAAGCCGGTCCTGCGCCTCCCTCTGCCCAGGACCCCAGAGTAAATTTCCAAAAGGAGGCAGGACAGAGAAAAAGCTCCTTCTGTTCGGGTGCCATTGGGTCTGTTGGACGAAGAGCCGGACCAGTCGCTGGGTTCTTCAAGGCAGGCATCTCGAGTTTCCTGCAGCTCCTGGGGTCTTCCATCAGTCCCAGGGGGTCTTCAGGGGTCTTCCATCAGTCCCAGGGGGGCGTGCTGTTTAATGATAGGAACCTCGAGAGGCAGCTCCAGCTGTCACAGCATGGCCCTAACGGCACAAACATCTGAGTTCCTACAGACTTTTTTCAGACGGTCTGCCCAGTGATACAACCCCAGCTCGCTTCCCTGGACCACTGCAGTGTTCCACATGCTTCCCTTACAGTGGTGCCTCCAGAATTTCTATAGAAGAGGGTCTTACAGGCCCCAATATTGCAAATGGAGGCCAGGGCATTTGTCTTAAAGCTGAGCTTTCATGAACCATCAGAAAGGAAACAAACCTACAAGCATGATTAATGAAAAAATATATACTTTGTTTATATCAATGAGATACTCCCTTGGGTTTTATGGACATGAAATTTGGGATTTATTTTTTCTTTCTTATAGTCAATCAGTTATTCCAGTTGTATTTTATAGCATTTGCTTTTGCTTAGTTTCTTCCTTCTAGATTATTCTGTGACCTCATTGGCCTGAGAGCTTAAAATACATACCTTGTGATTATTTAGCTGAAATTCACTTATTTATTTGCTGAATTAATTTGTTGGGACTTCAGGTAAAGGTAGGTAGTATTGGCCCTGCAAGTGTTCCTTGGCTCCTTGGGGTCCTGGAATGAATGCAGTTGTTTAGAATTAGCCTGACTTCATCTCTAGTAGAAGCACAAAGGATCAGATTGTATCCAAAAAAGGGAGGTTTTTCAATAGTATAAGGGAGCAAGTCACCATTCCTCTCCAGATTTCAATTTTCTATAAAATGAAGAGGTTGGCTTAGATGACTAAGGTCTCCTTCTGCTAGCTCTATCTAGCTATCCACCCTTCCATCCTCAGCAGATTAGGTGATGGGGCCTATTACTCAGGTTATTTTCACCTCTCCCATCTATTGACTATAATCCTAGTGTGAGTTCTTTTGTGTCTCCCCAACCTCATGTCCTCCAATTGCAAAGCAGGGACATTTACCTTGGTCTCTTTTCTACCCACAAGCATTGGCAGGGAACCTCAGCATCTCAGGCAGGAAAGGTGATTGGCCCATCCTTCCTGAAGAATCTCCAGAGCATAGCCAAACAGGGAGGAAGACCCACACCAGCACAGGTGGACACTTCCTTCCTGGGGAGAAGGAAAACAACAGAGAAGGAGAGTAGCTCAAACACGGGGCCACCCTCAACCACCCAGACCACAGCTCTGGCAGCAGGGCTCCACCCACCCGTCCCCATGGGATCTTGGTCACTCTCACGTTTACAGTATTGGAGCAGGAAGGTCTGCCAAGATCATCTCAATAACTATAATTGTGGAAGATGATATAAGCTGTGTTCAATCTTCATTAAGTTTGAGGCCATCTTTTTCCTTCAATGGTTAATCCAAAGATTATCTGTTAAACGCACAAACTCAGAGCCAAACCAGCTGAAATAAACAGATGTGGCACCTTCTCTCTAAGAGTTTATAATCTAAACTAAAGAGCATCAGCTCGCAATGGGGAGATAAATCCTGGACAGCCTTAAAGAGCATTGAGTCCAAATTTGATATTGATTATCTGGCTTCTGACGTACCCGGGATGGGGTGAGGACGGTGGGTTTCAATCCGGGGCAGTGCTCTCAGCACTTTTTGTGTGTCGGACCCAAGGATGTGACTCACTCATCCACTTAGCAGTCATAAAAAGTACACAAACAATTCAGCTTCAGTCATAACACTCATTGTACGGACCATGTTGAACGTGCATTGCCAGGTAGTTGTGATTTTACAGGAACTTGGGCACTGGTGCCCAGTGAACAAGGAGAATATCTATCAAGCTCAATATCATCAGTGTCATTAACATAAGTGTTTTCAGTGGTCATAGGATAGATGTGCTGAACTGTGGGTTTTCAACTGGACATCACTGACATCCCCTTCTGAGGTCTTCCTGCCTCGTAGAAGAGAAGCTGATAGCTGCATTTCCCGGAACCTCTTCTCTGCCTGGTTCCAGGAGGGATCATCCAATGCAAAGCACTTACAGGAGGAAGGGGGAGGAGAAGGAGGGATCATTATTCTCCCCCAGGCAGATGGAGGCAGGTACACAGAGAAATGCAGGGTTCAAACCGCTTTCAGATAGATTTTCAGAGAATCACCTGTGTTATGCTATAGGTGGAGATAGCTGGTAGAAGCATCTCAGAGATTCATAAGTTTTGTAGTTGCCCAGGTCAGCTCTTGGGGATCACATGCTTCATTGCTGCAGGCTGAGAGCATTTACAATGACTTTTTTGATCTTTGCTTCCCCAGTGGCTGCATAAACCTTACTTTCCCGTCTTAAAACTCTTAACACTTGCAACATACACAGTGGCTTCTATTTTTCTGATAAAACCCTGACTAATAGAATAAGTAATTATTTAAAAATTTAAGGTAAAATTAGGAAAAACAGAATGCAGAATGGATGAGAGAAGTATATTGTGTTATAGGAACACCCATAAAGGGAATCTAATCCAGAATTGGGGAATGGAGGAGAGAGACTTCCTGAGAAAGTGGCCTCCAAGCTGAGACTTGAAGGATAAAACTGGGTTAGGTAGTCAAAGTGCATGGGGTGGAGGAGATGGAGGTTGTCTTCAATTTGTGCAAAGACCCCTAGGCCCGAGGGGGCCCAGAGATAGGCGCCCCATTTGTTGGGGTGATGGTAGGTGGTGATCGCTAAGAGCAGAGGAGAGATATTACAGGGTTTTTAATTGTAGAGTTTATGTCTTCAAATGATCACTCTGGTTGTGGGGCCGAGAATGGATTTCAAGAGAGCAAGATTAAATGTGGGGAGAGCAACAGCCAGCTGTTGTAAGGGTCCATACACGAGATGTCCATAGCTTGGACTTGGGTACTGGCAGTGTGGATAGAGAGACGGTGACAGATGCAAGAAATGCTTAGTAGGTGCCTGGTGGATGGGTTAGAGAATGGGAGAAGTCAAGGAGGACTCATTTTGCATCTATGGAAACTGAAGTTTAGAGGGATTACACAGCTCACCTCAGGTCACATAGCTCGGAAGCAGTGGAGTCAGGATTCAAACCTTAATTTGTCTAACTCTGGAGCCTTTGCTTAACTAAAAGCTCTATAGCATACACAGTCACAGATAGTCAAGTTTTTAAAAAGTAGTTAGAATGAGGTCCTCACGGCACACGAGATTACCATTTTACATTAAGATAACACATGGGATAATGGTCTCTTCATCTCTTATTCTATTCTACATTACTTCCTAGTTGATTTAACTCATTTTCATAAGTTTTTCCTCTATATTTAAAAATGTTGTAATTAAAGGAAAAGGAAGAGGGAAATAAGATTTCTTCTCCTCACTAAAATTTTGGTTTCAACTAAAGAAAAAGCAAAAGGCATTTCTGTTTTATTTTTTTGAGGTACATAAATCTGTAACTTCAGAAGTTCTGAGAGGCTGAAAAACATAACCAGCTGTCGTATTTTGTTTGCCAAAATGACTAAGGTAGTGTGTAAGGTTGGGAAAGCAGTAAAATAATTATCCCATACTGCTCCCAAACACCCACCTCTTCTGCTTTATGGTAGATGTACTTAACAAGCCTGAAATAGTTGGAAGCAAATACTGACTTGCCCATGATTCTGACTCCTATCTATTTGTTACTGAGTCTTGAGCCTCCATCTCTAGAACAAACCTCTGCTGAGGACACTCTCAACCGTATGACTCAGGCTCCTTAAACTTTCTGTGTTCCAGCAATCTCACTGCCCCACACTGCTTTCCTTCCTGAAACCTTCATCATCCACGTCTGCAAAACCAGACACTTAAAAAGTTATTCTAGAGTCATTTCTCCCCTATTTCTCACATCAAATCAGCCACTAAATCTGATGATGTACCTCTTAAATACCTCTTTGTTTTTTCCTTTCCTCTCTACTTTCACTATGGCTGCATTAATACAGGCTACTGTTTCCAAATTCCTGACAGATAATAATTTTTGTGAGGCAGAAACAAGAAATTGGAATTCCCAGGAATTCCCCAAATCACAATTTATTCTGTATTTTTTCCATAACACTTCACTTATGTGTTTTTAAATAATAAAGATTGGCCACAGTAATAATAGACAATGAATAGTTTTTCTGTGATAGGGTTATACTAAAAGTTTGAAAGGTTTTCTATGAAAAAAAAAGTGTAATAATAAATGCTTGGCTATTACTATTGTGAACCAAAATATTGTGACAAAATTACATGTTTCCATAACATGTAAAAATGACCTCTACCTGATATAGGCATTTGATAGTAATTAGAAGGTAAAATTAGAAGGAAACATTAACACAGAATAAATGTCAAGTAAAAATCATTTTAAAAATCCAAAGATAATATCACAAATATTTAATATTTAAAACTTACTCTTAAAATAAAATTGTAAATCACACAAGCATGAATTTTACTATCCAGTAGTGAAATCTTAGTTTTAGGACAAGCATTCCAGATGTAGAAAAATGTCTTTCATCTCGTGTTAAGGTTCGTGGAATTGGTTGGTTGAGGATGTGTTCAAAAGCATCTTCAAATTGGGCGATTAGTGAACATGTTGCTTCAGATCAGGTCATTTCCTTTTTTAGTAACAAAAATATTTTGTCTGTTTGGCCTGGTTTTTGTTTTGCTTTTCAAATAGACGTTGCTTTTTTAAATTTGAATTTTAGATCAGTTTCTGGTCTCTTATTGGACCATTACATAACAACATTAATCTGTTTTTCTCATTGTATGTCTTTCGTCAAAATATTTGCAAACTGTAACTTAGGGTGAATATTTAAACACTAGAAACACCAATGAACATTTTGTAACATTCAAATAATATAACATTCGTATCTTCTAACAAGGTTAACAGGACTTCACAGAATTATTTGCCAAAATTGCCCACTTAGAGACTTATTTTGGCCTCCAAAACTTGTTATTTCTTAGCACACCACTCATAGAATTTGTATAAAGTAAATAATGCATATAAGCCTTCCCTGGTGGGCAGTGGTTGAGAATCTGCCTGCCAATGCAGGCGACACGGGTTCGAGCCCTGGTCTGGGAGGATCCCACATGCCGCGGAGCAACTGGGCCCGTGAGCCACAATTGCTGAGCCTGCGCGTCTGGAGCCTGTGCTCCGCAACAAGAGAGGCCGCGATAGTGAGAGGCCCGCGCACCGCGATGAAGAGTGGCCCCCGCTCGCCACAACTAGAGAAAGCCCTTGCACAGAAACGAAGACCCAACACAGCCATAAAAAAAAAAAAAAAAAAAAAAGACTTTAATAATGCATGTAAACGTATTAATATTTATTTTATTTCCAAGAACGACATCATTATTAGCAGACAGAGCCATGAAAACATACTTACACCAGTGCCAATAGCCAGAAGCAACGCTGATTGCCTCTCTCTTACCTGATGCTCCTGCCCTGGTTCCCAGAAATACCAAGTTTAATATTCAACTCTGCAGCTCACTGTTCCCTGCTCTCGCTTTTGCCTTGATGTTGAGTGGATTCCTTTGAGCCAGTAATGTTCCTATGTTAATAGTTAAGCTCTAATTCTCACGGGAGAATTATACTACTTTCTCTCACTTTTCTCTGATTTCTCAACTGATTATGATTATTGTTTTTTTTTAAATTATTAATTAATTTATTTATGGCTGTGTTGGGTCTTTGTTTCTGTGCGAGGGCTTTCTCTAGTTGGCGGCAAGCGGGGGGCCACTCTTCATCGCGGTGCGCGGGCCTCTCACTATCGCGGCCTCTCGTGTTGCGGAGCACAGGCTCCAGACGCGCAGGCTCAGTAGTTGTGGCTCACGGGCCTAGTTGCTCCGCGGCACGCGGGATCTTCCCAGACCAGGGCCCGAACCCATGTCCCCTGCATTGGCAGGCAGATTCTCAACCACTGCGCCACCAGGGAAGCCCATGATTATTGTTTTTTTTAGGTTCAGGATTTAGCCCTCAACTGGAAACAGCCCAAATGCTCATCCACGGGGGAATGGATAAAAAATTGTGGTATATTCATACAATAGAATGTTAGCCGTAAAAAGGAACATGGATGAATCTCAGAATCATTGTGCTAAATGAAAGAAGCCAGGCAAAAAAGTATCTAGTGTGTGATTCCATTTATGTATAATTTCAGGAAATGCAAACAAGTTTATAGGGACAGAAAGCAGATCAGTGGTTGTCTTGGATTGAAAAATGAGGAAACTTTTGGAGGTGATGAAAGTGTTCCTATTTTTACTGTGGTGATGGTTTCATAGGGTTATACACAGGTTAAAAGTCATCAAATCATACACTCTAAATATGTGTAATTTGTGCTATGGAAAGTTATATCTTAATAAAGTTGAAAGGAGAGAAGACAGAGTGAGAGGTTGAGAGAAAGATGGGGATGGGGGAAGAAAAATGTTTTCTTTACAGAAGGATGCCAGCTGATATATAAATATATTTTATATATATATACACATATATATATAGGATGCCAGCTGATATATATATATATATATATAATACATATATATATATGTATAAAATGATGGAATTACAACATCACTATTTTGTAACTCCTCAGTGTAACCACTTACGCAAGGGAGGATTATCAATGAATGCTAAAACAATCAAGTGAAAGATATTTACTTGGTCTTAAGGAATCCCTCCATAGATAACTTTTTAGTTAGAAAGGAGAAAATGTGCCTTTACAATGGAGAAATCTGGCAATTACTAACTTAACCAAGGAGATGAGCTTGGCATTACCCACAATATACACCCATCTCCTACATGGTGTTCCTACCAGGAATGTTTAAGATGAATCTAATGATGGAAAAACAGTCAGACAAATCCAGAATGTGGAGCTTATTGCAGACAACAGGCCTGGGCTCTACAAAGGATTCAGTCAAATGGAGAACAGAAGGCATGGGGAGGGAATATCTAGGTTGATAGAAATTATGGAGATATAATGACCAGATGCCATCCATATATATATATATATAGTTTTTATTGAAATATAGTTGATTTACAATGTTGTGTTAGTTTCAGGTGTACAGCAAAGTGATTCAGTTATACGTATATATACATAATCTTTTTTAGATTCTTTTCCATTATAGGTTATTACAAGATATTGAGCATAGTTCCCTGTGTCATACAGTAGGTCCTTGTTGGTTATCTGTTTTGTATATAGTACTGTGTATATTTTAATCCCAAACTCTTAATTTATCCCCCCTTCCCCTTTGGTAACCATAAGTTTGTTTTCTATGCCTGCTAGTCTATTTCTGTTTTGTAAATAAGTTCATTTGTATCATTTTTTTAGATTCCACATATAAGCGATATCGTATGATATGTCTTTCTCTATCTGACTTCACTTAGTATGATAACCTCTAGGTCCATCCATGCTGCTGCAAATGGCATTATTTCATTCTTTTTATGGCTGAGTAATATTCCACTGTATATATGTACCACATCTTCTTTATCCATTCATCAGTCGATGGACACTTAGGTTGCTTCCATGTCCTGGCTATTGTAAATAGTGCTGCAGTGAACATTGGGGTGCGTGTATCTTTTCAAATTAGAGTTTTCTCCAGATATATGCCCAAGAGTGTGATTGCTGGATCATACAGTAACTCTATTTTTTGTTTTTAAAGGAACCTCCATACTGTTCTCCATAATGACTACACCAATTTACATTCCTACCAACAATGTAAGAGGGTTCCTTTTTCTCCACACCCTCTCCAGCATTTATTATTTGTAGACATTTTGATGATGGCCATTCTGACTGGTGTGAGGTGATACCTCATTGTAGTTTGACTTGCATTTCTCTAATAATTAGGGATGCTGAGCAGCTTTTCATGTGCCTGTTGGCCATCTGTATGTCTTCTTTGGAGAAATGCCTATTTAGATCTTC
Source organism: Balaenoptera borealis (assembly GCF_965194805.1). Classification (NCBI taxonomy): domain Eukaryota; kingdom Metazoa; phylum Chordata; class Mammalia; order Artiodactyla; family Balaenopteridae; genus Balaenoptera; species Balaenoptera borealis. The sequence continues at coordinate 107,720,591 of NC_138868.1, read as the reverse complement.
CGCTCATTTTTGGATGGGGTTGTTTGTTTCTTTGATATTGAGCTGTATGAGCTGTTGCAATATATATATTTTGAATAGTTCCTAAATCACAGGTGAAAACAGCTAGAAAACATATACTTGGCACAATCCGGAAAATTTGAATATTACAACATATTATTGAATTAATGTTGATTTTCTTAGGTGTGATAATGGTGATGTAGTTGTATAAAAAATGTTATTGTTCTTTGGGAATGTGTTGAAATATTTGGGAGTGAAGTGTCCTGATATGTGTAGCCAATTTTCAGATGATTTGTAAAAAAAATTATATATATATATATGTATATGTGGGCGGGGGAGAGAGGTGGGAGGAACAAACTTGGCAAGAATTTAACAGTTGGTGAATCTTAGTATAGGTTTAAACATTTTCAAAAGAAAAAGAAACAGGACTTCCCTGGCAGTCCAGTGGTTAAGACTGCGCTTCCAATACAGGGGGTGTGGGTTTGATCCCTGGTTGGGGAACCCACATGCTGCGTGGTGTAGCCAAAAAAGAAACAAGCAAACAAAAAAAATTAAAAAGTTCTAAAAAAAATAAGTAAATTTACTCAACAATCCCTACCGCCACCACCAAAATTTCAGCTGCATGCTATTTGAAAAGGACACAACTAAAATGCAATGACACAGGTTAGAAGTAAAGGGCTGAATAAAGATAAACCAGCCATAAACTAATTTTTAAAAGTTGCTGTGTAGCTCCTTTAATGTCACACAAAATAGATTTTCAAAATCAAAAAGTAGTATTAGTCATAAAGTTAATACAGGATAAAAGGAAAAACTATTTGCCAGGAAGATGAAACAATTGAAAACTTGTCATGTGTAACTTGCAACGCTGAAGGGAGCGCCTTTTTGCTCCTGGCTTCCGTGAGGAGAGCTGTTTCTGAAGCGTGTTCTGAACCTCTCTGTGTCCCCTGACTCGCTCGCCCGTGGGAGCAGCGTGTCTGGCTGGTACACAGACGCCGATAAACCCATGTGGAGTCCAGCTTGGCCTGCACCTTCTCCCTCATGGATGCAGCTGCCCTCAGGGAGCGTGGGTTCCACTTTTCCTCAGGGGCTCTGCTCCTCTGGGGGGAGCATTGCCCTGATCTAGAGCTGCCTGCAGCTGGGGCTGGGGCTGCCTGCCTTTTTGGGGTTCATCCACAAGCCCATCTGGTTCTCATACTAAGACGTGTTCCACCTTAGCCTCTATCAGCAACAAAGGTGATATTTCGACCTACATCTTCACTTTTTATTTCTCAGTGTATCCAGACCCAGGTAGGAAAGAGCATTTTATTTATTGGAGGCCTCTTCAGAAACCCCAATAGCATGCAATCACATAGTGTTAAAAATATGTAGAGAGAGCAAAAACGTACAGAACTATGAGGAAAAATTCAGAAATCCATAATTATGTTGGAAAATTTAGAACAGTACAGGTGATAAGTTTCATCTAAATGATAGAATAGAGAACTTTGCTCCCAACAATTAGAGAATGCACATTTTTTCAAACATTCTGGAATATTTATAAAATTTTATCATGTCCTAGGTCACAAAGCAAGTTTCAATGAAAAAAAAAACCGAATTATATAATTAGACCAGATTGTCCAAGCACAATGTAATTAAATATGAAATTAATAACTAAAAAATAGACAAACCTCACCATTCTCTTACATTTGGATAATTTAAGCACACTTCTAAATAATCCATAGTTCAAACAAGAAGTCCTAATGGGTGTTAGAAAGTATTTATAACAGCAAAAATGAAAACAATAACAGTCAAACCTGTCAGCCACAGATAAGGCAATAGCTAAAGGAAAATGTGTAATAAGAAGGAAGATTTAAAAATTAAAGAGTTAACTGGCCAGTTCAAGAAGTTAGAAAAGTAAAATAGAAGAAACCCCTCCTCCCTTCAAATCAGGAATTTTGATGGAATTTCTAAGGTGAACCTATTTATATGGAAGGGAAAAGGGCCAAGGATAGCTTTGACAATTTTAAAGAAGAGCAAGGAGGGGAAATTGACTCTTCCAAACAGAGAGGTAAAAGATAAAGCTACACATAATTGTACAGTGCCATATTGGTGCAAAAATAGATAAATAGACTAGGGGTTACCACTGGCCTGTGTGCCAAATCCAGCCCATGGCCTGTTTTGTAAATAAAGTTTTGTTGAGCACAGCCATACTCATTAGTAGCTTTTGAGCTGAGTAATTGTCACAGAGACTCTATGGCCCACAAACTATAAAATATTTGCTGAGTAATTGTGACAGAGACTCTATGGCCCACAAACTATAAAATATTTACTATCTGTCCCTTTACAGAAAATTTTGCTGATCCTTGAAAAAGACCAGTGGACCAATAGCATTTCAGATCAATTGGGAAAGAATGAAATATTCAATTAGTGGGTTTGGACTAATTGTTTATGCATATGGGAATAGATAAAAGTAGATCTCTTCTTTACACCTTACCAAAAAAAAATTCTGGAAGGATTAAAGACCTAAATGTGAAAAATTTTAGACAAAAATTCATGCAATATCATATGAACTTGGGATGGGGAAGAATCTCATGATGTATAAAAAGCTTAAACTATAAAGTAAAAGACTGATACATTTGATTACATTAAAAATTGAAACTTCTGTACAATAGAAGACTCCATAGATGGACTTAAAAGACCAGTTACTCACAGGGAGGTAAGATTTGCAATGCACATAGCAGAAAAAAAGGTGAGTATCCAGAATATATAAAGAATTTCAAATCAGTAAGAAAAAGACAAACAACCCAACAGAAAAACACACAAAGGGTATTTCTGAACAGGCAATTCACAGAAGAGGAAACCTGGGTGGGTTATAGAAAGATTTTTACTTCATTAGTAATGAGGAAAATGAAAATAACAATGAGATATAATTTCACAGGCATCAATTAAAAAAATTTAGTCTGATTACGTTAAGTGTTGATAAGAATGTGGGGAAATCAGGTTTTATTTGTTGCTGGCCGTGGCATATATTGGTTGAACCAGTTTGCAGAACAACTTAGTAATACTTGGTAAAGGTGAAGATGCACAAACCCTGTGACCCAGTAATGCCCCTTCCAGGGATCTCCTCTTGAGAGCTGCTTGCCCAGGTGCCCAAGGAGACACGTACAGCATGTAAAGTGGCTTTGTTAGGAAGAGAAAAAAATTAGAAACAATCCATTTGCCTAACATTAGGGAACTGTCCACGATTTTACCCAGGGTAAGGTCTGGAGGTTAAATTGGAGAACCAGCACTGAGGTGTTATGGGAGCCCCGGGAGAAGTCCTTATGGGACACAAATCAGGGAGTGATCAAGTGTTCCTGCTGGAGCTGGGGGTTGGTCTCATTAAAGGAGACGATAAGAGTGTGTTTTGAAGCATGAATAGGTGTTTGAAAGTTAGAAGAAAGACAAGACAAAGCAGAATAAGAAAAGGGTGGTCCAGGGGTTCCCTGGTGGCACAGTGGTTAAGAATCCACCTTCCAATGCAGGGGACACGGGTTCGAGCCCTGGTCCAGGAAGATCCCAAATGCCACGGAGCAACTAAGCCAGTGCGCCACAACTACTGAACCTGTGCTCTAGAGCCCGCAAGCCACAACTGTTGAAGCCCGTGCACCTAGAGCCTGTGCTCCACGACAAGAGAAGCCACCACAATGAGAAGCCCACGCACCACAACGAAGAGTAGCCCCTGCTCGCTGCAACTCGAGAAAGCCTGCATGCAGCAACAAAGACCCAATGCAGCCAAAAAATAACAAAACAAAACAAAACAAAACAACCCACAAAACTTCATGACACTGATTTAGCAATGATTTCATGAATGTGACACCAAAGCATGGGCAACAAAGGGAAAAAAATTGCTTAATTGAACTATATCAAAATCAAAACATTTTTTTATAAGTAAGGCAAATCATTTATTTTTAGGATGAACATTTCTCAGTTTTGGAGATTTAACTTTTCTGGTTGTAATCATTTCCCAAACTATTACTTATCAGCCATCAATATTTTAACCTTGAACATTAGGAGTCAAAGTAGTCTGTAGAATTAAAATAATCCTGAAAAATAAAATACCTAGAAAAAAATTGGGATCTCATCAGAAAAGTCATTAAGTATTGGGAAGCTGTCACGCTCGTAGTGGCAGATGTATGCTTTCCAAAATTCTGATTTTTGCTTGAAAGATCCATTTTTTTTTCACTTTGCAACAAACATTGTCAGATATTTTCCTTAAAGTGACAAGCTCACTTCATCAATTTTAAAGAACATGCCTGCCAAATACCCAAGTCTGAATAACCACAGTTTGTTTGTCAGTCATGCTTTCAAATAAAAATGGTGTTAGTGTGTGTGGGGGAAAGGCTAGTTTAGCTTGCAACTCAAGTTATCACACCAATGCTTTTCTCTGAGACAACCATCATACTTTGGTACATAGCAGAATTGCTTTATGTGTACTTTGCATGTTGACACAGAATATTAAAAAGATGCTCATTCCAGGGCTGAGATTAATAAAATTAATATTTTTACTGCTTCATCAGGGACATTAAATGAAACTGGCTTTTCTCCTTTCTGGGAGTGCATAGTGTTAAGAATACAACTACTAGTACATAGTACCATTTGGTGCCGTGGCCTTAATCTGTGCTAAGGCACCTTCTGTTTTACCCACCATCGCTTTTGCCCCATCAGTGCAAATGTCAACACAGTGAAAAGGGTAAATAATGTCTTACTATTATGATGAAAATAGTTCTGACCTTGTGGACTTCCTGAAAGTGTCTTGGGGGTCTCATACTGAGAACTGCTGGTAGAGGGGATGGAGAATATTGGGGAGGAACATGGTCAGATTTGCAACTTGGGGAGATCACTCTGCCGGCAGTGTGGAAGATGAGCTGGATGAGATAAGTGTGGAGGCAAGGAGACTATGGCAGTTTCCAGGAGAGATGATGAGGGTCCTGACTGAGGACAGAGGCTGTTGGCATATAGGGAGCATAGGAATAAGAAGAGTCACAGGTCCAGGGTGACTCTCAGCATCCATGATTGCACAGCAGGATTCGCTGAGCTGGAAAACACAGGAGAAGGAGAGAGTGGGGACACAGCAACTAGAGTCCAGCTTTGGTTAAGTGGACACTGAGGTGGTGTCCACAGAGAGTTGTCTGGAGGGAGCTGATTATACAGATACTGAGATACATGTCTGGCAACTAAAATCAGAGGAAAGGATAAAATCTTGGAGGATTAGTCCAGTGCCTACAACACAACCTACCTAAAGTCAGGCTTTAATGCATAGGTAGAGAAGGAATAATACAAAAGATAGAAGAATCACAGGAGACTGGTGTATGGAAAGCAAAAGAGTGTTTCCAGAAGGCAAAGCTCAATGACCGCAAATGCTACAGAGACCTAAGAACCAAAAGGAGTCCACCGAAACGTAAACTCTGAGAAAGCCTTTAGGCCACTGTATCTGTGGGCCGGAACAGTGCCTGGTTGGTTCAGAGTAGATACAAAACAAAGATTTGTTGACTGAATAAATGAATGACTCCATTGGATATGGCCGCTGAAGGCCAGTGATCACCTTTATCATAGTGGTTCTGCGGGTGTAGAGACACAAGCCTGGCAACTGTGGATGGAAAGTGAGTGGAAGGAGAGGGTAGTGTGCATTTTTTTTGAGGAGCTTGGTTATCAAAGGAAGTGAAGAGTTCAAGGGAGAGCTTGCACCTATCACAGGGTGAGGGAAGGCTTGTATTGAGTTAGGTCAATTTTTTTTTTTTTAAGGATGAACGAGACTTCTGAGTATGTTTTATCAGCTCTGGGGAAGGAGCCTTTAGGAAGGTATAAAGTTGGCAAGCATGATGAATTCTGATCCTTTATTCACAACTCCCTGTCTTCTGCAACCTCCTTAGTCCCCAAAGCCACAAGTGGCTTGAAGAAATAGATGTTCTCCTTGAATCAAAGCAGATTTTGGGCAAACTTTGGGCTGTGCCCATCACCCACAAGGAAGGCACTGCTGAGAAATTATGCCCTCTCCTACTATCTTCTTTTGTCCTAGCACCAGACTGTAACTGACCTCCATCCTTCGCAGTCTGGGCCTCTCGTGCGTCCCACCGAAGACGCAGACCAACATCTAGTCTGAATCCAGCCCTGAGAACTACTTTCAGCCCTTCCGGAGTGCCTTCCTCTCTCCTACCCCCAGGCTCCTCCTCCCTCTCAGCTGGCTAAGTGCTGTTCACGCTCCAGCTCTCCGTGTGGTAGCCTTCCCTCCCTGCGCCTCTATCATAACACCCATCACAGCAGATCGTGAATTCCTACTCACAACCCTCGCTTCCCCCACTAGGCTAGGAGCTTTGTGAAGGTAAGTACCACATCTTGCTCCCTGGGGGTCCTCCACACCTAACACGGAGTAAGGCTCACTAAAGGTGTGCTGTACAAGTGAATGAACACATGGGTCTGTTCCTTATCCTTTTTCATCCTGACGCTCTTCACAGAGGAGGAAGCAGACCCAGGCGAAGCAGCAGACTTAGAAACGGAACCCAAAGAGTCACTTTAGGTTATATGCAGTTCCCCTCAAGAGTCTAACGTTCTCTTGCTGCAGATTTAGGCTGTGAGCAGCCTGCAGATTTGGAGGCAGTAAAGACAACCTCATAATAACCATCTATTAAACTTCAAAGGGAGAAAAAGTTAAAACTCGAATGGATCTAATTGCTGGCTGCCATAAATTGGTTCCTGGGCATTATAACTGGTTTAATAGTTGGTCTAGATACCCTTGTGATAGGTGCCATATATAAATACAAACACACAAGAGATGCAGAGATAACCGACAGAGTCTGTGACCTAGTGAAGTCACAGCTCTGTAGCCTGAAGGGAAGAATTTTATCTGTTCGGTGTGTTTGGCATAATTATCTGTCACAAAGTAGCCAGAAATGACTCTCTTGTTTAACAATTACATTACCTAAAGCCCAGAGTCGAGAGAATTAGTATCCTGGGCTGGGTGTCAGGATGTCTGGGGGTCATACCAGGCTCTGGAGCAGCCAGCTGTGTGCCCCCAGGCCAGTCACCTGTCTCTATTACTCAATACACTTGTTATAATACTTGGGCTTATGCATTCACTTATTCCTTAATTCAATATATATTTATTAAGCACTTACCGTATTCCTGGCACAGTGCTAGGTACTGGGAGTACCGAGAGGGAATAAGACGAAGTTGCCGACCTTATTACAGTCCACCATGAGGGTGATGCAGAGAAACTGAAGCCCCGGGCATGACAATGCCTTTGAGGTATGTCCTGGTGCTGTAGGGGGACAGGGAAAGGAGTAAGTGGGACTGCTGGAGAAGATGGTGAAATCTTGAGAGGGGGAGGTCTTTGAACTGGGCTTTAAATGATTAGCAGGAGTTTGCCAGGCAGAGAAGAAAAGAAATGCCGTTCAAAATAATAGGAACATGGTATCAAAAATAAAAATGTTTCAGGAATGGTGAGTGTTAGGTGGGTGTAGTTAGACTATAAGGAACTGATCGGTGTCAGTCTTGGGCAGGCGTCTGGGTATTTTCTCGTAGGCTATAAGGCAGTAGTTCTCAAATGTGAGCGTGCACCAGCATTACCTGGAGGGCTTGTTAACACAGATTGCTGGCCCCTCCGCCAGACTGAGCAGGTCTGGGGCGGGGCCTGAGGACTGGCATCTCTAATAAGCTCTCAGGTGTGGTAGATGACCTGGGAGGGAAGATGGGTTCAAATCAGGCTGTATCTTACCCTGATGGCATGGTATTCCCCAAGTCAGTTTACCTCCCTGAGTCTCAGTCTCAGTTGCCTCCTTGGTGAAACGACACCTGCCAAGCAGCCTTTCTTCTGCCGACTGCATTAAATGAGAGAATGTGTGTGTCAGCTCTTCGGATACACCAAGTGCTATGAGAAGTGCTAAAAAAATACGTATATGTACACACACACAGATACAGACATATCTTTTAGTACCTCTTTTAGCACATTGAAAACTCCATGAGACTTAATGAATCCAAGAGGTTTGTCAAGACTGTTGGATGGGGACTTCCCTGGTGGCACAGTGGTTAAGAGTCTGCCTGCCAATGCAGGGAGACACGGGTTCAAGCCCTGGTCCAGGAAGATCCCACAGGCCGCGGAGCAACTAAGCCTGTGCACTACAACTACTGAGCCTGTGCTCTAGAGCCCAAGAGCCACAACTACTGAGCCCGCATGCCACAACTACTGAAGCCGCGCACCTAGAGCCCATGCTCCACCACAAGAGAAGCCACTGCAATGAGAAGCCTGCGCACCGCAACGAAGAGTAGCCCCCGCTCACCACAACTGGAGAAAGCCTGCGTGCAGCAACGAAGACCCAACCCAGCCAAAAATAAATAAATAAAATTAATTAATTAAAAAAAGACTGTTGGATGGTTGCTCTGTGTGTGTGTGTGAGAGAGAGAGAGAGAGAAGGGGGGAATCAGATAGAATATGTCAGAGTGGAAAAAGGAGGCTGATGTTAATTCCATTTTTACCTTCGAGTTCTGGTCTCGTTTCCGATAACATCTTAGAAGATTTCTTAATTAAAACAGATCAGCATTTAGAAATCTTCAGCTGGGAATTTCTCCTTGCTGTCAAATAAAAATCCTTTCTGGGTCCCTTAGGGACTTCCCGGGTTCTCTGGAATATTTGCACTGTTCACAAGCCTAGAAACAGGCAGTACTGATCGGGCTCAGACTGAATGCACCCGAGCCCTTTAAACAAATGAACATCTAGCCAGTCCTAGAAAACCTTTGCTTAACCTTGGTGTAATTCTCCACCTCCACGGTATTGACAGGCCAGGTTTAAAGAGCTCCTTTAACTAAATATGACTGGTTTCCCTTTCATCAGGAAGGGCCACTCGGAGGCTGTAACATGTTATTCCGGAGTGCGTTGGCAGGCACACCCTGGAACGGCAGGCTATCAGTTTACCCACAAGTGAACAATTACCAGGGTGGTGTGGTTAATCGCAGCAGCTTCACCATGGAAAAAGAAAAATAATACCCTTCCCATCTCATCCCAAGGAAAAGAAAGGAGACATCTACCGATTTGTAAGAGGATAATTTCCTAATTAACCCATGAAAGTTGTTATTTCTGGTGGGTCCTTAAATCAGGTTGAGAAGGGTGAAATCTGACCCTTTAGTGATGAAAAATGCTATTGTAGGATTAGGTTTTCACACAGTGTCTCCTACGGCTTAAGGAAGAAGTTGCTAATTTCCCCCATTAGCTGTGGAGGCAGCCGGTGTGGGCAGAGGAAGGTCCACAAGTGGAGAGGCCTGAGCTGGGGCACTTCAGGTTGGCCCCAAGGTGATTGTTTAATTACTTGGGAAAGCTTCCTCCTGAGCGTGAGGAAGCCCCAGCACATTATATGACTCATAGCATATTAACTTCTGAATGTTTTAGAAATGAAGCTTGCCTCAGTTTTCAGCTACCATTAAATTCCCCTCGAGGCATCTTGTGCAAAAAGGAGGGGTGTTCTGGCAGTGATTACCAAACCATAACCAATTCCGAGCCACACACGGGGCACTTCCAGAATGTTGCCTACTCCTCAGGAAAGAAACTAACATTTCTGGAGGACCCACCAGGTGTTCTGGAATTTTTTCTTCCACCATCTATGTCCTTGACTCTTCTCAGCAACCCTGTGAGAGTGCAACGGCTGCTATTTTAAAGCGGGGAAAGTGAAGCTCAGAGGCTAAATACCCCAGTGGAGGAGCTGTGCGCAGCCTCGCCCCATCGTACCATTTGCTTCCAGAAGGGGGAGGCCCCCCGGGGCAGCGTTCTACTGGCAGAGCTCGGCTCCTTTGCTTTCCTGTCTGCCCCTCTCTGACTGCGGGGGGCTAACAGGCCGGAGACGGGGAAACAGAGAGGTCAAGGGGAGAAGGTGGCCGAGTGGGAGCAGGGAAGGAAACCTGGCACCCCCTGGATGTGGAGAAGGGCTGGGCTGGAGGGAGAGCCAGGGCTGGTACCGGGAAGAATAGCCAAGCAGGTGAAATGCGGCTTTGTTCTCACTCTCTGCAGTTCCAGAAGGCCCTCCCGCCACCCCCGGGATCCAGCCATTAACTCAACAACTATTTATTAAGCGCCTCCTAAGTACCGGGTACCGTAATGGGCACTGGGGATACAGTAGTGAACAAACGCGAATCGCCCCTCAAGGAGCCTACATTCTAGGGGTTTCTCTCCAGGGGCTTCAAGCCGTCTTGGGCCGCTTTGAATTCCCTAGTAGGGTGCCCTTCCCGGTCCGCTTTACACGTACGCGCGCACACGCCCTGCCCCTGCCTCGCAACCCTCGCTCGTGCTCACGTGCACGCACGGCTACGCACATGCACCGACACGCACGGGCTCACACGTGCGCGCTCGCGCAGACACGCACACGCGGACGCACACGGCCTGTCGTGCCGCCCCCCCCCCCCACGCCGAGGGCGCAGCGCGGAGTTGCGGGCAGTGGACGCGCGCGTGCGCAGGAGCCGCGCATCCCGCGGCCGCCGCGGAGGGTCCCTTGCGCGGTGCGGACGCCGCCGCCGCCGCCGCCGCCGCCGCCGCCGCCGCCGCCGCCGCCGCCGCCGCCGCCGCGCGCTCCCCGGCGCGGGAGGAAGGAGGCCGGCGCGGAGCCCCGGGAACCCGAGTCCCGGCGGTGCCCTCCGGCCGCATAGCCGGGCTCCGCGCTGCGGGCAGCGTCCTCGGACACCGCGGCCACGCTCCCTTCTCAGCGATTCCGTCTGGGCGGCCGGATGGGAGGAGAGGGCAGGTGCGCTGAGCCGCGGATCTGCGCGAGGCGCGGTGGGGAAACAACTATCGAGCGCTTTGGGAACAGCCTCGGCCCTGGGTCTGTGGTGGAAACTTGGACTCGGGGCCCTGAAGGCTGGCCGAGGGCACTTTCAGGGGGTGCGGGGCGGGTGCGTTAGCTGCTGCTTCCTTCCAGCGCGTCTCAGTCCGTGGTTTGTTTCCCACCCGAGCAGCCCCCGCGGCCCCTGCTCACAAACACACTCGTTTCTTCCTCGGGCGCCTCTCTGAGCTGCGCTCCGATGCCGCCGGGCGACTCCTGACCCCGCCACCTTTGTTTCCTCGGGCCAGTCAGCACTTGTGAGAAGTTTTCCTTAGGCCATTCCCACCTCCCTGTCCTCTCGAGGAGGAGAGAGGAGAGAGTGGCAAGGCAGTAGGAGGATTCCCTTCCCTGGCCGGGACCCCTGGCTCGGTTCAGAAAGCCCCGGCTCCGAAGGGCGCCGTCAAGTTGGAGGGTATCCGTTCTGTCCCCACGCGGTCAGGGGCGATCGTGCTTCCTGGGGGGTGGGCCTGAGGCAGGCTCCTCCTGCACCCCCTTGTGGATCAAGGTCAACAGCAGGAAACTGACACAGAGCCGGGTTCTCCGTCCTTGCGTGAGCGGGGGGGACACCGCCTGAGAGTTGGGGGGAGAACTGCCCTCATTACCTGTCTCTTAGCACTTACCCCTGGGAATCACCACCTTTTACTTCTCACCCTTACTGATAGACATGTATTACCATCCCCATTTTACAGGGGAGGAGAGCGACTCTGCCAGGGGTCAAGTGACTTGCTAAATTTCGCCTGTAGCTAATGTGGGGGGGGCAAAAATAGGACAAACCAGACCACCTTCAACTAGTTTTATTACCAGTAGGAGTTCATTTTCCTGGTTCTTGCAAAGCAGTGACAGGTTTGGCAGTTAGGCTGCACTCCTGCTGCAGACATGCCTGGTTCACCTCTGTCCTATAAACAGCCCTTCTGCCTCCTAGATTTCTCTCAGTTTTCCCAACTTGGAATGCCACTCTCCCTTACACCAATGCGACTCCTACACATCCAGCAGGGCCCAGCTGACAAACCTCTTCCTGCACGAGGCTTTCCCCTCCCTCGCTAGCCTTCACCCATCTCCCTTTACTCCGTGGTCCAGTGTTTATATTCTGGGCCATAAAGTCTAACCCTTCATTATGTCACTGCTTTTTATGATTCTCTCATTGTTTCATTTTCTTCCGTCTTATTCCATCAGTCAGGTGATCTTCATAAGGGCAGGGCCCATGGCATAGGCACTTCCTTTACGTACCCCGTGGTTTCTATCACGGTGCTGGGCACAAAGTCGCACTCAGTGACTCTTGTTTGGCTAATTGAACAGACACACTCTAAACCTGGCCAAATGTGGGCCCAGGAGCTTTTGCTACGAGCCCTTGAGGAGTGGTATTAGTGGGCTTTCAGCCATTAATCCGCTAGCAGCAACTCCCCCTCACTGGGTGGCTTGCCTGCCTGGATTACCTGAGAGGGAGAGACAGAGCTTAACTGTATAGAGAATACACACTAAGACATCCAAGGACTGCTTAGACCAGGTGCTGCTTCTTTAACGTTGCCCATGGTATGCGGTGATGGAGGATACCTAAATGAAATGCAAACAGTTAGATACATAATGTGAAAGATCTGGTCTAAATTGAAATAGAACAAACAAACAAAACCAGAAGGTGAATGACTGCTTTTTTGGAGGAGTGGTTCCATGTTTCATGAGGAGGGTTTTGAAACTGTTCAAATACATGTCTGAGGCCAGGTCTTTTCCCCTCTCACCCTCTCAGTGTGTACGCGTGCTCATCCTTGCAGGTTATAACATGTTTTCACATACGTCATCTCATGTATTCCTCACAAAACTTTGAGAGAGACTAACAGTAACAACAACGTTTATAAAATACCTGTAATTATTTAATAACTACTATGTACTAGGCACCATTCTAAGGACTTAATGTATATTCAGTCATCTGTTCCTTGCCATTTTACAGATGCAGAAACTGAGGCACTGAGAGTGCCAGCAGTGGTTGGTGATGGGAATGTCCCCAAGGCAGAGGTGACTCAAGATTCTTTCATGATGAGAGCTCCATTGAAAGAAAGAAGATGCACTGAGTAAGGAAACCAACATTGAACACCTGCTCTGCCAGGTAAGACTGCTAGGAGCTTTGTGGGCACGTTCTCCCCGAATCTTCACGGTTACCTGTAAGGTTATTGTGTTTGCGTTGTGACCTTCCCCCACATTTGAAGAACCTTGGCTTCCCAAGGTCAGCTGGCTAGCGTGTGAGCCAGGTCTGGACTCACGCGCCTATGCTTTCCAGCACCGTGCTGAGTGCCCGGGGTGGCTCAGCCTTCTCTGTCTCTTTGTTTCTCCTTGAGGGGGGGGGGGGCAATGTTTATTTCGCTGGCTGGGCTGGTGAGATCCTTATCACCCTTAAAAAGCGTGTATTAAATCTCTAATTGTACATGGCACTGAGCAAGGCACTGAACTATTTTGTATACAAAAATAATTGAGTAAAGTACATAGACAGGGGCTCTGCCCTCTGGGAACAAAGGATCCCCAGCGCGTGAAGGTGGCAGGATGGCCCAAAGAGCCACGGTCCTAGAGTGCACCCTCCTTGGCAAAGGTGTGTCCTGGCTGACAGGGGGAAGTGGCACCAGGGGTGTGGGAGAGTTTTCCAAATCCATCCCCACTTCTGGGAAGGGCCTCTGAGCGGTTAGGACTTTGGGGGCAGATAGAGGTGGGTTTGAAGCCTTCTTAGTAACTGTGTAAGCTTGGACCAGTTCCGAACCCTCTCCAAGCTTCATTTCTAACCTATGGAATTGGACTGAACAGGTATCGTTCTGTTAAATGAGATGATATACTTAATGCACTTAGCACAATGCCCGATATACAGTATGCACTTAATCATCGGTAGCTATTGTCATGGCTGTTGGGTAGGTAGCTTGTTCTCAGATTGGATTTTAAGGATGAAGGAAAGGTTCGTGGTCAGGAAAGGGGGACTTCTGACTGCACAGCAGGGTGCCCCTTCGCTGCCCCAGGGCTCGGTGGCTGTCACAGGCATCACGGCCCTGTGTTTCCTACCCCCTCCTTCTCCTGAGACGGCCAGGGGGCTTGGCCTTTCTGGAGCGGCCCCTCAAATGTCTGTCTCATATTAAATGGTTGGTCTTGAGTTCTTTATTCTGGAGAGACACGAGGCTTTCCAGGGGCAAAAGACACGAAGGAGAAGGGAGATGCATTTTTTGAATAGGAATTCAACAAATGCTGACCGCCTCTGATATCTGGGGCCCCAGTCTCCCCAGACCCACAGGGGGGGCTGCTGCCCTGGCAGTACTTGCTGAGGAGTTTAGGGACAGAGCCGTAAACCACATCTGGGTGCCGAGGGGCTGCCATGGCAGATGGGCCACTCCGTGATGTTCTTTGCAGCCTTCGAGAGTCCCCAGAATGCACACCCTTTGCTCACCCGGAGCTGGGCAGGGAGTGACCAGGGGCACACGCCGCAGAAAATCCCTTTTGTTTCTTCTTAGCAGAGCCCCTGTACAGCACTGGCTTCCTGCTTAATGGCCTGTTCTGGGTGGGGAGGCGGGGGAAATGTGCAGAACTAAGGGAGAAAAAGATTAAACTCACAATAAAACCAAACCCAAGCATCACCGCCGTCCTGTCTCCTCCTCCGCAGCCCTGACCCTACTCTGGGAGCTGTCTCCCCGCCAGTTCCCCTCCCAGGCAAATAACATTTATTCCAGGAGGCCCTGACACACCGGGCCTGAGCAAGACAATGCTTGATTGTTCTTCCTTCCCCCTGCGGCAAAAGATGGGCTGGAGGAGAGCGCCGCGGAGAGGGAAAGGAGCAGCCCCGCTGCTCTCCCGCGGGACCGGCTCCGGGAGCTGTCAAAACAGGCCTAAATCAGGGCGGGGGAGGGGCGGCGGGCCGGGGATCACTGCCGCTGCTCCCGACCTGCTCGCAAAGTTTCACTCTTTTCCCCCAGTTCCTGGCAGCTGTGGCCACTTAAACGGCTTTTGCTGCCATTAAACAGGAGAGTCATTAAGTCACGGAGCTTAATGAGGCTTTCAAGGGTCCAGTAGTCATCCCTCGGTGAAAAGTGCCAATTCATCGCTTGGGAGTTAACAAACCTGGAGGTTGTGACTAAGTCAGAGGTGAGCAGCTCCAGCGCCCAGATTGACGGCTCACCCCAGCGTGACCCGGCGCTGAAAACCAGGCTTGTGTGCAGTCAGAAGGTGGGAGGTGGGCGACCACTCGCAGAGAGTTGGATTGCTGGTTTCCCCAGCTTCTCAGCTGGTGTTTGGGCCTGAAAGATCCAGAAAGCTCTCCCGTCATTACTGGTATTTATCAATCAGGGGCTTGTTGAAGCCTGAGACGGTGTGTTGTCCCAAAGTGTATCTCTCCTGAATCAGGCCGTTGGCATCAGGGACGTTAGTTCTGCTGCCCGCCCCCTTGACGTTAGGGATTTTGTCTGTTGCGCCTTTGAACAGTGCCTGGTACTACGCTTGTAGAGTATGTGTAGGAAGGAAGGAGGGCAAATGGGAACCCCAGGGCCCACCTCGTCTACCCTCCATCGGGTGGGAGCCCACTTGTCACTCAGCAGTGTCTGGAAGCGACTGCCCACAGGAACAAGGTGAGGACGGATCTGGCGTGGGGGTGGAGCCCTCCGCAGCGTGTTCAAGCTTTCCTTTATTCAGACTCACTAAATGCTCATAGTCAGGTGAGGTGGGGAGGGGAGGTGTTCCTGTCCCCATTTTGCAGATGAGGAAACTGAGGTTCAGAAAGGTAAGTGACATCTAAGCAAGTGACCCCACGACATCTGATTCCTGGTCTAGTGCTCCACGGGCTCTCTCTCTCATAGGTGGCACAGGTGACCGTTGGGCTCAAGGACTTAGCTCCTAACCTGGCCTTTGTCCCACTGCCGGTGCCCCTTCTTCACCTGTCAGGACCCGGCCAGACTGCCCCTCTCACTCAGAGGCCTGGCACTGGACGGGAATCAGAAAAAAGAGGAAAATGGCCCAAGAGCCTGCCTCCTGGCCTGTTTTCCTGAGGCTAGAAGGCTGTCAGGAGAAGGGTGGAGAGGTCTGGGGCCGAGGCCGTTCTCAGCAAGGGGGCGTTTTCCTTCCTTCAGCCCTCTTGTCCGCGTGTCACTCTCTGCTGTCGCGGGGCTGAACCGGAGGATGGGCAGCAGCTGCGCAGAAGCACGAGCGCGCAGGCTGGGGGAGCTGCAGGGGACGTTTGCCGCCGCGGGCGGGTGGCGGGGGTCTAAAGGACGAGTGGCGGCTCCCGGGACTACCTGGTTCCCTGTGACTGCATGGGGGGGACGTGCGGCCTCGCCGCCGCCCCCAGCATGGCCAGCCTTCTAGAAACACTGCTCCTTACGGGAATTGGGCTTGGCTCTGTGATCCGGGACTAGGGAGGTTAGACCCTGTCTGGGAAAGCTGGATAACTGACAGTCTGGCTTATCCCGTGTGGGATTACTCAGCCTGTAAAAGGCCTGTTTATTTGTTAAGGGAGGGGCAGATCCATAACCCATCTGTGGACACCTGGATGGCAGAGGAGAGAGAGCTGCACCTCTTTGCCCGCCCAGCACCCCGTGGTGGCTCTCCCTGCCAAGCTGCTGTGGTTGCTGGGAAGAACACCTGGTGGGGGAGTGATGGGAGAGCCTCCCGCTGGCAGCTGCCGCCTCTGCCCAGAGCCATGATCGTGGAAGGCCCAGGCAGGAAGCCTGAGAACACTGTCCCAGACACGTCTCCCTTAGCGCCCTGCCCCGGAGTGGGCCTGGCCACATTGGTGAGAGCAGGTTCACCACCTCCCAGAAGCTGGCTGTCCAAGAACCGCTCTGAGATTTCCCAGCCTTTCTTCCCATGACTGTGCTAATTTTGGCTCCAAGACCAAATGAGTGGAAGATTCAGGGGGTTTTGAGTCCTAGGTTACAGGTCCGAGCAGGGCATATGACCCCTTCGCTCCTGGTTTCTCCACACCATGTCTGTTCCGATGGCAGGAAAGCAGAGGGGAGAAGCTGGCTGACGTTTACCTTGTTTCAAGGTGCCATCAGAGAACAGGTAATTATTGTAAGAATGTCTGGCATTGGAAAGAGCACGAGGTCGATGCTGAAGATGCACAGGCCCCCGTCCTCGCTCTGGCCTGAGTCAGCTGTGTGACCTTGGGCAGCGAGTTAGTCTTTCTGAATCTATTTCCTCACCAGAAAACAAAAGAAATCCGATTGACGTCTCCCAGGGCCCCTTCCAACTCCAGCATTTTATGATTAGACAGCTACTAACCTACTTGCCCTACTAGCTACCACTAAATGTCGTTCATTTACAAAGAAATGCCACTGACGCCCCCTGGGGGGGACATGTGCTCTGAGTTGTTCTTCCTGCTCTGCTGATGGATCTGCAGCGCCCCACACCTGCCTGCCTGTCTCCTTTGTCTGCCTCAGTTCCCACGCAGGAAGGCTGGCACCATGGCCTCTGCTGTCCTCTGCGTCTCTGGGAGTGCGCCATCCAATAGCCACGCTAGCCTGGGAGGTCTGGGTCTCAGTTCCTCAGGAACTGACTTGGCTTCTCTGAGCCTCATCCACCTAATGGGACAGAGAACCCTCCCTGGGAAAGCACTTCGGGGTGCTTCAGTGGGAGAAGCAAGAGAAGTGTGAAGCGGCCTCATTGTGGAGGCTGAGGATCTAAATCCCAGAGCCTGTGGGAGCCAGTGGACCGCTACTGATGGGCCGCACGTGCAGTGGGACTTAGCTTCCCAGTTTGCGTGGAACTAAGGCCTCCTGGCAGGCGCTGTGTGGCCTGCCCACATGCACTGTGAACTGGGATCAAGACGCCCTCTTTTTGTATTAGTTCTGGGCCTGGTTTTGAAGCATCTTGCTAGGACCGTGGATGGTTCTGCAGTGCATGTCAGTGAGCGCTTTACAGCCTCTCTCATCAGGCCTTGTGGAGCTCTGCTTCCTTCGACCGACTCGGTGTGGGTGCCAGGCTGAGGCTGCTGAGTCGCACGGGCAACAGACAGGGCTCTCCTGGACCCACCTTTCCAGGGTAATGAACTCACGGGATCAATCTGAGAGCTCCTCTCTCCTCTTCGACCTCCGCCTCCTACCTTACCCGCCACCCCCAGCTTCTGGTCCTCAGGTGGGACCTGTTAAGCCGGGCAGCAATTAGCCAACTCAGACTTCAAGACTCTCCCTAGAACAAGTCGAGCAACGGCTTGATAACCCCGGGATGAAGAGGTCCCGCTTTGCAAGAGATCCTTGAAAGGACATGAATATTAATGGGGAGGGTCCTTCAGAGTCATTTAGAACTACTTGTAAGTTACTGAATCTGCCGAGTTCTCTCAGGCCTCGAGTGGTGTCCAGTTGCCACTTCCTCTGCCCAGAATCCTCTTCCATTCTCACCTGCCTGGTTAATTCTTACCTGCTCTTCAAGATTCACTCCCTCCACGGACTTCCCTGGTGGTGCAGTGGTTAAGAGTCTGCCTGCCAATGCAGGGGACAGGGATTCGAGCCCTGGTCCGGGAAGATCCCACATGCCACAGAGCAACTAAGCCCGTGCGCCGCAACTACTGAGCCTGCGCTCTAGAGCCCGCGAGCCACAACTACTGAGCCTGTGTGCCACAACTACTGAAGCCCACGCACCTAGAGCCCATGCTCTGCAACAAGAGAAGCCACCACAATGAGGAGCCTGTGCACTGCAATGAAGAGTAGCCCCCGCTCGCCGCAACTAGAGAAAGCCCACGCGCAGCAACGAAGACCTAACGCAGCCAAAATTAAAAAAAAAAAAAAAATTTAAAATAAAAGATAGTCATGGCTTCAACTGGGGCAGCAGCTATGAGATGCAGGGGGATGCTTAGAATCAGGAAATATGTTTATGGTAGAGCCAATGGGATTTCCTAAGACATGTGGGAGAAATGGAATTGTCAAGGATGGCACTAAGGTATTTGGCTAGAACAATCAAGAGAATGGAGTTGCATCAGCTGAGTTAAGATGATTATCAATGAAGTAGATTTGGCGGGAAGGGAGAATCAGAAGTTCAGTTTGGGACAAGTAAGGTTTGAAATGCCTATTTGATATCCAAATGGAGATGTAGAGTGGGCAGAAGGTGAGTCAGTCCGGCATTCAGGGAGTGGTCAGACTTGTAGATGTGAATGTGGGGCTGTTGATACTTAGACTGTATTTGAACAGGAAGGACTGGGTAAGATCGCCTAGAGAACAAAAGCATTCCAAGGACTGAAACTTGGGGGTCTCCAGCTTCTAGGGGTTGAAGGAATTAGGAAGATGCTGAGGAGACTGAAAAAAGGAAGTGAGACTGATATTCTGGAAGTGAAGTGTTTTCTTGGAGGAGAGGGTGATTGACTATCAGGTATAACTGGGAGGTCAAGGACAGGGTTGACCATTGCATCTGACAGCTCAGAGGTCACTGGTGACACGTTCAGAGCAGTTTCAGTCGTTTGAGAGAGAACTGGAGAAGAGAAAGTTCATATGAACAACTCTTGAAGAATTTTGCTGGAAAGGTGATCTGAGAGATAGGTCACTAGATGGAGGAAAATGTGGGTCAAGGTGGTTTTTTAAAAATTGCATTAACTTATTAATTAGTTAAGGAACTATGGGTCCATTGACATGGATTTTTGAGAGCTTAGCCTAGAGCCAGGAGAGGAGATTGAGAAAAGGTTGTTTTCATCTTTTCCGCATTAGCCCCTGTCATCCCAGTTCTGCCTTCTCTCTTTCACTAAATGGTGAGGGTTGTATTCATTTTTGTATCAACATCTTGTGCAGATTTCTAGTCTCTCTGATATTTAGCAGACCAAGGAGACCACCTGCCGTTTTATATTGGATGCCTATCTACCATGCCATGTCATCTCTTTTCTAGAAGACTGACATTTGGCTCTGTAAATCATTGGATGCATTGATAATGCCTGATTCATGTATTATAATGTAATTTGGTAATTATATGGTGAAATGATATATCATTTCCAGGGGTGGCATAATATGGTTCATAATCTTTCACAATAATCAATTAATAAGTATGTTGCATTAAGGAACTATTTAAATAGTCTCTAAGTGTCAGATTCTTCACCTTTCTACACAGTGACTAACATTCTTCTAAGTATGATAGAGCATGCACCAGAAGACATGACTCCTCTATGCCTGACACTGTATATAAATTAGTGAGAACCCATACAAATGTCTGATCATGTATTACAAACTTGAGATGAATTCTAGAAGAATATAATAGTAACCCACAGCACCAATACCATAAATAATAACATTAACATGGAAATGATTGACTCATGTTGGAGTTGACTGGGGATGATTCTTTTTTTTCTCATGGCAAGGCACATGGTTTCCCTTTTTTTCTCTTTTTTAACATCTTTATTGGAGTATAATTGCTTTACAATGGTGTGTTAGTTTCTGCTGTATAACAAAGTGAATCAGCTATACATATACATATATCCCCATATCTCCTCCCTCTTGTGTCCTATCTCCTCCCTCTTGCATCTATCCCTTTTTAATAACAACACACAAATAGGCCTCACTTTCCCCCTTACTTCTTGGTAGTGTAGTAAAAAAAATAATGAGCTTTGGGGTCAGTCAGATCTACATTAAAATCCTTACTTTGCTGTTTATTAACCGTGAGACTGTGAACAGGTTACTTCTGTGAGCTTTAGTTTCCTTATCTATAAAATGGGAATGGTGATACCTACCTCACATGGTTATTGTGAAGTTCAGCTTAAATGTGAGTGTCAATGTAAATTGCCTAGTGTGATATCTGGTGTAGAACAGACAATGATAGCAATTAGTGTACTTAGCAGTACTCGCAGTGGCTGTAGGGGTGGCTTGGTGCTGGTAGTGATGGGTGCAGACGCCTCCCTGGCGTGGAAGGCTTCTCTCCATGCTCTAAATCCTATCAGCAGATGGAAACGGGTTTATCCATCATCCACGGCATTAGTCCCTATCGGCTTTCATGCATTCATGTAATAATCTTTTATTGAGAACCTTGTAAGTTCCACACAACAAAATCCGTGCCCTCTTGGGGCTTATGTATCAATACTAGTGAGTTTTGGAAAAAAAGCTCTGGGTCACCCCAGATTTAATATAATTCTTTCATAGTCTCCATCTTTATTGCTTTAAATTACCACCCAGCCTCTGGCCAAACCTGCTCCAGGTGAGAATAAACTGAGGCAACTTGAGCCCTTCATATACACACACCAGCCACTAGTGACTTTTCTCTTATTGTCGGGAACTAGCTAGCTTAGAGTTTGATTCCTTCCAAGACTATTTTATTTTTTCTCTGAGCGGGAGGAATGTTCCTCTGATTAAGTCAGGTATGAAGTCAGGTCTCTCTTCCCTGTAGTTGGGATTTGGGGCAGACTGAGAATCACCGTGCCATGTTGGGCTGAAATTGTCACATGACTCAGTGCCTTACTGTCCACTTGTACAGGGAAAAAGAAAAAGGAATCCTGGGTGCTCAGCAAAGAGGAAAAAGCTAGAAGCCTCTGTGGTAGATAGTAGGAAGGAGGCCAGGCCCGAGGACAGACACAGAAAGGTGGACCCTTAGAGCCTGGGCTCCTTTTGAAGTCCCCGCGCTCCTAGAAACAGATCATGAAACTATTTAATAAAAAGTTAACTGTATAGTTGCAGGTAATCACAGCCAGGTGTTTCTTTCTTCAGGTCTCAGACCTGAGTGCGTGTCCCCTGGCTGTCAGTGTGCACGGTGACAAGATGGTGGGAACTGGTTTGACACCAACATGAACCCTTCACCGAAAACTCAACTCAACCCCAGGGATTTCTGAGCTGTCCAAGAAAGTTTGATGACTTTCCTTGCTTAATCAGGCCCTGTTAAGCTCCCTTGAGGCTAAGTAAGGAAGAAGGGGCCTTGAATTCTTTTTTTTTTAACATCTTTATTGGAGGATAATTGCTTTACAATGTTGTGTTAGTTTCTGCTGTATAACAAAGTGAATCAGCTGTACGAATACATATATCCCCATATCCCCTCCCTCTTGCGTCTCCCTCCCACCCTCCCTATCCCACCCCTCTAGGGGGTCACAAAGCACTGAGCTGATCTCCCTGTGCTATGCAGCTGCTGCCCACTAGCTATCGGTGTTACATTTGGTAGTGTATATATGTCCATGCCACTCTCTCACTTTGTCCCAGCTTACCCTTGCCCCTCCCTGTGTCCTCAGGTCCATTCTCTACGTCTGTGTCTTTATTCCTGTCCTGCCCCTAGGTTCATCAGAACCAATTTTTTTTTTAAACGAGGAAACTTTTTTTTTAATTAATTTAATTAATTTAATTTATTTGATTTTTGGCTGCATTGAGTCTTTGTTGCTGCGCGCAGGCTTTTCTCTAGTGGTGAGCAGAGGTGATTCTTCATTGCGGTGCGCGGGCTTCTCATTGCGGTGGCTTCTCTTGTTGCGGAGCACGAGCGCTAGGCACGCGGGCTTCAGTAGTTGTGTCACATGGGCTCAGTAGTTGTGGCGCATGGGCTTAGTTGCTCCGCGGCATGTGGGATCTTTCCGGACCAGGGCTCGAACCCGTGTCCCCTGCATTGGCAGGCAGATTCTTAGCCACTGAGCCACCAAGGAAGCCCCCATTTTTTTTTTTCGATTCCATATATATGTGTTAGCATATGGTATTTGTTTTTCTCTTTCTGACTTCACTCTGTATGAAAGACTCTAGGTCCATCCACCTCACTACAGATAACTCAATTTCATTTCTTTTTATGGCTGAATAATATTCCATTGTATATATGTGCCACATCTTCTTTATCCATTCATATGTTGATGGACACTTAGGTTGCTTCCATGTCTTGGCTATTGTAAATAGTGCTGCAATGAACATTGTGGTACATGACTCTTTTTGAATTATGGTTTTCTCAGGGTATATGCCAGCTTTTGCACAGCAAGGGAAACCATAAACAAGATGAAAAGACAACCCTCAGAATGGGAGAAAATATTTGCAAACAAAGCAACTGACAAAGGATTAGTCTCCAAAATATATAAGCAGCTCATGCAACTCAATATCAAAAAAAGAAACAACCCAATCCAAAAATGGGCAGAAGACCTAAATAGACGTTTCTCCAAAGAAGATATACAGATTGCCAACAAACACATGAAAGGATGCTCAACATCATTAATCATTAGAGAAATGCAAAGCAAAACTACAATGATGCATCACCTCACACCAGTCAGAATGGGCATCATCAAAAAATCTACAAACAAATACTGGAGAGGGTGTGGAGAAAAGGGAACCCTCTTTCACTGTTGGTGGGAATGTAAATTGATACAGCCACTATGTAGAACAGTATGGAGGTTCCTTAAAAAACTAAAAAAAGGGGCCATGAATTTTATGTCTTTCTGTGGGAAGGTAAATTTCCAAAAGCAACAGCCCTTCCTCCAAATAAATATGTAATCAAAGTAAGTACAGTGTTATCTGCTTTGTAAAACTAGTGTCAAAATGCCCTCCTGACTGCCTTCTTCCAACTAAAACACTGACCCTCCTTTGTAGAAATTCTGGAATCTCCATGGCCTAGCAGAGTAACAATATTCACAGTAGTTTAAATATATGTGTTAAGTCAAATTAGGTTTCACTGGTCCCCCCTCCTCATTTCCTTGTTATCTGTCATTTACTTCCAATATGCAGTGGTTGCTGCTGGACACTAGAGAAAATCTGTCCCAATGCCCATAAAATACCAGCTCCTGTTTCTCTGACTTGGTACCCACAGGGACGTCAGAACAGGAAGGTTCATCCTTAACACCAGTAATTAAGGACTTAGCGAGCTCTCTGTTTTACCACCCCTTAAGTCAGCAGTCTCCTACTCATTCATTGGCACGTGTTCTCCTGAGTGATAATTTTCACTCTTCCCACAGGTAAGTTTTTCTAGGAAAAAGTTCGACATTGGATATCACTTTAGTCAGATAAAGAATACCTCAAGCCCTTAACCCTACTCCATCCCAGTGGAAACTGCAAGTTAGCTTCTCCAGAACAGAAAAAGTCATGTATTATAATGATGCTGATTACACTCCCTTCCACCCCCGAAGAATAGCATTTCATCGTATATAGAGGCATCGTCAGGTAGTGGTTCAGATCCTGGACTCCAGAGACAGACATGGGTACGGATCCCTGCTTTGAACCAGTAACTACCCATGTGACCAAGTAGCTTGGCTTCTGTACACCTCCCTCACAGGGTGTTGTTACACTTGTGTGAATAAGACAACATATTGCAGTGTTTTGATGCTAGATAGTGCTCAGTTGTTTAAAAGAAAACTATGTTGATGGTCCTGATTACAACTGATATTAATATGAGCAGCCAACAGGGATTCACACAGCTCCACTGTAAGAATTTCTGGAAAAGAGGAAAAAAATTGGTTCCCATCACAAAAGACCACACATTATATGATTGCCTTTACCTGTTATATGAAATGTCCAGAACAGACAAATCCATAGAGACAGAAAGTAGATTAGTGGTTGCCTAGGGCTGGGTAGCGGGGTATGGGGGGACATGGGGGGATCACTGCTAATGGGTACAGGGTTTCTTTTTGGAGTGGTGAAAAGGTTCTTAGATTGATTGTGGTGATGGTTACACAACTCTGAATACACTAAAAACCACTGAATTGTAGACTTCAAATGGGTGAATTGTATGGGATGTGAGTTATGTCTCAATAAAGCTATTATAAAAAGTATATTAGCTCCCATTTATTACTCAGTTAATCTTTATAATAGCTCATGGTTTTATACAACAGTCAAGAAGGCTGAGATTAAGATGTATTAAAGCAACTTAATCTGGCCCATACAAGTAGCGTGTAATGTACCCAGGATTTCCTATTGATTGATTGACTGGATCTTAGTTTCACAGAATTGGATTAATCATAATCTTTGGTTCATGACACATTAGCCCCTTTGGTCCACTGAAGGCCATCTTTTATTTTGCTTTATTTTATGCATGTATGCCTGCTGAATAATATAATAAATACATCTGACCGCCCCCTGCCCAAAGCAAGGCTAGAATATCACCAATAATGTATAGTTGCCTTTGTGTTTTCTTCTTTCCCATCCCTGTCTCCTCCCAGAGATAAGCACTACCATGAATGCTGTGTTTACCTTTCCCCTGCCTCTTTTTTTTTTTAATTTTAAAAAAAATTTATTTTATTTTTAATTTATTTTATTTTTGGCTGCATTGGGTCTTTGTTGCTGCGTGTGGGCTTTTCTTTAGTTGCGGCGAGCGGGGACTGCTCTTCGTTGCAGTGCGCCGGCTTTTCATTGCGGTGGCTTCTCTTGTTGCAGAGGACGGGCTCTAGGCGTGCGGGCTTCAGTAGTTGTGTCACGCGGGCTCGGTAGTTGTGGCTTGTGGGCTCTAGAGCGCAAGCTCAGTAGTTGTGGCACATGGGCTTAGTTGCTCCGCAGCATGTGGGATCTTCCTGGACCAGGGCTCGAACCCGTTTCCACTGCATTGGCAGGCGGATTCTTAACCACTGCGCCACCAAGGAAGCCCTCCCCTGCCTCTTTTAGAAAGTGTTTTGTTTTTTTTTAAATGGCAATAAGTGCCTAAATGGCATATTATTTAGCTTAGCTTAGGTTTAGTTTTAATTTTGCATGGTTTTTGAACTTTATAAAAAGTCTATCAGGTTGTTCAACATAGATTCATCCATGTGGAAGAATGCCTCAGTGGCTCTTTTGTTTTCATGCCATAGAATATCACATTTTATGAATATACTATGATTTACTTATGCATTCTTCTTTCAGTGGGTATTGAGATTGTTTCCAGTGTTTTGCTATCTTGATAAGTTCAGCCGTGATTATTTTTTGTATATGTGTCTCCTTATACACGTGCTAAGTTTTCTCTTGGGTATATCCTTACAGAAATTAGGTGAATACCTAGTAGATTTGCTGGGTGTGCAGGCATTCAACCTTACAAGATAATGTTACATGGTTTTTCAGTTTCCACCAGCAATGTGTATGAGACCCTGTCAATATCCAACACTTGGTATTGTCAGACTTCTTAGATTTGTCAACCAAATGGATGTAAACCAGCATTTCATGGGGACAAAATGTTATCTGCCTCTTCCTGATTATTGGTGATGTGAACATCTCTTTATAGGTTTATTGATCATGTGTGTTTATTTAAAAAATAAATATGAAATGCAACTTTTATTTAAAACTTGAAGCCAACCCAAAATGTTGCTTCATTTTATTTCACTAACTCCTCCATGTCCACAGGCTAAATTGACTGGTTCCCTGTGTGTTTCTTGTTCTATGAAATGCTTCTTTATGATTTTATGCTGAGTTGAGGTTTTTCTTATTTGTAGGAGTACTTTATATACTTTTGAAACTAATCTTTTTTGGCTGTATATATTTCCAATATTTTCTTCAAGTTTGTATCTTGTATTTTTGCTTTCATTGGAGACTCTTTTGACAAATGAATTTTTTGTTACAATATTTATGTATCTTTTCTTGTATAATTAGCAATGTTTGTGTCTTGACTAAGAAATCTTATCCTATCCTATTCCAAGGTCATTAAGGTATTCGCTGTGTAGTTCTTCTGAAAGTTTTGAAATTTTGCCTTGACATTTGTTTTCTTAATCTATTTGGTATTGATTTTTGATGGTGTGAGGTAGAGTTCGTTTTCAATTATTTCCATGTAAAAAGCCACCTTTTTTCAATGAAGGGGATTACACCTATCCAACTTGAAAGCCCATGCTCTTAATCATTCTGCTGTTCCAAGGAGATAATGGTGTGGCATTAGACTGTTTGATAAACAAGGGCTAGGCACTTGGGAGAAAAGTGAAATAAGGCACAGTTTCTACCCTCAGTCTGTTGCTCAATATCAGGGGCTGAGGGCTAGATTTGGTCCTTCTTTTCAAATGATTTCTTCCCACTCTAAGTTTCATGATAACATATTCCAGGTCATCTTTTGGCACTGGCAGTTCCACAGAGGGGTTCCTATGGGAAGCTCTGGGTTCCACTTTTTAAAAACTAAATTTAGTGTTTTTTTAATTGAAGTATAGTTGGTATACGCTATCATATGAGTTACAGGTGTACAACATAGTGATTCACATTTTTTAAAGGTTATACTCCATTTATAGTTATTACAAAACATCAGTTATATTCTCCATGTTGTACAATATATCCTTGTAGCTTATTTTATACCTAATAGTTTGTACCTCTTAATTCCCTACCCCCAGGTTGCCTCCCCTTTCCTCTCTCCACTGGTAACCACTAGTTTGTTCTCTATATTTGTGAGTTTGCTTCTTTTTTGTTATATTCACTAGCTTGTTGTATTTTTTAGATTCCACATATAAGTGGTATCATACAGTATTTGTCTTTCTCTGACTTACTTCACTTAGCATAATGCCCTCAAGTCCATCCATGTTGCTGCAAATGCCAAAATTTCATTCTTTTTTTTATGGCTGAGTAGTATTCCCATTGTGTGTGTGTGTGTGTGTGTGTGTGTGTGTGGACTCAAGGGAATACCTATCAAAATACCAATGGCATTTTTCACAGAACTAGAACAAATAATTTTAAAATTTGTATGGAAACACAAAAGACCCTGAATAGCCGTAGGAGTCATGCTCCCTGACTTCAGACTATACTACAAAGCTATAGGAATCAAAACAGTATGGTACTGGCACAAAACAGACAGATAGATCAATGGAACAGAATAGAGAGTCCAGAAATAAACCCATGCACTATGGTCAGTTAATCTATAACAAAGGAGGCAAAAATTTACAATGGAGAAAAGATAGTCTCTTCAATAAGTGGTGTTGGGAAACTGGACAGCTGCATGTAAATTAGAATATTCTCTAACACCATCTACCAAAATAAACTCAAAATAGATAAGACCTAAATGTAAGACCAGATATCATAAAACTCCTAGAGGAAAACATAGGCAAAACCACTCTTTGACGTAAATCGTAGCAATATTTTGGGGGATCCTTGTCCTAAAGCAAAGGAAATTAAAGCAAAAATAAACAAATGGGACCTAATTAAACTTAAAAGCTTTTGATAGCAAAGGAAACCATCTACAAAAAAAAAGATGAGGGCTTCCCTGGTGGCGCAGTGGTTGAGAGTCTGCCTGCCAATGCAGGGCACACGGGTTCGAGCCCTGGTCTGGGAAGATCCCACATGCCGCGGAGCAGCTGGGCCCGTGAGCCACAATTACTGAGCCTGCGCGTCTGGAGCCTGTGCTCCGCAACAAGAGAGGCCGCGATAGTGAGAGGCCCGCGCACCGCGATGAAGAGTGGCCCCCGCTTGCCACAACTGGAGAAAGCCCTCGCACAGAAACGAAGACCCAACACAGCCAAAAATAAATAAATAAATAAACAAAGTAAACAATGCTTTAAAAAAAAAAAAAAAGATGAAATGACAACCTACTGAATGGGAGAAAATATTTATTTGCAAATGATATGACTGATAAGGGGTTAACATATATAAACAGCTCATACAACGCAACGTCAAAAAAACAAGCGACTTGATTAGAAAATGGGCAGAAGAACCGAATAGACATTTTTCCAAAGAGGAAATGCAGATGGCCAACAGGTATATGAGAAGATGCTCAACATCACTAATCATCAGAGAAATGCAAATCAAAACCACAATGAGATATCACCTCACACTGGTCAGAATGGCCATCATCAAAAAATCTACAAACAGTAAATGCTGGAGAGGGTGTGGAGAAAAGGAAACCCTTGTACACTGTTGGTGGGAATGTAAATTGGTGCAGCCACTGTGAAGAACAGTATGGAGGTTTCTCAAAAAACTAAAAATAGGTCTGCCATATAACCCAGCAATTCCACTCCTGGGTATATATCCAAAAAAAAACACTGATTCGAAAAGATACATGCACCACAATGTTCAGAGCAGCACTATTTACAATTGCCAAGATATGGGAGTAACCTAACTGTCCGTCAGCAGATGAATGGATAGAGAAGATGGATTCTACTTCTTCATCCTTGTTTCCTTCATTTCCTGGAGGTTAAAGTGACACCATGGGGAAGAGCATATGCTTAGGGCCAGACAGACCTGGTTTCAAGGTTCAGTTTTCCCACACGGTAACCCGGGGGAAGTTAAACCCTCTTGAGCCTCGGTGTCTTTGCTGTGTGTCCCCACGCGTAATGCACATCCTCTGCCGAAAGGCTTGGCTTCCTCATTCAGTCCTCAGCTAGGGGTGGGGACACAGGAACTTGTGACAGCCAGCCCCTCGGGGACCATCTGCACTGCGGAAGAGTGACAGCCCACAGAGCTGACACAAATGACAGATGTCCCCTACAACCCCCCAGGATGTTACCCCGTCTTATCTTTCTTCCCTCTACTTGGTTGGACGATCTTGTCGCTTCAGCTGGCCTGTGAGCTCCTGGTGGGCAGCCCTCAGACCTCAGCTTCTTCCAGGGTCTCACACGCAGTGACATGTACACAACAAAGCCTTCATCAGTGATCTTTGAGTGACTGAGTTAGGAGGGACAGAGACCCCGCTCTCAGGGTCTGGGACTGTAGGGCAAGCCTTTTGGTTTCCCAGTAGAAACAAAAACAAAAAACAAAAGCCAGCCATCAAAACAGAGAGGAGAGAAACCCTTTCTCCATGAGCCTCCCCAGGTGGTAAGAGCTGGCTTTGAGAAGCTTGGGTGTGACAGGTGGCCTGCCACTCTGTCCGTGGTTGGTCTCCACCACCTGGCTGGAGTGTTTATTGCTGGCACCTCTCACCCCTTGGCCGGGAGGGTTCTCTGGTTCAGCACAAGCAGCAGGAGAGAGGGAGCGACCCCATGGCACACACAGCTCCACCCCAGACTCCACAGTGCATGTTGCTCTGTGTGTAGCCTGGTAATTAATCAACAAGCAATGAGATACAGGAACATCGCTGCCTCCTGTCGCTGCCCAGGGCACTTTGCATTGTTACTGAGTACATTTTTCATCCGAGCTAAATAGAGTGCTGGGTAGGGTGCTGTTTCTTGCACTATTCACAGGCCCCTGGGATTTTTCCTTCTCCCTATGGTACTGTGAAGGGAACAGGCTGACTTCAGCGATTTCTGTGGTGAGGTCGTATGGCCCTAGGAGGGTTACCTGAGCCCGGGAGACTCAGGTAACCAAGGCCACTGGTAGGGATGGGTTTAGAGAGAAAGAGAGGCAGAAGGGGAAATTTGATTCAACTAAATCTAAGACTCATTTGAAGTGTTTTTGATAAGGTTCTAATTATGCTTCTTAATAGAGCAAATTTTTACAATGTTCCAAATGTAAATGTTGGAAAGAGGCTGCAAATGAAAACAACCAGGTGACATCTAAAGCCAAAAATAAGCCAAAAGTGATCTTAATTACTGAACTGCCTCAGGCTAAGTGGAGTTTGAATGATTGGCCTGCTAGAATCGACATCAGCCTTCCTCTCACTCACACAGAAAACTCTAGAACTTGACATTAGGGAAACTGGGCTTGCGACCCAGATGCGTCACCTGCTAGTTCCTTGGTCCTAGGCTGGCAGCGTAGCCTGTTAGTGCCTGACTGTGGGCATCTGTGAAGTGGGGCCAGTCCAGCCCGGCTCCCTGAAAGGTTTGTGTAGAGATTCGAAATGAGCTAATGTGAACGGGAGCTCCCGGAGTGTCCGTGCCTCACGGTGGATCCCAGCGGCTCCAGTGTACACCGGTGTCCATATCTTTCTCTCTAAGGCCTTTATCTTTACTCCTTCCTCAGAAGCCCTGCTCTTCATCCCTCTCTCCCGGTACTTCTTTTGGAGGTTCCTCTTCTCCCATTCAGCCCTTGATTAGGATTTCCGAAAAATATTTCATGGATCGTTAGTCCCCAGATGGCCCACCACCAGAGGGGGTTCCGAGGACAAATCAGTCTGGAAACAGTGAGCCCTGTAACCCCTTCAGAAAGTCCCGGGGCCTGAGAAGTCCTGTAGGAGGGGACCTCCTCTACCTTTGCTCCTTCCTCACTTAGCACCTCCCTCATGAATCTGACCCCAGAACCCATTTTTCACACATTGCCTATTAACCCCTCTCCCCCAAATACAGCCTGGGACCCGTCCTAGATGGTGACTGAATAGTGACGGCACCCACTGAATACTTAGGACGCGTCAGGCACGGTGGTGGTTCCCTATCAACATTTACCTCCCAAACAGCCCAGTGAGACGGGTGCATTCCAAGTAGGTGTGACTAAAACACGGGTCTGGCTGTCTCTGTGTTACAAATAAGGAAAGTGAGACTCAAGGAAGGCTAGGATTTTGCCCAGAGTCACAGAACGAGTACATGGTGGAGTGGGGCGTGACCCAGGCCTTGCCCCCAGGTCTGTCCAGCTATAAAGGCCCTGCCAGGCACTGCGCATGTGGGCCGGTGGCTGGTGGGCTTGATTTAGCACGGGGCCTTCGGACTGGAGCTTGCTGCCCTCTGAGCCCACGTGGTAGAAGGTGGAGCTGGTTGGGTGGTCAGCCAGCCCGGTAAGTGCAGCCAGCACGCCTGGGGCCCGTGAAATGGGACGGCTGCACCCTCGCAGTGCGCAGACCGGAAACCGAGGCTCAGGAGATGGAACGGTGTGGCCAGCTGGCCGCCATGCTGGAGCCCGGAGTGCTCTACCATCTGTCCTTTCCCCGGATCAACCCCCACCTCCGCGCTCCGAGCTGCCCTCCGGCATCTGCATCCGCGGTGCTCAGAGCTGCTTAGGTTGCTGGGCCGTTCTCACTAATTGGAGCCTCAGGGCGCTGTTGTGGTGCCTGCTGCTATAAACACTTTGCCAATCTGCATGCGTATGTGACATTATAAAAGTTCCCGAAAGATCTTATCCACCTTGCTGGCACCCAGCTGAAGGAAAAGCCAGGTAGAAAGACAATGTGTGTGTTATTAAAAAAAAGAGGTGTGGGGGAAGTTTCTTGTTTTTGTTCTCCGCGCAGGTGAACAGGGTGAGAAGTGGAAAACATCCAGTGCTGAGGCAGCGCCCGGAGCTTGCTTTGTTTTGTTTTGAAATTGCTTAAGAGAGATTTTCCTTGTACCTCCTAAGCTGCCTGTCACATTTGAAAAGCCGGAATGGGACTGTGAAGATTCTGTAAATGAATTCGTTTCGGAACATAGGGTTCTTTGCCCGGTGGGAACGAACTTCAGTGATCGCTGGGTCTGGCGTGTCATTTACAGGTGTGCAGACTGAGGCCCGTGACCTGGACCAGGCAGCCGTGGGCCAGCTTGACCTCCGCCCCAGGGCTCCCTCACACTCTCCAAAACACCCCAGGCCCAGCTGAACAGCGCACACTTGTTTTCAGCAGAATGAAACTCGATTCGATGCATCAAGACATGACTGAATGCTTCCCAAGCTGCAGAGCAGAGTCCTGGCGAGTCCTCCCCAGACCTCCCTGGCCTCTCCACTCAGCCCTAGCCAGTCCCGAGCGCCAGCCCCGGGCCAGGAGGGTACCTGCTCCACAGTCTTTACCCCCGGAGCTGCTTTTCAGTGTGGAAATCAAGGCCGAGAGAGATTCGTGTGTCTCGGGTCCGCAGCTGGGAAGTGAGACTGACCGCAGCCCAGGACTGGCTGCCTGAGTGCTTCAGTGTCGTTGGCTTCCTAGGTTGTGGGAAGAGTAAGAAAACATAAACACAGAACATTAGCACGGTGCCTTGCACACAGTGGGTGCTTCCAGGATGCTCGGTCCCATCCCCTGACGTCTTCTCTGAGTTCTTCACCGTCATGTAAATCCAATAGAAACAGAGTCTACAGCACACTGATTTATTAACTCCTGGTTCACCTTAATGACCTTTTCTTCAGAGAGACTTGCTAACCCAGTGAATGCACTTCCACAGCCCCCCAAACACTGATTTCCGGATGTGCTCAAACTTGCCAACACTTGAGGGGATAGAAGATGGTGGTTTACAACCAAGAAGCCGAGAAGCTGTTAAACACTTAAAATTTACAGGGAGAAATGTTCATCCTATCCCATCTCTCAGCCAGGAAAGAAGATATGCATCTTCTCTCTCCATCACAGGAAGCCTAGTTTGAGCAAACGTCTTGATATAATTGCTTGACGCTTTCCAACCAGTCTCCCTAGACATATTTTTAGAGGCCTCCTATGGAACAATTAAGCAGCACAACTCAGCATGTAAGACGGTTTGAGGGAAGAGGGTGGGGAGGGAATAAGGAACTCAAGAAACCCAGGAAGCCAAGGCCTTGGGCCGGGGAGAGGTGAGTCCATGGAGGGTTGGGGAAGTTTAGCTTGTGTCTTTCCACTGGTCCACTGTGGGCCTTTCTGCACCTCACCCCAAGCCCGGGAGCAGATTTGTCCTGCCACCCATGCTGCTAACATCACCAGAGCCAAGTGAGGATGGTGTCCGTCTATCAGGAAAGCCCGACTCCTCCCCCACTGCCACCACGCCTACCCTCCAGTTACTTCCAGGGCCGGACATCACAGCCTGGAGGAACAGTGTCCAGAGGTGGAGGGAGGACACGGGAGGCGAGGGGAGGAGTTGCAGCCATGCGACCCTAGAAAGTGGTGTCAAGGCTCCTGGAAGGAAGGAGGTGGGAGGGAACCAGTGTTTACTGAGTACATACTATGTGCCAAGAACTTGACACATAATCTTATTTAATCCCTGCAGAAATCTTGTGAGAGGTATTATTATCCTCTTTCTACCAATGAGGATACAAGAGGATCAGCAAGGTTAGGTAACTCGCCTGAGGTCACATGACAACTGAGGTGGAGCCAGAATTTGAATGCATGGCCTATGATTCCAAACCCTGTGTTCTTTGCACCAGCACTAGCGCCCTGTGAGATCAGTTCCAAAGTGCTGACTGTGTCATTTGTCCTTTGTTACCTTGTGAACTTGAGCAAGCTGCTTAACTTTTCAGCTTCCTGGTCCGCAAAATGGGCCTCCATGTAGTACCTACCTCAGGGGTATTGTAAGGATCAAGTGAGATGTGCATCTAAAGTGCTTAGAGCGATGCTCCGCATGTAAGAGTTCTCTAAACATCAGCCGCTGCCTTTACTTTTACTACAGATGCCACTGTCCCAATACCGGGGGAAAGGCACTCACCCTCTCTGTGCCTCGGTTTTCTCATCTGTGAAATGAGTGGGTTGGACTGCAGGATGCCTCATCTTTCCAGTAAAAGTGAAATAAAACTTTATTTCCAGCCACGAAATCTGATTACTCTGCTTGGCATTTAGGTTCCCCTACTGGCTAGTCCGAGTTTTCCTGCCCGACCTGAACACCCACCTGGGATCCCTTAGTTCTTACCGCCTGCCCTAAGCCTGGCACCCAGCTGGTTCTGGCCACCACCTAATTCCTTCAAGCCTCCACTCCTACTCTTTACCCTTCCTTGATTCTCCTTGCTTTCCTCTGCCAACCTGAATTCTATACTTCTTTCAAGGCCCAGGTTAAAACTCAACTCTTCCATGAAACCGTCGCTGGCAAACCCCACCCTGAGATGACTTCCCCTTCGTTTGAAATTCCCTCAGCTATTATGCCCACAGTCTGACTCACACTGATTCCAAATGGTTTATATTGTCTCATCTAAGTCTGTTTGATTTACCCGGTTCCCTAAAGGTAAACTCCCCAAGGGCAAGGCCCTTGTTTTCTACTTTGGTGTAGCCTCAGTAACACCGGCACTGTTTGGGTACCTGTTTGGTGAATTCGCGGCCCGTGTGTCGGTCATTCCCTCCTCTACCCGTGGCTGAGCGGGGGCGGGGGTTTGGGGGGACTTTCTGCAGGATGCTTAGGACGGTGAGCTTCGTGGGCGGGTTACCTCTGCCCTCAAGGAGTTTGCAGGGGAAGAGGCAGATGTCTCAGTGTTACTGGGTACAGTGCATTATGATGAATTGTATCGCAGAGGTGCAGCGGAGGGACGGCCCTCTGCCTGCAGAGGGAGGGGAGGCTTCTGAAGAAGCGGAGCTCAAGAATGAGCAAGAGCCCGCCGAGAGAGGGAGGGGAGGGCATTTCCGAGGGGATAGAGAACAGGAGGGTGTGCACCCTGGGTGGTTAAGATGGATTAAAGGGTATATTTTAGGGGGGGGGGAGCAGATCAGGGACAGCTGTAGGGACTGAAGTTGGAAATGTAGTTTTCAGTTATCCAAAGGCATATCTAGAGACTCCCGGGGGGGTCTGTATCCCCTGGGTCCAAATGAGGACCGTGTCAAAATGAGAAAATTCAGAGCTATGTAAAGAGCTTTATTTATTTATTTGGCATGAAAGTGCCCTTTTCTAAAAAAAAAGAAATCATGGTGATGCGAGTTGTTTGCTTTTCATTTCATTTCGTTTTGTTTTAGCATCTTGACAAAATAAAAGATCTGGCAGTTCTGTGCCAGAAGGGAAGTTTCCAGGTCCAGATTCGTGGAGCTGCTGCTAGAGAGTCATTGAGCTATCTGGAAATAAGGAGCAAGGACAAGGTCGATTAAACTCTTAGGAGGACGGGCCGAAGGTTTAGGACTTCTCCGTAATTGCTGCTGATGAGGATCGCAGATGCGGCGATGCCCCCAGTGGAGGCTGCAGGGAGCCGAGGGCAGAGGCGGTTTGATCTGTTTTGACGGCTTTAATCCCTGCTCTCCCTTGTGAGAGGTGTGAGCTATACGAGATGCCTCTCCGTCCTCCTCTGCTTGGTGCTCCTGCCCCCTCCCTGGGAGGGAGTAGAATGTGTCCGAGCTCTGCGTGCCGCTCAGACTTTATCGCCCATCTTCCTGCCTTTCAAAGCGAGGGCTGACAACTGTGATTTCTCATCTCCAGGTGCAAAGGAAATTGCCCCTTGTAAGTGTCTGCGCGTCTCAGCTCCCCCCCTCCCCCCAGGGCTGTTTCAGTGTCTGTCAGTTGAATTTGCACTAATGAGATTATAAAGTCGGTGTGTTGAAACGTTCACAAATTTTTGCCCAGATCAGTTTGAAATTCCGAAGGTAAGAACTTGCCTGAATCAATATAGTAGTAATTTCAAATCTTGAGCTGTCCTGTTAGGGCACTTCAGTCATTTCTTGGAAACAAGAGAGCCGTTGGGGGCCCCCCTGAAACAAAGGTATGTGAAGAGGGCTGTGGGGCGGGTGGGCTGCTCAGGTGGGAAGGGGGTTTCAAGCCCTCTGTGGCGACGTTCAGTTTGCTCAATAATTTCCTACTCTAGTTGGGATTTTACTCTACAGATGGTTTGCCCAAGGCATTGCAGCAGTTTTGGTCGAAAAAGTAAGCAATCATGACAAAAGGAACTGGGGGCGGGGGGCGCATCTCAGAGGGCAACAGGGAAGATGCAACCTGGGGAGGGTGCATCTACTAGCGGGAGATGACAGAGGGCTGTTTCTGAAATGGGTTTTCGAATCTTTGGCCCCTGGAGATATGGGCAGAGGTACTGAGTCAGTTGGGAGGCCTGGAGGCTGGCAAGGAGGGGGCAAATGAGAATTCGTTGTTGCTGAGGCTTATGGAAACAGCGGAGACCTGAATTCTTGTCTTAGGTCCACTGTGTGACTTTGGGCAAGTGGCACCACCCTCCTGGGCCTCAGTTTCCCCAGAATAAAATGAGGACAGGACACCGCTGAGGTCCCTTCCAGCTCTATCCCATTCTGAGACTCTAAGCAAAAGAGTCCTGCTTCCCCCTTTTGTTCCCTCCTGAGATGCAAGCTCCCTGAATCTGGGGCTGAAACTCTGTCCCGGGCTGAGCTTTGGGTTCCTAGGGAGCAGGGCCCTGGGGGGAGGGGAGGGGGAGGGCTTGAGCCAAGTGGAGGCAGCGGGGGACCCAGCTGCACACGCACCAATAACAGCTCAGCAGAAGACCAAGAGCAGCCCGGTGAGGGACGGCATTCTGCGCTCCAGTGCTCTGGAACAAATGGTGCCCAGAGGCAGCCCTGGGTGCTCCATACACGAGCAGGTGAAATTTGGGAAGCTAAGCTAGTTGTAGGAGAATCTTCCCTCTCGTGTACACACACACACACACACACACACACCAGCTTCGGGCACACCTCTGGGTCTTTGGTCCTGTTCTCCTGTTTATGGGCTCCTCCCATTTGCCCCTCAACCTTTTCCAGTTTTACTCACAGACAGAGGCCCTAACCCCTCATCCAGAATCCTTTTCTTGTGTTGATGGCTCTTGTGGACAAAGCAGAGACAAGTTCTAGGCCTCCCTCTGTCCTCTCCCCACTATACAGAATGACCTTGTCTAGATAAAGAGCTATTCATTGTCTCCCAGAGTAGCAAGATGCTGGGTAAAAATCAGAAGGAAATCCTGACACACGTTACAACATAGATGAACCTTGAAGACGTTATGCTAAGTGAAATAAGCCAGTTATACAAGGAAAAATATTGCTGATTCTACTTACGTGAGGTCCCCAGAGTAGTCAAATTCATAAAGACAAGAAAGTATAGGCACTTCCCTGGTGGCGCAGTGGTTAAGAATCCACCTGCCAATGCCGGGGACACGGGTTCGAGCCCTGGTCTGGGAAGATCCCACATCCCGCGGAGCAACTAAGCCCATGCGTCACAACTACTGAGCCTGTGCTCTAGAGCCCGCGAGCCACAACTGCTGAGCCCGCATGCCACAACTACTGAAGCCTGCCCGCCTAGAGCCCGTGCTCCGCAACAAGAGAAGCCACCGCAATGAGAAGCCCGCGCACCACAACGAAGAGTAGCTCCCACTCACCACAACTAGAGAAAAGCCTGCGCACAGCAACGAAGACGCAACACAGCCAAAAATTAAAAAAAAAAAAAAAAAAATAAATAATTTTAAAGAAGAGGTGGATTTGGAGGCTGAAGTAAGAGGACAGAAATAATTGGGGTTGATAGAAATGTGCAGCTGTGCTCTGATAGCTAAGGAAGGAACAGAGAACTGTGGGGAAAGAGACAGTAAATGGGAGTTAAGGATGCCTGTGTCAGTGGTGAGCACACCTCGTTGGAAGAAGCCGGTTCAAAATGTGAATGGCTCTTGTTTGCCATCCACAGCACTGGAAGTCCATGGGAACCAAGGTTCGTTGAGACCTTGGGAAGATGAAACTCTCTTATCTCTTTTACTCTCTGTCTCTGATTCCTGTTGATCTATGTCACTTCCCATCATCCTTTTCCATTGGCCCCAGAAGCTTGCCAGGGACACCCTGCTAATTAATTGCCCCTGGCCTGTAAGCACAAGTGTGCTTTTGTACAGATTTCTAGGTCTGGGGAAAAACCAGTTTTTGGCTCTCGTGGCATCCCTGCTGGTGCTGGTTCCAGAAGCCTTTCTGCCTAGGACTTTCCTGGGACATCAGATTACTGTGCCGTTATTTCATTTAGCATTTATTGGACACCTACCTCAGGGCGGAAAGTGACCTTGGAAGTCATCTAATCCAGCGCTCCTGAAATGTCCATGTGCATGTGAACCACCAGGGGATCTTGTTAAAACACAGCTTCTGATGCAGTAGGTCTTGGGTGAGGCGGGGCCTGAGGTTTTGTGACTCTGACACTTGCAGGTGAGGTCGATGCCGCTGATCCCTGAACCACACTCTAAGCAGCAAGAATCTTGTCCAGCGATGCTCAGCCCCGACTACACACTAGTATCATCTGCTGAGCTTTTGAAAAATATGGCAGCCTGGGCTTCACTCCCAGATATTATCATTTAGTTGGTCTGATACAGCCAGTCTTTGTTTAAATTGCTCCCCAGTTGATGCTGGTAACAAGTATTGAAAACTATAGCTCTGGTCGAATACCTTGATTTTACATCTCTCTTATTGAAACTATCAGAAAAAACCCCACCTTCTGTGCCCCACCTGTCCCTCCAGTTGACCTGGAATTTAATTTCCTGTTGTAAGAAAATTAGCTGTTGTAATATCATATAATAATAAAACATAACATTTATTGAGTATTACTATATGGTAGGCATCATTCTAAGTACCTTATATTTAAATCTCATAATACTCCATGAGGTACATATTATTATAATCATCCTCATCTTTTAAGTTTTATTTTACATGGGAGTATAGTTGATTTACAATGTTGTGTTAGTTTCAGGTGTACAGCTAAGTGATTCAGTTACACATATACATATATCCATTGTTTCTCAGATTCTTTTCCCCTGTAGGTTATTACAGAATATTAATTAACATTCCCTGTGCTATACAGTTGGTCTTTGTTGATTATCTATTTTATGTATAGTAGTGTATATATGTTAATCCCATACTCCTAATTTATCCCTCCCTTCCACATTTCCCCTTTGGTAACCGTAAGTTTGTTTTCAAAGTCTGTAAGTCTGTTTCTGTTGTGTAAATAAGTTCATTTGTATCATTTTTTTAGATTCCACGTATCATATGATATTTGTCATTGTCTGAATTACTTCACTTAATGTGGTAATCTCATCCATGTTGCTGCAGATGGCATGATTTCCTTCTTTTTGATGGCTGAGTAGTAGTCCACTGTGTGTATGTACCACATCTGCTTTACCTCATCTTTTTTATATTGATAGATGTGAAAACAGGTAGTCTGTTTCTTGTAATA
Source organism: Balaenoptera borealis (assembly GCF_965194805.1). Lineage (NCBI taxonomy): Eukaryota > Metazoa > Chordata > Mammalia > Artiodactyla > Balaenopteridae > Balaenoptera > Balaenoptera borealis. Next base: position 107,681,450 of record NC_138868.1, on the reverse strand, counting down.
TCTTACACAGTGTGGTATCCAGTGGAGGGAGAAGAATCTTCAAACTAAAGTCTAAATAAAGCATCATGAGATGCCCCCGAACCAAGCATACTATAAGATGAAATCCACTGGTTTGGCAATTGCTATTAGTTTGGATGTTATGTATTATTATGGTTCTCCTTTGTGCCTGGACTATTCTCAAGTTAAAGAAGTCTTACTGGCCAGAGTGGGGAATAGTGGCAATTTCATATGGTTCAGCCAAAATCGATTCAGAGAATTTCAGAGTCGGAAGTTTTTTGAGACTATCAGGCCCTCTTTCAAATATCTGAATGCCCTTTATGTCACCCTGTCAATGATTGCTCAACTTCTGTTCAAGCACCTCTAGTGTCAGGGAACCCATTACCTTACAGGGCAGTCAATTCTGGTTTCAGATCATTCATATTGTTAAGGTTCTTACTTAGAGTGAGTTCAAACCATGACAGTGTGATTTCTTTTTTTTTTTTTTTTAATTAATTAGTTTATTTATTTTTGGCTGTGTTGGGTCTTCGTTTCTGTGCGAGGGCTTTCTCTAGTTGCGGCGAGCGGGGGCCACTCTTCATCACGGTGCGTGGGCCTCTCACTATCGCGGCCTCTCTTGTTGCGGAGCACAGGCTCCAGAGGCGCAGGCTCAGTAGTTGTGGCTCACGGGCCCAGTTGCTCCGCGGCACGTGGGACCTTCCCGGACCGGGGCTCGAACCCGTGTCCCCTGCATTAGCAGGCAGATTCTCAACCACTGCGCCACCAGGGAAGCCCGACAGTGTGATTTCTACCAGAGGCTCTGCTCCCTGGAGTCACACGCACTGGTTCCTCTTCCTTTTAACAGCTTTGCTTTAAGCGATTTCAAACAGTTATTACATCTTCCTATGTCTTCTTTTTCTCCAAATGAGGTATCATTTTTAAGATCCCGTGACATAACAAGCCGTTCGCCCTCCTGGTCTCTCTCCTCTGAGTGCCCATCATGTTACTGAGGACCAGTTAAAAGCCCAGTTCCCTCCGCGTGGAGTTCGATGGGCTGCCGCCTCACTTTCCTTGGACACCCACTTTCTCTTAATGATACATACCGAGGAGCATGCCAACCAAGAACACAGAGCTCGTGGTTGACCTTGGCAACCCCAGTCCAGCTTCCCTCTGGGCCTCACGACACCCTAAGGCAGAGGCGGGAACAACCAGATTTTCATTTTGTACCTCCTCCCACAGCTGGTTTTGGCTGGGATGCAGCACTGACCGAGGATATCTGAGGGGCTTCAAGACTGGCACTTTCTCTGAGTTGCCACATCGTGGGGCTCTGAGAAAGGAGCTGCACCTCTTTATTAGCAGAGCCCCCAGGAGGCCCACCAAACACCCAGGTGTTCAGATGCCTCCCTGCTGTGCCCCCTGACACTCAGGAGGCACTGTCAGCCCTCTGGACCCCCCTCCTCTTTTTCCGACAAAGCCCGTATCAGACAGATTGATCTCTCCTGCCAGCATCTCCCAGGATGCCGCCTTTCTGTCACTTGTTTGTCTTCATCAGGTTTCAAGGATCTGGGTGTTTCTGTGTGTTATCTATTTTAGACTGAAGGAAATAGGCCGATTCCCTTGGAAGCAGTTCAGCAAATAGCTGGGCTCAGAATGAGCTCCTTCCTATTTCAGAACCTTTCTACCCACTACGCTGGGACTACTGGCTGCTCTGGGGCTGCAACGAGCTGTTCTGGGCAAACCATACCACACCATACCACGCCACGCCACGCCACACATCACACCATACCATACCATACGATACCATACCATACCTCCCATACCTGACCAGAGGGGTGATGGACACTGCTCATCGTGCTTGGATGGCCATCGCTCAAGCCAGATGTGACCAATCAGCCACCCTGAGTCGCCCACAGCTCTTCATTGCTTGAAGCAAGGGAAGGGGATAACCAATAAACACGTGAAAAGATGTTCAGCATCATTAGCCAATAGGAAAATGCAAATCAAAACCACAATGAGATACCAGTTCACACCCACCAGGATGGCTAAAATAGATGATAACAAATGTTAGTTAAGATGGGGTGAAATCGGAATTTATACATTGTTGAGAATGGAAATGGTGAGTGTAAAATAGTGCAGACACTTTAGAAAACAATCAGGCAGTTCCTCAACATGTCAAACAGAGAGTTACTATATGACCCAGCATTTTCATCCTGTGTGTATACCCAGAAGAAATGAAAACATAATGCCCACAAAAACATGTACACGAACATTCATAGCAATATTATTCGTAATAGCAAAAGGTAGAAAATAACCCACATGTCCAAATGGATAAATAAAAATGTGCTGTGTTCAAGCAATAGAATATTATTCAGAAATAAAAAGGAATGAAGTATGGAAAGATATCCCATCTTCATAGATTGGAAGACTTAATACTGTTAAAATGGCAAGAATCCCCTAAGTAATATGTAAATCCAACACAATCTCTATCAAAATCCCAGCTGGAATTTTTGAAGAAATTGACAATCTGGTTCTAAAATTCGTATAGAAATGCAAGAAACCCAGGATGGTAAAAACAATATTAAACAAGAATAAAGTTGGAGGACTCTCACATCCTGATTTCAAACTTACTACAAAACTATAGTAATCAAGACAGTGTGGTCCAGGAATAAGATGTATAGGATAAAGGAATAGAACTGAGAGTCCAGAATAAACCTTTACATTTATGGTCAGTTGGATTTTAAAAAGGGTGTCAAGACAAATAGGAGAAAAAAAAATTTTTTCCACAAATTGTGTTAGATATTCACATGCAAAAAAATGAAGTCGGACCTTTACCTCTTTGTGAGCTTGGATTATTCAGTGGTTTCTTAGATATGACACCAAAAAGCACAAAAAACAAAAAATAGATAAATTGGACTTCACCAAAATTTAAAACTTTTGTGCTTCAAAGGACACCATCAAGAGAGTGAAAAGACAACACAGAATGGGAGGAAATATTTATAAATTGTATGTTTGATAAGGGACTTATATATAGAATACATAAGGAATTCACACACATCAATAACAAAAAGACAACCAAGTTTAAACAATGAACAAAGGATCTGAATAGACATTTCTCCAAGACACATATACAAGTAAGCACATGAAAATATGTTCAACATCATTAGTCACTAAGGAAATTGCAAATCAAAGCTACAGTGAGATACGACTTCACACCAACTAGGCTGGCTAAAGTTAAAAAGACAAACAATAGCCAGTATTTGAGAGGATGTGGAGAAACTGAACCCTTATACACCGCTGGTGGGAACGTAAAGGAGTGTGGCCACTTCAGAAAGCAGGCTGGCAGCCCCGCAAAATGATAAGCATAGAGCTACCACATGACCCAGCAGTTCCACTCCTGGGTATATGCCCAAGGAAACGAAAACATCTGTCTGCACCAAAACGTGGACATGAATGGTTACAGCAACATTATTCACAATAGCCAAAAGGTGGAGACAACCCAAATGTCCATCAACTTGTGAATGGATAAATGAAGTGTAGTATAACGATACAATGGAATATTATCTGGGCATAAAAAGGAATGGAGTACTGATTCATGCCTCAACATGTATGAACCTTGAAATCATTATGCTAAGTGAAAGAATCTAGTCACAAGACAACAGATTATATAATTGCATTAATGTGATGTGTCCAGAGTAGGGAGATTTATAGACTCAGAAAGTAGATTTGCATATAATAGTATTATATATAGTACATTTATATAGACAGAAAGTGGTTGCCTAGGGCTAGAGGGTATGGGAAATGATAGCTAAAGGATATGGCATTTCTTTTTGAGGTGATTGATGTGCAAATCTGTGAATATACTAAAAGCCATTGAATGTCATCCTTCAAAGGGGTGAATTGTATGGTTTGTTACTTAACTCTCAATAAAGCTGCTAAAAACAAAAAGTGTAGAAAATCATTCTGACTAAAAATGAGTAAATCATCATTAATGTAACAATTTGTTGGCTCTGCTTGCTGCTGGCTATGTGACATTGGGCTGGGTGACTTCTGTTCTCTACCTTGGTCTCCTTTTTTATGAAATGGGAGAAGCCATGTCTAATTCACGGTCCCCTTTTGCCTCTTGCCTGTCCTCATCTCTCTGCCTCTAGTTTCTCCTCCCAGTCATTCTAACTTGCACACGTCTTCACTGAAGTTTTCTTACCGCACAGGTCAGATCACACCTCTCCATGCTTCAGACCTTCAGTGGCTCCCTGCTACTGAATAAAGGACAAACACCTTCCCCTACCGTTGATCACACATGCCTTCCCTCCGCCGGGCTTCGCCATCGTCCTAGCTCCTTGGGCACTTTGCACAGAGGCCAAAGCAGGCTATTCTCCTTTCTCCAAACTGAAGGACTGCTTCCTGCCTCCACAAATTGACTCACATTGATCCTTGTGGCTGTCACAATCTACCCAACCTGCACAGTCCTGCTCAGTGCAAGCCCGGCTCTGACTCCTGTCTTGCTGGGATCTCGGGCCCAGCACTCACCTTCTCTGGTTCTGCTTTCCTTTCCTATAAAACGATGCAATTGGACTACCTGGATATTCTGAGGAATAAGAATTCCAGGTTCATAAAAAGGTGCTCAGCATCACTAATCATCAGGGAAATGCAAATCAAACCACAATGTGATATCACCGCACACCTGTCAGAACGGCTGTCATCAAAAAGACAAGAACTAACGTGTTGGCGAGGATGTGGAGAAAAGGGAGCCCTTGTGCGCTGCTGGTGGGGATGTAAATTGGTGCAGCCACTATGGAAACTAGTATGGAGAGTCCTCAAATAGTTAAAAATGGGACTACCATATGATCTAGCAACTCCACTCCCGAGTGTTTATCCAAAGAAAACAAAAACACTCAAAAACATATATGTACCGCCATGTTCATTGAAACGTTATTTACAGTAACCAAATTATGGAAACAACCTATGTGTCCGTCAGTGGATGAATAGATAAAATGTGGTGTATTCACCTAATGGAATATTATTCAGCCATAACAAAGAAGGAAATCTTGCCATTTGTGACAAAATGGTTGGGCCTTGAGGACATTATGCTGAGTGAAATAAGTCAGAGGAAGACAAATATCGTATGATCTCACTTATGTGGAATCTAAAAAACAAACAAATCCCAAAATGAGCTCACAGATACAAAGAACTGATGGCTGGTTGCCAGAGGCTGGGGTCGGATGGGTGAGCGAAATGAGTGAAGGGCGTCCAAAGGTACAATCTTCCAGTTACAAATAAATAAATCCTGTGGATATGATGTACAGCATGGTGACTATAGTTAACAACACTGTATCGTGTATTTAAAAGTTGCTAAGAGAGTAGATCTTAAAAGTTCTCATCACAAGAAAACAAATTCTAACTATGTGTGGTGACAGACGTTACCTAGACTTACTGTGGTGATTCACATTTGCAAATACCAGATCAGTATGTTGTACACCTGAAACTCGTATAATGTTATATGTCAATTATATCTCAATTTTAAAAATTAGGGGGAATTCCCTGGCTGTCCAGTGGTTAAGACTTCGCCTTCCAATGAAGGGGGTGCAGGTTCGATCCCTGGTTGGGGAGCTAAGATCCCACCTGCCTTGCGGCCAAAAAACCAAAACATAAAACACAGAAGCAGTATTGTAACAAATTCAATAAAGACTTTAAAAAATGGTTCACATTAAAAATTAGGAAAAGAAGAGAATTCCTTGGGATGTTCATAGGTTTTTTTCAAAAGAGGGTGGCATGGTCAAGTAAGTTTGGGAAACCCTAACTGCGGACCTTCTCAGAGCCTTTAATTTGCTCATGGGCATTGTGAGCTACCCAGAAGGGGATATGAGTTGCAAACTTGCCCAGGATTTAAAGCTACACACGTGCTTGAACACACACACACACACACACACACACACACACACACTCTTTAAAGGAATATCTTGCCCTACAGAATACACACAGGAAATGCTAGACTAGTTAACAGTAAGGATCCTTCTGAATCTAAAAGATAAAAACAAAAATTAATATCTAAAAATTGCTGCCTTTCTGAGACCTTTCCCACCCTTGAAGCTATCTGACCCCTCTGACTCTTTTTTTTTTTTTTTAATAAATTTTTATTTATTTATTTATTTATTTATTTATTTATTTATTTATGGCTGTGTTGGGTCTTCGTTTCTGTGCGAGGGCTTTCCCCAGTTGTGGCAAGTGGGGGCCTCTCATCATCGCGGTGCGCGGGCCTCTCACCATCGCGGCCTCTCTTGTTGTGGAGCACAGGCTCCAGACGCGCAGGCTCAGCAATTGTGGCTCACAGGCCTAGTTGCTCCGCGGCATGTGGGGTCCTCCCAGACCAGGGCTCGAACCCGTGTCCCCTGCATTGGCAGGCAGATTCTCAACCACTGCGCCACCAGGGAAGCCCCCCTCTGACTCTTAGAATAACTTATGTGTCTCTTGTGGAGCACATATCATTCTACTTTATAAAGTGAAAAAAATTCATTTTGATTTGTGTCCAGCATAGTTTAGTGAAAAAACAAACAAGCAAACAAAAAAACAGAACTTGGAGTTAAATAGAGTAGCTGGGTTCAGATCCTGGCTCTGTAACTAGCCTGCTCTAACTTTGGGAAAATCAAAATCTCAGAGCCTCAGTTTCCTCATCCTGAAAACGGGAACACTCGAACCTCATCTAGAGGATGTGAGGGGGAAACTAATAGACACCAGGCCCTGGGCATCGTCCACTCACTGGAAACTGTCATTATTATCATTATCTCTGAATGGATTCCCTCCCTGACTCACTGTAAGCTCCTTGAGGGCCTCACCATATCCCAGCCTCCTGTGTACCATCCCAGGGCCTATGTGCTTCCGAGCACAAAGTATAATTGTCATAAACATTGAATGAAGTTAATTCTGTTAAAGTTAATTAATTGTGGGCTTTTCAGGAAGAAAGTCAGCATTTCCACTTTCTGCTCAGGCCGTTGGGTTCGGGGTCCTGGCACTTTTCTGTTGAGTGACCTTCACGCAGGTTTGTGCAAGATCCACGTTTTCTTTTTACTGGGGGTTAGGATTCCTTCTAGGCCAATTCCAGGGCAGCTCAGAGAGAGGAAACTAAGAAAGAAGCAAGGCCAAGGAATTGGGGCAGCAAATTCTATGCAATTTGTATATATTTTCTTCCTTGTGAAGCCCCAGGAGTCTCCTAAGTCCCCCTGGGTGCCGTGGGTGGAACATGGGACGGCATGTGACCCTGCAGGCACCACTCACATTAGCTGCATTCGAACTCGCCGGTGTTTTCTGATGATTTCTCACGAAGGACATTAGGGCTAAATCACGTCTGGCTCTTGATCTTGAAGCATATGCAGTTTATAGGGAAGACTAGACTTCCAGGCACAAAGAGTAAGAAAATTCAGAAGCTGGCAGGCTTCCCTTGAATCCTTTGATTCAGCTAAGTTCCTTTGTTCTCTGCACCAAGCAGCCCTTACCTCCGCTGTTTTAACACTCGACTTGCCATTCTTTGTTTAATCTGTCTCCCGTGCTCGGGTGTGAACTCCACGAGGCAGGGGCTGTGTCTTCCTTCCCGCCCTGTCACCGACACCTGCCGTAGCTCTGCTCAGGTGCTCGCGCAATCCTGCACGCATTCAACAGTTGGATTGAAACTAGAGCGTGAAGTTCAACCTCTGTTAGACTCTGTGCCAGAGGTAAATTGTTAGAGAATTCAGAGAAGGGAGAGTTCCACAGAGGGGCTGAGACTCCAGAGGGTCCTGTACAATTTGGGGTGGTGTTGGGGAAGGGAGAAGGCAGGTTTGCGGAAGCAAGCGTAGATATACTGTCTGTGCTGGAACAGTCACTGCCCAGCACAGGGCCTTGTAACGCGTGCTTTCTGAGCTCAGCTTGCAGGCATTTCCTCGATGTTATTAGGAAGAGAAGGAGGGAGGAGCAGAGAAACAGCAGATGCGGGGGGGGCCCTCCGTTCAGCCTCCGCTCTTGCTGTCACACGCCGTGCCCCCAGCCCGAGGCTCCACGCTGGGATTCCAGCTCGGCGTGTGGCTCTTGCTAACAGGACCGTAACCTGTGACTGGTCTGGAACAGCAGGGGAAACCGCAGGAGACCGTCTGGCAGGCTGGGCATCTTCATCTGCTGGCAAAGGGAGGATTGATAGAGTAATTTGTCTTGTTACAGGAGAGCCCCATGGCAAGAAAATGGGAAAGCCATCAGCTTAGCTAGTGGGGGATCAGGTCCCACAGAGAAGGCTCCCATTTCTGTCGACTTCCTCCATCTGTGACTTGGCACCCCTGCCTACAGCTAAGAAGCCTGCTCACCTGTGCTTTGTGCAGAATAGCCATGGCTGCCTTGCTCCACCTAAAGCAGCCAACTGATGCAGCATCACCCTGGCAAAAGCACCCATTCTCCTTGGCTCCATCCACCGCTGGCCAGGTGTGTGAACTTGGGCAAATCACAGCCTTTAGTCCTGTGCCTGCAAGAGAGTCAGCACTCAATAAATGTGGCTATTATACTTAATAATAATAATATCATTGCAGACAACTCTAGAAAGATAGCCGAGGTTTAGGGCAGATAACTTTTGTTAAGTTTTTGTCTCTGTGTTTATCTCTCTACCCTGACACAAGCTCTCCGGGTCAGAGAAGGGACCTAGATAAAGGATGCCTCCCAGGGCTGCTCTCTTGAAACAGTTTCTCAAACTTAAGAAAAGCTTCACATACAATATGAAGAGCTTTTTTCCCTAAACCATATGAGAACACAGACCTTAGGCCCCATCACCCCCAGTTCTTTAGAATTTTCTGTAAGCAAGGGCTTTCCTCTACACAACCACCAGAGTCAGGAAATCAGCATTGCTGCATTACAGCAGAGGCCATCTGACCCTTGGGCACCATCCCAGTTTCAACAGTTGGCCCAGTAATGACCTTTATAGAGAAATGATTCAGTCTAGGATCTCACGTCGCGTTTAGTTGTCAAATCTTTTCATTCTTCTTTAATCTGGAACAGTTCCGTGGTTTTTCCTTGACTTTTATGACCTTGACATTTTTGAAGATTACAGGCCAGTTCTTTTTAGAAAACCCCTCAATTTGGGTTTGTCTGATATTTCCCCTCTTGATTGGGTTCATGCATCTTTGACAGGAATATCACAGCAGGATTTCTGGGTTTTCTTATTATATCCTAGCCAGTGATGCACAGTTTAAATATGACCCATTACGGATGGTGTGCCTTTTGATCATTTGAGTAAGGTGCTATCTGCCAGGCTTCTCCACTGTAAAATCATTCTTTTGCTCATTGTAGACAATAAGTAATTTGGGAGAAGGGGACGATTTTGAGACTACAAATATCCCATTCCTCGTCAAACTTTACATTTATTTATCTATTTATATCAGTTTGGATACAGGGTTTTCTGTTTTTTCCCACTGAATATATTTACTTATTTGGTCAGTCCCTCTGTATGTAAGCAATCTCCAGTTGCTGCCTCTTCTTCACCTTCTTATGCAGAGTTCTTTTTTAAAAAATTTTTATTGGAGTATAGTTGATTTACAGTGTTGTGTTAGTTTCAGGTGTACAGCAAAGTAAATCAGTTATACATATACATATACCCAGTCTTTTTAAGATCCTTTTCCCATATAGGTCATTACAGAGTATTGGGTAGAGTTCCCTGTGCTGTACGGTAGGTCCTTATTAGTTATCTATTTTATATACAGTAGTGTGTATGTGTCAATCCCAATACAGAGTTCTTCCCATACAGACTCTGGCATCCTGTGCTGGGTCACCCCTTCGCCACGTGGACTCCTCCTCATCCTGCTCAGGCTCTGACTCTGCTCTGGGCTCCCTCATCCCGCCCCACACCACTGCATGGACGCCTACCCTGGTCAGCCCTCCTTGATGGCTTTCGTACTGAATTGTTAAAAAAAAAGAAAAATGAAAGGAAGAGCCCTAATTCAAGAGTGAGACACACACACACCCTGCCCCAGATTTTCCACGGATCTGGTACAGAAAGCAAGCTGGTGAGGGGAATAAAAAACAGCTACTTACCAACAGGCAAAGCTGGTTAATGGTGGTAAAAGTCCAGATACGTTTACAGAAAGAAGAAGATTCTGAAATGACCCAAGGTGGGATTCTGGGGTGCTAGTAATGTCCTATAATGTAATTGCCATTGGCAGGTAAAGTTATTGAGGACATTGGATTGCCAGTGTTCTCTCTTTGAGAGAATGATGTTACAAATAATGAGGAATGATGAGTGAGTGTAGATTGTGGCAGGAAAGACTCAGGCTTTCCCACTTAGTGCGCACATGAACTTAGTGATAAAATCATGGATCAGATCTGGGGCCTGCATAGCCATTTTACAAATGAGGAAACTGAGGCCAGAGAAAGGTGATGATTATTCAACATCACACAGATGAGAGCTCAGATTTCCTGACTGCTAAATAGGACTCCTTCCGCTGCAATTTCAAAACCAGTACATTTTTTTCTTATACTTTTCTTAAATTTCTTCTCATCATACTGTTGTCCCAAGTCTTCCTTTCACAGCCCAGCCTCATTTGTAAATGAACTTTTTATTTATGCACTGTAAACATAGAGAAAAATAAACAGATCATAAGTTTCAGCTCAATGCGTTTTCACAAGGTGGACACATCAGTGTAACCAATTAAGAAATAGATCAAGAAATAGACCATTACTAGAACCCAGAAGCCCTCCCCCCAAGTCCCTCGTATCACTATCCACCTCTTCCCTAAAGAAAAATTTTCAGACATTTGCAGATTTTCCACTTATTTTTCTGTTATAGCTTTTTAACTTAATACTACTCTGGGCAGACTATTCACTGAACGTTTCAGTCCTTTGACATTTACTGACAATTCTTTATGGCTCAGAATAGGGTCTGTTTGGTAAATGTTCCATTTCCTTTGAAAAGAATGTATGTCTTGAAGTTAATGGGTTTAGAGTTCTATATATGTCAATTATATCGAGTTTATTAATCATGTTGTTCAAATATTCTCAAACCTTATTGATTATTGTGTCTGCTTGTTCTATTGATTATAGAACGAGGTGTGTTAAAGTCTCCCACTTTAAACTTTCTGTGTCCTTGTATTTAAGGTGTGTCTCTTGTAAACAGCATATGACCGTTCTGTTTTGTTTGGAATACAGCCGAACGATCTTTACCTTCTATTGATATTTGAGTGTTTAGATCATCACATTTATTATAAACAATGACTATTGCAGCTTATATGTATTATCTTACTATTTATTTTTCCATTTCTACCACCTGTTCTATGTTCCTTTTTTTCTCTCCTTTTTTTGCCTTATTTTAAGTTATTCAACTTTTGTTATGTTTTAACTGTCTAATAACTTGTTAGCTATATATTCTTTTACTATTCTTTTAGTGTTTCGCCTTGAGATTACAAGATGCATTTTGGATTTATTAGAACCTAACATAAAATAGGATTTTCACCTTCCCAAACAATGCTATAATCTTAAAATCCCTTGATTCAATTTACCCTCCTCTTACCTTTTTAAAATTATCGTCATGCATTTAAATTCTATATCTATTTTACACTTAATGAGAAATTATTGTTATTGCTTTATCATCTATATTAATTTAAATGTGCTCACATATTTATGGTTTACATTGTTCTTAATTCCTTCCTTCATTTTTCCGTTTCTGCCTGGGAGCATTTTTCCTTCTGCCTTAAGGACTGTTTTTAGAATTTCTTTCAGTGAAACTCTTCCAGCTACAAATTTTCTGAGTTTTTGCTTGTAAATGTTATTTTGCCTTCATTTTTGAAGATTATTTTAACTGTGTAAATAATTTCTGGTTGACAGGATTTTTTGTTTTTTGTTTTCTTTTGGTACTTTAAAGGTGTCCTCTGGATTTTTTTCTTTCAGTAACTCTGTTTTGTTTTTTTTCCTTTCATTGCTTTAAAGATGTCTTCAGCAGTTTCATTTTCTTCTGGCTGCTATTGTATGAGCTGAGTCAGCTGTCAGTCTTAGTTTTGCTCTTTTCTTGAAGGGGATGTGTTTTTATTTTCCTCTGGGTGTTTTTAATATTTTCTCTTTATCTTTGGTTTTTAATAATTTTACTTTGATGTGCCTAAATGTGGTTTTCTTTGTATTTATCCCTCTACTGGTTTCTTTTTCTTATTTAGTCTATCTTATATGTTTTGATGTTTTTAAAAAATTCTTGGTCATTATCTCAAAATATTTTTCTGTGCATTTTGTCTTTCCTCCCCCTCAGAGACTCCAGTTATTTATATTTAAAATTTTCATCATGTTTTGTACGTCTGTTATGTTATTTTCTGTACTTTTCCCTCTTTTAAAATATCTGTGCATAAGTCTGTTGTCTGTCTCTAGCTGGGTCTGTCTTCAAGCACACGAATCCTCTCTTCAGCTGTGTCCAATCTGCTCTTTGAACCATCTACGGATTTCTTAATTTCCATTATGGCATTTTTCACTTTTAGAATTCTATTTGATATTTTTCAAGATTCTGTTTCTATGGTAGATTTCCTGTCTTGTCATCTGTTTTCTTGAATATAGTGATAGTTATTTTAAAGTCTGTCAGATAATTCCTATCTGGATCACCTATGTATATGTTTCCATTTTCTGTTTTTTCCCTTGGTTCTATTTCTGATAAGTATTTATTGGATGTTGGATATTGGATATGTAATATTGTAGAGGCTCTGAATGACCATCTCGCTCTCTAGAGAAGAGTTACTCTGTCCCGTCCCAGGCAACCGAGGACCAGATCTCCTCAATCCAACATGAATTAGGTTGACTTGAGGCACCTTTGCGGTCTTTGTAAGACTCTATTTACAGCTGGTTCACTGTCACTCCTAGGATGTAGCTCTTCAGACCTTCCACGTCTCCCTGTTTCTTCCCATTTCCAGAGTCGTGCCATCAATATTGCTGAGTGGTAGCATCTCATCACGGGGATAATCACGGCCCGTCTGCCTACCCAGTGTTCCACCTTGAACGCCAGCTCTTACCTCAAACTCCAGGCACAGACACTGCTACCTTCCCTCCTCTCTGCTTACACATTTGTAGACAAGAAGACAGCTTCCACTGCCCTATTACTGTCACTCTGAGCTTTAAGACTCTTTTCTTGGAATTCCTGAGTCACTCAAACCCCACTCCTGTTCTCCTTCCTAGTCTCCCCCCAGGTGACCCACCTATCGCTGCTAATCCTTCATTTGACTTTCCACTTTATTCTCACCTTCTCCTTTGTAACACGCTGTCCTAGAAAAGTATGGTTTGGGGAGTCACACATACTAGACTTTGAATCCTAGCTCTATCCTTTACTTGGGAAACTCACCCGGTGTTTCTGAGTTCACCATCCTAGACGATAAAATGAAGAAGGCAGCTTTTGCCTCACATTCTTGTTACAGGGAATAAATGATATAATCTGTCTGAAGCACCTAGCCAGAACCAGATGATTCCCCTCCCCTACATGTGCTGAAACCCTGTTCACTTTGCCAGTGCCCCCCTCCCTCCCCCACTTCCTCCTGCCCTTCTTCCTTCCTTCCTTCCTTCCCGCTGCCCCATTCAAATGTATCGGGAAGAACTCTGAGGTTCTAGCCTCGTTTTGCTGCGCACCTGGTAGCAGGACCTTGAGCAAATACCCTGCTGTCTCTGAGCTGCCGTTTCTTCATCTATAAAAGAAGGCGTTGCGGTACATGACCTCTAAGGTCCTGATCCTCTGAAACCTGCTGTGATGGAAAGTCGTTCTGAAATCCCATTTCCTTCACAGAGACTTTTCGACTGTTGAAAATAGTGGCAATTCTTTCTCCTTCACCCACATTCCACCGCCTTGTTTGAACATGTCCCTTCTGTTTTATTTTTGCTCTTTACACTAAAAATGTTTATCCATAAGGATTTATGTCAGAATGGCTGGGGGCACGGTGGTGAAATTATTTCTGCATGTTGATAGGGAGAGTCTTAGCACTGCAAGAACAAAAATGTTGCCCTCAGGGGAAAACTGTCCTTCATGGAGGTTGTGTCCTCTGTTCCCACCCTCACAAGAGCCTGAAGACAGTGCTTAGCTGAGTTCATGACACAGTGAACCATGATCACTCTTCCTCCCTCCCCCCCTCCTCAGTGGAGGCTCACAAGAAATACAAGTATTTCTACCAAAATTCATTACGATCTATAGATTCAATTCAAACTATTTGTATGTTCATGCATTCTTTCTTTGATATAAGACGTTGTTATTGAACACGTATTCTGTGTGAGATACTGTGCTAAGCTTTAAGATTGTAAACATGAATAAGACATAGTTCTTGGGACTTCCCTGGTGGCGCAGTGGTTAAGAATCCGCCTGCCAATGCAGGGGACACGGGTTCGAGCCCTGCTCTGGGATGATCCCATGTGCTGCAGAGCAACTAAGCCTGTGCGTCACAACTAGTGAGCCTGCGCTCTAGAGCCCGTGAGCCACAACTACTGAGCCCATGTGCCACAACTACTGAAGCCCACGCACCTAGAGCCCATGCTCCGCAACAAGAGAAGCCACCACAATGAGAAGCCCGCGCACCGCAACGAAGAGTAGACCCCACTTGACACAACTAGAGAAAGCCTGCGCACAGCAGCAAAGACCCAATGCAGCCAAAAAAATAATAATAATAAATTAATTTAAAAAAAAAAAGACATAGTTCTTGCCTCCCAGGAACTCACTGTCTACTTAATTTACTCACTTAACAAATATCTTATTATAGCATGTCATGCTGGGTTCTCTGGAAGCAGTCAGGGAGCCTGAGTTTGGAGTGTGAGGTGTTTATTAGGGACCAAAATCTGTTGGAGGAGGAAGGAAGAAAGCAGATTAAGCAGAAGAAAAAGTCAAACACGATTTAGGCCTGACGGAACCCCAGGGACCCAGCGGTGAACTCTGGAGCAGGAACTAGTCACAGTCAGGCCGCAGTGGCCCAGATGCAGCCCTTTATGCCCCCTGTGTGTTGATTTCCTAGGGAAGCTGCACCCAATGGCAACAACAGAAATTCCTTCCCTCGCAGTTCTGGAGGCCAGCAGTCCAGCATCAGGGTGTCAGCAGGGCCGTGCTCCCTCCTAAGTTTGTGGGAGCACCCTTCGTGGCCTCCTCCAGCTTCTGGTGGCTCCAGGTGTCCCATTGACTTGTGGCAGCACCCCTCCGGTCTCTGCCTCTGTCTTCACGTGGCTTCTCCTCTGTGTGTCTCAGTCTCAAATCTACTTTTGCCTTTTTCTTATAAGGACATCTGTCGCTGGATTTAGGGCCCATTCTAAACCCCAAATGACCTCATTTCGAGATCCTTAACTTAGTTACATCTGCAGAGACCCTTTCTCCAAATAAGGTCTCATTCACAAGTTCTGGGGGTTAGGACATCTTTTGGGGACCACCAGTCAATCCACTACCCCCTGCTTCACTCAGTCACCAAACGTGGACTGCCCACTCCGCAAAGGTATGGCCTTCAGAGGTACCGCTCTCTGCAGCTGAGCCAGACCCTGAAGTTGTTGACAGCGGGAGGGCTGTCTGCTGGCTCTGTTCCCCACAGATGGGCAGCAAGTTCTTCCTTTCAGGGGGTCTGGGTGGCACATCTTATCTACTACAGAGAGCCAAATTCCATACCAGGAAGCAAAGACAAAGTGGTGATACAATCAGAGGACATTCCTGCCCTGACCAGGCTTGCAATCTAGCAAGGGAAGCAGGTGTCAATCATGTAGCCCCACGGCTCCAGGTAAAGTCACCTCGATGGTCAGGGCTGCCAAGAAGAGGTGCGTGTTGCCGTGAGAATATGTAGACGGGAGACCCGAGGGTGCTTGATTCGAGAGGGGAGGGAAATTACCAGAAGGCATTGGTTCATGATGTCTTTTATTTTCTTCTTCCTTTATATGGATTCTCACTTCTGGAAAAATAAAAAAGCTCCAATGGTAGCAGCACATTATCTTACTGAGAGCCGACAATTTCTCTCCCACTCTTATAAGCCAGTTTGATTTGGGCCCTCTTATATTTTTTGAAATGCGTTGGGGGGAGGGTGTTGATGGAAAACAGAGATGGGCATTTGATCGTAGTGAACTAGCCCCTGTGATCTGTATCGTAATACCTTTTCTTCTGGTCTTTCTCTTCCCCAATGTGCTGCATTCTCCGGCTTGCTTGTAGGCTCTTCTTGGACCAGCACGGAACTAAGTGTAAAAAGACTCAAGTTCTAGTTCAAGTTCTGTCACTGACAAGCTATGTGATCTTAAGTAGTTCACTTAACATTCTTGTTTTTAGTTCCTAATACAAAAAAAAAGAGAAATTTGGTTTCCACTGAAAAACCTTCCCTAATAGAAACAGCTTATGACTTTACTATAAAATGCCTTGCCTGTCAGACCACCTTCACCCTCCATCACCCGCGCAGCGGCATGCTTTCTTTCTCCAGTTTGTTTTCCTACCTCTGGCCTTCGTCGTTGTTGGTTACCTCTCTCCGTCCCATCCCCACCTTCACCAGTGGCTTAGCCCCAATTGCAACAGGTAAACTACTCGAGGGTGGAGTAATATTTGTATAGAATCTGCAGACTAATAAATTATTATCATTATTATAGTAATAATTACACCTTTGTTTTCACCCTGATCTTTGAGCTCAAATTAATCCTGCCCTACCCTCCTAAGTTGACAAGTAAATAATCGCTTGGACTCTCCTAATCAAGGGATTTCTATTTTCCAAGTGCCTCACGCTCCCTGTGACCCCTCATCAACGTCCTCCCTAGTTTGTCAAGGAGGTGACGGGCACAGACGAGGGAAGGGGCCTTTTCAGAGCCTTGTAGGGATTCAGTAACTCCCCCTCCACTTTCTCTCTGATTGTGATAGGAGGCCATGAATGGCCTGGAAGGAGTATTTGACTGGGTTTTGGTGGTTCTAGGATTCGTTTTGCTGGAATATCTTGGTGTCCTTGGTCAAGTCACTTCATTTCTCAAAGCCTCATTGTCTTCATCTGCTAGAAGAAGGGATTAGACCAGATGATTGGTAAGCATGGACCTTAGAGCCACAGAGATTGCAGTTCAAATCTGGGCTCTGCCACTTTAGCAGCTGTGTAACTTTGGGGTCATTAACCTCTCTCTGGCACATTTTTTCCATTTCTTAACTTTCCAGCCTAAGTTAGATCTCAGGCTACATATTTCTATCTAAATCCACTCTACGTCATTTCTGTCCCAACTAACTCAGTTCTCTCCCATCCTCACCATTCTTCCTTTTCACCTCCCCCACCCCCGACATTTACTGCCCCCCACCCATTCTCCTACCCCTTGGAATCACATAGATTCAGGCTTGAAGCTCACCAGGGCAGCCGTCTTTCCTCATATGCCCAACATCAGCACCAAGGAAGCGTGTATCCAGTTAGTAGTACCTCATCCTCCCCAACCCAGCTTCTGCCTACAACCCTCCAGTGATAAGGTGCACATACCTGCTGACCCAGCCTTTGCCATTTTCAGTCACTTCTCTCTCCATCTTGTCTGTTCCTTTCAGTGGACTAGCTTTGGTCATGTGCTGAAAAATAGGGCCCTTTAGTTTTTCATCTTACAGCTTCACCTGCAAGAAAGGACGTGGCTGTAATTATCTGGACCTCAAACTTAATAATCTTGGAGAAGAAGATATTTATTGTCCTATCTTGGGTCAGGTGAGACCGTGACAGCTCCTGTAACAGCCATATAAATGGGGTGAGGATGTAGTTGCCAAGAGAAAGGGGGGCAAGCTTGGCTAGTAGAGCAGAGTTGTATTTTACAGGGGTGTTCATTCTAAAAATCACACAAAAAGCAAAAATCAAATATAACATCGATCATCTTGAAAATCCCTTAGGGATGCACTGTGTTAGAGAATGAAACCCAGTGTCTCAATAAGTCCAAAGTCACCAGCGCCTCCTCCAGTGTTGGACCATATTGCTGCTTCCTCACTAGATGATGCCTGTGGATTACATTTAGTGGCCGTGCGGTGTGAAACAAAACAAAAGCAAACAGAACCTTCAAGCCGAGATTCGCGTTCATCTCACTAAGACACCATGTGGGGACACCTGTAGGCTGATTGATGGCCAGTGCAAATCACTCAGGATTGCTCGTACCGTTGAAATAGCAACCTCTCACTGTCTCTCTCCCTCACTCTTTTTTAATATGGACACACAGTTGAATTCATGCAAATTAAAGACATGGAGAAGGCCTTTCCACCCTACTTGTACAAGCCCCTTCAAAGAGCTTGCAGCCTAGCCTAGAAGACAGACATGGCAATGGAGAGAGTTGCCACAACAGGTTGAAGGTCACGGGAATCCACTGAAGAGAAGAGGTACCTAATCCAGTGTAGCAGGGGTTCGGGGAAGCGGCCCAGAAGAAGGGACAACCAACCTGAGGCCTGAAGGACAGACGAGAGTTAGCCAGAGTGGGGAAAGGGATGATCCAGGAAGAATGTACCAAGTTCAGGAGGCAAGTTGGAGCACATCATACTAGTTCAGGGTAGCCTTTGAATACTGGGGGGTACATGGCAGGAGAAGCATCAGCCTGATGATCATGGGGAGTCTTGAATGCTACACTTAGTAGTTTGGAAATTATTCTGACAGAAAGGGGGACCCATTAAAGCAGAGAAGAAACATGATCCAGTTGTGTAGTAGAAAGAAAATTCTGGTTGTTAGATTGAAGGACAGTGATACGTTAGACAGGAGATCAGTCAAGACCATTCCAGTAACCCAGGCAAGAGGTCACAAGGGCTTGGATCCCTCACTGTGGATGTAGAGGGGATGAGGGAAGGGACCAGTGATGCTCGCCCAAGGTTCTGGCTTGAACAACCGAGTGAATGGTGGTCCATTTATTTAGGTAAAGAATGGGAGTAGCTTCCCAATTTCCAATTGTTTCCAAATTACTTTTTGTATTTCCTGTCCAGTCATCCCTTTTCTTCCACCTTCTCCCCACTTCCAAATGATGGAGACCGGGATAGCAAAGGCTTTCGTATCTTGATAGTGTAGAAGCCTAGACAAAAAGACCTCAGAAAGAACCTTCTAATTCCAAGGCCTCTGATTTCTTAGTCCCTAACATGGTATCTGGATAGAGGCAGAGAGAAAGTGGAGCGTAATTGGATATAGAGAAAACTCTATTGATGGAATAAAGACTTATTTGGAAAGCACTTGAGAAACAATTACGGTCCCTCCTTTTCCCTTAGTAACTCAAGTCCTGACGTGCCAATTTCCCTGCGGTTCCCAATCTCTCCGCATCAAAGCTTTCCTGGTGATGGCCATCCTTGGCCATGATTGTCTCATCTTAGTCAGAGCCTAGAGGCCTGTTTCACTTCACAGGAGGTCGCCACACAGAGAGCCCCTGAGAAAAGTAAACCTAACAGGTGAGACCTTGAACATGACGGATTCCTCCTGACCTTCCCTTTTTGTTATAGACCAAGGGGCACGCATGAATCCCAGTTCTTAGGATTAAGAGATTACCTTCAGAAAGAGAAAGAAAAATAGATAGTGTTAATTAATTTTTGTTTGAGGCCTCGGCCCTTTTCCTGGTCTCCGTTCCTCTTTTGCCTGGTCCCAGGGAAAACCTGTGGGAGAGGCCCAGCCTGTCAGCGGAGTTGGCTCCTCTGCACACGCGGACTGACTGCAGCCACTGTGAGCCGCCCTGCCCCGGCCACGCCCCTTCCCCCTCCAGCTCCTACACAGACACCCAGCAGGCAGATGGAGAGTCCAGCCCGTGCTTTTCTTCCTGGGCTCCCAGGCTTCTCAGAGAATCCCTTTGTTGGCTAACATCAACCTCTCCCCAAAGGCCTGAAGTGGGAGCCAAGGAGGCCGAGCCCAGACGAAGTGGAGGCTTCCGTGAGGGGTGCCGGGTGGATGGGGACTTGCTGGTGGCCTCTGGGGTAACCTTGGTGTCTCCAGGGTGAGCGTGGTCTAGCATGTTCAAAGTCCTTAGTAAGACTCACCTCCTAAAGGAAGCCCTCCCGATTACTCCCAGTCCTGCTCCGATTGTGTCTGCACTGGGCCTTCTCTCAGGCTGGCATGCACGTAAAACCCTCCTTTCTTTATTTGTTTTAATTTTATTTATTTATTTATTTGTTTTGGCTGCATCGGGTCTTCTTTGCTGCATGCGGGCTTTCTCTACTTGCAGCGAGCAGGTCTACTCTTCTTTGCAATGTGCAGGCTTCTCATTGCTGTGGCTTCTCTTGTTGTGGAGTGCAGGCTCTAGGCAAGCGGGCTTCGGTAGTTGTGGCGAGGGCTCAGTAGTTGTGGCACGCGGGCTCAGTAGTTGTGGCTCGTGGGCTCTAGAGCACAGCCTCAGTAGTTGTGGCACACCGGTTTAGTTGCTGCGGCATGTGGGATCTTCCTGGACCAGGGCTCGAACCTGTGTCCCCTGCATTGGCAGGTGGATTCTTAACCACTGTGCTCCCCGGGAAGTCCCGTAAAACCATTCTTGACGCACTTGAAACCATTGAAAGGGAAACTTGAGACCACTGAAAGGGGAAAAAAGCCACATGCTTGGGACAGAGACAAATTCAAAGCCAAGATTCAACCAAATCCTGTGCTCTTTCTGCTACACACCAAGCTCTCTGGTCCACCCAATACTCTGGAATCAATTACCTTAGTTTCAGATGCCCCAGGGAGAGGTCAAGTCCATGTGCAGGCCTTGCAGTGCTCAGGGCTCCCTCATGGCCTGAAGTCACTCAGACACCATGGATTCTGTCTTTCTGGAAGCTTGGGATATTTTGGAGTATTTGAATGGAGACCCTCACTGCTCTAGGCCATAGCACACTCTGCTTTTCCAAGCAGGCTCTGTCAAGGACCTCTGACATGGTGACATTCAGGTTAGGGTACAAGACAGCCAGCCCCAGGAAAGGCAACAGGAAAGGGTGCTTACACCCCTGTGTCGTGTTCACCGTCACTCATGAGCTCTCACCGTCAGGGGTAACAGAGAGGGGCAGCGGGGGTAGAAGAGCCTGCACGGAGGAGCGTGTCAGAGCATGAGCTCTGAAATCAGGTGGCATACACGAGGTTGCCTTTTCTCCGCATCCTCACCAACACTTCTCTCTCGTCTTTGTGATGGCAGCCATTCCAGCAGGTGTGCGGTGATATCTCATTGTGGTTTGATTTGCACTTCCCTGACGATTAGTGATGCTGAGCACCTTTTCATGTGCCTGTTGACCATTTGTATGCGTTCTTTGGGAAAATGTCTGTTCAGATTCTCTACCCACATTTTAACAGATTGTATGTTTTTTGCTATTGAGTTGTTTGAATTCTTTGTGTATTTTGGATATTAACCACTTTTCAGATATATAATTTGCAAATATTTTCATTCTGTAGGTTGTCTTTTCATTTTGTTCATGGTTTCCTTTGCTCAGCGGAAGATTTTTAGTTTGATACAGCCCCACTTGTTTATGTTTGCTTTTTGTTGTTGTTGTCTTTGCTTTTGATGTCAAATTAAAAAACAATCTTTGCCAAGACTGAAGTATAGGAACTTACCGCCTATGTTTTCTTCTAGGCGTCTTATGGTTTCAGGTCTTACATTAAAGTTTTTAATCCATTTTGAGTTTATTTTTGTGTATAGTGTAAGACAGGGGTCCAGTTTTATTTTTTTGTATGTGGTTGTCCAGTTTTCCCAACACCATTTATTGAAGGGACTATCCTTTCCCCATTATATATTCTAGGCTACTTTTTCATAAATTAATTGACCATATATCCATATATGCACAGGTTTATTTCTGAGCTCTCTATTCTGTTCCATTGATCTATGCGTCTGCAATCAGGAATTGTGAAGCCTCCAGCTTTGTTCTTCTTTCTCAAGATTGCTTTGGCTATTTGGGGGATCTTTTGTGGTTCCATATGAATTTTAAGATTGTCTGTTTTATTTCTGTGAAAAGATGCCATTGTTTTCATAGGGATTGCATTGAATCTGTAGATTGCTTTGGGTAGTACGGACTTTTTTTTTTTTTTAAAGATTCTTTTTTTTTTAAATTTTATTTTTGGCTGCGTTGGGTCTTCTTTGCTGCGCACGGGCTTTCTCTAGTTGCGGCAAGTGGGGGCTACTCTTTGTTGCAGTGTGCGGGCTTCTCATTGCTGTGGCTTCTCTTGTTGCAGAGCGTGGACTCTAGGCACCTGGGCTTCAGTAGTTGTGGCCTGCAGGCTCAGTAGTTGTGGCTTATGGGCTTAGTTGCTCTGCGGTAAAGATTCTTTTTTTTTAATTTTTAAAATTTTTATTTATTTATTTATTTATTTAGTTTTGGCTGCCTTGGGTCTTCGTTGTCGCACACAGGCTTCCTCTAGTTGCAGTGAGCGGGGGCTACTCTTCATCGCAGTGTGCGGGCTTCTCTTTGTGGTGGCTTCTCTTGTTGCAGAGCATGGGCTCTAGGCACACAGGCTTCAGTAATTGTGGCTCATGGGCTGTAGAGCACAAGCTCAGTAGTTGTGGCACATGGGCTTAGTCGCTCCGCGGCATGTGGGATCTTCCCAGACCAGGGATTGAACCCATGTCCCCTGCATTGGCAGGTAGCTTCTTAACCCCTGTGCCACCAGGGAAGTCCCAGTATGGACATTTTAACAATACTAATTCTTCCTATCCATAAACATGGGATATCTTTCCATTGATTTGTGTCTTCATTTTCTTTCTTCAGTGTGTTATAGTTTTCCTTGTACAGGTCTTTCATTTCCTTGGTTAAAGTTATTCCTAGTTATTTTAATCTTTCTGATGCAATTGTGAGTGAGATTGTTTCCTTACCTTCTCTTTCTGATAGTTCATTGTTAGCATATAGAAATGCAACTGGTTTTTGTATATTGGCATTTATTCTGCAACTTTACTGAATTTATCAGTTTTAACAGTTGTTTTGGTAGAGTCCTCAGGGTTTTTGTCATATGATATCATTTTATCTGCAAATAGAGACAACTCTGCCTCTCTTGAATTCATGCCCTTTCAACATGTGTTTGTATCCTCAATGCCTGGCATGTAGCAAGTCCTTAATAGATGTTTGCTAAATCATATTCACCATCACTGGTATCATCTTTATAAATGCAAGGCAAAGTATATCACTTTTATCAAGTGAATATATATTGAATGTGATGCGTATTAAAAAGTCTTTGTAAACCTCAGTTACTAAGGGATTAGATCAAACAACATATAGTAATCAAATTGCTGAAATGCATAAATAAATTTGCAACTTGATTATATGGATTTCTGCTGAAGATTAAACCCAAACAAATGTTTCAAAAGTTACTGTTGATATTGCTTCTGAAATACATAAAACTACCTTGTTCGAGAAGAAGATGCAGCTTAGGATGGGGATGTGTTGAGAGAGAGACCTAGGAAAAGAATCCAGAGTGTCAGAGAAAGCAACAAGAGCAGGAAACATTGTTCTGACCTACCTAAACGTGGTCCGTATTCTAGGATAATTCAAATACCTGCCCGGTTGCTTTGGGAAAGAGGTTTTTTAAAAAAATTAATTTGAGGGAGGAAAAATCAATTAAGCACATAAAAAATCTTGGGATTGAAAGTTTTGCTGTTAGAACTTTTACCTTTTTCATCTATTATACCTATCTATGTGAATCAGGCATTTCCTTATACCATGTGACAACAACAAAGTACAAAAGCAAGTGTAGGCTTCTGCTCTGAGAAGATGAAGTAGGTGTACTTTTCCCTATTACTCCTGCTAAGTCCAACTTAAAACCCCTGGACAGTATGTTAAGACGATCACAAGAAGACTCTAATTAAAAGGTAGAGAAGAGAAGACAAACCGGTGGAAACCTTGGGAACGGAGGAATGGGCTCCCGATTGTTTTGTTTTGCCTCATATGTTCCAGACTTGGAGCTAAGGAAGCCAGCAACCTGGAGATGCCAAAAGATACAGATTTAAAAAAAAAAAAAAAAAAAGCCTCAGCAGAAGCCTATTCTCTCAGGCCAAAGGACCAGGAAAGGGGTAGCCTATCAAGACAGAAACTTTTAGCCCATAACCACTATACTCCGGTCAAAACCCACACACACAAAAATCCATTGGTAGCACCTCACACTGACTCCAGCAAAGAGTAACACTTAGAAGAATGGAAATGTGTTTACACCAAAACCCACACATGAATGTTTATTGCAGCTCTACTTATAATTGCCAACAAAATGGAGACAATCCAAATGTTCTTCAGTGAGTGAATGGATAAACTGCAGTAGAGCCATAAGATACAATAATACCCAACAAACAAAAGGAATGATATTGATGCGTGCAACAGTTTGGTTGAATCTCAAAGGTATTTTACTGAGTGAAAGAAGCCAGTCTCAAAAGTTTACATACTGTATGATTCCATTTATATGACATTTTTGAAAAGACAAAGCTATAATGACAAAGAACAGATAGTGGAGGAGGAGGGAGTGGGTGCAGCTGTTCTGTATTCTGAGTGTGGTGATGGTTACATAAATTTATATGTGTGTTAAAATGAATAGAACTGTACCTTTCAAAGAAGTTGCTTTGACTACATGTTAACTTGAAAAATCGAAATTTAAAAAGAGGAACAAAGTTGAAAGACAAACTATCTGACTTAAGGCTTATTATAGAGCTATAATAATCCGGACTGTGGGCTACAGTCATAATGATAAACAAATAGATCAATAAAACAATATAGAGAGGGCTTCCCTGGTGGCGCAGTGGTTGAGAATCTGCCTGCCAATGCAGGGGACACAGGTTCGAGCCCTGGTCTGGGAAGATCCCACATGCCGCGGAGCAACTGGGCCCGTGAGCCACAGCTACTGAGCCTGCGCGTCTGGAGCCTGTGCTCCACAACAAGAGAGGCCGCGATAGTGAGAGGCCCGCGCACCGTGATGAAGGGTGGCCCCCACTTGCCACAACTAGAGAAAGCCCTCGCATAGAAACGAAGACCCCACATAGCCAAAAAAATTAAATAAATAAATAAATAAATAAGTCAGGAGCTCTTTAAAAAAAAAAAAAAAAAAAAAAACAATATAGAGAGCCCTGATATAGACCCACATTTATATGGTAACTTGATTTTCAAAAAGATGCTGAAACCGACCCAACAGGAAAGAAAAATCTTTTCAATAAATAATGCTGGAACAACTGTATATCTACATGGAAAATAATTAAACCCTACTACATGTCATGCATAATGATTAATTCAAAATGGATCATAGACTTAAATATAAAAAGTTAAAACTATAACACTTGTAGAAGAAAACTTAAGAGAATATCTTTTTGACCAAAAGACAGGTAAAGATTTCTTCAAGAAGACTTAGAAAGCAATAACCATAAAGGAAATATTTGATAAGCTAGACTTCATCAAAATTAAAAACTTCTACTCCACAAGAGATACATTTAGAAAATGAATAAGCAAGGCACAGGCTAGGAGAAAATGTTTTGCAAGACATGTATATCTGACAAAAGAATTATATCCAGAATCTCACTCTGATGGTGGATGACCTTGCAGAGCCTCAGTGAATGTCTGTTGTCACTGGAAGCCCAATTTATGGAGATGGCCTGAAAATCTGTGTGAAGTGTCTACTGAATCCAGAACATACTGGAGGAATGTGATTCTTTTCCAGGCAATGAAAAGTTCCGTATTGCCAACCCCTACAGTGCGTTTGTTTTCTGAGGATCTTCCCTTCCTTCCTTCCTTCCTTCCTTCCTTCCTTCCTTCCTTCCTTCCTTCCTTCCTTCCTTCCTTCCCTCCCTCCCTCCCTCCTTCCCTCACTCCCTGCCTCCCTCCTTCTCTCCCTCCCTCCCTCCCTCCTTCCCTCCCTCCCTCTTCCCTTCCTTCCTTCCTTCCTTCCTTTCCTTTCCTTTCTTTCTTTCCCTCTCTCTCTTTCTCCCTCCCCCCACTTCTTTCTTTCTTTTCCTTTTTTTTCTTCCTTACTGTGGAAGCCATAAAGCTGGTTCCACTGAGAGGCCTGTTTAAAATGTATACCCGAGGGTTCGTTGTATCAGTCAGGGTTTGTGTTTGCAAACAACAGGATCCACCCTGGCCAGCTGATAGAGAAAAGGAATGTGTGGAGTTGTTAAAGAGTATTAGGGAGCTCACCAAATGTCCAGGAGAGCCAGAAAGACAGAATCTGGGCTGGGCAGCAACCGCACTCAACGGCTTCTCTAGCAAAACCATCTCGACCAGATGCTGCTTGGCACCCGTAATGCCTGGAACCAAATGCCACAAAGGCTGCCACTGTGACCTGTGAAGAATCAGCTCCCTTCCCCAAGCATGCATTTCAGACAAGCCTTCCCTCACACTGTAGCCACCTCCTCATGCGACTCACTTCTGAATTCAAGTCCCAGCAGAGTGGATCGGTTGATAGAATCTAGATCACATTCCTCCAGGCATCTCAGTTGGCTTCTGCCTTAGATAGAATAGCAGGTCTTAAAATAAAGGAAATTAGCAAAATAGTGGAAGAATGTTTTAAAGTGCTGGCTGCTAAAACAATCTCTCCTCTAAACAAAGCAAACAGTTGAGTTAAGTGGGGACATAATAGGAATCACTACACCTACATTTTTAAAGTCTTTAAAGTGACACAAATCTCTGTGATGCCCTTGGGGATGTAGAATTGCTTGTGTTTCAAGCTGTAAGAACTGGGAATTTAGTAAGGTCCCCTGACACTCTATTGTAATTTCTAAAGACACACCTCTTTTCATCAGACCTAGGACTTGTTTTCTCTTCAGATCAAATAGAACATGAATGGACTGACCGCTTATTTCAGCCCTTGAGAACCTATGATCAATTAGTCACTGCTAACCATCATTCTAGTTACTCCTTTAGCCCTGATAAATCATGCTACTTATTATGGTGGCTATACATTTCACCTCCTTCTTGTACAACAGAGGCTGAAAAACTAAAAAAAAAAAACAAACTGAAGCACAACCTTTCTCAGACACCTTTGCAGATATGGAATGTGCTCTGGGCCCCTTCAAGGATATAGGTTAGGGTTTGTGAGTGGGTCAAATATGATAAATCCACTCCAATGTTCCTTTCCTTCCTGAAGTCTTGGGATTTCTTTCTCTCTACATTTCCCTTAACAATGTCTAGCATCTCAACTTCCATTTGATGTAGATCCCTGCTGAGACAAAATTTTAACCAACCAAATGAACCATTAAAATTACTCCCAACTATTTCAGCTAGCAAATTCAACCCAAAATGTCCACTCAGTGAACCCATATTAGCGAATTTGGCCCAATCTAAAATTCATTTCTACCCCCATCTTCATCCAGCCCCTTATCATCCATTTTTATGTGTATTTCCCAGTTTTTAACCATATAAATTAGCAAAATCTTATCATTTTTGTCATGTAAGATTTCGCTTCTCCAGATTGACTCTGTAATTGCCCCCCTGGCATATCCTGGGACTTTAGTTACAAGTCTAAAGGCAGTAAGGGGTGGTTAGCATAGTACATGAGGACAAAATGTTACCTCTAAGGCAATATCCTTGACAAAGGTCATTACAGGTATTTAATCAAGGCAGGAACAGCCTCAGTGAAGAAGGGAGAAAGGGCCTCTCCTACTGAGATTTTGGGAATTGAGATATTCTCAAATGTCCCATACCAATTCTCCATGTCTCACTCTTTCCCAATCGATGTCCTAATTTCCACATAAGAATCCTCTAAAAACTGTTAATTCAACCTATTTCATAATTCAGCATCCCAGTGTGAGTTTGATTTTCAGCTACACCAGCCTCGTGGCTTCAAGAGATAGCATAAAAGCCGTGTAATTGTAGGATAGTTTCAGGAGCTAAAAATTCTAACTTTTGACTTAACATTTTCTTTCTTTAAAATGTCCAACAGAGTCAGAAGCAGCAAGCTCAGCCCATGGTACTTGCATTCCCCAAGCCCTCCATCATGTAGGCCACCAAAGCCTTGAGTAGGCAGGTCAGGTGATAATTTAAGTAATTGTTTCATTACTGTCCATCATGGACTGCCAGAATCCCATCCTCTAAAGCTAACTCAGTCATCATTGCCTTGCCTTCAGATCCAACCACTTCACATAACCAACCATCATGCCCCCATTTCCTTGACAGTCTCTTGTTGGTAACCATTCCAAGTACCAATCAGTGCATCTGTCAGGGTCTTTTAGATGTCAACAGCAGAAGCTGTTCTGGCACTTTAAGCTAAAAATATGGTTTAAGAATTTTAGGTAACTCATCTAATCTTCTGGAGGCCAAGAGAACCAGACACAGAACAATGTCCAACCAGTTGTTCTCGTAACAGTTTACAGCCAGAAACCAGCACTGCCACTGCAAAAGATCTGGTATCTTCCGCTACTACACCTTCTTGAAGAATGGTTGCTCATGTGTGGCTATCTCCTCGTATTTGTTATTTCTGAATACAAATCTCATGAAGATGTGTCTGATTGCCAGAACATCGATCATATGACTACACTGTAGTTGGGTGAGGTATGCAGTTGTGAATTTTCTGGCTTCTACCTTGGGAAGAGAGGATTCATAAAATGGTAAGTTACCAGAATCTAAGGAGGAATTGAAAGGTGTAGGATGACCACTATACTATGTCATAATTAATATTATATATCCATTTGTAACCACTGTTACCATAGCACACTCTTATGAGTTAATGGACACAGGCACACAATTTCAGTTGCCTGGAGATCTCTGAGCTTTGGGGATCAGTAAAGACCTCTATTTAAGATTTTGTATCCAGGGCTTCCCTGGTGGCGCAGTGGTTAAGAATGCCTGCCAGTGCAGGGGATACGGGTTCGAGCCCTGGTCCGGGAAGATCCCACATGCCGCGGAGCAACTAAGCCCGTGCGCCACAACTACTGAGCCTGTGCTCTTGAGCCCGCGAGCCACAACTACTGAGCCCATGTGCCACAACTGCTGAAGCCCATGTGCCTAGAGCCCGTGCTCTGCAACAAGAGAAACCACTGCAATGAGAAGCCCACGCACTGCAATGAAGAGTAGCCCCCGCTTGCCACAACTAGAGAAAGCCTGCGCGCAGCAATGAAGACTGAATGCAGCCAAAAATAAATAAATAAAATAAATAAATTTAAATAAAAAATTAAAAAAAAAGATTTTGTATCCAAATACTACTTTCCTCCAGTAAAATGGAAATGCAGGTGATATAAAGAAGCCAAATTAGCCCACAATGCAATCTTCCCTGAGACAGGAAGGCTAGATGTGTTGTCAAGAATGTCCCTCCTCCTGGAAATTCCATCGCTCTGTCACCATGCAGCATGCCTCAGTGACCCTTTGTCACCGCAGTCTTGCATACTGGTTTCTCTATTTATAAAGCAGAATTTCTGGGTAGAGGAGCCTTGGCGCATATCGGGCTGCCTCTATGCCAAACTAGGATTAGGGTTCTCTGCATCTTGATCACACCAATTGCTCCCAGAATAGATAGAGGCAGGCTGTGGCTTAAATTACAGTGTCCAGCCCCACCTGACCCCCAGTAGCCAGTCTGTCGTGCCCACTTCTGGAACAGCTAATGTTCCCTGCCCCTTCTGGGGATTAGGTAGCTGGGGACTGCAGCCAGGGCTCTTCTGTATGGTGATGGGGACTCCAGGGTTTGCAGCGGAAGAAATATCACCTGGGATTAAGGGATTGCCGCTTCTTTAAATCTGATCTCTCTGAGTCATTAGTAGGCTGTTCTTTGGCCCATTTTCTCCTACCATCGTTCATTCAGGACTATAATTTGATCCAGAGAAATAGATTTCTGGGTTCAGGAGGATCTTTTCAAGCCAGAAGGGTTATGTGGGAAGATCATCATTAGCAAGATAAATCAAATACCTTATTACCAGGTGGTCTGCCAGGACTCTGCACAAAGAGAAGCATGAAGCACACCCCCTGCCTCGGGGGCATATGGCTCGGTGCAGACATGGGGACTTGGACAGGTCTGTAAAGGACAGATGTGTGATGGAGAAGAGCAGGGAGCAGCTGACTCATAGCCAGACCACAAAATATGGTGCTGACATCGAACCCGCTGCTGTTCACCTCCTGCGGGTCCTCATTACCTCATCCTGGAGCTATTTGAGTGGCCTCCTCACTGGCGTCTCCACCTTCAACAGTTTCCTTCCTTAGTTCACCCTGAGCATTGATCACTCTTCTGCTCAGAACCCCCCAGGACCTGCCTTTTCATATTGTTAATTTTTTCTGCTATGCAGTAGCTTTTACGTTTGATGTCCCATTTGTTGTTTTTTGCTTTTCTTGTTTGTGCTTTTGGTGTCATATTCAAAACATCATTGCCAAGACCAATGTCAAGGAGCTTCTTCCCTGTGTTTTCTTCCAGGAGTTTTATGGTATCAGGTCTTATGTTTAAGTCTTTGATCTATTCTGAGTTACTTTTGTGAGTGGTGTAAGATAGGGGTCCAATTTCAACGTTCTGCATGTGGTTATCCAGTTTTCCCAACACCATTCATTGAAGAGACTATCCTTTCCCCACTGGGTGTTCTTGGTTCCCTTGTTGAATATTAGCTGACCGTATATGCCTAAGTTTAACTCTGGGCTCTGTACTCTGTCCCATTGGTCTCTGTGTCTATTTTTATGCCAGTACCTTAGTGTTTTCATTACTGTAGCTTTGTAGTATAGTTTGAAATCAAGAAGTATGATGCCTCTGGTTTTGTTCTTTTTCCTTAAGGTTGCTTTGGCTATTCAGAGACATGTCTGCACCCCATGTTCATAGCAGCATTATTTATAGTTGCTAAGATATGGAAACAACCTAAGTGCTCATCAACAGATGTTAGAGACAATATGGAAGTGTGTGTGTGTGTGTGTGTGTGTGTGTGTGTGTATATATATATATATATATGTATATATAACAGAATACTACTCAGCCTGAGAAAGAAGGACATCCTGCAATTTGCAACAACATAGATGGACCTTGAGCACATTATGCTAAGTGAGATAAGTTAGACAGAGAAAGACAAGTACTGTATGATATCACTCATATGTGGAATCTAAAAAAGCCAGAGTTGTAAAACAGAGAGTCAAATGGTTGTTACCAGGAGATGGGGGGTGAGAGGATAGGACAGATGCTGTTTAAGGGTACAAATTTGCAACATGTACTGAATAAGTCCTAGACATCTAATGCACAGTATAGTTAACATAGACAACAATATTGTATTATAATTATCAAACTTGCTAAGAGACTAGAACTTAACTATTTCAACCATCAAAAGAAAGGATAATGATGTAACACAATAGGTGCTAATTATTGCTACAATGGCAATCATATTACAATATAAAAATGTATCAAATTAACATGTTGCACACATATTTATATGTAAAATATATTTCAACAAAACAATTCATAAAAGAATGATACCACCCAAATAGATGAACAAACCTCCAGGGGCTCCCCCTGAGTCCACAGGCCCTTCTTAATCTTTTGGTTAAAAGAATTCATAGCCTCCCACATTATGGAAATTGTACTGTATGATCTGCTAAAAATAACCAAATGCTACTTATAATTCAGGAAATCTTTCATATATATTAAGTTATGTTTTGTTAATCCAAACAGTATCCATTTGAAGTAGTACACGGAACGTTACTTTATTCTGCCCAAAGGCAGTGATTGTGGCGTATAAGGATTTCAGTAATTTTCCTTTTCTTGCCCTGTTCTCCCTTGGAGGTTCTACCATTCTCGGTAAAGGCTCAATTTGTCACAGTTTGACCACCACCTACCTTTCGGCCAGCATGCCCTCCGCTCCCTTTTATGGGCCATCTAATCTGTGTGCTCCACCAGCCACTCAAAAAGCTTGCTCTGCATTTCTCCACCTTTGCTCACACGTTTGCTCTGAAGGCCTCTTCCTGCCAATACCTCCCTCCAACATCATCTGTCCAAACTCTCCCAATTGTTTGAGGCATAATTTAAATGCCACCCACACTCAGAATAATCTGCATCTTTTTTTTTCACACACACACACACACACACACACACACTGTATTTTATTTTTACAAGAGATAAATAGACTGACACCAAGCATTGTAAATGGATGACCACAACAAAAACAACAATGATTGCAATTACCAAACACGAAACACACTCATACTATGTCATAATATTGACATTCAGTCCAGTAATCCTCCACTGTAACAGCTCCTTTACTTTGCAGTGAAAATTGATTTGTATATTCTTTGCCTCTGAGTCCTTGTGGGATTTTTTTTTTTTAATTCACAAAAATTATAATCATCCTCATCAGTTCACTCAGTCCCATGTAATTAATTTTTTTTTCATCTTGTTCTTTTCTTAGCACTTTTTGAGTTCATCAGTTTTTCATTAGAGTTCTGAAAATGCTTATTCATTCAGTTCAGCAGTACAGTTACCAGAAACCTGTACTTGTCAGAGTCTTTTCCATGAATTTCTTGAAGATGAAACCCTTTTATAGGAACATATTTGCAAAAGCATCAGAGTACACCCAGAACTGTCTTTAAATGACAAAAGACTTAAAAATGACCACAGTTAAAGATTTGATGAAAGTTCATAATAGTGCAATTGACAAGGAAATTTAGTTATTTCTGAGATATACATTTTAAAGTAGTAACTAGAATTATGACTTATAACATTATACCAGAACATATAAGATTTTTAGAAATTTCATGTAATGTCTGAAACGTTTATATTAACATATTTCCATACAAATAACCCAATGAAAGTTTAGTATTAGTTGTTTTGTTTGTTTGTTTGTTTATACTGCAGGTTCTTATTAGTCATCAATTTTATACACATCAGTGTATACATGTCAATCCCAATCGCCCAATTCAGCACACCACCATCCCCACCCCACCGCAGTTTTCCCCCCTTGGTGTCCATATGTCTGTTCTCTACATCTGTGTCTCAACTTCTTTTTTTTCTTTTTAAAAAAAAACAAAAACACACAGCTTCCCTGGGCTTTCATTTTCTAGTTCCTTAGTTCTAGGACAAGGTCCAGGAATCTATTTTTTATTGTCCTAAATTATTCTTAAGTCCCGCAGACTCAGGACCCACCCACTAGGGCTACAGATCCAAGACTTTTGGATTTCACAGAAAACCAACAAGGTTTACATATGCATGTACGTACACACACACACACACACACACACACACACACACACACACACACACACACACACAATCAAGGGACTCAATGCAGGTGCCATATATTTTGCTCAGTAAGGATATTATAAAACATCAGGAGAAAAGCACATTGCCATTTTTGTCTCCTGGATAAAACTATGACCCCATCAGCACTACTTGGTAGAGCCCTGAGTGTAGGCTTAGCCCTGGCCCAGGTCCTGGTGGGAGTGGGGGACACTGCAAGACGATCCCTGCCTGAGGGGCCTACAGCCTGGGAAAGGTGGGGCACGGGGTAAGGGTCACTGACTGAAGAACAGTTCATGTCTGTTCCAGTGACAGGGAAGGTCAGAGCAGAAGGGGGCTCTAGCAGGCCAGGACCCCAGGGCAGGACTTCACAGCTGAGTGGGAACCTAGGAGGGGAGAGGAAGGGGTGACGTGAGGGTGAGGAGGCGGCCTGGGTGAGCATCACCAGCCCAGAGAGCCTTGTCTCCTCAAGAGAGAACTTAACTAGCCTCGTCCCCCGAAAGAACTTAAATAACCCAATGAGGAGGGAGCTAAAGGCAGATATCAGCTGAGCACTAAAACTGGGCTCTGTAACTCTGCTGTGCATCTATAATTTAGCACCTGTGTATGCTTTGTATAAGTATAGTAGAGCATAAAGCGCTGGGGGCCTGGATTCAACGCCCAGCTCTGCTTGGACAGGTCACATGACTTCACTGAGTCTGTTCCCTTATCCAAACGATGGAAGTAATATCCGCCTCCCAGGGATGTTGTCAGAATTAGATGAGTGACTCAGTTCAACCATGACCCTTTCTATGAAACTTCTCTGTTCTCAACCTCCTCATCCCCTAGTTGGAAATAATCATTCACACTTTGTGCTCTATTGTACTTTGTAGAGATTTCTAACACATTTTGTAACATGTTTGTATCTCTCTACTAGACTAAGAGCTCCTTGAGGAGAGAATTATATCTTACTCATGTTAATCCCCAGTGCCTAATGCACTGTCTGTTACAACTAAAAACTCAATAAATATCTGTTGAAAGACAGAAAGAATGAATATGCTTCGTAATACATACATATTTATAATGTATGTGGATATTATTATATAATATATTATAATATGTATAGTATAAAACATTATAAAAATGGTAGAAACTACTTCCATTCCATGTATGAACTTGCCCCTTTTGCAGTATTTCTGTGCTCCTAATGACCAAGTGGTACAATGACTAAGTTTTCACATGACAAAGGAAGTTTGCTAAAAGAGAATTCGGGGTAAGGACTTTAAAGCTCCCCCCACCCCACAGGGAAGAGCAGCCCCTTGAATCTTTGGGGTGGTGAGAGATAATCTTTTCGTGAGACCCCCCCCTGACGTTTTGTAATTAAGGGTTAGTATAAAGACTGCTGTATTAAAGCAGCTATGAGTCAGAGTGTGTTGTTAATGCCATGGCTAAGGATTCAACAAACACTAGTAATTAGTAAGTGTGTTCATTGTACTTTAGTTTATATTTTCATCACCAGAGGCAATTATTCACTTAAGTAAATATTTTGGCCTGATTATAGGTAATAATACACAAAAGTGTACTCACATTTCCTCAAGTATGCCTGAAATTCACAAATCTATCCAGGTTCACCAAACATTTGTCATCACCTCTAATCACAGTGCAAGCCTTACATAAACAGCTAATTTGCCTTAAGAATAGAAGGGCAAATGGAACCGCTATTTGCGAACACGTTAATTATCTTTTCTGGCTATGGCTATTAGTTGACCTTTAGTTTTCTCTGAGGCTACCAATATGTAACCACCTCTGCTCCATCAGATGGACCCCAAGAACTTCCAGTGACAGTGTGCTCTCCTTTTCAGATAGGTGTAGTCATCGTGAAAATCATCCTTGTTTTGGCAAAGACTGGCTAAATGTCAGCAAACCTATTTCCTCTTCTCCCTGGGAACACAGCTAGACTGTATTTCCTGGGTCCCCTTCAATTAGAAACAGCATGTGACTAAGTTCTAGCCGCTCCAGGCACAGGAACGTATCCCATTTGTAGGCTGGAACTTCCACTGTGTTCTCTGCCCCTCATTTGCCAGCTGGATGCAGAGGAGTCAGAGAGACATTAAGAGATGACAGAGCCCCTGGAATGAGGTCCCTGAGGCTCAGCTTGGAGGCTACATCAGTAGATGTAATCTACTTAGGCTAGGTGGGGAATTCACGAATATTTATCATGTTTTATAATTTATGTAAATGTTACATTTTATTTTTTGCACATACCTTGGTTAATAATAATAGTTAAGAACACACTTTCATCATTGGTTCATACAATTCATTTCTCAAAAAAGAAAAAGAAGTCAGGTGCCAGGGTACATGCTGGCTTGAAAAAGGAGAGATATTGGAAGCAAGATAACCACTAGAAAGGTGATTAAAACAGTCCAAGTGGGGCTTCCCTGGTGGTGCAGTGGTTGAGAATCTGCCTGCCAATGCAGGGGACACGGGTTCGAGCCCTGGTCTGGGAGGATCCTACATGCCGTGGAGCGGCTGGGCCCGTGAGCCACAGTTACTGAGCCTGCGCGTCTGGGGCCTGTGCTCCGCAGCAAGAGGGGCCGCGATGGTGAGAGGCCTGTGCACCGCGATGAGGAGTGGCCCCCACTTGCCGCAACTAGAGAAAGCCCTGGCACAGAATTGAAGACCCAACACAGCCATAGATAAATAAAAAAACAAATAAATAATTTAAAAACAATTATATTTGTAAAAGTTCAATTAATGGTGGATCACAATCTGAACACCACCAAATATAAAAAAACCAGAAAATCTATGTAAATTATTTAGGAAGGTTTTTAAAAAAAAAAAAACAAAAAAAAAAACAGTCCAAGTGAGAGAGGATAGGGGCCAGAACCAGAGCAATGCCCTGGGAATGAGAAAATTGTTGGGTCTAAGGGTCATTGAAGTCAGGACCCAGAAAACATGGAGAAAATGTCCACACTTGGTAATCAGACTCACAGTAGCAAATTCTGAGGCCTATGTTGTAGTTAATGAATAGCTAAAGAAATGTAATCAAAGCTAATTCTATACTTCTACTACTTAGAAAACTGTTCTTAAACATTAATGGTCCAACTTATTGAGTTAGTTGATATTAATGACAGACCAGAACACCACATCTACTTCCTAACTACCCTCCAAAACACTTCTATAGTACATGGAACAACAATTTCTATTTCACATGCAATAACGTTAAGCCTATTTAAAAAATAAATATCAAAATGAATAATATCTAAAATATAATTATAGAAACTCTCATATTTAAATATTTATGCTCAAAATTTAAAACCGACTTAGGGCACAATCACAGACCACATCTTTAGAATTACAAGCCCACAAAAATAACCAGCTTTGTTCTATCGTATGAAAAATTCAACATATTCTCACATTACTCTAATTGTGTTTTGTTGAATAATTTCAACCTGAAGTTCTAGCATCAAATAAGAAATAAAGCATATTCTTCCCTGGGAAACTTCTTGAATTAGTTTGAGGACCTAAGAAATACTGATGTTAAAGAAAAATCACTGAATAATGTTTTTAAAAATTATTTATATATATGAATATATATTCTTTATAAGAATACACCAGAATCATAAGGACACAAAAAATGAAATTAACATTTACTGGAAAATCTATATTAGACAAATACTTTCGTATTAATTACACATACAATATTTCTAAAAACTGACTACTCCTATACTGCAGAGCAAATCTTAACAAATAGCGAAAGAATTGACACCACAAACGATATTCTCTGACCATAGTAAAAGTATTTTTTAATATTTAAAACATACTCCTGAGTGCTTCGCATGTCAAAGAAAAAACAAAGATTGAAATTATAAAATAATTAAAACTAAATCATAAGAAAAACAAGATAGGAACTTATAGGATGCTGTTAAAGCAGTAATGACAGGAAAATTCATAGCCTAACATGTATGTATTATAGTGAAAGATATTCTAAACATTAGTAAGATAAATAGACAAAGAGTTAGAAATAATGCAAAGGACTAAACACAAACACATAGGCATACAGAGGGGGAAAAGAAGAAAGTATTATAAAGGAAAGAGCAAAACTTGAAAAAAAGTTTAAATACAATAAGTAATAACAGGAATTTTAAAAGAGAAAATAAATACAAATAAAATAAAATTTCTTTTTAAATTTAGGAGAATGCTGTGAAAACAATAGGCCAGGGACTTCCCTGGTGGCACAGTGGTTAAGAATCCGCCTACCAATGCAGGGGACACGGGTTCGAGCCCTGCTCTGGGATGATCCCACGTGCTGCAGAGCAACTAAGCCCGTGCGTCACAACTACTGAGCCTGCGCTCTAGAGCCCGCAAGCCACAACTACTGAGCTCACATGCCACAACTACTGAAGCCCGTGCACCTAGAGCCTGTGCTCCGCAACAAGAGAAGCCACCACAATGAGAAACCCACGCACCACAACAAAGAGTAGCCCCTGCTCGCCACAACTAGAGAAAGCCCGCACGCAGCAACGAAGACCCAATGCAACCAAAAATAAATAAATAAAAATTAAAAATGAAAAAAACCCAAAAAACAATAGGCCAATCAGTTTTTAAAAAGGCTTAGCCATTCTTGACATTGGTCTTGGTGATGACTTTTTAGATCTGATACCAATAGTAAAGGCAACAAAAAGAAGCATAAAGAAATGAAACTACATCAAACTAAAAAGCTGCTGCACAGCAAAGGAAACCACCAACAAAATGAAAAGGCAACCTACTGAATGGGAGAAAATATTTGCAAGTCATCTATCTGGTAAGGGATTAATATACAAAGTATATAAAGAACTCATACAGTAGGAAGAAAGAAGGGAGATTGGAAAGGCTAAAACAAAACTGCCATTGTTTCCAGAGGATATAATTGTCTACTGAGAATACTTGAGAATGTCTGCAATCCTAATATTAGTACTAATGAAAGAATTTTAGCAAAGTTGTATACAAAATCAATATATAAAAATCATCAATGTTCTTACAGGCCAACAATTATCGAATGGAAAATATAACTTTGAAAAGAAATAACATTTGTAACGTCAACAAAAACTATAACGTACCTAGGAATAATTCTAACAATGATGCATAAGACATTTGTAGAGACAATTAATTTAAAAATTATTAAAAGAAACTTAAAGAACTTCAAAGAACTTAAAAACAACTTTAAATAGACTATATGTCTTCCAAATTAATGTACAAATTCAATGCAAAAAAATAAAATTACCAGTAGGGTTTTTTTTCACATGATTTGGTCATCTAAATCTAAATTTAATATTTAAAAATATCCAAAACAATTGTGTAGATGAAGAGACTGTGGAGAAGAATTAATCTTATCTTACCAAATAAATTCACTAGAAAGTAAAGTAATTAAATGAGCATGGTATGGTAACATGGATAGACAAAAGACAAATGGGGAGAACAGAGAAACACAGATCTAAGCATATACACATATAAGCTTGGTGTCATAATAAGCCAGTGGAAAATGGCTAGTTAAGGAATGACGCCTATCCTTATGGGAGGAAAACTGTGTCCCTACCCTACATGATGCACAAAAAAGGCATAATCCAGAGGTATTAATGGTTTAAAAATAAACATTCAAACCTTATAGGAGAAACTATAGAAAACATTAAAAACACAGTGGAAAGAAAAGCTACAAAATGGGAAACTATTTTTACAACACATTATAATTTTAAAAGGATTAATATCTATAATATAAACAACTACTCAAATTAGAAAGAAAAATGAACAAAGGATATTTACAAACAATTCACAGAGAAATATATCTGAACAATAAATATGTGAAAATATGCCCCGCCTCACTAATAAATAGAAAAATGCAAATTAAAATAATTAAATACCATTTCATACCAATTAGATTGCAAAACATTAAGTCTGATAACACTCCCATTCACTGCTGTCAGTTGGTACACCTAGGAGAGTGATTTGGTTGGTGATGTGCAGCCTAGCAGACACTAGAAGGTCTAGGTGTCTGTTCTTGAGATACTGGCAAACATGCTCCAGGAGACATACACAAGCATCTTTTCCCAATTCTTGGTGTTCCAAACTTTCATGACAGTTGCCTTGATGTGGGTCTTTTTTCATTCATGTGCTAAGCACACGGTAGACTTTTTTTCTTTCTTTCTTTCTTTATTTTTGGCTGCTTTGGGTCTTCAGTTGCTGTGCGCGGGCTTTTTCTAGTTGCGATGAGTCGGGGCTACTCTTTGTTGCAGAGCATGGGCTCTAGGTGCACGGGCTTCAGTAGTTGTGGCACATGGGCTCAGTAGTTGTGGCACATGGGCTTAGTTGATCTGCGGCATGTGGGATCTTCCTGGACCAGGCATCGAACCCGTGTCCCCTGCATTGGCAGGGGGATTCTTAACCACTACACCACCAAGGAAGTCCCAGTAGACTTTCTTCATCTAGAAATTAACGTACTTAAATTCTTGGAAATGTTAGCACATTTACTTCTTTGATAAATTCCTTCATTCCAAACAGCTTACAAACATAGTTTCCCCCCAAAAGAGGCCAGGTCCATGCCTGCAAACCCTACAATAAATAAAGCCCACCAGTTGATAACTCTACCTGCACTTTCCCTCAACTACCTCGTGAATCATGTATATAGTTAGGCAAGGATTATGGGTGAGGAAAGTCTCCAACATGAATGACAGAGACAAAGCAAACAAAGAAAAGAGACAATGCAGGGCAGGGAAGCAAGTTCTTCCCTTGCAGCCTATGAATTAGGAGCTGTACACGGGACTTGGGGTCAGTGTTACTCAAGAATCTCCAGAGAAACAGAACCAATGGGAGATATAGATAATCTATAGATAGAGATGATAGAAATAAAGATAGAGATATGATCTGGCTCATGCAGTTGTGGATTGGCAACTCCTAAATCTTCGAGGCAGACTCTTGGGCTGGAAATTCCAGCAGGAGTTGATTTCAGTCGAGTCTGAAGGAAGCCCCGAGGCAGAATTTCTTCCTTTTGGGGGGGGCTCAGTGTTTTTACTTACAGCCTCCAACTGATTGGATGAAGCCCACCCATATTATGGAGGATAATCTGCTTTTCTCAAAGTCTGCTGCTGATGATAAATTTTTTTTAGTTTGCCTATTTTTAAATTTTTTAATTCAGATAGAATTGACATATAACATTGTAGTGGCTTCAGGTGTACAGCATAATGATTTGATATTTGTGTATATTGCAAAATGATCACTCAAGTAAGTCTTATTAACATCCATCACCATATATAGTCACAAAATTTTTTTGTTGTTGTGGTGAGAACTTTATAGATCTATTCTTTTAGAAACTTTGAAATATGCAATACAGTATTATTAACTGTAGTCACCATGCTGTACCTTACATCCCCAGGACTTATTTATTTTATAACTGGGCATTTGTACCTTTTGGCCACATTCACCCATTTTGCCCACTCCCACCCTCCCACCTCTGGCAACCATCAATCTGTTCTTTGTATCCTTGAGTTCAGTTTTTTGGTTTTTTGGGGGGTGTGTGTATGTGTGGGTTTTGTTTTTTTTTTAGATTCCAGATATAAGTGAGGGCATATGATATTTCTTTTTCTGTCTGACTTATTTCACTTAACACAATGCCCTCAAGATCCATCCATGTTGTCACAGATGGCAAGATTTCATTCTTTTTTATGGCTGAATAATATTTCATTGTGTATATATAATATGTATACCACATTTTCTTTATTCATCCATCCATCAATGGACACTTAGGTTGCTTCCATATCTTGGTTAGCATAAATAACACTGCAATGAATATGGGGGTGCAGATATCTTTTTCTGAATTAGTGTTTTGGTTTCTTCAGATAAATACCCAGAAGTGGAATTGCTCGGTCCTATGGTAGTTCTATTTTTATTTTTTTGAGGAGACTTCATACAGTTTTCCAATGATTGTAAATGTTAATCATATCTAACTATCTTCGCAGCAACATCTAAACTGGTTTTTGACCAAACAGCTGGGCACTGTAGCTTAGCTAAGTTGACACATAAAATTAATCATTACAGAGTCTCACTGTTGTTCATGTCCCACATATCAGACATTTATGTAGCACTTACTTTGGGTTTTTTTGTTTTGTTTTTTAATTTTTAAAAGAATTTTATTGAAGTATAGTTGATTTACAATGTTGTATTAATTTCTGCTGTACAGCAAAGTGACTCAGTTATACATATATATTCTTTTTCACAGTTTTTTCCATTATGGTTTATCACAGAACTTTTTGTCATATTTTTGGACATTGCATATTTCAAGAAAAATTTATTGCTCCTTTTATTGAGTTTTTAAAAAAATTTTATTTTATATTGGAGTAGAGTTGATTAACAATGTTGTGTTAGTTTCAGGTGTACAGCAAAGTGATTCAGTTATACGTATACATGTATCTGTTCTTTTTCAAATTCTTTTCCCAATTAGGTTGTTACAGAGTACTGAGCAGAGTTCCCTGTGCTATACAGTAGGTCCTTGTTGGTTATCCATTTTAAATATAGCAGTGTGTACATGTCAGTCCCAAACTCCCAGCACTTACTTTGCATTAGGCACTTTTCTAAGCACTTTACAAATCTTCATAGCAATCACTGAAGTATTTACTGTCACTATCCCACTTTTCAGGTGAAGAAAGAATGCCCAGAGTGTTAAGGTTATACAGCTAGGTATGCCAAAGATCCCCCACTCCTCCTCCTCCTCCTCTTCCTCTTTCTTCTTCTCAACCCCTTGAAAAAATAAAGCCATTCTTAGCTTGCGGTCTGTAAACAGATGTCCAGGCCTCCCCCTCCAAAGATTTGAATCCATAGGTGTGGGTACCCGACTGTGACATGTGCTTTAACTTGCCCTTGGTGACTCAGGAGCATCCCCAAAGTTGCAGGGCAGCAAGAAGTCATTCCTTCCTTCCTTCAGTCGTTCAACATGTATCCATTGAGCTTCTGTTTGGGACACACAGAGTGAGCAAGGCAGACATGATTTCTGATAGGCAAAGCTTACAGCCTAGCTAGAGAGACAGATGAACCAGTGCCTTAAGTTCAGAGAAACCTGGAGGGCCTTATTTAGTGAATAGACCTGGAGCTTCTCAAGAATAGTCATGG
Source organism: Balaenoptera borealis (assembly GCF_965194805.1). Lineage (NCBI taxonomy): Eukaryota > Metazoa > Chordata > Mammalia > Artiodactyla > Balaenopteridae > Balaenoptera > Balaenoptera borealis. Next base: position 107,639,403 of record NC_138868.1, on the reverse strand, counting down.
GAGAAGAAGGCTTTGTCCAAGCAGGTTGCATTTCTAAGGTGTGCAGATCATCTCCAGGCCAAAGGGATTTCCTGTCTTCCTGTTCTCTGCATATGGACCCTTCCGGCTTTCTGCTGGTCTCCCATTGGCTTCATAGTGATTTGAATCTACTATTTTAATACATTTTTTCCTTTCAACTTTTCTCCTCGACTTTGGTTGGTGATGTGCAGCCTAGCAGACACTAGAAGGTCTAGGTGTCTGTTCTTGAGATACTGGCAAACATGCTCCAAGAGACATACACAAGCATCTTTTCCCAATTCTTGGTGTTCCAAACTTTCATGACAGTTGCCTTGATGTGGGTCTTTTTTCGTTCATGTGCTAAGCACACAGTAGACTTTTTTTCTTAATTAATTTATTTATTTTTGGCTGCGTTGGGTCTTCAGTTACCGTGCGTGGGCTTTCTCTAGTTGCGATGAGTCGGGGCTACTCTTTGTTGAAGAGCATGGGCTCAATTTCAATTCCTGCCGTAAGCTTGAAAGTATCATAGTATAGTTTGAAAATAATTCACTAGAAAGGAAAAATAGTGAAATGGCTATCCCAGTAAAATCATAGAAAATGTAGAATTTAGAATTGGAAATGACTCATTTCTCGTCCTGCAACTGTGTTCACTTCTGTGCCTTTGAAAGTCCTTATATTCTCATCCCTTTTCTTTTGGTTTTGAACAAACCGGGTAAAAAGGTACACCCCAAAGCTTTGGGAGGGCCTCGTAACCTGGTATCTAGACAGAGTATAGCAGTTCTGCCTTCCGGGTACCTGGTTATGAGTTTCTAAAGCTCTTGCTTCACCCAGTCTACTCTCATGCTCAGGTCTCTAGAGGCAAGCTTTGAAAATGACCTGCGCCTCTTTTATAGTACATGGCCCGTTTTTAATCAGGTTGCTTGTTTTCTTATTACTGAGTTTTAAGAGTTTGTTGTATATGTTGGATAACAGTTCCTTATCAGGTGAGTGTTTTGCAAATATTTTCTCACAGCCTGTGACTTGTATTCTCATTTTCTTGTCCATGTCTTTTGTAGAGCAGAAGTTTTAAATCTTAATGAAGTCCAGCTTATCAATTATTTCTTTCATGGATCATGTCATTGGTGGTGTATCTAAAAAGTCATCATCAAACCCAAGGTTATTTAGATTTTCTCCTATGTTTGGAATACTTTTCAGCAATAAAAAAGAATAAAATATTTATGCTCAACATGGATGAACCTCAAAACAATTACCCACGTGGAAGACAGGCAAAAGCAGAGTACATCTTTTTTTTTTTTTTTAACATCTTTATTGGAGTATAATTGCTTTACAGTGGTGTGTTAGTTTCTGCTTATAACAAAGTGAATCAGCTATACAGTACATCTTGTATGATACCAGCTATATAAATCTTTAGAAAACACAAACTAATCTACAGTGATCGAAGACAGATTGTGGTTACCTGGGGAAGAGAGTGGTGGGGGGAAGGGACTGGAGGAGAGGATTAGAAAGGGGGTGAGGAGACCTTTTGCGGGGTTGGATGTGTTCACTATCTTGATTGTGGTGATGGTTTTACATGTATATACATATGTCAACACTTGTCAAATTATATAGTTTAAATAGGTGATGTTTATTACATATCAATTATACCTCATAAAGTTATTAAAATAATACTTATGTGATAGATGCAGAGATTAAAGAAGAGGGAATGAGAAGGTCTGATCTATATGGTAAATTTTTCTAAAAGTTGGAGATGGGGCATCTAAAACACAGGTCAAAGCAGTTTTATACACAGGTAGGGACACCCCTTCGGTCACAGGAGGGAGAAAAGAGAAGCTGGGGAGAGATATATAGGTGTGTAGGTTTGGTCGTAGGGAGTTGAGGGGGGGGGTCCCATCTAATGGCTTCTTTTTTTAAAATTCTAATTGAAGTAGAGTTGATTTTACAGTGTTGCATTAGTTTCAGGGTACAGCAAAGTGAATCAGTTATACATACACTTATATCCTTTTTTTTTTTTAATGAAAAGCTGGATGCAAAATCATCTCTGAGAGTGAGATGGAGAGGGTTTGAAATGGTCATTGCAGACAGAATGCGGTGTGTCTCAAAGAAGGAAGACTGGATTTTGGAAAGCACTGAGGCACCAGGGGGTCGCTAGCATGGACGGACAGTGGTCCCCTGCCCTTCTGCGGGGTTTCCTCCAGCAGGGCCATCTGATGCCCTCGTGCAAATGGACGCTGAGCAAGTAGATAGTTCAGTTCACATGGGGTTGGAGGTCTTGCTAGACAGCGATTACAAAAAGATAAATAGGAAGCGAGTTCAGAGTATTAATGGGGCATGAAATCTAAGGTGAAACAGGAGTGAAATTATGTAAGGAGAAAGCTAACATTCTGTGAGAAAACAAACCTAGGAATGGGGGTTCTGATGGCATCTGAAAATAGTTGTAGGGGAAATACAGTAAGTCCCCTACATACAAACGAGTTCCGTTCCAAGAGCATGTTTGTAAGTCCAGTTTGTTCGTAAGTCCAACAAAGTTAGCCTAGGTACCCAACCAACACAGTTGTCTATATATAAATACTTTTCACACAAATAATCCATAACAAACAAACCAACTCAAAAAATAAAGAAAACATTTTTAATCTTACAGTACAGTATCTTGAAAAGTACAGTAGTACAGTACAATGGCTGGCATCCAGGGGCTGGCATCGAGTGAACAGGCAAGAAGAGCTACTGACTGGAGGAGGGAGAGAAGGTGGGAGATGGTAGAGCTGAAGGATCGTCAGCAATAGGAGACAGAGGGCAAGCTGCAGTTTCACTCACGCCTGACGGTGATGGCACAGGTTCTGGTTCCTTGCTGGATTCAATTCTATCTACACTCTTGAAAAAATGATCCAGTGACATCTGGTAGTAGTTCTTTTTTCTCGTCATAGATGACATAGTAGCACTGGATTGCATTCTGAATGGCTGCTGCAACATTCGTGTACCATTCTATGTTCAGGTCCTGTGCCTCAAAAATTAACAGTGCCTCCTCAAATAAAGAAAATCCCCTTGCCATTTCCTGCATCGTGAATCTCTTCAGTTCTTCAGTTACTTCTTCTTCCTCTGTCTCTCTTCATCCTTTCTCTGGGCCTCCAATTCCATTAGGTCTTCATTAGTAAGCTCCTCATGTTACACAGCAAGGAGTTCAATGAAGTCATCCTCTTGCAGATCTAGCTTGAAATAAAGATACTGTACTACTGTACTCTACACAGTACTGTACAGTAAAGTACACAAAAGCACAACCACTTGTAGATGATGCACGCATGTGACAAGGTACGAAAGACACATGAACTAACTTATGTGATTGGACATGCGAACACATGTTCGCATCTTTGAAAGTTCGCAACTTGAAGGTTCATATATAGGGGGCTTACTGTAGTTGAATTAAGAATGGGAGGAATTGAAAGCAGTGATCAGAGAACAGAGAGTAAATGCTTGAACTAGTCATGTTCAAGGTAGATAAGCTTTGGATGGTGACAAAGTTCATGGTGTGATTGTTGAGTTGGGCACTGGGGGCCTTTGCATGGGAACTTAAGAAAGTCTATGTGGATGTACTATTGGGAAGATTGTCTGGATTTTGCTGATTGCCATCACTGGAGCATCGTTTAACATGTTCTCTCTTCCTTTATTTTCTGTAAATTGATATTTTGATGTAGAAAGTTAATCAGGTTCAGGTTTGTTTGTTTGTTTTTGCTTTTGTTTCATTTTTTTCTTTTTTTTGCAAGACTCCTTCACAGATAGTGGTGTGTACTTTTATCAGGACATATGTGGTGTCTGGTTGTGTCTCTTTCTGTGATACTTGCATACGTTGGTGATCTTCACCCAGATTTGCTTATTCTGAATGGTGACGTTCTAAATCAATCATTCCTTGTTCACTTACTATCTTCCATAAAGAGAAAACTCCCCTCATCAATTATTTAGTTACCTGAAGGTACAGTTCATAAAGGGTAAATGTTTTCCCTTTATTTACTAATTTTCAAAATCATGAGTTGCCTTCCTAGCATCCCTCCAAAGGTGATGAATTAGTTTTATTTTTAAAATTCTGAAGACGTGGATTTATACATATTTGATGTGCTTCAACCCATTGTAATTTTTATTCTTACCAACACTTGCTTGTCCCACTTTCGGTCAGTGGAAGCCTCTTCAAGTTAGCTCCTGTGTCCCTTACATCCTTGTCACATGACCTAGTCGTGTTTAATAGTTTCACTGTCTTCTGGAACAAGCAGACATTCCAAGACAGACTTATGTAGTTCCTGCCTCAGACCTGGAATGAGCCGTTTCCAAGGAGTCCTGATTCCTTTCAGTGGGAAATAAAATATAGAGACCATCATCGAGGTGCCTGGAGTTTCCATTGCCACTGGGTTAACCACTGTTTCTTGGTCTTTTCCGAAGGCAGAGCTAGGAACCACTTTTTTTTTTTTTTAAGATAAAATACATCATGAATTCATACTGATGTCAGTCGCTTTAACATTCATGGAAACAAAACATCCAATTTACAAATAAATTGCAAGTTTGAAAAAGAGATGGAAGGGAAATCTATAGATATAAAAAGACTTAAAGGATATGCCAGCTATGAGAATGTCACCCCAAATAACTTTATATTAGTGCTTTTTGTTTCAGCATATGTAAAATAATATGTAGAAATGTAAAAGATCCACTGAGCATTTTTTGTAAATCTTGAAAGAAGTAAAAAGTGAGGTAAATTGAACTTTGGAAACTCATCTGAATTGAGCACATATAAATTCTCTTATGCTATTTTTTTTCCCATATTTTGCTTATTTATTTATTTATTTGTTTATTTATATTTTTGGCTGTGTTGGGTCTTCGTTTCTGTGCGAGGGCTTTCTCCAGTTGCGGCAAGTGGGGGCCACTCTTCATCGCGGTGCGCGGGCCTCTCACTATCGCAGCCTCTCCTGTTGTGGACCACAGGCTCCAGATGCGCAGGCTCAGTAATTGTGGCTCACGGGCTTAGTTGCTCCGCGGCATGTGGGATCCTCCCAGACCAGGGCTTGAACCCGTGTCCCCTGCATTGGCAGGCAGATTCTCAACCACTGCGCCACCAGGGAAGCCCATCTTATGCTATTTTTGTGAATACTTTTTTTCACCTTTATGAATAAAGCTAGCTTTGAAGCAAACTCTGTGTCAACCAGTGTTTTAAACAGTTAGAACCTGACACTGGGTCTAAAACCGGCTTGATTCTGGAAAGTAAGTCTTGTACAGCTGCCTCTGTGTGAAGAAGCTTTTTTAAGAAATATGCACTCATTGAATTCTTTGATTGCCATGACGATACACTGGTGTTCCAAGGTCCAGACAGGCACATAGCCTTGATAACGAAAGCAAATATTTGCCATCCTTAGAAAGCAGTACAAAACAACCAGCTCCAGCGCATCTCAAGCTTTTGTGTGTGTGCATGAATACTCCTTCTTGCATGTTGAACATCTGCTTTCATTGTCCTTGTATCTCTGTAACTATGCTTTGATTCACAGTGGCTTTCTCAAATTATGGAATTTATTTGCATTGAACACATACTGCATATAAAAAGAAATAAATGGCTGAAGGAGAAGCCAAGAGGAGGAGGTTAGGGAGGAGCAGGAAAAGGAAGACTAGCTCTGGGACCTCTGAGGGCCGAAGCATGATGATCTAGGTCCAGAACCGGAGCTCCAAGGCTGGCCCAGACCTCACAGTTCACCCAAGGCTGCCAAGAAAGAGCGGCGCCCACGTCCGGAGCTCGCACTCCAGGCAGCTCCTCCCGAGGGTCTCCCAGCTTCTCTGTACCACTCCCACTTTGGGCTGGAAGTCCCCTAGCACTGCTTGCCACTCCATAGCGAGGACCTGTGCTGTCACTGTGCTTCAGATGTGACCCCTCCCACCGAGCTTCCTCCAAATGCTAGAACCCCTTTCCAAGGTCACTGCTAATGACAACAGACACCAAAATCCCGACTATTCCCAAGCTTCAGGAAACACAATAGAAGAGGTGGGAGGAGGACTGGCTTTTTTCCAGAACAGGTGGGTAGATGGAGGGCTTGATCATTCACACTCGAGGGGCAGACTGAGCTCTGTTCTCTGCACCCCATGCTGCGAGGGCATGCTGAGACAGGTACCCCAGTGACAGCTGTGGGAGGCGGGGCAAGGGCACCAGCAGGGGAGGCTGAGGACACGGGGATCTGCCCACCTCAGATCAGGCTCAGCCCTCTTAGCAGCAAGCACAGGCCCAGTTTCGGGGGGAGAAGGACCCCCAGCTGTGTTAGGGAGACCTCACCACGTTGGCCCAGCTTCCCTATCTCTGAGCAGAGATGCTAATAGTGCCAGCTTCACGGGCTGCTGAGGTGTTAGATGTGATGATGTAAGTGGTCCTCACTGCGGGGCCTGGCGTCTGGTCAGAGTGCGTAGAGAGACTCGGACCAGGGTCTGCTACTCTCGGCAGACCTACCTGTGTGTTCACGGAGCTGGGTGCTTGGGAAGGGATGCCACCCGGAGGAGGGGAGCCCCGGCAATACAGGCACGTCGACCAAGGATCCCCGAGGGGCAAGGACTCGCCCGACAGGCTTTGGGGTTCCTGGAACCACTTGGCGCAGGTGCACTCAGCCGAGACAAAGGAGTGAACGCCAGACCCCGCAGTCCTGCCGGCCAGATGACACCCGTCTTGACGGACAGCGTGAGCGCGAGGCAGCTCCCGGGCCCTGGCTGCATTCTTGAGCTGCAGGAGAGGCCGCCCTTGGGTTTCGGGTCGTTCACTGACCCGAGGCCCTACTTCCTCGTCCTCTCCTCCCCTAGGCCCTCCCCACCTTCTTGTTAAAACCGTTTAAAGTGAATGATCCTATTCATAAAGCAGGGGTGATGACAGTTTGCAGAGCTAAATGGGCACTTAACTGTGTGTCTAATAAATCTGCAACCAAAGTAAACAGAGGGAAGAGGGTTTGGGAAGGAAAGGAGATCAGGTATGAAAAGAGCCTGTCACAGTGATTTACCAGCCCTCGCAGCAGGCAGTGTCCACCCTGCACCCTCCTGGCCACCACTGGCCCGGAGCAGCAAGGGACGGATGGTGCACATGGCTGGACGGGCCCAGACGGCTGGGCGGGCCCACATGGCTGGACGGGCCCACACGGCTGGACGGGGGAGGAGGTGGGGAGGGCCGCGCATGCACCGCCCACTGGAGAGGCAAGTGCAGAAGGAGGCCAGGAGGCCGAAACATGCTGGTGCCGAACCCCATTCTTTTCAGGATCCGCACCCGGATTACAGCTGTTGTTACCAGGACCTTTCTGCCGCCCCAAACCACCCTCCACCCAGGATTTGGGTGACAGTCTGGGATTAGAGGCATAATTCAGGTGACTTACCAAACACCTGTTGTTCCAGTGCTAATCACCCTCCCAGGTGCACAAGGGGCCAGCTTAACCCTCTCTTAGCGGCCCAGCCTGGTGAGGACATCGTGGGGATGCATCTTCCATGAATCACCTTCCTTGCCCAGAAAGAACACCAGCTCACAGGGTAGGGGCAGGGGCAAACACCACAGAAATCTACCTGGAACCCCTGCCTTCGCTCTGAAACTCACTGAAGTATAAGTGTCTCCAGCAAGATGTTAGCTTATTTGAGGGCAGAGACACATTCCTTGGCCCCCTCCTGCCTCCCCTGCCCTTGGCAGGTACAGGGGAGACACTGAGGAAGCACCTGATGACGCTGGTGGTGGTCCTAGAAGCCCGGGCACCGGCTTTCTGAGGGCAGAGGATGTCACTGGCTTCCCACCTGGCTGCTGGAGCCTCTCTCAAGGGGCTGCCATCTCCCCCAGCCTCCCCCTGACCCCACCCCCCAAACTAGTAGAAAGAGTGTGTCAGGCTGCTGCCCACCCCAAGGCTTTTTTTTTTTAATTCTAACAGAAATACATTTATAATTTTTTTCTTATACCTACTTTATCTATTTATTTATTTATTTTTTATTTTTGGCTGTGTTGGGTCTTTGTTTCGTGCGAGGGCTTTCTCTAGTTGTGGCAAGCGGGGGCCACTCTTCATCGCGGTGCGAGGGCCTCTCACTATCGCGGCCTCTCTTGTTGCGGAGCACAGGCTCCAGATGCGCAGGCTCAGTAGTTGTGGCTCATGGGCCCAGTTGCTCCGCGGCATGTGGGATCTTCCCAGACCAGGGCTCTAACCCGTGTGCCCTGCATTAGCAGGCAGATTCTCAACCACTGCGCCACCAAGGAAGCCCCACCCTGAGGCTTTAGACTTGGCTCCATGCTCGGAGCTGAGCCCCAGGTGCAGCTGTCACCTCCTGCCCTTGCCCCCCACCCCCTGCCATGCCCCATCCTCCAGGACCAACTCACCCCCCTTCAGCCATCTCTGCACAGCACCTTGTGAGCCAGGTCAAGCCGCCTCACCCACCCACCACCAGCTACAAATAGGATTTTGGTCTAAATAGGATTTAATTTAATTAAGTTGTTTATTTCACATTTAACATTATTTTTTACTATGTATAAAATATTTATGTTACAACTAACTGCTGAACAGTTATCGACAAGAAGACACTAGAACTCACCAAAAAAAGATACCCCACATCCAAAGACAAAGGAGAAGCCACAGTGAGATGGTAGGAGGGGCGCAATCACAATAAAATCAAATCCCATAACCACTGGGTAGGTGAGTCAGAAACTGGAGAACAATTATACCACAGAAGTCCATCCACTGGAGTGAAGGTTCTGAGCCCCGCGTCAGGCTTCCCAACCTGGGGGTCTGGCAATGGGAGGAGGAATTCCCAGAGAATCAGACTTTGAAGCCTAGCGGGATTTGATTGCAGGACTTTGACAGGTCTGGGGGAAACAGAGACTCCCCTCTTGGAGGGCACACATGAAGTGGTGTGTGCATCAGGACCCAGGGGTAAGGAGCAGTGACCCCATAGGAGACTGAACCAGACCTACCTGTTAGTGTTGGAGGGTCTCCTGCAGAGGTGGAGGGTGGCTGTGGCTCACCGCGGGGACAAGGACACTGTCAGCATAAGTTCTGGGAAGTACTCCTTGGCGTGAGCCCTGCTGGAGTCAGCCATTAGCCCCACCAAAGAGCTTGCAGGCTCCAGTGCTGGGTCGCCTCAGGCCAAACAACCAACAGGGAGGGAACTCAGCCCCACCCATCAGCAGACAAGTGGATTAAAGTTTTACTGAGCTCTGCCCACCAGAGCAACACCCAGCTCTACCCACCCCCAGTCCCTCCCATCAGGAAGCTTGCACAAGCCTCTTAGATAGCCTCATCCACCAGAGGGCAGACAGCAGAAGCAAGAAGAACTACAGTCCTGCAGGCTGTAGGACGAAAACCACATTCACAGAAAGATAAACAAAATGAAAAGGCAGAGGACTATGTACCAGATGAAGGAAAAGATAAAACCCCAGAAAAACAACTAAATGAAGTGGAGATCAGCAACCTTCCAGAAAAAGAATTCAGAATAATGGAAGTGAAGATGATCCAGGACCTCGAAAAAGAATGGAGACAAAGGGGCTTCCCTGGTGGCGCAGTGGTTGAGAATCTGCCTGCCAATGCAGGGGACACGGGTTCAAGCCCTGGTCTGGGAAGATCCCACATGCTGCAGACCAGCTGGGCCTGTGAGCCACAACTACTGAGCCTGTGTGTCTGGAGCCTGTGCTCCACAAAAAGAGAGGCCGCGATAGTGAGAGGCCTGTGCACCGCGATGAAGAGTGGCCCCCGCTTGCCACAACTAGAGAAAGCCCTCGCACAGAAAGGAAGACCCATCACAGCCATAAATAAATAAATAAATAAATAAATAATTTAAATAAATAAATAAATAAATAAACATTTAGGGGAAAAAAAAAGAATGGAGGCAAAGATCGAGAAGATGCAAGAAATGTTTAACAAAGACCTAGAAGAATTAAAGAACAAACACCTAGTAGTAGAATTACAGAACAAACAAACAGAGATGAACAATACAATAAGTACAATGAAAAATACTCTAGAAGGAACCAATAGAATAACTGAGGCAGAAGAATGGATAAGTGACCTGATAAGACAGAATGGTGGAATTCACTGCCACAGAACAGATAAAAAAGAATGAAAAGAAATGAAGACAGCCTAAGAGACCTCTGGGACAACGTTAAACGCACCAACATTTGCATTATCGGGTTCCCAGAAGGACAAGAGAGAGAGAAAGGACCTGATAAAATATTTGAAGAGATTATAGTCAAAAACTTCCCTAACATGGGAAAGGAATTAGCCACCCATGTCCAGGAAGTGAATAGAGTCCCAGGCAGGATAAACCCAAGGAGAAACATGCCAAGACACATAGTAATCAAATTGACAAAAATTAAAGGCAAAGAAAGATTATTAAAAGCAACAAGAGAAGAATGACAAATAACATACAAGGGAACTCCCATAAAGTTAACAGCTGATTTCTCAGCAGAAACTCTACAGGCCAGAAGGGGGTGGCATGACATATTTAAAGTGATGAAAGGGAAGAACGTACAACCAAGATTCTCTACCAGGCAAGGATCTCATTCAGATTTGATGGAGAAATCAAAAGCTTTATAGACAAGCAAAAGCTAAGAGAATTCAGCACCACCAAACCAGCTCTACAACAAATGCAAAGGAACATCTCTAAGTGGGAAACACAAGAGAAGAAAAGGACCTACAAAAACAAACCCAAAACAATTAAGAAAGTGGTAATAGGAACATACATATCGATAATTACCTTAATGTGAATGGATTAAATGCTCCAACCAAAAGACATAGGCTCGCTGAAAGGATACAAAAACAAGACCCATATATATGCTGTCTACAAGAGACCCACTTCAGACCTAGGGACACATACAGACTGAAAGTGAGGGGATGGAAAAAGATATTCCATGCAAATGGAAATCAAAAGAAAGCTGGAGTAGCAATACTCATATCAGATAAAATAGACTTTAAAATAAGGAATGTTACAAGAGGCAAGGAAGGACACTACATAATGATCAAGGGATCAATCCAAGAAGAAGATATAACAATTAAAAATATATATGCACCCAACATAGGAGCACCGCAATACATAGCTATAAAAGAGGAAATCGACAGTAACACAATAATAATGGGGGACTTTTACACCTCACACCAATGGACAGATCATCCAGACAAAATTAATAAGAAAACACAAGCTTTAAATGACACAATAGACCAGATAGATTTAATTGATATTTATGAGATTCCATTCAAAAACAGCAGATTACAATTTCTTCTCAAGTGCACACGGCACATTCTCCAGGATAGATCACATCTTGGGTCGCAAATCAAGCTCAGTAAATTTAAGAAAATCGAAATCATATCAAGCATCTTTTCTGACCACAGCACTATGAGATTAGAAATAAATTACAGGGAAAAAAATGTAAAAACACAAACAGATGGAGGCTAAACAATACGTTACTAAATAACCAAGAGATCACTGAAGAAATCAAAGAGGAAATCAAAAAATACCTAAAGACAAATGACAAAAGAACATGACGATCCAAAACCTATGGGATGCAGCAAAAGCAGTTCTAAGAGGGAAGTTTATAGCAATACAATCCTACCTCAAGAAACAAGAAAAATCTCAAATAAACAATCTAACCTTACACCTAAAGGAACTAGAGAAAGAAGAACAAACAAAACCCAAAGTTAGCAGAAGGAAAGAAATCATAAAGATCAGAGCAGAAATAAATGAAATAGAAACAAAGAAAACAATAGCAAAGATCAATAAAACTAAAGCTGGTTCTTTGAGAAGATAAGCAAGATTGATAAACCTTTAGCCAGACTCATCAAGAAAAAGAGAGAACTCAAATCAATAAAATTAGAAATGAAAAAGGAGAAGTTACAATGGACACTGCAGAAATACAAAGCATCATAAGAGACTACTACAAGCAATTCTATGCCAATAAAGTGGACAACCTGGAAGAAATGGACAAATTCTTAGAAAGGTATAACCTCCCAAGACTGAACCAGGAAGAAATAGAAAATATGAACAGACCAATCACAAGTAATGAAATTGAAACTGTGATTTAAAATATTCCAACAAACAAAAGTCCAGGACCAGATGGCTTCACAGGTGAATTCTATCAAACATTTAGAGAAAAGCTAACACCCATCCTTCTCAAACTCTTCCCAAAAATTGCAGAAGGAGGAACACTCCCAAACTCATTCTACGAGGCCACTGTCACCCTGATACCAAAACCAGAAAAAGATACTAGAAAAAAAGAAAATTACAGACCAATACCACTGATGAATATAGATGCAAAAATCCTCAACAAAATACTAGCAAACGGAATCCAACAACACATTAAAAGGATCATACACCATGATCAAGTGGGATTTATCCCAGGGATGCAAGCATTCTTCAATATATGCAAATCAATCAATGTGATACACCATATTAACAAATTGAAGAATAAAACCATATGATCATCTCAATAGATGCAGAAAAAACTTCTGACAAAATTCAACACCCATTTTTTGGTAAAAACTCTTCCAGAAAGTGGGCATGGAGGGAACCTACCTCAACATAATAAAGACCATATATGACAAACCCACAGCAAACATCATTCTCAATGGTGAAAAACTGAAAGCTTTTCCTCTAAGATCAGGAACAAGACAAGGATGTCTACTCTTGCCACTATTATTCAACATAGTTTTGGAAGTCCTAGCCATGGAAATCAGAGAAGAAAAAGAAATAAAAGGAATATAAATTGGAAAAGAAGAAGTAAAACTGTCACTGTTTGTGGATGACATGATACTATACATAGAGAATCCTAAAGATGCCACCAGAAAACTACTAGAGCTAATCAATGAATTTGGTAAAGTTGCAGGATACAAAATTAATGCACAGAAATCTCTTGCATTCCTATACACTAACAACGAAAGATCAGAAAGAGAAATCCAGGAAACAATCCCATTCACCATTGCAACAAAAAGAATAAAATACCTAGGAATAAACCTACCTAAGGAGGTAAAAGACCTGTACTCAGAAAACTATAAGACACTGATGAAAGAAATCAAAAATGACACAAACAGATAGAGAGATATACCATGTTCTTGGATTGGAAGAATTAATTTTTTGAAAATGACTCTACTACCCAAAGCAATCTACAGGTTCAGTGCAATCCCTATCAAATTACCAATGGCATTTTTTACAGAACTAGAAGAAATCTTCTTAAAATTTGTATGGAGACACAAAAGACCCCGAATAGCCAAAGCAATCTTGAGGGGAAAAAAACAGAGCTGGAGGAATCAGACTCCCTGACTTAGACTATACTACAAATCTACAGTAATCAAGACAATATGGTACTGGCACAGAAACAGAAATATAGATCAATGGAACAGGATAGAAAGCCCAGAGATAAACCCACACACCTATGGTCATCTAATCTATGACAGAGGAGGCAAGGGTATACAATGGAGCAAAGACAGTCTCTTCAGTAAGTGGTGCTGGGAAAACTGGACAGCTACACGTAAAAGAATGAAATTAGAACACTCCCTAACACCATACACAAAAATAAACTCAAAATGAATTAAAGACCTAAAGGTAAGACCAGACACTATAAAACTCTTAGAGGAAAACATAGGAAGAACACTCTTTGACATAAATCACAGCAAGATGTTTTTTGACCTACCTCCTAGATTAATGGAAATAAAAACAAAAATAAACAAATGGGACCTAATGAAACTTAAAAGCTTTTGCACAGCAAAGGAAACTATAAACAAGATGAAAAGACAACCCTCAGAATGGGAGAAAATATTTGCAAACGAATCAACGGACAAAGGATTAATCTCCAAAATATATAAACAGCTCATGCAGCTCAATATTAAAAAAAACCCAATCCAAAAATGGGCAGAAGACCTAAATAGACATTTCTCCAAAGAAGACATACAGATGGCTAATAAGCACATGAAAAGATGCTCAACATCACTAATTATTAGAGAAATGCAAATCAAAACTACAATGGGTTATCACCTCACACCGGTTAGAATGGTCATTATCAGAAAATCTATAAACAAATGCTGGAGAGGGTGTGGAGAAAAGGGAACCCCCTTGCACTGTTGGTGGGAATGTAAATTGATACAGCCACTATGGAGAACAGTATGGAGGTTCCTTAAAAAATTAAAAATAGAACTGCCCTATGATCCAGCAATCCCACTACTGGGCATATACCCGGAGAAAACCATAATTCAGAAAGACACATGCACCCCAATGTTCATTGCAGCACTATTTACAATAGCCAGGTCATGGAAGCAACCTAAATGCCCATCAACAGACGAATGGATAAAGAAGATGTGGTACATATATACAATGGAATATTACTCAGCCATAAAAAGGAACGAAATGCGGTCATTTGTAGAGATGTGGATGGACCTAGAGACTGTCATACAGAGTGAAATAAGTCAGAAAGAGAAAAACAAATATCATATATTGATGCATATATGTGGAATCTAGAAAAATGGTACAGATGAACCAGTTTGCAAGGCAGAAATAGAGACACAGATATAGAGAACAAAAGTATGGACACAAGGGGGAAAGCGGGGGTGGTGGTGGGATGAATTGGGAGATTGGAATTGACATGTATACACTAATATGTATAAATTAGATAACTAAAAAGAACCTGCTGTATAAAAAATAATTTAATTTTTAAAAAGTAAAAAAAATATGTTGCATAAAACATTTATTTATTTTTGGCCACGTGGCTTTATTTTTATTTGCATGGCTTGTGAGATCGTCGTTCCCCGACCAGGGATTGAACCTGCACCCTCAGCAGTGAAAGTGCAGAGTCCTAACTGCTGAACCACCACGGAATTCCCTAAATAGGATGTTAATTCTCTTTTAGACAAACACCTCTGTATGCGTCTTTTTCCCAGGCTGCTGGCTGCAACCCTGTCTGCGATCTCCTTGAAGGGGAATCTTCCAAGGGCATCTTCTTCAGAGCCCCATCAACACCTTCTCCCCCAAAGAGTTACCAAGATGGGGGTGAACTGACCCTTGGCCTTGCGGGCCACCAAGTTGGGGCTCCCCGTCACCCCCTTCACCCTCTGTCCCTGGGGAAGCGGCCTGACACTGCTTCCCTTGGCAGATGGGACCGTTTCTGCAGACGACAGAGGTGTTTTGCTCTGCCTTCTCTCTTGTCTCTGAAAAACGCTGGCAACCGCCAGCTCTGCAGCCAGCGAGCGAGGCCCTAACGGGTCAGTGACCGGGAGAGCTGCTTCATGGCCAAGAGCTGGACTTGCCCTCCTGCTGAGAACTCAGAAGCTCTGGGCCAGGAACGGTGTCAGCAGGACACCAGGAGCACCTAGATCCTCCAAGTGCCTTGGGAGTCTCCGTGCAGAAAAAGAAACTCTGAAAAACAGCCTCGAGGAATTTACATTCTAACAGGGAAACAAAATAAATCCGTGTGCTCTTTGGAAGTATGGCAGGACCACAGTGATGATGACAAACGATGCATTTAGAGGAAGCAGCGAGAAGGAATGAACAGGTTAGACTGGGGTAGAGGTGAGGTTATTGAAGGGACAGGAAGACGTGGCTTCAGACTCATGCTGAGGAGGGTAAGGGAGCGGGAGCAGGGCAGGCAGGGAGAGGACATTGTCTCCTGGGCACAGAGCAGCTGGGATGCAGCCTCACAGAGTAGGGCTGGAGGATGAGGGGAGGAGGGAGAAGCCTCTGGAGAAGCCTGGAAGATGCAACACTCGGTGAGGGTGGTGGAGAGGAGAGAATCGCAGGGGAGGTTTGTGTAGACACAGAGCAGCAGCCCCCGGTGCTCTAGGCAAACAGGTAATTCAGTGCATAGAAATCCTGAGAAGCAGGTGTGCTGTGTGTGTGTGTGTGTGTGTGTGCAAAGCACATTTCAGCTTTCTAACCCCAGTGCTTCCTGCTCTTCAAATATGATGGGGGTAAGGTTTAGGCAGCACCTACAGAAAATTGCCAGTAGATCAGGCAAAGGCCTGGAGGCTGACCAGGGCTGCTGGGGAAGCCACTGGGACAGTCTTTAACCCGGTCCTGCGAAGTCCCAGCTCATTTTCTGCTGAGTCAACAACACGCCACCAGGCTGACAGAGCACAGCTTCTTGAGGAAAGAGCTTCGTGCCCTGCGGTCCAGCTCCAGCCCAGGCGTGGCCCAGGGAATGGGGCAAGGCTGGGTGGAACGAAGTTGAAGGGTGGTGAGAAGGGCAGCGGAATCTATAAACAACTCTGAGGGGAGGTCACTGAGGTCTCCAGGCCCCCTCTCTAAGACGGTTCTAGAACCGACCAGTCTCTGAGACAAACCTGAAACCAGCCCAGTTAAGGTTGGTTGCTGATAGATCTGTCCGGTCTGGTTTGAGGGCCAGAAGCTCACAGCATGAGACCCACTGGCGGGGGATCGTCTGAGTCAAGCTGGGTGAGTGTTGTCTCAGCAGACCTTTGTAGACCGTGGAGAAGGGGCGTGTAGGCCAATCAGGGGGGGGCGCCGTGACCCAGAACAGGAAGGCAGTGCTCGGCAAGCACCCCTGGGCACCCTGGGAGGCTGGCACCTGCCCCAGGAATGCCGGCGGCGGAGCAGAGGCAGGGAGGCCTCCTCCAAACCCCTGCTTTAGGACGAAGCCCCGTGCAGGGGGCAGGCTGCTGTGGAAGCTTTTCCACCCCCTGAAGAGGCGCAGGCGGTTTCCAGCGGGGGAGAGAGGGCACGCTAACCACGAAAGCCCTCTGCGGGGACTCAGGCCCCTGGCGTGGTTTTCAGCATGGCCCCCGACCAGCTACACCACCCAGGGCTGACGCTGAACCTCGCTCTGATGAATGGGGCTTCCTGTAAAACTGGAAGAAGCAGCCCATTTTGCAGCCTTAGGTGCAGCATGAGCTAAAAGCGCTTGTAAGAGCCTGTCGCATCCTCGCGGGGAGGCCGGGAGGCCGCGTGGTCAGCTTCCCTCGGTGGTCAGTTTGCCGCGGCCCTCTCCCTTCCTCTGGAAAACAAAAGGCAGCAGGTGACCGGACTCTAAAATAAGACCCTGAACCCTCAGGGGTCACCATCCTGGATTCCGGAGAAGGGAGAGAATGCTTTTGTTCAGCGGGGTCCTCAAAGGTAGATGACGGTAGGGGAACAGACGTCCAGAGGCCTCCGAGAAAGAAGGTGAAAAAGAGAGGAAACGGTCCCCCGTAGGAACCTGTGGAGCTGGTTTCTGGGTGCCGGTCACAGGGCTCGGGAACTGGAGGGAAAAGGGAAGGATGGGTGTGGAGAAGCAGCAGGGCGTGGCCCCAAAGCAGTGCCCGCCTGCGCTGGAAAGGCCTCGCTCAGACCCATCTTTGATCCGCGGGGCTGCGCTCTGCAGAGCTGCGGCTGGAGGACAAGCCCAGGGCTCGTCAGCGGAGGTGACCTTGGGCTCAGGGCTTCCAAAAGAGGAGGAAAGATAATCCAGGCTCTTCAACTCCCCACTCATCCCTTGAACCCTTAGGGCCAAGAAACAGTACCAAAGATGACAGGCCAGGAACTCAGGGCTGGAAGTCAGAAACAGGGCCCAGAACCAGGCTGGGGAAAACCGAGTGTGTGTGTGCACCTCTCTACCTGTGCAATGGCAGTCGCCGTCAGACACCTGAGAAGGACAGTGTGAGAGTCCAGACCCAGAGAGCAAAAACCAGCCTAAGAAAACGGTGTCCAAGTGATGGCCTTTCTGGGGTGGGAGAGCAGGACAGAACAGTTCCTCAGGAGGGAGAATAAGCTGGCACAGACTCACCTGCTTACTTTGGCCGCGGTGACACCACCTGGCGGGCAGGTCATAAAGCCGTGTGTGGGGTGGGCCGCAGGTGAGGAAGCTTTCTGCAGGCACGGAGCAAGAAACCCTGCCGACAGCTGGGGCGGGCCGCACAGACTGGTTCTCGGAGGCCAGATCCTTACCTCCTTGGCGTGTTCACAGAGTTAGAAAGAGACTGCTTTCTCTTTGTTGATCTCAACAGCCAGGGGAAGGAAGGTGCTGCCTTAGCAAAGTCGAAATTGGAGTCACTAGGCTTGAATCCATTCCTGTCCAAAGGAGTTGTATGTCATAAGCTCTCAGGCTTATGAGTTTTTGATATTTAAATTTTAAACCAAAGCCACCCTGAATAGTCACCACAGTACCTGAAATTTTTAACACTAATAAAAGATATAAAAACGTCAAAAAGAAAAGAAATTGAAGTGACTGTCCATGTAAATGGAGGGAAGCAGGAAGCCAGACTACTAAAAACAAGCAGATCATTCCCGTTTAACTTCGAAAAGAAGTATATGATTTGTTTTACAGAACTAGTGACAGGCTTTACTTCCTAGTTGAGGCAATTATTAAAGTCAGTTTATATTTCCCCAGCCCACAATCGGGAGTTACTGAGTAATTAATAATTGGGGGTCCATAAAAGGGGCACTCTGCCCTGTAGGACATCACACGTGAACATGTCAGGGGAACGGTGACACGGACAGCCCCCGTGAGATCAGGCCTCAGGCCCGCCTGCAGGATAGTCGGGCAAGAAGCAGAGTCAGAATTCTCTCTTTCGGAAGCCTGGAACCCACCTCTTTCCTGGTCTTATTGAAAGTGGGACATGATTTTAAGTTTAAAACCACAGAGCACATCTAGCCAAGTAGTTCTCAATTTTTCTTTTGTTAAAAGTTGTAGAGCCCATCATTCAAATGGCTACTTACTATAGAAAAGTACACAAGAACCAGTGAAAACGGTTCCCTGTAGGGGATGGGGCCATTGGGTGGAGAGGGCGGGAGGGAAGCAAGACTTCTTTGCATATAGCTTGACTTCTGAAACCTATGAATTTATTGTCTCTTTGAAAAAGTAAAGCACTTTTTTAAAGCTGGAAGCTCACCATGTAAAGTGGCTACAGCAGAGCCCCCTGGGTGGGCAGGAGACGGTGGCGGGTGAGGGGGGCAGAGGCCCTGCTCCCATTTCTCTCGTGCTGTTTCCATTTGCTCTGCACTTGGACACCGGTGGGCCTGCCCTAATCTTACACGTTCCTTCTGGGGAAATTAAAGCCCAGGGAACCAGGCCATCTCTGGGTCTCTCTTTCCATAGGACATATTCAAGAAGGGCTAAGTAGTACTCCATTGTATATATGTACCATATCTTCTTTATCCATTCATCTGATTCAATATCCTGTGATAAACCATAACGGAAAAGAATATGAAAAAGAATGTATATATATATATGTATAACTGAGTTACTTTGCTATACAGCAGAAATTAACACAACACTGTAAATCAACTATACTTCAATTAAAAAATAGATTTAAAAAAAAAGAAGGGCTAAATATACTCCCCAGAAGAAAGAATACACCCAATCCTTTTTTGAAAGGTTTATTTTTAATTAAAAAATAAAAGTTAACATATCTGCATTACAGCTTCAGGGATGGAAACTTAATGAAGCAAGAAAAACAAGGTTTATCAGTTCTTGGGTCACCTGACCACCTTACAATGGATACAAAGGCACACGTGTCTTCAAACAAACTTTATTCTATTAACTCAGAACTCCCTTCCCCCAACTCTTATTTGCCCACCCTCACCAACCCCCCCCCCCCGCCAAAAAAAAACCAACCAAAAACATTAAATTCTCTTTTAAAACTACAGAAATAAGTGCTGGGGCAGCAAGGAACGCGGGCATGCCGCCCACTCCTCCGTCTCGCTCTGCTTTGACGGCTGGCTGGCCGGAGCATCCTCCGCAACACCGGGGGGCTGGGACCCGGACAGCCCCACGGCGGCACCCCAGCTGGGGTCGGCAGTTCCAAGGCACTGTGTCCCTTAGTCAAGGGCATCCGTGGCTAAAGCAGCCTTTCAGGAAGAGCAGGCCAAAGCCAGCAAGCCTTCCTCAAAGTCTCGAGGTGAGACCTGTGGGCAGGAGGGAGGGAGCCGGTGGCGGTCTTCTCCCCCCAAGTTACCGGCTGTCGGAAGCTTTCCTCTCCCGGGTCTCCCTGCATTCTCCCCCAGTCTCCCCCTTCCCGCTCCCCCCAAGAGTTTTATTTTAGCTTGATGGCGGGGGTTCCGAAGAAGCTGCTGGCAACTCCTGGGGCTGGCCTAGGGGCTCGGCCACCTCTACAGGGACACCGTGCCCTTTTGGTTCCTGCGTGTCACAGAGCCCCTCCCGGCCCTGGGAGGGCTCCCAGCGCTCCTTGCTCTGGGCCTGGCTGTTCAACTTCTCTTCAGCTTCGATCTCTTCTGACGTGGGGATGGAGTTCTTCTTGGGACGACCTTTGGGTTTTGTGGGCGCTTCCTGTCCGCCTTTAAGAACCTACGTGGGAGAAAAACAGTCATCAAACCTAAGAAATAGGGCTTCCCCGGTGGCGCAGTGGTTGAGAATCCGTCTGCCAATGCAGGGGACACGGGTTCGAGCCCTGGTCCGGGAAGGTCCCACATGCCGCGGAGCAACTAAGCTCGTGTGCCACAACTACTGAGCCTGCGCTCTAGAGCCCGTGAGCCACAACTACTGAGCCCGCGTGCCGCAACTACTGAAGCCCACGCACCTAGAGCCCATGCTCCACAATGAGAGAAGCCACCGCAATGAGAAGCCCGCGCACCGCAACGAAGAGTAGCCCCCGCTCGCTGCAACTAGAGAAACCCTGTGTGCAGCAACGAAGACCCAACGCAGCCAAAAATTAAAAAATTAAAAAAAAACAAAACCTAAGAAATAACTCCTTCCCTCCACTTTCCCACTCCCAAGGCCTCTAAACCATTCCTTCCCAGCAGTGAAGTCGCAAGTTTTGGCCAAAAGTATTCTCCACGGGTCACCTGCAGTCTACAAAGACAGCTTCATTCATGAAAGACTCAATGCACTTTTAGTCAATATCACTTCTATTGGTATTAAATACAATGATCATAAGCATATGAAAAAATCCAACTTCAACAACAGGGAAGGAAATGAAAATTAAAATATGAATGTGATAACAAGTTGACAAGTTATAAGGAAAAGACAATATTTGTAGCAAACAAGAAAATAAACACTCATATGCCAGTGTAAAAGTGTAATTGGTACAGCTTTTTCAAAAGACAATCTGAGACTGCAAATCAAAAGTCTGAAAATGTGCATACCCTTTGACACAGAGATTCCATTTCTAACAATTTAGCCTAAGAAAGTCATCAAAGATTGGGACAATGATTGATGTGCAAAAATGTTCGTCACAAAATTGGTTATAATAGCAAAAATCGGTTATAACAGCAAAAAAACCATACTCTAAGGCTTCCACCATATGATTGAATACATAATTATAGTATATGGCAAAGAGAGAACACTTGAAAACCATTACAGTCATTATATAGGAGAATGTGTAACAACATGGGAAATATTATTAATATATTTTTGTGAAAAACGGGTTCTAAACCAGCATAATTTAATTTGGTGGCTAGACAACTGCACACCACCCTGTTTGTAGTCTCAGGATCATGGATAATTTAAAATTTTTTCATTCTGTTTTTTTCTATACTTTCTAATTTTTCAACGATGATCATGTATAAGCATTTCTGAAATCAGAAAAAAAAGACGTCATGAAACATGGTTTTGTAGTGTTCAAAGAGGCAGTAGCGCACAGAAGAGAGTGTTCTAGCTTTGAAAGTGGAATAACTAGATTAAATTCTAACTGTGCGCCTTATCCACTTTCTCTCTGGGAGAGTCCTTTAAAGACTCTGAGCCTCAGTCTCCTAATCTGTAAAATGGGGATAAGCATACTTTCCTGCATAGGGCAATGGTGAGGGGAACCAACAGATAATGTAGGGTAAGGGCCAGAAGTGTTCCTGAGTGTTCCAGAATCTGCCTCCCACCCTCCTTGCCTGGGTGACTCTGCTGAGACAGTGCCTCTCCTGGGAGCGTGACCGGACCTCCCAAGTCTAAGTTAAATGCCCTATGAGCATCCTATCAGAGCACTTTTCAGATACGCCTGTCACTGCATGTTTACTTGCCTGTCCCTCCCACCCAGTCCCTGCACACAGCAGGCGTTCAACGACTGTCATTGAATGAACTAACCTTTCTCCACAGGCCTTTCCATAGGATTGAAGAAAGATATAAAGTAAGCAAAATAATGATAATCCAATGGCCTTTACTGATTGCAGATGACTTGCACATTTATTATCCCAATTCGTGACTTACATAAGAGTCCCATGAGGTAGGCAGGGATAATTTTTAAAATATTTTTATTACTTTGGGATATAACAGACACTCCTTCTTCCACTGGCTCTGAACTCTGGCTGGTGTAGCTATTGACCTGGGCAGCTCGTGAGAAGGGCTTCAGGAGGACCTGGATTAGCACAGATAATCAGGAGTGGGATATATTTTCGCTACTTACACACCTTTTGTAATCTTAGCTTCCTCATTTGAACAGAAGCTCTTTGAAGGTAAATCCTGCATCTGTTCCTTGCTTTGTGCTCCAAGCATCTAACTTCCAACTAACTTTCTATGCAGTTGTTAAATATTTACTGACTATATCTCTTTCCTCTAAGAGCAGCAGAAGACCTCCGGGTGCTGAATTGTAAGAATGAATGTAGTAACTTGATAAACCATAAATTCTTTTTTTTAAAAAAGCTTTATTGAGATCTAATTCACATACCACACATTTCATTCATTTATAGTGCACAACTTAGTGATTTTTTGTATAGTCACAGAATTGTGCAGCTCTCATCAGAATCCAATTTTAGAACATTTTCATCACCCCCAGAAAGAAAGCCCATACCCGTTAGCGGCCACTCCCCATTTCTCCCCTGCCCCCCAACCCTAGGCAACCATTAATCTGCTTTCTGTTTTTACAGATTTGCCTGTCCTGGACATTTCATATGAAGGGAAACATACAATGTGTCGTCCTGTGTGACTGGCTTCTTTGACTTATGTTTCCAAGGTTCATCCATGCTGTGGCATGTATCAGTATTTCATTCCTTTTTTTGGCCAAATAATATCCATTGTATGGATATACCACAATCTGCTTATCCATTCATCAGTTGATGGCCACTTGGATTGCTTCTACCTTTTGAATATTGTGAGTAATGTCTGCTGTGAACGCGGGTGTACAGATACCTGTTTCCGTCCCTGCTTTCACTTCTTTTGAGTATATGACCAGAAGTGGAATTTCTGGGTCAAATGGTAACTCCATGTTTAACCTTTGGAGGAATTTCCAGACTCTTCCAAAGCAGCTGCCCCATGTTCCATTCCAATCAGCAGTATATGAGGGCTCCAGTTCTCCTCATCCTCGCCAACACTTGTTATTATGTCTTTTTGATTCTAGCCATCCTAGTGGGTGTGAAGTTGTACTGCATTTTTAATTTGTACAGCACCGACAACTAATGAAGCTGAGCATTTTTTTCATGTGCTTATGGGCCAGTTGTATATCCTCCTTGGAGATATATCTATTCAAATCCTTTGCCCATTTAAGAATGTGGTTGTCTTTTTTAATTACTGAGTTATGTGTTCTCTATATACTTTGGATGAAAGTCCCTTATCAGAGAGAAGATTTGCAAAGATGTTCTCCCGTTCTGTGTTCCTTTTTCACTTTCCTGATAATGTCCTTTACAGCACAAAAGTTTTTAATTTTGATGAAGTATAATTTTGTTTTTGTTATTGTTGCTTGTGCTTTCGGTGTCATGTCTAAGAAGGTTTTGCCTAACCCAAGGTCATAAACATTTACTCAAAGAGTAAACATTTTCTTCTAACAGTTTTATAGTTTATTGTTTACATTGAGGTTTATGATTCATTTTGAGTTAACTTTTGTATATGGTATGAGGAAAATCGTAAGTTCTCAGTAAAAGCCTCCTTTTAGCTGGGCATCTGCTCAACCACTGTACTTTCCACCCAAACAGCTAACACAGAGATGTGAAGGGGACCTCTAACAAGATATAGATGCTGACAGAATCAATCTCTGGGCAGAAGACGTCCCTACATTCCTTTTCATGTAAGTCAGTATCTGATTTTGATTTCAGTCTGAGCACAGGCTGTTGAAAGCACCCAAATGTGCCAAGATGAAATTGACATGTTGAAAGCAGCTCCACTGGGTATGAAGGAGGTTATACACAATTGAGTTGCTCCATGTAGTAATCAAGTTATAAAAGGGCAGGTCTAAGGAAGCCACCTAATTGGCAAAAGAAAGTCCAGCCCAGCAATTAGAGAACACCACCTATACAGCTTGGCTAGACCCCACCTGGCTGTTTTCCTACAGCAGGAAAAAAAATCAAAACAATCAGACCATTTTCTAAATGGAAAAAACATTCCAGCACAAGCAATAATTAGGAGATAACTACCCTCTTGGCTGCTTTCCACACTTGACCTCTGGCCCCTGCCTCCGAGCACACCTGAGACATGCAATGATCTCACACCACCCCACACCAGCAGCTACATACTCACACGCACCCTGCGGCCCTTCTCCCAGGACCCCTCCTCCCCAGGCATCCCCAGAGCCCATTTAGTCCCCTTGGCCCAGAGAGGCCAGACAACCCCTTGCTGGTGAGGTCACACACCTCTGGGAAAAACACCTAGCACACCATCTACTTTTATTAGCCAGGCCCGCTGGCAGCCCTCCTTCGAACTCTAAAACCAGATTCTTCCATGTCCTCCTGCTGAGGATGTCAGGACCAGGCCTCTCCGTCCTTCCGGATGGGCACAGGTGGCTGGGGGACAGGCACTTTGACTGGAGAGCCTGGATGACAGAGAGGAACCTTCTACCTCTCCCATTTTTCAGGCAGGAAACTGAGCAGACAGAGTGGTTTGTCATGGTGGAAAAGCAACCTAAGGCAGAGCTGGGATATGAACACAAAACCCTGATCATTTGAACCTAACACTCTTTTTTTTAAAAAAAATTTTTTGGCCGTGCCACACGACATGTGGGATCTTAGTTCCCCGACCAGGGATTGAACCCATGCCCCCTGCAGTGGAAGCACAGAGTCTTAACCACTGGACCGCCAGGGAAGTCCCCTGAACCTAACACGCTTATCAGTATTTCATTGCATGTATGTAATGTGCAAGGAATACGTACAATGTGAAGCTGGTATTTCTTTTTATTATTATTATTTATTTACTTTTTGGCTGCATTGGGTCTTAGTTGCGGCACGCGGCATCTTTGTTGAGGCATGCGGGATATTTCATTGTGGTGCGTGGGCTTCTCTAGTCGTGGCGTACAGGTTTTCTCTTCTCTAGTCGTGGCGCACAGGCTCCAGGGCACGTGGGCTCTGTAGTTTGCAGCAAGCAGACTCTAGCTGAGGCGCACGAGCTCAGTAGTTGTGGCGCGAGGGCTTAGTTGCCCTGCAGCATGTGGGATCTTAGTTCCCTGACCAGGGATCAAACCCACGTCCCCTGCATTGGAAGGCAGATTCTTTACCACTGGACCGCCAGGGAAGTCCCTGCAGCTGATATTTCTGACTCCAATATTTATCTGCACTTACCCGATCTCCCAGCAGATCCTAGGCCATGGACTCATTAACCCAGTGCTTTTTTTGCCCCTTTTTCTCTATCTTTATCTGCAGCTCTGTGGAACGGTAAGAGCCATGTAACTGACAATATTTCCCCAACGCCCAGGACTGTCTTAACCAGAGTCCCGGCAGCCTACAGAATTCATTTTCGTGTTCTCTCTCCTGGCCTCCAAAACTTTACATTTTCTGGAGACATGAATTTTGTGGATATGTAAATACTTCTAAAAAAATAAGAAGAACAAGAATAACAGCTAACATTTCTTGGCTGTATCCTATGGGGTAGGCACTGTTCCGAGTCCTACAGGGATTGGCTCAGTTACCTCATCCGCATCCCTATAAGGTGGACGTTAGGCATTTAATGATGAAGAAACAGGCACGCAGAGGTTAAGTCACCTGCCCATGATGACATGGGTAGCAACTGGTAGCAGTTTCCCGGAGCTGTTGACTAGCTGGAGACTTTCGGTGAGAAAGGTCACGATGCACGTGGTATGTGGCCCACCCCGTTCCATGACTAGGAGAGGAAGGTGCCGCCCATCTGGACCCTCTCACGGAACAGAACTGTACTTTGGAGCTGAAAAGTACCACTGAATGATGAGGTACTTCCGGTCCGCGGCAAAGCCCAGTGGACCCTACTGGAACCAAAGCCAAGCAGAAGCGGGATGGACGGTGAGCATCCCACCGAATGTGCAAGATCACATTTTCCTAACCCGCTACAGGTCACACATGTTGACTGGTAAAAACTAGTCAGAGATGCTATCTTGGTTCTGGCAGCGCTGTCCTTGGCAGAGTGCAAATAACTCTGAGAAGCAAGTGCTAATCTTTTTCCAGTTCCGATGAGGTTACTTGCCTTGAGACATCTTTCTTACTCAATTATCCTTTTCTTCCCCAGTCCCTGCAGAGACAGCCTTGAAAGAGTTTTACCAGGAGAAACTACGAAGCAATCAGGATCCCAACAATGCCTTGCTGTCCTGGAGGAGTAAGAATGTGACCCGCACCCGAGCCACTTCGCTCTCATCTTCACTCCAGCCGTTCTGAGGTCCTTCCTGCGCCCCACGTACTCCTGTGACACCCTTCCCACTTTCACCTGGCACGTGTCTATTCATCCGCTAAACCCAATTTAGATGGCACCTCTTCCGGGAAGCCCTCCCTTCTCTACTGATTCTGAACCCTGTAAATCCTTCCACTGTTGCCCTGATCACTCTGAATAATGAGCGGCTTACAGGTCTGTCTCCCCCACGTGACTGAGTACCTTCTTTGAATTTTATTTTTTAATGGATGGGTTGATGTCTTATGGTCGCATCTCCACTGCCTGGTGAAAGTAAGTGCTCACGAGATGAAATGAAATGGAGTCTTGTTTCCCAAAGGGGCCTGAATCCGGTTGGCCTGTGGAATGCTCTCTGAGGTTAAATCTGCGAAGTTACTTCCATTTTGTTTCATACGACATTGATAACCATCGACACCCGGCCCACGGCTGCGCCAGCAGCGCAGTGGCTGGTGGAAAACAGGTGACGTCAGAGGCAGAGGCACACGTGTCCCCCACAGGCACCGGGCGGTGCTGGCACAGATGGCAGGCTGTCAGTTCGTTCACCGTCTGACGCATGAAAAAGATCGCTGATAACCAACCTAAACAATGCCTCTGCCGCTCAGGAGACATTGATTTCGATGATAATGACGGACAGGGGAGGAGGTGGGTGGTGGAACTTGCACAGAAAGCAGTGAAGAGACTTGCCCGAAACCAGCCAGGGAGGGGCACGTCTGGGAACACGGCCCAGTGTTTCCAGCTCCCAAATCTGGTTCCCTTAGAGATCAATCCCCCAAAAGGTGTCATGGGTGTCTTAGCATTCTAGAAGTTGGGGAACAACAGTATATTTAACTGAATCTTATTTATCCTTCAATTTCACCTTCTCCCTGCAACCTGTCCCAGTACCTCTCCTCTGGACTCTTATGGGGTTCGAAATCTATAAATAAACAACCAGCACTTAATTACAGTGTGCTCCTTTGCTGCTTCCTGGACCTTGCTTCTTCAACTGGATCATAAAGTCCACGAAGACAGGGCTCTATTTTGTTCCATGACTTCCTGTAGTGCCTAGGACGAGGCGTGGTTCACAAGAGAGAGACACTGAATATGTATCTGTTGATGCATGCCATATATGTGTGTACATGTGTCTGGCATTGCCGCCTCACTGGGAGAGCATTCATGGGCCAGGCCACCTCCATCTGAAAATCCTTCCACCTTGGAGGCAGGTCCCCCCAGAGGAAATGATGAAATTTGCCCAGGAATTTTTTTTCTAGGGATATAATAAATGCTGCCTTGGTGGCTTTCTTCCCATTTCCATTAATATTCATTTGCAATTTATTTATTTAGTCTCTGTGTTAGCAGGCAATAGCAAGAACTAAAGTTTTCAGAAAAAAAATATTGGACAGAAACAAAATTGAGAAAACTCAAAATCTATTACCTACTATCAAGGAATACTGATTAACTTTTTTTTTTTCTGAAAACTAGGTGGCAGGGGGACCTTAATTATTTGGTAATTGTGAGAAAAATTCATATTCCAGCCCTTGAGACACCAGGAAACATGGCTGTGACCAGATGGCTTAGCAAATTAGAACGTCATGCAGGCAGGCCTGAGCTCCTGAGAGGAGAGGGGGCCAGTGGGATCCAGCAAGGATGTGCAAAGGCCTGGGTCAGAGGCCACGGTGCATATGGTCTCTAAAGAATCGGAGCAAGGCTTCTTCCCACCCTCATGCCAACCCTCCTCTTTTCTCTGGGCTTTGACCTTGACCCTTGGGGTTAACAAGACTGGACGTGAAACCCAACTACTTTGGATTTAACTGTGCTTTTTCCAAAAAACAGGGGTGGTAAACCATTATGAAATGGAGTTCCTCAGAATGTAGAGATGTTTATTCTTTTTTGAAAGAGAGAGATGTTGATACTAATAAGTTCATTTAAAAACCAAATATGGAACAGCTCATGAGCTGGGCACAAGGGCAGCATTAGGGAAGCCAGAGTCACTATGCCATGTGTGTCAGAGGCGCCTGGGTGCTGGTTAACACCCCCCGTCCTGGGAACAGGACAGGGAAGCAGAATCCTGGGAGGGGCCTCGAGTTCTGCATTTGTACCTGCCACCCAGGTTACTCTGACCCCGCCCACTAGAGCTGAGAATCACTGCATTAGGGGGACACACAGCTACAAGAGCAGATGTGCCCTGTATATCCTCTAGACAAAGAGGACTGGCTTCTATTCTGAGCTATTGGTGGGAGGGGGAAGGAAGTTCTTTGAAAAGTCTAGCAGGTGGGGTTAAAACCCGCAACTGAGAAGCTTGGGGGCTTTCTTTTTATTTTATTTCTAATGAAACTGTGAAAAAGAATATCCTTCTGGTCAGGAAATCCAGGTCAGAAAGAATGGCTTATCCTATTAATTCAAACAGCCTCCCTCCTAGCCAGCATCTTAAAAGGCCTTCCAATCATCTCTGGAGCTCAAACCTCCAAATGGTCCTTCCTGCCTTCGTACCAGCCCTGTAAGAAGAATTTTTCGTGTCATGATGGGCCCATGGTTAAGACCTACTCTCTTTCTTACCATTTTCTTCCATTTCATCCTGCGGTTCTGGTACCAAGTCTTCACCTGCAGTTGAGTGAGTCCCAGAGACTGGGCCAAGTCCAACCTACAAGGCATGAGAGACAGAGGAAGGATGAGGAAGGGGGAAAGGGCAGCAAAGGTGGGGTCCTGCTGGCTACCTCTGGGCACTGCTGCCAACGCGTGGACCTCCCCATGAAACCGACTCCTCCCCAGAGAGCTTTGCTTTCCTTCCAAGAATCCTATGGAGGAAACTCTGCGAAGCTAAGAAACAGATGCGCAAGCCCAAGGACTGTCTACATTGGAATTGAAAAGAATTTCTGAGCCTTCACTGCAAAGTCCTCTTCCTGACCCGATAGGCTCTTGACTCTGATCCTGTACAAAAGGAAGGCTCTGCTCCAAAATCCAAACGGGGGAGAAAAGGTGAAGCCGTATTTTCCTTATCATCAGAATCCCGCTCATCACTCAGACCCGGCTCAAGCCCCGCCTCCGCTGCTGCCCCTCCCACCAAGCAGGTTGCCTCCTCCACCCAGGTTACCCGTCACCCAGGTGGCTCTGAGTTCTCGCTGGGCTCTGATTGCTTCACAGGAGCTATTTCTGCCTCCCTAACTGAACTGCAAGAGTTGACTTCCTAACTCAACTGCTGCTTTTACAGTCGCGAAAGTGCCGACCGCGCTCTGAATCCAGAACAAGGGCTCACAAATACCTTTCGATGGATTGACTCATCCACCATCGCTGCCCTCAACTGTTATGATGCCAGCTTCCAAAATAAACATTACGCCCGTAGCGCCTCCTGCTTCCCATTTCACGGCTGAGCGTGGTCCTGCATTTCTCTGTAGCC
Organism: Balaenoptera borealis; assembly: GCF_965194805.1. Lineage (NCBI taxonomy): Eukaryota > Metazoa > Chordata > Mammalia > Artiodactyla > Balaenopteridae > Balaenoptera > Balaenoptera borealis. The sequence continues at coordinate 107,609,614 of NC_138868.1, read as the reverse complement.
TCCTGCAAAGCCCTGAATGTCAAAGCCGTTCCCGGGGAAGTATGCAGTTGGAGCTAATTCTAACAACACGGCACCTGTTTCCAGAGCACCACCACGTCCCAGGCTGTGTGCAGAGCCCCTGACATGTACCATCTCGTTTATTATTTTTTTAACATCTTTATTGGAGTATAATTGCTTTACGATGGTGTGTTAGTTTCTGCTGTATAACAAAGTGAATCAGCTATACGAATACATATATCCCCATATCCCCTCCCTCTTGCATCTCCCTCCTGCCCTCCCTATCCCACCCCTCTAGGTGGTCACAAAGCACCGAGCTGATCTCCGTTTGCTATGCAGCTGTTTCCCACTAGCTAGCTATTTTACATTTGGTAGTGTATATATGTCCATGCCACTCTCTCACTTTGTCACAGCTTACCCTTCCCCCTCCCCGTGTCCTCAAGTCCATTCTCTACGTCTGCGTCTTTATTCCTTTCGTTTATTCTTTTCACGTCTATTCCTTCCTGCTGTGAAGTAGGTACGATTATTCCCATCTTACAGATGAGAGATCTGAGGCTCAGAGAGACTAGAATCTCTCAGCGACCACGGCGCTGAGTGTCCACCACCTGTTTTTTGTAAATAAAGTTTTATTGGAACACAGACACAGTCATTCATTTACATATTGTCTGTGGCTGCTTTCGTGCTACAACCTCAGAGCTGAGTAGTTGTGACACAGACCGCATGGCCCACAAAGCCTCAAATACCTACTCTCTGGCCCTGCACGGAAAAACTGTGCTGACCCCTGCTAGGTGGTCCTAGAGAAAGAAGTGGAGGTAGGATTCAAGTCTGCTGACGTCTGTGTGTCTCCCCCTGTACGGAGGCTCCCTCCACGCATCGTCCTTTTGTACAAGACAGGTCTGTCGGAGGGACGCTCTCGCTCAGGCCTTCGGGGACGCTGCATCCCAAGGAGCCGCAGACGACCCGAGCGGAGCATATGAAACGGGGAAGGGAACCAGGCTGAGGCTGTCCAGCTCAGTCCCTGAGGCTGTGGGAAGTGCTGACCTGTGTTTACTGATGACAACCCCAGGTCCACCTGAGCACCCACTGGAAGGACCACCTCTGGCTGGAAGGCGCCCACACGAGCTGCCCCCCCGCCGAGGTCCCAACCCTGGTCCCTGGAGCAGCGTGGGCTCGTCACGCAGCACCCCCGGCACAGCTTGAGCAGGGCCCACCACTTTGGGAGGCGCCGGGGTATCTGAGGCTCGAGCTGTGGGTGTCACGGCCACCGTGTCACAGCAGCCTGCACAGCCGCCAGCCTGGGCCGTGGGGACTCTCGGGTGCGAGTCCTCAGCTGCAACCTTCTCTAGCTGAGGAGTAACGAGCGACATCTCACCATCAGGAAGACCAGCGGGTACAGGAGTGCAGGTTCCAGGTGCAGCTCCTGGCACTCCAGGTGCAGCGGCCCAGCCCCCCTGCTGTGACCAGAGAGCCCAGTTTCAATCTCCGATAATAAAAACCGTGTTCCTTCCAGGAACTTCAGCTCCTGGCTTCAGTCAGCATTCACACATATCTGCTTGTCCCAGTAAAAGGGCTACTGGAAGGTGACAGATTTATTGAAAGTGATTAACAGACTGAAGCTAGTAAATTCCCAGTGCCAGCAGCCCTCACTCTCCCCACTAACGAAGCCTTGCTTCCCAAGCAGCTGTTCATTAAAGCATCAAGAGCCCAGGGGGCCATCCCACAGGTCTCCCAGGTCTCCCCTGGCTCCCCCTGTGCCTTCCCGGCCGGTTCACCTGAGGCCATCAGGTGCATCAGTGAACGGAAGGTTCAAGTTCACAACTCTGCCACCGCATTAGCAAACGCGGTGAGCTCACTTGGGAAAAATGTGCCCCTGACTCACTCTGGCTCCAGAAACACGCTTCACTGTCATCAGCCTTCTCTCATTACCTGCCACCCTTACAAATTCTCACTAGCCTGCATATTCACTTAGATGGGGTCACCCAGGAAACTGGAGAAACAAACAAAGGAGAAGAGGGAGTGCACCGTGGGAGGAGGGCGTGCTCATGGCCCCGGTCACGTATGAGGTGAGGAACAGCTGGCAGGGCGGCTCGGGCTGCAGCCTCCACGCCCACCAGAGGGTTCTCCTCCCCCAGCAAGTGGATGAAGCCCGCGCAGCTCACCTGAGAGGTGCCTGGGCAGGTATCAGGAAGCCCCAGGAGGTTTACTTAGAACAAAACGTTTCTGCGAAAAAAATCTGCTGACTTCCAAAATAGGCCTAAAACGTCACCCAGGCACGCTGATTCATAAATCGGGGCGCCCACCCTTCCTGGGTGCCAAGTACATGAGGCTCTCCGTTACACGCTGGGGGCACCAGAGTAGCCATTCGATACCTAGAGATCCCATTTATTAATCCCCAATTCACAGACCTGTCTCCACTGTCTGCCTGAAGGTGCCCCAAACTGCTCACGTCCGAAACAGAATACACTCCCCTCCAAACCCACTCTGTCCTCCGTCTTCCAGCTTCAGAAAATGCTTGTCCCTCCTTACCTGGTGGCCCCTCCAGGAACCACAGAACTCTCAGCTCTCTCCCTCACGCCAGCATCTGTCTGTTCCAGCTTCAGAACTGTTCTCCGATCTAGTCTCTCCTCTCTGTTCCCACTGTCACCACCTTAATTCAGGTCTTCAGTGACCCTCCCTGGACTCTGCCCACCTGCTTTCCCTGCTCCATCTCTTCCCTAACAGTCACCTGTGGTGCCACCGACGTGAGGATTTGAAAAGTAAATCTGGCCATGTTGCTTCCGGCTCTTCATGGCTGCTGACGCACGGCCTACACGACAAAGTCCCTGATCTTTGGCCAGACGTACAGGGCCCTTCCCGCCTCTGCAGCCTCATCTCCCACTGCGCCCCCCTCCACACCTGAGGCTGGAGACGCCCGACCACCTGCAGGGCCCTCAGCACGCCCCGGCGAGCCCGTCTGTGCCTTTCGTGCGTCACTCCCTCTGTGGAGGGCTCTCTCCCTCCCGGGATGAAAGCTCTTCTGAAGAGTTGCCTCCTCCGAGAAGGCTTCCCAGCCCCCGCCAACATACTCAGCAACACCTCTGCGCTCCTGCAGCCCGCGGGAACGTGCCGGCACCCGCACCCGGCGTCGTGATGTCATTACCGCAGCCTCGTCCTTCCCCGTGACCTCCTCTAGAGCAGGTCTCTTGTCTGCTACTTTCTGGACCCATAATCCCTGCCACAGTGCCTGGCACACAGCCGGTGGGCGCTCAGCTAACTGAATCGGTAAGCAAGTTCCCTTCCAGTCAGTGAGCTGCAGCCTCCTCTCTCGCTTAAGTTTTGATCGAACAGCTAATAAATAGCTTAAGAGATGCATTTGAGTTTCCTTCCCTTCTCTTTAATAGGAGTAGGGTCAAACCTGATATGGACAAGGCAGGGAGCAAAAGAAGAGAAAAAGTACCTGCAAAATCCTCCCAATAAATAGGATTACACATTAGCCATTCCAGAGTGAGTTTGAAGGAACAAGGTAAGACACACACTCTTGCAACGTATTTTTTTGTTAAGATGCTAAATTAAAGAAAGCGGGGAGGTATTGAAGCCTATGAGTAAAGCAGGGGTCACAGCTGCCCTCATTGGGATCTCAAAAGGGTTTAAAGAAGGGACCCTCATCCAGGTCCTCTTAGTTCTCAGCCAAATGCTTCTGACTTGCTATCTGTCAAATCCAGCAAGACATCTGACAGCTCCACAGTCCCATCAATCCAGCGCGTCCAGGCAGGAGCCGGGCCGACCCACTGGGCCAGTTGGGGGTTAGGAGAGGGGAGCCAGAGGAGATCATGGACCCCAATGTGGGTCTAGTCCCACTGCATCTGATCCTAAGTGTAAGTGGCTTTAAACACCAAACCTGTTTCCCAACTGAGAGCCTGGGTAAGCATTGGCTAAGCTTTACTTTGCTGGTTGTACTGGAGAAGTTAAGTTAATATACAGAGATATAGTGAGCAGTATAAATTCATCAGCAGGCAGGGTCCCGGGCTGAGATGAAGTCACGTGGGCTGGCTTCTGTAAAACCCAGGCTGAGACTGCATGAGCCGAGGGATGGACAGATTCCTGCCATACTGTCCCGCACAAACTCTAGAACAGTCCTCGTGGCTCTCCGTCCCACACCGAGAACCAAAGGAGTCCCCCTTCTCAAGGGCCTTCCCGGCAGACGGTCCCCTCCCCGTGTCCTCACCTGTCTGGGGTGGACAAGTACTTCTGCTTCTGGAACTTCTTCTCCAGGCCCATGAGCTGCAGCTCGGTGAAGATGGTGCGGCTCCGGCGGGGCTTCTTCTGCCGGGGCGTGGGCTGTTCCGTCTCCGACTCACTGCTGCCGTGGTTCTCGCCCGCAGCCTCGGCGGAGGTGGCCTCGGCGCCCGGGTGGCGGGACAGAGCCTGGGCGATTCCCGGGGTGGCGGGGACCAGGTGGGGGATGACTGTGGGCTGTCGGGTGATCACCGAGAGGAGAGGATATGCCCGAAGGGAAGCGGGGCCTGGAAGACAAGCAGGGAGGCAGGTCACACAGGAGCAGTGGGGGAAGGGGGCCAGAGGCCCTCAGAGGACCCCGGGCCGAGACCCATCTGTCCGGCAGGGCCTCCTGTTCACAAGGAGGTATAAATGGGGGAAGGCTGGGTGGGCAGGGCACATGCAGATTTGCTCAGCCTGGTCTGGTTTGAAGTGAATCTTTCTCCAACTCTCCCGTTTGAACCCCTAAATTCTGGTTTCAGAGATATGGGTCAATGGCACTGAGCAGATGGAAAGAAGTACTCAGATAAAGCTAGAAACACTTACTTAAGGAAGCCGAAACAGATCTGTAATATACAGTGTACTTGAGAACCACCTCCGGTCTTTATAAAAATACATGGTTGTGGGCTTTCCTGGTGGCGCAGTGGTTGGGAGTCTGCCTGCCAATGCAGGGAACACGGGTTCGAGCCCTGGTCTGGGAAGATCCCACATGCCGCAGAGCAACTAGGCCCGTGAGCCACAACTACTGAGCCTGCGCGTCTGGAGCCTGTGCTCCGCAACAAGAGAGGCCGCGATAAGGAGAGGCCCGCGCACCGTGATGAAGAGTGGCCCCCCACTTGCCGCAACTAGAGAAAGCCCTCGCACAGAAACGAAGACCCAACACAGCCATAAATAAAAAAAAAAAAAAAAAAAAAAAAATACATGGTTGTAACTATAAATTCTTCCTGAGAAGTCTACATACCTTGAATCGTAACATTTTTCAGAGCCGGAAGGATGCTTAAGGGTTATTTAATTCAACTCCCTCATTTCAGAGACAAGAAAACAGCCCCAGAAAGCCTAAGGGTCTTGATGGTGTCACAGAGCTAGGAACAAGCAGACTCAGGAGTCAAACCAGGTTCTGGCTTGAAGTCCAGGGCTGTTACCACATCATGAATCACACGGATGCATCATTTAGAAGAGGGGGCCAAAAAGATTTTAATTCATGTGAAAATTCAGATCCATTACACTGGCTGCCTCTGGCACTGTGTTAAGGAGGATTCTCAGGCTGGGTCAGAGCCTGGCTGAGGAAATCGAGCTGAGGTTGAGCAGCAATGTCTGTCACGGGTGTGCAGGGGTAGGGGGTGTGGTGGCCTCCACCCTAGTTCTGTGCCTCTTCTGCTTTAGGAATTTCAAGGCAAGAGGACTTTTCTGTCCAAGAATCTGTTCTGTCTTTTGTTGACTGAAAAAAATTGCACAACCTAAAAGTTGAGAATTATGTTTTATATTTTTGGACTTTCTGAGGACTTCAAGCCCAGGAGGCAGCCTCTCAGATAGCTCTGGGGGACTGCTCTGAAGAGGTGAGGGGGGAGCTAGGATATACAGGAGTTTTTGCAACAAAGACAAGGTGGTCAGAACATCAAAAGATTACTGTTAATTAAACAGAACCATGGCTAGACCTAGAGACTGTCATACAGCGTGAAGTAAGTCAGAAAGAGAAAAACAAATATTGTATAATATCACTTATATATGTGGAATCTAGAAAAATGGTACAGATGAACTTATTTGCAAAGCAGAAATAGAGACACAGAGGTAGAGAACAAATGTATGGATACCGAGGGGGGGAGGGGGGCGGTGGGATGAATTGGGAGATTGGGATTGACATATATATACACCACTGTGTATAAAATAGATAACTAATGAGAACCTACTGTACAGCACAGGGAACTCTACTCAGTGCTCTGTGGTGACCTAAATGGGAAGGAAATCCAAAAAAGAGTGGATATATGTATACGTATAACTGATTCACTTTGCTGTACAGCAGAAACTAACACAACATTGTAAAGCAACTATACTCCAATAAAAATGAAAAAAGAAAAAGAAAACCAGACATCTCAAGTCAATGAATTTAGCACTTTTCTATGTATGGGAAGAAAGAGTCTGGGCTCACCGAAATCATTCCTTTGATATGCACCTCAGCTATCTGGGGCCAGTGTCCTGTTCCTTCCCATCCTGAGTCCCTTCAGGGGGTACCGTTGGGGGCGGCTACAGTGGCCAAGGGCTTGGCAGCGGGCAGCCCGGCAGCCCGTTTGTCTCCACCCTGAGTTCCCTCAAGGCTCACCATCGGGGTGGAGATAGATAGTGGCTGATGGCTTGATGGCCGCAACATCCTTTGTTTGCTGATACTTTAAAGTTCAAGTGAAAAAGCTCTTCCTTTTCATTGTTCCATAGTATTGGGTTTAAAATGTCACCATCATTACCTATGGAAATCATTTTATCCCTCTGGGCCTCAGTTTTGTCATTTGTACAAGTGAGTAAAAGTAGGTAACTTCGAAGAATTTTTCAAACTCTAATATACCGATGTCACAAAAGCACATCATCCCAAGCCCATCTTGATATCTGATGAAAACAGACAAGATTCTGTGGCTGCCCTTTGGGACTCAGCCCAGACCTGACAACTCACTACAAGGGCAAGGTGAGCGTCGGAGCCAAACATCACTCACACTCGTCCTGGGTTAAAACCGACCAAGGTCACAGAAGCACCCAGGTGCTACATGCAAGCTCTCTCTCCTCTGGGTTGGCATTTCTCTTCTTACTCATTTCCATGCTTCCGTTTTGGACCCCAGTCATAGTTATTAAAAGAGATAACTTCTCTTGTTCTTTGACTACATGTCTAGTAAGGCCCAGTAGAAACCACAAAGCTGTTAAACAATAAATCACGACTTCCATTGACTCTCCAGCCAAGGCTAACACTTGAGGGTTTTTGTTGTGGATTCTTTTAATGAAAAAAAAAAAAAAAAAGACAGAATCTGGGAATGATATTTTATAATGAGAAAATCACGATACCTGGGACAGTAGTTTTGGATCTGTATACATTATGAAATGCTACTTCTTCAAAAAAGTATCTAGGTCTTCCCTGGTGGCGCAGTGGTTGGGAATCCGCCTGCCGACGCAGGGGACAAGGGTTCAAGCCCTGGTCCAGGCAGATCCCACATGCCATGGAGCAGCTAAGCCCATGCGCCACAACTACTGAGCCTGCGCTCTAGAGCGTGCGAACCACAACTACTGAGCCTGCGTGCACAACTACTGAAGCCCACGCGCCTAGAGCCCATGCTCCATAACAAGAGAAGCCACTGCAATGAGAAACCTGTGCACCGCAACAAAGAGTAGCCCCCGCTCGCCACAACTAGAGAAAGTCCACGCACAGCAACGAAGACCCGATGCAGCCAAAAATAATAAATAAATTAATTAATTAATTTTTAAAAGAATAAAGTTATAATATATTTTAAAAAGTATCTAAAAGCTTCTTATACTGCTATTTTGTTTTTATTACCAAAGTAGCACAATTTCTTATAAAAGAATTTTAAAACAATTCAGAAATATATAAAATAGAAGTCTCCCCTCCCAGTTTTCAACCCCAAATCTTAGAGGTAAACTTCCATAATTGTTCCTGTGTATATACAGACATACATATGTTCCAAATCTAGTAATAATGTATTCTAATCTACTGAAACACATAGTTACAAAGTGTTTATTTTGTAAAATATAAACATGTCACTTTATTTTTTCTAAATGGATAGCCAACAACCCCCAAACCCTTTATTGACTAGCCCATGACTTAAAATGCCAGCCTTAAGATACATTAAGTTCCCAAAGAAATGAAGTTGGGAATTTTTGTTTATCAGAATTCTGAGAGTCTACTGGGGAATTTTAGTCACCAGAAGTCTGAGAATCTCCTGCTTTCTAGAAAAGCAGCCAAACTGGGACAAGAACCACCCTTCCCAAGGGCTGCCCTCTGTCGGGATGGTTATAAATAGGTGTGGTGCCTCTATGTGAGGGCAGTGGGTGTGGGGGATGAGGAGGGGTCGGGGAGGGAAGAGTTAGGAAATCAGGTGGATCAGAGAGGGGGGAAGATTTTTTTGAGGCCTCCATGAGTCTGCAACTCTGGGGAGAGTGAAGGCTACTTTGAGAGGATTTCTGAAAAACATTTTAGGGGTGTACTGGGTAAAATCCTTGAATATATTCCTTTAAGTAACACTAAAGATCTTTCTGTTCAAGGCTTCTGTAATCAGATTTCTGTTGTCTTTGAGTATAATTCTATAGATACTGGGCCATGTGGGGCCCTAGAAATAGCTGGGTTACATCATGAATGCATATGTCTGTTTCTGGACTCTATTCTACTGAACTAATGTATGTCCTAGGATAGGACCATTCCACTTTTATTATTGTAGGGTTTAGGGAGTTTTATTATCTGGCAGAACAAATTCCCTCTTTTTATTTTTTCTACAAAGTTTTCTTGGCTATTGTCATTAATTATTTTTTCCAGTTGAATTTTAGAATCAACTTGTTAGTCTCTTAAAAGCAAATCCCACTGAAAATTTATTAGACTTCCATTGACCTTATAGATTACTATAAGGAAAGATGATTCTTTTGATGATCCTATTCTCTGGTAGGTTGAAAGAAATTGCTGGTGTTTAAAAATGGCTTTTGGAGATTTATGCCATTTGGTTCCATAAAGCTTAAGCCCAATGAAAACCCTCATTAAAAAACAAAAACAAAACAAAAAACTTCAGAAGAATTGGTAGTGATTTAAGGCAACATTCTAATCACCAAAGTCTGTAGTTTCAGGAATCTTGACCCAATGTTCTGATGCAGATTCAGTGACAAAATTGCACCTCTCCCCAGTGGCAGAGAGCACCTTCTGATGCTGGAGACGCACCCACAAGGCCATTGTGATGCTGATAAATACTTGGAGGATTCAGGAGGACCATCACTGTAGTAAATAACTACAATTGCAGTGAAGCACTGTGTTGAGGTTTTAGTATTTGACGTGTGTCCCTAAGGAAGGAACAAGCGTGGCTGGACCAGGACACAAGGTGGGTAATGTGTGTGCAGCAAAGCACTGCGTCTCCTGAGAGGGAAACCAACGGGAGCAGAAAAGTGAGACCAAACATACTCTCGCCAGCTGCTCTATGTCTTTCCTTGTTTTAAAATATGACCCGATTTCCAACAAAATAGGATCGGCCCAGAGCTTTCATTTCACAAAGCACTTACACACCCCCATCTGATATTCTCACAAAAGCACTGTGAGATAATCCAGCCATCTATTTATGTTTTGGCTAAAAATCAAATTTAGGTTTTAAAAATAGGGGGGAAATGATAAATTAGCTCATACACTGTGGGGTGGGGGACTTGGGTTACTGAGAAGGCAAATAATGTATAACACTATGTATTAAGTATGTCTTTCTCTTTTCCTGAGAATTATCACTATGTGAAAACGTTGACTGAAGACAGCTGTCCCGCCACCCTGGATCATTTACATACACTTGTGAAACTCAAGCACATTATCTGCTACCGAGAGGGAGTCATGACTGTCATAAACCAAAGACTTTGTTTAAACATTTTTAGTTGACAAAAGGAGTGTAAACATGACCACAGTGAATGCATTTTCTAATAGTTGCTTTCCTTCAACCCATCCCCCTAACCAATGTTTGGCTGTGGGATGGATATCACATAACTGCGTGTATCGTATACCTCGAAATAGCCGCCTGCCAAATGTTTGGCCGTTTTGAGAATCTGTTTTTGGATTAGAAAACCTGAGCACATTCGTGGTAGGCTGATGCCCAGGGACACCCCCGGGAGCCTGGGGAGATGCGGACCATTTGGGAGGCTAAACAGAATTTTCCGTCGCGTGGATTCTGCAAACTGAGTGTAGATCACGCATACGAACGCACTTGGGCCAAGCACGGGCACAGTGCAGGGTGGCAGGTTCCAGGCACGTCTCCCCAGCATAAGTCCTCCTTCCCCGCGGAGGCCAGTCCCCCCAGTTACAGCTGGACGTGAACCCCAGAGCAGAGTCCCCAAAGCACAGTGTTGGCTTCCACACACCTCCTGGGGGCTCCGCTTCCATTGCTCCAACATACCAGTCCCCAAAATGGCTCTCCACGCCCACTATTCCGGTTGACACAAGCGAGGTCCAAATGTCTGAGTGGATAAGGATCTCTAAGCTGCCTGCTTGACTGATTTATGTCCCGGGAATGTGTGACCTGTATACCCGCAGAAAGCTTCCAAGGGACAAGCAACACACACAAAGCCACAGGTGGAGATGGCATTCCGGATGGTTAACCTGAAAGAAAGACTCAGTGGAACAACTGGGTAGCTCTGGCTGAGTTTCCTGGGAAAAATCATAAAACCACCCACACCGAATTATTCCCATCGGCTCACATGCCTGCAGATTGGCTGGTAATTTGGGGCAGTGGAAAGAACAGGACCTCACTGACTTGTGGAGTGAACTCGAGCAGGTTATCAAAACTTTCTTAGTTTCAATTTCCTCTTCTGTAAAGTAGGGCTAATAATAGTTCCCCCTTGTATCTTACTGGGAAGATGAAATGCATTAAGGTATGTGAAGTGCCTGGTGGGCATTTCATTACTGTTAGTTCCCTTTCCTTTCCTCTTTTCACTTTAGTGGTTTGATGCTCTGTGTCAATGAGCCAAAAGAAAACAGACGGATTTTCTTATCAAGAAAGCAGACCTACCTGTGAACTATGCATGTGCATCTTCTTATCCTCTGTGCATTCGTATGCAAAGCAAGATGAAGCAGCACTAGAATCTGCTAGCTTCTCTTCGCCAAATGAGGGTCTTCAAATGCCCTGACAGCAGCAAGAGAGCTAAAGGATATCAGTGGGAGGGCTAACCAGGCCAGACAACCGCCTAAAATCATCAAGACTCCAGAAATAACTACTGTGGTTTTGCAGACCTGTATAAACAATGCGCAGCCCTTCCCAAGATTAGCCGTAGGCAAAGAAGGATGAAGTTAGTGGGACACAGGACTGTACCCAAAGTCAATTTGTAAACACTGCAGAGAAAACAGAGATGGGGCGGTGGACACTGACTTGCCTGGGGGTGCGCTGAGGGTGGACTAAGGAAAGGCTGAGCGGGGGGGTAAGTAGCCACAGACGTGAAAGGTCAGTGCTTGTTTGTCTCTATGCATAACCTGTAAGAATGTCAAGGAGGGGAGGAAATATAACGAGGCTGAGTGGCCTTTTAACTTTGTGATACACTAAGTTTCTAGCCCAGTAAGAGTGAATGGAATACGTGCCCCCTTTACAGGTTATGGCTTTGTATGACTCAAGAAAAGAGAAAATGTTTTAAGAGGCCAACTCAAAGGCTGACAAAACATCTTAGCCATTAATTACCTCATTAAAAAAGAGCGGGTGGGGGCTTCCCTGGTGGTGCGGTGGTTGAGAATCTGCCTGCCAATGCAGGGGACACGGGTTCGAGCCCTGGTCTGGGAAGACCCCACATGCCGCGGAGCAACTAGGCCCGTGAGCCACAACTACTGAGCCTGCGCGTCTGGAGCCTGTGCTCCGCAACAAGAGAGGCCGCGATAGCGAGAGGCCCGTGCACCGCGATGAAGAGTGGCCCCCGCTTGCCGCAACTAGAGAAAGCCCTCGCACAGAAATGAAGACCCAACATAGCCAAAATAAATAAATAAATAAATAAATTTAAAAAGGAAAAAAAAAAAAGAGCGGGTGGGCATGTTGATGAGTTAAGTGTAAATGAATTAGAAACATGTGAAATAAATTTATTCCAAAATCCACATGCGACCACCATAATGTAGACTCTGGAATAAGCATCTAGTTAAATCAAACACTGAAGAAGGTTCACAAAGGTTGATGAATAAAGGGATGAAAACATTTCTGGGGATTTGGAAAAATGAAGATTTGGGAAATAAAGAGGAGACCAGAGCAATGCTAGTAGGCTTGACTGCAACACGCCATCCTTTCAGAGTCTTGATTTTGCAAAGAGACAAGCTCGGTCTTACCACATTCAACCTGCAATGTCATCAAAATTATAGACACCCACAGAAACACTGGGCTGCCCTGGGAGCTGCGTGAAATCAATCAAGCTAGCCTGGCAGATAGGTTTATGGTCCTTCCCGCACTGCCTCAAATGCCCTACTGCCCAAACGTGGCCATCATGCACCCTCTAGCCATCACCACTCCACACCTCCCTCCGCCAAAGAACACACTGGAAATGGCATTGCCTTTCTCCTCCTGGCCATTCTGCTGTCTCCATACACCCACACCTGCTTTCAGCCATACCTCATAACCACTCGCGGACAGAAAGCTTCCAGAGCAGCTGTTGTTTAGTACAGAGACCGAATTAATCACTCCCACCTTCATGCACCCCCAGCTTTTTGTTTGTGTCCTTACTCACCCTTACTTAATTCAAACCTTGGAGCAAGAGTTAATGTGTTTACCCACTTATTTCTCACTAGACTGCAAACTTCTCTAGGACAGAATTAAAAAGTGCATCTTCCTAGCGAAAACTCCATGCCTGACTTGAACTGATTTTACCTGGAATCAGAAGACTGGGGCTGGAGATGTGGTTCTGACACCTCTGACAACTTTGGGCTCCGCGGCCTTGGTTAAACCATACTTCCAACCTTCTGCTTTCTCTTCTAAAAAATGACACTAATAATGCTTCTCTCAAGCTTGTTGAAGGATCACATTGGATAATGAGTATAAAAAAATTTTTAAACAATGAAGAACTATACCCAAAAAGGCAGTAATTTTTTCCAGCAGTCAAAAAGCATTGACTTTCCAAATTTTAGAGATGTCTCTATTCACTAAGAAATCATACTCCTGCTTCCTGTGCTAACCTAAACCATCCGGGTGTCTCATCCCTTATCCTTCATAATTTCTAGTTAAGGTCCTATTGTCACAGGGACAGAGGCTACACAAAGCTGACCAGGAGAAGTCTTCTAGTTCACTGTCACCATCATCTGTGAACTCTACCAAGTAGCTACTCAGCTCTGTGCTAACTGCTAGAGACGGGAAGAGAAGCGATTCCTCACCTCTGTCCTCAGAAGCTAGTTATCGCACTGGAGGCATGAGACATTACAATAAAAGGTAAATAAGAAAACAAAGAAGTTTTTGTGTGGCAAATGCTGAGTGGCAGAAGACCTACAGGAATTCAGGATGGATTGCTGCACTACAGAGCGTACAGTGCCTGGTTGTGAAAAGAGGAGCCGGGGTTCTTAGGGGAAAGGAAGAACCCACAGGACCTGGAGAAACACCAGATTGCGGTGGGAGAGGAGGGCAGACACATAGAAGGTGCGGGAGGACTCAAGACTCCAGCACTGTAAGCTGGGACAAAGTGAGAGAGTGTCATGGACATATATACACTACCAAATGTAAAATAGATAGCTAGTGGGAAGCAGCTGCATAGCACAGGGAGATCAGCTCGGTGCTTTGTGACCACCTAGAGGGTTGGGATAGGGAGGGTGGGAGGGAGGGAGACGCAAAAGGGAGGGGATATGGGGATATATGTATATGTATAGCTGATTCACTTTGTTATAAAGCAGAAACTAACATACCATTGTAAAGCAATTATACTCCAAAAAAGATGTTTAAAAAAAAAGAAAAAATGACTCCAGCAGTAACTGCTGGGATCGGAGCACCTCTGCCTCTGCCCAGTGACAATGTTTGGGTAGAAAAGATAAGGCTCGCAGAGGCTTATTTGGTTTGCAGTAAAATCAGACACTGAAGTGATGATTCCTGGCAGGCCTGGACAGTCACAAACTAGGGTTCCCCGAAGGACTCTGAGATGGGTCTGTGGATTTTACACAGAACAAGAGTTGAAGGGTTGAAAGTAGAATTTGTCTTCCAAGAAGAAAGACTTAAGACCAACAGAGGATGAAAGACTGGGTCTTGGGGTACATCTTCATCAATGGAGCTGGAAAAGGAAATAAGACCAATAAACCAGGCAGACATTGTAGTGTAAGAAGCAAGTAGCAGAAGTAAGAGCAAGGGTCAATGAAAATGGCCAGAGAATTTCAAGAAGGATACACTTTCAACAAGGTTACTCACTAGGAAATCTCTTGACGTAAGTTTTGAAAATTTCCCCCCTTCTCTGATACTTCCAGACCTATCTTCATGGTATAGGAATCTCCACAAGGCAGGCTGGGAAAATGTGCATTGTGCCAGGGCCCTGGGTGGTTTCGAGGAAAAGCCACAGGAGATAACTTTCTGCAAGTGGCCCTGTGGGTCCCAGGCAAGCTCTTGATTATCCAGGAGGAGAAGCATCCACCAAACTCAGAACATCTCATGCCAAAATGTAATTTTCTGGGCTTCCCTGGTGGCGCAGTGGTTAAGAATCCGCCTGCCAATGCAGGGGACACGGGTTCGAGCCCTGGTCCCGGAAGATCCCACATGCCGCGGAGCAGCTGGGCCCGTGAGCCACAATTACTGAGCCTGCGCGTCTGGAGCCTGTGCTCCGCAACAGGAGAGGCCGCGATAGTGAGAGGCCAGCGCACAGCGATGAAGAGTGGCCCCCGCTTGCCGCAACTAGAGAAAGCCCTCGCAGAGAAACGAAGACCCAACACAGCCAAAATAAATAAATAAATAAAATTTAAGAGATAAGCAAAACATTCTCTCTATAAATTTGAAAAAAAAAAATATGTTAAACCCAAAACTCGTAATTTATCCCTCACCCTCACCTTTCCCCTTTAGAAAAAAAAAAAAAAATGTAATTTTCTAAATTCAATTTAATTTCCCTTATCTCCCTATGCATCCTAATCCTGGCTTAAATGTATTCTCTATAGCTTGCCTTTGGTTGCAAAGAATTGGAAACAAAGTGGGATAAAAGAGAGTAAAATTCAATTAAGTTTAACAAATTATGGAACACCTAGTGTAGATACTATGCCAGGAACTGGGGATAAAACAGTACACAAGACAGACCAGGTCCTTGCCCAGCCCAGCGGACGGACAGCAGACAGTTAAGGGAGAAGTAATTCAGCAAGAGGATTTATCCAAGTATAGGTGGTGAGGATCCACCAGAAAGAGTGTCATTTAAACTGAAGGATGACGTTAGCTGAGATTCTAATCAGAGAATAAAAAGAAACAGGTAAAAGTCTACAAATTTGCCAAATACTAACTGTGAAAAGAAATTTATTTGTTTTTTATAAATTTATTTATTTATCTATCTATCTATCTTGGTTGCATTGGGTCTTCGTTGCTGCGCGCGGGCTTTCTCTAGTTGCGGCGAGCGGGGGCTACTCCTTGTTGCAGTGCATGGGCTTCTCATTGTGGTGGCTTCTCTTGTTGCGGAGCACGGGCTCTAGGTGTGCGGGCTTCAGTAGTTGTGGCACATGGGCTCAGTAGTTGTGGTTCGTGGGCTCTAGAGCGTAGGCTCAGTAGTTGTGGTGCATGGGCTTAGCTGCTCCGCAGCATGTGGGATCCTCCCGGACCAGGGCTCGAACCTGTGTCTCTTGCATTGGCAGGCGGATTCTGAACCACTGCGCCACCAGGGAACTCCCGAAAAGAAATTTTTTTAAGCAAAACAAAAAACACAGGATGAAAAGGCATTTGGGCCTTACTGAAGAATATCTACAGAACTTCTGATGTTGAAATTGGCTCTGCTGAGTGTGGACAAGTGGGAAAATTCTCTGCTGGAACGTGAAGGCAGAACAGTAAACTGGAGGCCTCTCAAA
Source organism: Balaenoptera borealis (assembly GCF_965194805.1). Classification (NCBI taxonomy): domain Eukaryota; kingdom Metazoa; phylum Chordata; class Mammalia; order Artiodactyla; family Balaenopteridae; genus Balaenoptera; species Balaenoptera borealis. Next base: position 107,593,671 of record NC_138868.1, on the reverse strand, counting down.
CAAACCAGTGTCTGGTAAGGCCCCCAAGTACTGTCAATGACCAGAATATCTCCCTCTGCTGTGATAACCAGCATAATGCAGGCAGTTTCCATCAGGATGCCTCCATGTCATGCAGACAGTCATGTGATTTCGATGGTTAAATCTCTTCTTCCTGGTACCCCACTATTTTCTTTTTTTAAAAAATTATTTATTTATTTAGTTTTGGCTGCGTTGGGTCTTCGTTGCTGCACGTGGGCTTTCTCTAGTTGCGGCGAGTCGGGGGCTACTCTTCGTTGTGGTGCGCAGGCTTCTCATTGCAGTGGCTTCTCTTGTTGCGGAGCACGGGCTCTAGGCACGCAGGCTCAGTAGTTGTGGCACACGAGCTTCAGTAGTTGTGGCTCACGGGCTCTAGAGCGCAGGCTCAGTAGTTGTGGCGCATGGGCTTAGTTGCTCCGCGGCATGTGGGATCTTCCTGGACCAGGGATCGAACCTGTGTCCCCTGCATTGGCAGGTGGATTCTTAACCACTGCGCCACCAGGGAAGTCCCCCCATTATTTTCTGATAAAAGTGTGCCCTTAAAACTTATGCAGATAACTCAGCCCAGGGACACAGAACTAGGTTGCAAAATGGACTCAAACTCTGGCGGAATCTACTTATTGAAGGTAGGAGGATGGAGCACTGTATTTGGGGGAAGGCTCTCGTTGGAGAGAATGAAAGAATTCCTCTCCTTTCTCTTTTACTCAAGGTGTTAAGATTGAATGGCAACCAGTGCACCCCCAAACAGTAGTGGGAAAATTATACAACAGACATCAATATTTATTTGTTTGAGTCTTGCTCTTGTAGGTAATCAGGGAAAACAGTAATAAGGAGTAGGAGTAGGAATAACAGTAATAAGATTCTGCAACACAGTGAACGTGAAGCATGTGGACCATGGTACCCAACTGGCCAACCAGGGCCAAAGACAGTTGCTCCCTACAGCAAGATGCCCCTGCACTGAGCCGCATCCTGTCTGTTTAAGATCCAGCTCCGCCCTCAACAACGCCATTCAGCTGGCTTTAGCTTCAGTCCACAAGGAGGTCTCTCTTTCTCTGAATTCTCCTCATCAGTAGATGGCGGGAGTTGGCTGGGCTTTAAGGTCCGTTCTGGTACCAAGATGCAATGACTTTATCAGCAATATCACACTCAGACACAGTGAGTCTCTCTTACATTTCTCAACTCGATTGTTAAGTCTTTGTCTTATACTTCAGTTTCCCACAGTGTACTTCCCATACTTTGCAAATGGTATCAGCTAAACAAATATTAGCTGAATTTAACGAGTGAGCTAAGAGAAAGAGTATTAATGCCTGCCTGCATGTAAACCTCCTCAGCACTACTAAATCTTGTCAGTTCACAGGGGAGTAGAGTGATGAACTAATTACTCATCTGATATCCTCTTAGGTGATCCAGATCGTAATTACAAAGGCAAAAGACTAACTCTGCATAAGTCTCACTGTGCACAATTAAGACTTTGAGGCTAGGTGATTTACAGCGAATGACGCATTGAATAACAAAACAGAGAGATTATTTTTTTCTAACCCACGCTTTGCTGGGATAAGGTGTTAAAGTCACACAGAAGGTCGATGTCTGAACTAGGAGCAGAGCTCAGACCTCCAGAGGAAAGGACAAATGTGCTGTTCACGTCACTGTACTGCTTTTCTAGGCAAGAGCCACCAAAATGCTGAGTACTGTTTGGCCTCAGATACTTATTTTTCCTCATTCTTGTGGTCTATTTATTTTGATGGTTAACTCTTTCAGTCTGCAACCCAGTGTGAAAAGCACTATGATTTAAATAACCTGAGAAGACATGGTAAATATTAACCTTGGAAGCTTCTGGGCGTTTGCAATTTCTCTCCTTTTCTTTCCAGCTTTACTGAGGCCTGATTGATAAATAAAAACTGTATATGATGAAGGTATACAACGTGCGATTTGATGCATATATATACATACATTATGCAATGATGGCTGCAATTCAGCTAATTAACACATCCATCATCTCACATCGTTACCTTTTGTGTGTGTGAGAAGAACCCTTAAAATCTACTCTCGCAACAAATATCAAGTATGCAATACAGTATTGTTGACTGGAGCCAGCATGCTGCACATTAGGTCTCCAGAACCTATATGTATATTCAACTAATAACTGAAAGTTTGTACCCTTGGACCAACATCTCCCCATTCACCCCCACTATCAGCTCCCCACAACCACTCTTCTGCTTCCATGAGTCCTACGATTTTAGACTGCACCTATAACAGGAGGTCATGCAGTCTTTGTCTTGGCCTAACTCATTTCACTTGGCATGATGTCCTCCAGGTTCATCCATGCTGTCACAATGGCAGGATTTCCTTCCTTTTCTTTTCTTTTTTTCTTTTCTTTTCTTTTATTTTTTTATTGGGGTATAGTTGTTTTACAATGTTTTGTGTTAGTTTCTCCTGTACAGCATAGTGGAGTTCCCTGTGCTACACAGCAGGTTCTCATTAGTTGTCTATTTCATACATATTAGTGTGTATATGTCAATCCCAATCTCCCAATTCATTCCACTCCCCCTTTCCCCCCTTGGTGTCCATACATTTGTTCTCTACGTCTGTGTCTCTATCTCTGCCTTGCAAACAGGTTCAACTGTACCATTTTTCTAGATTCCACATATAGGCGTTAATATGATATTTTTCTCTTTCTGACTTACTTCACTCTGTATGACAGTCTCTAGGTCCATCCACGTCTCTACAAGTGACCCCATTTCATTCCTTTACATGGCTGAGTAATATCCCATTGTATATATGTGCCACATCTTTATCCATTCATCTGTCGATGGACACTTAGGTTGCTTCCATGTCCTGGCTATTGTAAATACAGCTGCAATGAACACTGTGGTCCATGACTCTTTTTGAGTTATGGTTTTCTCAGGGTATCTGCCCAGTAGTGGGATTGCTGGGTTGTATATTAGTTCTATTGTTAGTTTTTTAAGGAACCTCCATACTGTTCTCCATAGTGGCTGTATCAATTTACATTCCCACCAACAGTGCAGGAGGGTTCCCTTTTCTCCACACCCTCTCCAGCATTTATTGTTTGTAGATTTTTTGATGGTGGCCATTCTGATCGGTGTGAGGTGATACCTCATTGTAGTTTTGATTTGCATTTCTCTGATAATTAGTGATGTTGAGCATCTTTTCATGTGCCTCTTGGCCATCTGTATGTCTTCTTTGGAGAAATGTCTATTTAGGTCTTTTGCCCATTTTTTTATTGGGTTGTTTGTTTTTTTGATATTGAGCTGCATGAGCTGTTTGTATACTTTGGAGATTAATCCTTTGTCCATTGATTCATTTGCAAATAGTTTCTCCCATTCTGAGGGTTGTTTTTTTGTCTTGTTTATAGGATTTCCTTCTTTTTCAAGGCTGAATAATATTCCACTGCATACAGAATAGTTATTTATTTATTTCACATTTCTTTTTCTATTTATCTGTCAACAAACACTTAGGTTGTTTCCGTGTCTTGGCTGTCATGAATAATGTTGCATTGAACATAAGGGTGCATTTTTCTCTTCCAGATAGTGATTTTATTTCCTTTGGATATATACCCAGGAGAGGGACTGTCAGATCATATGATAATTCTATTTTTAATTTTTTTAGGAACTTCCATACTTGTTTTCCATGATGGCTGTAATCATGTGGTCCATTTTTTTAGGAAGCTTGAGCATGTTAGAGATTAACAGCTAATAATCTGATATCTTACCATCCAGTCTGAAAGACTTCTGCTTGGAAATTTTTCCTAAATTGGACGAGTAGATGTTTAGCAGGGAAGGAGGAAGTGAGGGTGGACCTCTGACTATATTACAGCTCAATGGCCCACAACACTGGCATTGATTTGTTCATAAAAAAATAATAACTCACCCTACAGTAAGGGCCTGAGAAAGGGTCAATCTCTCCAAAAGAAGAGAGGCTCAACAAGCTGCTAAGTCAATCTCATGTCCCTTAAATTCCACCCATAATCTCAAGGCGATGGACAGAAGGAAGGGACAAAGGAAGGAAAGCTTATTGCGCACCACCATGGGCTAGACTTTGCACACACCATATTTCTTTTACTCCTCACAAAAATTATCCAGTGACGAGGGCACATATCTGGAATCTGAACAGAAGTCTGTTTGATTCATGGCCATGCTCATAATTATATAATGCTACCTTTCAAAACCCTAAAATACACCTTCCCAGGGACTTTCCTTTCTGACATTCTAGTGTTCCAGACAGTTGATGTACATTCGTGCACCATTCAAACCCTCTGCCTCTTCCAGGGTGTGCTTGTGACTTAGGTACTCGTGTTGGCTCACATGGCATAAAAATAGTAAGACCTCATAATTTTCATGACTCAGCACCCTATTCTCCCTCCCCAGAAAAGACAGGCAAAGGATATAGTGTTTTTGTTTCTTCTTAAATCACAGTAATTTTTTCCCAATAGAAAGCAACATGTTTCAACGTAGAAAATTTAAATCTACAGAAATATAGACACCAAAAAAAGTTGTGTACACTCCCACATACAGAAAAACCAGTGAAGCTCACAGATTCCTGAAAGATGTAGGAGGTCCTATTTGGAGAGGCTCTGCTTTGCCTGGAAGAAAGATGGCACCATGGCTTTAGTCCAGCAGGAAAAAGAGGACAAACAGTTGTGTTTCCTGGGGAACAGCTTGGGTTGAAACAAAGTATGAGTATGACATTCTGAAATCCATCTAACAAACACAGAAATAATGGGCCTATTACCAAGACCAAAGAACTGAGCCAAGCCACACACATGGGCAAAGAACTCGAATTTGTAGCCAGATGCCCAGGTATTTTCTCATTTTCCATGAGCCATTTCCCCACTGACCATGTGAGAAGTAGAGAGGCATTTTTATAGAACTTGCAACTATTCCTAGAGATATATATCAATACTGCTTCTCCCAATTAGTCAAATTTATTTCCCCAGCTGGTAGCAAGTTAACAAATGCTGTGGAAAAGTTGTACAAACACACATAAATACTCCCTCTGCTCACTAGATTCTGAGCTCAGGATTATCGGTTCAAAAACTGTCATTCTATTAACAGAAAAAAAAATAAGGTCAGTAAATAGCAGTGCAGAATTTTACCAAGATTACTTCAAAGCACAGATATTCTTTAAACTGAAATAAATTTACAAAAGCACAGATTTTTAAAATAAGCGTATGTAATTCAATATCCTGAGACAAACCGTAATGGAAAAGAATATAAGAAAGAATATGTATATATGTATAACTGAATCACTTTGCTGTACAGCAGAAATTAACACAATGTTGTAAATCCACTATACTTCAATACAATAAGTAAATAAATAAGGATATATATTTTTTAAAATTAGGATCTTTTCTGCCTATTTAATAAGATGAACATTAGAACAAGATTTTGAAATTTAATCAGAAAATGGAAAATTATACAAACGTCAATGTAATAATTGATATATTTCACTTTAAATACATACTATTATAAACTGAAAAGGGCAATACACCTGTAGGCTGATAGTATCATCCGGCGGGGACCCCTGGGAAGGCACAGTCCTTCCCAGAACATCTCCCTTCCTGCTGTCAACACTACAGAACCCACATAAGGCATAACTAACTACCAGCGCAGACTCAGTGTGACTCTGCAGTAGGTCCACATCCCTCCAACAATCGGAAAGTATTCATCTCTGCTGTTCGGATTCAGCACAGAAAAGAGGATTTTTGACAAAAGCAACTTCTAGGCCCCAATGAGAAGAGCTTAACACACAGTCTGTCCTGCAGGCATGAGCTCTCTTCCAGGGGCCCAACCCCGAAGGCCCTGTACCCAGCACCCCTAGGTCCTTTTTTGAGGCCAGATCCTGCCTTCCCTCTCTCATCGCGCATCTGACAGCTGAGGTGAGGACTGCCCCAGGGAAGCATCTTCCGCGTCCAGGAAGCGAGCTGAGAGTGAGTCAGAGCACAGCGGGGTCCGTCTCTGGTCCGCTGCGTCCACGTCACTATCCCCCTGCTCAGCAGAGAGGGCAGGAGTGTGGGAATGTCGCTCAAAGTACCAATAAAGACATTGGATGGGTGTACTCCTAGGACACTGCAAAAGCCTCCAAAGGTAGCCTCCCACAGCAGCCAGTCTACACCCCACCAATATCTCAGTGGCAAGCATCCGTTCACAGAGGAGAGGAAGAACCGCAGTTGGTCATTTATATTTTGAGGTCTATAGCGAAATTCTTAGCGTCAGGTTCGAGCTGTCACTTTTCTAAGGTAGCAATTAAATACAAACAAGTGGTGACACTTGTTAACCCGCTCACTTACTGATTAGGGGACCTGGCTGGTCAGAGTTCAAAGGGGAAATAATCAGCCCCAACACGCCAGCTCCAAGTACAGCTGATGGGCGCTACATTTCTTCTTATTCTTAACTAGCAAGGATCTATAGGATCCTTAGTTTCAAAAATCTCTGGGCATTATAGCCAAAGAGAATCCTTCAGAAACACTGAGCCAGCTCGTTTCTCCTGAGGAATTTCTGAGAACCGTCGTGTAGGAAGGGCCTGTCTTGACAAACTTCTCCATCCCCGGCGCTGTTCTTTCTACTGTGAACACACTAACATTTGCTGTTCTTTCTTAAACAGCTTTCCTACCTCCGCCCCTAGCCACACCCTACTGTCCCCACACCAGCGTCACCTCCTGTCAAGGCTGGTAAACAATGTAGGACCCAGACACGGCATGACGCCCAAGCACTGAGAGACACGGGGCCCAGCCCAGAGTCACACGTGAGGATTTAAAAAGCACCTCCAGCCTTACCCTCTGTGCCAGCCCTGGCTCTGAACCCACCTGCAGACCAAATGGAGTATCCACATGGAGGTCAGCCAGCCCAACTACTCCAATCCTTCCCACAGACAAAGATGAAACAAGAGACAGGAGATGTGCAAAAACCCCACATCTCTGAAACTGGAAACTGGGTGTGGACTCAGCCTAAGAAGGGAGAGAAGAGCCCAGGGGAGGGTGGACCCCGGAGGAAAGAGTCTCCAGAAACAGCATCCTCGGACGATTCAGGGAAATTAGTGGGTCTGCAGCCACACTTTTACTTCAGAACCATCTAGGGTCAGCTAAGGCTTCAGAGAAGACCTAAAATGGCCTGTTGGCCTCTTTCCTGCAGGAGGAGGAGAACACAGAAAAGTTGGGGTGAGGGGAGAAGAGTTTATTAAAACAAGTCTTGATAAATGCCTTGTCCAAACATATCTTGTGCAATGAAGGACATGGTCCTCCTTAGTTTACAACTCTTTGAACAATTTAGTTACGAAAAGGAGCCAAAAGATTCCAGGACTCAGTGCTGTGTGATCTGGGAAACGGTTTGCAAGCATCTGGTCTTTCTTGAGGAGAAGGGAGAGAGGCCGAAGGTGATGGGAGATGCACTTAATATTACAAGTTATGAGAAATGGGCTCAGCAGAGCAACAAACATTGCTCATCTGAAATCTCTGGACAGCTGGAGAAAGGGAAGCTTGCTGCCTGGAATAGTTCTGTGGGGCACTTCCCATGACATCCTGGAGGCTTGGCTAAAAAAGTAAGGTGAAGGGCGTTTCCTGATGCTTCTGGATCTCAAAGGGGAAAAGGGCTCCGAGGAGAACAATTGGCCGGCCGGCCCGACAACATGAAGTCACAGAAACATCAAAGGGTCTGTCTTATTGGGCGATGCTAGCACGCTGATAACGTACCATCGTCTTCAACACCATCAAAACGCCTATTAGGACCCTAATTATGGGGCCTATCACAGGAAAGGAACTGAGAAAGTCACAAAGCACCAAAATCATTCTTGCTCGTAATGTTTATAATGGGGTGAGTGTGGGGGATGGAATCATCTAACTTTTTAATTAAAACAAAAGACTTGATATTAAGTTAAAAGTAAAAGAAATGAAAAGTAAAACAACTATTAAATAAAGGTAAAAATAACTATTAAATACAAAGGTATAAATGAGCAATATTGTACTAGTCATCATGACTTAAAATGAAAGGCTTAATGCCCTAGAGCCAAAAAGAACAGGGAGTCCATTCATTAATTGCTATCTCATTATTCCGGAGATTTGTTGACAGCTCTATTGCTCACTCTAATTATTTTTGGCCCAACACTTTAGCCCTTAGGAAAATCATTAGTAATAATACATTTGAATTTCTCACACCTAGCTCAGGTGGTATTTTCACACACCCAGGATCCTTGTAATCAGGCACAGGGTCTTTCTTAAGCTAGCACAGGACAGCAATTGCAGAGAGCTCCAAGCAGGCTCTCATCTGTCCCCTGCTTCCCCCTGCTGTCATCCCATGCAATGCAAACACAGGACTTGAAGATACGCGTATCAACAGAGCATTATGGAAGTCTAAGAAAGGAACTGGAGACGTTTCCCATCCGAGACATGGAGAAGAGCTCATTCGGTAAAGTCTTGGGTTATTAAAGAAAGATCTGTACCCAACCTAGGAGCTGTAATTAATACTACAGAAAAGAAAACAGGGGAAATGAGAACTAAGTCTTACTCACTCCCTGAGAAACATTACCGGTCCTACAACAGAATGAAAGATTGAATTTACGTAATTCCTTTATCTCAGAAGCTTTAAGATAAGCCATATAAAGTAGCTTAGTCACAGGGCCTAACTTAAATAATATCCAGAACTGAACTGAATCAAAGGTCATACAACCCTTACAAGCCTAGAGCTAATTTAGATAAAAGTCAAACAATTTCAGAAAAATTGCCATTTGCCTTTTTCTTAAAAGAAGGATACACATTCTCAACTCCAAAACCTCCCTACCTTAGTGAAATATAAGGAAATTCAAACTCAAATCAAACCAAAATAACCCCCGAGGTATTTATTGTCTAATCCCACATGCCCTGCTATCTTTGGATATGAAGAATGGTCATTCTTTTCCAAAGTGCCCTACACCTTTCCCATCCTTCCCCATCCCTCTGTCACTGACCTTGTTCAGGCCCTTAGGCCTTCATGCCTTGAGCACTGAGACATCTTTTTTTTTCTTTTTTAATTTATTTTATTAAAGTATAGTTGATTTACAATGTTGTATTAATTTCTGCTATATAGCAAAGTGATTCAGTTACATATATATATATACACCTATATATATATATTCTTTTTCATACTCTTTTCCATTATGGTTTATCGCAGGATATTGAATATAGTTCCCTGTGCTATACAGTAGGACCTTGTTGTTTATCCATTCTATATATAACAGTTTGCATCTGCTAATCCCAAATTCCCAATCCAACTCTCCCCTGCCCAACCCTCCCCTGCCCCCTCCTCCTGGGCAACCACAGCCTGTTCTCTATGTTTGTGAGTCTGTCTCTGTTTTGTAAATAAGTTCATTTGTATCATATTTTAGATTCTACATATAAGTGATATCATATGGTATTTGAATTTCTCTTTCTGACTTACTTCATTTAGTATGATAATCTTTAGGTCCAACCGTGTTGCTACAAATGGCATTATTTCATTCTTTTTCATGGCTGAGTAGTATTCCATTGTGTATATGTACTGCATCTTTTTGATCCATTCATCTGCTGAGAGATCTTTTTAACTGGTCTCCATATCTTCAGGCTTTAAGGTCTTCCTAAAAAGTGCTTTTTATCATGGCACTCCCTGCCTCAAAAACCTTCATGGACTCTCCAGTATCCAGATATAAAGTTAAATTCCATGTAATGGCAATCAAAACCCCTGATAAATTGAACTGGGCCCCAACTCACCTTTCCAATCAAAGGTCTACTCAACCTCACCTGCTGCTTACTCGATGTGCAAGAAATATACTTTGCCTACCCTGGCCTCCCTTCTCTGCTCACACTGGTCCTATAGATGGTGGTTATAAGCTCAGCCCAAGGGCCATACAGCCCTGGTTTTGAGTCTAACTCCACCACTTAGTACCTTGTGTGGCCTCTGACAAATGTCTTTAACCTTGATAAGCCTTGGTTTTGCCACCTGCACAAGAGAGATAATAATAACACATAGCTCAGAACTATACTGTGAGATTGAATGTGAGAGTTCCCGTAAAGTGCTTAACATGGTTCCTGGGAAGAAGTATGTCCTCATTGTTTGCCCTTTAAATTGTAAAATTAAATTAATTATTTGCAGTTCTCTAAGGCGAAATTCAAATTCCACCTGCAACTAGAAACTTTTTCCAAACATATCTAATGATATCTCTTCAATATCTTTTTTTTTGGGGGGGGGGGCATGCCGCACACCTTGCAGGATCGTAGTTCCCCAATCAGGGATTGAACCCGGGTCCACGGCAGTGAAAGCGCCGAATCCTAACCACTGGACCGCCAGGGAATTCCTCTTCAATATCTTAAATTCCCAACCATAATTTAGCAGCAGCAAATAGCCTTCTGGTTATTTTTGTTTTCCTCTATTTGAAACAGAAGTCTCTTGTGTGTTATTCTCATCTGTATCTCCTTCAGAACTTATCCCATGGCTGGGTACATACTTGGCATTCAATTAATTGTCCCTAACTATCCCAAGTACAAAAATATGTCGCTATTCCAACCTCGTCCACATGTGTTACAAACTACTTATGTGGCATACCTTGTATTATTAAGTTTTTCCTGTTAAATTTCAAGATCCAATCAAGCACGTTAAGGACAGGGGTCCTACTGTATATCTGATTACCTTCCAAAGAGACTCCATGCCTGTGAGTCTCAATCCCAGTTGCAAATTAAAATGATCTTGGGAGCTTTTAAGAATATTAATTCCCGGGCCCCACTCCCAGAGGTTCTGATTTAATTGACCTGAAGTGAGGCCTGGGGAGTCTGTTGTTACAGCCAGGGTTGAGAAGTAACTTATCACCAAGTACAAACCGTAAGTCAACAAATTCTTATTGATTTACTGATTGGCATGCTTATAAACTATAATGAAGCCTCCCAGGCTTCCTGTCTCTAAGTTAATAAACCTCTTTCCTCTGAACTTTGCCTTACAGGAGCCTCATGACAATTCCACTCCTCCCCTGATTTCACATAGCCCATCACCCCAAGATTCCATTACGAAATCCCCATATAAGCACAGCTCCCCAATGATTTAAAGGGCTACTTAGAGTAACTCCATCATGTCCATATTATTCTCATTTATATCTACTCTCTGCCTTTCTTTATAAACTCAGCTCTACAGGGAGGGTCACCATAGCACAACCAGAGAGACTGTGACATCTTCTGAATCACAGACCTATTTCAAGCCTGTCCAAGAATGTACTTGGAAAGAATCTTGCTATAATTCAGCCTTATCTATAATATGGCCATCACTCTGGATTCTGGATAATAATTAGACTCCTCCTTGCTTAGCCTGAGGTCAACAAAGGTCATTGTCCATATCTTAGGGCTCATGTTCAATCATATTTAATGGGTGTTCATGTAGAAACCTCCACATTTAATAGCACCTAAATAGGGAATTACCTGATGGTACAGTGGTTAAGACTCCACGCTCCCACTGCAGGGGGCACGTGTTCAATCCCTGATCAGGGAACTAAGATCCCACATGCCACGCAGCGCGGCCAAAAAATAAATTAAAAAAAAATAGCACCTAAATATTTCCTGAGCACTTGTGGTAGACAGAAGAGACATGGTCTCTCCTCTCAGAAAGCTTACAGTCTAGAGAGAGAGCACACGGATGAACAAATAATACAATAAACGAATATATAATCATACTTACAATAAGTACTATGAAAGAAGTATTCAGGTTGAGTGGTGGAGAATATCTAGGTGAGGTTTGGGGGTAAGAAGGCTGAGATACAGTCTCTGAAGAGGACACCTTTGAGAAGAAATCTGAAGGTTGAGAAGAACCAGCCATAGAAAGAACGAGTGTTTCAGGATGTGGAATGACAGAGGCGAAGGACCAGAGCAGGGAAAAGCTTATCAGCACATTCCAGGAACAGCAAAGAGGATGTACATGGAGCAGAGCGGGGGTCTGGGGAGACGGGAAAAGCCAGGTCGGGCGGCTGCAGCAGGCTCTGCAAGACCTGCACGCTGCTCGCTGACCGCCCGTGTTCGGCGCTGTTCAACGGCTACCTTCACGTTAGGGGCCTCCGTCCTTGTTTTATTATTCCTTTTCCAATATTTTAATCCACAATTTGTCTGGAAACAGAAAAGGTATTCTTATCAAACCCTCTCATGTCACGACAAAGTAATAACTGCATGACGTCATCAGAATTTGTAAAGCTGGGCATGGGCTAAAATCAACAGATATAAATATACAGTTCAATGGCTTTTCAGGACAAAATCCAATCTCTCTAGCACAGCACGCAAAGCCCTGCCCACCTCTGCAGCTTCCTCATTCATCATGGAACCTGTTCTGGTCAGTCCTCCAAACACCCCCGGCCTTCTCACACCCCAGCTCTTACAAAGGTTGTTCTGTCTGCCTGGCTCTCCTTCTTCGCCCGGTTAACATTTTTAATGCTCCAAGCTTTCACAGAGGTACCAAATCCTCCAGGAATCCTTCTCCAAGCTTTCTCAGAGGTACCAAATCCTCCAGGAATCCTTCTCTGCCCTCCCCCCCACCCTCTTCCATTCCAAGAGAGTTGGTTAAATGCCCCTCCTTTGTGTAACATCTTGCAAACATTTCTATCACAGCACTGTCGCACTCTATTGGTAATTTCTGTTTATCTATGTCTTTCCTACTAGACTGAGCTCAATTTCAAAACTGCATCTTAGTCCAGAACTGTATCTTAGAGACAGCATCTGGTAGAGTAGTGAATATTTAGTAGATACTCAAAGTTTACTGAATGAATAAATGAATTAAATACATATAACACGGAAAACATCTGATTTATCAGCTGTTTGTGGAGTGCGGATGGGTGAAAGGGGGGATGTGAGTTGATCACATTTCAAAGAGAGCCAACCCCAAGCCAAGGCTTCCTTAATAGAAGTGCTAAACACAGACCACTGCAGAGTGTTGGGCCCAACTGTTGAAAGCATCCTTTAAAGGAGACGTCACTCTCCAGGAGAGGGTGATGGGAACAGGGTAATTAGAAACAATGTTGTAGCAAGACTTGCTAATTGAATCAGGCTGAGCTCTTGGAGGGGGAAAAGCCACGTCTCAATAAAGTTGGAAAAAGAAATGATGGGCAGGCACAAGGGCACAAAATGATGGGCACGAAAATAATATTATTTTTTTAATTGTATTTTTAATTAATTTTTATTGGAGTATAGTTGATTTACAATGTTGTGTTAGTTTCAGGTGTACAGCAAAGTGAACCAGTTATACATACACATGTATCCACTCTTTTTTAGATTCTTTTCCCATATAGGCCATTACAGAGTATTGAGTAGAGTTCCCTGTGCTATACAGTAGATCCTTATTAGTTATTCGTTTTATATATAGTAGTGTGTATATGTCAATCCCAATCTTCCAATGTATCCCTACCTGCCCCCCACGCCAGGGATATTAGATGAAGGTGTGGTCATCATGGTTGGTACCGTCCATCTGCTCTTTAAAGTATTTATTTAGGAGTTACCTTATGCAGGGCACCATGCTACGCTCTGTAGGTAACAAATACGTTTAAGGGAAAAAAGCTTCCATCAACAGACGACTAGTTTAAGAAGATGTGGTACATAGATACAATGGGATATTACTCAGCCAAAAAAAGAATGAAATAATGCCATTTATAGCAACAAGGATGGACCTAGAAATTATCATATTAAGTGAAGTAAGTCAGGCAAAGACAAATATTGTATGGTATCACTTATATGTGTAATCTAAAAAATAATACCAATGAACCTATATACAAAACAGAAACGGACTCACAGACATAGAAAACAAACTTATAGTTACCAAAGGGGAGAGGGAGGGAGAGGAGGGGTACATTAGGAGTCTGGGATTAGCAGATACACACTACTATACATAAAACAGATGAGCAACAAGGACTTACTGTGTAGCACGGGGAACTATATTCAATACCTTATAGTAACCTATAATGGAAAATAATTTGAAAAATATACACATATAACCGAATCACTTTGCTGTACACCTGAAACTAACACAATATTGCAAATCAACTATACTTCAATTAAAAGAAACACAATACATAAAATAAAAACCCCTCTTGTCCAGGAATCCATAACTTAGTAAGGAGACAGGTAAGAAATATACACAGGAACCTATAAAGCAAGGTATTCAATTAAATGTGGAATAAAGAATATACAAGTTCTAGAAATTCAGTAAAGGGAGTGAAGACTTCTGCCTGGAATGTTCTGGAAGGACATGGCCGTGAGCCACTCTGATTAACAGAGAGGATTTTGATGGGCAGAAGGAAGGAATGAATGCAAGCATTCTAGGCAGAGGGAGCATTGTGACACAGGTATAAAGACAAAAACTTGCAGGACAGGTCAGGGAGGAAAAGCCACAGAAAATAACCAGAGACCAATGTTAGACTGTGAAACAGTTTCTAAATGTTTAACCTCTGCAATCTTTTGAAAGTCATTGTTTCTTCTCTATTCTCTCAAGCATCTAAAGGGTATGTGTGAGCTTTCCATCCTATCATATTATTATCCAAACAGTTTTATGTATCATCTTTAAATGTTAAGTTATATTATCAGTTAGGAAACTGTTTCATTAGTCCCAGTCAGGTCCATGGCCTGAACTCATAGTGTCAAGGAAGAGACAGACTAAAGAGAAAATTTTCGGAGACTGCTCTGAGGTTGGGAACAAAGGAGACAAATCTAGGGCACTCCAGAGCTCTGTGCCTGTGAGCAGGCAAATGGTGATCCCATTAAATAAGTGATAGGTGTCAAAAGAAAGACCTCCTTGGGAGGGAGGGGCACAGAAAAGAAGGTGAATTTGGCTTCAGACTTGCAGACTCTATCATCTAAGTGGAAACTTACCACCTCTACTGGACAGTCATCAAGTTACCTACCCTCTAGAGTGTGAGTAGACTGCTTTTGGCATATTAAGGAGGGCTGTCTTATTATACTTGAAATTACTGCAGTTGGAATGTCTCAGAACTTCTGCGTGTCCAGGGGAGAGAAATGCTTCTGCCCAAATGCTCTGAGGCCTTAAACCCCTCGAAGCATTAAGGGACTGGATTTTACTGTATCCGATGGAAATCTCTCTCAGATCAAGCAGTGGTCACAAGGATGCAAGACCAGATCAAGAGGATATATGTACGAATGTATATATAACCCACATATTTTTTGCATACTTCCAAATTGCATTGTTTATACAGCTGTTCACAAACTCAGCTTCTCTGTTTATTTTTGTCCTTAGAGGAAACAGAGAAGAGGGTTCTGCCTATTAGGCAAAGGGAGATCAAAGAGTCCCCTTCCCAGCCTGAGAGGGGATCCCACTAAAGCCTCCCATCTGAGCGAAGATCAAAACAAGCCTGGTGCCCTCCGAATGGCTCCTCCACTGAAAGCTCCTGAGGGCACCTGTTGGCCTCCTCCTTCCACCGCTCACACCAAATGGACAGGCTCTGCGTGCTCCTGGGAAGGAAACGTGCAATAACAGCTAGGCTCTCCAAAGAGAAAAGCATTTCCCACCGGGTTTATTAAGACAACGTGACTCTCACTGAGCAGGTAGCATCTCGGTTGTTTTACGAACCAAGGGGCAGAGGAGCCCGGAAAGGTCAGCCGACAAGCTGAAGGTATCCAGCAGTTCACAAGGGCACTTGGGAAGCAGGCAGATGGCAAATGCTTGCTTTCTGTCTTGGGCCAAGGGAAACAAATCGACACCCTCTGTGTTTTCCTTCCCCATCTCTGCTATGTGTCACCCTCTTAATTGGTTCTAATCACCTGAAGCAAGACTAGAAGAGTGACATCTATTCCCGGCACCCTTTTGGTTGGCTCATGAGACAGGCCTGCCCTTGTAACCTGTGAATAGGGCATTGTTCCCCACGTGAGCCTGCAGCCTCCTGCGATGACCCCTCCGATCTGGGTTTCCTTCAGGATGTGGCAAGAGCAGTCAGAGCTGCAACAAAAACGGCTGTGTCAGCGGGTGTGGCTGCGAGTCTCAATAGTTCTCCTTCAGAAAAATTGCAGGGTGAAATGGACACTAGATAATCTTTCATGGAAGCTTTGATCAAATCGTTATTTAGGACAGGTTCCTGCAGACGTGTGGTTGCCGAGGGGGAGGGAGGTGGGGGAGGGATGGGGTGGGAGTGTGGGCTCAGCAGATACAAACTAGCATGTATTGGATGCATGAACAACAAGGTCCTACTGCAGAGCACAGGGAGCTACATTCAATAGCCTGGGATAAACCGTCATGGAGAAGCACATGAAAAAGGATGTACACATGTGTATAACTGAGTCACTTTGCTGTATGGCGGAAATTAATACAACACTGTAAATCACCTATACTTCAATTTAAAAAAAAAAGAATGGGTTCCTGGTTCAGCGTCCCATCCCTTGTTCTGATGCTGTCCTTACCCCTACTGACCTTTTGTTGCCTACAGAAAAGTACAAATTTCCATTTGATCCAAAATCCACTTGCAGTGGAAGCAATCAAGAACGATCTCAGCAAGAAACAGGGGTGGAGGCTAAGTTCCCGCTTTCACATCTGGGCACCCACAATTCCACATCAGCTCTACAAAAGGAAATGCCAGTCAGTTACATGGGAAACATAAGATGAACTCACAGATGGTGGCAGAGCTGTGCCATCCACGGTCACCGCCAGCTCGGGAAATGCTCGTGCTGAGTGAGCACTGCGACCAAAGGTGGGGGGACAGGTTGGGAAACGGTGGTCCAAGAATGGAGGCTGCCACTTGCAAGGCTGAAGCTTGAGAAACCAGCAGCAGCCTCGTGGATGAACTGGGAATAACAGTTGCGAGGCAGATCCAAATTCCACACAGCCTTCAAGGATGTCCAAGAAGACGAGGCAGCAATCACCCGATTACCATGATAAACATGAAGTTTGCAACACTGTCCTGTTATGTCCACTTCTATTTCTCCCACCACCTATTCTGTAGGTAAGAAGTAGTGGAAAGGAAGAAATTTCAAAGTAATCGACCAACAGTGACCACCATTCCAAACCAGCTCATTGCTGACTAAGAAACATAAAGAGGCTGAGGAAACCACTGGGCTCAGAGCTCCGCGAAGCCCTGGAGCTGCCAGGGAGGCCGTCGCAGCTCAAGGAACGCAATTATTCCAAGGACACCACTGGTCTTAGCAGCTGCCAATTTCTCCAAACATTGTGCAATTGCAAAAAGAAGTGATTTGCAAACGCCATCCTCCTCCTCTGAACAAGTTCTTTACTGTGAACCGGTTGAGCTCCTGACGTGGCCAGAATCACTTCCTTCCCGCAATGTCCTGTCTTTTGTTAGACTTTTAAGCTCCCCGTGGGTTTTCATTGTTGTTTGTTTTGGATCGCCCTCAGTGTCTAGAATGTTCTCTTACATACGTTAGACATTCGATGAGCAACTGCTGACTGATTGATTAATTGATTTCTCTTTTAAAGGCTCTACGAGGAAACTGTTACAGAAGGAGGTAACCAACCAGTTAATCCTCAGTATTGCGAAATGTTTCCTTTCACTTCTGAAACATTAAATGTCATAAAAGTGTTTCATAAATAGCTCCGTTTTCTCTTTATAAAATCCTGTAAATGAAAGGGCACTACTATTCGCCCTTTTCCACAGATGGGGAAATCACAACATTCCAATATTAAACAGCCTGCCTGGTCATGTGCTGATTTTTACATCAACTCCCTTAGACATTCCTTCAAAAGGTTGTTGAGTGCTTATCCCATCTATGCTAGTATGGGACACCCAAGAGTTTTCATACACACTCTATTATTTAATCGCCATGTTAACTCGCCATAGTGTGTATTACTATGCCTTTTCTAGACACGAAGAAACAAGCGTTAAGAGTGTCTAAATAATTTGCCCACATTTACACACTTAATGGTGAGGGACTCAGAATTCAAACCAGGTCTGTGCCTTAAAAAGCTGTGGGCTAGGGGCTTCCCTGGTGGCGCAGTGGTTGAGAATCTGCCTGCCAATGCAGGGGACATGGGTTCGAGCCCTGGTCTGGGAGGATCCCACATGCCGCGGAGCAACTAGGCCCGTGAGCCACAACTACTGAGCCTGCGCGTCTGGAGCCTGTGCTCCGCAATAAGAGAGACCAGGACAGTGAGAGGCCCGCACACCGCGATGAGGAGTGGCCCCCGCTTGCCGCAACTAGAGAAAGCCCTCGCACAGAAACGAAGACCCAACACAGCCAAAAATAAATAAATAAATAAATAAAAAATTTAAAAAAAAAGAAAAAAAAAAAGCTGTGAGCTAGACGTAGCGAATGGACTTGAGGACAAGGGGAGGGGGAAGGATAAGCTGGGACGAAGTGAGAGAGTGGCATGGACTTATATACACTACCAAATGTAAAATAGATAGCTAGTGGGAAGCAGCCGCATAGCACAGGGAGATCAGCTCTGTGCTTTGTGACCACCTAGAGGGGTGGGACAGGGAGGGTGGGAGGGAGACGCGAGAGGGAGGGGATATGGGGATATATGTATACATATAGCTGATTCACTTTGTTATACAGCAGAAACTAACACACCATTGTAAAGCAATTATACTCCAATAAAGACGTTAAAAAAAAAAAGCTGTGGGCTATTATTAATACACAATGTATTATGAATACACAAGGTTTCTCAAAGAAACCTTGAAAAACAGAGCCAGAACTAAACTCCAAGCCTCACGACCCCAGGGCAGCAACCATTTCACTCCATCCCACACTACAATAATTTACATTTATTCATATACTTCTATGGAAGGATACTTATGTCTTCTACATACTTGTTTATTCTTTATCCACCTCCTTATCATAAACCTCAATCTTCCTACTTTCCTTTAAACCGAAAAACAGGTGCTCAAGTCTTGGCCAATGCTAAGAAATGTGTCTTCTTGACTTACATCCATCTCTAACAATTTTGCTTTCCTATCTTGTCCAAGTTTCTTGCAAGGCGATATTATCTCCACATTCTCATTTTATATCAACTCCCAAATTGTCTGCAGTGTTGATTCTGTCCCAGCCATTCCAATGAAAATGATCTGTCCAGGTCATCGACAACCATCTCCACATCTAGACTGTGTCTCTGAAGTGTGGGTCATGAGTTTGCTTTCGTAACCAGCTCCCAGATACTGCTGGCACTGCCAGGTCACAGACCACCGCTCTGGACACTCCTCAGCCTTTAATCAACTGGATCCCTCAGCTACATTTAACACTGCTGATGACTCATTCCTTCTGAAATTCTCTTCTTGATACTCTTTGCTGATTTTTTCTTTTATCTCTCTGACCAGGGTTTTACTTAGGCTCCTAATTTTCTCCTGCCCGTTAAATACTGGGATTCCCCAAGGCTCCATCTTTGACCCAATCCCACCACTGTCCTAGCTCATCATCTTTTCCCTGGAGGATGGCAAGAGCCTCCTAACTGGTTCTCCTGCCTTCAGTCTTGTCCCTGTCGAAGTCATCCCCATAGTGATTCTCCCCAAACCCATATCCAATTGTTCTTTCCTTGCTTGGACCCAGGCAGGGACTCTCCAGCGCCTAAAGAACGAAACCCCCATGGCATGCGCCCCTTCCTTTCTGACCCCGCCTCTCAGAACTTGCTCTCTGCACTTCACACCCTGTTACTATTGAGCTGCCTGCCGTTCCCAGATGCACACTATGCTGTATCAAGCCACCTCATCTTTGATCATATGTCCCCTCTTCCCAGGATGCCCCCAGCCTCACCCCGGGACTCTTATTCCCCTGGCTAATTCTTTTTTTTTTTTTTTTTAATTCCAAGATTTATTACCATAGGAGTACCTGATAGTTCAAGTTTGATGGAAGAATTCTCCATTCCATGATATACTATGCACGGCAATTAAAATAAAATAGCACAGCAATTATTCCCAGGAATCTGAAATGTCATATTACAATGAAACGTTTAAACCTTATAAGGTCAGAACTATTTTATTTTAGGAGACCAGTGTCAGCATCATAAGGACTAGTTAAGTCTTTTGATAATAAGGTTAAATATCAGCTAAGGTTCCTATGAAGTTTTTAAGTTAATCATGTGGAAAATGAAGTCACATTGTCAGAGTGAATCATTCAGAGAGGCTACAGTGAAAATTAGGGGCTCTGAGGACACACTGTGTGGAGATTAAGCCTAGATTCCCCACTTACTAGTTGTGCGACCTTCGGGAGAGCTATTTAACCTCAACCACAAATGGCTGTAGAGACCCCTGGCTAATTCTTATTCATCCTTTAAGGTTCAGCTCAGGTTTTCTCATCCATAAAGCCTCCCCCAGCCTTTCCTGCTGCTTCCTACATAGACGGGGCTGAATCCCTTCCTCTGTGCTCCCGCAGTGCCTCCGTGCTGACCTTTCACAGTGCTCTCCACAGAGTATTTAAATGCACTTATAATATGCTTATAGCCCTTTACTACTCAGTAAGCTCTTTGAGGGGATAATTCATATTGTAGCTGCTCCCTCATCCTGGCAAAGAGTAGGCGCTCCATGAATGTTTCCTGAGCTGACACACACCTGTTTCTCCTCCACCAAATAAAGGCGCTTGAGATGAGCAGCATTAGTACATGTCAGGGCTAAAGGTCTATGGTTCTAATCAAAGAGCCACAGACTCTCCAGATTCAGGAGAAGCAGCAGCTGGCTTACAGTCTAATCTGTTCTCTTGGCTCTCCAGAACTACTGGTCCTCCCACTCTGCCCCTCCAGTCAATCTGGAAGTCCTCCCATGAGAACAGTAATTCAAACAATACGCTGTCTAATTAACTACACTCCAGGAGAGCCTAGTGTGCTGAGGCATGTGTGTTACAAATGCAATACTGATGGGCTACTCTACCAGGTGGACGTAAGCTGGTCCATGGACCATCAAGTGGTCCATATGATGTTCCTTGAAGAGCTATTGAAAAAAGTGCTTATGCTTTTTCTCTTTCTGAAAATATCCCTAGAGTTGAACTGTAATCCCCAAAATGGTAAGTTAGGGAGGTAAAGTCGTCAGAAAGGATTTTCTCCAAACCACTGTATTACCAAGGAACAAAACTCAGTTATCCCAAGCCTTCTGAGGACAAGAAAACTCACAGCTGCACAGCCCTCTTCTCTCACAAACGCCATCATGGCCACTTGGCTCTCTTGAGGTTCCATAAGCCAAGTATTAGAACTCAAACCAAACTCATCTTTTGCAAATGGTGCTGAGCTGTGTTCTGTACAAAGTGAGCTAATACATTTCCTGACTTCCCATGCAGAATCTGATGAACTGAGCTGACCAAATGATGAATGCACCAGAATCAAAAATACTCACACACCTGAAACTCCAGTGGGAACAGCAATGAGATATTGTTTTCACCTGCTGCAACTAGGATTCCAATGCTGTACAATGAACTGCGAATTGTTAAATTCTCAATCAAATTTACGTCAGGACACATTTATTGAACATCTGCTTGGAAGAGGAAAACAACTGTATGTGTAGAATCATATTTTGCATTCTCCTAAGTTTCCTGTTTGATATTTAAGGACCTCCAAGCACTTGACTAACGAGCATACTGTCTCTGTTCAAAAGGAATAGAGTTCAAAAGAAGTGAAACAACTTACCCCTGTCACTCTAGGGGCTCATTACAAAATTAAAAGTAAACTCAGTACAGCAAATGAACCTCCATTCCTGGTAAAACACAAAGCCCTAACTTCATCAAGAGATATGAATAATATCCCGACCTTCCAAGGCAAAAATGATGAAAAGGGAAAAACAAAAAAAATGGATTTATGAAGCAACAATAAGTCATGATTCAAAAACACACAATTCACCCTAATCGTTTGCATTGTCCTTCTACTACACAAATATTATGTTGAGTGTATGCCTGTTTATTTATTTATTTTTTTGGCTGTGTTGGGTCTTCATTTCTGTGCAAGGGCTTTCTCTAGTTGTGGCAAGTGGGGGCCACTCTTCATCACGGTGCGCGGGCCTCTCACTGTCGCGGCCTCTCTTGTTGCGGAGCACAGGCTCCAGACGCGCAGGCTCAGTAGTTGTGGCTCACGGGCCCAGTTGCTCCGCGGCATGTGGGATCTTCCCAGACAAGGGCTCGAACCCGTGTCCCCTGCATTAGCAGGCAGATTCTCAACCACTGCGCCACCAGGGAAGCCCGCCGGTTTATTTTTAAAACACAGCTTCTAAAGATGCATTTCAGACAGTGTTGTCATTAATATTCTATTACATTTGATACAACTTTATCTACAACATTATATAAAGACTGGTGATAAAAATAATTATCCTTGGGGTTAGCAGATGCAAACTAGTATATACAGGATGGATAAACAACAAGGTCCTACTGCATAGCACAGGAAACTATATTCAATATCCTGGGATAAACCATAATGGTAAAGAATATAAAAAAGAACGTATATATAAGTATAACTGAATCACTTTGCTGTATAGCAGAAATTAACACAACATTGTAAATCAACTATACTTCAATTTAAAAAATACTGAAAGGGGCTTCCCTGGTGGTGCAGTGGTTGAGAATCTGCCTGCTAATGCAGGGCACACGGGTTCGCGCCCTGGTCTGGGAAGATCCCACATGCCGCGGAGCAACTAGACCCGTGAGCCACAACTACTGAGCCTGCGCGTCTGGAGCCTGTGCTCCGCAACAAGAGAGGCCACGATAGTGAGAGGCCCGCGCACCGCGATGAAGGGTGGCCTCTGCTTGCCGCAACTAGAGAAAGCCCTAGCACAGAAACGAAGACCCAACATAGCAATCAAGCAATCAATCAATCAATAAATAAAAAACTTTAAAAAAAAAAATACTGAAAGGGCTTCCCTGGTGGCGCAGTGGTTAAGAATCCGCCTGCCAATGCAGGGGACATGGGTTCTATCTCTGGTCCGGGAAGATTCCACATGCCACGGAGCAACTAGGCCCACGTGCCACAACTACTGAAGCCCGCGCGCCTAGAGCCCACGCTCCGCAACAAGAGAAGCCACCGCAATGAGAAGCCTATGCACCACAACGAAGAGTAGCCCCCACTCACCGCAACTAGAGAAAGCCCGCATGCAGCAACAAAGACCCAACACAGCCAAAAATAATAAATAAATTAATTTTAAAAATAATAATAATAATTTTAATTTCCAAATGGGTCTGCACTCTTAAATGATGCTTTCAACATTTTTAGGGCATTTTCCCATATCCACTAGCTTAGGCCAGATTCTTTCATGAAAAGATGTTTAATGCCAGTTATGTGCATTAGGTGACTTAACTTCTTCCAATTTCTTATCACTTTTCATCTCTGAAAGCTTTAAAAGGTTTTGCAGTTATCCTGATCATCAACTTTATGGTTCATGAAGGGGGCAAGTCTGTATGTCTCTATCATAGGGAACTTCAAGGAAGAAAGGAACAGGTGGTGTGAGATGACACAGCGTAAAGGTCCATGAGCTGTACTGGAACCTTGCTGGTAATTCCAGCAGCCCTTCTTCTGGGGCACCGTGGGGCTGAGCTCTGTCTTTGGAAGAGCAGTCATTGTCTGCAACTGTACGTTCACATCCCATGTCCTGTAGCACTCAGTGTCCTCACCAAATTCCAGCATATTCTACTACTCAGATTCCTTTTTCATGTTTAAGCCGTTGTGAGGAGGTGCTATGCACTGTTTAACAGCTGCTGTTTAACTCCGCTCCCCCACCAAATAGGTTATACTTTAGTCTCACAGATTAACTTGAAATGAACCGTTATCTGTCATGGTAAAGTACAATCAGGATGAACTGAGAGAATTAAAAAAAAAAACAAAAACAAAAACAGCGGACACTTTAAAATAGGTAAATCAGGCCTTCAACTTAAGGATTCTCACGCTGGAGCAGGCCATTCCAGATAATAAAGTCTATTACCTAGGTGTGGCAAGCTGCATATTATAAATACTTAGACCAAAAAAAAAAAAAAAGTGGGTACGGGGAGGAGCAGCTACATGTGCAAACTGCAGGTGTAGGATCGGGGTGGTCCCCAGAAGGGGAGAAAGGTCAATGGTGTGGAGGAAGCAGGGAAGATTGAGTGAGAGAGAAACCTATTAACTACAGTAAAAAAAAGTCCTGTAAAGAAACACCAGGCACAGACAATTCTCAACAGTTTAGTGACTTGCAAAACTACACTGCTTTTAGCACCTCCCATATGACACTAATATGCTAGATGCTTGAGGCACAAAGGAGAATAAGGCACAATCTGTGCCTGATGGAAGCTCAGAGCCCCACAGGAGGGGCAGTCGGACGCAAAGTCTCAATATATGTCCCGACTGAGCCCGTGCTGCTGGGGCACAGGGAGGGGGCGGCTGGTGCGTGACGGGGCTGGACAGACTGGGACTCCAGACACCGCTCCCACTCTGGCCTCTGGCAGATGGGCTCCTGTCTTTGATGCAGAAACATAAGGAAACACGTAGGATTTTTTTTTTTCTTTTTCTTAGATGTAATTCAGAGGTGAAATCCTTTGTCCATATAAGATTCAGGAGATTCAGATCATTCAATCTCTACAGCAAACCCAGGAGTATCGGTGTTATTATACCTGCTTCACAATGGAAAAGGAGAGGCCCAGGAAAGGACCACGGCTTTCCAGAGTCACCGAGAGGAGCAGAGGTGGAAAAGCTGTCTCCATGGTGGGACTCCAGGTTCCTATCAGGTTCTTAAAACAGATGTTAAGCTTTCAGGGATTCTCCTGAAAGGAGAAGAAAGTAAAAACCCATCCCCTTGGCAAATGCAGGGCTCACCAGCTCCTTAGGATTAGAGGAGCACATTTCTTCCGTGCTGATCCGCGGCTATTTCAGGATGGGGCAGCGGGCGAGGGCTGGAGGCGGCGCTGGCGGAAAGGATGGGAGGGCTGGGGCGATTCCAGGAGCACAGAAAGCCTCACACCCAGCCCCAAATGCACGGTACTCACCGCCCACAATCGAGGCCTGATATATACACCACCAAATGTAAAATAGATAGCTAGTGGGAAGCAGCCGCATAGCACAGGGAGATCAGCTCGGTGCTTTGTGTCCACCTAGAGGGGTGGGATAGGGAGGGTGGGAGGGAGACGCAAGAGGGAGGAGATACGGGGATATATGTATATGTGTAGCTGATTCACTTTGTTATAAAGCAAAAACTAACACACCATTGTAAAGCAATTATACTCCAATAAAGATGTTACAAAAATAAAAAATAAATAAAAAATAAAACGATTGCTCCTGCAAAGCTGCTGCTTCCTTCCTTAAGAGGGAAAGCCACAGGACCAGCTGCTGAGCCAGGCCTGGGCCATTACCTGTTGACATGACCCAGGATCCTTCGAGCTCCGTGTTTGTCTTCCAACAGCTTCAGCGGCCGGGGTGCAAGAGAGTGGGAATATTGTTCACTGCCAGAAACTGGGCTCTGGGAACCAAGTGAAAACCTCTCCAGGGTCAGCAGTGGACACGGTGCAGAAAAGCAATTTAAAAAATCAAACCTCAAATTGTCATGATAGATTGTATTAATGGTTTTCTTTTTGGAAGGATACTAAATAATTCAAGATACATTGAAGCAAAAATATATATATTTTTTTTATGAAAAGAAGCTTGTGGCTTCTAATTTCAAGATGAAACTACAGATCACATCGCTGTTTTAGAGAAGTTGTATTTAAAAGGCTGACGGGCCTCGCTGTGATCGTGGCTAAGTCATTTAATTACTCTGAGCTTCGGTCTTCTTTCCAGTCAAAAAAAGCAGAGTGGACTCTAGTTCCTTACCTGCTTTAAATCTCTGTGCCTTTGCACAACTCTGTAAGTGATTTCAAAAGCTTTTTCAGGCCTATCTTTTTAAGTTGGAAAATGTTAAGAATTTCTTTTCTAGTCTCCAAATAAACAGGAGTGGGCAAAGACCCTCTGAGCTACATAATGCAATATTGTTTGTTTGTTGCTCTGGATGACAAATGCTTATCTAGTGTTTAATTTAGAGAAGAAAGTACTTCACATTCTAATTTACACTAAGTATTTTCAAATTTGTTTATCAAAATATTTACAAAGCCTTTCCTGTAAAATTGGGCAGAGTCCTTTGCCAGTGATTTTTACAATAAATGCTTCGATTTGTTTACAAAATAAAATACACAGATCATTGCCAATTCTGGAAAAAAATTAACCCAAACGGCAATTAAAAATAAACCCATTGGGGACGTCCCTGGCGGTCCAGTGGTTAAGTCTTAGCCTTCCAATGCAGGGGGTGCGGGTTCGATCCCTGGTCAGGGAGCCAAGACCCCACATTCCTTGCGGCCAAAAAACCAAAACAAAAAACAGAAGCAATATTGTAACAAATTCAATAAAGACTTTAAAAATGGTCCACATCAAAAAAAAAAAATCCTAAAATAAATAAATAAACCCATTTAATATGTAGTATGTGCCCCCAAATGAAAACTACATTTATCTGTGCAAGGAATAGACATTATAATTTTCATTAAGCTCTAAGACTATGCTTTTTCATTGAAAAACTAATTAAATAAGTCCTCCTGGCCACTGGTTTTTCGAAAAGAATTTAACAAGAATGTTCAAGCAGCAATATCTATACCAAGAACTGGAAACAACCCAAAAGTCCATCAATGGAGTGATAAATACATAGTGTAATATTTATACACTGGATTCTATACAGCAATGAATATGAATGAACTGCAGCTACACACAGCATAGGGGATTCTTGGAATCTATGTGATTCCAAATCTTGGATGCTACATGAAAAAGCAAGTCACAAAAATACATGCAGTATGATAGATAACATTTATGTCAAGTTCAAAAACGAGCAGAGCTAAACAACATGTGATTAAGAGATACAAACATATGGTAAAACGCCAAACAAAAGCAGGGTATGCACAGAGAACTGAGACGCGGGTTCCCTCTAATGGGCAAAGGGCTGGGGTCAGTGCCAGGCAGGGGCACAGGCAGACTCAGACTAAATGCCCTTTTTCTTAAACCAAGTGGTGGGTACACAGGTGTTCGCTGTATTGTTATTCTTTGTGTTTTATTGGAGTATAATTGATTTACAATGTTGTGTTAATTTCTGTTAATTTCTGATTCAGTTATACGTGTGTGTATATATACTTTTCATATTCTTTTCCATTATGGTTTATCACAGGATATTGAATATAGTTCCCTGTGCTGTACAGCAGGACCTTGTCGTTTATCCATCCTATACATAATAGTTTGCATCTGTTAACCCCAAACTCCCAGTCCATCCCTCCCCCAACCCCTCTGTATTGTTATTCTTTTTACCCTACATATATTTTATAAGTACTTTTATCTACCCAACATTTAGTTTTTTTAAATATTAACAATCAGGTGAAATTTATTTAAATCATATGCAGCCTGGAACAATACTTAAGGCAGTGAAGCATAGTGGATAACATAGTGAACCTCATCCATCACTAACTCACTTGGCAAATTTAGGCACCAAGACATTCCCTAGGGCTCCAGCTGTGTAAGAACTTTACTGCTCCTTGGGAAAAAAACAAACAAACAAACATGTCCTCATCACTCTAGGGGTGTATAGCCTAGAAATAAAGAACTAGGTAAGGAAAGTCCAATGAGTTGTAATATAAGAAAAAGTATTTTTAATATTGCTGAAGATCTACTCTGTACCCAATCCCATGCTTCTGAAAATAAGAAATTCTTCAGGCGTCTAAGCTCCAAATGAGGCAACACAGTTCCCTACGTGTGACAAGGTTTGACTTCTCTGCTTTTCCTCCTGTATCTTTTGCGTAGGGTTTTTGTCTTTCTATGTTAGCATCATGGAGATCAGAGATTCTCCCTTCATGTAGTCAGTCTCTATATGACTTAGAGTGTTACTGCCTGTCCTCTTCTCTTCTGTACTCTCCACCCAAGAAGAGGTCTATCTACCTCCCTACTTCTTTCTGCTTCCTTCTCTATTAAATGAGAAGAATAATAGTACCTCATATGATTGGGGTAGGAATTAAATAAGTTAATTCATGTAAGGCATTCAGAGCTGTGCCTGGTACATAGGAAGTATTATGTAAGTGTCTGCTGTTACGTTTATTTGTTTTTATATTTATTTTGTTTATTATTGTTATTATTGTCGTTTTGTGACTTCACCTCTGATCCGGCGTAAGAAAGTCAGATGTAGCGTGTCCCACACGTACTTCTCTTTGAGGTAGAATTTTACCTGCAACATCAATCAATTCTTCCTCTGAAGGTACTCTACCTTCCTCTTGTCCTTACCCCTCTCCACTCCATCCCAGTGGGAAGGGCTAAACCTAAAGGATTCTCAGCCTAGTGGCTGGAGAAACCCAACAACGAAAAGGAAGTTATCGCCAAGTCAGATTAATTTCAATCTCCCACTTCACTAGCGCTTCATGACTCAGGGGCTGCCATAGAAAATATTGAAGCCTTACCCATTCCCAAGTGCCTAAACAAAAGTGAGAATGGGACGGAGGCACCAAGAGAATCATGCTTGGTCCTTCCCGAGAGGCCTGGCAGCCCTGACCCTCGCGAGTTGACAGTTCTGACAGGCACATATAGATGTGCAGTTCCACCGCAGAAAGCACCCCAGCAATTAAGTGCTTTATCCAGCGGTGCACACCCTTCCGGACGGGCCTGTGTGATTACACAATGTTCATGATTATTACTATTATTTCAAGGGCCGGGCAACAAATTAAATTCAAAGAAGAAGCATATAAAAGTCACCTAAACCTCAAACGGAATAAGGTCAGTAATTCTGATGCTCCCAATCTCTCATCAGTTGTCATCCTCAGATATCCTCTGGCAAGACCAGGGAGGGTTAGAACTTCAAAGAAAAGTCCCCCAAATTCAGTGGAATCCCAGTCACCTTCCTGTAAATATTTTTGACCCCTCTCTCTGTGCAGAAAAATCTAGTGTTATTTCTAGAAAGGTTTGGGAATGTTTCCGTAGAGCTAAGAGCCTGATCTCAATTTCAGAGAGTCCTTGTAAAATTCCCCACCAAACTGACTTTCAGGCCTCCACACATCACGGGATGACAAGAGACCCCGATCTGTGACACAACAAAGGAGGTCTTTGGGGGCCGAGAATGACACCACATGTTGTGGATCAGTAACAACCTCATTTCACAGCCGAGGAACCCTGTTTCCAACAGTCTCGTTCAAGGGTCTGTAAACTTTTCCCGAGAAGGGACAGACAGTAAATATTTCAGGTCCAGTGGGCCACACTCTCCATCAAAATGACTCCATATGTACACAAAGGGGAGTGGCTGTCACCAGTAAAACTTCGTGGACACCAATATCTGGACTTCATATACTTTTCACATGTCACAGAAGATTGTTCTTCTAATTTCTTCTCTTCTGTGCACAGATGTAAATGGCATCCTTAGCTCGTGGCAGCAGGAAGACAGCTGGCCGTCCAGGTTTGGCCTCCCTGGGGTCTAGTCGTCTAGGAATATACAGAATGACCCTGACACCGAACAGCTTCCCTCACGTGGAGACTGCGCTTGTTCACCGCACCCTGATCTCCTCCAGGCATTACATTAATACCCCTTAATCAACCACTCTTCCCCCACAAAGGGGAGGAGGGTCTGTTTTATCAATGGCAGAAACCGAGGCACTGAGCCGGCCCAGAATGAGCCCGTGTGGAGCCCTGGGGGTGGCTTTCTGACAGCTCTTCTACCTTGAACTCTGCGCCCCCATTGCCTGCTCACCTCAAGTGCACACACCTCCTGTACTGTGCTGCACGAAAACTATTACTGCATCTTAATAGGATAATAGTGATCTTCTGTGAGCCGGGATGGTGCAACTCTTTATTGCATCATTAATATATATTATAATAATATATATGATGATGAGGCAACCTGTGTGGCTAGGCGGGCCCTGGCCCAACCCCAAGTCATCGCCTGGCTGTCAGTTCTGAGTTACACCTCTGAGAAGAAGCACGTATTCACGGGGCAATTTCCCAAATGAAATGTTCCATTCTCATTTTCAGATTTGGACAACAAATGCTGAACAAGCACGTAAGGATCCCTGTGTCAGAAGGATAATCGTTTCGTTCCCCCCGACTCTCCTCTCCCCATCCCCATCATTGCTTCTCACCCCTCACCCAC
The DNA here is from genome assembly GCF_965194805.1 of Balaenoptera borealis. NCBI lineage: Eukaryota > Metazoa > Chordata > Mammalia > Artiodactyla > Balaenopteridae > Balaenoptera > Balaenoptera borealis. Next base: position 107,563,662 of record NC_138868.1, on the reverse strand, counting down.
TCCTGCCTACTCCCCTCCTACCAGAGTAGAAACACTTGGCTTCTCTGAATTCACAGACTGAACAGAATAGCCTCAACAAGTTGCCAAAGGTCCGTATCTCCAGCTCAGTCCTATTTCCACAATGGTTCTGAGGCACTTAGGGGACCACGCCGGTGTTCTCTCCACGAATCAATACCACCCCACGGCACCAGGATGACACATCCACGTGTCTTAGCCCACCTGCTTCCAGCTGGCCCCCACCCACGCCTGAACCTGGATGATTTCACTAGAGGTTGCTTAAAGGAATCATCAGTATAAACGGTTGGACGGGGGTGCTGCCCTGGTCACTGGGGCTTCCTTCAACCCATGGAAGAATTCCATTCACCCTCATCAAAAGGATCTTTCTCACCCTGTGGAGGGCATCCACCAATGAAAGTATTTCATCAGCAGCTACTTGGCTTCCTAAGACGCTAGTGACTAGTTAAGAAACACAGTTCCAGGAAAAATCCATGCAGAACCTTGTGCACTCAGTCCCTTCCACACAGAATGCAACTGTAAACAATCCCCATGAGCAACTGAAAGTTGTAATATAGAGGCTTCATTTGGAACTCCCTCTGAATCACAGACCCAGTACTATACGAGGACAAGGATTATCTCCCAACCTGCTACCTCTTTCCACACCACCAATTAGAAAAGAAGGTCTCAATTGAATTTCTTTTCTTCTCTCAGTACTCTGAGACAAGAGAATAAAAATACTCATAGCCTCTTCCAAAAGAAAAGACTATCCCTAACTCTACTCTTCAAAGGAAAAAAAAAATTAAACGTGCTGAGAAATTCTGCCCCTTTTCTAAAAACGGTTCTTGAGAGGCACAGCCGCATGATGAAACACTTCCCAGGGGTAATTAATCCTGAGCAACTCTTGTAAAAAAAAAAAATAGAGTAACAAAGCACATTCTGTGATGCTGTAGTGTTTGACCAGTTTTTGCCACTCATGTATGAATTTACAAAATTCTGAATTCACACTATAAAACAGAAAGATGGGGGGAATGAAACATACCTATTCGTGAAGCCTTGAACTTCAACAGCTCACGGACCACCCAGGTTGCAAGAGGCCCTAGGAGGCAGCCAGTGTAATGACATAACCCACAAGAATGCCCTAGAGTGAAGTGGTTTTTAAAGGATATTTAATTTTTCTTGAGCTTCATTCACCACGAATAGTAGTCTTTCTCTAAAGGGCTGTGCTTCAGCCAACCAAGTTGAGGTTATTATTATAAGATAATTATTTGTAATAGAAGCTATCAATTACTGAGTACTTACATGCCAGAAACTATGCTAAGTGCTTTATACGCACTATTTCATTTAACCTACATGACTAACCCTATTAGGTAGTTATTACTATCTTCTGTTTATAGATGGGGAAATTGAGGGTCAGAAAGGCTAAATGACTTGCCTAAGGTCACACAGACAATAAAACACAAACCAACTCAGGACCATCTGACTCAAAACCTATCCAGTAAGATCACTCCACTAAACTGCTTCATAGATTTGAGTCATGGCTGTAAATTACCTCAAGCTCATCTTTAAGCCATCATCTACACTACAGTGATTCCCAAACTTGACTTTTCGTTATAATCTCTTTTTAAAAATACAGATTCCCCAGAACCCACCCCAGCCCGACTGGATAGAATGTGGGGGAAAAAAAATTAATCTCTTATTCCAGAGGCAGTGGGACGAGTTCAGGGTCACCCAGCCGGACGGCAGCAGGCCCCAAAATCTCCCAACCACCCACTTCCTCCAAAGACACCACTGCTGCTTAGAATTCGTCTGGAATCATTCAGAAACCCAAATAATCACAGGAAATGAAAGACAGACTGGCACATCTCAAATGATTATAAATATGTGTAAAGGAGTTAACAGGTTCAAAATATATCCCTCGGGAGCCGGCACACTCCCTGGACCTTTCTTTACGTAAAGCATGGGGCCTCCGTGGAAGGAGACAGACTTGACTTCTAATTGACATATGATTGTATATATTGTTAGGATGGCACCTGATATTGAAAGAGACAGACCTGAGTTCCAACCTCAACTCTGCCACTTCCTCATGTGGCCGTGTTGCCATTTACTCAACCTCCCCGAGTGTCACTTTCCTCCCCCAAAAACCAGTGATAATAATAACTACTTCCTATAGGGTCTCCATGCAGTTTAAATTCCTTAATGCAGACAAGCACCCAGCGTCTGGCTCACAGTTACCATTTATAATTGTTGTTATTTTTACTTTCCAGTTCCCTGAAAAGTGAAACACATTCTGTTTACGCAGCTAATTGTTCTAACTGCCAAGGCTCAATGTCCCAGTTTAAAAAAATCAGCCCTCCAATAGGACATTCCTTTATGCCATCCTCCAAACCGAGGATTGAAAGCATGCTTCCAAGACACACAGCTGTCTAACGTGCTAAGAGCAATAATGAATTGCCATAATATCCAGGGATAACAAAATTAACAACATCTTCCCAAAAAAACCTCCTCTGGGATGATTTCAATCAAATGTTTCAACCAATTATTTCAGTCAAATGTTCAGTCATGAAAAAGAAAGGACCTGGATTGGAACCTTATTCAAATATATCCCTCTCCCTCAATGAAACTTGTTCAAAGCTAACCATAAATATCCCAAATCCTCGCCCGTACTTTCCCAAGTCGTTCCAAAGAGAAGATCCACGGTGGAGCTGTCAGATTTGCTGCCAGTGATCGGACTGTCCGGGCAGCAGGACCAACACATGCGTGTTATCTTCCTCAGACAGCCACACACAGCCCTTTGGAACATCTCTCTCGATAACATTCACTCCTTTCACAGCCTCGAGCCTGGAGAGTCCATTTTACGAGGAATGAGGTTTCACTGGAGAGACGCAGGAAGGGGACAGAGTAAGGCACAAATGAAGTTTCAATCTGTTCCTTTCACTGTGGCCGTCCTGTGCATCCATCCAGGTAAGACAACATGCAGAAGGCCTCGCTCCTGCAGCCCTGAACGTCTGTCCACTGGCAGCAAATCTGATAGATCCACCGGCCTTTCAGTCATGTCCAATTTGGCCACCCTCCTCTAGATGCGTTCATTAGTTCCTGCCGACCACGGCTGCACTGTAAGTGAGCACCAAAGACAGCACAGCGACCCTGGCTGTTGATGGCTGGCGTGGGACGTGGGCTCCGAGGGCTTTGATCTGTTTTCTTCTCTGTTTACATATGGATTTAGGACAGACAGGGGTGGTCTCAGAAGGAGAAATGCTTGGGCAAACTCTTGACTGTACAAACTGTTTCATTCACACCAAGGACTACTTTCCCTCTGAAGGGACACAGAAAGAGCTCCCAAAGGGCCAGGTTTTTGTCACAATATCTTAAAGCAACATTTCTACATTGGAACTATTTTGCAGAGAAAAGATGAATGCCTTGGCTGTTAAGATAGGCTGAACAAAACACCTGTCACCAGAGTTGTCGCTGGAGAGTAATGTGGTCCAGGTTACCCTCTCCAAACCACAGGACGACCATTCATCATCCCTAACAGACAGCTCTCTGTGTGATTACCATGGTAACAGCTCTCATCCCTTCCTAACAATCCCTGATACCACACACCAAAGTTTTAAAATCAAATCATGGTTACAGAATATAAAGAGAACTCAGCCAGCTTACATGCTAATACCAACATGATTCTTCCCTGCCAAGAAGCTACATTTTAATATTTTTTTTGATTCTTTGGTATTCACAGATGTCCCTAGACAATTTTTTAAGTTAAATTGTCAATAGCAATGACCATTGGTCAAAAGCCAAGGGTGGTATATCATTTGAGCAGTTACATATCAAAGCAAGATGCAATCAAAGGCAATTTACTGGGATTTGAAACATCATTAAGAAGAAGGGGAAAGAACCTACTGACTCTTCCTTGCATGATCAGTGATGGATATTTGCAGAAAACAAACATACACTCCATCAGCAGTTCCTTCCAGCCCTAGTGCCCAGCTCAGAGCCCATTTATTCACATGCCAAAGCATTACTTGGGGGAAAGCAGTTATCTTGGTGAAAAATGACATCCCCACCCAGCCAGAGGAGGTGAGATCCAAAAGCCAATTTCAGAAGCCGCAGTGGTTGTTACAGGGTGAGTTGTACACATGTGTCTAATTATAAAGTTCTTTCCCCACTGTGAGACTGTATACAAGAAGCTTGTATTTAACAGCTTGTCTCAGGATAGAAAGCTATTAAGAAAACCATCAAAAGTCCCCCAAGATCAAGAGTTTTATGGATATGTGAGGTCTCCCATACTATCATTTTTCAATGTTTATATTATAGAAAATTTCAAACATACAGAAAAGTACAAAGAATAATGTTAAGGAACATCTTGTGCCCATGACCAAGCTTTGCCCAATCTTAACGCTTGGCTGTACTTACATTAGGCCTTTTCTTTTCCTTAATAAATAAATTACTACACAGGAAAGTAAAAATCTGTGTATAGCCCTCCCAATCCCATGCCCTTGCAACCCTAAACAATATACAGTATTGGCCTGCATGTTTTCCAGCATTACATAAATGGTATCAGACTGTAAGTATCAATCTACAACTTGTGTTTTTTTCCCTCAGCCTTGTATTCCTAAATCTTATCTGTATTAATACAAGTAGATCTGGGTCATTCATTTTCATCACTGCATAGAATTTCACTGCTTGAATATAATACACACAATTCTGTCCTTTTTCCTCTGAAGGGCAGTTAGACTGTTTGAGATTTTTCACTATCATAAACAACATAGAAATGAGCATTCCTCTATCAGTGTCCTGTTGCACACATGCAGTGATTTCTCAGGGCATAAACAGAGGTGGAACTGCTGGGTTGAGGGCATGTGTGTATCTGCTTCGAGGTGTTGCCATGCTGCTTCCAAAGCAACTGTGCCAAATAACCCTCCCACCATCGGGGAATGAGAACAACTATTGTTCCACATCCTTGTCATTGAGCGATACCATCAGAGTCTTTCATGTTTACCTGTCTGACGGGTATGAAATGGTACCTTGTTTTCATTTGTGTTTTCCTGATTACCAGGGACATCCTTTCATGCTCACTGGACACCTAGATCTTCACTTCTATGAGCTGTCAATTTTTCTACTTGCCTTTTTTCTTATTGCTTTGGAAGAGATCTTTATACATTCAGTGACTTTAGAAAGTTACTTAACTTCTCAGCTTCCATTAGTAAAGCAGAGATCCAATCGCTTAGGAACGATTGGAAGCTGAATGAAAAGCACTGGGTCCAGTGCCTGTAACACGCTAAGCCTCAAAACAAGTCACTATTTCTATTACAGTAAGTCCCCTACATATGAATGAGTTCCATTCCGAGAGCATGTTTTTAAGTCCAATTTGTCCGTAAGTCCAACAAAGTTAGCCTAGGTACCCAACTAACACAATCGGCTATAGAGTACTGTACGGTAATAGGTTTATAATGCTTTTCACACAAATAATACATTAAAAAGAACAAAAAAATAAAGAAAATATTTTTAATCTTACAGTACAGTACTTTGAAAAGTACAGCAGTACCAGCTACATCACCGCTGCTTTTACGCTTGCTTCCGGACATCCTGGGCTTGAAATAAAGATACTGTACTACTGTACCCTACACACTAAAGTACACAAAAGCACAACCATTTGGAGAGGATGTGCGCACGTGACAGTGTATGCCAGACACGTGAACTAACCTACGTGACTGGACCTGCGAACGCATTTTCGCATCTTTGAAAGTTCGCAACTTGAAGGTTCGTATGTAGGGGACTTACTGTGTCGTTATGAAGATGAATAATGAGGTTCAGGGTTTAGAGTATACATTTCTAGCCTTTCTCCCCAGTTTGTAGCCCCCTTTGGGATAAACACTGCAGAACTCGGGAAGAGGACACTGAGTACCTCTGGCTCCGATTTCCCCAGGATACAAAGACATAATATCAGGACTGTTGTTTATAAGTTACAATGAGGAAAGTGTGCAACGTTGACTCTCTCAGATGGTGCTTAAAAGAAACATCAGAGTTACACATCCTCCAATCTACAAGTGGCTGTGATCTTGTCTGTGAGACCATGATCCTGAATTTCAGCAATGGTTAAGTACCTGCATGAAAAGACCTCTGGGAAGAGGGAAGTGGGTGGTGGAGAATGGCGGGTAAATCAGTATTAGGGACCTGTCCGGTATTCCCAGGGTGGAAACACAGCCATGACTACATGCGATGCCACCAGGCCCAAGACCTCTCCATGTCCCCACACGTCATAAGTGACCCTCATATAAGAAAAGTGAAAGGACAATCATCCTATCGCTTATCACATACAGAAGTGTGTTTTTCAATAATGACCAAAAGTACATTGACATCACTTTGGTGGCAGGCACATTGTGAAAATACTTCTCTAATATTTATCCAATATCCAGAAGCACGTGTTCCTAAGGACATGGTGGTGAGCTAGAGAGATGCAATAAAAAGGAATCACATAAGCTTCTCTGCTTGGACCCTTAAGATATTTAGTTTCGTGCTGAGATCCTCCAGATTGGCTTCTACTCAGTTGCATCCTGGCCTCTCCTTGGAGAAAGGCCATGTTCATTGTTATGAACTCTGCCAGTGGAGTCAGGGAGCGTACACAGCTGACCTCCAGGCCGATCAAGCAGTCCTGACACCAGCTTCAACCGGTGACTAGTGGAGTCCCTTTTTACACGTACTTGCACCTCATCTAACATTCAGAACGATCTTCCTCCATATTCAATTTCCACCGGCACTAAAGAAACCAGAGACTTTCCTTAGTGACCCTCTGCCTGTTTTTCGCGGAGTAATCATGGGCAAGAGTCAACTCCAGACCAAATATAATTAAGCCATCTTCTGATATCTATCTGGGTGTACTGCTTTCTTCCTTAAACGTGTGCCAAGTTTCCACTTCCAAGAAGTTAAACTGCCATATAAAAATGCCCTGGTGATGATAAGTAATTAGACACTGTAATGGAAAATTAACTGTGTTTTTATTTACAGCATTCATTTTAACAAGACATTTCTTTTTCTAACTGTTATTAAGCTGCAATAAAAATAAATTAAATCCTGAGGATCTGCAAAGGTTTTCTGGTTAAATAAAAACAAAAACAAAAAAGAAGAAGAAGAAGAAAAATCGCCTCTTCTCCTAGAGTCAGAGTATTTCTTATTTTGTTAACATCACTAAGTTGGTACACGGTCCTGGTCTGAACCCCATTCCTGGTAAATTCTAAGGCCAATTCTAATCCTGTCACCCGTGCTGTGGACAGAGGAACAACCCTTCCACCGTCATGGCAGCTGACCCGGAGGCAGTCATGCCAGGCGGGACGGAGGGCCTTCGCCACATATGGGAAGTCTTTACCCAAATGTTCTCTCTCCTTCTCTCTCTTTTTTCCTCCCTGTTTTGCTGCTCCCAAGAGACTTGCAGCCAAGTGATTCACAACAGTCTGGCAAGCACCTGTGGGCTTTGGCAAGTCCTGGGTTAGAAGGCGGCTAATCCAGCTCAGTGGGGTCCACTCTGACGCCCCAGTAAAAACACCACCTCCTCGAGATAGGAATGGAAAACGGCATTCCCCAAGGCAGAATGCAAAATGAGGCCTCCACCTGTCCGTCTCATCCAAAGCCTTGCAGCCCTCTAACCATGTTCCAGCTAAGGGTTCATCAGCAGGTGTAGCCAAGGGACGCGAACTGACCTCACTCGGGGCGGACGAGTGGCCGGCGTGGTCCGCAGGCTCCGCCACCCCCATGGAAGTTCCCAGGCTTCGTACTAAGGCGGGAGCCTCAGATCTGTGCCCTACCTAACTTCCGTCTCTGTTCCTCTTCCTCCCGACCTCAAAACAAAGTGCAAATAGCACCTAAAAATGCTTCTGGGTTAACACTGATTCAGTCGTGCTAAATGCTGGGCAGGGCACTCCCCCCGCCCAGGCTCTTCCCTGAAGGCGCCCCAGCAGGTGTCTACGTCAAATCAACGGTGGGCATTTACTCTCCAAGCAGGGACAGAAGAATTTCAGAAGCCACCTTTGTGTTGCCCCCAGGGTCATTCGGAAGGACACTGAGCTACATACCAGGAGGAATCAAGTGGCTTCAAGAATTTCAACCAAATGTAAAATAGATAGCTAGTGGGAAGCAGCCGCATAGCACAGGGAGATCAGCTCGGTGCTTTGTGACCACCTAGAGGGGTGGGATAGGGAGGGTGGGAGGGAGGGAGATGCAAGAGGGAAGAGAAATGGGAACATATTGTATATGTATAACTGATTCACTTTGTTATAAAGCAGAAGCTAACACACTATTGTAAGGCAATTATACTTCAATAAAGATGTTTAAAAAAAAAAAAAAAAAAAAAAAAAGAATTTCAAAGAAACCCACTCTTTTTCTTTTCCCCTATTCCTTCCCTTTTTTGTTTTCATCTCTCTTTACAATCTAAACAACAATTTACCGTCCTTACTGCTTTTCACATAGATTCCTGGGATGTAAAAACCTAACAATCTTCTCATTTAGATTCCTGAGGTATGTTAAAACCAGCAGCTATATACCAGCCACGCTGGGATCACAAATTTTATTTTCAAGCCAGAGGTACAACCAACACTGCAGGAAATTGGTTTCATAAAAGATTTACTGCATATACAATTTCAGTTGAGTTGTATTTAAGGAGGTTAATATGACAATTTTGGTGTTGATAATACCCTTTAAGTGGAGTTCAAAGAGAAAATTCCAGACGGTAAGCAAACGGATTAAATTATCATAATGTTTCACAATTCCAAAGTGCCCACATAGACTCTAGAGGACCACAAAAAAGAGCTTGGCAGTGGCTCTACAGGTGCTTCAGAGAAAGATTTAAAATATCCCAACTGTTAGCCAAGACTTAGAATAAACTTAAAAATAATGGCAGTGGACTTCCCTGGTGGCGCAGTGGTTAAGAATCCGCCTGCCAATGCAGGGGACACGGGTTTAAGCCCTGGTCCGGAAAGATCCCACATGCCGCGGAGCAACTAAGCCCGTGTGCCACAATTACTGAGCCTGCGCTGTAGAGCCCACGAGCCACAACTACTGAGCCCACATGCCACAACTACTGAAGCCCACGTGCCTAGAGCCTGTGCTCTGCAACAAGAGAAGCCACCGCAATGAGAAGCCCGTGCACCGCAACGAAGAGTAGCCCCCGCTCACCACAACTAGAGAAAGCCCACGCAGCAACGAAGACCCAACGCAGCCAAAAATAAAAAATAATTTAAATAAATTAAATAAATTAAAAAAAATAATAATGGCAGTGCCGTCATCAAGCAAGTGTAAATATTTGTTGAATTAAATTATTGAATTAAATGATACTGAAGATTATAGACCTTTGGAAAGGCATTTTAACTTGCTAAATTTCTAATCATTTTCCCATTTGCTATTAGAAAAATGAGAACCAGCAAATAAATTGCTAATAAACTATTCACTCGTTAAAACTGACCCCTAAGGAATCCCTCAGTCTCTCTATTTAACAAAGGTGTCATAAAATTTAAGGAGTAAGGAGACAACAGCTGAGGATCCCAAAAGAGCTCAGCTGACCTTGGATGAGTCCTCTATCCTGTGCTTCCCTCAATTTATCTTCCCTTAGAGTGGGAACAGGAGAGGCAGTGATGAGTGATTGCTAATAAAAGCATATTTGCCTCTGGCAGAAATACAAACGCTTGCTAATAAAGATCATTTTCCAGACCCCCAGTTTACATTTCTCTACCGACGTTCCAGTGCCCAGGATCCAGGTTCCCAAGATACTACAGGTTTTGGTCTCCAACTGAAAGACTGAGCTAGGATTGGGGGAATCACTGGAGCCAACTCATGAAGTGGCAGCCTGACTCCCTGACCCCCATCACACAGGTCCACACCTCATTTCATTTTTCACCAGGACGACACCCAATCTTTGTGCTAAAAATGAGCCCAAGGACACCACCCCAAAGAACTTGTTTCTCTTGGACCCACCAAAGAATAAAATGTTCTCAAAGCCCCCTCCTAAGATAAACACCCTTCCCCACATGCCCCTTTTAATTGGCTGGTTAACTGTCCCTTGGGTATGACTGCACAGCTTTATCCCGGGTGTGTAATGGAGTTGCAAAAATCTTCCTGATTTCTGAGTATCCTAATATGAAAGACAGCGGTGTACAGTGCGGGCTGAAACTACGTTTAAGCCCTGATGTGACCCTAGCACTTTGCAAAAAAAAAAAAAGTATGTTATGCTTGGGAAGGTTGGTCTGTGGTCACTGGGATTCCTCCCAATCAGCTCTGTAGACTGGCCGCTGGAGGTCACGGAGAGAGCCTACAGAACCCTTCTGCCAGAGAAGAGAAAAAGAATTAAACTATAGGTTTTAGTGAAATCACTAAAAGTCATGCAGGGGCCATGGGTTGTAAAATGTACAAATACCCATATTCACCTCCCCCCAAATGTGCGTGTACAAGTCCTAGGGTAATTCTAGGTTATAAGTATCAATAATTATAATAAGTTATAAGTAATTATGCACAGTACTTAGGTTTCTCAGTATCCTCTTATGAAAACTCTTAGGGTAAATTGTTACATCCCTGTTTTTGTGAAGCAAGTTACTCATTTTTTCCAAACAGCCCTCAAATTTAGAAACTCTGCCTATTTCTAAAGATCAAACTGAAAGAGAGATCCCTCGAAAGGAACCGTGCCGCTACCTCTGCAATCTATTCCGTCCTGAGAAGCCAGTTCAAGGGACTCTTCCACCAAGAAACATTAATCACAACCAGAAAAATAAAACAATGCACCTGAGAGTTAAACAATATTTATGATATCATAAACTGCAAGTCATTTTTGGCCTTCAATCACTGTCAACGTTCTAATGTTTATGAGAGATAATCACTGGCTTCTAAATGGCAATACAGTTCCATTCTGAGTGAGGATTACTGTTACCAGATTTTAAAATAAGAACAACATGTCATAAACTAAATTCATTCTAAACATGTTCCATACCTTCTCAACGGTCTGAATAACAAACTTTTTTTTTCAAATGGAGGCTCTCTTTGGGCTTGGTTTTTTAATTTTATTTTAAATTTAATGACAAATGTTCCTTTAGTTTGGCTTTAAGAGAAGGATTCCTTTACTCAATATCTATTATGTGATGCAGGAGATCTATTAGGAAACTTAAGTCAATCTGGAGATTGCTTCCTAAAACTAAAATTACTATATTTTAATAAGAAAGGGCCTGTTCAAACAAACAATTGCTTTTGAAGGTGAGTAGTCCATCAAGGTTAGGGTGTCTAATAATAAGTTACTGTCAAGTGATTATCTACCAGATGAGAAATGTTTCCATTTCTCAGCTTACTTGAATATACATGCTCTTCTGCCCAAGGAGATCAGGATCATAAACTGACATTAGGATTTTGCTAAATCTGAACGACTTGGTTTGCTTAATTATGTAGAGGCTTTTTAAACGCTGTAGCTTTTTTTCCACCACAATTTCATGTACTTACTGTGCAAAGTGGTCACTTTATTATCTTAGTTTTCATTATTTTAGCTGACAAAGGTCACTTCTGTTAGTTATATAAATCTTAAAAGAGCAAACCAAAGGATGAGATAGTTCAGTAACTTTAATTCCAATTTATGCCTTTCACTTGATTTGAACATTTTATGCACTGGTTCCACCAAAAGTGCTAAATATTTATCCCTATCCAGAAAAAAAAAATACATATATATATACATAGTTTCATTATGAATGCCAGCAACTTATTGCTGTTTTTTTAATTAATAAAAAAAGATTAAGTTCATCCAATTTAAGATTTGTGATCCTGAACATAACTGTTAAAACCAACAAAAATGCTTTGAAAGCATGGTGTTTGCAAAACCTTTGAGAAGTCGCTTATGGTATTCCCATGATCTAATACATGTAAGGCTTTAACTGTAATTGTAAACCCACTGAAAGCTTATGATCTGAAAGGATGGACTATTGTAGCCAGTTTTTATGGGTTTAATTCCACTGGCAAATCCCAGTTTCTATATTTTAAATCTCAACTAGAGCAAAATCACAACACATTTTCAAAAGAACAACCTAAAGAAATCAAGCACGGGAACAATAGGGCAAGAACGCCAGTGCCAACAACCACCCTCTCCCACAAACCATCAAAGAACTTCAAAAGCACAAGACTGAGCAAAACTTTTAGTTCATGAAATATGTGCGATTCACTTTTAACACTCACAAAAGTACATGTGAATCACTGTATTTTCCTCTGATTTATGTCCCACACAAGGTTCAATAAAACACAAAACTTACTCAACCTCAACTGATGACTGGATCATTGTTTTTGGAGGCTATTTATTACTCTTTTTCTCGCATGATTTCTTCTATGATCCAATTCTGTGACTGCTAAAAGCCAGGAAAAGCTGCCTTCAAGTCAACGCATGGCACGAAGTCACTAAAAAGTTTGCAGGCATCAGGCTATGCTTAGGTGCTTAGGAGAAGCTGTTCTGCTTTGTCCTAGGGACCTCCAGCTATGCAATGTCTTTTCAGGGTGCAAGAGATTTACGATTAAGACGGATCCTCTCTTTTTCCTTTAAGGGATTTGAGTTCTCATGGCAAATGATTATTTACACTCAAAACAAGAATCAGCCTACTTCCCCGCTCCAAGATCTATGTAGACAACTCATCCCAGGTTTAACGCATGGCAGACATACAAATGTAAAAACATCAACCATATCTATCTTGTTTTTAAAATTTTTTCTTCGTATCTTGTTTCGTATATTTCTTGGCTTTTAAAATGCAGTATTACAAGTCTTGTTCTGGGCTACCAGGCCTAATTCCACCTTACAGACAAAATTTATTTTACAAAGGAGTAATTGAATATAATACTCATTTTATTACCAAATACATGTAGGAACAACTTGGTTGTAAAAGAACTTTACTGTATGTATTTACACACATATTTACTGATTGTCCTAGAGAGCCTATCAATGGAAACAACAGAAAATGCAGTATTCCAAGCACAGTGTACTAGCAGCTCTTGGCCTGAACGTTCCAAAAATATCTTTCAAAATCACTGCTATCTCTTCACTTTACTTTTTCAATGTAAGTACAATTAAATTCATTTATTTCATGCCACCAATGCAACAAATATACCCTCAAAGGGTCTTTCGGTTTGGAAATACTAAATTTTTACCTTCAGTTGAAAGCAGAGTCAATAACTTTTTTGATAAAAATTGCTTCAATTTTTTTTTTTTTTTTTTTTTTTGCTATACCCACGTCTGGAGAGCCTAAATCCTTATAATGCCAGGGCACTATGAAACTTGGAGCTTCTCTTAATGCAAGTTTTTTAGAAGTAACTTTGGATTTATTTTCTACATAAACCTATGACTTTTAAAGTATATTTATTAAGTGTTCTTTATTTTTACTACGGGTCTTGTTCTTGTGGAGAAAGCAAACCAGATTTGAGGAATGTTTTTATTGTGATCATTGTTTTTTAGTCACTTAAAACTCACAGGGTTGACCTCCTCAGCTGGCTCCACAACGCGACACATTCCAGAACTACTTCCCCAGAGGGAGATACTTTTAAGTAAAGTTCAGCGGATTCAGGATTTTGCGGGGAACCTCAGGATACTGACTTACTTGTAAAATTCCCAGTGGAGACAGGAGGTTGGACGAGTTAACTCAAGGTGAGAAGCAACGCCACTTCCTGAGACAATGATTTAAGTGCTGAACCAGGTCAAGGGTTTGAACTTTCTTCCTGAAAAACCACAGCAGCACTGGGAAGGAGGAAGGTTCTCCTGCCAGCAGATCCCAGGCGCTGCGGGGCGGCCGGCTCTCGGGGGCGCGCTGCCTTGACTGCCTTTCTAACCTTGCCATTGACACCTTGCCGGGCCCCTTCCAGGTTGCAGCGGCCTCTGCAATGCTCGCCTCGGACAAGTCTAGTCCTCTTGCAGGGGCCCACAATTCCCGGGCCCCTCCCTCTCGCCCTTGGGTGGGAGGACAGAGGTGGTCAAGCGCCCGACCCCGGCACGAAAGCGGCCGCACCCCACTGCACTCCCGCGGGCCGTCTTACCGGTACAGGAATGCAGGGGCTTGGGTCGCACGACCAGCGACGGGCACATGGAGTAGAGGGAAAGTTTCTCAAAGTAGTCGCAGGTCTCCTTGGAGAGGATCTCGTCGATCATGAAAGTCTTGTAGCGCCTCCTGGCTGCTTTGAGCTGGCCGGGCGAGCTCAGCCTCAGCTCTGCGTGGCAGTGCATGGTGAGCCCGGGCGAGCGCCCGCCGCCCGGGGCCGCGGGGCTGGCGCGCCGGCGGGGGCTTCCGGCCGGCTCCTCGGCGGCCGGGAGGCGGCGGGGCTCGGGAGGTGCGCGGAGGGGAGCCGGCACCGGGCGCGCGGGCTGCGCGTCTAGACCCACCCGCGGATCAGCATCTTCGCCGAGCCTTTTGGGGACAGTGCAGCTGTCAATCAGCGCGCGCTTCCCGCAGGGCCTGGTGCGGAGCCGCGCGGAGGGCCGGCCGCTCGGCGCCCACCCCGCCCAGCCCGCCTGTGACACCCGGCGCGGACCTGCGCGCCTCGTGCCCGCCGCTCTTGATCGCCTTCTCCAGCCTCTCAGCGTCTCGCGCTCGTCTGCGTGCCTATTTTAAGACACTCGCTCCGGCTCTCCTCCCCGCCCCCCTCCTGGGACGAGCTCCAGGTGTGTGTGTGCAGTGTGCGCGCCCGTGTGTGCGCGCGGTGTGGGGAGCGCGCGCCGCCCCCGCCAACGGGCTAGGCCTCCGAGGGCCGCTGCCCACGCCGAGCCCCGCGCGCCACCCTCGCGCCGGGCATGCCGCGCTCCCAGCCGCGCTCCCATCGCTGGCACCCGGCGGGCGGGCACGTCCTGGTCGGTTAGTAGAAAGAAGTCGAGACTTCGCCGAGGCTCCCGAGACTGCGGGCCCCAGAACCGGCGCCCCCGAGGAGCCGGGTGCCTTCCTGCCTCCCCACGTGGACTTCCGCGCGCCGTTTCCCGAGGACGGCGCCCGCCCTTAGCGTCCCCTACGCTCGCAGCCGGCTCCCAGCCCGCGCGTTCCGGCACCCGGACTGTACGCCGCGATCGCGAACTTGACCGTTCCACGTAGATCCCAAACCATCAATGACCTTTGCCCTGTCCGTTATCCCAATAGTAAACTGTTAAAAATAAACAGTAACAGTAAACTGTTAAAAAAAAAAAAAGTAATCAAAAGCACGTGTTCCTTTTTTATTCTTGAGCTCTGTTTATAAACCTTTTTCCGTCTCCAGAAGGGCCAGCGCAGCGGGACTGCCGGGTGCGGCGAGTCAGCCCGGTCGTGGCTCCTGGTGCCGGATACTCTGGCACCACGGCTTTCGTCCCCCGGGTCCCTGGCGACGCGTAGGGTTGGGGGAGCCGCGAAGACACGCGTTGATTAGGTGGTTTGTCTTCTGCCTCCTGGGCGCCTAACTTCCGAGTCCGTTCCAATCAGTATCTGAACGAACTTTTGTTTTCAGTTGGAATTGTTGGGCGAGGGGCGAGGGGACCCCACCCAGCCTCGGCACCCGGACCGTCCCGCTGCCCGCGTCCTGCCCCCTCGCCCGCGCTCGGCAGAAACTGCCGGTGCTGCGGGTTTCGCGCAATTATGCCTGGGAGTTAGTTTGCACGGGGCCGGAAGGGAAACGCACGGTAAGGAGACTGAGAATTACAGACGCGGATGGCCTTCTCCGAGACCGAGTTTGGGGCTGGTGACATCTCGCGGCCCCGGGTGACGGCGGGCTCGCTGCAGAGCTGCTCGCCCTGCAGCCCGAGTCGCCGCGGAAGCAAGCGGACGCGCGCGCCTGGGCCCGTGGTTCAATTCAGAGGGAAGGGGAAAGCCTGGAGAACCAATAATTAGGCACTGAGAGAAAGTAGTAATAAACCGAATCAGAGCCTTGCATTAGACATGGCCCGCAACGCGCCTTTGAGGACCTTCATTCCCGAGGTGTTCGCGTGCGCCCCGGCTCCCCTCCCCTCCTCCTCTCCATTTAGAACGCTTTTCATTTATTCTCATGACATCTCCTTAAGCTCGTTCTTCTCCCGGAACGGCGGCTCGAGGGCCCGCGAGAGCTGCGGCCGGGTGTCCCGGTGGCGGCGCGCGTCCCGCCGCAGAGTCCGGAGGTCGCCGCGCTGGGCCCGGCGCATCCGCGGCTGTGGTGGCCGGTCCCAAGGCCTGTCCGCTGCCCCGCGCGGGGCCGAGAACGCTCCCAGCTCAGCCCGGGCGGCGCCGCTCGGCGCTGCTACCGAGGGGTCCTCCTGGACGCCGGCGGAGCAAGGACCCGCTGCGCCACGAGCGGGGGACCGTCCCAGGGGCGCGGCGTTCGCACCGAGGACATTGTTGGGTGGGGAGTTATATGTCCCGCTGGAAAGTGCAGAGCTGTCGGCAGCGCCGAGAAACTGCGTGTTTGGTGGGATTGGAGGGCGCGGCGTGGGCCAGACCCCCGGGCCTCTGCATCGCACCCGGTGACCCTGGGGAGGGACCGAGCGTTAGCCCTTCGGGCCGTCTGTCGGGCCCTCACGGCACGCGCGCGCCCCGTTACTCTTCGGGCCCAGTCTTTTCCTCCACCTCTTGTCCCGTCCTCTAGCCTCGCCGGCTCTTCCCGGCCCTTCCGCCGCCACTGGCCCCTTTCTTCCGCTTCCGTCCATTTCCCCTTCCCCACTGTTCCCAGCACTTTGGGCCTCCTCTGCTGGATCGAATTCCCCCATCTCTCCTCCGCATCTTCCATCCTGGTCTCTCTTTTCTTTTCTTTCCTCTCTTCCTTTCCTTGCTCCTCTCTTCCTTCCCTCTCTTCAGACCCGGATCTGGAGCCGCGCTCCTGTGCCCCTGCGCCCCTGCGTCGCGGCGCTGCCACCCGGACGGCTGCGGGTGGCTCGCGGGCGGAGACCGCGCCGAAGCCCCAGCCGCCCGGCCCGGCGGCAACCGGCCTTGCCTCCGCCCGCCGCGCCCTCCAGCCCGCTCTCCTCCCCGCGTCCGCTTGACCACCGGCACAACATTCGCTCACACTCTCCCGCAACTGGTCCTTTGATTGGAAATCTGCAGCTCTTTAAATAGCTAAAGAATAAATTAAATAATAGCTTATTGGATTTTCCATCTTTTCGATTTTCTACCACAGAGGCAAGAAATCTCATAGGGGGTCTGAGAGCACAAGTCCCCAGGTATTGGAAAGAGAGATTCCAGATCTCGGGAGTCTGGAGCCTTCAGCTTTCTGTCGCTTATAATCAAAGCTGAGCCTCAGTTTTTTCATTTGTAAATGATAATCATAATACCTACTTCACAAGGTTAGCCTTTCATGATCCATGACTACACAACTCTTCCCTTCAGTGGGAATGCCCACGGCACCCCATCCCCTCCCTCCTTCGCTGCCTGGAAAACTAATTCAAGGCCCATCTCAAATGTCACCTCCTTTGGGAAAGATCCCACACTCCCCAAGGCTGTCCTTGCTGTTCCTACCTCTATCTTAGAGGTTCCTTTACTATATTATTGCCTTCTGCATATTTCTTTCACCCACTGGACAATTCGTCTTGTATCACCAATACCAGCATAGCACTGGCACATAGTAGGTTCTCAGTACATGTCATGAATAAATTAATGCATGAAAGCTGGGATAATTATATAATGTGTGTAAGACCCAAGCACATGGTAGGACTTCAGATCTTCACTAGTTGTACTACATTTGTCTTTCTCCTTAAATGAGCCTCTCTTTCCTTTATATTTTTGGTTTTTCAGCAACGGCATCTAGCCCAATTCCCATTTTGCACTCATCTCTCTCTTTTCACTCCCTCTCTCCTGATCTCAGACTGTAAAGGGCTTTCGTGGGAGGAAGCACACCCCAGCTGTCAATCATGAAGTGGGGCTTTGGTCAGGAATAGTCAGGGGTTTAGTTTCCAACATTAATGAAGTGGCTGGAACAGCAAACATCTGCCAAAGAGCCTCAAACCTTTTCCAGCTGCTGGAGACCCACAGACACTTCCCAGCCTCCTGTGACTGTACCCTGGCAGTGTCTGCCCCTCTACCGGGAGGAACACACATGGAGAGGAACAGACCTGTCTGTACCCAGCCATGCTTGCTCAGGCAGGCATGGAAGGGGATAAAAATGCACATCCCCAGGAGGCTTCAGGAGATCAGCTCCCCTCCCCCATCCGGCGCCTGATTCCTGGGGATAGAGCCCAGCCAGAAGGAAGGGGGTAAAGACACCTGTGCAAAGTTAAAAGGGTCTGACAACTAGAAACCAAAGAATCGCTCTTTCCCATTTCAGCTGACAGCCAGTGTCTCCATTCAACTAGAACACATGAAATTTAATAAAGCAAAATGGTATTTAAAAATCCTAGGATGGCATTTAAATTGCATCTAGGATCTAACCCTAGGTAAATGAACTCAGCTTCATTTTTTGTGTAACTATCCTTTTATAATCCTGGGCTTTGTGTCGAGGTAGATGTCAGAAGCGGCCGGGGCACAGGTCTTCCAAATACATGAACTCATTCGCAATCATCTTTTCTCCAAGTGGGGGGAGTGGAGCGGAAGCCCTCCTTACACTCCAGTAAAGTGTGTTTAATAACTTGTATTTCAGTTGCTAAGGTTTGAAATGGTTTCAGACATGTAAAAGCAAAATAGGGAAAGCCTTGTAAGTTAATATTCCCCTGGGCCCCAGGGCCATGCCAAAACTGCTGCGTGCGGAGCCCAGCACCGCAGACTTGCACAATGAGAAGTTGAAGGAGGAGAAGAAAGCCAGCTTATTTTTAATGATGATATTAATTTACAAAAACTGCTCTCATACACTGTAAAGCATCTTTTTAAGAGAGGGTACAAATGTAATCCACTTGACAAATGGGCTTGGAAATGTCTGAATAGGTCTTTCTTTCTCAAAACATCTTTGTGGAGCAAAAGTTTACTAAAAAAAAAAAAAAAAAAAAAGACGATGGCTGTATCGACAAAGCACCTAACAGTTATGTGAAGAGTGAAAATGCAGTAAATCATCCAAAAGTTTCCAACTTTTTAGAAGCTTGGTATACAGATTAAAACCATTCGTTAAAAAAATTTTTTTTAAAAGCCATTTGTTTTGCTGATTATTTCCCTTTTTAAATTGTGCTATCCTGACATGAAACAGCCTTATTTCTGCCTATGTGTCTCAATTATCCCATTGGATATAGCCAGGAAAATAAAATTGAATCGCTCCTATCTTTTTCATAATATTGTAGAAATGGATATTGATGTTTGGAGCGTCACTGGTTTTGACTTTTTCTTTTTTTTTTGTACATGATACCCCTCACTAATGAGAAAGCTGCCACAAGAGAGGAGAATCACTTTTAATATGTCATGGAGCACTGCCCTGGACTGCCTGGGGCAAGTGGAAAGAACTTTTGAGTCAGGCAAACGTGTGTTCCATTCCCAGCTCAATCACTTAGTAATTTCCCTGACCTCTGATCTTCAGCCACAACATGGGGTGATGATAGCCAACTCAGGTTTACTGGAGGATTCCACGGAGGACTGTGTGCACCGCACTAACTCATGAAATGCCAGTCTTCCCACTGCCTTCACTTTGAGTTCAATAAAATAATCAATTAGCTTTCAAAAGCCATCACAATATAAAACTGCATTTTTTAAAAAGCATCAGAGCCACTGCTGTTTCATATGCGTTTGGGGTTGGTTTTTGTTCAATGTTTAGAACCCAGACTCAACCAAGAAATAAAGAGTGAGAGGAGCTGGCGTTAGAGTGAGGGACTATCGTTAACCGAAGGAAATGGCCCTGGCCACCAAGCGTCCCTAAGTGCTACTCAACATCTGGCACCTGCAGCCACAGACTCAGCACATCTGCAGGCGTCAATCATTCTAACCAGCACTTCACAAGAGAATGGCTCATATATCGTTGTTATGGTTTCTGTCTGCAGAAAAAAAACGCCATGATCCTGCACCCACTGGGTGACATCTCATCCAAATCATCTCGTAAAGTATTTTTATTCTCTTCTCTGCCTCACGCAGGCCTCGGTTAAGTGTCATGTGAATTCTCTGTAATCTGCTCTAACACAGAGCCGGCCAGCAGCAATGAACCCAGCTAGGCAGGGTTGCAAAGTGAATGAGCCGTCGGTCTGTCGTTGGCATGGGCTGTTATGGAGGACAAGAAGGTTCCTGTGTCAGCCAGCGCAGGAAAAGACTTGTGGAGCCAGTCTGCCTCTGACCATACGAAGGAAAAACAACACTCGAATGATTAACTTGCTGGCGTGATTGTTATTATGCTAATACAGAACAATATTTACCAAGAACACTGGGTGCAGAGTGACAATCAGAATGGAATGGTCTCTGCTCTCCAAGCTCTAAGGAAAAGGAAGTTTCTATGGACTCTTGGACACAGGTGCTAATCACCCACTTAGGTCTAAGTGTAGGGGGCGGCGTGTGCACGCCTGCCTGTGCCTAGGTTCTGTAAACTTGTTTTTCTTTAATATAGGAATGAAGAGAGGGGTAGGAAAGGACAATGGAAAAAAAAGGGAAATAAGAGACATTCGGAAACCTTGTTTACTAAACAAATTCAAGAGGAATCTTTAATCTTAGAGGAGGAGGGAAAAGAAAACCGAGGCTAAGTGAGTCGTCCAGCCCAAAGTTTGACATTTGTTGTATCTTTCTGTCCCATGCTCAGCCTAGGTTAGCAGGCTTTTAGGCATGGAAAAATGTGCAGACTGTTTCCTTTTCTAAGGAATAAACCACAATTTGAAATCTTTCTTCTGGTGATAGGCTTTTAAGAGAAAGTTGACCTCGGTGAGTTATTTAAAATGAATATTTTTATCTTCAATAGAGATTACAACACAGCAAGTGGGCTCAGAGCAAAATGGAGAATCAAAAAATAACATGGAGAATTCTGGCATTAAACATTCTCACAAAAAACACTCAAAAACTTAAGGAAAATGCAATTGTATCATTTTCTAGATAATCTGAGTCAAATGAAATTCTGCTGCAATCTTTTCATCTGGGGATTTTTCTGCAGAGAAGTATTTCATTTCACTTTGAGCAGACAGCCTCACAGACAAGTTTTATAGGTCTCTAATACTGAAGCTTTTCCTTGCTTTCTTTCAAAAGTTACAGAGATGCTCAGATCTAAATAGGCTATAAATTACTAAAGTAAATGACTGAGATGGTGCCAATCTCTGCGCATTTCAATTACACAAGCAGCCTGCCTTCTAAAAAGGGATTTGAAGTCATCACAGAACAGAGAACCCTCAAATTCTATCGCCAGTCCACATCCTGATACGTTTACTTAAGTCAATTATTGAGTCTCTTAGATTATGTCTACATAAGCTGCCGAAACATCTGGTCATTTCAATCAGTTCAATAAAAGATTCTGCCAAGCCAGGGGAAAAAATTAGTCAAATTAGTCATTTGTACAGCAGAACAATGGGTTGTTTTCTCAGGGTAGACAGTAAGTGGATATAGCTCAAAAGGTTCTAATTTTCTCTTCTGAAATCAGTTCCTGAGGGAGGTTGTGATTTTTATCAGTTAATGTTTGGGAGGCGTTCTGACAGATCTTCAGTCCAAAATGTCATGGGTAAGAAGATGGCGTAGCCATGTCTCTGAGACAGTTCTGTGCTCATTTGAATTCTACATTCTCAAGGTTGAGACCATGCCAGAACTAAGCCAGACTGGCGTTTGTTAAATGTTGAAAAATAAAAGCAGCAGTACTAGAAATCACCGAATAGTGTTTATTCTCCTGGAATTTACTAGCATTCCTGTTCGCCTGTGTCCTCATTTTCAGGAAATCTGATACATTATTTGAATGACCAAATATAGGCGAATACAGCTTTTTCTTTAAATCGCTGTTGCACAGAATGCTTCTCTATAAAATCAAAACCATACAATCCTTTTATTTTTTTCAGTCCCATGTGAAATTGTCAAAGAATATGTGGAAATTCAGCTCACTATCTTTCTGGATCACATAGAGACAGCCCCAGGGAGAAACAAATGCTCAGAGAAGGGAAGAGAAAGTTTCAGGTCCCCAGCCCAACATTTTCTTGTATTAACCCATTTTTCCTTTCGCATTCACGTTCTCATTCATGGATTTAAAATCCTCTGATCCAAAAGAGTTTATAAAATGATTTGCTTCAGAAAGCTGTATTAGAATGCAAGCTCCCACTTGCAAAAATGTATTAGGAGAAAAAGACATTTTTATATTTTTTTACGCAACATGAAACACAGATAACCTACCTATGTCTAATTTTACACAGCTTTATTCTCTGTGCATAGATTTAAAGGTTTTTTTTAAGACACAGACAATTAGAAATAATAATTGTCATAAACTGACTAATGTAAACTTTATATTAAGTCTGAGATGACTCACCCTCCTACTAAATATTCCAGGGTACATGACCTCTTAGGCTGCTGTCTGTGTATACCTTGTAAGATGTCTGTATCTTAATTGTCAAAGGTTAGTTGTTAATGAATTAGTAAAAAAAAAAAAAAAAAAAAGTCTTTCTGTCTCCTTTAGGAGAGGAAATAGCTCTTTACTTTGAGGACGAAGAAATTCAAAGAAATCTAGTTTCCTAGGTAGGAGGAAGATAGTTTTTGAAAAGGAGAAAAAGAGTTTTATTTAGAACTTTAGTACGAGGAGAACCTTGCTTTATAAAATCTGGGGTTCAGTAAAGGAACGATGATCACGTAGCGAAGGGGAAGGATTTTAGTTCTGACATGGGGAGACTGGAAGTTGGTAGGATTAAGACTTTGGAGAATTCAGCAGAAGGACTCTAGATTAAGAATAGGATAAACTAGGGGGATCAAACAGGGGGGCAGAGGGTAGACTGTAGTTGACTTCTTGTGCAAAGAACGAGAATTTGTTTTCCATCTGGAGGTACTAATTGTGCAGAGTTTATACCTTCATTTATCCAGTATAATTTTAGAAAAGTAGGTTTTACAGCCCCGAAGACAACGGCTTAGAGACCAGACAGAGAGCAGCACATGAGACAAGGTGTTGAAGAGATGAGAGAGAAAGAGAGGGTATCATTAAACAGAATATGCAGAAAGCCTCCTGAACCTCAAAATAATTAACATATTTGAAGAAAAGTGCTCAACCTCAAATTGAAACTTTAGTGGGTGCACACACACGTGCGCTAAAGAGCCTACAAGTAGGTTACTGTCCTGATGACAAACTAGGAAGCAATGTACAAGGTAATGTTGTGGAATACAGAGAGATCCAAACAAAAGAGCCTAAATTAGTCACACACGGTTTGTGGGAATGGAAACTGGTTGACATTTCTGGAGGGCCATTTGGCATTATGTCTAGAGTTCAAAATCGATCCAGCAATCCCAATCTAGGAATTTAAACCAAGGTTGTGGTTCTCAAACATGATTGTACATATAACAACCTCCAAGGACAGCTTGTTTAAAAATTCTCAACCCATAAGTCTCTTCCCCTAGAGATTTGTAAGCGTGAGAATTGACATTTTTGAACAAGCAGCCCTCTTGATTTGTCTACTAACAAACAGAATGCTGAAGACATAATAACAACAGTGGGAAAAGCTGTAAGCAGAAGCAAATATGTTTGTTGTAAGATCCCTTAAAATGGCAGGAAATCGGAAAATCTGTTATTTCACTTCTATGAACCTGTTTCCTGTCTTTACAATAAAAGTACACACTCAGACAAAAAAGTACACACTCAATGCCACTGCTCTGAGATTAAATAAGGATTCACTTAAAAGGCTTAGACAAAGCCTGACGCATTATTAAAGATCAATAAATATTAGCTATTATGCAATGTTGAGTGTGTGGGGGGAGGCATTTAAATAACAGAATGTATAATACAATTCAATTTTTGAAACATTGTTTACATACATATGTATATATGTACATGCAGAGTTGTCTGAAGACATGTTCAAATGTTAACAGTGATAATTCCTTGAGAGTGAAATTTTGAGGGACTTAATTTCCTTTCTGTAGTTTTGAGTATTGTTTAAATTGTTCTACAATTAACATCTATCATTCTTCCTCAAAAACATTTAAGTTCAAAAATATAAAGTGTAATTCAATAATACCTTACATGTGCAGAACACTTCCATGTACAGAAAATTTCCAAATACCTTGCTTCACGGGAGCCTCACAAAGTCCTGTGAATGAAAAAAGGACATATCTCATCATTTCTGTTTCACAGATGAGGAATCAGAGTAAGCGGTTTACTTGAGGACGCCATGCACAGCTAATGACTTTGCAGACCCAAGTCCAGGCCCAGGTCTTCTGAGTCCAAGTTCACCACACCTCCCACTGGACAATGATTCCTCAGTGATCTCAGTTATAGTTTTCAACAACAACAACAACAACAAAAGCGGGGGGAGGGATTACAGTTATACAAATGTCTATTTTTCATTTATCCTCCACATTTAAAAAAATGCTCAGCACTAGATAAAACTGAGATATACTGAATACTAAGAAGGCTGATATGAAAACATATTAAAGTCAGGAGATACCAAAGTTAGGTCTCAGATAGTAACCCTAAGCGTCTCATGTGTCCTGCAGCTTTGGTTACTCTAAGTAAAGACAGTCTCAATCACGTGTTAAAAGTTAACAGAAATCTCATGAGCAAGGAAAATGATTTGATAATCATGTAGAGTGTAGACTGTCAGCGGGCTTTCTCTGAGTTCTCACAAGTTCTTCACCTCTTAGCAGTTCAGCCCGGCGCCCGACGGAGGTTTAAGGCCGAACCGCCTTGGCTTTGTCTGGAGCGACCCTGCCCGGAGTCAGGAGCGGATTGTCAGGGAGCCGCGGTGTCTCGGCCGGCGGTGTGGCCTGCACTGCCCCCTCCCGGACGAAAGCCAGAACTGCGTCTGTGCTGTGGAGCTACGTCTCCCCCCCCCCCCCCCCCATCAGCAGAAAAAACTCCATCACCGAAGACCGGCTTCAGCGAGGCCCCCGTAGGCTGAGAGCGTCACCTGGGCCCAGCCCAGCCCCCGAGGGCCTCAGGAGGTACCATTCGATTGGTTTTCAATGCAGACGTTTAAGGAATTCCCCCATTGGCTAACAAGTTCCCCTCTTCTCCACTCCGGGGCCTCCTGGACCTCAATTCTGTGTCAGAAGTGCCACGAGTTGCTATTCTGTCCTGAAATAGTGGAGCAGATCAAGGGACACATTTTCTTTGCTGGTCCTACACCCTAGTTTCCTTTCTCCCATGAATCTGAGTCGGCTTCTGATTCATTGTGACAAGTCCTTACAGCAGAAGTGACAGTTCTAGGCCTAGCGCTTCAGAGAACTGGCAGTTCCACTCTTTCTCTCTTGGAAGCCACACACCAAGTAAGAAGTCCAGCTACCCTGACAGACCACAAAGCCGTGAGGAGACCCAAATCAGCCACGAGGCAAGGGAGTGGCCGTGTGAAGGAGCCCCGAGGAGCCCAGCATGTGAAGGAAACCCTTTCGGATGATCCAACCCGAGCATGTTCGTGACCTCACAGCGTGGAGACACAGCAAGGAGGAGATGAACTGCCCAGCCAAGTCCTGCCTGAATTCCAGCCCACGGAATCGTGAGAAATAACAAGCCCTTGTTTTTTGTTTTTAATTGGAGTATAATTGCTTTACAATGTGTTAGTTTCTGCTGTACAATGAAGTGAATCTGCTCTATGTATACCTATATCCCCTCCTTCTTGGACCTCCCTCCCACTCCACCCCCCATCCCACCCATCTAGGTCACCACAGAGCACCGAGCTGAGCTCCCTGTGCTTTACAGCAGGGTCCCACTAGCTCTCTATTTCACACATGGTAGTGTATATACAGATGAACCTATTTCCAGGGCAGGAATAGAGGCACAGATGTAGAGAACAGACATGTGGACACAGGATGGGAAGGGGAGGGTGGGACAAACTGGGAGATTAGAATTGACATATAAATAAGTGCTTGTCTTGAACCACTAAGTTCTGGGTAGTTTCTTGCACAGCCATAGATAACTTGAAACACTCGTGCCTTCTGGGCGTGTTCAGGCTTGACCTCATAGATACTGTTTCCATCCTACACTGACATGCTGCTCTGTAGTTGACTTTAGTTGTATTATGAGTGTTGTAGTTTAGTCAAGCAGTTAAGACTCAGTTCGAGGTCAGTAGTTCAGGTTGCATACTCACTTGGTGTCCTATAGTCAGACATCTCGTCTCTACCAGGGCCCAGCTGCAAGTTGGCTGTATTTTCAAATAGAGAATCGTTGTTCACGGAACAGGCATGGCCTTGCCCTGGGGTCTCGTATGGGAGCTGGCTGGAGTTTGCATCTCTGTCTGCCAGAGACACAATAATTTTAGGTCTGCTGGATTTTACAGTGAAATTCGTGGGACAGTTTGAAATGAAGCCTGGACCTCTGCCAATGCTTCTTGTATTGGGCTCCACTCAAAACTGGCGACCTAACGGGTTAGCCAGTGCTTGAGTCAGAGCAGCGCGGCCAAACGTCAGATATGAAGCTCCAAAATCCAAAGAGGCCCACAAACGGCATGCCCTTCCTTTGCAGAGAGCAGTGCGAGGTGCAGCATGTGCCTCGCTTAACAGTGGCTGTTCCATAAAAAGGAACGAAATTGGGTCATTTGTAGAGATGTGGATGGACCTAGAGTCTGTCATACAGAGTGAAGTCAGAAAGAGAAAAACAAATACCGTATATTAATGCATATATGTGGAATCTAGAAAAATGATACAGGTGAACCAGGGCAGGAATAGAGACACAGATGTAGGAAACGGATGTGTGGATATGGGGGCGGGGAAGGAGGGGTGGGATGAATTGGGAGATTAGGATCAGCATATATACACTACCATGTGTAAAATAAATAGCTAGTGGGACCCTGCTGTATAGCGCAGGGAGCTCAGCTCGGTGCTCTGTGGTGACCTAGATGGGGGGGATGGGGGAGGGGGTAGGAGGGAGGCCCAAGAGGGAGGGGATATATAATTATACATATAGCAGATTCACTTCATTGTACAGCAGAAACTAACACAACATTGTAAAGCAACTATACCGCAATAAAAACAAAAAACAAAAAAAACAGTGGCTGTTCCAATATGCCCCAGACCACAGGACCCTAGAAGTTTCATTGATAGAGCAAGCACTTTTGAGCTCCCACCCTCTAGCACACATGCATCTTACCAGAGTGCTTTGTAATTCCATCTTCCAGATGCAACTACAAAAATGTCATCAATGTCAAGGGCCAGCATGATGTTCTGTGGGAGATCAGGATGGTCAAGTCCTTCTAGACTATATGTGCCAGAGAGCAAGAGACTTGGCGAGGCTCTGAGACAGAACGGTAAAGGTAATCCTTTATTCCTCCCAGGTGAGGGCAAAATGCTTCTGCTTCTCTTTTCTGATAGGAGTGGAGGTGGGGCACGTGGGATGGGGTGGGGTGTTGGTCAGTAGTTGCCAACCAGGAGCCAAAAGCCATGTGCTGATTTGCTCCAGTAAAGATGATACATCCAGAAACACAGCTCTGATTAGCATCACGACTTGACTAAGTTTGTCTAATCTATAATCATTCTCAACTGTTCATCTGGCTCTTAACACAAGCTAAACAGGAGAGTTTGAAAAAGATACAGAAACGGGAAAGATCATGTAATGATAGCATAGCGTTTTACTCTTTCTGAGTCCCGCCATAAAAACAGAAAGAATAACTAATAGAAAAACCAAACCAATGGATCACACTTACAGGGAAACTAAATGACAAGGTGTCCCCATGAACTACAAAATACAAGCAGTGAGGACAACCCACCAACAGCACAGACCGGTAGGGCATCGGCTCTGTGCAGATGGAAGCAATGGGGTATCTGACAAGACGACAAAAAGTGAACCCCAAAATAGCAACTGGTATTCCCTGAAACGTGTGATGGTCTAACTTAAGAACAGCGCCTGAAACTGAGCAGTTTTAAGCCCCTGGTAGTACTATTTGCATGGGTAATAATTTAGCCCAATGGTAGGTGAGTGCAGGGAGTCCAAGGTGAAAATGGAAAGGTCTAGAGAGCCTAGCCTCCGTAACTCTCAAAACTATCCTCCAAGACTCCCTTCCAGAACAGGGCCCAAACTAAGGAGAAAGTCCCAAAAGTGAAATCAAAATTTCACAGGACACAGAAAATAAAGACAAAGGAAGAAAAGGCCCAGATAAAGTTGGGGGGAAGGAAGAGAGAGAGGAAATCTCAGAAAGCAAGACACTATATTTGTTAACACCCCTGTGAAGTTAGAAGAGCCACTCTCAACTATGCCTCCTTCTAAAAATTCAGGAAAACTAACTTCACGTAAAAAATAGCAACAGAGCGCTTCCCTGGTGGCGCAATGGTTAAGAATCCGCCTGCCAATGCAAGGGACACGGGTTCGAGCCCTGGTCCAGGAAGATACCACATGCCGCAGAGCAACTAAGCCCTTGCGCCACAACTACTGAGCCTGCACTCTAGAGACTGCGAGCCACAACTGCTGAAGCCCGCGCGCCTAGAACCCGTGTGCTGCAACAAGAGAAGCCACTGCAATGAGAAGCCTGCGCACTGCAAGGAAGAGTAGCCCCTGCTCGTCGCAACTAGAGAAAGCCCGCACACAGCAATGAAGACCCAACACAGCCAAAAATAAATAAATAAAATAAGTAAATTAAAAAAAAAAAAGCAACAGAAAAGCATCAAAGTCAAATCCCATGGAAATTCTTACAAGGAAAAAAAAAAAATAAGGAGCAAAATAACATTCCTACAGATAAGAAAACATGCATAATCTTACCCACAAAAGAGAACAGTGGATTTCTATTTCAGAATAAATTTAAGTACATTTTAAAAATAATACAAGCTTATTTCCTTCTTAAATATCAATAATTCAATAGAAGAGCCATTCGGCAGGCCCAAGCGAAGAGGGACATGGGGCAGAGGGGTGGCTTAGCAGGTGGTTGAGGACAGAGTGAGGAAGGTGGCCAAGAGAGACCCAGGGGGGTGAAAAGACTGCTTGCAGAGGGTGATTGAGCAAATAAGTAATATGGAGGACAGCAGAAGTCATAGTTTTCATTGTCAGAGAAGAAAATCTTAAATTTGAAAAGAGGGAAAGGCAGAAGGAATACTCTGTTGTTGGACTGGAATTGGCACTCTTGTGAACTTACAGGTTTCCATAGAAAGAGAATACATAAATATACATGTGTGTGCATGCACGTGTGCACATGCATTTGTCTGCTTGTGCTGCTATAACAAAATACTGTAGACTCACCATAGGCTTAAACAATAGACATTTATTTCTCACTGTTCTGGAGACTGGAAGTCCAAGATCAAGGTAATGGCCAAATCAGTTCCTGGTGAGATCCCTCTTCCTGGCTCGCAGATGGCCAACTTCTCACTGTGTCCTCACTAAAAGCCACTTCCTAAAGCCACTAATCTCATCCTAAAGCCACTAATCCCATCACAAAGTTCCCACCAGCATGACCTCATCTAACCCTAACTACCTTCTAAAATCCCCACCTCCAAATACCATCACACTCGGGGTTAGTTCAACACATGAATTCAGCTCAACATATGAATTTAGGGTGGACTCAATTCAGCCCATAGCAGTGTGGATATACATATAATTTCTAGCTCTGTCCACTAAGACCACTTTAAGCAGCAACACCCCAATAGCCATGACCCTACTTAGTACACCCAGACCTTGGTTTCCAAATACCATTTCCACTTAAAGGAGACACGGCTAATTCTAGGGGTGGGGCATAGAAAATACAAGATGGGCCTGGAACAGCCTATTGTGACCAAAATAAGGGAGTTAAAATACTGATGGGGGCATATCAAAAGGGCACAGATGGGACTTCCCTGGTGGTCAAGTGGCTAAGACTCTGTGCTCCCAATGCAGCGGGCCTGGGTTCAATCCCTGGTCAGGGAACTAGATCCCACATGCAGGAACTAAGAGTTCACATGCCGCAACTAAGACCTGGTGCAGCCAAATAAATAAATAAGTAAATATTAAAAAAAAAAAAGTGCACAGAAGTCAGCAGGAAGGGGCTTCTGCTAGACAAATCTGGGGCAAATTGAAAACCAAACTAAATGGTAAAAAAATGATATCCCATTGAATAAAATAGGAACCCATGAGCCAGCACTGATGTAAATATATAAATGAATATATAAATGAGAAGATAAATAGTAAGTGCTAAGTGGTAAAAACAAAAGGAATGGTGAAAAGAGAAAATCACCCTTTGGGAACCATCATAGTTATAATTCAAATGAGAAATCTCAATGTATCCTAAACTAGTGGATTAAAGTTGGATAAATAATGGAATATCTCAATATTTTTAAAAGATCTCATCACAAAATGATAAATACAAAGGGGAAAAGTCTAACTTTACAGTGGAGAAACTTGGTACATAGCACTTTAACAAAGTGATCAAAGTAACTTCACCAGAGATGGACGAAATTAACACCACCTGCTACTGGAAGTGATCCAAGGGGAAGAGCCCAGCATCCCTTTTGTGATATTCCTGTCATCAAGTCAAGAACACAGGGAGTGGGGCTTACCTGCTGGTGCAGTTGTTGAGAATCTGCCTGCCAATACAGGGGACACGGGTTCGAGCCCTGGTCTGGGAAGATCCCACATGCCGTGGAGCAACTGGGCCTGTGAGCCACAATTACTGAGCCTGCGCGTCTGGAGCCTGTGCTCCGCAACGAGAGAGGCCACGATAGTGAGAGGCCCGCGCACCGCGATGAAGAGTGGCCCCCGCTTGCCACAACAAGAGAAAGCCCTCGCACAGAAACGAAGACCCAACACAGCCAAAAATAAATGAATTAAAAAAAAAAAGAACACAGGGAGTATGGTTCTCATGAGCCCTCCTTGAGGACTCTTTAAGAGAATCTGTTTCAGGCACCTAAATTGATTAGAGAGAGAATGATACAAGGACTGTTGAAAGAAAGTCTTAAGTGTTCTCAGAACATACACAAAAGATGACCATGTGAAGTGATTCATGTGTTGATTAGCTTGACTGTGGTAATCATTTCACAGTATATAGATATAAATATTGTATATATATTAAATTAACATATTATACACTTTAAATAAATACAAGTTTTGGGGACTTCCCTGGTGATCCAGTGGTTAAGACTCTGCACTTCCACTGCAGGGGGCACAGGTTCAATCCCTGGTCGGGGAACTAAGATCCCGCATGCCGTGTGGCACAGCCAAAAAAAAAAAATTCAATTACAAATAAATAAATAAATAAATACAAGTTTTACTTGTCAATTATACATCAGTAAGGCTGGAGGAAAACTAAAGATCCTGGGCACCAGGTGCATAGAAAAATAAAAGATTGATGATGAACATTAAGCCTATGCTTACTTGTAAAAGTTAAGTCTAAATGAAGATTAAAAGGGAGAGAACATTGTGTAATGGCAATATGCTCCATAAAAAGACAGTACAGCTATCTGGGGAAAGTATAGGGAAAAGCTTTCAACCTTTTAGTGATTATAACTAAATCACTTTTTAGTGAATTAGTGTTCAGTGACAAAAATATTCTATTATATAATCTAGTCAGTAGTTTCAGTGTTTTTATCCTGGGACTGTAAACTGTATAATGTGGAATAAAGTTTACTTGGCCTTGTCCATTAAAGAAGCTAGAAGTAATCACCAATCCAGGAACAATGAGCACCCCTAGTGTATTAGTCTGCTCAGGCTGCCATTAAAAAAAAAACAAAAAAACCACTGACTGGGTGTCTTAAACAACAGACAATTATTTCTCACAGTTCTGGAAGCTAGAAGTCCCAGATGCAGGTGCTGGCTGATTCACTTCCCTTCCTGGCTTGTACATGGCCACCTTCCTGCTTTGTCCTCACATAGTAGAACTCTCTGGTCATCAGACTAGGGCCCCACTCTTATGAACTCTTTTAACCTTGGTTACCTCCTAAAGGTCCTATTGCCAAATACAGTCACATTGGGGGCTAGGGCTTTGACATATGAATTTGGGGAAGTGGGTGGACACAATTCAGACCATAGTACCTAGTATCAGATTTCAAATTGAAACACTGTTTCCCACTCAAAGAAGCTAGTACTTCTTGACAAAAACAGCTGACTTTCAGATCTAGGGAAGGAAATGTGTAAGATAAGCCTAGAACATCTTGTCTTTCTAGATAGCAAGGAGGCTATCAAATACTATTAGGATCTTGCCAAAAAGAATCAGGAACCAAAGTAAAGAGGCTTTCACTGGCCAAAGAAAGTACAATTTGAGCTCCAAAAATGAAAATAATTGCAAGTGTTTGGAACCCCTCAAACAGGTTTAAGTATATGAGTTCAAAATTATATTTTTTAAAATTAATGAGTTATCTTTGGAGAACAGTTAGCTCTCCATATTTGCAGGTTTTGCATCTGCAGATACAGAGGGCCAACTATCCGATGCCACTTTAGAAATGAAAGAGGAATCATTACAACTGATACCACACAAATAGAAATGATCATAAGAGACTACTATGAACAAATTGAACAATGCAGAAGAAGTGGATAAAATCCTAGAAATATACAACCTACCGAGACTGAATCATGAAAAAATGGAAAATCTAGACAGACTAATTAGTAGTAAGGAGATTGAATCAGTAATCAAAAACTTCCCAGCAAGAACCAGGGCCAGATGGCTTCACTGTTGAATTCTACCAAACATTTGAAAAGAATTAGTAGCAATCTTCTCAAACTCTTCCATAAAATAAGAGGAGAGAACACTTCCAACTCATTTTACAAAGGCAGTATTACCCCAATACCAAAACTAGACAAGGACACTATAAGAAAACTACAGCCAACATCCCTGATGAATATGAATGCAAAAATTCTCAACAGGGACTTCCCTGGTGGCAAAGTGGTTAAGAATCCGCCTGCCAATGCAGGGGACACGGGTTCGAGCCCTGGTCCGGGAAGATCCCACATGCTGTGGAGCAACTAAGCCCGTGCACCACAACTACTGAGCCCATGTGCCACAACTACTGAAGCCTGCGCACCTAGAGCCCGTGCTCTGCAACAAGAGAAGCCACCGCAATGAGAAGCCCGTGCACCTCAACAAAGAATAGCCCCCGCTCGCCGCAACTAGAGAAAGCCCGCGTACAGCAACAAAGACCCAAGGCAGCCAAAAATAAATAAATAAATTTATTAAAAAAAATAAATTCTCAACAAAATACTAGCAAACTGAATTCAACAATACATTAAAAGGATCATACATCATAATCAAGTGATATTTATTCCACCTAAAAGTTCATTTTTTTTGTTCTGATTTTAAAAGAGTTAAAACATTTTCACAGGTCCCTAAAAATATTGTGGGCTCCAGGTGCCGGGCCTTCTGTACCCAGTGGATTAAGTTGGCCCTGGTCTTTCCACCTCTGTACCCCTAGATGCCAGTATTGAGCACGATCAATAGTCAATAAATTTCTGTTGAATGAGGGTAATATTCTAGACCAGCCTACTCCAAAAAACTGTTTGAGGATCAAATGAGAGAGCAGTTTCAGAAGAAATTTCTAAACTGTGAGTTCTATGCAAATAAAGGGGATTTGGGGGAGGGAGAGAGATGTTAATTTGGTGAATGGAATTCAAGTTTTCATCCAAAAACAGGGAACACCAGGCTGCTAGCATCATTGAAAGGCAAAGCAGGAGAAAATCAAAGACAATTGTTGCCTCCTGCAGTATTTTGCAAAGACCTAGACCTGCATGGATCTCGCCCTTGGATTTGGACAGCTGTCAGGAAAATCAGCAGGAAACAAGAACAAACATATGTCAAGACACAGGCACATCAGACTGTGAAAGGCGGTCCACGGGCCCTGCTCCACCAGATGGCAGTGTGTCAACAGGGAGTCGGAGAGAGAGTTTCCAAGAGGCCCCAATTAAACGACCTTGTGCTGATGCCAAAGCAGGGGCACTGTTTGTCTGAATTATGGCTGATAATTTCTCTTTTTATTATGTAATGAAGACTTTTTTATTGACAGCAAAGAATACATAAAGGAGTACATTATTATAGTCCTTGCCAACGACAAGACTACCATCAAGATAAAGACATGCAAATAAACCAGTAATATTTATCGACTGTACACAAATTAAATCACCATCGTTATTATCAATGAATAAATACCATTGGTGTCGCTTTTCATTGAGTTGACTTGGTGAAACTCCTTCGGAGTCTTGTGGGTACAAATTGATTCATGGGGTGTGGTTGTACATTGTGTAGGCACTCATTCCAAGAGTCGTCCAGGGCTGGAGAAGGGCCGAGTGTCAGAGGCCTCTCCCTGTGCCAAGGGCAGGCCCCCATCTTCCCTCAGCGTCTGAGGACTTGCAGAGAAATCCTGCCTGGCAGCGGAAATTTATTTTCTCATCATTCTGGAGGCTAGAAGTCCAAGATCAAGGTGTCAGCAGGTGGATTTCTTCTGAGACTTCTCTGTTTGGCTTGTAGATGGCCATCTTCTCCCTGTATCTTCACACGGCCTTCCCTCTGCAGGTGTCTGTGTCCAGTATCTCCTTCTAATAAGGACACCACTCACATTGGATTAGGGCCCACCCTAGTGACTTCATTTTAAATTGATCACCTCTTTAAAGATCCTATCTCCAAACACAGACACATTCTATGCTCCTGGGGGAATAGGACTTCAACGTATGAGTTTGGGGGTACACAACCCAACCAATAACAATACCCCAGTTCTCATCCTGGCTCTCCCACTAACCAGGTGATGTAGTAACGCTGAGCAAGTTACTCTCTGGGCCTCAGGCTTTTGGCTATAAAATGAGGTTACTGGATTATGTCATCTCTGTGGTCTAAAAGTCTGTGATCACGACAATCAATACAAGTCTGAACTTTGCAAGACCAGGAACAGGATGATTTCCAAACCAGCCACAAAGGACAATTGTCTCCATGCATAGAAATTGGCATGCGTGTGGACATAGATGTTCCTATATACTCTTGTAGGTATAAAGACAGCTTTCATCAACTTATGGGGGTTGCCTTCACATATACACATGCAATCAGTGCTTTCAGGACAATAGCAGAACAAAACACAGTAAGAATATATTTTCTCCAAGTAAGTTGGTAATTTTCCCTTTATTGCATCTTTGAAAGAAAAGAAATGTATTTAAGGACCTACAAGTAATCAGTCAACTGTTAGTATTCCAGTCACCCCATCCTCTTTCATGAGTCCTTGTTCATACATGTGATGTTCTGTCTGCATGGATTAACCTCTCCTGTACCTATTCCTGCCCTATCTCTGCCAGCAGACAACTATATTAAGGCTCAACTCAAGTGTCATCTCCTCTATAATCTTCCAGAATTATCTGTTCTTTCCTCTGTGCCCATATGGTATACTCGTCTGTAATAATAACTATTGTTGCCGACACGTACATAGCACTTACTTTGTGCCAAGCAGAAGTCTATATGCTTTATGCACAACTCATTCAATTCTCATGCTTACCGGATGAGGAAAAAAGATACTGTGATTATCCCCATTTAATAGACGAGGAAACTGAGTCACAAAGAAGTTAATTAACATGTTTACTCAGAAAGTTTCCACTCATTCCCAGTCATCCAGGGGAATCAAATTAAAAACACAATGGTCTCATCAGCTTCTCCCTGCTCTCCCCTATCCCCATGTCTACCTCAGGCAGATGCACCTAGAGAACAGCTAGATATAAAGCATAACCAGTTGCAACCTGCCTACTCTATACTCAACTTGTATTTTTCTCTCGGGCATCCTCCACGCCAATATTCCCCACCTGATTTGGATGATGTGTTAGAAATAGTCCCTAAATCTCTCTGCGTGGTCTTCACATTTCTTGTAGAAAAGGCAGAGCCTCTGTTCATTCCAAGTGTGTACACTTGTTGTAATTAAGGGGAGGCAACACTGGAGCTCGGGAGGAGAGATGGAGGACTGGGAGTTCTGGCACAGAAGACAAATTACCCAAACAAACGCCAGAAGTCCACGAAAAGGCATTACAACACTCTCTTAAGTGACTAACAGTCGGCTAGCAGCTAGCTGTGTAACTGCAAGCAAGTCAGCAATCTCTCTGGTTCTTTCATCTGCAACGAAATAATGGTGGAACTCTATGATTGCCAAGACACTCATCTAGCTGTGGAAGCCTCGTTCTGCTAAGCCATCCCAAGGAGGTTTTTCTGAAGAAAGAAATTTTCGAGACAAAGGAGAAGAAAGAGTGATAGATAGGGAATTAGAGCCTCACTGCTTTCTCTTGATGAAAAGAGACCAAATTCACAGCAAATTATCCTCCCAACTGACCAGGAAAAAAACTATAGATATAAGCCAGTTATTTATATTTCAGCTTTTTACTAGTGAAAATATTTGCCTATTTGAATTGAATTGAAGACTGTATTTGCTTAACTACTGAATTTGCTTAATAGGCTGGCATTAGGAGATCTAATATGTATCTCTGTAATTTATCATTTTTTATTCTGAATTCAATCATACATTTTGTATAAGTGCAAATGTAAAACATTTTGATGCAAAATTCATAGAGCAGAAGCCTATGAAAATGAAATTAAAATGGAATCCTTTTTCTTTGACATTTAAACTCAATAACTGTAGCGTCAGATGTAGTTCAGAAGCTGCCATTTCGAAGACTTTTTAAGCACTGGACTATGGGCGAGGGGAAGGTTATCTCGGCACCCCTCTCTTCCCCGCCACACCCCAGGCCTTTCCTCTCGGCCTCCTGGCTGGAATGACCTCCCCAGGCACCCCTGCTCCTATTTCGTCTTTGACTTTTCGGGATCCCTTCCCTTTCCCCATTTCTCCACCCATGATAAGTCCCAACTTGGCTTTGCCTCTCCCACAAAACTCCAGCTCCCCAGATAGCTCTGCATCCTATTCTCATCAAAACTCAGCCGCCTTGTCCTGCATTTCCCCAGGGCTGCATTCCTGAGAATCTGCACACTATTGTGGTGGCCTCTTAAAAAATCTAAGTGCTCTGCAGGTGCCTCCGTCAGTCCTTAGAAAAAGAAAGCAGAAGGCAAAGGAGGAGATTACACCGAGCTACTCTGTCTAGGTGAGCCTGCCCCAAAGCCTGGAGGGCAATTCCTGGCACTCACCTTAAAAGGGTTATTAATAAGCAGGAGTAGTTTCAGGGGAGAATACTCAGACATATGCTCATAAATATGAACAAATATTCAAAGAGAGTCACCCAGGCAATGAGCGCTAAGATAGCTTGTCATGTAAGAGAAAATTCAAGGAATTAGAAATGTTTAACATGGAAAAGAAGAGACTTAGAATACCAAATATCACACAGGAAGAGGTATTTGATTTGCAGTTTTGACCCCAGAGGGCGAAGTAGGAAGAATATTTGAAAGTAATAGAAAGGCAGATTTCAATTCCACGTAAGAAAAATCTCCTAAAAAGTTAATAAGTGCCTGTTAGTGGAACTGAAACAGGAGGGAAGGGGGCAGGGCGCAACCTTTAAAAGAATGACATAGCCATAGCACGTGACAAAAACTGGTTAGAACCAACTAGGTCCAAGATGGTGGAAGATTCAACTTCCAGTGGACCTTGAGCCTCGTTATATGTTCACTGTAATGCATTAGCTACTGACACACCTACCAACACCGTGACAGTTCCGAGGCCAGCCCTAAAAGGCCAAAAAGTGGGCGGTGGCCCAATTCCTGGAAATCCCGCCCCTTCGCCAACATAGTTGGAATAATCCTCCCACTCATTAGCCTATGAAATTACCCAGCCCATAAAAGCTAACCACGCCATATTTTGGGGCCTCTCACCTTCTGAGATGGTCCACACGCTGTCTGTGGAGTGTCTTCCTCCCAAGGCCCTTCTCGCCTTTTGAGATGGATCGCATTCTGTCTATGGAATGTGCATCTCTCTAAATAAATCCACTTCTTACCTATCACTTTGTCTCTCACTGAATTCTTTCTGCTATGAGACATAAAGAACCTGAGCTTCGTTAAGTCCTGAGACCAGATATGTGATCCTAATTAGAAGACAGTGGGTTCAAGTCCCAATCTGAATTTTGGCTGGGTTCGAGTCCCGACCGGTGCATTCAAGGCCCATCTGAGTTGTGTGGTTTCAGCATGGGCTAGTCTGTGAGGTCAGAAACTTGCCCTGTGCTGCAGATAATCACATAGAGTTAACCAGTCACATTGAGGGATTATTTTTGAGGAGGGAAATGTGTTCAATAGCCATTCATTGAATACTTTCTATGATCAAGCACTGGTCTAGCTTCTGAGGATGTAAAGCTGAGTATGGTATGGTCTCAGTCGGGTAGGAAAATAATATCAACAAGTAACAATGCCACAAGTAATTCATATAACACTGGAGAACAGAATGATAGCCCACTCACTTCTTTTTTTTTTTGAAGGTATATAAACTTTTTTTGGCTCCCTTGGGTCTTCGTTGCTGCGCGCGGGCTTTCTCTAGTTGCGGCGAGCAGGCTTCTCACTGCAGTGGCTTCTCCTGTTGCGGAGCACGGGCTCTAGGTGTGTAGACTTCCATAGCTGAGGCACGCGGGCTGAGTAGTCGTGGCTCGCGGGCTCTAGAGCACAGGCTCAGTAGTTGTGGCACACGGGCTTAGTTGCTCCGCGGCATGTGGGATCTTCCCAGACCAGGGCTCGAACCTGTGTCCCCTGCGTTGGCAGGTGGATTCCCAACCACTGCGCCACCAGGGAAGTCCCCCACTTACTTTTTATATACTAAAGTTATTTCAGTACCAATCCCCGCCTACCTAAATTCCAGAAATAAGCCTCCTTTAAAGTGTCTCTCCGGTTATTTCTCAGTCTCCTAGGATAAAGCCTTCCTATCTGGCCAACCAGGAAAAGGAGGCTTAGGAACAGAAAACCATGGCAATCCTTGCAGAGCAAGCTCCAGAATTACAGTCACAGCTGGAGGGGGAAGCTTGCTGGGGAGCTGGTGTGGGATTGGAGGCTACTGGATGAGGCCAATCAGGATATTGGAGGGTGGAAAAAAGAGCTTCAGAATTTAGTGACTGAGTAGATGCAGTTTTGACCTGGAACTGGGCTTGGTACCTGAATCCCAACCCCAAAGAACCTGGTTTGCCCAGAAAATTGGGCCAAGAATGTTGGAATCACAGGGGAGAGGTGTGGACAGGAGAGAGGCACCTGAATGTGGTGAGCTTTGTGTAGCAGACGGTTTCCAAGCCAAAGGTCTGTTTAACCCTCAAATTCCTCCCTTTTGTGAACACTTCTTAATGGCCAACCAAGCAGAAATGTGCTGATGACACCGACCCGCTGAGGAGGGAAAAGAGAGCAGACCACGTCTGAAGGTCTGAGACTGATGAGGACCACACTCTAACTGCAGATGGCAGCACAGCCAGGAGCCCAGGTCCGGAGCTTTTGCCCCGTGGGTGGTTCCTCACTGCTCTGTCATGTGACTTAACAACCAGATTTTCAGGAGAATCCCCTGGTGGACTTTCTTTATGCATGAGCGTGACTTGCCCAGACTTAGGGAAGTGGAACCGGCAGGGGCAGTCCACTTTCAGTTCCTGAATCTCAATGGTTAACACAATCTCGTGGCCTCTGGCCGTCCCTGAATCACTCTCACCTGCACCTACTCACATCACAACCCAAACGTGAACCGGCAAAGCCAGCATCGCCTCTGCTGGTACGATTTCCCTTTCCAGTCCAGACACGTCTCCTGGGTCAAGATGCCGACCCAGGACAGATGGGATTCCTTTCGGCAGAAGTAACCCCGAGGCTCCTTAGTGATCCTGAGGGGGGATCTCATTTTACTGTTTGCCGTGCAAACAGGATGCCACCTATTTCAAGCACAACAGAATAATACGTCTCACGGAAATGCCAAGAAGTCCTTGAGGGGGGAGAATAGCCTTGATTCTGGAGAAAAGGAAAAAATGTAATAATAATACTACCCCAAAGAAGCCACTTAGAGAAGTCAGATGATTTTCTAACACAGAGAGGCTGAAGTAAAACACCACGACCTAGAATGGATGCCAAAAGGAGGTCCCTTGAAAGAGTCAATATTGTAACATTAATATCCAGATGGCTCTCTCTAGGGCACGCAAACTCTGTTGGAGAAGGAAGCGTGTAGGAGGCAGGGTGAGAAAGGCAGCTTCACACCAGGCACGGAAAGGGAAATATGCATTTAATTTTAAGCTGTCCTCCCGGGCTCCCCACTGCTTGAGCCCACCAGCGAACAGAGGAAGGGAAAACAGTAACATTCTGGGCTGTGTGTGTGTGTGCGTGTGTGTGTGTGTGTGTCCTTGTCTCTCTGAACTGTTTGTACGGTTCACCCATGTACCAGGGCTGTGGATTCCAGAGGGGTTCTGCCCAACAGAGGCTGCTCTTCGAGATGTTCATCTGTGTTATTGCTGGGGGATGAGGAGATGTCCTGTGATCAAACTATTTCAGAAGTACTGGATTTATCAAAATTTTAACTATTTGTTTACTGCAGAGTTCTTAGACTGATTTAACCTGTTAGCGTACATCATGACTTTTCAAACAGGGAAATACGTGGCATTTCTCAAATTTAGATGAACAGGTACTTTTCATGGAGTGCTTTCTGGATCTAGTGTTCTAGAAAATGCTGCTGTGGAAACTTTCAGAAGCAGTTCTCTTCCCCTGTATCTGATCTGTCATTCAGTCTCGAGATCTGTCATTCAGTCTCGAGATCTGTCATTCAGTCTCGAGATCTGTCTCGCGGCCGCCCCACCCCCATACCTTGATCCCAGCAGCAGCCTCCTGGCTGGGCAGCCTGGGGCAGCTTCTTCAACCCAAATTCTAACCGGTACACTCCCCACCGCCTTATCTGACCAAGCCCAGCCTAACTCCACCATCTGCCTTTGAGAGCCCACAAAATCTGCACCAATTTACCTTTACTCTTACCCAAAATAAGAACGAACATTTCTTGAGTGCTACGTGCACAGAACTGTTCTCACTTTACTTCTAGTGGCTCGTTCAATTCCTGCCCCACACTGCCCCCGCCACGACCTCTTCTAAAACCTGACAAATGGGAAAACCCAGATACAGAGAAGTTCATGAACCAAGGTAGGAAACTCTGCAATCCAGCTGCCGGACCAAGGCTCGCTCACAGCCCCGCGCTGCTTGCCTCTGCATCCGCCTGCCTGTCTCTGCTTCTCAGGAAGCCTTCCCAGCTGGAGGGCTCTCTCTCCCGGGCCTCGTTCCATTCCATATGATGGATGAAAGTGGGTCCGACCTTGGAGGCTCTAGTTAAGCCCTGTTGAGGAGTTGGGACTTTGTCCTGAGGTCAACAGGGAGCCATTAGAGGACTGAGGGAGGTGGGTGACAGCATTCAGTTTGTACCGTGGATGGCTCGCTCCGGAGAAAGAGGAGAAAATAGACTGGGCTGTCTGACAAAATCAGAGAAAGCTAGAGAATAAGGCTAGCACACACTGCCTGTAAATGAATGAATCATTCTCTCAGCCCCACGCGTGCCCGCTCTCATCGCCCCCATTTCATAAGTGAAGACACTAAGGTATAGAGCAATCAAGGAACTTGCCTCACGTTACCCAGCTAGAAAGTGCTAAAACCAGGATTTGAGCTGAAACTGTTTATTTCTAAAGAGATCCTCTCTTACTAGTTCCCACCAAGTGAGCCTTACTGCCTCTCCTGACAGTTTTTATACTATTCTTTAAACTTTTCTCCGTGCTCACAATATTCTGTGACTGTTTTTAAGCGGGCAGGAAGGGGGCAGGTGGGTTCCGGTGAACCTGCAAGAAGTTGCTGCAGGTGACCCCTCGGGATGCCCTCACGAGGTCCTGAACTCAGGCAGAGGCTGGGAAGATGCAGACGAGTGGACAGATTTGAGAACAAACCAGGAGGGAGACCCCACAGGGACTGAGGTTGAAAGAGGTGTGAGGAGAAGAAGGGAGGGAGAAGAAAGAATCAACCTCAGAGGTCAGGCTGGAAAATTGGGGGCCTCTCAGCTCTCACTGCCTTGTGCAGGGGTCACTACAGCGGCCTCCTGGCTGGGCCACCTGTTCTTCAACCGAAATTCTACTCTGGATGCCCAGTAGGCACATGAACAGATGCTCAACATCGCTAATCATTAGAGAAATGCAAATCAAAACTACAATGAGGTACCACCTCACACCAGTCATAATGGCCAACATTAAAAAGTCTACAAATAACAAATGCTGGAGACGGTGTGGAGAAAAGGGAACCCTCCTACACTGTTGGTGGGAATGTAAGTTGGTACAGCCACTGTGGAAAACAGTGTGGAGGTTCCTCAGAAAACTAAAAATAGAATTACCATATGATCCAGCTATCCTACTCCTGGGCATATACCCGGACAAAACTATAATTCAAAAAGATACATGAGGGACTTCCCTGGTGGCACAGTGGTTAAGAATCCACCTGCCAATGCAGGGGATGTGGGTTCAAGCCCTGGTCCGGGAAGATCCCACGTGCCACAGAGCAACTAAGCCCGTGTGCCACAACTACTGAGCCTGTGTGCCGCAACTACTGAAGCCTGTGCGCCTAGAGCCCGTGCTCCGCAAGAAGCCACCGCAATGAGAAGCCCGCGCACCACAAGGAAGGGTAGCCCCCCAACTCACCTCAACTAGAGAAAGCCCGCGTGCAGCAAGGAAGACCCAAGATAGCCATAAATACATAAATACAAAAATAAATAAATACATAAATAAATAAATTTATTTAAAAAAATAAAGGATACATGAACCCTTATGTTCATAGCAGCACTATTTACAATAGACAAGACATGGAAACAACCTAAGTGTCCATGGACAGATGAATGGATACAGAAGATGTGGTACATATATACAATGGAATATTACTCAGCCATAAAAAAGAATGAAATAATGCCATTTGCAGCCACATGATTGCAACTAGAGATTATCATACTAAGTGAATTAAGTCAGAAAGAGAAAGACAAATACCATATGATACTGCTTATATGTGAAATCTAAAATACAGCACAAATGAACCTATCTATGAAACAGAAACAGACTCACAGGCATAGAG
This sequence comes from Balaenoptera borealis, assembly GCF_965194805.1. Taxonomy (NCBI): domain Eukaryota; kingdom Metazoa; phylum Chordata; class Mammalia; order Artiodactyla; family Balaenopteridae; genus Balaenoptera; species Balaenoptera borealis. Next base: position 107,520,842 of record NC_138868.1, on the reverse strand, counting down.
AACAGACTTGTGGTTGCCAAGGGGTGGAGGCAGGGAAGGACTGGGAGTTTGGGGTTGGCAGAGGCAAACTATTATATACAGGATGGACAAACAACAAGGTCCTACTGTATAGCACAGGGAACTATATTTAATATCCAGTGATAAACCATAATGGAAAAGAAGATGAAAAAGAGAATGTCTCTATGTGCATAACTGAGTCACTTTGCTGTACAGCAGAGATTGGCACCACATTGTAAATCAACTATACTGCAATTAAAAATATATATATATCACACACACAAAAAAAGAAATTGTATTCTGCACGCAACTGACAGCCTTTTCTTTACCAAATATGAGTCAACTATGAGTATTTACAACATGTCCCCTTATTTTTTTTCTTTTTAACAGAAACCGAAATTACCAGGAAGCCTATATTGTATGCCATGCACAGTGCTAGCAATTAGAGAGGATGTGTGGAGACATGGATAAAAGTACTAAAAAAAAAAAAAAAAATCTGCTCTATTGATAGCCTAGCAGGTCCATGGGAGACATGGTTGCCTACTTACGACTTGAAGGAAAAGGGAGTTTTCTCTGCCCCCAAATATCTCCCTATTGATGCCTGAAATCCTCCATTTGAGTTCATAGAACCTCCAAACAGGAGACCTTGGAGCTCACGGAATCAAATATTCTAATTATTCCTATGAGGAAATGGGACCCAGAGAGATTATGGGATTTGTCCAGCATCACCCAGATTGGTACTGGAGCCAGCTTTAGAGTACCTGAATTCCCTTGATGTTCTCTCTCTAGAAGCTTCTTGGATAATGGAAGGAGAGGCAATACTTTGACATTCCCAGGACCTTGGTGTGAATTCCTGAGAGGCTTTCCTCTGTTCCCAAAAGAAAGTTTGCACAGGAAACTGCTTAAAAGGCCACCGATATCTCACCAGAAGAATTCCTTTCTCCACAGCAAGCAGCTAGGACGGTGCTCCTGGTTCTTCTCCAGGTTGCGAAGGGACGTTGTCCTCGGGGACACCACTGACCCCTCTGCTCAACCATTTGGGGAACAGTCTGCAGGCCTCCTTTAGAAGCCTAGGAGTCCAGCTATGCCTTTGCCCAAGCAGATGGGCCCCAGTCCTCGAATCATAAATCTTTAGCAAGGAAGGATCTTTATCTAGCCCAGATCCCCGCCTGGAGATAAGATTTTATTATCCCTAATTTTGCAGATAAGGGCCTGAATCCCAGAGAGGTTAACCGACTTGCCCAAGGTCATATCTCGAGTAATTAGAACAGTCACTTAAGGCTATTACCTACTTAGAATCCTAGTGGCATAGAATGTCAGTGCTGAAAGTGATCTTAGAAGTACAGGGACCATATTTTCAGAACCCAAAACTAGGACATTTAGTCTGGCAAACCCAAGTGTACTTACGGGGACAGCAAACAGATTATTTGAATTGGTGATGCCCCAGAAAAGAGGGGTTTATGGCTGTGGTTCTCAGAGATCGTCCAGTCCAATCCCCTTCATTTCACAGTGAAGGCAACTGAAGCCCAAAGAGGCTCAGTGACTTGCCGGAGGTCGTAGGCAGAAATGTTTGCTGTTTTCTCAACTCTGAAGGTTGAGTCAACAGGGTGTGGGTGGGAGGAATAAAGAAGGGGCCATTGTTGCAGGCGGCTTGCCCTCCAGTGGACTGACCTGACCGCGGAGTGCCTGCTTTAATCCGGGGTGGGTGTGGCTGTCCCCTACACGCCAGAGAAATAACATGGGAAGCCAGATAAAGCTCGGGGTCTCGAGCTCTTCCAGATTTAGGCAGCGAGGCCGAAAGGAATCTGGAAAACTAAAAGTCCGTTTCCTTCAGGGGGTGGCATTCTGCGGAAAGGAGATGTGATTTTCTGGGGTTTCCTTTGTTTTTTCCTCACAGAAACAAGGTGTTAAAATGACAAGATATAAACTAATCACTCCTCTGGCTTTCTAAATTCTGGTGTAAATCAAAGAAACAAGTCAAGTTGACAAGTATTTAATAAGGATCTGCATAAGCCCTGTCATGAGCTAGGCACTGTAAATATGTATTATTACATCTTCAATTTGCCCCTAACCCTTGCCCCGTGCACTGTGTGACCTCATTTTATATTTAGTAGGAGAAAAGGAGACCAAAAAACCAGCTCAAGGGCTCAGGGTGAGTCCATTCCCAGACAGTTCCTTTGGCCTGGAGGCCCCCAATCTCTAGATCAACACTCCTTCCCACATTAAAAAGTGCATTTCATCGTGTCCTTTTAACACTGTGGAGTCCAAATTAGGACTCCAAGTAGCAGATGGACCCCTTCCAAGAGTCTGCCTAGCCTCTCCTCTATGCAAATGCAGAACTACTCTGCTGATGGAGAAATTGCTTCCCGGAAAACCAGTTTCCTCCTTATTGTCCTACAGGCTGCTGGGAGACACCCTACTGTGTAGGATGGGCTCCCGGCTCGTTTATTCCTCCCCACCACCCCCAGAAAGAGGAATTGCCGCAAACACACGCCACTCAGACTGAGATTTAGGAGACGATTTTGAATGGGAGCTGTGTTCCCACTCCCCAGTTTAGAAATTGTTTTCCTGATGCTTATTTTCCAGTGTTCCAGTTGCTTTGCACCCTCCGAAGCCCTGGAGCCAGCTTTCTTAAAGCGTCACCGCCCTCGATCCACCCACCCGCTATTGACGGGGTTCAACAAGTATTTCATTCATTACTTCGTTCTTTCATTTCCTATGAGTTTGTTTCCAAAGAACCGTAACCTGCCATTCAAGCCCACCCTCTATTCCACTGGCAAAGAGTCAAGACGGAGGTGAATGGCCGGCCTCCACAATGGGCTCCCCAACTCTGTCCAAATGAGAGCACGTTTCCTTGTCCACCATTCACCCCAGCCTTCAATCCTGCCTTGGTGAAACCAAATGACGGTGAACTTGAGAAGAGCTAATAAAAACCTGATCTCCCAGATAGCAGCTTCTTTAATTATTTAAAGAAAGGGACAGTCGGTTTAAAAACCCTTCCTGTTCCAGTTCTTTTGTTAAAACTTCTCTTAGAGTCAGTGACAGGTTGTGGAGCTGAGAGCGGGAAGGGGCTGGCCCTGGGGAGGGGGTCCAGCAGGAAAGATGCTTTCTGGATGTAAAGGAAGGGTGATGCAAAAGACCCTTTGTTTACAGGGCAGTTATGCACACGGTTTCTCTGACAACCAAAAATGCTAGCAAGGACACCTTATGTATTTTAAAGAGCAGATTGGAGAAAGCCAAGAGAACAGTCAAGTGTAACTTCTATAGGAACTTGCTGGTTCCTGTGAATATAACAGAGGAAGCATGACCTTCGGAAGCAGGTTTAAGGACTGGCTCTGCCACTGACTAGTTGTGTGACATGCGATGGGTTATTTAACTTCTGTAACCTTCGGTTTCCTCACCTATAAAGCAGACCTCATAATAGCTACTCTATAGAGGTGATCTGAGGATGAGATGGGAACGGCTTAGGGTGCACCTGATACATAGTAAAGGCACCGTAAATGTTACCTTAATCATGAATAGGGCACTCCGTGAATTGGGAAGAAAGAAAGTCAACAGAGTGACTAAGTGGACTGTTCTAATACTGTTTCTGGGGGATTTGTTTCCTTGCTGGACTTCGTACCCTGGAATATGCATTTGAATTCCTCACCCAAATTTAATAAATATGTACTTCATAAGGATGAGACGCTTCATTCAGTGGAAACTCTGGGCCTTTCAATCTGAGGTCACAAAAGGAAAGTCGGGTGGAGAGCTGGACAGTCACATGCTTTCTCAGTAGATGTGGGGAGCCTGGAGTCAGCTGCTGTTCCTTCCTTAAACGATGGGGTTTCCCTGGTGGTGCAGTGGTTGAGAGTCTGCCTGCCAATGCAGGGGACACGGGTTCGAGCCCTGGTCTGGGAAGATCCCACATGCCGCGGAGCAACTAAGCCTGTGGGCCACAATTACTGAGCCTGCGCGTCTGGAGCCTGTGCTCCGCAACAAGAGAGGCCACAACAGTGAGGGGCCCGCGCACCACAATGAGGAGTGGCCCCCGCTTGCCGCAACTAGAGAAAGCCCTCGCACAGAAGCGAAGACCCAACACAGCCAAAAATAAAAATAATAAAATAAATAAATTTATAAAAAAAAAAAAAAGATGAAGTACCAGCCAGGGGGAATAGGGGAGAGGGCTGGTGGGAGGGTACAGACTAAGGAAGCAGGAACAGGAGAATAAGCAAGGAGAGGGAGAAAACAGAAGCCTGCTTCCCAGTCGAATCAACAGCCGCCTTCCTCGTCTCTTTCCTGAGCTTTATGGCTGCAGCGGACTCATGTCAGCATCGCTTGTGACAGCCCCCGCCTGGGCAAGGCAGTGCCCAGTACTGTAGAAAGTGACGGGAGGATGAATTTTACTTACTGACACCATGTGCGAGGCATCTTTCTAAGAACGGTATAAACGTGAACTTAGTTAAACTTCAAAACAACTCACAAAGATGGGTAACTTATTATCCCTATTTTACAGCTGAGGAAACTGAAGCCTGACTGTAATCGCTACATTTATCAAGTATTTACGATGTGGCAGGGTCTTGATGTATCTTAAACACAGTCCTCAGGACCCTATAAAATGGAGTTATTAGTACTCCGTTTATTATTACTTGTCTTTTACAGATGAAGAGCTGAAGCTCACGGAGGCCAGGGACTTGCTTGCGGTCACGCAGACGCTAAGTGGTCTGACCCCGCCGCTCCACGCGCCCCCTGGACCCCCAGGATACGCTCGCTATGCTCAGGAGGCTCACGTGAGACCAGGGATGATGGCTCCATCTAAGACAGACACAGGTGCCATCAAAGTGTAGCAAGAATGCCCTAAATCCTATCCTTCTTTCCCTTTCCCCTCACCACCCCCTTGTAGGATTGCAGCCCCCGTCTTGCTGTGGGAGGCGGGGTGGGGGGGGGGAATGGAAATAATCAGACTTACAGAAAACCTTGAAGTGAGATTCTCTCTCCTCCTCCCAAAATTGCCCTCTGTCCTGGAAGTTTAATGACAGACATTCCATTCCGTTGCTGTCACCACTGTGACCCCAGCCCCTCGCTCCCCACCCCAGGCTTTCTCTGCCCTTATGCTCCCTTTATCCCAAAGTCCACGAGATTAAAAAATAATCATCTAGGGCTTCCCTGGTGGCACAGTGGTTAAGAATCTGCCTGCCAATGCAGGGGACACGGGTTCGAGCCCTGGTCCGGGAAGATCCCACATGCCGTGGAGCAACTAAGCTCGTGCGCCACAACTACTGAGCCCACGTGCCGCAACTACTGAGGCCCGCACGCCTAGAGCCCATGCTCCACAACAAGAGGAGCCACCTCAATGAGAAGCCTGCGCACCTCAACAAAGAGTAGCCCCCGCTCGCCGCAACTAGAGAAAGCCCGTGCGCAGCAACAAAGACCCAGTGCAGCCAAAAATAAATAAATAAAATAAATAAATTTATTAAAAAAAAAAATCATCTGGCCGCAAGCCACAACTAAGGAGCCCGCCAGCCACAACTAAGGAGCACCCCTGCCGCAACTAAGGAGCACCCCTGCCATAACCAAGACCTGGAGCAACCAAATAAATAAAATAAATAAATTAAATAAATATTAAAAAAATAAAAAAATACTCATTTGGGAAGGGAAGGGATCTCAATGAGTCAAGAGAGACAGGAGGAGAGCGGTGGCTGGGAAGGGTGAGAGGGTGGGGAGCCAGGGACCAGAGGCACGTTCCCTGGGAGACAGCCAACCCAAGGAGGGTGAGGCCACAGCTCACGCTCTGTGGGCCGACTGCAGCCCGGCTTCCAGAGCTGGAGCTGGGGGCCTGCACTGGCAGGTGCCTTCTCCAAGGCAGAATGCTCCTCAGTCATGAGGCAGGAAGGGTGAGAGGACGGCCAGGGTCTCTAGGTTGGGCGGTGGTACCTCTCGCGCTCTCTTCCCCTCATGCAGTAACTAGAGGTCCCAAGTTTGGCCCATGCTGCTTGCAAGCCTCGCCCTTTGTCCATTCCGCAGGGGCTGAGGCAAACCTGGCCCAGCAGGTTGGTGCTGGGGTGGAGCCCTGAGACTGACCTGACCCAGGGCAGTTGTTACCCAAAACAGCCAGAGTGCAGCCATAAATCACGCCTCACCCGCTGTTTACATTCCCTTCCCCCAACGCAGGGGCTTGGGTCCTTCTGGGTGGGACTGGGAGGCGGAGCCTCTTAGCCAAGGCTTGGGGAGGATGCATTCAGACGATGGGAAAAAAGATGGCACACAGCAGAAGGTGGGGAGTTAGCAGGGAGTAACCAGTCTGGGACAATTGCCTAGAATAAACACTATTGTCTGCCACAGGCTTTTCTGTGCCAGCCAGGGCCTGCTGAGCTGACCGTGCTTAAAGGGCCAGTTGCCATGTTCACAGAGGCAAGCTGAGATCGGTCCTGGAGGAGCTGATGGTCGCAGTGAACCTGAGGGCGGGAGCTCGTGGGAGCAGGAAGAGTCAGGAGATGGGGAGGAAGTCACAAGGCAGAGCGTGGTCCAGGAGGAAGGCTAGGAGTCAGGCTTGGTGACAGAGCATTCTGACCCCAGGCTAGCTGCCTGGCGTCATCTCGGATTGTTCAGTTTAAAAGAATGAGACACGACCAGAAACCTGGCAGCCTCTCTAGATGTTTGGGGCTGGACTTGCCATGTGCCCGCTGCTTTCTCATGCCCAGGAATTCACGTGCTGCTCCGTTTGCCCCTGTGATCCCTCCCAGTTTTCATCCTCCTCCCAAGTGCTATTCTTTTCTACCCCAGGAAACTTGCATCCTTCTATTCTTATCTTCATTCCTCTGAAACCCAAACTGTGAAGACGAAAGATTTAACCATATTAAAATCCACACTTTACCCTCATTTTAACCACAGTGATGTAATCCATCTCCTACTTCCTGAGGGAGGATTTATGGCCTCCTTCTCCCTCTCCTTGAGTGTTGGGAAACTATTACCTGGATTCAAGACCCATTAACGATGGTGCTGTGGTTACCTGGAAAGTGATCTGCAGGAAATAGCCATCCTGATCTGAATAGGGACTGGTTTGTCTTCTGGCAAACTGGTCCCACCTCACCCCCGCCCCGCCCTGAGGATATTTTAATTCAGGACAGGTAACAAGGATGTCCTCGAGCAAAGAGGTTTCTTGACCGCAGTCAGTCAGGTGGAAGTTCATGTGGAGGAAAGAGGGGTGTTCTCTAAGGGAGAACCAAGGAGATCTATCTGTATTGTAAGAAAGAGTAAGGCAGAGAGAAAGCAAGACAGGAAGAACGGAAGAAAGAAAGAAAGAAAGAAAGAGAGAGGAAGGGAGGGAAGGAAGGAAAGAAGGGAGGGAGGGAGGGAGGGAGGGAAGGAAGAAGGAAAGGAAGAAAAGGAAGGAAGGATGGAAGGAAGGAAAGAAAGAAAAAAATAAAGAGAGGAAATTGGGAAGAATAAAGAGTAAACACAGAGTAATAAAGCAGGGGTAGCTGGGTGCCACACGATTCTAACTTGTCTGCCTTTTTTCAAGCTACAGCTTTCACCTGAGAGGTAGTTACAGATGAACAGGAACTAAACAGGGCAGAAGAAAATCATGGGGGCAGGGCTTGGGGGGAGGGCATGGTCAAAACAGTGGGGTTAGACTTCCTTTTACTTATTTCCAGCCAAAGAACAATCAGTAAAACCCTCGATGTTTCCTTTCAGGAAATATGTAGGACTTGCTCTGTTTCAGCTTCTTCTTTGCGTCTCTTCATGGGAAAGGCAGCCTGAATGCATGTTCCTGTCTTCCTTGAAGGCAAGGGCCCACCTGCCTAGCCTAATACATCGCATACAAGCAATTAATGAACATTTCTAACTTGAAGACTGCCTGGCTGGCTGGGCTCCTGTAATTTGGCTTCACAGCAGCCTCTGTCACGACATTCCCTGGCAGATGCTCTCGGACACCGTAGCCATGTCTAATCTGGAAGCTCGTGGCAGGAGTAACAGGCTCATTAAACCTCTTTGCAGTTTCCCAGCTACCAGGGTAGGTACCACCAGCCCAGAGGCCAGCACCAAGGCACCAAAAGCAACTTCAGAGTTTTTGCCATAAGTTCTGGCAGAAGCAGCTTCCCAAAGGACCTACATCGTGCTGGTTGTCATACTAAAGTTCTGCGCTAAAAGGAGGAAACTAAATATGGTGTCTGATGCCCCAAAAGGCTCTTGGAAAAGTTTTTGCTGCCAGAAATGGGTCTTTCCTTGAGGACAGTACTCAGCCAATCAGAGTTTTTTCTGATGATGTAATGTTCTGCCAACAAGTTTTATTGGTGGGAAAGCTCTTGGGTGTTTTGAGGGTGTAGAGTTTCCACTGCAGCTCAGGGAAAATCGTCTGTGGCTTCCTTTAAGGTTCTACAGAATTCCATTGTGCTTATATTTCCAACCAAGCTGAGTTTATATTTGGTACTTGTTAGAAATTTGGGAAATTGAGAAACTTTCCTTTTCCTATGATGTCAAAAGCTGCTGATTTCTCAGCGGTTGCTATTTCCCTGGACACAGCTTCGGCAGAGGGCTTAGGAAGTTGCCCAGCAGAGCATCAGTATATGACAGTGGGTAGAAGATGATGTCACCACAAGTTAGGTTGTAGAAAGGCATCTCTTGGCTGGAGAGGACGTTAGTGAACAGGCTGCACGTGAACATATTCCCATCGGATGAATTCGCAGGCACGCACGTGCCTCAAGTCCGCTCCGCACAGAGATGCAGCACTAAAAATAGCCCAAAGCTCATTTCCCTCCTTTCCAATGTGTTGTCCCCAGCTCTCCTAGACAGAGCCCCTGCTGTCTGCCAGCCTGGGCTGGAATTAGCACACCAGTGTCTATGCTGGAGGCTGACGCTCTACAGTTTACCTTGAGCAGCAGTGGAGTTCCTCGGTTACCTGCATCCAGGAGACTGGGAGCGCCCACCCTGAACCACAGGTTGAAAGGATGTCACCGACAGACTCACTGTCTCTGTTATTTCAGACAGCAGGCTGTTCCTACCACTACCGCCTCTCCACGGGGTCCCAGCCTTCCCCCCCCGCCCCCCCACCACCGGCGATAATCGGCTCCACCCTCACCTCATCCTCACCTCATCCGGGAAAGCTCAGAGGAGCTCCACCTTGCTTTACCCTCCCCGCCCTTCAGTCAATTCCCTCTCCCAGCTTTTATCCTTGTCACCCATCTTCCCAAATACGTGACACTTAATTACGATGTGTCAAGCTGTGTTAGTGACTCATGAGTATGTTTATGTATCTCAGCCCTTCAAGCTTCTGTGTACTGACTGTATTACTCCCCACCCCGCCGTAACATAGTAGAAACAGTGCTGGGCTTGGACTTGAATGCCCTGGGAATAAAAACTGGGATAATAATACTTATATTATTATTATGTAGGGATTTGCTAAAATTAAATGAGATGATATATACTTAACACATCAGAGGAGCTTGGTAAATAATAGTTGAATCTGAATCCTGGAATGTAAACTCTATAGGAATTCTCTCTCTCTCTCTCTCTCTCTCTATTTCCCCCAATGCCTAGTCTCTCTGAGGATAGAGACACTTAATAAATACCAGCTGGCATACCTTGATTTTTATCTTATTTATTTATTTATTTATGGCCAAGCCACGCAGCCTGTGGGATTCCAGTTCCCCAAGCAGGGATCGAACCCAGGCCCTTGGCAGTGAAATCGTGGAGTCCTAACCACTGGACCACCAGGGAATTCCCATACCTTGATTTTTAGGATACCTTTTTGGATCAGTCATCCTCTGCAAATGGGTGATTTGGGGCATCAACAAGTTACAATGACAATGAGTTAACACCGTTTGATAATTAAGCATCTGTATGCAATGGTCCCCATAGTTCGGGAAGGGGAGAGTCAACTACTTTCGGTGGCATATTCAGGACCAAGGCAGGCAAAACTGCAATAGGCACATTGTGATGCGCTTACTTGTCGCGACAAAGGATCTTTCTCCAGCTACTTCCTCCTACTCTTCTGATGCATTCTTACTTTCAGCTGACACTCAGCTAATTAATTCCTAGGGAGGTGTTAGATAAGGCATGACTGATAAGGCATTAGTTGATAAAGGCTTGAGAGCCCAGCCTGACTTGTTTTGCTAGACCTCCTATCACACCTGCAAAGTGGCTTCTAAAACACTGAAAACCCTTTGCAGTCTCAAAGGAAACATTTTACTTGGGGTCATAGCGGAGGGAGGGGCAGTGAGAGATGCTGATCATCCCTAAGGCCTGCCATGTTGTGGCGGCCCAGATGCGGAGGGAGGCTTTCTCCGCCAGGAATGGTAGGTGAGACCTTGCCTCCTAACCGGTCCCTTCTGGCCCCTCCGGGCATCCCTTACTTGCTGCCAGGAGGCCAAATCACACTGACTCACTTCACTGGGCTTCTCTCTGCCTCGCAATCACCTCACTTCTCAGCAGCTTCCGGAAGGGTTACTTTCAGAAATCTGACCATTCCAGACAAGCCCCGCCCACTGCTCTTACTCCTGGAGTCCCAGCCGGGGACACCTTTTCTGAAAGGCTGCCTGGTCTTGCACATGGTTCTCATTCTCTTAGCAGAGTCCCTGCATGACCCTGGGGTGAGATGCCTTCGGCACCTTATTCGCATCACACTAATCCAAGGTCTGCAAAGTTGCTGGATGGGTAGATATCCACACGCACCTCATTTTTCGATTACGTTGGCTCACTTAAACATTGCTTTCTTTGGTCCTCACTAGAACCATATGAGAATTTGGAATCTTTGATTCTTAATCCATAGCTTTCCTTCCACACCGTGCTGTCCTGAGCTCTCAAGCCCAGGCATTCACGCACAATGGATACATTCAGCTAAAGAAGTAAAAACAACCAAAAAACAAACAAACAAAAAAGCTAACGTTTTAAAAAAAGGTTCTCTGTGTCTTAAAATATCTTTCAAGGAGACAAAACATGGGATTTTCACCCAAGGTATTCAATAAACCAATAGCAGTAGCTTGGTAAATAATGGTTACTCGGCCAGTCTAGGTGTTTTCTCCCACCCTACTTCTCTGTGTCAGTAACTGGTGATACCTAGCCACATGGACGTTGTTGTTGGGTGAGTGGAAGAACCTACCTACAAGGTGAATAACCTCTTTACAAGGCTGTCTCGGAAAAGCTTTTCTGAATTGTTGGGCAAGTTCTGTTAGTAGATATGCATCCAGCCTCACCAAACCTGCTTTGCTTCAGGTACTGATGCCTTCTATCCATGGGCCCAACTCTACTCCATCCCGAAGCCAATGCAGACCAAGTCAGGCAGGAGAGAAGCTGCCTCATCTATAGATCTTTCTGTCCTACCCCTTTATCAGAAGTGAAGCCCTGGGCAACCATGTACGCTCAAAGCTGCGGTCATCCTTTCTCCTTTATTCTTGCCTACGATGACTATTTTCTTTGCTTTCCGCATAGGTATTTCAGTTCTCCTTCTCGGGTGGCACTTGTTGTGAAGCCCTGTCCCTTAGTTGGACCCCAGTCACAGTCTCTCTTGCTAGAAACTTTTGGGGAGCTGGACCCTCCTCTCATCATCCCCAGCTGCTTGCTGGGGTCCTGATCCAACCATTCAGATCACCTGGAGTCACTGCTGCCTTCCCGATGTCAGCCATCTATCCCCACTGTCTCCACAGCCTGCCCCACTCTATGTCTGGAATGATGCCTGATTCAGCCTTCTGTTTTCCATGTAGCCCTGGTCCCTAATTTAGACTGTGGGCTCTTCTTACAGGTCAGGGTACTGCTGAGTTGGTTTCTGTTGTCTGTCTTACGAATGTCCCTTTAAATCAAACTGATGACAAGTCACAACCTGCAGTTTCTTGAGCGTATGAACAAAATGGTAGGGCACATTTGAAGGGAGTTGCTCAAATTCCACTTCCATCCCCACCCCACATTCTTGGCTTTTTATTCTGACATTAATTCCCACCTTGGGCACTGCCCAGATCTGGCAGTCTTCCTAACTTTTTCCATCCTGCTTGGACCAGCTCTCCTCCCCAGTTTCCAGCCAGCTCACGCTTCTGCCTGGTATTTCCATGGTCTACGGGGAGAGGTCCATGTTCTGCCTCCTAGTGCCTCAGAACTCCTCATTCTTTCTCCTGGCCAGCCCTTTCCCGTCTCAGTCCTGTCTTCCCTCTCTCCACTCGAACTACGGTTGAGACTTAACTTTATGCATTAAAGAGCTAGGAGGGGGAAGAGGACACCTTTAGTCTTGGCCTCATCTTTTCCCAGTTTCCTCCCTCTTCCTCACAGCCAAGGCCATTGTTGACTATTTTAAAAACTGTAGCAAGCACGCAACCATTTATTCTGTTGTGTGTGTATTTTTAAAAATCAGTTTTAAAGTCAGTTATTTACTTGTGATGCTTTAAATTTTGGGTTTTGGATGAGAAAAACGTAATCACCGTATGTGTATGTGGCAGAGACAGTGCTCACTTAGTATACCCCATATACTCCCCCAATTGCCCAGCCTCCCTTGCAGGTAGGTGAGGGCTATGCGCAAGCTCTGACAGGTCAACTAGAAATGGAAATGTCTTCTCTACCTCTCCTTTCCCCTGCGTTGACCTTGAGACCTGCAAGCTGAGACGGATCCCTGGGCCACACCTGATGGACAGACGTCCCCACTGACCCACACTGGATTTTACATGCATAAGATATCCACCTCTGGTGTGTTAAGGCACTGAGATTTTAGGGCTTTGTTTGTCATCACAGCATAACTTGACATCGCTCTGACCTATGCAAGTGTGGAGGTTTATTCCTGCCACCACCTAAGAATTGCCTTTATTTTTCTGCCGAGCAGCATGTGGGATCTTAGTTCCCCAACCAGGGACCGAATCCATGTCCCCTGCATTGGAAGCGTGGAGTCTTAACCACTGGACCACCAGGGAAGTCCCAAGAATTGCTTTTTAAACAACTTAAAATGTATATAAATCATATGTGTTGATCATGGAAAATTAGAAAATACAAATAAACAGAATAGAAGAAAATAAAAATCATCTATAATCCTACTAGCCAGAGATAAATACTGGCAACATTCTGGTGTCCGTAGTTCCTGTTTTTTCTAAGTCTGTATAAATATATATTTATTTATTATTCTGGAATCTACTTTTTTTTTTTTTGACAATGGTATGGATCTCATTTATTTAAAACACTATTTCTCACCTTTCTCAAATTGAAGACTGTGAAAAATAAAAGCAGTGCCTTACTGAGCTGTCGTTAACCTGGGAGCAGTGCCGGGCGCGTCCGCACTCCCGCCCCCTGTGTCCTCAGCTCCTCCTGGCAGCGCCCAGCCCGCCCCCCTCACTTTACAAAACAGTCCTGAAGCCGAATCCCATAAAGCTATTGTTCACGACATTTACATTAGAATAAGAGAGCTGGGTGTGGGAAAGCCAGGTGTGCTGTTCCCTTTAAGTAAAGTTTGCTCCACAGTTGGGCCATCTTCGCTTCCTCAAGGCGAAACAGCAGATGAACCCAAAGGGGCACAAGACGACGGCCAGGAAGATGCCCAGGAAGGTGAAGGAGTCCTCCGGAGCCCCGACCCTGCAGACAGGGCAGCCTCCAACGACAACGATGGAACCGGCACGGTGCCGGCTGACGTTTCCACTGTGGATGTTGCAGACCCTGGGGTGGTGGTGGGGTAACCCTGTGACGAGGTCGGGGGAGGGCGCCGTAGCCGTGCGGGCCGCACGCGAAGTCGCCGTGGCCGGCCTCCGGGTGGTAGGCGGGCGGCCGCTCCTGCAGTCGGGGCCTGTGGTCCAGGGCGGGCGGCTCCCGCTCGCGCTCGGACTCGGCTCCGGCTCGGACTCGCGGGGACGCCCAGACGCCCGGCGGCGGGGCCGGGCCCCCTGGAGTAGGGCGCCGCGGGCTTCCCCCCCGCGCCTCCCCACGCCTGGAATCTACTTTTTCACTTGACAAAATATCCTGCAGATTTCCCCAAAGCAATACATGTGATTCTAGAACACACTGTGTAATCATTGGG